>NC_141875.1:246584328-247834328 GCF_056163025.1 Triticum urartu
TACAAAGTTCTCCTCGATGTTCTTCGAGATCTATTCGATGTAATACTCTTTTGCTGTGTGTTTGTCGATATCCGATGAATTGTGGGTTTATGAATTTGATTATCCATGAATGTTATTTGATTATTCTCTGAATTCTTATATGCATGATTTGATATCTTTGCAAGTCTCTTCGAATTATCGGTTTAGTTTGGCCTACTAGATTGATCTTTCTTGCAATGGGAGAAGTGCTTAGCTTTGGGTTCAATCTTGCGGTGTCCTTTCCCAGTGACAGCAGGGGCAGCAACGCACGTATTGTATTGTTGCCATCGAGGATAAGAACATGGGGTTTATATCATATTGCTTGAGTTTAACCCTCTACATCATGTCATCTTGCCTAATGCGTTACTCTGTTCTTATGAAATTAATAATCTAGATGCATGCTGGATACGGTCGATGTGTGGAGTAATAGTAGTAGATGCAGAATCGTTTCGGTCTACTTGACACGAACGTGATGCCTATATTCATGATCATTGCCTTAGATATCATCATAACTATGCGCTTTCGTATCAATTGCTTGGGAGTAATTTGTTCACCCACCATAATATATGCTATCATGAGAGAAGCCACTAGTGAAAACTATGGCCCCCGGGTCTACTTTACATCATATAAGTTTCCGATCTATAATTCTACTTTACCATTTATTTTGCAATCTTTTCCAATCTATACAACAAAAATACTAAAAATATTTATCTTATTATCTTTATCAGATTTCACATTTGCAAGTGGCCGTGAAGGGATTGACAACCCCTTTACGCGTTGGTTGCAAGGTTCTTGAATGTTTGTGCGGGTACTAGGCGACTTGCATGTAGTATCCTAATGGATTGAAACCTTGGTTCTCAAAAACTAAGGGAAATACTTATGCTACTTTGCTGCATCACCCTTTCCTCTTCAAGGGAAAACCAATGCATGCTCAAGAGGTAGCAGCTCCCTCTGCGCCTGCCGAAGAATCATATAAGCCGGGTTACAGACAAAGGGTCCAGCCCCCGTCCATCTCCTTTTAGCAAGGGCTACTACGACCACTCTGACCGAAGCAGCGTTCGGGTTGGGAATGGGAGCACCCGAGTTTTTCCAAAGAGAGTGGCGAGGTTTTCTAATGCACAAGTTACATGTTACGAACATGGATGGGCAAGAGGTAAACTTTATTTGTTTGGTTTGCCAGGGATTGCCATGTCGGGCGGTCTTCTCAACTTCTTCCCGGAGCCAGGTCCTTGGCAGGATCAAGCGTCCTTGCCATGGCTGGAAGGAAGAGAGGGAAAGAGCATGGACCCTTGGCATTCGGTTAATATTTGTTGGAACCAAAAGGTAGTACAATACCCTGGATAAGCATACATATACGTATACACATAATTATGGAAACCAACAGGAAACTGTACATACTAAGGGTTTCTTTCCCTGACTGCGCGCAGGGTCTATGCCTAGCTTTGTACATAGGGTTACATGCCTTGCCGGCAAGGCTAGTACAAAAAAAGGAGGTTGCCGGGGCTCCCGACAACCGCGCCTTTGGGGTAAAACTTGCGAAGATGTTCGATGTTCCAGCAATTGCTCACCGGAATGCCATCCCCAGTCTCCAAGCGGACTGTGTCAGGCCTGGTGACTCGTATTACCCGTTAAGGGCCTTCCCACTTTGGCGTCAACTTATTTGAATTCTTGGCGGATTGGATTCGCTGAAGAACAAGGTCGCCTTCCTCAAGGCTTCGGGCGTGAACCTTGCGGCTATGGTAGCGGCACAAGGCTTGCTGGTAACGAGCGGCTCGCACAGCAGCCTGAAGACGATCTTCCTCAAGGAGCGTTACATCATCTTGGTGCAACTGCTCTTGCTCAAGCTCATCGTAAGCGAGCACTCGAGGTGACCCGTATATGAGTTCCGTGGGGAGAACTGCTTCTGCGCCGTACACCAGGGCAAAGGGTGTCTGGCTAGTGGCTCAATTTGGTGTCATTCTGATCGATCAAAGAACCATTGGCAACTCATCAATCCAGCGCCTTCCGCACTTGCGCAGCCTATCAAAAGTTCTGGTTTTGAGGCCCTGCAGCACTTCCGCATTCGCCCTCTCAACCTGGCTGTTGCTTCTAGGATGAGTAACAGAAGCAAAACAAACCTTGCCACTGAGGTCTTGAATGTACTACATGAAGGTGCGGCTCCTGAACTGTGTGCCGTTGTCGGTAATGACTCTATTTGGCACACGGAAACGGCAAACTAGTCCCTTGAAGAACTTGACGGCTGATTGTGCTGTCACCTTTCTCACCAGTTCCACTTCCAGCCACTTTGTGAACTTGTCGATTGCGACGTACAAGTGCTTAAATCCGCCAACAACATGGGGAAAGGGGCCTAGTATGTCGAGCCCCCAGACCAAAAAGGGCTAGGAAAGGGGGATTGTTTGAAGGGCTTGGGCTGGCTGATGAAGCTTCTTTGAATGGAACTGGCACACTTCACACTTGGTTACTAGGGCAGTCGCATCCTGGAGAGAGGGGTGGGCCAGAAGAAACCTTGCCAGAACGCTTTTTTGGCAAGGGCTCTCGACCCTTTGTGAGAGTCACACATGCCTCCATGTATCTTTGCCAACAGCTTCAGTCTGTCCTCCTGAGGAATGCACTTTAGTTTCACATTGTTCAGTGTCCTTCCGTACAAGGCATCATCCAAAAACTGGTACATGTTGGACCAACGTGCTACTTTCTCTGCCTCTTCCTATTCCTCGGGGAGCTCCCCTGTTTGGAGGAAACAGATGGTGCGCTGCACCCATGTCGGAGCCTGGGGCTCGACGACAAGGACTAAAGGCTCATCTTCGGCCGTAGGGGCAGCTGCTCCTACGGTCAGGGCTTGAGGCCCTGCCGGAGGTTTCTGCTCCCCGGCAAGCTTAGGGCACCCTGCAATGTCCTTGCCGGCGGCTCCTGGGAGCTCAGCGGGAAAGTACTTGTCGGGGCCTGCCTTCCTTCGCTTGTTCTGTCGTGCTGATGGCTCAACGGATGGCTGGGTCAACGGAAGCACAAAGGTACCTAGTTCCACAGGCAACTTGAGGGAAATGTGTTTCGACAAGTCGTCGGTAATGCTGTTCTCCGCTCGGGGAACATGCTCTGCTTGGAGACCATCAAAACGCTCTTGCAACTTCCTCACCTCATCCACATAAGCCTCCATCAACGGGCTTTGGTAATCCTTGTGGACATTCTTGACGACAAGCTGTGAATCACCTCTGATGATGAGCTTCCTGATTCTGAGGTTTGCCGCGATCCTGAGACCGGCAAGCAATCCCTCGTACTCCGCCGTGTTGTTCATTGACTTTTCCCGGGGAAAGTGCATCTGGTCGACATACTTGAGGCGCTCTCCGGTGGGTCCGACGAGCAGCACGCTGGCACCAGCACCTTGCAGCGAGAAAGCTCCATCCAAGTACATGATCCAATCACGGCTTGTCTCCTTGCCGAGATAGGCGGTCTCTCAAACTTCTTCGTCTGGTATTGAGGTCCATTCCGCTATGAACTCTGCCAGGGCTCGGCTCCTGATCGTTGAAGTGCTTTCAAATTTGAGGCTGAAGCTTCACATTTCCAACGCCCACTCCACAATCTTCCCAGTGGCATCCGGATTGTGCAAGATTCTTATAATGGGAGGCGGGTGACGACGGTGATCTCATGCGCTTGGAAATAGTGGTGCAACTTTCTCGAGGCCATAAGAAGGCCGAAAAGTAGCTTTTGTATGCCAGAATATCTTGATCTAGCCCCTGCAAGAGGGAACTAACAAAATAAACTGGGTGCTGCACCACCTTCTTCTTCTGTTTGACTTCGCCCGCTTGCGCGGACTCTGTCTTGCCGGAACCAGGCTCTGCCGGGATTTCTGCCTTGCCGGCATCAGGCCCTGCCGGGGAGAGCTCCGGCTCATCATCCGACGGCTTTGCTGCTACTGCTGCTTCTTCCTCAAATTCTCTCTATGCCACTAGCGCAGCACTAACCACTTGATTCGTTGTCGCTAGGTATAGCAGCAACGGCTCTTGCGGTTTAGGTGCGACTAGTATTGGCGTGGAGGAGAGGTACTTCTTCAAATATTGCAGCGCTGCCTCTGCCTCCGGAGTCCATTTCATTGGACCCGCCTTCTTCAAAACTTTGAAGAAGGGGAAGGCGTGTCGTGGTTCTAAGTCTAACAGTAATGTAGGGGGGTAAGTATGGAGAGGCAAGATCTTAGCTATGGAGAAGTCGTAAGCACACGAGGTTTACGAGTTCAGGCCCTTCTCAGAGGAAGTAATAGCCCTACGTCTTGGAGCCCGGAGGCGGTCGACTGGATTATGCGTGTATGGTTTACAGGGGTGCGAACCCTTTACACTAAGGAGGGGGTGGCTTATATAGAGTTCGCTGGACCCCTCCGGCCCTCAGTTATGCAGGGTTTTAAATACATTAAGGTCAGGCGTTACTGATAACGCCCCTAATAAAGTGCTATGATGACCATAAAGGCTACTTAATAATCGACCGTTAGCATGCGGAGTGCCTTTAGGTCTCCTGGCCGTTGAGTGGTTTGGTCTTGGTCGAGTGATCGCTTCTTGGTCGAGTGTCTTCGAGTCTGTCGAGTGGAACACCTCCAAGTCGATTGAAAGGTGATTTCTTCTAGAAATGTCCTTGGGTAGGGCAGTTTGGACAGGTCCATGACCCTACCCTAGGTACATAGCTTCGTCATTAGCCCCCGAATGGATCGAGGTTTGAGTGGGGAAGGAGTTGAGAATTTTCCCGACTCATTTTTCATGCCATGAGCATATCTGGTTTCGGATCAATGAACCTGAGTGATGACAGCAACTTACTTTTTAGTCGCCTTGATCCATTCTTAGCTTTTTGTTGAGTGAGTTTCTTTACTTGAAAGGCTCCGAGTGACGGTGCGGAGGAGATCTTCGGTCTGACAAGTTGTTCTGCTGCCCGAAGATTTCGCGGGATCCGAATTTTGGGAAGCGCGCGGGACGGGGGAGGCCGCAGAAATCGGATGGGATAGAGCGGTGCCGCCTCGATCGCCGTGCCACCTTTTTTGCCACGTATCACGCGCGCGATTGTTACGGGATTTGACAGGGCCAACCGGGCCTACCAGTCAGCCACTCGGAAGCGGCCTCATATAAGGCGTCGGACCAGGGTCTCTTCGAACAATGCGTCCCCATTATCTCTTCTCCTCTTCACACTCCCTCACCGCGCTCGCTCTCGCCCCAGCGGCACCGCTCCGTACGCATATTGCTGGCGATGATGGGGAAGGAGAAGACGGCGGCTCTAGAGCGGGCGAAGAAGGCAACGGCCTGCCGAAGGGCTAGATCCAGGGCGACTGGATCCGCTCAACGATAACCCAAGAAGACCTCGACGACCTAGCCGAAGGAGGGCTGATCCCCTATGAATCGGCGCGGCTTCCGGGGAAGGAATCCGAGCCGCATCCTCGGGAGGGTGAGCGCGTTCTCCTTGCCACCCACGTCGACCATGGATTTTCCTTGCCTCCTCACCCTTTCTTTCGGGGATTTCTGAACTTCTTTGGGGCACAACTCCACCACTTCACTCCCAACACAATCGTTTATCTCGCCGCTTTTGTTTCTTTGTGTGAGAATTTCCTGGGTTGTCGGCCTCACTGGGGCCTTTTCAAGCACATTTTCACTTGTTGCTCCCAGACGGTGAAAAAGGCTAATCCGAGTGATGAGAGGACTCAAGTGATTCAGATGTGTGGGGGTCTTGGTGTCCAGATGAGAGGGAAAAGCTCCTTTCCGGCCATGATTCTTCCTGACTCAGTTCGTGGATGGCAGTCGACCTGGTTTTACTGCAAAGACCAGTCGACGCCAGGGCAGTCGACTGGCCTCCCTCCTTTCACCATGGACCGAGTGAGGAAACCTCCACTTTGAAGGTGCTCCCGGAGGAGAAGGCACAGGTGAGGGTGCTGGTAGAGCGAGTGGTCCAGCTTATCCGTGACGGGGTCACCGGTATGGATCTCTTGGAGGTCTTCCTTCAGCGGCGCATCCAGCCTCTTCAAGCCTGAGACCATCCGATGTGGATGTATTCGGGTCTTGAAGACTCCACTCGGATTCACCCGGAGGAGGTCGATGACGACACACTGGAGAAGTGGCTGTCGGGCATGACCGGGAACAAGGACAACCCTAGGGTAGCCAAGAGAGTTCCTCCATTCGACCAGTCTCATGTACCAGAGAAGGTCCGATTCTGAGCTTTTGTTTGTAATCTGAATTCACTCGCGCAGTTGCCTATACTGAGTCGACTGACTTTGTTCTTCCTGCTTTCTTTCAGGCCATTATTTAAATGTATTCAATGCCCAACAGAGAGCAAGAGCAGGACCCGGAAGGAGAGGCGAGCGGCGGCGACAGTGGCGAATGGGATTCTGACGGTGGAGGGGACGAAGAAAGTGACGATCCAAGTGAGGAAGAAGAAGTCGAGTCGCCTCCTCGCAGGGAGAGGCGGTCCAAACTTGACCAAGAATGACCGAGCGCCCGTGAAAAGGCGATTTCTCAAGCTGGTCAGTCTTCAAAGTGTCCTCGGACCTCTTCGCCAACTCCGACTGAAAAAGCGTCAAAGCATCCCAAAGTCACAGAGCCGAAGCTTCGGAAGGCGTTGCCAAAGATTAAGATTGACATCCCCATCGCTTCTGCGTGAGTGTCTCCCTTCAGATTTACTCGACGCCCTGTGCTCTTTGTTTTTCTTGTTTTAACCGGACGAACTTTGGAACTGTCCGCGCTGCTACTTCCGGGACCTCAGCTTATAGGGACGATGATGAAGTGATGGAGGATGCGGTCACTTCTAATCTGGGTATGATTTCTGCCATACTGTCTTTATTTTGGTCGATTCAACTGCAATGTGTACCATTGGGTGATGTGATTTTGTCGATTGAACTTTGAACAGCCCCTAACATTATTGACCTCCCTGATGATGATGATGAAGAGCCCGAGAGACCATTGACGAGGAAAAATAGGCAAGCTCCTGCGAGCGAGGTGCCACAATCGACACCGAGGGCGGAGCCAGTCGTTCAGGACGCTGGCGATGCCAATCGGGGTTCTATTGCCTTCGCCGTGCCATTGTCGAGTGGCTTGCCTTCCTCGTCAACTGCTCAGGCCCCTGTCGACCCGCCTTCAGTTTTTGCGACCCATCATGTCCCAGAGGACGAGGTGAATGCTGCCAGGGAAGCCATACGCCAGGCGGGCATTATGATGGAGAAGATGAAGACGGTGCGGGACGCCAGCCAAGCCGCCTACGATGCCAGCTCGGCTCTCCAGAGCAACGTTCAGGTTAGTTGGTCGCCGCTTGTTCTGTTAGGATATGCTATCTGAAGACTCTTTCCGAAAATCTTTGCATCTATACACCCACTGGGTGCGTCGATTGAATTTTTGAACTACTGGGGGCACGCTGAGTGCACCCACTGGGTGTAGTCCCCGAGACTACGGTGGACTACTGGCAGTCGACTGTAGTTTTTGTATTTTGTCGAGTGTAAACCGAACTGGTAGTTTGTCTCTTCCACTCGATCTGGTCAAGTGGGATCAGAACCGGTGGGGGCACGCCAAGTGCACCCACTAGGTGTAGTCCCCGAGACCGCAGTCGACTGCTGGTAGTCGACTATGGTCTGTGTTCTACTTTCTCTCCACTTTTTTTTACTCCCTGCACTTGACTCCGGCAGGCCGGTCGAGTGGGATCAGAACTGGTGGGGGCACGCAAAGTGCACCCACTGGGTGTAGTCCCCGAGACTATGGTGGACTGCGGGCAGTCGATCGTAGTCTTAGTACTTATTGTCTTTGTCGTTTTTCGCTATAAAATAACTTCTCCCCTTTGATTTCAGAAATCTTGTGATCTTGGAGTTCGCTTTGCTGACTTGGAGAAACAGCAGATTCAACTGAACCTTGACTTGGAGCTGGCCAAGACAGAGCTGCAAAAGGTCAAGGACGGCGCCACTGGTAAGACGAGTTTGTCGACTGGTCTGTCCTGGGCTTGAGTACCCTTCTGCTCTTTCTGAATCAATCATCATTTCTTTGCAGAAAAACAGAGAGAAGCTCTGGTGAAGAAGGATGAGGATTTGGCTGCTGCTCGAAAGGAGGCTGACGACAGGACCGCTCTGGCTGAACAGAAACTGGCTTCGGTCGGCCAGTTGGAAGAAGAAAATACCAGGATGAAATCTGCTCTGAACGAAGCCAACAAGGAGTGCTCGCGCTGGAAGAAGGAGAACCTCAACCTGCACGAGAAAATGGAAGGCATCGCTCGCAGGAGGGACGATCTGGAGAGCTATCTGAAGAGCCTTGCCAAGAAGTTGTTCCTCAAGCTTGAAGGTGCACATTTCGTTCCGGCTGATTTTTTTGTGTCGACTCAGCATATGAAAATTGACTTATCCTTGGATCGTGAATGCAGAGTTTTGCCAGGACTTCGAGAAGGAGACTGGGCGGATCGAACCAGGTTTGGATCCAATCAATTCTCCCATGAAAGATGAAACTGCCATGAATCTGCTCCGACTGGAATCCCGCATCGACGGTGTCGTGGACTACTTGGTTCGAATGAAGGTTGCCATGTCACGGATCGACCTGGCACTTTGGCTAGAGGCCACGCTCCAAAATGATCTTGAGTCCCTGATGACTCGACTTAACGAAATCCCTGACCGAGTGCAGGAGTGGAAGAAGTCTTCTGCCCGGTGTGGCACTGATGTGGCTCTGTCTTTGGTTCGCGTCCATTGCAAGGAGGTGCGACAAGATAAGCTGGCAGCAATCAAGGTCGCCAACACCCAGAAGCATGACTTCCGATCTTTTATGGAGACTTTCATCGCTGCAGCCACTCGGATCGCCGACGGCGTCGACTTAGACGAGTTCGTCGAGCCTGCTAGTCCTCCTCCCGCGGAGTGAACAAACTTTTATGCCTCACCTTAAATTTGCCTCGGAATGCCGAGTGGTTTATGTAACCATTAAACTCTTTCGGGCTGAATGCCCGAGCACTTCGATCTGTGGTCCAGAACCTTTAGGATTTATCTGAACTTGGTTTATCGTTGAATATCTTCATGAATCCCCTGCCGAGTGAACTTGTTCTTCATTCGAGACAACTTTTGTATTCGTAGCGCAGCTCTGAAGGAGAAGGAAGCAGTCGACCTGCGCCTCATTGCCCTTGCGGGTCGGCGAAGCTCCTCAAGAGAAGGTGGCAGTAGTCCTGCACCTCATCGTCCTTGTGGAGTGGGATGGAGCGCATGTTGTATTTGTGGTGAAGCTCTCCAGGGGAAGGCGGCAGTCGACCCGCGCCTCGTTACTGCAGAGCGGGATGGAGCGCACATTGTATTTGTGGCAAAGCTCTCCAGGAGAAGGCGGCAGTCGACCCGCACCTCGTCGTCCTTGCGGAGTGGGAGGAAGCGCATGTTGTATTTGTGGCGAAGCTCCTAAGGAGAAGGCGGCAGTCGACCTGCACCTCGTCGTCCTTGACGATCGGGAGGAAGCACACATTGTATTTGTGGCGAAGCTCCTAGGAGAAGGCGGCAGTCGACCTGCACCTCGTCGTCCTTGAGGATTGAGATGTGTTTCATACTTAGGCGAGTACTGGACTGCAGCTAAGCCCCCGAGTGGGAGGTTGGCTCTCCACTCGGTAGGATTTTTCAAACTTAGGCGAGTGCCAGACTACAGCTAAGTCTCCGAGTGAGAGAACTTAGGCGAGTACTGGACTGCAGCTAAGCCCCCAAGTGGGAGGGTTGCTCTCCACTCGGTAGGATTTTTTTCAAACTTAGGCGAGTGCCGGACTGCAGCTAAGTCTCCGAGTGAGAAAACTTAGGCGAGTACTGGACTGTAGCTAAGCCCCCGAGTGGGAGGATCGCTCTCCACTCGGTAGGATTTTTCAAACTTAGGCGAGTGCTGGACTGCAGCTAAGTCTCCGAGTGAGAAAACTTAGGCGAGTACTGGACTGCAGCTAAGCCCCCGAGTGGGAGGATCGCTCTCCACTCGGTAGGATTTTTCAAACTTAGGCGAGTGTTGGACTGCAGCTAAGTCTCTGAGTGAGAAAACTTAGGTGAGTACTGGACTGCAGCTAAGCCCCCGAGTGGGAGGATTTCTCTCCACTCGGTAGGATTTTTAAATACTTAGGCGAAACGGGTTCGCAGCTAAGCCCCCAAGTGGGAGGCTGGCTCACCACTCGGTAGGAAATTATTTTTACAAACTTAGGCGAAGCGGATTCGCAGCTAAGCCACCCACTAGGGGATTTCTTATGCAAACAAAAACAATAACAATCACTAGGAAAATTATAACGCTCTTGTCTTTGATAAATAAACTACAGGAGTTTTTTCTTATTACATCTCATCCGAGTGAGAATTCAAGTATAAAAGGGGTGGAGTAGCTCCGCATTCCAGGCTCGTGGCTCATCAATCTGGCGATCGACATTGTAGAGGTGGTACGCTCCATTGTGGAGGACTCTGGTGACTATGAAGGGGCCTTCCCAAGTAGGAGCGAGTTTGTGTGGTTTTTGCTGATCCACGCGGAGGACTAAGTCTCCTTCTTGGAAGGCTCGACTCTTCACATTTCTGGCATGGAATCGACGCAAGTCTTGCTGATAGATGGTCGATCGGATCATGGCCATTTCTCTTTCTTCTTCCAGGAGGTCGATTGCGTCCTCCCGGGCATCTTCTGCTTCTTCTTCAGAGTA
The DNA here is from genome assembly GCF_056163025.1 of Triticum urartu. NCBI lineage: Eukaryota > Viridiplantae > Streptophyta > Magnoliopsida > Poales > Poaceae > Triticum > Triticum urartu. The sequence goes on from NC_141875.1 coordinate 246,594,958, forward strand.
GAGCTCGACTCGAGGGGCGTTGTGAAGCATGTCGCTCGGCAAGACTGCTTCGGCTCTGTAGACCAGAAAGAATGGGGTTCTTCCGGTCGATCGGTTCGGGGTCGTCCTCAATCCCCAAAGGACTGATGGAAGCTCGTCGACCCATGCACCTGCTGTGTGCTTGAGATCGCGCATCAATCGAGGTTTTAGTCCTTTGCGAATTAGGCCGTTTGCTCTTTCCTCCTGTCCATTCGACTGAGGGTGAGCGACCGAAGCATAGTCGACTCCTGTGCCCTGAGAGGCGCAAAAGGCCCTGAATTTGTCGGAATTGAAGTTTGACCCATTGTCAGTGATGATGCTGTGTGGAACTCCATATCTTAATATCAACTCTCTGATGAAACTGATAGCAGTGCAAGCATCAAGATTCTTGATAGGCTTAGCTTCAATCCATTTGGTGAACTTGTCGACTGCTACTAGCACATGAGTGAAGCCACTCCTGCCCGTTTTCAGTGGTCCAACCATGTCCAGCCCCCAAACAGCGAAGGGCCAGACGAGTGGATTGGTTTTCAGAGTTGACGCGGGCTTATGCGACATATTGGAGTAATACTGACATCCTTCACATTTGTCGACTATCTCTTTTGCCATTTCATTGGCCCTTGGCTAGTAAAATCCCGCTCGGTATGCTTTAGCCACAATGGTCCGAGAGGACGCATGATGACCACAGGTCCCCGAGTGGATATCGTCAAGGATCATCTGACCTTCTTCTGGTGTTATACACTTCTGACTGACTCCAGTCGCGCTTTCTCTATACAACTATCCCTTTATGACTGTAAAGGCCTTGGATCGATGGACGATCTGTCGAGCCTCTTCTTCGTCCTCTAGGAGTTCTTTCCTTAGGATGTACGCGATGTACGGTACTATCCAGTCAGGAGTGATGACCAAGAGTTCCATGATCAGGTCGACCACAGCTAGAACTTCAACTTCAGTCGGATCCGTGGCACTTTTTGGCTGCAGGGCCTCTTTAGTGAAGGGATCCTCCTGAACTGATGGTGTGTGGATGTGTTCCAAAAACACATTGCTGGGAATGGTTTCTCTTTGGGAACCTATTTTTGCCAAATCATCAGCTGCTTGATTTTTCAGTCGGGGTATGTGATGAAGCTCTAACCCCTCGAATTTCTTCTCCAGCTTTCTCACTGCATTGCAATAACCAGTCATGGCTGGATTTCTGACGTCCCATTCCTTCATCACCTGATTAACCACCAAATCTGTGTCGCCATAGACCATGAGGCATCAGACGCCGAGTGAAATGGCCATGCGTAACCTATATAAAAGTGCTTCATATTCCGCCTCGTTATTGGAGGAATCAAAGTGGATTTGAAGAACATATCTGAGCTTATCTCCTCGGGGGGAGACCAACACCACCCCGGCACCGGAACCATTCAGCATTTTGGAACCATCGAAGAACATGGTCCAATGCTTCGAGTGAACCTGAGTCGGCAGTTGTTGTTCAATCCACTCGGCGACGAAATCTGCTATTGCTTGGGACTTGATAGCTTTCTTTGCCTCGAACTTGATATCTAGAGGAAGACGTTCAATTGCCCATTTTGCCACTCGACCAGTTGCATATCTGTTGTGCAGGATCTCTGACAATGGAGCGTCGCTGACGACTGTAATGGAATGATCAGAGAAGTAGTGAGCAACTTTCTTTGTGGTCATATAAATCCCATATACAAGCTTTTGATAATGAGGATATCTTTGCTTCGACGGGGTCAAAACTTCAGAAATATAATATACTGGGCGCTGAACTTTGAAGGCTTTTCCTTCTTCTTCCCGCTCGACCGTAAGTACCATACTGACGACTTGTCCCGTGGCTGTGATGTAAAGCAGCAAAGGCTCCTTGCTGATTGGGGCAGCAAGCACCGGCTGGGTGGAGAGCAGAGCTTTGAGCTCTGCAAACGCTGCATCTGCTTCGGGAGTCCACTCGAACTTGTCGGACTTCTTCATCAATCGGTAAAGAGGCAATGCCTTTTCACCGAGACGAGGTATGAATCGACTTAAAGCGGCCAAGCAACCAGTAAGCTTCTGGACGTCGTGCACTCACACAGGACTTTTCACTCGGAGTATAGTACCGACTTTTTCTGGATTGGCGTCGATTCCCCGTTCGGAAACAAGAAAACCGAGTAATTTTCTGCCAGGAACTCCGAATGTGCACTTTGATGGATTAAGCTTGATAACATACCTCCTGAGGTTGGCAAAGGTTTCAGCAAGGTCAGCCAGCAGGTCGGAACCCTTCCGTGACTTGACCACAATGTCATCCATGTACGCTTCCACATTCCGACTGATTTGAGTGAGCAAACACTTCTGAATCATCCTCATGAATGTGGCTCTGGCATTCTTGAGGCCGAACGGCATGGTAATATAACAGAAGCACCCGAATGGACTGATGAAAGCTGTTTTGATCTCGTCAGGTCCATACAGACGGATCTGATGGTACCCGGAATAGGCGTCTAAAAAATACAGTCGCTCACATCCCGCAGTCGAGTCGACTATCTGATCGATGCGGGGGAGAGGAAAATGATCTTTCGGGCAGGCCTGATTGATATGTTTAAAGTCAATGCACATGCGAAGTGACTTGTCCTTCTTGGGGACCATGACAACGTTGGTGAGCCACTCGGAGTGGTAGATTTCCCGGATGAACTCCACTGCTAAGAGCCGAGCCACCTCCTCGCCAATAGCCTTTCTCTTCTGGACAGCGGACCGTCGGAGATGTTCCTTGACAGGTTTTACTTTTGAGTCGACTCTTAGGCGGTGCTCAGCCAGCTCCCTGGGAACACCCAGCATGTCAGAAGGCTTCCATGCGAAAATGTCCCAGTTCTCATGGAGGAACTGGATGAGCGCTTCTTCCTATTTGGAGTCGAGTGTTGTTGAGATATGAGTTGGAGCAGCGCCGGGATCGGTCGGGTGGATGTGAGCTGTCTTCGTTTCGCCAGACGACTGAAAACCTGATTCTGTAGCGGGCTTCTTGGCTCGCAACAAATCACTCGGGTCTGCAGTCTTCTGGTATTCCTGCAGCTCCACCACTGCCATCTGAGCATCAGCGATCTTTGAACCTTTCTGAAAACATTCTTCCGCTTTCTTCTGATTGCCCGTAATAGTGATCACACCTTTGGTGCCAGGCATCTTCAGTTTGAGATACACATAACATGGTCGGGCCATGAAGCGTGCATAAGCCGGCCTGCCCAAAATAGCGTGATAGGTACTCTGGAAGTCTACAACTTCAAACGTCAACTTTTCTTTGCGGTAATTCTTGGAATCACCGAAAACCACATCAAGAGCAATCTGGCCGAGTGATTCAACCTTCTTCCCAGGAATGACTCCATGGAAACTCATGTTGCTGGCACTGAGTCTGGACATCGGAATGCCCATCCCTTTCAACGTCTCAGCATATAATATGTTCAAACCACTGCCACCATCCATCAAGACTTTGGTCAGTCGAGTGCCTTCAACAACTGGGTCGACCACCAAAGCTTGCCTCCCAGCGGTGGCGATGTGCGTTGGGTGATCGGACCGGTCGAATGTTATGGCAGTCTGAGACCACTTCAGATAACTGGGTGTCGCCGGAGCAACCATATTCACCTCTCGGTTGATAACTTTTAGTCGACTTTTGCTTTCAACATCAGCAAAAATCATCAGGGTGGAATTGACCTGGGGGTATCCATCGTCACTATCTTCCTTGTCCTCAACTTTTTCCGACTCCTTTTCCTTATCTTTGGGCTGCTTGCCCTGGAACTACTAGATCAAGAGTCGGCACTGTCGAGTGGTATGTTTTGGGTAAATGAAATTACCCTCTTCATCTTTCTTGGTGTGGACGAGACATGGCAAATCCAACACATCATTTCCGTCCTGGTCTTTAACTTTCTTGGGGTTCCAAGGTCCTTTGGGTTTCCTTTTAAACTTTCCTTGGGTTACAACCAAGGCTTCCCCAGGAGCAGCTGGCTCGGCTTTCCACTTCTGTTTCCGATTGGAATTTCCTCCGGTTTCTTGAGCGACTGACTTGAGCTTGCCACTCCTGAGTCGATCCTCATCTTCACCATTAGCATACTCAGTGGCAATCTCCATCATCCGATTCAGAGACATATCTCCGGTTCGACCAAATTTCAGATTTAGTTCTCTGTACTTGACGCCTTCTTTGAAGGCACAGACTTCTTGGTGGTCAGGCACATTCTCTACCGTGTGGTGTAACGTGATCCATCTCTGGATGTAATCCCTCAAAGTTTCATTCGGCTTCTGCACGCAAGACCACAGTTCAGTCAGCCCTGCCAGTCGCTTGCATGTTCCTTCAAATGTGGTGACAAACACTCGAGCGAGATCTTCCCAAGTGTAAATGCTGCTGGGCTCTAACTGCTTCAGCCACGCTCTGGCCGAGCTCTCCAACATGAGAGGCAGGTGCTTCATGGCCACCTCATCATTGCCGCTGCCAATCTGGACGGCCACTCGGTAGTCTTCAAGCCAAGTATCGGGCTTGGACTCACCAGTGAACTTGCTAACTCCAGTCGCCAACCTGAAGTTGGGAGGAATCACAGCGGCCCTGATGGCTCTACTAAAGCACTCTGGCCCTAACATGTGCTCTGCTGCTGGTAGGTGCATCTCTGTCGTGACCTTCTCGGTGAGCTCTGTTCCTATCGACCAAACCTTGAACGAGAATGGATCTCGCATCAAATCCTGGCTCCCTGGAGTCGACTGGAATCCTTCGCCCAACACTACGAGGGCGCCTGTCATCTTGCTGTCGAGGCACATATGACCCGCTCCTCGGGGAAGGGGTGGGCACTCGACGTCGATCATCATGATCGAATCGGTGATCATATTGCTCACGGTTCCCGTACTGATTACGCCGGTCCCCACGTCCCTCATGCCTCGGGGGGGATCTTTGGCTATGAGCCGACTGGACTGTGTCTGCAGCAACGGATCTGCTGTGAATCCTGTTCTGCGACTGAGAAACAGCGGAATTCTGGTCTCCTGCTGCCCAGAGTAACGCTCTGATCTGCAGCAAGCCTCTACCAGCCTCCGACTAGGAAGGATGAATCGACTCTGCTATATGGGCTGCGGCTGCTAAATTCTGGATCGGAGTTCGATATACCTCCGGGGCCGGGAAGAGCTGACGTCGACTGGATTCGGGAACTCGTTGTCACGCATGCTCGTTGAGTGCTCGCTGGAGGTTCTCCAGTCGAGTGTGCTCGGCCAAGTTTGCCAGGCGTGCGTCCTCCAAGGCATGAGCCTCGGGGGTTTCTCCGACGATAGGAGTGTGCAGCGCATCCATGTTCCAGCGATGAAGTTCTTCTCTCTACAACGACGTGAGAGGCTCAAGGAGATATTCCTCATGGGGACGCGACGGGTCGCCTCCACCCGCGCCTCCATCGGTGCAGGGAAAACCGGGAGGACTGAGCGGTCCATCGACCATCAGAACCTCCGCCACCGGATCACTGCTGTCGCACTCGGATGCGGTCTCTGTAGAGCCAGTCGACAGATCGAACAGGCCGTAGAGGGATTCGTCGGGCTCGATCGCCGTTACTTGAGTGGTGGCCGACTAGCGTGCCACCGCGTGTCTCACCCACCGCTGAAGTCTCGACCGACCTGAGCGCTTGCGCCGGCGGGAAACAGGGAGGGAGGACAGCATAGGAGCCGACCGATAGTGGGTCGATGGTTGCCACAAAAGGATGCCGTGGACGCACACGCGAAAGTGCGTCGCCCCGCAGACAGGGAGCGCGTCCACGTCGAGCGGAGCCTCTTGAAGCCAAGCGGAGTCGTCGGCGATGAACGTGAGCGCGCCGAGACGGATCTCGCGGCCCTCCACCAAAACTCCGCCGGAAACCATGATGATTCGGATCGGAAAAGATCGCAACTCCTCCAAAAAATCGCTAAAACACCTGCCCCACAGTGGGCGCCAACTGTCGTGGTTCTAAGTCTGACGGTAATGTAGGGGGGTAAGTATGGAGAGGCAAGATCTTAGCTATGGAGAAGTCGTAAGCACATGAGGTTTACGAGTTCAGGCCCTTCTCGAAGGAAGTAATAGCCCTACGTCTCGGAGCCCGGAGGCGGTCGACTGGATTATGCATGTATGGTTTACATGGGTGTGAACCCTTTACACTGAGGAGGGGGTGGCTTATATAGAGTTCGGCGGACCCCTCCCGCCCTCAGTTATGCAGGGTTTTAAATACATTAAGGTCGGGCGTTACTGATAACTCCCCTAATAAAGTGCTATGATGACCATAAAGTCTACTTAATAACCGACCGTTAGCATGCAGAGTGCCTTTAGGTCTCCTGGCCGTCGAGTGGTTTGGTCTTGGTCGAGTGATCGCTTCTTGGTCGAGTGTCTTCAAGTCTATCGAGTGGAACACCTCCAAGTCGATTGAAAGGTGATTTCTTCTAGAGATGTCCTTGGGTAGGGCAGTTTGGACAGTTCCATGACCCTACCCTAGGTACATAGCTTCATCAAGGCGCGCTCAGCAGATTTAGAGATAACCTACTTAGAGCAGCAACACAGCCGGCAAGCCTACGGACGTCTTTGACTCGTCTTGGCGCATCAATCTGCTCAATTGCTTTGATCTTGTGAGGATTTTCTTCGATTCCACGTTGAGACACAAAGAACCCAAGAAGTTTGCTGGATGGGATGCCGAACACTCACTTCTCTGGGTTGAGCTTGAGGTTGATCTTGCATAGGTTGGCAAATGTTTCCTCCACATCCTGCATGAGCGTGGCCTTGTCCTTGGTTTTGACTGCTATATCATCCATATAGGCTTCCATATTTCTATGCAGATGGGGCTCAAAACCAATTTGGACCGCTCAGGAAAATGTCAAACCCGCGCTTTTCAACCCGAAAGGCATCCATACGAAACAGTACGTACCACATGGGGTGATGTACGCAATTTTCTCTTCATCTTCCTTCATCATGAAGATATGGTGGTATCCTGAGTAGGCATCAAGGAATGACAGCAGGTCACACCCATCAGTGGAGTCCACTATCTGGTCAAAGCGTGGAAAAGGGAAAGGATCCTTTGGACAGGCCTTATTGATATATGTGTAGTCAATACACAGCCTCCACTTCCCATTTGCTTTATGCACTACCACTGGATTGGCCAACCACATGGGCTGGAGCACTCCTCTGACCAAGGTTGCCGCCTCCAACTTCCTGATCTCTTCGATGATGAACTCTTGTCGCTCCAAAGCTTGCTTTTTAACCTTCTCCTTGACGGGCCGCGCATGGGGACAGATAGCAAGGTGGTGCTTAATCACCTCCCTGGGAACGCCGGGGATGTAGGATGCTTGCCAAGCAAATAGGTCGACATTCGCCTGCGGGGAGGCGACGAGCGTGCTTTCCTATTTGTGTCGAGGGTGGAGCTTATGGTAAAATCTCCACCCGTGCCATCCTCCTTGACTGGGACCTTCTTGGTTTCTGGCAGGGCCGCCTTGGACCTCTTGCTCCCACTGGCGGAGCTCTCTGGCACCTCCTCAATGGTAACGCGGCGCTCCGAAGAGGCGCGTGATGCACTACAAAAAAAGACACATCCGTGACATTTTGGGCCGAATGAAAATTTTTTTGTCATACATATGACACTTCTATGACGATAATTGCAAGAAAACCCGGTATCATTATAGATGTGGTGGGCTCCTACTTCTATGACAAAAAATCATGACAGAAAATGGGCTTTTCGTCCTGGGCGGGCCGGAGACGCAGCTGCATGACATTCTTTCAGCTGTCCATGACGAAAAAACCGTGGTAGAATTTCAGGGAGTTCCCGGTTACGGTGGGAGGTCGGGGGCCGAGCGATGCGCGTTTCTCTCATACACGTACGCGCGTGTGTGCGAGGCGTTGGCTCTAACTGAACCCGAGCGAGGCATTGGGCTCTAACTGAACCCAAGCGATTGGACTGCAGGCTACGCGTTACTGAACCCGAGCGATCGATCGATGGATGTTAACTGAACCCGATTGAGCAATTCCTTCGCTACTGCTGCTAACTGAAGCCAATCGATGCTGCCTCTGGGATGAACAGTGAGCGTTGCGGGGGGGGGGTGGATGAACAGTGAGCGGTGGCGTTGCCTCTGGATGAACATGAGCCCGTGGTGTGGTGGAGGGCTGGATGAACAGTAGACGGTGGAGGGGTGCCCGTGGAGGGGTGGTTGAACCGGACCCCGTGGTGTGGAGGGCGGGATGAACAGTAGATGGTGGAGGGGTGGTTGAACAGTAGCCGGTGGAGTAGCGCGTGGTGGAGGCTGGATGAACAGGAGCCCGTGGAGGCTGGAGGAGGTCGACGGTGGAGATGAACAGTATCCCATGGAGTACCGTTTTGCGGTACGCCACACGCCTCCCGATGAACAGGACCCCCGTTTCGATCGTAGGAGGTCCGTTTCATCCGTTTTGTGGTACGGCACACCCCTCCCGATCAACAGGACCCCCGTTTCAACCGTAGGAGGTCCGTTTCGTCCATTTTGCGGTACGGCACACCCCTCCCGATCAACAGGACCCCCGTTTCGAACGTAGGAGGTCCGTTTCGTCTGTTTTGCGGTATGCCACACCCCTCCTGATCAACAGGACCCCCGTTTCGACCGTAGGAGGTCCATTTCCTCCATTTTGCGGTATGCCAGACCCCTCCCGATCAACAGGACCCCGCTCCGAACATAGGAGGTCTGTTTCCTCCGTTGTGTGGTACGCCAGGCCTTGTTTCCATCGCATGTTCCGTCCAAGCCCTCCCGATGAACATGACCACGCATTCTGTTCCGACCTAGGCGGTTGGCTCCCACGCGTTTCGTTGCCTCCCGATGAACACGACGCATTCCGTTGCCTCCCCATGAACACGACGCATTCCGTTGCTTCCCCATGAACACGACGATGACGCTGCCTCCCCATGAACATGACGACGACGCTGTTTCTCTGTTCCGACCCAGCCATGTACACGAGCCCTGGTTGTACGTATGCGCGAGTAGGCGTTGGAGACCCTGCCCATATGTACACATACATGGCCATATTTTATTTCTTGCACCCTGGCTGATGTATGTACGTGTACATGCTACGTGCGCGCCTCTACTACGACACGTACGCGCCTCTACTACGACACGTGCGCGCCTCTACATCCACCAATATATATGTACGTACATGTTCACGACCAGAATGATAACACTATGTACACTTAGACTAGGTGGGTCCCGACTGTCAGGCACTTCCTTGCCTGCGAAGATGTAGCTGGTGGGTCCCAGCAGTCAGGGGGGCGAATCATTTTTTTTGCCCGGACGCACTTCCTTGCGTGCGAAGATGTAGCTGGTGGGTCCCAACAGTCAGGGGCAAACATTTTTTTCGTGAAATATGGTGGCCCGTCTGGCGGGTCCCCGCTGTCAGGTGGAGGAATAATTATTTTGCAAGTAATAAGGAGGCACTTCCTTGCTGCGACCGTGGACCCAGCTATCAGCCTCTCCACGTACAGTCCACGTCCAATGGAAGCCGTTCCTTGACCACATTGACCACGCCGACCCGAGAGCACCAGGGCGGTGGACGACGGTGAGGCCTAGGAAGGGGACGACGCGGAGCCGGGGAAGGCGCGGCAGTGGATGCCCAGGCGTAGAGGAGTACGAGGGTTCACTGGTTCACTACGGTGTGAGGCTGCCGTCGCCGCAGAATAACAGGGTGTGTGGGTGAGTCGAGGGATGGCCTGGCCAGCGGTGGGAGTAGTAGGGGCGGTGAGGCCTCCACCGCATCACAGCCGGCCACGGGAGGCAGGAGCATGAGGCACGACCAGCGCTGGTTTTGGTGGCTGGAGCAAGAAGACCAGAGGTTGTGGAAACACTACGGTCGTTGGATGGACATCGTACGGTCACTGGAGCTAGAATCGTGCATATTGACTAAGTTGATAAAGCCCTCCGTCCCCGTCAACTTAGTAGGCCCACAAGTCAGCCTGCCACTATACTAGGGCCCAGCTAACAGGGGGAGTATTCTTTTTTTTTGTGCGTAATTAGGAGGCACTTCCTTGCGTGCGAAGATATAGCTGGTGTGTCCGAGCTATCAACGGCGATGACGTTTTTTTTGCGAAATACAGAGGCCCTTTCGGTGGGTCCCTGATGTCAGGTGGAGGAATCATTAATTTGCGCGTAATAAGGAGGCATTTCTTTGCGTGCGGCCGTGGACCCAGCTGTCAGCCTCTCCACGTACAGTCCACTTCAGATGCATGTCGGTCGTTGACCACATTGACCACGCCGCGCCGAGAGCACCAGGGCGGTGGACGACGGCGAGGCCTAGGAAGGGAATGACACGGAGGCAGGGAAGACTCGTCAGTTGTTTACCCCGCGGAGGGGAGTACGACTGGACGAGGGTTTACTGGTTCGTCTGTCGTCACCTGAGAATAACAGCAGGTGTGTGTGTGTAGAGGGATGGCTTGGCCAGCGATGGGAGTACGGTGGGGCGGTGAGGCATGCGCGGCAGCACAGCCAGCCGCGGGGAGGAAGGAGCAGGCAGTCCCGCCGGCGCTTGTTTGAGCGGCCGGTGCAGGAAGAGCAGAGATTGAAGAAGCATGACGGCCGCTCGATGGACATCGTACGGTCACCGGAGCTAGAATCGTTCATATTGACTAAGTTGACAAAGCCCTCCGTCCCCATCAACTTAGTAGGCCCACAAGTCAGCGTGCCACCATGGTGGGTCCCAGCTAGCAGGGGGAGTATTCATTTTTCGGTGCATAATAAGGAGGCACTACCGGTGGGTCCGAGCTGACAGCGGGGGGAACATTTTTTCACGAAATACGGTGGTCCGTCCGGTGGGTCCCAGCAGTCAGGGGCAAACATTTTTTCGCAAAATACGGTGGCCCGTCCGGCGGGTCCCAGCAGTCAGGGGGGAAACGTTTTTTCCACGAAATACTGGTGGCCCATCCGGTGGGTCCCTACTGTCAGGTGGAGGAATAATTATTTTGAAGGAGGCACTTCCTAGCGGCTGCCGTGGACCCAGCTGTTAGCCTTTCCACATACAATACTCTTCCGATGGAAGTCGGTCATTGACCACATTGACCACGCTGCGCCGAGAGCACCACGGCAGTGGACGACGGCGAGGCCTAGAAAGGGGATGACGCGGAGCCGGGAAAGATGCGGCAGTGGATGCCCATGTGGAGAGGAGTACGAGGGTTCACTGGTTCGGCTGCGGTGTGAGGCTGCCGTCGCCGTAGAATAACAGGGGGAGTGGGTGAGTGTGGGAGTAGTATGGGGACGTTGAGGCCTTCGCGGCAGCACAGCCGGCCACGAGAGGCGGGAGCATGCGGCACGACCGGCGCTACTTTGGGCGGCTGGGGCAAGAAGACCAGAGGTTGAAGAAGCACTACGACCATTGGATGGACATCGTTGACCATGCTATGCCGAGAGCACCAGGGCAGTGGACGACGGTGAGGCCTACGAAGGGAACGACATGGAGCAAGGGAAGACACGATAGTGGCTGCCCACGCGGTGGAGAGTATGAGGGTTGACTGGTTCGGCTGCCGTCGCCGGAAAATAACAGGAGGTGTGGGTGAGTAGAGGGATAGACAAGCCAGGGATGCGAGTATGATGGGGCTGTGAGGCCTGCCCGGCAGCACTGCCGGCCACAGGAGGCAGGAGCAGGCGGTTCCGACGGCGTTGGTTTGGGCGGCTAGGGCAGGAAGATCAGAGACTGAAGATGCACGATTGCCGTTAGGTTGAAATCTAATGGTCTGACGCTAGTAGAGTCGATTGTTGACTAAGTTTCTTTTTTGAGAAACCCTGTGTATGCACGAACTTAGTAGGCCCACAAGTCAGCCTCCAAATCTGTGGCAGACAACATAAAGCCCATTTGCTATTTTTTATAATTTGCAGCCCATTTGCTAATTCTTAAGTTATTTATTGCAGCCCATTTTCTGCCCAGGACCACATTCAAAAAGCTCAACCTTATTTTGCATACTTTGGTGGAGTCCGAACTGTTGTAATACCGAAATGATAAACATTTTTTAAGAACTTATTGATTTGCCAAAAACTCATTTTGTTTTTCTAAGCAAATAAGACGTGGGACAATTGAGTTGGTTTAAGGGAAAACCAGTGATAAAAAAATCAGCGTTGGGTGGGAAAACAACAAAAATAAGGATGTAAATATGAAAAGGGAATTTTATGTGTTTTCAATATAATGATACGTGTATATGAAATAGTAAAACTATAGGCAGAGATTAGGAAACAGATGTAGGACATGCGTTTCAAGAGGATAATAGAACTGGGCTGTGTGTTTGACTCAGTAAAAAAACTGCCTGCGGATGTTGTAAGACAAAATATAACTAACGCTGGCGGGCCAGAGGCCAGTAGATACCTGTTGGATCTTTGTGCCCCATTGTCGTCATGGGCTGGGCCTGTTAAAAAAAAACCAACCCTCGGCAGTCTACAACCCAGTTGAAACTTGCTTGACCTTAAAAAATATACGTGCTCAATAAACAAGAGAATTCTGCAAGTACAGACTGATAACTAGGATGCAGCACGGATATTGTTTTTTATCGTGATAATAAGTGCATGCAATTGTTTCGAAAAAATTGGAGAACTGGGAATTCGAACAGCGGGTGCTTATGCTACCCATCAAATAAAAATCAGGTGCCTGAAAATTCGTTTCGAAACAAATGATTCAGCTTTATATCCACGTCGACCCTCGGCATGATGGTTGGAAGCAAATGCAAGTTCATACCAAAAGATTGTTAACAACAATACCAACTTGTGGACGACAAGGTAGTACAACTACCAATACCAAACTAACTTATAATCTTTTTACTCCTGGCCCTACTGTTCGTTTGGTAGAAAATCTTGCAGAGGACCAGCTCCCGCTCCTTCTCTTGCTCCAGGTCCCCGAGGTGGTACTGGGGAATCCCAGTTGGTCCTCTGCTGGTCGAAGTTCTTGTTGGTGTGCAGCACCAGAACCTTTTTTGCTACCCGTCTGCCGGCCATTGAACTTGCCAGTCTTGTGCCACATCGCGTGCATGCCGCACTCCGACTGTATCTTGCGACGCGTCCACGTGCCCCTTTTGAACGCCCTGGAATTGCGCTAGAAGAAATGCTTCCTTAGGCCACTCAATGTGATACCTGCAGTATTGTGGAATACATGTTTTAGTGTACCTAGTTGGCATTTTCATAACATCTTTGGCATGTTCCAGTCACTTGTTTCACTTTTTATTAACTGTCAAATTGTAATTGCTTCACCGGGTCTGCGTCTAAAAAGAAAAATAGAGCTATAAACAAAGGAATATGTTTGTGCAAGTAGACGGCCGATCGGTGTCTTACCTGGAAGTTTCTCAGGTTGGGTGTAGCATATGTCGTGCTCGCTGCCGATGGTTGGTATGAACAAATCGATGAGAGACTGAAATCTCGCGCTGTGAGCACTCACTTTGGCCTCAAGGTGCTCGATCAGCTCCTGATCCGTGGGATCGAACTTGACGCCAGCCGGCAGCACCGGCCAATCCTTCTTCGACTTTCATCGGTAATTCCAGTTATATGGTACTCAATGTATGATCAATCGACTGTTTTAAGTGAATGATGAAAGATTTCGACAGATAAGTGGTACTCCAAATCTGAAGTCAAGAATACCTGAACACGTCGTCGGGATTCTTGTGTCACCTCACGCGCAGCGTGTTGTCACGTCAATTCAATCTGTGCACATGATGAATAATTTGACCGACGTATACTAGTACTGCTACAATACTGGAGTACTTACTAGTCGTATTTAGTGTCACAATTTATACATAGGTTTAACTAACAAGTACGCACTTGAAGCCTAAGTGATATATATATATGGCTTCTGCACAGCATCTCCATCATCATTATCAGTACATCCTACGCAGGTGAGTTAGGATGCACTTGATCCCAGTAAGGTATCTATCGTTCAAACCAGAGGAGTGCTTCAAACTAACAACAGTACATAATATCCAACAAAAGAGGGTCGTGCTACAGCAGCAGAATACATGGCTCAGTCTAGATATCAGCATGAATCAAGTTGTGCATATTTGCTGTTGGCATGAGCCACATTGCCGCATGTCGGGTTTGCAAAAGCCATCCATCGCATGGAAGCTTGATGCCTTTCACAAACTGAAGATTATCTGGCAACAAGCTGTGTCGACGAATCTCTGGATATGGTGATTCATGAAACCCATGGTATGATGTGTAAACACAGCCCCCCCTCACGAATGGAATTTGCATAGCACAGTAATCATCGCCAGTGATATGATCGATGATTGGTTGGATGATCGAATAATTGAGCCCGAGGAACAAGGAGTGGTTGCCGAGGCTGTAAATCCGCCTCCAGTTGAATACGCCTGGTCCAACGGAGCTGGGATATTTCTCGAACACGAAGCAGCCATAGCCATCAATGTCACGAACACCCCACACATTGTACTGCGTGTGGTTTGATGTAATGGTTTGGTCAATTTGGTACGTGTGAATGAGCATCAAATGACCACCGTCAGCTGAACGAGCGATAAACCACTAGCCATCGGCTGGTATGATTCCAGGTCCTGGAATCATGAAGGCCAGTGCATTTGCGTCTGCTGCAACAATTCAAATTGGAGACCAAAAGGACAAAAATAAACAATCATGTTCAGAGCATGTGTGGAATTAAGATTATTATAAAAGTGACACATATCATAGACAGAGAATTGCAATGTCGTTGTCATAATCATACCCCAAGTTAAAAAAATAAGCCAATGGCTTTCATATTCTAGCAATATGTCATGGTTCAAACATCATATAACAATGAGAGGAAAACAGCTATGACAGCACCTACTCATATTCTAGCATAGCACTTACTACTACTATTCTCATATCAACTCTAAGCAATAACATGCGTTGTTATAAAAATCTTGTAAACAAGAGTAACATATAGCAATCATGATGTTATGCTCATAATATGTACTCTAACAATCATTAGATGCCAATTGTTCTCATATCAACTCTAACAATAACATGTGTGATCATAGAAATCTAGGAAATGAGAGGAACATATAGCAATGATGTGGTTATAGACATGTTATGCATTCTAAATTTGTAACAAATGAACAGGCGGTCGTATTCATAAGGTAAAGATGAGATGATATAGAACAATTACACGACGATAGATTCCACCAGTATAGGCAGCCAACCTGTGCGTCGACTGCGTAAATGATGCCATCGTGCACTATAGCATCAGATAGAAATGTTACCTCAATAGGATTGACGATGAGCCATAACCATGTATGGCGACCGGATTCCAGATAGACTAATCCCATGTTGAACAAGGAAATGAGCTTGTAATCCATGTAGTCTTCTGATGGTGTGGGCACTTTGCAGATTACAACTTTCTGCAAACAGAGCTCGATCCAAAAGCTTGACGCATCTCGTGTGTAGTAGGCAGGAGTGTCCGGCGGGCCGCGAGGCCCGATGGCGGCGGTATCCAATGATGGAAGGGTGATCTCTCGCTGGGTGTAGATATCCACAAGACGCCACAGACTACCGGTGTGGTGGATGAGGACGATCCAATTGGCCTTCATGCCCGCCCAGTAGTGTCCGCGCATGAAGGACAAGTGGACGGGTAGTGGTAGCATGTCGAGGGGCACCACGACAACCTCCATAGGATCGTCAAGTCGATGTCTGGGCCACCTGCGAGGATCGGGCATCAGCAAGAGGGTGTCTTGAAATGAGTCGGCCGGTTGCAGACGAGTAGACGGTACAAAGACACCGGGCATGCGGCCAGACAGACGGTGCTGAGTAGGTCCATACGACTACAGATCTGCTCCAAGAGAACATCGGGGAGGGAATTCCAATCGCGGTTCTGCGTGTCAGTCGGTTCTGCCATTGGGGTTTTCGGTGCCTGCGAGCCAGTGGGGAAGTGGATTCGGGCGGGCGAGCGAAGAAGCTTCTCCTCGTGTGGCCGAGCAGTGAGCGGGGGGATATGGTACGCGCGAGCTACCAAGGAAGATGGCGCGGGCGGGCGAGCAGTGAGCGGGGGTAAATGGTGTGCGGCCGACGATGGGGAAGAGAGGAGGAAGAAGAAGAGATGGCAGTATTGGGTAAGGCTGATTTAGTAACACCAACATCCTGGTTCAGCTTATTAATTACATGTCCCATCTGCTGCAGCGTGTATTGTCACTTCACTGCGAAGACTAGTTGAATAGTTCTCTCTGACCGAGATGGGGAATAATGGATAGCGAGGACTTCCTTTCGACAGTATCCCTATGCCTCTATGCTCACTTCACTCATTTTTCTCCATACCTAGTCACTTGTTGAAATCTGTAGAAAGACAAATACTTAGTATTTGGGAACAGAGTGAGGCTTTTCCTCCATACTATTTGGGAATATAGGGAGTATCACCATATGGAGGGAATAGAGGAAGCTTGAAATATGAACATGTCAATGGGAGGGAGTAAGCCCCATGCATGCATGCAACATGCAACACTCACATGTACACATGGACGAACGCAACACTCACGCACCCATGCGGCACACAGCACACGACGCGACACACACACTCACGCTCAAGTGCTCAACCTACTCCCTACGTCCGTGAAAGACCGTACATTTACAGATTTACACATTGACCAGGGCATAATTAACGCCCAAAAGTAGCAGACTTATGTGTGCATGAGACCATTGAGATAAGAAGATTAAATGAAGGCCGTTGCATGCTGTAATTAAGGATAGACATGTAGCCTATACCTATAGCACAAGTTGGTGCATTAGTCAATCAATATCGATTTAGATTAAAGGCTAAATGCATTGGAAGTGTAGATGTACATCATGTACTAGACTCTTTGTTTTATAGACGATGTACACACTTTGTTGGAAGACAGAGGGAGGACACGTGCATGCACTCACATACACAGCCAGGGTGGTTCGTGCGCAAGGGTTGGACTCAGGTCACGCCTGCGTAAAGTTTTGTTTATCTGATTTCTTTGCTCTACCAACTGATAGGTGGGACCCAGAAACCAGGTGACAATTTAACCAGTCAACAAAGTGCCACGTCGACTATGTGGCCGGTCAGTCGGGTGCAATACGGTGCTCTACGATGAGCTAGTGATCGTATAATTGCCGCAAAACTATATATAGTGACTGTAAAGAGCGTATTGTTACATATGTTGACCGCCAGTGTATGTTTCTCGTTTCAAATTAAGCCATATTAATTGGAAAGGACGCAGTATGGACTACTACTACTAGTATTAGTACTGCTTTGATGTGTCCCTTCAAGTTCATCTCCAATTTATGTGATAAATTTGTGCACGACTAGTCTACATATATTCACAGCGCTACCGTTCACAATTACCGTACTCCACTTACACGTTATAGATGGGCTACATGTCCTCCTCCAGGTTCCAGTCCCAGGTGTTCTTCATGGATGGCACGATCCATAGCGGTGGGCAACGGGAATCATTGTCGCAGCTTTCTAGTCCGGTTCCACACGATGTAGACTCATCCAAGCTGAAGCGGCATAAATCAGGGATAGCGTGTCCCAGCATGTCGTTCATCCGGCGGTGTGCACTGAAGACACAACCATGCTTCATGAATGGCAGTCCTTCCGTGTCGTGCACAGAAGGTTGCATCCGCTTCACAATGGGGTAGCTGTCCCCGATGAAAAGCGAATACTCTCCAGGAGTGTTCCTCGGCACCCACGTAGCATCACGGGGGTCGAACTCAGCGCCGTTCATTTGGTACACGCGGCATCCCAGATCTAGACACATGGTGACATACATAGTCAAGGTCCATGCATAATAATGTTGTGCTCAAATATGACGGTCAGTAATACTGTGCAGCAAATAGTACTACTCCGGTATAGAGGAAGTAAAATAATCGGCTTATTATATATAGCCACTCTTGGCTAAATGGATGAGATAGTAAGACATGGAAAAACAAAAATGGTGGCAGCTAGTGGGTTCAAGTCTTCAAGGGCCTAGCTAGCTATACACGTCCTCCAAGGTAAAAAGTACTCCTACTAGTACTACAAAGTATACTACTAGTACAACAATGAAAGAGAAGGCGAGAGGGTTAAAAATGGAATACCTGGGTAGATGGTGACGGTCCGATCATGGTAGATTGTGTGACCATATTGCACATCAGTGGTACCATGGGTAACGACTGCTAAGATAGTTGATCCCAATATGCCAAAGTCAGCTACAAGGTTCCAGGTTAGACCGAATCACGGATGCAAATGCACATCCAGGATCGGTGATCTTATTTTCATCAGGGGATGACTGGTCCCTGTTAAATAATGGAGTACCGTTAGGGATGCAAATGATGGTTTGTGCATTCCGTTTGTAATCTCCCGTACCGTAGGATGGCAACCACATGAAACAAGTCACCTGTCTTGTCACTGCGAAGATGCGTCCTAGATGGTGCACAGCGTCTTCAAACGTGTAGGGGTACAAATCTGTCGCCGCCAACATGTGCCAGCCTATGCCGTTACTACCTCTTGCATTGATGGCAATCCTTATGTCGAACACCGCGATGAGATAGTAATCGTCGTAGCCGCGTCGCTTTGTCGGCGGGTCCGCAATTGCTATCTTCTTCAATCTCATGTAGGCATCATAATACGTATTCAAGCCCAGTCAGTCTGGAAGGCCGATCTGAATGGTGGAGAAGGGGTCTACCGGAACGGCCGCACTGCTGTGGATGTTGTGCAAAATGATGGTAGTATCCGGCCGGAGGTATGCAAGCCAATCTTCACTGGCACCGACCCATACCTATATATAAGACGGTGGGCAGCGGAGAAATTACAGGATGGAAATGGAATAACTAAGTACTACATGATCAAACTCCATTACTGACCTGCTCATCGGACAAAATCCGACTACCTCTCAACGTCGGCAACTCTAGCGAAGTCAACGTGCAACCATGGCCAGGGAGCGGTGGACTGTTTGAAGGATTATCCCATAGAAGAACCTTCTCCTCGAGGACGCATGGAAGACCAACAAGCATGGCCTGTTTAAGTAGCGTCTTGAAAAAGTTGGTGCAGGAAGCACCGAGTCTTGCGGCGGTGAGGACGTCGGAGCAGCGTGCGATTTCTCCCACAGGATCGTCGTCTAAGGTCTCCCAGCCCCGACGAGGTGGAGAACCGCCTGGCGAATCCATGGGAGCAGCGACGAGCTGCGTTCTCTTCGGGGGGAGGGGAACTGGCGAGGAGGAGATAAGAGCGTAGTAACCACAGGGCCTCGTCCCATCCAAATGTAGATCATTCCTCAGCAAAGGGGTGAGGCTATTATTTACTACTAGTACCCCCTCCAATTCTTTTTACTCTACGCATAAGAGCAGACCCGGATACCAAGGCAGGGGCTAGCTGCATGCTTTCTGGACGGAAATACCCCTCGCGCATGGATGGGAGGAGCTAGCAGCTATAAATGCCCCATGCAGCCCATTAGCTGTCCGCCCGCGTTCACCTCTCTCTGCATGCTGCATGGATGTCTCCCTCTCTCTCACATGACTGCATGCGGTGGCGCTGGCCTATGAGAAGCTCGCGTGGAGATAGCAATCTTCTCTCCAGAAGAGATTTTTTTGAAAGAAAGGGATTATGGAACGTTATGGGATTGCATTATATTGTAAATAATAGCACTAGTAAGAAATTTTTGGCACTAGGTAGTAGTTTTTGGCGTGGATTAAGAAATTTTGGGTATGTTTTTGCCATTTTTCGTACACGCCAACTAGTGTCAAAAAACGTCTTACATTATGTGATGGAGGAGTATGTACTCGTACTGTAGCAGTACTAGTACTACTTTTCTCAACTAGTAGTGCGATGTACTATACTTCTAGTCTAGTCTAGTATAGTGCACCAGTTTTGAACTCTTGAATCTCAGGGCCAAGGAGCTACAGTTGGAAGTGGAGGGTACTACTATTCTCTAGAACCATCGCTGTACTATCAATGCAGGGGAAGTACACTTGTGTAGTGGCCTAGTGGGTACTCTCGGTGCTCTATTCAGTCGCTCCTCTCACGTAGCTGGCCTGCTCAGCCGCTCCTCTCATGCACACACTAGCAGCCCGTTTATCAGCAACGGTTACTTCGGGGGCAGAACATTTGAGTTATTTGATAGAGCGAGACTAGGCTTTTCGCTTCCATTTGTGGAGGTGTAATGGATCTTGTCGAACTTTGTTAGTAGTTCCTTCTGAATGACATGAAGCAAAGCTTTTGCCTCCGTTTCAAAAAAACACGTCAAGAGGAATTTCTTTTATAGTAGAGCGGATAATGGAGTGTAGTCCATGCGTGCAATGCCACAAGCTACAGAGTAGCAGTACTTCCTCCATCTAGGTGTGTAAGTCATCTTACATTGTGCATCGCGACCAAGGCGGAGAGGAAAACGAGAAAACTTAATGTCTTTTTGCTAATTAATAGCATTGCACGCAATGAACTAACCACTGCATGTTATGTTTGGTAGTCTCAAGTCATTGAAAGCATGCACAGCCCACATATCTTATTGGTTGATATGCCACAAAACAAAAAACGAGAAGGGAGTTAATGTACGGTGCCTAAGTGTTTTGGGATTATTTGGTTTTCGTAAGGTGACTTACACACCTAGATGGAGGGAGTAGATCACTTTACGTACATAGCCATATTGCGCAGTTCCCAATGCCCCGCCAGGCTTTTCCGGCTCATCGGGCTTAATTGGGAGGCGCTAGATTAAATATGCTACTAGCTGATGAGGAAGCTGCAAGTGAGGTGCGGCTAGGGCGAGCACGCGAGCCACAGGATGCTGGGAAGGAAAACCCATTCACGTGGCTAGGCTGTCCAGTGCACCTAGATTGTGGGGCCGCACGTCCGTTTGACTTAAAAACTCAAACTACCCGTGTAAAATATTGGCTCGCAGCGAAGTGTAGTAGTACTATTTTTTTAAAGGCCGCCGTGCGTTCGGCCGGAATCGAACCCAAAAAACGAGGTATACACTCCCGCGACCACTAGTAGTACTCGTTGGAGTACAATGCAACCTAGAATCGCCTTTTGTCACTAGTAGTACATACATTGTTCCTTACAAGAAACCCCTATCATCTGCTGCTGGCTATAAGCCAATGCCATGTCATCTACAGCCCATCTTATAGCCAACATGTACAATAATAGATCAAAAGAATGTACTACTATTTTATTATGTGGCCCACTTCTCATTCTCACAAAGTGCCTAGGGGCACGTGCTAGAGCTGGCTCTTCACGAAGAGCCCGCTTACCTTCTCTCTCCTCTTCTCTTTCCTCCAACTAAGCAGAAATATACTAGTTTATTTCTTATAGCCCGTTGACTCAGCTCTATTGTACTTGCTATAATAATGAAAGAAACCACTAAAATGCCAAGAAACTACTACCACTTGCATACGTGGCAGACTTAAGATAAGACTACCTTATCAATCATTGTACATGCTCTTACCAAAAAAATCCTCGAGTGACCTCCTACCTCCGGCCCGTCCACCTAGTCATCCTCGGCCATGGGACGCAGCTACCGCCACCGGCAGAAGGTGAGGTCAAAACCGCAGGCGGTGCGGAGCCCATGTTGCAGCAGCCCGGATGCCAGCTCCGTCCGGCGCTCGCGGCCGCTAGCTAGACAAGATAGCTCCGTCCAGCTTCTTGTCTGCAAGGTTTGCTAGCTATATTGGCACGGCAGCGCGGCGGCTTGCTCACGCGTGCCGCGCTAAGGCCAGCCATCTGGCTTGAGCAAAGGCCAGCGCGGCGGCTTGCTCGCTCGTGAGTCACGCTCGGGCCAGCCTACCAACCCATGCGGAGGCCAGCGCGGCGTCCGGCCCGTCCGGCGGAGCGATGGCCAACTCGCTCATCACCGGCGCCACCGACGAACACGCATCAGTACTGTTTGAAGTAATGTTCAGGAAAAATAATGATTTGAGGGGGAATAACATGATAGAAGGTCAGATGTGGGTCCTCGTGTCAATGGTCAAACAAAATGTGTTGGTTTAAGCTGCCTCGTCAGCCCGGACGTGTGGGCCAACCCTGTCATAAATGGGTTTAAACGAACCTAATCGGTAGGAGTACTAGGTAGTTTTTGGCGTGGATTAAGAAATTTTGGGTATGTTTTTGCTATTTTTTGTATAATAGATTCTTCCTAGGGCTGGTTGAAAGTGGTAGTTTTTTGTTAAATACTCTACAAATTGTAAGTAGGAGTGAAAGATAAGCTTCGGAAGCCACTAAGCAAGGCTAGTTACATAGTGCCATGAGTGACTAATATCTTGATGGAAAACTCGAAACTATGGAATACTAGGAAAAAATGCATGGTTGGAAATACTAGCAATGTTCATGTCCGTTGCAATGAATCATAATTAGAATAATACTTATTCACAAACTTGGTACAAAACACTCTAATTTTGATATACATATGTCACTAGAGATATATTATGTTTCAATTAGAATATATTCCTTAGGCTGTTTTGGTGAGGTCAGGGAGGGATGTGGTTGGTTTTAAGATACTAATTATGGGTTTTTCTGCAAATTGGTAGACAAGTGGGATGTTGGTGAGAAAAGGCAACAACTTACCTCACAATTGTTAGATGTAGATCTAATGGTCAAAAACGACGGATGGCAGACACACCAGCATCACCAACTTAGTCTTGTGTAGGAGTACTAGCAAGATCCGTGCATTGCACGGAACATCAAGATGCATTTTTTTATAAAACACTTGTTGTGATTGACCCTTGCGGGAGTAATCCCATGTGCAAAAACTAATGATATCTCGAGAAATATGAGATAAGGTGAAGACGAGTGGGGTGTGGTGGTGGTTGGTGGTCGGAATGAGCGGAGGCATGGCGATTGACGACGCCGGCAGCGGCCACCAGGCCAGTTTGTTCCAAAGGCTTCCTTTCTTAATTGCTCAACAATGAGGTTTGTTAGAGATAAGGATGAACGAGGGAAGGCCTTGTCTGCAAATGTGGAGAGGGGTGCAGGTATCTTTTAGTTTAATTTCCATCCGTCAGATATAGATCGGACAGTCTATATTGCAAGATGGCACATGTACCATCATCACCAACTCGGTTTTTTATAAGAGAAGAAATATAAGTATGGAGATACAAATGTATTATCGATACTTGCTTCCGTAAACTAGCATCTACATTATATTCAACGCCTCGGCATGTGGGGCCTTAGCACAATGACTTCTCGACTGTGTAAAACAAAGATTTTCCCGTCGCTGACAAGGAGGGGGTGACGGTGGCGTGCTTTTTGGCTTGCTCTAGTCCTAGTAGTCATACTAGGTGGTCTAAGCACGTGTAGATTTATTATTTTTCATGTCTCGTGTTCACCGCACTGCCATGGCTGTTGATGAATAGACGGTAAGTTATGCACGAGGAAACCCTTGTTGAGCGTGTTTGCGAGAGAGAGAGAGAGAGAGAGTGCGTGTGTGATATGTTAGAGACTGAGGCAATGATAACAGATTCTTTGTGTCTATGTGTGTGGAGGATAGAGAGAGACATGTACATGGGGCTTTGTGTTGTGTAACGTGGAGACACATATACATAATTAGAGAGTGAGTGTGTGAGATACACATGCGGACATGAGGAGAGATGAGGATCCAGATAGATGGGAGTTTGTGCGTGTGTGTCTGTGTTTGTGCATGCATTTGTGTGTGAGAGGGAGAGAGTGTATGTGGAGTAGAGAGACCACTGATGATTTAAACCTAGTATAAGCCCTGTTCAAGAATTCATCCGATTAACCAGTTAACTTGCCAGTTAATCCCTACTCATAGGGTCCCCGAGTAGCCGATTACCCGAAAATCGTCCGATTAATTGATTAAATGGTCGATTAACTTGCCGATTAGCCTATTAATCCACTACTCACCAACTGACCGAGCAGCTACCAGTTAACGATTTCCTCAATAATGAGTATAAGGGAAGGGGGAATGGTGTTACATGTGTAGTAGCGAGATAGCATGGGTGCGGGCGGGGGGAGCAGACTATTTGGAAGAGACATCGAGAGGGGTGTGAGAGCGAGAGGGAGAGAAAGAGAGAGCTAGCGATGGAGAGAGAGAGAGAGAGAGAGAGAGGTAGAGAGGGGGCGAGAGGGGTCGTTTGTGTCCATAAATGGCGTATAGGTAGGGAGACAATGTTGATGTTGTCCGAAATTGGCCTATGAACGGAGACGCAAGGGAAGCGAGTCATCGTGTGTGTGATAGGGACTTCATGAGAGATCTAGAATAGATGGTGTAGAGAACAATGTGCGAAATAGAGAACGATTATACATTAGGGAGCTATGCAAAGAGTCACGACATATATGTATACAGGGAAGGAGCTGGGGCGGGTGCGCATGTGGGAGAGATACAAAGAGGAGAGTGCTGCACAAGGAGGCAAAGTGTGATTGTTTGAAGTGGGGGTGGTGTGTGAGGTGAGTGCGCGAGAACCACATAACTAGGGAGATAGACGTTTGGGGGCGACGTTTTGTGTGTATGGGAAATATACACTCTACATAGTGCGTGTGCTTGGGTAAGAGAGATAGCGGGAGACCTAGAGAGTGAGGGAAGAGATGTGTGCATGCCCGAGAGACAAAGTGATAGAGACCTATGTTGGGGTCCGGACTTTACAAGAGAGAGGGGTGTTAATGTGCTTGTGTGTTGGTGTTTGGGGGAGAGAATGACTTCTCTATGTGTGTGTGTGTGTGGTGGTGGTGGGGGGGGTTGACTTAAGATAAACAGTGAGGTGTCTATATTTGAGGGACTTTAGCGTAATTGAGATATTGTGCACTCATGGTTGATCAATTTGTTTGACAGTTTGTACTATGAGATAACGATACTTTTGAACATGTGTGATATACCTTGATGTACCAGAATTACAAACCTAAGACTGGAATTTTGGAATTCGACTCCATCATTAGCTTTTGTAATTCATTTAAACGGAGGTACATTTTTTAAGCCGGGATTTCGTGATTTCAAATTCATATATCAAACCTAGAGATATACACATACAGGCATGTTCAAACTTTATAATCATCCACTTTATTCATACACATACACATTTTTGCTTTTGTCATCATATTTAGGATAAACACATTTGGAATTTCATTTGAATTGGACCGTATGATGGTATTTGCTTGTAGTAGCACAATGATCCATATTTGAATTGAATGGACAATCTAAGTTTCGAGTTGGAGACATTGATTTTCAAAACTTGCACATTTTTTGCGTGCAAAACAAACAAATTGTTGGCCAAGATATCATAGTCGGTCGTACGAGAGCAGAATACTTATAATTTTAGGCGCCAAAAGCTTTCAAACTTCCCACTCACATCGAAATATCACGCGCCCGGAAGTTTAGCCCTGCAATATTCCTGTTTTACCCCTGCCACATGAATGGAAAAGGGCTGCTTTGGTAACTCCATTGTTTTCCCCTCTTTACCCCCAACATTCTTCCCAGAGCCCCTCCCCTTCCCCTCCCCGACCCCCCCAACCACGGCAAGCCGCCGAATCTAGTCCTCCGCCGCAGCGGTGGACCTCACACCATGCCGGATCTACCTTCCGCACCTTGGAACCCCCAACTGCCAACTTACCACTTCACCGGAGCCGCTTCAGCGACTGGATTGTCCACCGCCCCAGATCTCCTTGACCGCCATCATGGTCCACCGCACCGGATCTTCTTAACCAGCGCCCTCGTCCACCACAGCGTAGGCCCTTCACTGACTCCGTCGTCCGCCCCTTCGCAGGCCCTTCATACAAGCCCTCGTCCGCCGAAACAGATCCGCCGCACCGAAAGCACTGTATAACACGCCCGCCGAAGCCTTCGTCCATTGCACCGGACCCGCTCCACGGACACCATATTCAACTCCATCGGCCCTGCTTTACCGATGCCGCACCCTCATCAGGTTATTTCGATTTGTACTCCTTCGGTTTTTCTCTTTATTGTGCAACTGTTCACTTACCACAGATGAGCTTTCTTGTATGTCGACAGGCGCCGCAACCGTAGCACCGGAGCCGCTTCAGCGACGGCGACAGCTGGCCCAAACTCAACCACAACACGAGCACCATCGACGATCCTTAGCTATCAAGTATGACAATGATACCCATACGCCGCTAAGAATCAGGTACTATTATCCAACGGCCGGCGCGTACGTTCACTTTCCTAGCATAAGCACCGCACCTTTGAATTTCTTCAGGGCATCATTCAGTTTTTCATGAGACGCGTTATTCTGCTTGCACCTGTAGGGCCATACTTCTGGCAGTGACCATGTTACATGTGGTAAATTACATATCAGTGCACATATAGTTAATATGCTTTAGTTTTGTTCTGATGCCACCTGTTGGTTCCATCAGACTACTCAATGTTCTCTATGCTTAATTACACATCAGCAAACTAGCATGTGGTTCCACTGCTTTTTGTTCGTTTTACCCTACATTTTCTTATGCTAGCTATTACAACACTGCTCCGAGCCTCTGTTCATTACTTGTTTGTGTGTTCTTGATCTTCCCAAGTTACATGACTAATTTGATGCTTCTATTAATTATGGAGCTGCCAACCCCACCAAGCAAAATATTTGTTCTTTTGGGGCTGGCACCTCGAACAAGCATAAAAATAGAGGGAAGCAGATATATTGTCGTGTATGCACACACCCTTCTTTCATTAGATTAGATGAACCATTGATGATCAATTCGGACCAATGCATGCGATTAAAATTAATTTTACCTAAATAGAGGGTGCAGAATAAACTACAACAACTAGATTTGCAACCACGGGATGCTGACGATATCTTCAAAGAACATTGCAACAGCAACTAGGCTTCACAGCAACATATGGTAAGCCAGTGTGTTTTAGTACATGTGAAATGTAATGCGAGTGGGCTGCTTTCTTGGCTTGTGCCCTCAACGTGTAATCCTACCGAATTACAAATAGTTCAGTTGTCTGCTTTGCTGTATTGCTTGATTCGAATGCTTATCTGTTGTTACGCTATACCTGAGTTGGCCAATATGTCAGCAGTGCCCGCTGTACTATCGTAAAGAAATGCATGCCTATTTCATTTGAGTCCTTAACTTTTCCTCTCAACTTCATCACAAGACTGTCTTCGTAGTTTACATGAGGCCACACTGTTAAGTGCTTTCTTAGATTATTTCAACTGCTTAGATGCCTTGGCAACTTAAATATAGTGGTTGTACACTCCCTTTCAACTAGGGATGTCAACTGGGCCCTGTTTAATCCAGATTAAAGTCCACTAGTGGTATGATAGTTCAAAAGAGATTTTGTTTTTTGAGGAAAATGAACTAGGGAGGTAGCAAAAACTAACTAGATGGGACTGGCGGATGTCATTTATTTGCCACTTACATCCCTAGTTTCGTCTTACCATTTTAATTTCTTTTCGGTTGATGCTCCTTCGAACCATTTAAATATAGTTTGCCATGCTCGGCAATAATTCGTCTGTCGTTTACCATGTAAGCTTACTGCCTGGATCATACGATAACTATATCTTACTGATGTCCAGTGGAAACCTTTTAGGATGCCTTTCACACTAGGACACAATGTACAACCCCAGAATCTATTTGTGGAAGCAATGCGCCATCCATGTTACCAGATGGTAGCAGTTCAGAGGCAACACCGCCGGAGAGCAGTCTGAGCACAGATATTATAGTGCTTGAGGCTCTACTAGAGGCAGAAAGAGATGGTGTGGCTGCCATGAATGAGGTAATCTTTATCTTGAGGCTGAAAATTACGGAATTAGCGGCACGCATTATGCAGGAAATCCAAGAATTGGAGGAAGTAAGAATGTGGCATTTGAGGACGGAGGAGGTCCTGCTGTTTCTGCTATCTCAAGCCCAAGGTAATCCTAGTTCTTCTTTAGATACCAGTTGAAATTTTCATTAGATTATTGTACTTGCATGTTGTGTCATGTCTCCGAATGGATTATGTTGCAAGACCCCCTATGTTGTCCATGTGTTGTAATGATCCGAATTTTTTAGGCGAGGTAATCCTCAGTACTTGTATGATTGACATAAGGTGAACTATTTTTCGTGTGAGCATATTGTATTGGATGAAATAACTGTTTGGCTCAGAGTGTATCCAACCTACTGAATTCGAAGATCAAGGCATTTCTAAATCATAATCATATATAAAGGTGGAATAAATCTTTGTTGTGGTTTTGAAGAAATAAATAAAAAAATGTATAATTATCTATGGATATTCGTAATCGAATACAAATTGGATTTGAATTTAGTTTGCCAGGTCCTAGGGCAAACGTGAATGCTAATTCTCCCAAGTTTTGAACGAAGCGGCTAAACACCCACTATAATTTGTGGGCTGCCCGAAGCAAGTGTTTGAGAGATGGAAATTACTGTCTACCCCTGAGACTTGACCTCCTTATCGACCGGATTTACACTGCTGTCGATAGCGGTAGACTAGTAACTTCAATCAGGCATGACACGATGACCTCTGAGCCCATTCAGACACGGTGGGCGCCGAACGTGGGCGATAAAACACATTTGATTCAAGCTCGTCCTAAAGACATGTGTCTCTTCCTCCATTTCCCCATTCATACATGGTGGGCGGCAAAACAAACTCTCCTCGTCCGAAATCGATGTAGGCTAATATTTTAAATAGGGGCAGATGTGTAACTTCCATCAAACGTGACACAACCGCCCTACCTCTCAGCCCCGTTCATACACTATGGGCGCCAACCGTGGGCGGCAAAACACCCTCTCCTCTCCCGAAATAGTTACCGGCAAATATTTGGGAGATGCGAGATTACTGTCCTATCCCCAACTGACGCGATGTCTGAAATTTTAAATGGGGGATAAGTTTGTAACTTTCCCCCATTTCAGAGAAACGCGTCCCAAAGTTTGAGATCCCCCCTCCATTTCCCCATTCATACACCGTCGGCGGCACAACAACCTCCGCACTGCGGCCAGCCTCCTCCGTCTGCCACCCCATCCTCCACCTTGCCGGAGCCGCTACCCCTACCCCGTCGTCCACTGCAAGAGATGGATGTCTCTCATCCACGACGCTGGATCAGGATCCTTTCATCACCTCCTCTCGCTTCATCGGTGCCGTCGTCCACCTTGCTGTTGCCGCTCCTACGACCGCCTCGTCCACGGCAACAGGATATATCCCCCGACCCGGCCGTATGCCGTCTAAAGTCTTCTTCCCTGCCGCCGACAGCCATCGCACCCGCAGCACCCTCAAAGTATCAGCATAGGGCTACACGGCGTCGCAAGAGAGGTGGTACTCTTCCATATGTGCTTAAGTTATTGATCTCACCCGGAAAATAGATCGTAATTTGTTTACTGTACTTTTCTTGTCCATACCAAATTGTAGTGGCTAGTTGAAAGCAAACATTGGTTGCGAAGTAGCTTTGTCCGGTTTGCACCTTCGGATCCGCCATGGCACGGGCAATACTCGTAAAGCTTATGGTTTCCCCCCTTTATATTCACTACCATCATTGGAGGTGCTTCGAGTCGTGCTAGAACTGCTCCTCAAGACCTCAACCCAAAGCTTACGTGTTGAAATACGAATCTGATATGATGCTCATATCACTAAAACAGAGAACGTTTAATTGGTCACCTAACGTTCCTATATTCGTTCCGAAGAGCATGTGCACCACCCACTGGTCCAGCTAGTTCCACTTTCCTGATTTTTCTCTTGATGCTAAGGGTTTTCCCCTTTTATCTACTCCCTCTGTTCGGAATTACTTGTCTCGGAAATGGATGTATCTAGAACTAAAATACGTCTCTGCGACAAGTAATTCTGAACGGAGGGAGTAATCTACTATGATCTGCGTAGGTGCTTTCTATCGTACTAGCATTACTCCACCCTTCAAGCTAAACAACACAACACTCAGAATTCGAAAGCTTAGTTGTTCAAATATGATTGTGATATGATACTGATATTAGTTAACCGACACATTTAATTGGTTAGCTAAAGGTCCCACTTGAGTTTCCAAATGCATGTCGCAACATATAGAGAGACAGCATAATTGCATTTGTTTGTCACTTGTTGACCATACTTTCTTGTCCATACCAAATCTTAGTTGTTATTTCAAAGCAAACATCGGTTGCTAACTACCCTTTGTGCGGTTTGCAGCTTCAGATCTGCCATCCCACTGCCACGGTCAACACTGTACTCAGCATGCTTATGTTTTCCCCATTTTATGATGACCACAATCAGCCTACGTGGTTCATGATGTAATAGCACTGCTCCACCCATCGAGGTAAACAAGCTTAGTTGTACAAATTCATATATGATATTATTGCTGATATTAGTAAAACTGAGAGATGTTTAATTGGTTAGCTAAATGTTCCTACTTTAGTTTCGAAATGCATGTGAGCCACATATGGAGAGACCGGAAAGAATAGTATTTCTCTGTGCGCTCTGGTTCATCATGGGTGGCCAACCGACATTGTATTGAAAGACTTGTAATATCTTCAATCTGCTTGCTCTTCTGCTCTTCTTTAATATGATACTCTTCTCTTGCGGTCGACTCGTCAGGTCGAGTTGTTCTCCCTTAGTATATTTTGAATCTGTCAGGTCAGGTCGACTTGTTCTTCTTTACTATATGTTGAAGCTATCATCTACGAAGTGTCATCACTTCTGGAGCTCTCATATTTTGAGTAGTAGGCCACATTATATTAATTCACACAACAAATTACAGCATGCATGGCATCTTTTAAAAGAATTGCAGAGATAGCACAAAGGGGTTTACACGGAGGAAGTATTGGATTAGAATCACTTCTGCATTACAAAGAAAATCTCACTTGTTTTCATGTTTTCATGCATGTCAGATATTGAACATTATCAAAATGAATATGAGAATGGGCGCACGAGAGGAATATTGCGGAACGATCCACTGGCTAACAAACTTGGCATGGTGGAGGATGGCCTATCTTATTCACCCATCAAGGTGCTTGCTCTAACTTTACAAAGTTGTATTGGTCGCACATATTTTGCACCTGACCTCTTGCATTACTTCTACTTTGTTACACCATCTGCTTAGTTTAAGCATCATATATGAGTATATGCCATACCTATCCATTTTCTGTACCTATTCCATGTGTCCTCACACTATATTTTTCCAGTCAAATGTTGTTCTTTCGTAATAGATGTCCAAAACGAAGAGGGTGAGTGCAGATCCTCAAGGAGTACAAACTAGGTATTTGGAAAAGGTAGTGATACCTGTTAAATCCGATAGATCAGCAGCCACAGAAAACATAGGCCCAACTGTACCACACTTTACCCCTACTCAAGTGGCCAAACCCCTATTAGAACTGTTGGGAGCCCAGCGTTAGGTATTGTCTATGATATCAATTCAAAATTTGAACTCCTAAATTTCTGCTTGTGCCTTACCTTCTCTCTTGTATGAAAACTAATTTTAGATGAATCTCCTTGCTCAAAGGATCATACGATCTCAAAACAATAATGGGCTCTGCATTTCTCTTGTCAGTACCTCTCTCCCTTTTGCCTTGTAACGCTGTACTTAATTAATTTCTATTTGATTATGTATCATCAGTCTGCACCTGAGCTTCATTATCATCTGTTTCTTCCAATATTATTTGATCTATATTTACTCTTCACAAAATGTAGAATAATGGCAACGCTTATAAATAATTTTCTTTGGGGAATTTATTGAATTATCCTTCCATCAACATGGAGAAGGGCTTTGTCCAGCTCGTGTTAACATGTAATGTAAGTTCATCCTTCTCAAGCCTTCAAACTTTGTTCTAGTATAGATTTGCATAGGCATCATTTCCTCCACTGCTGTTTGCTTTGCTGTTTACATCTGATTGGATGTTTGCAACAACTACCAGTTTCAAATTGTAGTTGTAAAAACATATTCCTTATGCAGAACAGATCCATTTATTTGCTTATATAATTGTGAAACCTATTACGTGTCTCCTTGTTTCTCTTTCAGACTCGTATCTCTTACGCCAGGCAAAACTTTAGGGAAGATAGTGAGCCAAACCATCTTGAGGACAGTGAGATGACCCCAAAGTCATGTCTTGATGAAGACAGTGAGTTGAAGCTACTCACCAGCAGGTGTGAGACAACCTTTGTGCAGTCGCTGCCTCAATCAGTTCGACTTCTTCAGTCTCAACTTAAAGCGGAAAGGCTTGCTTCAGCTCAGCTCTGACTTGAAGTCAAAGATGCAATGAAGATGTCAGAGGACTGTCGTGCGCACCATCATACCTTAAATCTAGTGTTGATGCATCTATCATTGACATAACTGAGGTCTACTCAGCTTCTTCAGCTGTTTGGGGGGGCCCGACTTGGCCAGGCCTAGTGCCATCTGAAGTGCTCTCAGTTTGGTATATTCTTTTGTCGGTGTGTTTATTTGCACTGATGGCGAACTTTGATGCCTAGTGGATGTAATATGTGTGATAGCCGTGATAACCTAGCATAAGTTGCTTTCTTATTTATTTCCTTGTTGTCTTGTTTATTTGTTTTCTTGTAGTCATTGCAGTTCTTTTCCGCGGTTTGCTAGTGGCTGCAATAACCTATTTTTTTAAACTAGGCCACAATAACCATGGGCTAATATTTACTGTAGTGACACTGGGCCTCCTACGGGCCGTAGAAACAGTGGGCCTTCTACGGGCCGTAGAAACAGTGGGCCTTCTACGGGCCATAGAAACAATGGGCCTTCTACGGGCCGTAGAAACAATGGGCCTTCTACGGGCCGTATCATCAATGGGCCTTATATGGGCAGTATGATCGATTGGCCAAACATGGGCCAATAATATGCCGCATTATGGTCGTAAATGGGCTAGAGTTGGAATCATCCGCACATGGGCCGACCATAATGGGCCATCGTTAATAGCCCGTATTTGATGACGCTATGGAAACGTCCCAACGTATTAACGGACCACAAACGGGCCGACTGTAACCACGGGCTGAATTAGGCCCACAAGCAGAAAATGACAGTAACGGGCCGTGAGTAAACGAATGCTGGAATAGAGCCCAAGAATAAATGGGCTCTGAGAAGGCCGAAAGATAACATGGGCTGGAAACGGCCCAACGGAATAACGGGCCGTTAATGGGTATAAAGTGATACACTGTTCATTACGGGTCAGTTTCACCATGGGCCGTTAATGGGTGTAAAGTGATAGACTGTTCATTACGGGCCAGTTTCACCATGGGCCGTTAATAGGCCAAGAGTTACATAGGTCCTCATATGGGTCGAAAGACGTCATGGGCCATACATGGGCCAGAAGTGAAAATGGGCTGGAATCATATTGGGTGGCCAAGATGACGCTATTGGGCCTAATTCGGATAGGGCGTAACAGGCCTTGGGTTAGCGGGCTGTAAATGGGCTATATGCGAATAGGCCGTTAACAGGCTTTACATGGGTCGGCCCGCCACCTTTTCACCAAGTCAAACAGGCCAGCCTTTTCACAGGAATGGGCCTCTGTTGGGCCGTGCCACGTGTCGACGTATCATAGGCGCCTTCTGTCCAATGAGTGGATGTCATCTGTCCCAACGATGAGCCGACACGTGTTTCCTCCAGCCAATGATGATTTTACACGTGGAAAATCCCCATTGGTCGGGGCTGTTAACGGGTTATCGGATCCAAAACCCGACCCGATAGCTTAACGGCGTTCCGTTACGGTGGATGACACGTGTCGGTCACCCTTGACGAAAGCACTTCTGTGACGCGGGATTTATTGTCATGGAAGTGAACACTTCCGTGATGATAATTTTGGTAATGTCATGGAACACTTCTACGACAGCACATGTATGACTATCTTGATTCTGTCATAAAATCGTCATGGATGTACATGTATGACAGAAAATGCGACCTACTGTGACAAACACGTATCATCACGGAAGTGTATTTTTTTGTAGTGATGTCTACTACACAACCTTCTACTTGTAGACGTTGTTGGGCCTCCAAGTGCAGAGGTTTGTAGGATAGTAGCAAATTTCCCTCAAGTGGATGACCTAAGGTTTATCAATCCATAGGAGGTGTAGGATGAAGATGGTCTCTCTTAAGCAACCCTTCAACCAAATAACAAAGAGTCTCTTGGGTCCCCAACACACCCAATACAATGGTAAATTGTATAGGTGCACTAGTTCGGCGAAGAGATGGTGATACAAGTGCAATATGGATAGTAGATAATGGTTTTTGTAATCTGAAAATATAAAAACAGCAAGTTAACTAATGATAAAAGTGAGCACAAACGGTATTGCAATGCTAGGAAACAAGGCCTGGGGTTCATACTTTCACTAGTGCAAGTTCTCTCAACAATAATAACATAATTGGATCACATAACTATCCCTCAACATGCAACAAAGAGTCACTCCAAATTCACTAATAGCGGAGAGCAAACAAAGAGATTATGGTAGGGTACGAAACCACCTCAAAGTTATTCTTTCCAATCAATTTGTTGGGTTATTCCTATAAGTTTCACAAACAGCCCTAGAGTTCATACTAGAATAACACCTTAAGACACAAATCAACCAAAACCCTAATGTCACCTAGATACTCCAATGTCACCTCAAGTATCCGTGGGTATGATTATACGATATGCATCACACAATCTCAGATTCATCTATTCAGCCAACACATAGAACCTCAAAGAGTGCCCCAAAGTTTTTACCGGAGAATCACGACAAAAACGTGTGCCAACCCCTATGCATAGGTTTGTGGGCGGAACCCGCAAGTTGATCACCAAAACATACATCAAATGAATCACGTGATATCCCATTGTCTCCACAGATACGCACGTTAAGACATACATCAAGTGTTCTCAAATATTTAATGACTCAATCCGATAAGATAACTTCAAAGGGGAAACTTAATCCATTACAAGAGAGTAGAGGGGGAGAAACATCATAAGATCCAACTATAATAGAAAAGCTCGCGATACATCAAGATCGAGAAAAATCAAGAACACGAGAGAGAGAGAGAGAGAGAGAGATCAAACACATAGCTACTGGTACATACCCTCAGCCCCGAGGGAGAACTACTACCTCTTCATCATGGAGAGCACTGGGATGATGAAGATGGCCACTGGAGAGGGATTCCCCCCTCCGGCAGGGTGCCGGAACGGGTCTAGATTGGTTTTCGGTAGCTACAGAGGCTTCTGGCGGTGGAAATCCCGATCTATTGTGCTCCTCGATCGTTTTATGGTATATTGATATATATATATATATATGCGGAAGAAATACATCAGGGGAGCCACGAGGGACCCACAAGGGTGGAGGGTGCGCCCAAGGGGGTGCGCGCGCCCCCTGCCTCGTGGCTTCCTCGTTGATCCCCTGACGTGCACTCCAAGTCTCCTGTATTGCTTTCTTTCCAAAAATAACTTTTCCGAAGGTTTCATTCCGTTTGGACTCCGTTTGATATTCCTTTTCTTCGAAACCCTAAAACAAGGAAAAAACAGAAACTGGCACTGGGCTCTGGGTTAATAGGTTAGTCCTAAAAATAATATAAAAGTGTATAATAAAGCCCATAAACATCCAAAACAGATAATTTAATAGCATGGAACAATCAAAAATTATAGATACGTTGGAGACGTATCAGCATCCCCAAGCTTAATTCCTACTCCTCCTCGAGTAGGTAAATGATCAAAACAAAATTTTTGATGTGGAATACTACCTAACATATTCATCATGTATTTCTCTTTATTGTAGAAAGAATATTCAGATCCATAAGATTCAAGACAAAAGTTCAATATTGACATAAAAATAATAATACTTCAAGCATACTAACAAAGCAATCATGTATTCTCAAAATAACATGGCCAAAGAAAGTTATCCCTACAAAATCATATAGTCTGGCTATGCTTCATCTTCACTACACAAAATATTTAAAACATGCACAACCCCGATGACAAGCCAAGCAATTGTTTCATACTTTTGATGTTCTCAAACTTTTTCAATCTTCACGCAATATATGAGCGTGAGCCATGGACATAGCACTATAGGTGGAATAGAATGGTGGTTGTGGAGAAGACAAAAAGGAGAAGATAGTGTCACATCAACTAGGCGTATCAACGGGCTATGGAGATGCCCATCAATAGATATCAATGTGAGTGAGTAGGGATTGCCATGCAACGGATGCACTAGAGCTATAAGTGTATGAAAGCTCAACAAAAGAAACTAAGTGGGTGTGCATCCAACTCGCTTGCTCACAAAGACCTAGGGCATTTTGAGGAAGCCCATCATTGGAATATACAAGCCAAGTTCTATAATGAAAGATTCCCACTAGTATATGAAAGTGATATCATAGGAGAGTCTCTATCATGAAGATCATGGTGCTACTTTGAAGCACAAGTGTGGTAAAAGGATAGTAGCATTGCCCCTTCTCTCTTTTCTCTCATTATTTTTTTATTTGTTTGGGCCTTTTCTCTCTTCTTCTTTTTATGGCCTCTTTTCTTTCCCCTTTTTTTTATTTTTCATCCAGAGTCTCATCCCGACTTGTGGGGGAATCATAGGCTCCATCATCCTTTCCTCACTGGGACAATGCTCTAATAATGATGATCATCACACTTTTATTTTCTTACAACTCAACAATTACAACTCAATACTTAGAACAAAATATAACTCTATGTGAATGCCTCCAGCGGTGTACCGGGATATGCAATGACTCATGAGTGACATGTATGAAAAAATTATGAATGGTGGCTTTGCCACAAATACAATGTCAACTACATGATCATGCAAAGCAATATGACAATGATGGAGTGTGTCATAATAAATGGAACGGTGGAAAGTTGCATGGCAATATATCCCGGAATGGCTATGGAAATGCCATAATAGGTAGGTATGGTGGCTGTTTTGAGGAAGGTATATGGTGGGTGTATGATACCGGCGAAAGGTGCGCGGTATTAGAGAGGCTAGCAATGGTGGAAGGAAGAAAAGTGCATATAATCCATGGACTCAACATTAGTCGTAAAGAACTCATATACTTATTGCAAAAATCTACAAGTTATCAAAGCAAAGTATTATGCGCATGCTCCTAGGGGATAGATTGGTAGGAAAAGACCATCGCTCATCCCCGACCGCCACTCATAAGGAATACAATAAAAAATAAATCATGCTCCGACTTCATCACATAATGGTTCACCATACATGCATGCTATGGGAATTGCAAACTTTAACACAAGTATTTCTCAAATTCACAACTGCTCAACTAGCACAACTTTAATATCACAATCTTCATATCTCAAAACAATTATCAAGCATCAAACTTCTCATAGCATTCAACACACTCATAAGAAAGTTTTTACTATTCTTGAATACCAAGCATATTAGGATTATTTAAGCAAATTACCATGCTATTTAAGACTCTCAAAATAATCTAAGTGAAGCATGAGAGATCAAATAGTTTCTATTAAAACAAATCCACCACCATGCTCTAAAAGATATAAGTGAAGTACTAGAGCAAAACTATATAACTCAAATGATATAAGTGAAGAACATAGAGTATTCTAACAAATTCCAAATCATGTATGGATCTCTCAAAAGGTATGT
The DNA here is from genome assembly GCF_056163025.1 of Triticum urartu. Classification (NCBI taxonomy): domain Eukaryota; kingdom Viridiplantae; phylum Streptophyta; class Magnoliopsida; order Poales; family Poaceae; genus Triticum; species Triticum urartu. The sequence goes on from NC_141875.1 coordinate 246,632,313, forward strand.
ACAGCAAGAATGATTGTGGTAAACTAACAAATAATGACTCAAATAATACTAGACGCTCCAAGCAAAACACATATCATGTGGTGAATAAAAATATAGCTCCAAGTAGAGTTACCGATAGAAGTAGACGAAAGAGGGGGTGCCTTCCGGGGCATCCCAAGCTTTGGCTTTTAGGTGTCCTTAGATTATCTTGGGGGTGCCATTAGCATCCCCAATCTTAGTCTCTTTGCCACTCCTTGTTCCATAATCCATCAAATCTTTACCCAAAACTTGAAAACTTCACAACACAAAACTTAAAGTAGAAAATCTCGTGAGCTCTGTTAGCGAAAGAAAACAAAAGAACACTTCAAGGTACTGTAACGAACTCATTCTTTATTTATATTGGTGTTAAACCTACTGTATTCCAACTTCTCTATGGTTTATAAACTATTTTACTAGCCATAGATTCATCAAAATAAGCAAACAACACACGAAAACAGAATCTATCAAAAACAGAACAGTCTATAGTAATATGTAGCTATCGCAATATATGGAACCCCAAAAATTCTAAAATAAATTGGTGTTAAACCAACTGTATTCCAACTTCTGTATGGTTTATAAACTATTTTACTAGCCATAGATTCATCAAAATAAGCAAACAACACATGAAAAACAGAATCTGTCAAAAACAGAACAGTCTGTAGTAATATGTAGCTAGCGCAATATATGGAACCCCAAAAATTCTAAAATAAATTTCTGGACGGGAGGAATTTATCTATTAATCATCTGAACAAAGAATTAACTAAATAGCGCTTTCCAAATAAAAATGGCAGCAGTTCTCGTGAGCGCTAAAGTTTCTGTTTTTTACAGCAAGATCAACAAGACTTTCCCCAAGTCTTCCCAAAAGTTATACTTGGCACAAACACTAATAAAAGCATAAAACCACATCTAAACAGAGGCTAGATGAATTATTTATTATTAAACAGGAACAAAAATCAAGGAATAAAATTAAAGTTGGGTTGCATCCCAACAAGCGCTATCGTTTAACGCCCCTAGCTAGGCATGATGATTTCAATGATGCTCACATAAAAGATAAGAATTGTAACATAAAGCGAGCATCATGAAGAATATGACTAGCACATTTAAGTCTAACCCACTTCCTATGCATAGGTATTTTGTGAGCAAACAACTTGTGGGAACAACAATCAACTTTCATAGGAAGGTAAAACAAGCATAACTTCAAAACTTTAAGCACATAGAGAGGAAACTTGATATTATTGCAATTCCTACAAGCATAAGTTCCTCCCTCATAATAATTTTCAGTAGAATCATGAATTAATTCAACAATATAACCAGCACCTAAAGAATTCTTTTCATGATCTACCAGCATAGAAAATTTACTACTCTCCACATAAGCAAGATTATTCTCATTCGGAATAGTGGGACTATCATAAGAGACTCGAATACTATAAATTGTTTCCATATTAAAAGATTAATGTTCAGAAAAAGGGTAATCATAATCATGACAGGTTTTATAAATATAATCATCACTACTTTTTATAGCATAAGTGTCATCACAATAATCATCATAAGTAGCAACTTTGTTCTCATCATAATCAATTGAAACCTCTTCCAAGATAGTGGAATCATCACTAAATAAAGTCATGAACTCTCCAAATCCACTTTCATAATTATCATAAGTAGGATTCATGCTATCATCATCATAAATTTGCATATCAAAACTTGAGAGGCTAAAAATATCATCTTCATTAGACATAGCATCCCCAAGCTTGGGACAAACATTAATTTCAGCAAATATATTCTCAAAAACATCATCTTCTTCAAACATAGCATCCCCAAGCTTGGGCTTTTTCATATCATAAGCATAATCACTCTCATCATTAATAATATGGATAGCACCAATAGTATATCAATTATCATAATCTTCCAAGCAAGTGCCAAAAAGATTTTCAAGATCATAAGAAGTATCATTATCTTCCACAATTATATTTTCATGAGGCACAATAGTAGTAGGAGCAGCATTATTTGGGGGAGATATCTTTTTACCTCTCTTCCTTTTTCTTTTCTTCTTCTTCACCACATCATGTGTGGGTTCAATCCTCTTTTTGGAGCTCCTTATTAATGAGATTGGTTGAATAAGAGGCTCTTCCTCGTTACCTGATTCATCATAAGAAATAATAGGAGGGTGTTGGGAAGTCTCTTACCTTTCATTAGTATTCTCTTCATCCTCCATTTGTTTTCTTTTCTTTATGTAATTGGCAATATAAGGGTTTTCAATGCAATTCACCGCACAATACATATAAATTTCCTCTAGATCAAAGTCAAGAAGTTTATAACGGGCAAATTCTGGAAGATGCTTAGTTATACGTTTCATTTATTCGTAACCCATAAGAAAACTAAGTTCATTATAATGTGCAAGGGAAATCAAGTCATCAAAAATTTTGGACACGGTTAGATCATGAAACAATTTGCATTGAATAGCTAAATGACCACTTTCATTGCAAAGTGCACAAGTACGGCCAAGAAAATTTAATTTTCAGCACAAACATCTAGCCTTTCTTGCAAAAATTTAGTTTCTAAGTGCTTATGCCTCTAGCAATATCTATCTTCCCTATTTGGTGTGTACTTGCAAACCCAATGCACTACAAAAAAATTGGCATGCTTATAGGAGACATTTTCATCATAACTAGTGCAATCATCATTAGTACTATGGATATTCAAAGAGTTCATACTAAGAACATTTCAATCATGCTCATCATTCAAAGATTTAGTGCCAAACATTTTAATGGATTCTTCTTCTAACACTTTAGCACAATTTTCCTTTCCATCATACTCACGAAAGATATTAAAAAGATGAAGCATATGAGACAAACTCAATTCCATTTTTTTGTAGTTTTCTTTTATAAACTAAACTTGTGCTAAAACAAGAAACAAAAAGATTCGATTGCAAGATCTAAAGATATACCTTCAAGCGCTAACATCGCCGGCAACGGCGCCAGAAAATAGCTTGATGTCTACTACACAACCTTCTTCTTGTAGACGTTGTTGGGCCTCCAAGTGCAGAGGTTTGTAGGACAGTAGCAAATTTCCCTCAAGTGGATGACCTAAGGTTTATCAATCCGTAGGAGGCGTAAGATGAACATGGTGTCTCTCAAGCAACCCCGCAACCAAATAACAAAGAGTCTCTTGTGTCCCCAACACACCCAATACAATGGTAAATTGTATAGGTGCACTAGTTCGGCGAAGAGATGTTGATACAAGTGCAATATGGATAGTAGATAATGGTTTTTGTAATCTAAAAATATAAAAATAGCAAGGTAACTAAGTATAAAAGTGAGCACTAACGGTATTGCAATGCTAGGAAACAAGGCCTAGGGTTCATACTTTCACTAGTGCAAGTTCTCTCTACCATAATAACATAATTGGATCACACAAATATCCCTCAACATGCAACAAAGAGTCACTCCAAAGTCACTAATAGCGGAGAGAAAACGAAGAGATTATGGTAGGGTGCGAAACCACCTCCAAGTTATTCTTTCCAATCAATCCGTTGGGCTATTCCTATAAGTGTCACAAACAGCCCTAGAGTTCGTATTAGAATAACACCTTAAGACACAAATCAACCAAAACCCTAATGTCACCTAGATACTCCAATGTCACCTCAAGTATCCGTAGGTATGATTATACGATATGCATCACACAATCTCAGATTCATCTATTCAACCAACACATAGAACCTCAAAGAGTGCCCCAAAGTTTCTACCGGAGAATCACGACGAAAACATGTGCCAACCCCTATGCATAGGTTCGTGGGCGGAACCCACAAGTTGATCACCAAAACATACATCAAGTGAATCACGTGATATCCCATTGTCACCATAGATACGCACGGCAAGACATACATCAAGTGTTCTCAAATCTTTAAAGACTCAATCCGATAAGATAACTTCAATGGGGAAACTCAACCCATTACAAGAGAGTAGAGGGGGAGAAACATCATAAGATCCAACTATAATAGCAAAGCTTGCGATACATCAAGATCCTGCCAAATCATGAACATGAGAGAGAGAAAGAGATCAAACACATAGCTACTGGTACATACCCTCAGCCCCGAGGGAGAACTACTCCCTCCTCATCATGGCGAGCACTGGGATGATGAAGATGGCAACTGGAGAGGGGTTCCCCCCTCCAGCAGGGTGCCGGAATGGGTCTAGATTGGTTTTTGGTGGCTACGGAGGCTTCTGGCGGTGGAACTCCCGATCTATTGTGCTCCCCGATTGTTTTAGGGTATATGGATATATATAGGAGGAAGAAATACATCAGGGGAGCCACGAGGGGCCCACGAGGGTGGAGGGCGCGCCCAGGGGGTGGGCGCACCCCCTGCCTCGTGGCATCATCGTTGATCCCCTGACGTGCACTTCAAGTCTCCTGTATTGCTTTCTTTCCAAAAATAACTTTTCTGAAGGTTTCATTCCGTTTGGACTCCGTTTGATATTCCTTTTCTTCGAAACTCTAAAACAAGGAAAAAACAGAAACTGGCACTGGGCTCTGGGTTAATAGGTTAGTCCCAAAAATAATATAAAAGTGTATAATAAAGCCCATAAACATCCAAAACAGATAATATAATAGCATGGAACAATCAAAAATTATAGATACATTGGAGACGTATCACCGCGTTTGCCGGAGGAGGTGCAGGAGTCCTTGCCGGGGTCGGAAGTCTTGCCGGAAGGGGCCTTGCCAGTTTTATTCCCTCCCCGGGCCTCAGCGGTAGGAACAAGTGCCTTGGAGGCAGCCGTTGCAACTGCCTCCCAGTAGAGTTGGTCGGCGCAGATGAGCACGTCCTTCTTTTCGGAGGGAACGGCGATGATGCTCATTGGCCTGGGCATCTTCAACGTTTTGTAAGCGTAATGTGATGCCGCCAAAAACTTGGCCAGCGCTGGGCGGCCGAGTATCCCATTATAGGGCAAGGGGATCTTGGCAACATCAAAACCGAACCTCTCCATCTGATAGTTCAGCTTGCCCCCAAATATGACGGGCAACATGACTTTGCCCTTCGGCTGAATCCTCCCCGGGTTGACCCCTTGAAACGTGCCCGTCTCCTCGAGATCTCCATCGGGGATCTGCAGCCTTTCGATCATAGCGGGCGAGATCAGGTTCGGATCGGCCCCACCGTCAACTAGTATCTTCGTCACCTTGAGGTTGTGTATTGTTGGGGAAACCAACAACGGCAAACACCCGACCACAGTTGTGCGGTCAGTGTGATCCTCGGTGTCAAAAATGATAGGCGTGCTCGACCACTTCAGTGGCCTCTAGGCGTCGAAATATAGCTCCGCCACAATGACTTCACGCGCCCACTGCTTCAGTTGGCGGTGAGAGGTGTGCAGCGAGGCACCAACGTTGATGCACATGGCCTATGTAGCTTTCTGGAACTCGTGCTCGCCAGATTCTTCGCCCTCATCATGATCATCTTCCTCCTTGTCGTAGCCCCGAGCGGGCCTCTCTTGTTGACTATCCTTGTCGCGGCGGCCTCCTCGACTGCCACGCTCCTTGCCAGACCCCTCAGCACCATCCTATCCCTTCTCCTTGTCTCGCCTCTCATATTCAAATTTCTGCTTCTCTACAAGCAGCTAAACCTGTCGGCAATTCTGGAGGTATGGCCTTTGGTGCGGTGGATCTTGCAGTATTGCTTGTCGGAGCCTCCTGGCTGGTCGGCAGCCGCCACGGCCACGTAGGCCGTGCACCCGGCAACTTCCTTGCTGGGGTCGTCAACCTTGGCCTTCTTGGCGGTGCCGGGGTCGCCGGATCCCTCGACGGCAAGCACGACCTTGCCCTTACGCTTCCTGTTGTAGCGTCGGCCCTTCTTTGCCAGGGGGACGGCGTCTTCGTCTGTGGAGTCGGTTTCCGTGCTGGCATCTTCGTCTTTCCTTCTTCAGCCCGAGCGCACCTATGGGCCAGAACATACAGCTTGGCTACATCCTTAACCTTGTTCATCGCCAGCTCCTCAAGCATCTTGCGGTTGCGCCCATTCTAATGGAATGCACTGATGAAAGGGGCGGGATGAACATCTGGGATGTTGTACTACACACGACTGAACCTTTGTATGTACTTGCGTAGGGACTCGCTGTCCTTCTGGGGCATGACATGCAAATCACTCGCCTAGCCAGGAGCTTGGTGGCCTCCGGTAAAGGCGCCAACAAACTCATGGCACAGATCCAACCAAGAAGAGATGGAATCCACTGGCAGGTGCATCAACCATGACATGATGTTGGGCTTAAGTGCCAAAGGGAAATAATTGGCAAGCACCTTATCATCACGAGCCTCGGCAGCTTGCAATCCGATGGCGTAGATGCTGAGGAACTCCGATGGGTGAGTCTTGCCATTGTATTTTTCTCCGACCTCAGGCTTGAACGTGTGGGGTATGGTCCACTAGAACTGTCGTACCTCACTGGTAAAGGTTGGACAAACCACCTCGTAAGGTAGGTCACCGGCAACCCCCGACACTGGGCGGTCCATAGTGGGTCCCGCACGCCTATTAGACTGATGGCGCGCGTCCCGCCGCCACTCGATAGTGGTCCGAGCATCTTCCTGAGCTCGCTCCCGAAGGACTTGACGTTTTTCGCAGCGGGCTCGTGGGTCGGATGACGTCGTAGAAACGTTGTCGCGGGCGTCGGCCCGGTGAGCTGGCGGCCGCAGTCGCGGCCGTGGGGGAGGAGAGTGCACCATTTTGGACTCTAACTTGCATGATTTGAATGGGGGAGGAGAATTGCTATGGTGTTATTTATGTGCAGAAACAAAAGTTCTCAGAATGACCTGAAACTTCACGGAACATCTATTCGGAAATAATAAAAAATCCTTGCAAAAGATGAAGACCAGGGGGCCCACCACCTGTCCATGAGGGTGGGGGGCACGCCTGCCCCTAGGGCACGCCCCCTACCTCGTGGGCCCCCTGGAGCTCCTCCGAGCTCAACTCCAACTCTATATATTTGCTTTCGGGGAGAAAAAATCAGAGAGAAGGATTCATTGCGTTTTACGATACGGAGCCGCCGCCAAGCCCTAAAACCTCTCGGGAGGGCTGATCTGGAGTCCGTTCGGGGCTCCGGAGAGGGGAATCCGTCGCCATCGTCATCATCAACCATCCTCCATCACTAATTTCATGATGCTCACCGCCGAGCATGAGTAATTCCATCGTAGGCTTGCTGCACGGGGTTGGGTTGGATGAGATCTATCATGTAATCGAGTTAGTTTTGTTAGGGTTTGATCCCTAGTATCCACTATGTTCTGAGATTGATGTTGCTATGACTTTGCTATGCTTAATGCTTGTCACTAGGGCCCGAGTGCCATGATTTCAGATCTGAACCTATTATGTTTTCATCAATATATGAGAGTTCTTGATCCTGTCTTGCAAGTGTATAGTCACCTATTATGTGTTATGATCCGTTAACCGCGAAGTGGCAATAATCAGGATACTTACCGGTGATGACCATAGTTTGAGGAGTTCATGTATTCACTATATGCTAATACTTTGTTCCGGTACTCTATTAAAAGGAGGCCTTAATATCCCTTAGTTTCCATTAGGACCCTCCTGCCATGGGAGGGTAGAAAAAAAGATGCCATGCAAGTTCTTTTCCATAAGCACGTATGACTATATTCGGAATACATGCCTACATTACATTGATGAACTGGAGCTAGTTCTATGTCACCCTATGTTATGATTGTTACATGATGAACCGCATCCGACATAATTCTCCATCACCGATCCATTGCCTACGATCTTTTCATATATTGTTCTTTGCTTATTTACTTTTCCGCTGCTATTGCTATCATCACTACAAAATACCAAAAACATTACTTTTGCTACCATTACCACTACTATCATATTACTTTGCTACTAAACACTTTGCTGCAGATATTAAGTTTCCAGGCGTGGTTGAATTGACAACTCAGCTGCTAATACTTGAGAATATTCTTTGGCTCCCCTTGTGTCGAATCAATAAATTTGGGTTCAATACTCTACCCTCGAAAACTGTTGCGATCCCCTACACTTGTGGGTTATCAGGACTATTTTCTGGCGCTGTTGCCGGGGAGCATAGCTCTATTCTTTAAGTCACTTGGGATTTATATCAGCTTATCATTATGAAGAATTTGAGAGATCCAAAAAGCAAGATTTATCCCTCAACTACTAGTGGAGGTAAGGAACTGCCATCTAGCTCTTCTCTTGATTCACCTTCTGTTTTGAGTAAGCTTGCGACACCTAAACCTGCTTCTGCTATTCGTTCTGATATGTCACATGTTATTGATGATGCCACTTCTGCTATGCATGATACTTATGATGAAACTACTTCTATGCTTGATACTACTGTGCCACTTGATGAGAGAATGAAAATATTGAATCTGATAATATTGATGAAAGTGACGATGAAGACTTGCCCGTTATTCCTAAGGGTTATGTTTTTGATGAAGAAGCTTCTTTAGCTATTTTAGCTTGCAAAGATAGTTATGAACTTAAGAGGTTATTAGATAAATGGAATAAGCAATCTATAAATGCTAGGATGAAAGCTGACACTGCTTTTGCTACTTCACCTATCTTTGTTACTGATAAGGATTATGAATTCTTTGTTGATCCTGATATAATTACTTTGGTTGAATCTGATCCTTTTCATGGTGATGAATCTGAAACTGTTGTGGCACATCTTACTATATTAAATGATATAGCCACCCTGTTCACTAATGATGAGAGAACTCGTTACTTTTATATCCTTGAAATATTTATGTTCTCATTAAAGGGTGATGCTAAGATATGGTTTAATTCTCTTGATCTTGGTTGTGTGCGTAGTCCCCAGGATATGATTTATTACTTCTCTGCTAAATATTTCCCTGCTCATAAGAAACAAGCTGCTTTAAGCGATATATATATAATTCTGTGCAAATTGAAGAAGAGAGTCTCCCACAAGCTTGGGGGAGGCTTCTCAAGTTACTTAATGCTTTTCCTGATCATCCTCTTAAGAAAAATGAAATACTTGATATCTTTTATAATGGACTAACCGATGCCTCCAGAGATTACCTGGATAGTTGTATTGGTTCTGTTTTTAGGGAAAGAACGCCGGATGAAGCTGAAATTCTATTGAATATTATGTTGACAAATGAAAATAATTGGACACTTCCTGAGCCTATTCCTAAACCAACTCTGAAGAAGAGAGGTGTTCTATTTCTCAGTCCTGAAGATATGCAAGAGGTAAAGAAATCTATGAAAGAAAAGGGTATTAAAGCTGAAGATGTTAAGAATTTACCTCCTATTGAAGAAATACATGGTCTTAATTTACCGCTTGTTGAAGAAACATATGACCTTAATCCATCTCCTATTGAAGAAGTACATGGTCTTGTTAACCCAGCACATGTAGTAAAGGTAAATTCTCTCTATAGATATGATAAAGCTGAAATCCCATTTACTAAGTTTGCTAGCCCATGCTTAGATGAGTTTGATAAATTTATGGATAAGAAAGAAGACTTCAATGCTTATTTTGGTAGACAATTGAAATACAATTAAAATATGATTGAACACTTGGGTGATTATATGGCTAATGTCAAAGGTGAACTTTATTTAGTAAACATGCTTCTATGGTTACCGCTCAAGTAGAACAAGTACTTAAAGCTCAAAATGACTTGCTCAATGAATTGAATAGTAAGAAAAATGATAATGTTGTTAGAGTTATGACTAGAGGTGGTAGAATGACTCGGGAACCTTTGTATCCTAAAGGCCACCCTAAGAGAATTGAGCAAGATTCTCGGAGAAATAATATAGATGCACCTAGTCCTTCTAAAAGGAAGAAAAAGAAAAATGATAGGACTTTGCATGCTTCTAGTGAACCTGTTATTGATACACCCGAGAATCCAAATGATATTTCTATTTCTGATGCTAAAACACAATCTGTAAATGAACCTGAAACTAGTGATAATGTTAATGTTCACGATGATGCTCAACCTAGTAATGATAATGATATAGAAATTGAACCTACTGTTGATCTTGATAACCCACAATCAAAGAATCAACGTTATGATAAGAAAGACTTTATTTCTAGGAAACATGGTAAAGAAAGAGAACCATGGGTTCAGAAACCCATTCCTTTTCCTCCCAAACCATCCAAGAAAAAGGATGATGAGGATTTTGAGCGCTTTGCTAAAATGATTAGACCTATCTTTTTGCGTATGCGATTAACTGATATGCTTAAAATGAATCCTTATGCTAAGTACATGAAAGATATTGTTACTAATAAAAGAAAGATACCGGAAGCTAAAATTTCCACCATGCTTGCTAATTATATTTTTAAAGGTGGAATACCTAAGAAACTAGGAGATCCGGGAGTACCCACTATACCATGCTCCATTAAAAGAAATTATGTTAAAACTGCTTTATGTGATCTTGGAGCCAGTGTTAGTGTTATGCCTTTTTTTTGTATCATAGACTTGATTTGAATAAGTTGACACCTACCGAAATATCTTTGCAAATGGCTGATAAATTAACTGCTATACCTGTCGGTATTTGTGAGGATGTGCCTGTTGTGGTTGCAAACGTTACTATTTTAACATACTTTGTTATTCTTGATATTCCCGAGGACTATAGTATGTCTATTATTCTTGGAAGACCCTTTTTGAATACTGCAGGGGATGTTATTGATTGCACCAAAGGCAATGTCACTTTTCATGTTAATGGTAATGAGCATTCGGTACACTTTCCGAGGAAACAACCTCAAGTTCATAGTATCAACTCTATTGGAAAAATTCCATCGATTATAGTTGGAGGTTTTGAATTTCCTCTTCCTACTTTCAAGAAGAAATATGATATTCTTATTATTGGGGATGTGCATATCCCCATTGAGGTAACATAGTGTTATTCGAAATTTCTCATGTTCTATGTTATTCAGAATGAGTTCGTTAACAAGACTTGATCAACCTTGTTAGTGGATTCCTTTTGATGAGCATGAGATGGATGAAACTAGAAGGCACAACCTTCTGTACCCTACTCTTACTTTCTGTTATTTATATTAAATAAAATAAAAATAGTATTTTTATGTCTGTTATCTGAATTAAACGTGCAATATAAAAATACCCCGAAAATAAAAGTTCTCCAAATGCCCTGAAATTTAAATATCATGTTTTCTGGAATATTTGAAAATATTTGGCACTGAGAACACAGGAGGAGGAGTTGGCACCTGGCCACGAGGGTCAGGGGCGCGCCCTACCCCCCTGGGCGCACCCCCTGCCTCGTGGGCCCACGGTGGCCCTCCTCCACTTATTCCTGCACCCACACACTTCTTCTTCCTCCCACAAACACGAATATCCAGCTCAAGCTCGAGTTCTAGCTCATTTTGCTGCCATTTTCGATCTTGCTCAAAGCACCTCTCACAAAACTGCTTGGGGAGATTGTTCATTGGTATGTGACTCCTCCATTAGTCCAATTAGTTTTTGTTCTAGTGCTTTATTCATTGCATATTTTTGCTTCTTAGGTGACCCTGTTCTTGAGCTTTCATGGCAAATTTATATGGTCAAAAGTAGTTTTGATGCATGATATAAGCTCTAAGGACTTGTAGGAGTAGTTGCTATCAATATTATTGAGCTTTGTTCACTTTTATTTTGAAGTTACTAAAAATTTCAGAATTTTTCAGAGGAAGAAATATGCTTAGGAAAATGTACCAAGGTGGTTCTTCAAGGAAGCAAGGGCCCAGGCTTGCAATGCGTGATGCTGATGAAGAGCCACCAAGAGACGCTCTAGTGCGTCCTTGTGAATGGCCTTCAGAAAACTTTATGGATTGAGCGGGAATTAAGGAAGAATTTAACGCATATTTGCGTAACGCTGATCTTGTGAGCTTCGAGGAAGAAAAGTGCCGCCAGTACCACTATCTCACTAGTTCCTTTGTGAGGAGGTTTTAATTTTCATCTTCACGGAATTCTCCAACTATCATGTTTGATCTTTATGAAAAATCTTATACTATGGACTTAGAGGATTTTACCACTGCTTGCAAACTTCCACAATGGGGTAGTGTCAGGGAACCTCGCAAATCTGAATTTATAGATTTTCTTGCTAGTATAACTGTGGATCTAGAGATATAACACAAGCTACCATAGGGAGCATTCACTTTCCTGCTATACATTATTTTGCTCTCTTCATAGGTAGATGCATTACTGGTAAAGATGAGGCATGTCATATGTGTGTCCCTGACCTCAGTATTCTTAGGAGTGTTGTGTTAGGAGATAAATCTTATAATTTGGGAGCCATTGTTGCACGTAGGTTGTATCTTAATAGATTTAATGGAGATTTCTTTGGTGGAATTTATGCAACCCGCATAGCTAATTTTCTTGGTATAGTAATACGTGAAGATGATATTGAGTTGCCTCTTGCCTATTTGGATTATGAGGCTATGGTTCACCACCAGTTTGTCGAGAGGAATGAATCACCTCTCCAGTATCGCTTAATCTTTGACAGATGTCGTGCTGTCCGTATTACTCTCCCTGCTCCTGCCTTCTTTGATTATCAGGCAAAAGGAAGATATGTTATTACCAGAGAGGAGGCAGATGAGTACTAGAGGAGGGCGGAGGCCGCTCGTCGCCATGCTGCAGCTCAGGAGGCGATAGCCGCTGCATCTTAGTACGACCCCAACTATTACTATGGACATCCGCCAGGCCAGCCGTGGCCATAGACCAACTTAGGCCAAAAGCCTAAGCTTGGGGGAGTACGTATTTCCCACCGACATTATATTCATGTTCACACACTCAATGCTAGATGTCGGTGCTCATACTTTTTCATTGTATCATCCATGCTAGTTTATTTTCCTTTTTATGCTTTCTTCTTGTGTGTTTAATAAAACCTTAAGAAAAACCAAAAAAAATTAGTTGTAGTTTTTAATTAGTTTACTTTCCATGCTTGTAGTAGTAATTAAAAAGTAAACCCAAAAAGATTTCCTGTTCTTCTTTTGCTTGTTGGGAGCTTTCCCGTGTAAATAGTTTTATTTCTTTTATTTTCTTTGGGGGTCGATAGGAGAAGACCATGATTAAATTGTTGAAGTGGCTCTTATATGCAATATTGTTGAACTGACAAAAGAGCCCATATCACCTTGTCTTCTCTCTTGAATTGAATGCTTGCAGATTCCAGCTTAGTCCAATGCACGTGCACTATTATTATTATTCACATCATTTGGCCGTGCAAGTGAAAGGCAAATATGATGATATATGATGGACTGACTGAGATGAGAGAAACTGGTATGAACTTGACCTCTCTTGTTTTTGTAAATATGATTAGTTCATCGTTCCTGATTCAGCCTATTATGAATAAACATGTTTGCAATGATAACTAGAGATCATAGTTTCTTGTGCCATGCTTGATTAGCTAGGAGCTTATAATGGTTTACCTTGCGTGCCAACATGCTATTAAAATGGTTGTGATGTGGTATGATAGGGTGGTATCCTCCTCTGAATGATTTAAGTGACTTGACTTGGAGCATGTTCACGCATGTAGTTGAAACAAAATCAACATAGCCTTCACGATATTTATGTTCATGGTGGATTGTATCTTACTCATGCTTGCATTCGGTGTTGATTAATTTTAATGCATGTTCATGACTATTGTCACTCTCTAGCTGGTCGCTTCCTAGTCTTTTGCTAGCCTTCACCTACACTAAGCGGGAATACTGCTTGTGCATCCTACTCCGTAAACCCCAAAGTTATTCCATATGAGTCCACCATACCTACCTATATACGGTATCTACCTGCCGTTCCAAATAAATTTGTATGTGCCAAACTCTAAACCTTCAAATAAATATCATGTTTTGTATGCTCGAATAGCTCATGTATCAACTAGGGCTGTCCGTATCTTCCATGTTAGGCGAGTTATTCTCAAGAGGAGTGGACTCCGCTCCTCACTCACGAGAAAGTGGCTGGTCATCGGGATGCCCAGTCCCATGCTTTATGCAAATCAAAACAAAATAATTTCAAACAAAACTCCCCCTGGGACTCTTGTTAGTTGGAGGCACTCATTGTTTCGAGCAAGCCATGGAATGATGCTTGTTGGTGGAGGGGGACTATAAACTTTACCATTCTGTTGGAAGATATTGCCATCTCTTGGTTGTTATGTTGACAATGAAAGTATGCCGCTCAAAATATTATTCATCTCTATTTCAAAACCAAGCTCTGGCACCTCTACAAATCCCTGCTTCCCTCTGTGTAGGGCCTATCTATTTACTTTCATGTTGAGTCATCATCTTCTTATTAAAAAGCACCAGTTGGAGAGCATCGCTGTCATTTGCATTCATTACTGTTAGTTTACATTGAGTATGACTTTACTGGATCTCTTTTACCACGAATTACAATGTCTAGTCAGTCCTTGATCTTTAAAGGTGCTCTGCATTTATGTTTTGCGGTGTCAGAAAGGGCTAGCGAGATACCATCTTGTTATATCATATTATGATTGTTTTGAGAAGGTGTTGTCATCCGAGATTTATTATTATTGCTCGCTAGTTGATTATGCCATTGATATGAGTAAACTTGAGACCTATGCGTTATTGTGAATATGGTTAGTTCATAATCTTTACTGAAAACTTGAATGTTGGCTTTACATATTTACAACAACAAGAGCAAACAGAGTTTGTAAAAGTTTTTCTTTATCACTTTCAGTTTATCAACTGAATTGCTTGAGGACAAGCAAAGGTTTAAGCTTGGGGGAGTTGATACGTCTCCGTTGTATCTACTTTTCCAAACACTTTTGCCCTTGTTTTGGACTCTAACTTGCATGATTTGAATGGAACTAACCCGGACTGACACTGTTTTCAGCAGAATTGCTATGGTGTTATTTATGTGCAGAAACAAAAGTTCTCGGAATGACCTGAAACTTCACAGAACATCTATTCAGAAATAATAAAAAATCCTTGCAAAAGATGAAGACCAGGGGGCCCACCACCTGTCCACGAGGATGGGGGGCGCGCCTGCCCCCCTAGGGCTCGCCCCCTACCTCGTGGGCTCCCTTGAGCTCCTCCGACCCCAACTCCAACTCTATGTATTTCCTTTTGGGGAGAAAAAATCTAAGAGAAGGACTCATCACGTTTTACGATACGGAGCTGCCACCATGCCCTAAAACCTCTCGGGACGGCTGATCTGGAGTCCGTTCGGGGCTCCGGAGAGGGGAATCCGTCGCCATCGTCATCATCAACCATCCTCCATCACCAATTTCATGATGCTCACCGCCGTGTGTGAGTAATTCCATCGTAGGCTTGCTGGACAGTGATGGGTTGGATGAGATTTATCATGTAATCGAGTTAGTTTTGTTAGGGTTTGATACCTAGTGTCCATTATGTTCTGAGATTGATGTTGCTATGCTTAATGCTTGTCACTAGGGCCCGAGTGCCATGATTTCATATCTGAATCTATTATGTTTTCATGAATATATGTGAGTTCTTGATCCTATCTTGCAAGTCTATAGTCACCTATTATGTGTTATGATCCGTTAACCCCGAAGTGACAATAATCGGGATACTTACCGGTGATGACCGTAGTTTGAGGAGTTCATGTATTCACTATGTGCTAACGCTTTGTTCCGGTACTCTATTAAAAGGAGGCCTTAATATCCCTTAGTTTCCATTAGGACCCCACTGCCACGGGAGTGTAGGACAAAAGATGTCATGCAAGTTCTTTTCCATAAGCACGTATGACTATATTCGGAATACATGCCTACATTACATGATGAACTGGAGCTAGTTCTGTGTCACCCTATGTTATGATTGTTACATGGTGAACCACATCCGGCATAATTCTCCATCACCGATCCATTGCCTACGAGCTTTTCATATATTGTTTTTCGCTTATTTATGTCGGATTTCGGGTTCCGGCAGATCCTTGAGGTTCGAACACTGGGGTGCGCGCGGAGATTTCGCCTCCTACCTACCTGCACCCCTCCGCCTCGCTAAGATCTAAGCTATGGGAAGAATGACACAAGAGACACAGGGTTTATACTGGTTCGGGCCACCATTGTGGTGTAATACCCTACTCCAGTGTGTGGTGTGGTGGATTGCCTCTTGGGCTGATGATGATGAACAATACAAGGAAGAACAGCCTCGCGAGGGTCTGTTCTTGGCTGGGGGGGACGAACTGCTAGGGGGAGTTCAGTCACCCTTCTCTCTCTCTCGGATTTCGATCCCCCCTTCCTACTATGGTGGCTAGTCCTATCTATAGAGGCCCTGGTCCTCTTCCCAAATATCGAGCGGGAAGGAGGCCAACAATGGCGGGCTAATTTGAAGGGGGGCAGCTAGTACCAGCTATCCTGACAAAAGTAGTCTTCGCCTGCACAAAGCTCTGGTGGTGACGCCGTCTTGGGCTCCATGATGACCTCTGTCTTGCAGTCCTCCTGGTCTTGGTCCTGTTGCACGAAATGGCAACCTTTGTCTGATGCCTCGGTACTCCGCGGCTGCACTTGCCCCCTTTGCACCAAAGGGGAAAGGAGGACACTGCGCGAGCTGGCGCTCGCCTGGCACCCTTGGTCTTCATGGCTTGCGTCACGGGCACCTCGTGAGGTACCCCGCCTTGATCTCTCCGCCTCCTCACGAGCCAGCCTGGTGAGGCCGTGCCTGAGGAAGCTCTGTGTCGTCTGCCCCGCGAGGCTTGGCCCCTCGTGAGGGTCTTGAGTCTGTGTTGATGAGGATGGGCCGTGCTGGGCCCCCCTTTGAGCCACGCCACAGGCTGCAGGCAGGCAAGTCTGGGGACCCCCGTTCCCAGAACGCCGACAGTAGCCCCCGGGCCCAAGGCGCGCCCGGACTTGGCCGTGCAGGGAGGCGAAAGGGTAAGTGCGAAGCGCCGCGGGCCCTAACAACCTGCGGCCTTGGACGCCGCATGGCGGTTGATTGGACGTGGGCGTCTCCACTTCCCCATGGCGCCTCGGCAACTACACGGATTGGACAAGTCCCTGCATGCAAAGTGGGTCATGATTACCTCCGATAGTGGGGGCCGACGGTTGGCCCTCGCCGGCTATAAGTATGGATTGGCGCGTGCCGTTCCAATTCATTCCCCCTTGCTTCTCCTTCTTCTTCATGGCCCCGTCGAGGAGGTTCTCGGCCGCAGAGAAGGGGAAGGCTCGCCGGGTAGAGCCTGCCTCTCCCCCGCCCAAGCGCGGCCGAGGGCGCCGTCGCAAACATCCTGTGGCCACCACGGCAGCTCCCCGCGGCCGCGGAGACGATTTCCAGCATGGTGACGGGCGGACTGCTGCGGCCGGGGGGCGCGCTTCGGTCGCGCGTCCCCTTAGGCCATGCTTTCGCGCTGCAGAGGTGCTGCTGGAGTTCATTGTGTGGTCGGCGGAGCCGACTAGCACCCGGCTTCCACTTCCTCACTTCCTCCTCGGTGAGCTCCCGGCCGGCGCCCCAGGCGGCCTCTGGCTCCAGGCTGACGGCTGCTGCAGCGGGGCTTCACTGGAGGTCTCCGCAGCTGGGAGCCTGGCCTTGGCCCGTGGTTGGCAGACGTTTTCCCGCGCGCGTGGCCTGAGCCGTCGGTGCACCCTGCACTTCAAGTTTGACGGTGATGCCACCCTCTACGTGAGGGTGTTTGGGGAAGATGGTCGCCGCACGGGGTGCTGCCCTGAGGACGACGACCGCGGCCGGGAACCCAGCTCCGACGATGATGGAGAGGACAGCGCTCGTGTGACTGGCGACGCTCAGGGTTCCCCAAGCTTCTCCGGTTCTTCTTCAAGCGGCGACTCTTCCAGCGGTGGCCGCAGTCAGCCTCCACGTCGTCGTATCTGCTTGGGAGGTGGTAGCGGGTCTGCCCACCGTCGCGCCTCGGTGAAGTGCGAGAGGGAGTCTGCCTGAGCCCCGGAGGCGGCTCGAGTCCTCCCTGGCGGCCGGTGTGAGGTGAGCTGCGCCTGATTTGTTCTTTCTTTTCCTTTTTCCTGTGCAAAAAGACAGTAGTGTGGTGCCCCGCGGGGGCGTATTTGGGTTATTGCTGTTAATCATCATTTTGCTTCCGTTATCGTGCCTTCTGGCTACATTCCCGTGCGTGGGTAGTTCCCGGCCCCAGCCGTGTGGGGCGACCGACCCAGGCCCTATGTTCGTGTCGCGGTGCCCGTGGGGCACGGACTGGAGGGGTGCTCCTGTAATGGACCCAGGTCATGAAACCTTTGAACGACTAGGACAGGAACACTCGCGAGGGCGCTCGGCTGCCCCCCCCCTCGCGAGGCCTTGCATAAGAGAAATCGAGGCAGGAGAGTGAAAAGTCGAAGAACCATAAGCCAAAGACGGCAACAGCTTCAATAAAACTTCGAATGAGCATGAACAAGCCAACTGCGGAAAGCAAATGAAAAAGTCGCGCCCGGCACCTAATCTAGTCTTCGACGTCTTCTCACCAGCGCGGAGCTAAGTGCTGCCACTAGGCGTGGGAGGGAGCCCTAGGGCCTGAGGCCGGCGCTCCTGAGACTCCGGGGCGTGTATAGCCCCAACTCATTATTACGTGAGAGTGTCACGGGCGGCGAGCTTCATAGGCATTGGCCTTCTTCACAGGCTCTGGGCCTTTTCCAAAACGCGACAGCTTCACAGGCATTCGCCTTCTTCACAGGCTCCGGGCCTTTTCCAAAACGCGACAGCTTTATAGGCATTCACCTTCTTCACAGGCTCCGGGCCTTTTCCAAAACACGACAGCTTCACAGGCATTCGCCTTCTTCACAGGCTCCGGGCCTTTTCCAAAATGCGACAGCTTCACAGGCATTCGCCTTCTTCACAGGCTCCGGGCCTTTTCCAAAACGCGACAGCTTCACAGGCATTCGCCTTCTTCACAGGCTCTGGGCCTTTTTAGGGGTAGAACCTCCAGAGGTGCTGGATGTTCCATGCGTTCTGGACCGGCACCCCCTCCTGAGTCTCCAAGCGCGCGGAGCCGGGCCTGGAAACATGAACAACCTTGAACAGGCCCTCCCACATGGGAGAGAGCTTGTGCAATCCCTCCCTGGAGAGAACCCGCCTGAGCACGAGGTCTCCTACCTCGAGAGTTCTGGGGCGGATGTCGCGGCAGTGATATCGTCACAATGCTTGTTGGTACCTCGCCGCCCGCAGCGCGGCTTCTCGGCGACGTTCCTCCCCCAGCACGAGGTCCATCCCCCGCATGTTGTCCTGCTGCGCCTCGTCGAATGCCAGGACCCGCGCGGAGCGACGTCTGACCTCGTGAGGGAGGACTGCTTCGGCTCCGTAGACCAGGAAAAACGGGGTCTCTCCAGTCGGCTTGGTCACGGTTGTGCGGATGGACCACAACACGGACTGAAGCTTGTCGTACCAACCTCTGCCGTAGGCCTCCAGCTTCTTCTTGAACATCCTGGTCTTGAGGCCCCTCGGGACCTCTGCGTTGGCTCGCTCGGCCTGGCCGTTGCTTTGGGGGTGCGCCACCGAAGCATAGCATATCTGCGTTCCAAGGTTAGCACAGTATGTTTTGAAAAGGTTACTGGTGAACTGCGAACCGTTATCCGTGATGATGCGGTTCGGCACCCCGAACCGGCTCACGATGCCCCTGATGAACTTGACCGCGGAACCAGCGGGGATGGTGCGGACGGCCTCTACTTCAGCCCACTTGGTGAACTTGTCCACAGCGACGTAGAGGTAGCAGTAGCCCCCCGGCGCCCGAGGAAACGGGCCCAGGATGTCCAGCCCCCAGACTGTGAATGGCCACGAAAGGGGTATAGTCTGCAGGCCTCCTGCCGGCTGATGGATCTGCTTGGCATGGAACTGGCAGGCCTCACAAGCTTTCACTAGTTCGACGGCGTCATTGAGTGCGGTGGGCCAATAAAACCCACTGCGGAACGCCTTGCCGACGAGGGTCCGTGATGATGAATGATGTCCACAGTCTCCGCCGTGTATATCTTCCAGCAGTTCCTTTCCTTGCTCCCTGGAGATGCAGCGCAGGGATACACCATTTGGTCGCTTCCGATAGAGCTCTCCATCCTTGATGCAGTATGCCGTGGCCTGCCGTGCCACACGCTCCGCTTCCTCCTCCTTCTCCGGCAGGGTCCCTTGTGTTAAGTAACTATGGAGCTCCGTGATCCAGCACCCTTCCTGAGGTTCCATCGTCAGGAGCAGGCGTGCTCCTGAGGCCGGGCCACAGGCCGGGGCTCCTGAGGCAGGTGGCTGGGGGAGCTCCTCCCGAGGCTGAGCCGTGTTTGACAATGACGGCAGTGTTGAGGGCTTGAAGAGCCGCTCCTTGAAAACGCCAGGCTCCTGAGGTAACCGCCTGGACGCCCGTTTGGCGATGTCGTCGGCCTCCTGATTGGTACCTCGGGGCACATGCTGCAACTCCAATCCCTAGAACTGCTTCTCCATCCTGCGGACCTCCGCAACGTAGGCTTCCATGTGCTCATCTTTCGGCTCGTACACCTTGTTGGAGAAATTGACAAGGAGTTGCGAATCGCCCTTGATGGTGAGGCGTTTCACCCCCAGGGCAGCTGCGGCCTTCAAGCCTGCTATTAAACCTTCATACTCCGCTATGTTGTTGGAGACCTTTTCACCTTGCTGGAAACAGAGCTGCACAGCGTAGTAGAGCTTGTCCTGAGTGGGCGATATAAGCACCGCCCTAGCCCCAGCGCCGTGCCTGGAGAACGCCCCATCGAAGTACATGACCCAGCCTTCTGGCGCCTCGCTTCCCGGGGAGAGGGACCGATCCTCGTCGGCCTTGAGGCCTGGTGCCTCAGTCCATTCCGCCACAAAATCCGCCAATGCTGCTCCCTTGATGACTCTGGTCATGCTGAATTCGAGCTGAAACACTTGCAGTTCTATGTTCCACTCAGCGACCCTTCCAGCTGAGTTAGGGCTCCTGAGCACTCTCTCCAGGGGGTATGACGAGACGACCTTGATGGGGTGGCCCTGAAAATAGTGCCGCAGCTTGCGCGAGGCCACCAGTAGCGCGAGGAGGAGTTACTGAGGCATGGGGTACCATGCCCTTGCGTCCCGCAACACCGTGCTGACGAAGTACACTAGGTGCTCAGCGAGATTGGGTGCGCCAGTGCTGGTGGCTCCCTTGGGAGATCATGGCGCCTCCTGAGGCGATGAGGCCTCCTGAGGCTGGCCATCTGGGAGAGGGGCCTCTTCTGCCTCCGGTGCACTCCTCTGCGGCGCCTGATCCTCCTCAGCCGCGGTGGCGGTTTCTGCGGGCCTTCCTTGTTCCTGTTTTGCCTTGTCCCGGGTTGCTGCTGTGGTTTTGATTCGATGCTCCTCTCTAACCGCCACCAGGGCTGCGCTAGCGGAGTAGGGAGTGGCGGCGAGGTAAAGCACCAGGGGCTCTTGAGGGCGCGGAGCCACCATGACCGGTGGGCTGGTCAGGTATCTCTTGATATCCTGGCATGCTTTGTCGGCCTCTTCAGTCCACTCAAAGGGCCCCTTTTTCTTCATTAGCTAGAAGAAAGGCAGCTCTCGCTCCCCCAACTTGGAGATGAAGCGCCCTAGTGTAGGATCAAGAAGTAGATGTGTCTAGAGGGGGGTGATTAGACACTTCATGCTAAAGTTGCAATTTTTAAGCTTTTTAGGTTTAAGTGGAGTTTAGGCACAATTTCAACACACACAATACATATCAAGCAAGCATGCAAAGAGTATATAGGTAGCGGAAAGTAAAGCATGCAACTTGCAAGAATGTAAAGGGAAGGGTTTGGAGAATTCAAACGCAATTGGAGACACAGATGTTTTTCCCGTGGTTCGGATAGGTGGTGCTATCCTACATCCGCGTTGATGGAGACTTCAACCCACGAAGGGTAACGGTTGCGCGAGTCCACACAGGGCTCCACCCACGAAGGGTCCACGAAGAAGCAACCACCCACAAAGGGTCCACGAAGAAGCAACCTTGTCTATCCCACCATGGCCATCGCCCACACAGGACTTGCCTCACTAGCGGTAGATCTTCACGAAGTAGGCGATCTCCTTGCCCTTACAAACTCCTTGGTTCAACTCCACAATCTTGTCGGAGGCTCCCAAGTGACACCTAGCCAATCTAGGAGACACCACTCTCCAAGAAGTAACAAATGGTGTGTAGGTAATGAACTCCTTGCTCTTGTGCTTCAAATGATAGTCTCCCCAACACTCAACTCTCTCTCATAGGATTTGGATTTGGTGGAAAGAAGATTTGAGTGGAAAGCAACTTGGGAAGGCTAGAGATCAAGATTCATATGGTAGGAATGGAATGTCTTGGTCTCAACACATGAGTAGGTGGTTCTCTCTCAGAACATATGAGTTGGAATGGTGTGTGTGTTCTGATGGCTCTCTCATCGAATGAGAAGGAGGTGGAGGGGTATATATAGCCTCCCCACAAAATCCAACCGTTACACACAGTTTTCCAATCTCGGTGGGACCGAATTAATAAACTCGGTCGGACCGAAAATGTAAACCTAGTGACCGTTAGAGATTTCGGTGGGACCGACTGGATCAACTCGGTGAGACCGATGTGCTAGGGTTAGGTTAAATCCAAAACTCGATTTGACCGATTACTCAAACTCAGTGGGACCAATTTGGGTAATAAGTGAAACTGAGATTTGGTCAAGCAAACTCGGTGGGACCGATTGCATATCTCGGTGGGACCGAGAATATTGCAATGGGTAACAGAGAGTTTGCAAGCCCATCTCGGTGAGACCGAGATCCCATCGGTGAGACCAAACTGATTAGGGTTTAGTAGTGGCTTATGACAAGTGAAACTCGGTGGCGCTGGATATGAAGAATCGGTAGGACCGAGTTTGGCTTAGGGTTTAGGTCAAATGTGGAAGTGGGAAAGTAGCTGAGGGTTTTGGAGCATATCACTAAGCACATGAAGCAAGAGGCTCATTAAGCAACACCTCATCCCTCCTTAATAGTATTGGCTTTTCCTAAAGACTCAATGTGATCTTGGATCACTAAAATGTAAAATGAGGAGTCTTGAGCTTGAAGCTTTAGCCAATCCTTTGTCCTTAGCATCCTGAAGGAGTTCCCACAACCTTTAGTGCATGCCACTCCATTGTTGAACTTATCTGAAACATGCTAGATCGAAATGTCAGTCCAACAAGAGATATGTTGTCATCAATTATCAAAACCACCTAGGGAGCACTTGTGCTTTCAATCTCCCCCTTTTTGGTAATTGATGGCAACATACATCAAAGCTTTAGATAAAGATATAAAGAACAACAAGTAAAGCTTTGGAAGGACATGTAACAAGCATAGGCTCCCCCTACATGTATGCACTCATGTAAATATGAAATAGAGAGGCATGTGAGAGCATAACCATGACAGAGTAGGCAAAGTGTTACATGTATCTTGGCCATATGCATCAGAGCAAAAGATTATCAAGGAAAATACCTTCATGCTCATGAGTCCTTCTTGTAAACAGTATGTACATAAGCAAGAACTCCTCATACTCATGATTTTGATGCATATACTTACCTTGTGGTCTTGAGTTGGCTTAGGATGGACTGAACCTGCACAAACAAGGTTAGATAACACAGGTACGTCCACTAGCCAGAGCAGACAAAAGAAACCACAAGAATACCAAGATTGGGATGACATGTAGAGAGTGAGTACAAGGTACCATATTGAATTCAACATGTCCCCAAGAATAAAGATATGCAATGAATTTGACTAATTTATTTCCCTTAGGTGTCTTGCTCCCCCTGAATCTTACATGGGATATTGGGAGAAGATAGGAAACAGAAAATCAGAGCTGAAAGCTTATGAATAGAACTAAATTCAAATGAGTTCATATGAACATGTCTTTCCCCCAAAAAGACATGTGGCATCTCTCCTCTTGAACATCAAGCATATGGGATCCTTGAGTATTCTCTCCCCCTTAGTACTTTCTCCTTTGTAGATGATAAGCTTTTGATGTGATCTCTCTCTCTCTGATGATAAGCTTTGATGTGATCTCTCTCTCCCCCTTTGACATCAATTTCCAAGAAGGTTTTTCCTGGAATCTGTCGAATAGGTTTGGTCCTTGAGATTCAGTACAAAGCAGTGAATAAAACTGTGATGCTTGTAGAGGACAACATTCATTGAGTGGAGCTGGATCAGAAGAAATATAGAATATGTGGCAAACTGTTTTTCCTGTTGCGAAATCGGTGGCACCGAGTGGCATGTTTCGGTAGTACCAAAGGGATTCGGTTGGACCGAAAATAGTTATTCGGTGAAACCGAGTTCATCACAGAGAAAAACACTTGTCACCTCAGCTCACTAGTCAACTAAGATCTCACAAACATTTGCAAGGAATTTGATGCAGAATTATGCAGAACAAAAATCAAAAAGAAAAGAGTGAAAGTTTCTAGATGAAGTTTTTTTTGATTGAAAAAGAAAGAAACAAATATGCAAGGGACAAATGCAATAACTCAGAAAAGAACACAAGAGAACTTCATCTAGAATTGGGCGGTGACATAGTCACCTATGTTAGAGTATATTGACTTAGGAGTCAAGTGAGAACACTTGATCATAGGTCATACTCATTGTTTAAGCTTAAAATGGGGTTACCATTTTTCGTTTAAGCATCTTGATGTATTTACATCTTGTTGAGTTGCTTTGACTCATGTCTTGCAGTAAAGCTTATCTAAGATGAAATAATCATACCTTGGGTGGTGCTGTGGTTCTTGCTCATGTAGTTGAACTTGTGTGGGTGCTCAAGGTTGATGTAGCTCATCGAGAGTTGGGAGCACCATTTGGAGTTTGAGTTCATTTACCTACATGGGTTAGTTCTTGCAAGGAAAAGCACTTTTGTATCCAAAAATGACAATCATGAAGCTTAATATAGAATTTGTCAAAGGATATGTTTGAATGGTTTTGTGCTTCCTTGTCTTCAACCACTATTGTGTAGAGTCTTGGTGATGTAGAGATCGCTCAGAATATGAGTGAGTTACAATCTCATGGAATTAGATTCAACCAAGCACCTACATGGGTTAGACAACATGCAAGGTGCAAATATATCCAAGACATAAGATAGTTATCATAAGAGATATATCATGGATTAGTCATAAGCTCATGTCTTGCATGTATCCAATGGAGTTTCTACTCCAAGTTCGAAGCATCAATGATGTTCAATTCTCCTCTCAACCTGCAAAACACTTTCTCATCAAGTGGTTTAGTGAATATATCCGCCAATTGCTTATCGGTGCGAACATGCTTAAGATTGATGTCACCCTTAGCAACATGATCTCGAATGAAATGATGACGGACTTCAATATGCTTAGTCCAAGAATGTTGTACAGGATTATGACCAATTTTGATAGCACTTTCATTGTCACAAAGCAGTGGAACATGTTTCACATAAATCCCATAATCTTTAAGAGTTTGGGTCATCCAAAGTAATTGAGCACAACATGAACCAGCGGCAATGTATTCTGCTTCGGCAGTGGATAAGGATACCGAGTTTTGTTTCTTGGAAGACCAAGACACAAGAGATCTACCAAGAAATTGACAAGTACCCGAAGTGGACTTTCTATCAACCTTGTCTCCAGCATAATCCGAGTCGGAATAGCCAACAAGATCAAAAGAAGACCTCTTAGGATACCAAATGCCAAAATTTGGTGTATGGATTAAATATCTCACTATCCTTTTCACAGCCTTAAGATGACAATCTTTAGGAGCAGCTTGATATCGTGCACACATGCACACACTTAGCATAATATCGGGACGTGAAGCACATAGGTATAACAATGAACCAATCATAGAGCGATAAACCTTTTGATCAACAGGTTCACCATCTTTGGTCAAATCATTATGTCCACTAGTAGGCATGGGGGTAGACATACCTTTGCATTCTTGCATATTGAACTTCTTGAATAAGTCCTTGGTGTACTTTGTTTGAGAGACAAATGTACCTTCCTTAGTTTGCTTGATTTGCAAACCGAGGAAGAATTTGAGTTCACTCATCATAGACATCTCAAACTTCTCTGACATTAGCTTTCCAAACTTTTCACTAAAGAGGGGGTTAGTTGAACCAAATATGATATCATCAACATAAATTTGGCATACAAATAGTTCTCCATTAACCCTTTTAGTAAAAAGAGTAGAATCAATTTTACCAATTTCAAAACCACTTGTAGTAAGGAACTTGGTCAAGCATTTATACCATGCTCTAGGAGCTTGTTTAAGACCATAAAGAGCTTTGTGAAGTTTGTAAACATGATTTGGTTTCTTAGGATTGATAAAGCCGGGAGGTTGTTTGACATAAACTTCCTCCTCTATTTCACCATTTAGAAAATCACTTTTAATGTCCATTTGGTACAAGGTGATGTTATGGTGGTTAGCATAGGCAAGTAAGATGCGAATGGACTCAAGTCTAGCAACGGGAGCATACATCTCACCATAGTCCATACCTTCGACTTGTGTGTATCCTTGGGCGACGAGACGTGCTTTGTTGCGAACCACTTGTCCATCTTCATCTTGCTTGTTGCGAAACACCCATTTGGTACCAATGATGTTGTGGTTGTTGTCGGGCTTCTCGACCAATGTCCAAACTTGGTTTCTCTCAAAATTATGTAGCTCTTCATGCATAGCGTTTATCCAATCTGGATCTTCCAATGCTTCTTCAACCTTCATAGGTTCAATGCTAGAGATGAATGAATAGTTTTCACAAAAGTTAGCTAAACGAGTTTTTGAGTGAGTGATTCTCCCGGTTTGTATATCATTGAGGATTTGCTCGACGGGATGATCTTTGGCAATTCTTGCTCGAACTCGTGAGAGCTTTTGCTTGGGTCTTCATTGAACATCTTCTTCATCTTGTTCTTCTTCTTGGCCTTCTTCATTGTTGACGTCGTCGTTCTCTTGTCATGGTGGAGAAGGAGGTTGTTGATGTTCGTCTTGACGTATTTCCTCGTTTTCTTCATCTTGATGTGTCCCACTTGTGGATGCTTCCGTGTCGATTCTTGGTTCACCTTGTAGTGAAGTAGAAGCTTCCACTTGGACGGATGAAGTACTCTCCTTCACCTCCGTTGGACGAATTTTGCCAATGGACAAGTCTTGAATTGCTTCTGAAGGGTCTCTGTCTCCTACATCAATTGGCAGTTGCTCTACTTGCGAGCCATTAGATTCATCAAACTTCACATCTATCGTCTCTTCAACATTTCGGGTGAAATTGTTGTAGACACGGTAAGTGTGAGAGTTTGAGCCATAACCAAGTAGGAAACCTTCATGAGATTTAGGAGCAAACTTGAACGATGATGCTTGTCAAGAATGTAGCACTTTGAGCCGAATACTCAAAAGTATCCAACTTGAGGTTTGTTACCGGTGAGAAGCTCGTATGCCGTCTTGCCGAGTAGCTTGTGAAGGTACAAGCGATTTGTTGCGTGACAAGCTGTCTCAACCGCTTCTGCCCAAAAGTGCTTTGGCGTCTTGTATTCATCAAGCATCGTTCTTGCCATTTCGATGAGCGTCCGGTTCTTCCTCTCAACAACTCCATTTTGTTGAGGTGTGTACGTAGCTGAGAACTTGTGTGAAATCCCTTCTTCGTCAAGAAAGGTGTCCACATTTGCGTTCTTGAACTCCGTTCTGTTGTCACTCTGAACCTTCTTGATCTTCACATCAAACTGATTTTGGGCTTTCCTAGCGAAGTTTCTGAAGATCTTCTGGACCTGCGACTTGTCATTAAGAACACCCACGTAAATCTTGAAAAGTCATCAACTATAACTAGACCAAAAGAATTTCCACCAAGACTCTTGTAGGCGTTGGGACCAAAAAGATCCATGTGAAGTAGCTCGGGTGGCCTCCTTGTGGTCATGATGTTCTTCACGGGATGTCTTCCTCCAACCTGTTTACCTGCTTGACAAGCACTGCATAGTCTATCCTTATCAAATATGACATCGTTAACTCCAAGGATATGATTTCCTTTAATAATCTTGTCAAGGTTTCTCATGCCAACGTGACCTAGTCGTCTATGCCATAACCAACCTTTTGAGGATTTAGCAACAAAGCAAGTTTTAGGTTGAGCCTTTTTAGAGAAATCGACAATGTAAAGATCTCCTCTACGCATACCCGTAAAGACCATTTTATGATTGTCTCGACAAAATACTTGGCAATCTACCTCAGTAAATAGGACATTCAAACCGAAATCAGCAAGTCTAGATACTGAAAGTAAGTTGTAGCCAAGAGATTCAATGAGCATGACATTTTGAATGGAACTATCATGTGAGATGGACACCTTACCAAGGCCAACCACCTTACCCTTTGAATTATCACCAAAGGTGACATATTTTCGAGGGCCGTCATTTTCAGCAAGCTCACGAAACATCTCTTCATCTCCGGTCATATGATCAGTACATCCACTATCAAGAACCCATTCCTTTCCTCCTGATTCATATCCCCGAAGATTTGCCATAAGACCAAAATGTCTCATTGCATCATCAAGATCGAAGTCACTATCATCATCATCGTAATATTCATGTTCATCATGATCTTGTGATCCATCATTTCCTAAAGAGGGTAATTCATCAGATAAATGATCATCAAAGTGGTCACTTTTATGAATTCTTATAGCTTTGAGTATGATATCATTAATGATTCCAACATCTCCTTTAGCATGCTTAAGATTGGCAAGTTCAAGAAGACATTTACCAAAACTAGGATCACTAGAGTTCATCTTACTCAAGGCAATAGATTTATGGAGAATTTCATCCAAAGTTTTCAAGGAATGATTGGGAAACCGTTCCTCAAGAAATTTCCATATAGTATAGGCGCAATTTTGAGTAGGTAAACTAGCAATCAAATTTTTGGACAATCCTCTAATGATGAGCTCAATAGTTCTAAGATTGCGAATCATGTCAATATCTTCATCTAGGGTAGGATGCAAGGGATCAATATGGGGTGCACAAGGGCTAGCAATATACTTGTTCAAGTGATATTGATTGAAGATTACAAGCATCTCATTTTTCCACTCATGAAAATACTTTCCATCAAGAATAAGCACTCTATGTCTAAGACTCCCTAGAGTAGACACATCCATCTTCCTCCAATGGTGATTAAACCAAAGCAATGGAGACCAAGGCTCTGATACCACTTGTAGGATCAAGAAGTAGATGTGTCTAGAGGGGGGTGATTAGACACTTCATGCTAAAGTTGCAATTTTTAAGCTTTTTAGGTTTAAGTGGAGTTTAGGCACAATTTCAACAAACACAATACATATCAAGCAAGCATGCAAAGAGTATATAGGCAGCGGAAAGTAAAGCATGCAACTTGCAAGAATGTAAAGGGAAGGGTTTGGAGAATTCAAACGCAATTGGAGACACGGATGTTTTTCCCATGGTTCGGATAGGTGGTGCTATCCTACATCCACGTTGATGGAGACTTCAACCCACGAAGGGTAACGGTTGCGCGAGTCCACACAGGGCTCCACCCAAGGGTAACGGTTGCACGAGTCCACAGAGGGCTCCACCCACGAAGGGTCCACGAAGAAGCAACCACCCACAAAGGGTCCACAAAGAAGCAACCTTGTCTATCCCACCATGGCCATCCCCCACACGGGACTTGCCTCACTAGCGGTAGATCTTCACGAAGTAGGCGATCTCCTTGCCCTTACAAACTCCTTGGTTCAACTCCACAATCTTGTCGGAGGCTCCCAAGTGACACCTAGCCAATCTAGGAGACACCACTCTCCAAGAAGTAACAAATGGTGTGTAGGTAATGAACTCCTTGCTCTTGTGCTTCAAATGATAGTCTCCCCAACACTCAACTCTCTCTCATAGGATTTGGATTTGGTGGAAAGAAGATTTGAGTGGAAAGCAACTTGGGAAGGCTAGAGATCAAGATTCATATGGTAGGAATGGAATGTCTTGGTCTCAACACATGAGTAGGTGGTTCTCTCTCAGAACATATGAGTTGGAATGGTGTGTGTGTTCTGATGGCTCTCTCATCGAATGAGAAGGAGGTGGAGGGGTATATATAGCCTCCCCACAAAATCCAACTGTTACACACAGTTTTCCAATCTCAGTGGGACCGAATTAATAAACTCGGTCGGACCGAAAATGTAAACCTAGTGACCGTTAGAGATTTCGGTGGGACCGACTGGATCAACTCGGTGAGACCGATGTGCTAGGGTTAGGGTAAATCCAAAACTCGGTTTGACCGATTACTCAAACTCGGTGGGACCGATTTGGGTAATAAGTGAAACTGAGATTTGGTCAAGCAAACTCGGTGGGACCGATTGCATATCTCGGTGGGACCGAGAATATTGCAATGGGTAACAGAGAGTTTGCAAGCCCATCTCGGTGAGACCGAGATCCCATCAGTGAGACCGAACTGATTAGGGTTTGGTAGTGGCTTATGACAAGTGAAACTCGGTGGCGCCGGATATGAAGAATCGGTAGGACCGAGTTTGGCTTAGGGTTTAGGTCAAATGTGGAAGTGGGAAAGTAGCTGAGGGTTTTGGAGCATATCACTAAGCACATGAAGCAAGAGGCTCATTAAGCAACACCTCATCCCTCCTTAATAGTATTGGCTTTTCCTAAAGACTCAATGTGATCTTGGATCACTAAAATATAAAATGAGGAGTCTTGAGCTTGAAGCTTTAGCCAATCCTTTGTCCTTAGCATCTTGAAGGAGTTCCCACAACCTTTAGTCCATGCCACTCCATTGTTGAACTTATCTGAAACATGCTAGATCAAAATGTCAGTCCAACAAGAGATATGTTGTCATCAATTATCAAAACCACCTAGGGAGCACTTGTCCTTTCACCTAGCGCGGTCACGCGCCCAGTGAACTTCTGCATTTCTCTGAGGGTCTTTGGCGGGCTCATGTCCTCGACCACCTTGACCTTTTCCAGGTTAGCCTTAATGCCTCGGTGGGACACGAGGAAACCCAAGAGCTTGCCCGAGGGGACTCCGAACGCACACTTCTCTGGGTTGAGCCGTAGGTTCACTGCGTTGAGGCTCGCGAAGGTTTCCTCCAGGTCTTGTATTAGGGCCCTGGCCTCCCGAGACTTTACCACAATGTCATCGACGTAAGCCTCAACATTCTTCCTGAGCTGCGGGCCCAAGGTGATGTGCATCAGCCGCTGAAAGGTCGCCCCTGTGTTACGCAACCCGAATGGCATGCATGTGTAGCAGTACACCCCACACGGGGTTAGGAAGGCTATCTTTTTGACGTCTTCTACCGCCATCTTGATCTGGTGATACCCAGAGAAGGCATCCAAGAAGCATAGCAGGTCGCATTCCGCGGTGGAATCGACGATCTGGTTGATGCGGGGGAGCGGGAACGGATCTTGCGGGCATGCCTTGTTGAGGTTGGTGAAGTCGACACACATGCGCTCCTTCCCTCCCTTCTTTGGCACAACGACAGGGTTGGCCAACCAATCTGGGTATCGAACCTCGCGAATGACCCCAGCGGCTTCTAATTTGCGGGTCTCTTTGACGATGAAGGCCTACTTTTCTGTGGACTGCCGCCTTGCCTTCTGCTTCACAGGGCGCACATTGGGGCACACGTTGAGGTGATGCTCGATTACACTCCTAGGGATCCCCGCCAACTGGTCAGGCTCCCAAGCAAATACCTTCTTGTTCGCGCGCAGGAACCCGACCAGGGCCTCCTCCTGCTCGGGTTCGAGGTTGGCGCCTATGGTGAAAGTGGCGTTGGTGGACCCGTCCTCATCGACGGGTATCCGCTTGGTTTCTGCCTTGTCTTGGGTGAACAACTGTTTCTTCTTGGCGGGTGCAGCCCCCTTGGGCTCGGGGGTCTTCGAGTCGGCGGACTGTGCCTAAGCTGCCGTCTTGAAGGCGAGCTTGAGCACCCGCAGCGCGTCTCTGGTGTCCCCATGCACGGTGAGGACACCGCTGCTTCCGGGCATCTTCATGAGATTGTACGCCGGGTGCGTCGCGGCCATGAACTGGGCCAACACTGGGTAGCCGAGGACCGAGGATGGCATTGTAGGGAAGGCCGATGGGGGCGATGTCGAAGTCGACCAGCTCCGTGCGGAAGTTGTGGTAGGTGCCGAAGGTTACTGGGAGCCGGATTTGTCCCAAGGAGCTGGATGATCCGCCCCCAACGCCTGAGAAGGGCCGGCTGGGTTGCAGCCATTCCAGGGGTATGCAGAGGAGGTTGCAGGCCTCGACCGAGAGTACGCTGAGGCCCGCACCACCATCGATGAGAGTTCTGGTGACGGCCACCTGGCAGATGGTGGGGGTGCGCAGCATGGGGAGCGCACCCGAGCAGGCCGAGTTGGAGGGGTGGTCCTCCGAGTTGAAGGTTAGGCCGGCCTTGGGCGCCGCCCAGTCCGGGAGAGCCCCCTGCTGCGTGGGAGCGGCGCTGACCCGGCGGATGAACGGCTTGACGTGGTGACTTGTAGGCGGCGCCTGCGAGACGCCCAGGAGGGCTGCGACGACCGGGGGTGTTGGTGTAGCGTGATGGGCGGGGAAGAGGCTGCGGGGCTCTTCCCGAGAGGCCACGGAGACTGCCGGCAGGTGGAGCAGCCACGTGCGCGGAGCGCCGATGAGGGCCATGGGGAGCCAGTTGGCCATGACCCTATCGTCACCTCCATCTTCGAGGTTGGCCTCCTCGTATGCCAGCAAGAAGGCCCGCGGATCAGTCGCACCGCCGTAGTGCGGCGGCGTCGTTGGCTTGAACTGGTCCGGCCACCGTACCCGTTGCTAGGCTGTGGCCAGGGCTCGGAGCCCCTGGCCCCCGTGCTGGCGCCGGCGGCCGGAGCGGGCGCCGCGCTACTCATCGCGAGGCAGGTCGTGGCAGTGGTGGAAGGGAAAACTCCGGTGCACCCCTACCTGGCGCGCCAAATGTCGGATTTCGGGTTCCGGCAGACCCTTGAGGTTCGAACACTGGGGTGCGCGCGGAGATTTCGCCTCCTACCTACCTGCACCCCTCCGCCTCGCTAAGATCTAAGCTATGGGAAGAACGACACAAGAGACACAGAGTTTATACTGGTTCGGGCCACCATTGTGGTGTAATACCCTACTCCAGTGTGTGGTGTGGTGGATTGCCTCTTGGGCTGATGATGATGAATAATACAAGGAAGACCAGCCTCGCGAGGGTCTGTTCTTGGCTGGGGTGGACGAACTGCTAGGGGGAGTTCAGTCACCCTTCTCTCTCTCTCTCGGATTTCGATCCCCCCCTTCCTACTATGGTGGCTAGTCCTATCTATAGAGGCCCTGGTCCTCTTCCCAAATATCGAGCGGGAAGGAGGCCAACAATGGCGGGCTAATTTGAAGGGGGACAGCTAGTACCAGCTATCCTGACAAAATTAGTCTTCGCCTGCACAAAGCTCTGGTGGTGACACCGTCTTGGGCTCCACGATGACCTCCGTCTTGCAGTCCTCCTGGTCTTGGTCCTATTGCACCGAAATGGCAACCTTTGCCTGATGCCTCGGTACTCCGCGGCTGCGCTTGCCCCTTTGCAGCAAAGGGGAAAGGAGGACACTGCGCGAGCTGGTGCGAGCTGGCGCTCGCCTGGCGCCCTTGGTTGTCACGGCTTGCGTCACGGGCACCTCGTGAGGTACCCCGCCTTGATCTCTCCGCCTCCTCGCGAGCCAGCCTGGTGAGGCCGTGCCTGAGGAAGCTCCGTGTCGTCCGCCCCGCGAGGCTTGGCCCCTCGCGAGGGTCTTGAGTCTGTGTTGATGAGGATGGGTCGTGCTGGGCCCCCCTTTGAGCCACGCCACAGGCCGCAGGCAGGCAAGTCTGGGGACCCCCGTTCCCAGAACGCCAACAATTTACTTTTCTGTTTCTATTGCTATCATCACTACAAAATACCAAAAACATTACTTTTGCTACCGTTACCCTTTGCTATTGTTACCACTACTATCATATTACATTGCTACTAAACACTTTGCTGCAGATATTAAGTTTCCAGGTGTGGTTGAATTGAAAACTCAGTTGCTATTACTTGAGAATATTCTTTGGCTCCCCTTGTGTCGAATCAATAAATTTGGGTTGAATACTCTACCCTCGAAAACTGTTGCGATCCCCTATACTTGTGGGTTATCACTCCGCTGCTGGAGGGAAGTCGAGGTGTAGTTGCACGCGTGCCAACTCTTCCGCTGGCGTGGATGGCGGTGAAAGCTGTGTGGACCACGACGCGCTCCGACTTCTAACCATGTTAGAACAAGCTCTATCACGGTCTTGCTATCGCGCGCCGTTTCCGCCAGCGTCTGGGCGTGCATGCCGCCCTGGTGCGTCTTGAGACTAACGCAAAGGGCTCTTCCTGCGGTGGTGTCTGTAGGCACCGATGTTGCGGCGCTGCTCATCATGCGCGACCTGGGAAGGTCATGGCGCAAGTGCCGGCTGGGGCGTCCAGGAGGTCGCCGCGCCGCCCATGGGCAGCACGGCCCCACCCCCGGGCCCAGCGGCACACGGCTCGTCATCTCGGGCACGCACGACGTTGCTCGCCTGGCTCCAGTTGCTAGAGTGTCATGGATGCTCGCGGGCCACGCCTCCGCTACCATCCACGACTGCCCCTTCGCCCGCCTGCGCTGGGACGCGTGGTTCGGCCCCAGACAAGCCGATCGATGTGATCACCTTCTTCTTGGAAGCATCACGACGAAGGAGTCATTGAGTTGACTTCAAAACCGGATTTTCACAGCCTCAGCGCCCCCTAAATGGCGCGCCAAAGATGTTGGGGCTCAGGAATGACACCTAGGGGAGTCCCTTCTACGGTTGGCGGGGCGTGGGGCTGCGCAAAGACTGGGTCTAGAAGATCAACGCGGGGGGATTTTTACCCAGGTTCGGGCCGCAAATGATGCGTAAAACCCTAGTCCTGCTTTGTGTGTATTTAGTATTCTTGAGCTCTTGAACTAGCTATGGAGCATGCCTAGTCCAAAAAGTCTGAATCCTTGCTCAGTACGCCTTGGGCATCCTTTTAAATGTCAAAGGGGTTGCCACATTGGCACACTGGAGGAGGAAAGTATGTAAAGTGTACAAGTCTATCGCATGGCACTGTAGGACAAACACATTTCATGCGCTGCCGACATGCCCTCTTGCTTTATCAGGGACAACAAAGAAGCTCGTCCCATACGTCGCCGCCTTGCCTCACTCTGACGCGCGTCCAAGCTAACGAGGCATGCAGCGCCACACTGGCTGGCTACCTGCTGAGCTGGTGCGGTGGCAGGGTCTTCACGAAGATCTGCATGCCACAATGCAGGTGCTTGGCTTGTTGGCCAAGAAGCTACATGCTGCCACGCAGGTGCTCGCCTAGTTGGCGGGGTGGCCGCCACGTCAGAACAGACGCGAGGCAGCGAAACTCTGGCAACCACGGGCCTGGCCTCGGCCCCATAGACGCCCCCGGCAAGGGCCTTGCCGGGATCTCGTGGGTGTCCCCGACAAGGGTGTTTCCAGGGGTCTATGGTCGTCCCCGGCAAGATCTTGCCGGGGGTCTTTGTCTTCTGGTCCTCATCTAGGCTTACAGGCCTTTGCTTTTCACAAAGATCTACATGCCACTAAGCAAGCGCTCTCGAGCCTTGGTCTTGACGTTTGTCGATGGTGTCATAACTCTTAGGCTTAAAGGTGGTGGTCTTGCTGGTGTTGGGCAAGTTGCCCCGGCAAGGCTCTCGCCGGGGCCATGTAGGCCTTCCCAGTAAGGGTCTTGCCGGGGGAAGTCCATCTTGCCCCTTTGTTCTTCGTGCCTCTGGCTTGATTACTGCCATTGGCAGTCTTGTACCTTCACTTCCTCTGCCCCGCCCATCATGGCCGCAGGTGTGGCTATGACTTCCCATGCACAAGTAAAGGGGTACTAGCTGCGGTGCATGCCTAGTCCAAAAAGTCCTAATCCTTGCTCGATACGTCTCGGGCCTCCTTTTATATGTCAAAGGGGTGGCCACAGTGGCACACAGGAGGTGGAAAGTATATATAGTGTATAAGTCTATCGCCTGGCACCATAGGACAAACACATTTAATGCGATGCCGACGTGCCTTCTTGCTTTATCAGGGACGATGAAGAAGCTCGTCCCGTCCGTCGCCGCCTCGCCTGGCTCTACCGCGCATCCAAGCTGACGAGGCATGCAGCGCCATGCTAGGTGGCTGGCTACTAAGCTAGTGTGGTGGTAGGGTCTTCACAAATATCTGCATGCCACCACGCAGGTGCTTGGCTAGTTGCCCTAGAAGCTGCATGCTGCCACGCAGGCGTCCGCCTAGTTGGCAGGCTGGCTGCCACGTGAGAACGGGCGCGGGGCAGCAAAACTCTAGCAAGCGTGGGCCTGTCCTCGGCCCCGCAGATGCCCCTGGCAAGGGCCTTGCCGGGATCTCGTGGGCATCCCCGCAAGGGTCTTGCCAGGGGTCTTCATCTTCTGGTCCTCATCTAGGCTTGCAGGCCTTTGGTTTTCACAAAGATCTGCATTCCACTACGCAAGCGCTCCCGAGCCTTGGTCTTGACGTTTGTCGATGGTGTCATAACTCTCAGGCTCAAGGGTGGCGGTCTTGCTGGTGTTGGGCAAGTTGCCCCGGCAAGGCTATTGCGGGGGCCTTGTAGGCCGTCCCGGCAACGGTCTTGCCAGGGGAAGTCCATCTTGCCACTTTGCTCTTTGCGCCTCTGGCTTGAGTACTGCCATTGGCAGTCTTGTACCTTCGCTTCATCTGCCCCGCCCAGCATGGCCGCAGGTGTGGCTATGACTGCTCGTGCACAAGTAAAGGGGTACAGAAGGGTCCCTACTTTTGTACACCTACACAGGTCGCCCTAATTTTTCAGAATTTTTGGAGTTACAAAAGTATACGAAATACGCAGATTGCTACAGACTGTTCTGTTTTTGACAGATTCTGTTTTCTTTGTGTTTTCTGCTTGTTTTGAGGATTCTATGGTTTTCTTTGAAGAGTTTTTGCCATAGAAAAGTTGGAATACAGTACATATAATGCAAGAATAAAATATGAATTGGTTTGCAACAGCACTTATAGTAGTGATTTGTTTTCTTATACTAACGGATCTCACGAAGGTTTTGTTAAGTTTTGTGTGATTGAAGTTTTCAAGTTTTGGGTTATCTTACAATGGATGAAGGAATAAGGAGTAAGAAGAGACCAAGCTTGGGGATGCCTATGGCATCCCAAGCTATTATCCAAAGAGAAGCAAGCAACTAACTTGGGGATTCCCCGAGTGGCATCCCCTCTTTCTTCTAACGACCATCGGTATTTTACTCGAAACTATATTTTTATTCGTCACATACTATGAGTTTTGCTTGGAGCGTCTTGTATGATATGAGTATTTGCTTGTTTTACTTTGTGTTTTAAGTCTTGAATCCTTCTTGGACACACCTATTAGAGAGAGCCAAAATTATGACATGACTTGTTAGAATTGCTCTCTATGCTTCACTTAAATCTTTATGAGTTATGGCATTGGTCTAGTGCTTCACTTATATCTTTTTGAGCACGGTGCACTTTAGTATTTTTGAAGAAATTCTCTCTTGCTTCACTGAGATTTATTTGAGAGTTAGTAATTTTTTTAAGAAATTCTCTCTTGCTTCACTTAAATTAATTTGAGAGAAAGAAATATTATGCTCATGATCTTCACTTATATTTGTTTGAGCTTATCAAAAGCAACACATGAAAATTAGTCCCAAAGTGACAGATATCCAAGAAGTATATAATAAAAACTTTCATGAAGATCATTGGACAAAATAAACTTGATTCCTCATAATAGTTTTCAGATATGATGATGCAATATGTGAGTCATGTTGATGAGTAATTGTGCTTTAGTGAGAATATTGGTGTTAAGGTTTGTGATTCCCTATGCAAGCACCAAAGTCAATAGTTGTGGAATGAAATTACATCCTACTTGTGGTGCATTATTCGGTGTTAGTTATGCTTAATGCTCGCTTATGAGATTATTCGTTTCTTGGTTGGTCGCATCTCAATCTTTTTCTAGCTTCCATTTTGCACTATGTATGATCACTACTTGTGCATCCATAATCCTTTAAACCAGTTTTTCCATATGAGTCCACTATACCTACCTATATGCGGTATTCTTTTGCCGTTCTAAGCAAATTTCTATGTGCCATCTCTAATTTTCAAAATAAATTTCTCTTTTGTGTGCTCGTACCACGGTGAGGGGTGGCCGATATTTTCCTTGCTAGATGTGTTATTCTGATGACGAGTGTTTATTCAGTTGTCATTGCATGAGATTAAGGCAAAGGTATTAGGGATGCCCAGTCCCGAAATGAAAAATGAATTTACTTTATGTTGTCAAATAATAAATTCCTTGGCGACACCGCGCCAAGGTCCGTAACGGACGCAGGGCACGGTAGTCGATCGTGGCCCACTCCTCCTTCCACGGCGCTGGCGAGGGGTGATACGTCTCCAACGTATCTATTATTTTTATTGTTCCATGTTGTTATATTATCATTCTTGGATGTTTTATAATCATTTTATAGTCATTTTTTGGTACTAACCTATTGACATAGTGCCAAGTGCCAGTTGTTGTTTTTTGCATGTTTTTTACATCGCAGGAAATCAATATCAAATGGAGTCCAAACGCAGCGAAACTTTTTGTGGATTTTTTGGACCAAAAGACATCCAGTCGGCCGGAGAAGCGCCTGGGGGGTGCTCCGACGGGAGCACAACCCACCAGGGCACACTGGAGGCTCAATCGCGCCCTGGTGTGTTGTGCCCACCTCCTATGCCCCCCGGACCGCCTCTTTTCTCTATAAATACTCCAATATTCTAGAATCCATAGGGGAGTCGATGAAAATCAATTCCAACCATTGCAAGTTCCAGAAACACTAGATCCAATCTAGACACCACCACGGAGGGGTTCGTCATGTCCATTGGTGCCTCCCTGATGATGCGTGAATAGTTCTTTGTAGACCTTCGGGTCCATAGTTAGTAGCTAGATGGCTTCCTCTCTCTCGTTTGATTCTCAATACAATGTTCTCTTGGAGATCCATATGATGTAATTCTTTTTCGGTGTGTTTGTTGGGGTCCGATGAACTTTAAATTTATGATCACATCTATCTCTTTTTATCCATGAAAGTTATTTGAGACTTCTTTGATCTCTTATATGCATGATTTATTATTGCCTCGTATTTCTTCTCTGATATTTGGGTTTTGTTTGGCCAACGTGATCTATTTATCTTGCAATGGGAAAGGTGCTTTGTGATGTGTTCGATCTTACGGTGCTTGATCCCAGTGACAGAAGGGGAACCGACACGTATGTATCGTTGCCATTAAGGATAACAAGATGGGCTCTATTTCTACATAAATAGCTCTTGTCTACATCATGTCATCGTTCTTATTGCATTACTCCATTTCTCCATGAACTTAATACACTAGATGCATGCTGGATAGCGGTCGGTGTGTAGAGTAATAGTAGTAGATGCAGGCAGCAGTCGGTCTACTAATCTTGGACATGATGCCTATATAATGATCATTGCCTAGATATCGTCTTCTTAATCTGCATGTTGGATCCTTCAAAGCATTGGTCCCTTGCGCTCCAATATGATCTTGGAGTTGTGGTCTTGTTCTCGTGCCTGTGCATAGTCTGCTGCGCAATAGACCCAGGGTTTGTTGCATCGATAGAAGCCTCCGGCCTGTCCCGAACGCGCTGCCGGGCGTCTTCGGGGTAGGCCCTAGTAAGTGCACAGGCAGGGGCATGGAAGTGGCTGGCCCCTTGAGATCTTCTCTGCTTCTTCATTAATCTTGAGTCTGGGCCAGTTTCCGGTTTTTCCGCGTGTCGCGTAAAGCCAATCGTGGTGGGGCCACCCTTGTAATGGCCCATGAATGACTTTAACACACGGGGGAGTAACTGCCAATTCACTCTTCCCACCACACCCTTATCCTCAACCATGTATGATGCACGCATCGCGTGAGGTAGGTAACGGACGCACGTGGTGTGGGAGAGCATCAAGGCGGGGGCGGTCGTCTTGAATTGGTGGAGGAGGGCGGCGTTCACCCATTGAGGGATCAGCTCTCTTCCCTGACCCGCCTATAGAAGGAGGGGCGGGGGAAGGGTAGAGTCATTCATCCCTTCTCCTTCATTCTCTACTTTTTGTTGGCCATGTTGAAGAAGAGAGCCTGGGGCCAGGCCCTGATACGTCTCCAACATATCTATAATTTTTTATCGTTCCATGCTATTATATTATCTATTTTGGATGTTTAATGGGCTTTAATATGCTCTTTTATATTATTTTTGGGACTAACCTATTAACCGGAGGCCAAGTGCCAGTTGCTGTTTTTTTGCCTATTTCAGTGTTTCACAGAAAAGGAATATCAAAGGAATCCAAACGGAATGAAACCTTCACGAGGATCTTTCTTGGAACGAACGCAATCCAGGAGACTTGGAGTGGAATTCAGAGACGTAATGAGGAGGCCACGAGGCAGGAGGGCGCGCCCCCACACTCGTGGGCACCTCGTAGCTCGACCGACCTGCTTATTTCGCCTATATATACTCTTATACCCTGAAAACATCCAGGGGAGCCACAAAACTACTTTTCCACCACCGCAACCTTCTGTACCCATGAGATCCCATCTTGGGGCCTTTTCCGGCGATCTGCCAGAGGGGATTCGATCACAGAGGGCTTCTACATCAACACCATAGCCTCTCCAATGAAGCGTGAGTAGTTTACCACAGACCTTCGGGTCCATAGTTATTAGCTAGATGGATTCTTATCTCTCTTTGGTTCTCTGTACAAAGTTCTCCTCAATGTTCTTGGAGATCTATCCGATGTAATACTTTTTGTGGTCTGTTTGCTGAGATCCAATGAATTGTGTGTTTGTGATCAAGATTGTCTATGAACAATTTGATTCTTCTCTGAATTCTTATATGCATGATTTGATATCTTTAATATCTTTGCAAGTCTCTTCAAATTATCATTTTGGTTTGGCCTACTAGATTGATCTTTCTTGCAATGGGAGAAGCGCTTTGCTTTGGGTTCAATCTTTCGGTACTCGATCCCAGTGATAGAAAGGGAACCGACATGTATTGTATTGTTGCCATCGAGGGTAAAAAGATGAGGTTTATATCATATTGCTTGA
This sequence comes from Triticum urartu, assembly GCF_056163025.1. Lineage (NCBI taxonomy): Eukaryota > Viridiplantae > Streptophyta > Magnoliopsida > Poales > Poaceae > Triticum > Triticum urartu. Next base: position 246,673,177 of record NC_141875.1, read on the forward strand.
GTTTATCCCTCTACATCATGTCATCTTGCTTAATGTGTTACTCTGTTCTTATGAACTTAATACTCTAGATGCATGCTGGATAGCGGTCGATGTGTGGAGTAATAGTAGTACATGCAGAATCGTTTCGGTCTACTTGACATGGACGTGATGCCTATGTTCATGATCATGCCTAGATATTCTCATAACTATGTGCTATTCTATCAATTGCTCGGTAGTAATTTGTTCACCCACCGTAATATATGATATCATGAGAGAAGCCACTAGTGAAACCTATGGCCCCCGGGTCTACTTTACATCATATAAGTACCCAATCTATAATTCTTGTTACTATTTATTTTGCAATCTTTATTTTCCAATCTATACAACAAAAATACCAAAAATATTTATCTTATTATCTTTATCAGATCTCACTTTTACAAATGGCCGTGAAGCGATTGACAACCCCTTTATCATGTTGGTTGCAAGGTTCTTGATTTTTTGTGCATGTACTAGGTGACTTGCATGTAGTCTCCTACTGGATTGATACCTTGGTTCTCAAAAACTGAGGGAAATACTTACGCTACTTTGCTGCATCACCCTTTCATCTTCAAGGGAAAACGAATGCATGCTCAAGAGGTAGTAGGCCCCGGGCAATAGCTTGAGGTTGGCGGTGTCGAACACTTGTGCTGATGCTTGGGGAGTGAATATGGTCCTGCTCTAGAGGAGGCGCGTTTATGCCTTTGATGACCCACAAGTATAGGGGATCCATCATAGTCATTTCGATAAGTAAGAGTGTGAACCCAACAAGGAGCAGAAGGAAATCACAAGTGGTTTTCAGCAAGATATTCTCTGCAAGCAATGAAATAATCGGTAATAGATAGTTTTGTGATAAGATAAATCATAATGGGTAACAAGTAAATAAACTAACTAAGGTGCAGCTAGGTGGACCAATCCTTTTAGTAGCAAAGGACTGGCCGGGACAAACTCTTATATAAAGCAAAGCGCTCGTGAGGACACATGGGAATTGTTTTCTAGCTAGTTTTCATCACACTCATATGATTCACGTTCGTTTGTTTGATAATTTGATATGTGGGTGGACCGGTTCTTGGGTGTTGCCCATCCTTGGACAAGCCTCCCGCTTATGATTAACCCCTCTCGCATGCATCTGCAACTACAAAAGAAGAATTAAGGTAAACCTAACCATAGCATGAAACATATGGATCCAAATCAGCCCCTTACGAAGCAACACATAAACTAGGGTTTACGCTTCTGTCACTCTAGCAACCCATCATCTACTTATTACTTCCCAATGCCTTCCCCTAGGACCAAATAATGCTGAAGTGCCATGTAGTCGACGTTGACATAACACCACTAGAGGAAAGACAACATAGATCTCATCAAAATATCAAACGAATACCAAGTTCACATGATTACTTATAACAAGACTTCTCCCATGTCCTCAGGAACAAACGTAACTACTCATAAAACATATTTAGGATCAAGATCAGAGGAATATTAATTATCATTAAGGATCTGAAAATATAATCTTCCACCGAATAAACCACTAGCATCAACTACAAGGAGTAATCAATACCACTATCAACCCATAGGTACCAATCTACGGTTTTGGGACCAAGATCGAATACAAGAGATGAACTAGGGTTTGAGAGGAGATGGTGCTAGTGAATATGTTGATGGCTATTGACCCCCTCTCGATGAGAGGATCAATGGTGATGATGATTTCCCCCTCCCGGAGGGATGTTTTCCCGAAAGAACAGCTCCGCCGGAGCCCTAGATTGGTTCTGCCCAGGTTCTGCCTCGAGACAGCGGCACTTCGTCCTGAAAGTTTCCTTTTGAATTTTTCCAGGTCAAAACACACCATATAGCCAAAGATGGGTACCGGAGGCCTGCTAGGGGGCTCACAAGATCGGGGGGCGCCTAGGGGGTTAGGTTGCGCCCTCCACCCTTGTGGCTGGCTCGTGGCCCCCCTCTGGTTCTTTCTTCGCCCAATATTTTTTACATTTTCCAAAAACATGCTCCATGAAGTTTCAGGACTTTTGGAGTTGTGCAGAATAGGTCTCTAATCCTTTTCCAGTCTAGAATTCCGGGTGGTGGCATTCTCCCTCTTCATGTAAACCTTATAAAATAAGAGACAATAGGCATAAGTATTGTGATATAATGTGTAATAAAATCCCATAATGCAATAAATATCAATCTAAAAGCATGATGCAAAATGGACGTATCAACTCCCCCAAGCTTAGACCTCGCTTGTCCTCAAGCGCAGGCCGATATCTATAAATATGTCCACATGTTTAGAGATAGAGGTGTCGATAAAATAACATACGGACATGAGAGCATCATGATCATCTTTAGAACAACAACATATAATGCCATATAATTTCTTATGGTAAAGTAACAATTCATTCACAAGGTAAATTATGAATCAGAAACTTCATTGAAAACAAACAAACTATGATCTCTGTCATTGAAGCAATTGCAATTTATCATAACGTCGGAAAGAGTCAATATAAGAGCTTTTCATCAAGTCCAGATACTCAGCTATCATTTAATGTTTCACAATTGCTAACACTCACGCGATACTTACGGGTTCAAAGTTTCAATCGGTCACAGAGAACGATAGGGGCTTATAGTTTCGCCTGCCAACCTTTTACCTCAAGGGTAATGTCAACAATAATACTTTATGAAAACCTACATCCGAGTGGATATATATATCCGGATCTCTCCAACATACAATGATTGCCAAAGGAAAATGTGTAAAAAGAAGAGGTGATGATCACCATGAATCTTGTATAAGGATAGGAGATAGAAGTAAAAGATAGGCCCTTCACAGAGGGAACCAGAGGTTGTCATGCATTTTTTATGGTTGGATGCACAAAATCTTAATGCAAAAGAACATCACTTTATATTGCCGCTTGTGATAGGGACCTTTATTATGCAGCCCGTCGCTTTTATTTCTTCCATATCACAAGTTCGTATAAAGCTTATTTTATTCACACTAATAGATCATACATATTTAGAGAGCAATTTTTATTGCTTGCACCGATGACAACTTACTTGAAGGATCTTACTCAATCCATAGGTAGGTATAGTGGACTCTCATGGCAAAACTGGGTTTAGGGATGTTTGGAAGCACAACTAGTATCTCCACTTGGTGCAAATAATTTGGCTAGCATGCGAGGGAAAGGCAAGCTCAACATCTTGGATGATCCATGACAATATAACTTCTATTTGGATATAAGAAAACATAACCTATTATGTTGTCTTCCTTGTCCAACATCAACTTTTTAGCATGTCATATTTTAATGAGTGCTCACAATTACAAAAGATGTCCAAGATAGTATATTTATATGTGAAGCCTCTCTTTCTTTATTACTTCCTATTAATTGCAACAATGACCAAAACTATGTTTTGTCAACTCTCAACAACTTTTATTCATCATACTCTTTATATGTGAAGTCATTACTCTCCATAAGATCAATATATGAACCTCTTTATTTCCTTTTATTCTGTCCTTTTATTAACTCCCTCAAGATCATAGCAAGAAAGCAAAGCTCTTAACTCAAAACTACTCTTTATTATATATCTCATGGACTCGATTACATAGAGGGAACATAAAGCAAAACTCAAAGATGGATCATACTAAAATCTTATTCTACTAGATCAAGATGTAACCAAAAGGATCGGACTAAAAAAGATAAAGATAAAGATGTGACGGTGATACAATACCGAGGCACTCCCCCATGCTTGGCAGTTTCCAAGGGGAGTGCCCATACCCATGGATTTAGATCTCTTTCGTCGGAGGTGGTGATGAAGTAGTGTCACACATCGAGCGTAGGAGATTCTCCAATTTGCGAATAATGCTCTTGAGTGCGGTGATGTATTCTTGCAACAGAATATTTTTCACGAGTGAGATACTTGTATTGCACACGAACTATTTCAATGATCTCGAAGGCTTCAATTTCAGTAGGAGTAAGTTAATCATAGTGAGGTTGAAGGATGTCTTATTCTTCGGCTATGGGAGCTAGATCTTCCACGGCCTTCTTGATTTTATCATCCTCGTTAATTTTCCCGAGTTCTTCTCGCTTCATCTCTATCTTCATCAGCCATGCATCGTCGCCCACATTGTTGGAGGAGGGGGACGGCATGATGCCCGGCCTTGAAAACTCTAACAGAAAACAACTCAAAACAAAAGTAGGAGATATTTTCCTGGTACGCGGATCAAAACCTTCAGGAGATTATATAATAATTTTTTACCGACCATAAGAAGTATCATGCAATAAAACGGAGTCCGGGAGGCACACGAGGTGGCCACAAGGACCGGGGGTGCGCCCAGGGGGGTCGGGCGCGTTGTCGGCGTTCTGGGAATGGGAGTCCCCAGACTTGCCTGCCTGCGGCCCACGACGTGGCTCTGCAAGCGGGCCGTATGGCCCATCTTCTCTAACAAGCATTCAAGACCCTCACGAGGGGCCAAGCCTTGAGATGCGGAGGACACAAGACCTCCTCGGGAGCACCCTCACCAGGCTGGCTCGCGAGGGGCGGAGAGATCAAGGCCAGGCAAACCTCGCGAGGTTCCAATGACGTGAGCCATGACGATCGAGACCAGGCGGGCGCCAGCGTGCATAGTGTCCTTGTTTCCTCTTTGGTGCTAAGGAAGAAAGTGCAGGCGCGGAGTACCAAGGCATCAAGCAAAGGTTTCCATATCGGTGCAACGAGACCAAGACCAGCAGGACGGCGAGACGGAGGTCACCGTGGAGCCCAAGATGGCGTCACCACCAGAGCCTTTTGCAGGCGAAGACTGCTTTTGTCAGGATAAGCTGTACTAGCGGTCCCCTTTCAAATTGGCCGTTGTTGGCTCCCTTCCCGCTCAATATTTGGGGAGAGGACCAGGGCCTCTATAAATAGGACTAGCCACCACCATAGCTAGGAGAGGCGGATATCGACCTGGACAACGACAGGTTCACCAAGCACAAGAACACCTCTCCTCAGGAGGCTGTTCTTCCCCTTGTATTGTTCATCCAAAGCCCAATGGGCAATCCACCACCACCACACTAGAGTAGGGTATTACACCACAACGGTGGCCCCAACTAGTATAAATCATGTGTCCTTTGTGTTGCGAGTTCGTCGAGTTAGCCCTTGAGATCTTAGCCAAGCTAGGACGTGGATCGGTAGGGGGAGATCTTCGCGCGCACCCCAATGTTCGAACCTTGAGGGTTTTGCCGGAACCCGTGATCCAACTTTTGGCGCCCCAGGTAGGGGTGCGCCGGAGCCTCTCTCCCGCCAGTCGATTCACCGACGCTCCGTAGTTCTGATGTCCGGCGACTCAAGGACCAACGCCGACCGCTGGGCAGCCTGGATGGCACCGCCTGCCCAGGAAGACCTCAGCCCCATGCTCCAGGTGGCGCGAGTACCACCTGACACAACGGGGCGCGAGCGGCGCGGCCAGGCGCCATCCATCCTCACCCCATGACAGGCGTGAGCTGATGCAAGGGCCGCAAGCCACGCCGCGGCGACGGCGCCGCACACCCGGAGTGGGAGTTGCACTCACGATGGAGTGGGAGTTGCTGCGGTGCTGGCTGATGGAGAGCGGCCGGGATGCACTGCTGGAACGCGTCGCCGAGCTGCGGCCGGGTCACATGGCGGGCCACGCCGCGCCCGCGTGCCTGCAGGCGCACCACCAGGCTTCTTCGACACCGAAGCAACCAACGGAGCTGCACGCTCGCTCGCGCCCGCGCCACCTCCGCTGGGCACGGGCACGAGCGCTGCCACCTACGGTCCGGGCAGGATGCAACCCTACTATCCTCAAGGCGGCACACTAAGAGTCTGGGGCACTACGGCAAGGTCTTTGAGGCGGCGGCCTCGGAGGCCTATGTGCCCCGCATGGTGGACTAGGACTACACGCGGGAGGATGACCCCGGCTCGTTCCTCGAGCCGGGCTGGGAAGAGGAGGCGTTAGGAGCTGAGGCCTTCCAGGAGCCGCCCGAGAGCCCCACCAACCACGCCGTCGAAAACATCTACAGGGTACCGCTAATCTCCCAGGGGAAGGCTTACGCTAAGCACGAATCGCAAGTGAACCAGTTCACAGCGCCCGGCGACGGTTCCGGTGTGGCGGTATCCATCTCACCAGGAGAGGCTCACTGGGGCTGCATGGGCGGGGCCAGGAGCAAGGCCCCTCCCCGCATCGCTCGGAGAAAGGCATCGCCCGGAGGTAGGCCCCCTGCCGGGGAGGTGCCGGCGAGCCTTCCCCCGGCAGAGGACCCGTGGTCGCTGAGGGCGCCGCTGGTGCCCCCTTTGCCCCTTGGTGTCGTCCTGGTCTCCAGTCTCCCCCAACGGTGGTCGAGGGAGGCGCAAGGCGGGGCCCTCATTTGGCGATATGAAGTAAGGCTCACGCCTGTGAAGATCGCCACCCGTGAAACTCGCAAGTAATAACGAGTGGGGTTGTACACGCCCCGGAGTCTTAGGAGTGCCGCCCTCGGGCCTCGGGGGCTCCCTCCCACGTCCTAGTGGCAGCACTTAGCTCCGCGCTGGTGAGAAGACATGAAGACTAGACTAGGCGCTAGACGCGACCATTTGCTTTGGATCTCTTTTCTGTAACCCTGCCTTCTGGATTTGGATTTAAGTTGAAGTTGAATTTTCATTGATGCGCGCGGGGGGTGCCTTTTCTCATTCGAGCGATTTCTTGCCATCTGGTTCTTACCTTATTTTGGAGTTCGTGCCTGTTGCTTCCCCCTCGCGGGTCCCTCGTGAGCGGGGCTGGGCAAGATGCACACGCGCCACATGCATGTCGCGCCACGGCTAGCGCTTGCTTATCGCGGCCCCCTCGGGCGTCTCGACGAGTTCCTCAGGAGCTTCCAACCTCATGAACTGGCTTGGGCTCGTCCAGGCTAAGGTAAACCACAACAACATCTTTGCCCCAGGATAGGTGAGTTCACGAAGACACATATTCAAATCTACCTAACAAGATAAAGGCAGTAGCAAATTTACATGAGGGGCTTCCACACCAAAAATGCTCTTACAACTTCAAGGGCTACACCCGAGCTTCTGTGTGCAGGACAAATAGCTGGGACGCACGGGATCAGTCAGACATGTCACTCACCGCGTCCCCCGGATCGCCCTTAGATGCGTCGCTAGCATCGCTGCCACCATCGCTGGCATCACCATCACCTCCACCAGCGCCACCGTCACCGCCGTCGACCACGTCGCCCGCGTCCGCATCGAGCACCATCCCATCATCATCGGAAGTGAAGGCCCTGACCAGCGCGTCCACATTGTCTTCCACCCATCGCAATAGGTCGCCCCGAATGGCCTCAGGTACGGGAGCGATGGTGGCGTCAAAGTCGAAGTTGGGGTCGGCGTTCTGGAGATGGCTGAAGACGCGGGAGAACGCACACCCGAGCAGGCCGCGGCTCCTCTCTTCAACAAGTTGGCGAGCCCTCTCAGAACGGTTCTCCAGGCACGTCACCACGTCGTTGAAGAAGCGGAGGTGGCTGGTGTAGTCGTTCGCGTGGGGATGAGGAGCATTCTCATCACAGATGTGACCCAGGGCGATGTTGGCCCTATTCCTGAGGTCCTGGAGTATGGGGGCGTGCACGCGCTCCAGCGTCCGCCGTTGAAGCACTTCCTCCCTGTTCTGCCGCACGACGGACTCGGCATCAGCAACCCGTTGCTGAAGAGCGAGAAGCTCGGTGCAGGCAGAGGCCAGTTTGGCCCGCACCGAGACCAGAGCGGCTGTGGTGGCCTCCTCGCGTCGCTCCACCTTGGTCAACCTGGACTTGAGGGCAGCAGTCCTACCAGCGGCCTCAGCTTCCACGAGCTTCAACTTCAGGTCAAGCCTACCCTCAAGACCCGCGCAAGCCTCGGCCACCCGGCGATCAACCTCCTCCTGTGCCCTGGCCTCGCGCGTGCCGACGACATCCTCCTCCTAGGCAACTCGACGCTCCCTCGTCTCCAGTTGTTCAAGCTCAAGGCTACGCTCCACGGCTTCCAGTGCCAGCGCCTCCTCGCGCTTCCGGATCTCTTCCTCTTGGGCGGGCGTCCCCCTCAACGATGCAAGGGCGGCTCTGCGTGCCTCCATTTGCTGATCCAAGACGGCGCTCCAGGCTTGGAGCTCCCACGTGCGTTTCTCCACGACCTCGCGATGACGGTCAGCTTCCTGAGCCTCTTCTAGAGCTCGGGAGCAGGCCTCACGGGAGGCTGTGAGGGAAGCCTCGACCTTCGCATTATCGAGATCATGCTGGTGGCGCCCAAGGTTGATAGCCACCTTCAGCTTATGCCACTCCTCCACCAGCCGAAGACCCTCGGCCACGAGGAGCGCGTCCACATCCACGAGCTCTTCACCAAGCCGGTTCATCACGCCCATCGCCTCCTGAAAGAGCTCGTGGCGGACGACGCTCCTTTCTTGCGCCGACTCGAGCATGCTGCTGACTTCGTCCTCCGCCGTGGGGACCGCGGGTAGGGCCCGAAGCAGCTCGCCCCCTCTCAGCGGGGGGCTGGGGGCTGGCGCCCGCCTAGTTGCAGGCCAGGCCTCGCGAGGAGCCCGAACGAGAGGAGGCCCGCTGCTTGAAGAGGAACCCAAGACCGAAGCCATCCAGCTACCGTCCACGACCAGGGAAGGAACCCTTGGCACGCTTGTTGTACTCCAAGCAAGGCCGCGAAGGAGAGACGGCGAAGGCTCGAGCTGAAGACGCCTTGTCGACGGGCTGGCTTCCCCGGTTGACTCCACACCATGAGCAGCGTGTGGGCTTGCAGCGCTCGAGTCTAGCGGGAGAAGCGAGGCGAGAGGAGGCTGCTTCTTAGGAGATCCTGCGGCCTTGGCGGAAGGGATCCTGAAGAGACATCGTCAGGAAGGGAAGCAGCACGCGGAGAATCACCAAGATAAGGTACTTACTTGTCAACGGCGATGTACTTTATCCGTTCTAATGGCCCAAAGGTGCCGCTGCTTGGGGACCCCTTCCTCTTGCGGAGCTCTTCGAAGTCCACGCAGAGCCGACTGAAGCGCTGGACATGGCGGCCCACATGAGGCGCAACTGGTGAAGCGCTCGAAGGGGCAGTCTCAGGAGCGCCAAGCTGAGGGGAGCCATCAGGCTCTGCCTCACAGCGACCTGTCGAGGTCTCAGGAGCCCCGGCCTCGGGAGACACGGGCTGCATCGCCTCCTCAACCGCCGCCCAAGGGCAAGAGTCGCGAGTTCCTGAGGACGACGCCTCAAGAGCCCTAGGCGGCATCAGCATCTCGGCACCTTCGCCATCGGCCCCCAGCGGTGCTCGCCCCCTGCATCCACACTTGGGGCGAGCTCGGCGCCAGCAGCAGGAAGAGGAACCACGACGATGGGGTTCTCACGAGGCCCCACGAGGCCGACTTGATGCATCCCCCACTCATTAAAAGTGGGCATCTGCTCCGTGAATGTCGCCTTTTTCAAGCAGCAGGCCCACATCGGTCGAGAATTGCGCTGAAGCGGAGCGATTCGGCATCAGATGAACTCCTTCACCACCATAGGCACAGTCACGTCAAGATCCTTGAGCCTCTTCAGCCTGAGCCAGACGGGGGCAAGGCGCAAATCGGTGAGCCTTTGGTGGCACTAACTGAAGCTGGGAATAGCGGGCGCTAATGGAGAAGAGAGAAGGGGGCTGAGCACTCCGACATCAACAAATACCCACCATGTCGGAAACCTGCTCGTGGATGGTGGGAGCTCGAAGTCAATCCCCGAGCCGGCCGTCGCTGCCATGGCCTGAAAGCTCAGGCATCCTGAGCTTTGTCGGGGGTCAATTAGGTGCAGGCAGAAGAAGTGGCGGAGAAGGGCCACGGAAGGAGCAATGCCTACCATGGCCTCGCAAACAAAGGCAAAGACGGCGAGAAGGGTCACTTATTGAGGATCAAGGTGTAGCATGTGGATATGATAATGCGCAAGCACAACGTTGAAGAAGGCGGAGAAAGGAGGGACTAGGCCGGCCCTAAGGGAGTCGATGAAGAATGGGACCTCAGTGGCTGCCCGGTCAATACGAGCACAAGATGCAGGCCAAGCCACCGTCTTTCCCCACTCATTGAAGCTGGAGGCGAGCATGGGACGCACCATGCCCATGGCCTCGTCGTTGAGCACCAGCGATCGGCCAACTGCGGGCTCGGCGGCCGAAGGCGCACTAGCTGAAGACAGAGGTTTATTTCCCTTATCCGCTTATGTCAGCGCCATGGCAATGGAGTGAGCAGAGCTCAGGTCAGATTGGAAAGAGGAGAGTAGTCTGGGAGAAGCAGAGGAATTGGAGGAGTATGGTGCAGGCGATGGAAGAATAACTGTGTAGGTTGCGGTGGCCGCATAGCCAGGCGGATTCCAAGGCAGCGTGCAGAAGCGAAGACGCCCACGTCCAATCAACCGCCACGCGTCAACCAAGGCTGCGGGCTATTGGGGCCCGCGGCGCTCCGCACTTGTCCCTTTGGCTTCAACTCGAAGCCAAGCCCGAGCGTGCCTTCGGCCTGGGGGCTACTGTCGGCGTTCTCGGAACGGGGGTCCCCAGACTTGCCTGCCTAAGGCCCACGGCGTGGCTCTACAAGTGGGCCCGTACGGCCCATCTTCACCAAAAAGCGTTCAAGACCCTTGCGAGGAGCCAAGCCTCGTGAGGCGGACGACACAAGACCTCCTCAGGAGCGCCCTCACCAGGCTGGCTCACTAGGGGCAGAGAGATCAAGGCCAGGCAAACCTCGCGAGGTTCCAATGACGTGAGCCATGACGATCGAGACCAGGTGGGCGCCAGCGTGCATAGTGTCCTTGTTTCCTCTTTGGTGCTAAGGAAGCAAGTGCAGGCGCGGAGTACCAAGGCATCAAGCAAAGGTTTCCATATCGGTGCAACGAGACCAAGACCAGCAGGACGGCGAGATGGAGGTCACCATGGAGCCCAAGACGGCGTCACCACCAGATCCTTTGGCAGGCGAAGACTGCTTTTGTCGGGATAAGCTGTACTAGTTGTCCCCTTTCAAATTGGCCGTTGTTGGCTCCCTTCCCGCTCAATATTTGGGGACAGGACCAGGGCCTCTATAAATAGGACTAGCCACCACCATAGCTAGGAGAGGCGGAGATCGACCCGGACAACGACATGTTCACCAAGCACAAGAACACCTCTCCTCAGGAGGCTGTTCTTCCCCTTGTACTTTTCATCCTCAGCCCAAGAGGCAATCCACCACCACCACACTGGAGTACGGTATTACACCACAACGGTGGCCCGAACCAGTATAAATCTTGTATCCTTTGTGTTGCGAGTTCGTCGAGTTAGCCCTTGAGATCTTAGCCAAGCTAGGGCGTGGATCGATAGGGGGAGATCTTCGCGCGCACCCCAGTGTTCGAACCTTGAGGATTTTGCCAGAACCCGTGATCTGACACGCTCCCTCCACCCTTGTGGTGGCCTCGTGTCTCTTTAGGACTACTCTTAATTTTCCTAATTTTTTAAATATTCCAAAACCGAGAAATTTATCATTGGAAACATTTTGGAGTCAATTTACTTACCGTACCACATACCTATTCCTTTTCAGAGTTTGGAACGTTCTCAAAAGTGTCCCTTCTATACTCCTCTGGTGTTACGGTATTAATTATATTTGTCTCAACATTTATGGGAGTACCTGAGATATAATGTTTGATTGTTTCACCGTTTACCACCTCAGATTTGTGCCTTCGGTGTTGTTGATTTTTATGGCACAGGAATGATAGACCTCCTCGATGATGTAAGGATCTTCACATTTAGAGAGAAGCTTTCCTGCAAAAAATCTTAAACGAGAGTTGTATAGCAAAACATGATCACCTACATTAAACGCTTTTGTATCCTTTTATCATGCCATCTTTTAACTTTTTCTTTAAACAACTTGGCATTCTCATAGGCTTGGGTTCTCCATTCATCTAGTGAGCTAATGTCAAATAACCTCTTCTCACCGGCAAGTTTGAAATCATAATTGAGCTCGTTAATGGCCCAATATGCCTTATTTTCTATTTCAAGAGGCAAGTGACATTGTTTTCCATAAACCATTTTATACGGAGACAAACCCATGGGATTCTTGTAATAAGATCTATAAGCCCATAATGCATCATCAAGTTTCTTAGACCAATTCTTTCTAGATCTATTAATAGTCTTTTGCAAAATTAATTTAAGCTCTCTATTGCTTAATTCTACTTGACCACTAGACTGAGGATGATATGGAGATGCAATTCTATGGTTAACATCAGACATAGCAAGCATTTTACGAAAGCACCATGAATAAAATGTGAACCACCATTAGTCATTAAATATCTAGGGAACCCAAACCTCAGAAAAATAACTTCTTTAAGCATCTTAATAGAAGTGTATAGCACTACTAGTTGGAATAGCTTCTACCCACTTAGTAACTTAATCAACAACAACTGAAATATGTGTATACCAATTAGAAGAAGGAAAGGGTCCCATATAATCAAAGCCCCAAACATCAAATGGTTCAATAACAAGTGAATAATTCATAGGCATTTCCTGACGTCTACCAATATTATCAATTCTCTGGCATTCATCACAAGACAAGAGAAACTTACGAGGATCTTTAAAGAGAGTGGGCCAATAGAAACTGGATTGCAATACCTTATGTGAAGTTCTATCTCGAGCATGGTGTCCTCCGTAAGACTCAGAGTGACACATGTGTAGGATCTGTTCCTGTTCATGATCAGGTATACAACGTCTAATAACACCATCTACTCCTTCTTTATAAAGGTGTGGGTCATCCCAGAAGTAATGTCTTAAATGATAAAAAAACTTTTTCTTTTGCTGGTATGTGAAACTAGATGGTATAAATTTAGCAACAATATAATTAGCATAATCAACATACCATGGAGTATTACGAGAAGCATGTATGACATTTAATTGTTCATCAGGAAAGCTATCATCAATAGGTAGTGGGTCATCAAGAACATTTTCTAACCTAGACTAGTTGTCTGCAACGGGGTTCTCATCTCCCTTTCTATCAATAATATGCAAATTAAATTCTTGTAGCAAGAGAACCCATCTAATAAGTCTAGGTTTAGCATCTTGCTTTTCCATAAGATATTTGATAGCAGCATGATTAGTGTGAACAGTTACTTTGGAATCACATGGAAATACAACTGCTAAAAATTCTTTTTCAGTGGTAGCATAATTTCTCTCGGCACTGTCTAGAGTGTTACTAGCATACTGGATAATGTTTAATTTCTTATCAACTCTTTGTCCTAGAACAGCACCAACAACATAACCACTAGCATCACACATAATTTCAAAGGGTAAATTCCAATCAGGTGGTAGAACAATAGGAGCAGAAATCAAGGCTTTCTTTAGTATTTCAAATGCTTCTACACAATCATCATCAAAAACAAAAGGAACATCTTTTTGCAAGAGATTAGTGAGAGGCCTAGAAATTTTAGAGAAGTCTCGAATAAACCTCCTATAGAAATAGCATGACCAAGGAAACTTTTTATACCTTTGATATCTTTAGGACACGATATCTTTTTAATAGCATCAACTTTAGCTTTATCAACTTGAATACCCCTTTCAGAAACTTTATGCCCCAAGACAATACCTTCATTAACCATGAAGTGGCACTTCTCCCAATTCAAGACAAGATTAGTTTCTTCACATCTCTGCAAAACTTGGCCAAGGTTGCTTAAGCAATCATCAAAAGAAGCTCCGTAAACAGAGAAATCATCCATCAGAACCTCAACAATCTTTTCACAAAAATCAGAGAATATAGCAGTCATACATCTTTGAAAGGTAGCAGGTACATTACATAAACCAAAAGGCATACGTCTATAAGCAAAGGTACTAAAAGGGCAAGTAAAAGTAGTTTTCTCTTGATCCTCTTTTGACACAAGTATTTGAGAGAAACCGGAATAACCATCTAGAAAGTAAAAAATGAGTATGTTTGGATAGTCTCTCTAGCATTTGATCAATAAAAAGGTAGAGGGTAATGATCTTTCCTAGTAGCTTTATTTAATTTGTGAAAATCAATTACCATTCTATAACCTGTAACAATTCTATGAGGAATCAATTCATTCTTATCATTTGGAACAACAGTAATACCCCCTTTCTTGGCACACAATGAACATGACTTACCCATTGACTATCAGTAATAGGATAAATTATACCTCCCTCTAGAAGCTTTAGTATTTAATTTCTTACCACTTCTTTCATCTTCGGATTTAACCGTCATTGGTGATCAACAACTGGTTTAGCATCTTTCTCCAGTTTAATTTTATGTTGACATAGAGTGGGACTAATGCCCTTAAGATCATCGAGAGTATATCCAATAGCGGCACGGTGCTTCTTCAGAGTTTTCAATAATTCCTTTTCTTCATGCTTTGAAAGGTTAGCACTAATAATAACAGGATATATCTCCTTTTCATCAAGATAAGCATATGTCAGTGTATCAGGTAATTGTTTAAGATCAAACACGGGATGACCCTTAGGTGGAGGAGGATCCCCAGGGATTTCAACAGGCAAATTGTGTTTCAAAATAGGTCCTTGGTTGAAGAATACTTCATTTCCCTTCTTTCATTCATAAACATATCATTTTCATGGTCTAGCAAATATTGCTCTAAAGGATCATTTGGAGGCACAACAATAGAAGCAAGACCAATAATTTCATACTTACTAGGAAATTCTTTATCATGGAGTTGTCAACAAAATTTAGAGAAATTAAAATCATGAGACATATCCTTCTCGCAGTCTATCTTAGCATTAACAGTATTCAACAAGGGTCTACCAAATATAATGGGACAAAAATTATCTTGTGGGGAAGCAAGAATAAGAAAATCAGTAGGATATTTTATCTTCCCACATAAGACTTCAACATCTCTGACAATCCCAATTGGTGATATAGTATCTCTATTAGCAAGCTTAATAGTAACACCACTATCTTCTATCTCAGTATGTGCAATATCATTCATAATTTCTTTATATAAGGTATAAGGACTTGCACTGACACTAGCACCCACATCACATAAGCCATGATAACAATGATCTCCTATTTGAACAGAAATAACAGGCATGCCAACAACAGGTCTATGTTTATCTTTCATATCAGGTTTGGCAATTCTAGCAGCTTCATCACAGAAATAAATAACATGCCCATCAATATTATCAACCAAGAGATCTTTAACCATAGCAATACTAGGTTCAACTTTAATTTGCTCAGAGGGTTTGGGTGTTCTAATATTACTTTTGTTTACCATAGTTGAAGCTTTAGCATGATCCTTTATTCTAACAGGGAATGGTGGTTTCTCAACATAAGCCGTAGGAACAATAGGATCAACATTATAAGTAATAGTTTCTTCTTCAACTTTAACAGGTTCAACTATTTTAACTTCAATGGGAGGATTATATTTAAACCACTTCTCCTTAGGGAGATCAACATGAGTAGTAATCACTACAAAAAAAGACACATCCGTGACATTTTGGGCCGAACGAAATTTTTGTGTGTCATACTTATGATAGTTCTATGACAATAACTGTGACAAAACATGGTATCATCATACATGTGGTGGGGTCCTACTTCTATGACAAAAAAATCATGACAGAAAATGGGCTTTTCTTCCTGGGCGGGCCGGAGACGCAGCTGCATGACATTCTTTGGGCCGTCCATGACGGAAACAACCGTGGTAGAAGCGAGGGCGAGGAAAATATCAGGGTGTTCCTGGTTACGGTGGGTGGTTGGGGCCGAGCCATGCGCGTTTCTCTCATACACGCACGCACGGTGTGAGGGGTTGGGCTCTAACTGAACCCGAGCGAGGCGTTGGGCTCTAACCGAACCCGAGCGATTGCACTGCAGGCTACGCGTTACTGAACCCGAGCGATCGATGGCTATTAACTGAACCCGATCGAGCGATTCCTTTGCTACTGCTGCTAACTGAAGTCGATCGATGCTGCCTCTGGATGAACAGTGAGCATTGCTGTGGGGGGTTTGGATGAACAGTTCCCGGTGGGGTGGATGAACAGGACCCCGTGGTGTTGCCTCTGGATGAACAATGAGCGTTGTTGGGGAGTTTGGATGAACAATTCCCGGTGGGGGTCGATGAACAGGACCCCGTGGTGTTGCCTCTGGATGAACAGGACCACGATCAATCGAGCCGGTTGGGGCTGGATGAACAGGACCCCCGTGGAGGGCTGGATGAACAGGACCACCCCGTGGAGGGCAGGATTGTCGGTGTGGAGCGACTCCTATGGGATCAAAAGAATCCCTACTGCGGTTGCCGGGACACAGGGTTGCGAGGAGAGCAGGGCTAGTAGACAGCACAAGGATCGTTTACCTAGGTTCGGGCCGCGAGGATGCATAAAACCCTAGTCCTGCTTTGGTGGGTGTATTTCTAAGAGTTCTTGAGCTCTCAAACTAGTTGTGGTCAGCGTGTGGTTCCAAAGAGCCGAATCCCCCTCCTCGTCGCCTCGGGCCTCCTTTTATAGGAAAAAAGGGGTTGCCACAGTGGCACACAGGAGGTGGAAATATCTACAGTGGCACGAGGTTATCCCTCGTATTACAGCACAAGGTGCATTTAATGCATCGCTTAGGTGTCCTCTTACTTTATCGAGGACGGGGCGAGGCCCGTCCCGTTCGTCGCCGCTCCTCCTCGCTTTGACACGCACCTCGGCCGGGGATGCGTGCAGTGCCATGTAGGCAGGCAGGCAGCTGAGTTGGCGTGATGGTGGAGCCTTCATGAAGATCTGCATGCCGCCATGCAGGCGCTTGATGAGTTGGCCTGGGAGCTGCATGTTTCCATGCAGGTGCCGGCCCTGCTGGTTGGGCTGGCAGCTGCATGTGAATGGCGGTGGAAGCTTGGTTGATGTGGGCTTGGCGGAGGCCTTGCTGACGTCTTTAGCGAGGGCCTTGCTGGGTGGCCTGGCAAGGGTCTTGCCGTGGCGTGTTGTCGTCCCCGGCAAGGACCTTGCCGAGAATCGCCATCTTTTGATTTGATCTTGAATATGTCTTCATAAAGATCTATATGCCACCACAGGGGTGCCTTCCCGAGTCCTGGCCCCATGCTGATGATGGCACTGGGGGTCGTGGGCTCAAGGGTGGCTCGCTCTGTTGGTGCAGGGCGAGCTGTCCCGGCAAGAGTCTTGCCGGGGCCACTGAGGCCACCCGGCAATGGTCTTGCCGGGGGAACTTGCTTCGTCCCTCTGCTCTTTGTGGTCTTGGACTTTGTGTTGCTTTGATTGTCTTGGGCTTCGATCTTACCTTGGCTCACCTCCGTCGTTCTGCTTGGTGTGGCTGTCGGCGCGACTCTGACTGCCCGTGCACAAAAAAAGGGGTACAAAGATGCGCCCCTATTTTTGTACACCGACAGGAGCCCCCGGGCCTGGGCCATGCATAAGCGCGACGCGTTGTTGGGCCAGGCCCAAAATGGTGTGCGGGCACTTGGGGCTGTTTTTACCATGGTAAGGTTCTTCACGCGCTCCGCCTCCCACGACCCACGCGTGTGGCACGGCATGGAGGGGTGTGCGTGACGTGGGCGGCATGCGTGGGATGGTTTCCACACGCATGCATCACATCGCAGTAAAGAGGCGGCTCGCGTCTTCCCCATAAAGAGAGGGAGGCGTGGAGGCGCGGCTCATTTATTGAGCGTGGTCAGGGTACGGTCTTCAAGGCGTCCACTCCCCACGATCACGGGGTGGGGAGAGGTCGCCTCACTCGTCCCCTCAGTTCTGCACGTCTGCCACGCGTCTTTTATGCGCTTGTGGTGGAAAACGGTGGAGGCGAGAAACCGGGCCACCGCTGGTTGGGGCGGCGGGTCGGTCCTGATACCCCATGCCTCCGGTGTCTGGATTGGCCGAGCGGAGCGGCCGAGCGTCAACCCCGTTCCTCTATAAAGAGGAGGAGGGGGAATGGCACTCTGCATTCTTCCATCTTCTATCTCCCTCTGCTTTTGCTCCTTCCTCTCACCCGCCATGGAGAAAGGGAATCCTGGTCCTTCGATGGTGGCGGCGAGGGTCACCGCTCGACAGCGCGTCCCTCCCCCTCCTGAACCCGTGGTGGTGGAACCGATCGCGAGGAGAAGGGGGAGGCAGCGAGGCTAGGGCAGAGGCTGTAGCGCTCGGGGAAGAGGAGGACGGGGCGGTGCACCAGCCTCGCCCCTGCCAATGATGCCCTTCCCGATGGAGGGCCACGTTGAAGACCAGCCTTGCGAGTTCTTCATCAGGCTCCGCCGGCCCCCGCGTCGTCGTCTTCGTCTCCCCACTCCGTTCACTCGGGTGATGGAGCGCACCACGCCCCAGACCCTTAGGTTGCACATGAGGGGAACGGGGGCACGCGGGTCGACGTCGACTTCCCGGCTCCTCGAGTTATGTATCTCCACCATGGATGGAAGACATTCGCCCGCATCCACAGCCTGACGGCGGGGCTCGTCCTCTACTTCAAGTTAATGGAGGACGGCCTGCTCTCCGTCAAGGTCTTCGGAGACTTGGGAACTTGTCTGAAATGCTGCGTGGAGAGTTCCTCTAATGGAGATTCTGACGATGGAATCTCGTCCTCGAGCGAGAGAGACGAGGAGGACAGCGCGGCGGACAGCGGGGACGAGTCCGACTAGGCGTCGGACGCCCCGCGCCTGGGTGGGTGCGGCAGCAGCAACATCTGCACCTGGCCGCTCCTCCAGCAGAAGCTAGCCGGGGGCAGGGCCAGCTCCTTGAACCTTGCAGGGCTGTCTCCTTGGGCGGCTGGCGTCGGGAGGCTGCGGAAGAGGAAGAGGGCGGGCAGCAAGGCCGTCAACTCAGAGTACGCGGGCACTGACGCCTTCATCGCGTATTGCTGGTCCTGCCACCTCGTCTTCCAGCTCCTTTCCCGGCACCGTCATCACCGGCCCGCCCGTGGGTGGCCACCGAGATGTTCTCTTGGTGCTTTCTGTTGCTCGTAGCTCGCCTAGGCGCCCCTTTTGCCCTTTCGCCTCCTTGACCTGCCTCCTGAGGAGAGGGACAAGAAAGGGATTACGGGCATCTTATCTCTTTTTTAGTTTGTAAGCCTGCGGGCCTTTGTTAAATTTAAAACTTGTAATCCCCTTGCTCATGTTTTTCATCTCGCACGAACTGGACCTGTATGGGATGTTTTGATTGAAAAAGGGATGCTTGCCGGGTTTTTCGTTCACTGGTAAATCCCGCGACAAGAAGCGAATCCTTGTTATTGTTTTAAGATAAACGTTTTTCGCCCGACAACAGGCCTTGCCATCACCCCACTCCACTCGACCGTTCTCGCGCTCTTGGCGGAGGCAGGGATGAATTGGGCTTTAGGCTCCTCGTGCTACCCCCTTGCCACCGCGGCTACGACCAAATTCGGACGCAGGAAATAATCTCTAGGTATAGGAAAAAGGGGAGCACGGCGGCCTAGAGATAAAAATGAGGTTTCACATGCCCCAGTCCGATTCTGAAATGCATGACAGAGGATAAAAGACTTATCTAGATCCGCAGCCCTTGGCAATCTCATCTTGTCGTGGTTGGATCCTTGTGCTTGCAGCCCCCGGCAACTCTGGCTTGCCGGGGTCGGGGCGCCGGTTCGTTTCCTTCTTTCCGAGTAGCTCAGCAGAAGTGTGTGCCCTGCGAACCAAAGGAGGACAGAAAAGGAACAGACAGACGCGCACTCGACCTCTAGGCTAGGGGTTAGTCGCTGCTAAGCACTATCAACCCTAACTAAGGAAGAGACTCGACCTAGCATGCATGCTATAACTTAGGGTGCCAGCGCTTCATTTATTTATGCTCAGGGTCTGCGCCTGGCTTTGTACAAAGAGTCACATGCCTTGTCAGCAAAGCTTGTACAAAAGGTGGCTTGCCGGGAGGCCTGGCAAGCCGCGCCTTATGGGTAAAACTTGCGAAGATGATCGATGTTCCAGGAGTTGCTCACTAGGATGGCATCTTCGGTCTCCAGGCGGACTGCGCTAGGCCTGGTGACTCGTATTACCCGATAAGGGCCTTCCCACTTCGGCGTCAACTTGCTGGAATTCTTGGCCAACTGAACTCGGCGAAGAACAAGGTCACCTTCCTAAAGGCTTCGGACATGAACCTTGCGGCTATGATAGCGGCGCAAGGCTTGCTGGTAGCGTGCCGCTGTCACAGCCGCCTGAAGACGATCTTCCTCAAGGAGCGTCGCGTCATCTTGGCAAAACGTCCCTTGCTCAAGCTCATCATAAGCAAGCACTCGAGGTGACCCGTATATGAGTTCCGTGGGGAGAACTGCTTCTACCCTGTATACCAGGGCAAAAGGTGTCTGGCCGGTGGCTCGATTTGGCGTCGTCCTGATCGACCAAAGAACCGCTGACAACTCATCAATCCAGCACCTTCCACTCTTGTGCAGCTTGTCAAAGGTCTTCGTTCTCAGGCCTCGCAACACTTCAGCATTTGCCCTCTCCGCTTGGCCGTTGCTCCGTGAATATGCCACGGAAGCAAAACAGACCTTGCTGCCGAGGTCTTGGATGTACTGCATGAAGCTGTGGCTTGTGAACTACATGCCATTGTCGGTGATGACTCTGTTTGGCACACCAAAACGGCGGACAAGTCCTTTGAAGAACTTGACGGCTGACTGAGCAGTCACCTTCCTCACTACTTCCACTTCCGGCCACTTTGTGAACTTGTCGATTGCAACATACAAGTACTCAAAGCCCCCAACAGCGCGGGGGAAAGGGCCCAGTATATCAAGCCCCCAGACCGAGAATGGCCAGGAGAGAGGGATTGTTTGAAGGGCTTGAGCCGGCTGATGAAGCTTCTTTGAATGGAACTAGCATGCTTCACACTTGGTTACTAGTGCCGTCGCATCCTGGAGGGCGGTGGGCCAGAAGAAACCTTGCCGGAATGCCTTCCCGGCAAGGGTCCTCGACCCTATGTGGGAGCCACATATGCCTCCATGTATCTCCGCCAACAGCTCCAGTCCTTCCTCCCGGGGGATGCACTTGAGTTTCACACCATTTGGCCTCCTCCGGTACAGGACGTCATCGACAAACTGGTATAGAGCGGACCGACGGGCTACTTTCTCTGCTTCTTCCTGCTCCTCGGGAAGCTCCCCTGTTTGGAGGAAGTGGACGGTATGTTGTGCCCATGCCGGAGACTGGGGCTCGATGGCAAGGACCAAAGGCATTTCTTCCGCCGTGAGAGCGGCTGTTTCTACAGCCAAGGCTTGACGCCCTATCGGAGCCACTCGCTCTTGGGAAGGCTCAGTGTCCGCGGCACCTGTCACAGCCCTAGAATATCTGAGTATAATAGTTGCATTAGTGAGCCTGCATCATGTTTAAATTTCAAGGAAATTGAAATGAGGAATATTCAAAGCCTCAGAAATTATTGTAAAGAAGGGCAAGAACCCTTTAAATTGCATTCAGTGATTCCAAATTGCCTTAAAAATAGTTTTGAGAATTTTGGCAAGGGTTATATACCAAACCAAAATTTTGGAACATTTTTAAGGGATTATTTGGTCTCTGAATTTAAAACAATATTCTATTTGAATTTGAAAATATATTCAAATATATATGGGATATGTTTTCAAATGCTCTGTGATAATTTATGTGCCTCTGGAAAAGTCCATGAGGCAACATAAAAATACTCAGAGGATGTTTTGGCATTGTTTGAATTTTGCTTGAATTCAAAACAGTGGCAAAGGATTAAATAAAAGAAAACAGAAGGGAAATAAAATAGAACAGAACTTACCTGTCAGCCCACTTACCTGGCCAGCTGGCAGCCCGGTAAGACAGCCCAGCCCACCAGGGGCAGAGGCGTCTTCCACCTCGCGCCAGTCGGACGCAGGGCGCGTGCTCGCTGCGCGCCGGCCACACGCCATGCCACCTCCTGCTTCCGCCACTTCTCCGACGCGGCTGTGAACGCCACGCGCCAGCCCCGTACCCCCCCCCCCCTCACTCTCCTCCCGTGCCTTCCCCCTTCTCTGCTCTCTCTCCCGCCCGGACCCGAACGCGTCAGAGAGCGCCGCCGTGCACCGCCGCGGCCACAACAACTCCCTCGCTCCCTCTCCGTCCCAGGCGTCTCCGCCTTGCTGTCTTCGTCCTCTCCACCGAGTCACATGACGCCAGAAGCTCTGCTGCGCCGCCACCGCCGCCGTTTCCTCATCGGCCACCGAAGATCGTCGTCGTCGATTCGTCGCCCCGAGTGCCTCCCCGAGCCCACGAAGCTGCTCTTCGACCCCCAGTGAGCTCTTTCACCGTCTCCCCTTATCCCCGTGGCATGTAGCTCGCCGTAGCATCACTCTCCGCCGTGCCCGCGAGCTTCACGTCGCCGGCGAAGTCGTCACCGTGGCTAGAGCAAGCCCAGCTCGTGCCGCTCCCAAGAGCCGAACTAGCCCACCCATTCGTCCCACCATGCACCACAACGCCGATTCCAAGCACTCCCGAACTCCGGCCGCCGCGCAAGTCGCTGCCGCCATCGACTTAGCCCACTGGAGCCGCTGCTGCGTGCATCCCTCAATGCGGCCGAGCAAGGGCTATGCCCTGGTGGCCTCAGCGCGCCAAACCCCTGCCCGTAGCGCATTTCCGAGCGTCCCCGCCGCGTCTGAGTGCTCGCCGGCGTTTAACTCCGGCGGGGTGACGTGGCACGTCATTAGCCGCTAATGACCCCGCTAATGACCCCCCCTCTCTCACTGAAAAACGGGCCCCACACCCAAATTAACCCTAGGATTTATTCCCTGTTTAGCTTAGATTAATCCAGCTGACCCCACATGTCAGTTTGACCCTGCTGACGTGGCCATTGACCAGGCCCACCTGCCAGCCACACAACACAGCCCTAGGTCACTGACCAGTGGACCCCACTGGTCAGGTTTGACCTGGTCAGCCTCAGTTGACTCGCTGACTCATGCTTGCGCAATGCTGATGCAGTTAATAATTTTCTGATTAAAAATAATCTAGAAAATTCTAGAAAATGCCCAAAACTTCTAAAAATCATAGAAAATTATCTATAACTCCAAATGAAATAATTTATATATGAAAAATGATCAAAAAAAGCAGTGAGAGGCCATGTAGGAGTACATGGTGGGTTGTCTCATTGCAGCCGTCCTCAGGAACTGAGTTCTGTGTTTGTGATCCATGAACAGTTACTACCACACATTGGGCTCCGGGCGCTCCAAGCTCTCTCGACTTATTAATCAACTCGATCTTTGTCCAGGAGTTGCATCTAGTTTCTGGTGTTTGTAGATAGTGTTAGTAGTCTACCAAGTGGCACCCGGTACAGGTGGGCTTGGGACAAACTAGGCACAGTGGCACAGTGTACCAAGTGGCACCCGGATGGTGGCCTTGGGAACCCTGCTCACATCGTTTGGGGCCGTGAGCGACATCCCGGCCGGATCTCCTTGCGGATGGAACCCGAATAGGCGATAAACCTGGACTAGAGACTTGTTGGTTAGTCAGGTCGTGGCCAACACCCTCGCCCGGCTTCCGCTTGAAGGTTGCCGAGGTACATGACGTGTACAGGGCGATAAGTGGTGAGAGCGTGTGTGAAGAAGTACACCCCTGCAGGGTTATCATTATCTATTCGAATAGCCGGATTCCTCGGATATGGAAACTTGGACCCCTTGCATAGTTCATAGACAAGTGAAAGTGGATACTCTAAAACTCGCAAGATAAGCGTGAGTGCTATGGATGGCGTTCTCGCAGGGAGACGGGAGCGGATCCATAGTGGTGTATTGGTATGGTGAATTTGTGGACTCGTGTGCGCCACCTCAAAAGATTTACTTGCAGTCGTAGTTCAGGTTAGCCACTGAGTCAAAGCTGGCTTGCTGCAGTTAAACTCCACCACCCCCCTTTGTTGATACCGATGCATGTGTAGCTAGTTCTGATGTAAGTCTTGCTGGGTACATTTGTACTCACGTTTGTTTAATTTATGTTTTGCAGATAGACTTCAGTATCGCTAGTAGTTCCATGTGGACTTCGACGTTTAGCTTGATACCTCAGGTACGATCTTGTGCCCTCGGCAGGATCTGGTAGATAGTCATGCTTCTCAGCCTTTTCCATTTATAGATGTCTGTACTCAGACATGTTAAGCTTCCGCATGTGCTTTGATTGTATGCTATGATTGTTGGGTCATGAGACCCATGTTTGTAATATCTCGCTCCTCGGAGCCTAATGAATAAATACTCCGAGTCGTAGAGTTATGTTGTGATGCCATGTTGTATTGCACATATTGAGCATATTGTGTGTATGATTGAAATGCTTGGTATGTGTGGGATCCGACAACCTAGTTGTTTATCCTTGGTAGCCTCTCTTATGGGGAAATGTAGTCTTGTGCTTCCATGAGCCATAGTAGTCCGCTACAGCTCGGTTCACCGGAGTCCTGCTAGCCCAGCACTACTGCTCTGGAACACTTGACTGGCCGGCATGTGATTCACTTTGTTCCTGTGTCTGTCCCTTCGGGGAAATGTCACATGGTGACATCCGGAATCCTGCCTAGCCTGCTACAGCCCGGTTCATCGGAGTCTTGTTAGCCCAGTGCTACAGCCCGGATTCACACGTTGTTGACCGACATGCTTGATGTTGATTCACGTATGCCTGTCCCCGTAAGTTAGTGCCACTTTGGGTTCACGACTAGTCATGTCAGCTCAGGTTCTCTATCATATGGATGCTAGCGACACTATCATATACGTGAGCCAAAAGGCGCAAACGGTCCCGGGCCATGGTAAGGCGACACCCGTGGGAATACCATGCGTGAGGCCGCAAAGTGATATGAGGTGTTACCGCCTAGATCGATGTGACTTGGAATCGGGGTCCTGACAGCACCACCCTTGCCGGCAGCCCCAGGGGGCTCGGTAGGAAAGTACTTGCCGTGACCTGATTTCCTCCGCTTGTTCTGCCCCGCTGATGGTTCGACAGATGGTTGAGTTAACCGGAGCAAAAAGGTACCTGGTTCCACAGGTAGCTTGAATGCGGCACGCTTTGACAGGTAATCAGCGATGTCATTCCCCGCTCGGGGGACGTGCTCCGCCTGGATACCGTCAAAGCGTTCCTCCAGCTTCCTCACCTCATCTATGTAGGCTTCCATAAATGGGCTCTGATAATCCTAGTTGACCTGCCTGACAATGAGCTGCGAGTCGCCCCTGACGATGAGCTTCTTAACCCCGAGGTCTGCCGCGATCCTGAGACTGGCAAGCAATCCCTCGTACTCGGCGGTGTTGTTGGTGGACATCTCCCTAGGGAAGTGCATCTGGATCACGTACTTGAGGTGTTCTCCAGTGGGTGCGACAAGTAGCACACCGGCACCGGCACCTTGCAGCGAGAAAGCCCCATCAAAGTACATGATCCAGTCGCGGTCTGCTTCCTTGCCGGGGAGAGTGGTCTCCTGGACTTCTTCGTCGGGCGTCGAGGTCCATTCTGCGATGAATTCTGCCAAGACTCTGCTCTGAATTGTCGAGGTACTTTCAAACTTCAAATCGAAACTTGACAGCTCCAAGGCCCATTCCACAATCCTTTCGGTTTGCGTCCGGGTTGTGCAGTACCCATTGCAACGGGAGGCGGGTGACGACAGTGATCTCGTGGGCCTGGAAGTAGTGATGCAGCTTCCTCGAGGCCATAAGGAGGCCAAAGAGCAATTTTTACACGCCGGAATACCTCAACCTAGCCCCCTGCAAGAGGGAGCTGACAAAGTAAACCGGGTGCTGCATGATCTTCTTCTTTGTCACCACTTCACTCGACTGCACGGGCATTGCCTTGGTGGCACCAGACTCTGCCGGGGGGCGCACCTTGTCGGCACTAGGCCCTGCCGGGGGAATCTTTGGCTTGCCATCCGTTGGTTCTGCCGCCATTGCTGCCTCCTCGTTGACCTCCCTCTGTGCCACCAGTGCGGCGCTGACCACTTGATTCGTCGCCGCCAGATACAGCAGCAACGGCTCTTGTGGTTTAGGCGCAACCAGTATCGGCATGGAGGAAAGGTATTTCTTCAGATCCTGCAGTGCTGCCTCGGCTTCTGTTGTCCACTCTATTAGGCCTGCCTTCTTCAAGATTTTGAAGAAGGGAAGGGCGCGGTCGGCGGGCTTGGAGATGAACCGGCTCATGGCGGCAACGCAGCCGGTGAGCCGATGCACATCCTTGATCCGCTTGGGCGCCTCGATCTACTCAATAGCCTTGATCTTGTTTGGGTTTGCCTCGATCCCCCGCTGCGACACAAAGAATCCGAGAAGCTTGCCGGACGAAACACCGAAGACGCACTTCTTAGGGTTCATCTTGAGGTTGATCTTGCGCAGGTTAGCAAATGTCTCTTCCAGATCTTGCACAAAAGTTGGCCCGTCCTTGGTTTTGATCACTATGTCATCCATGTAGGCCTCCATATTTCTATGGAGCTGAGGTTCAAAACCAATTTGGACAGCTCTTGCAAACGTTGAGCCGGCACTCGTCAACCCGAAAGGCATCCGTAAAAAGCAATACATACCACATGGGGTGATGAATGTTGTCTTCTCTTCATCCTCTCTTTTCATGAAGATTTGGTGGTAGCCTGAGTAGGCGTTGAGGAATGATAACAGATCACACCCGGCCGTGGAGTCAACAATCTGGTCGATGCGTGGCAACGGGAAGGGGTCCTTAGGGCAAGCCTTGCTAATATCTGTGTAATCAATACACAGCCTCCACTTCCCATTCGCCTTGCGCACCACTACTGGATTGGCCAACCACGTCGGGTGGAGCACACCTCTCAGCAAACCTGCCGCTTCCAACTTCCTGATCTCCTCTATGATGAACTCCTGCCTTTCCAGAGTCTGCTTTCTGACCTTCTGCTTGACGGGCCGCGCATGGGGGCAGACAACTAGGTGGTGCTCAATCACCTCCCCGGGAACACTGGGAATGTCGGACGCTTGCCATGCAAACATGTCGACATTTGCCCGTAGGAAGGTGACGAGCGCGCCTTCCAATTTGTTCTCGAGGGCGGAGCCTATGATGAAGGCCCCTCCCATGCCATCCTCCCCGACGGGCACCTTCTTGGTCTGCGGCGGCTCGGCTCTGGATCTCTTGCTCTTGTTGGTAGAGCTCTCTGGCAGGTCCTCAACGGTAGCACAACACTCCGAGGAGGTGCGCTTGCCAGAGTGGGTGCGAGAGGTCTTGCCGGGCTCCTTTTTCCCTCCTGGGCCGTCAGCGGCAGGAGCAGGTGCCTTGACAGCAGCTGCTGCAACTGCTTCCTGGTAGAGTTGGTCGGCGCAGATCAGCGCGTCCTTCTTGTTGGAGGGGACGGAGATGATGGTCAACGGCCTAGGCATCGTCGGCATATTGTAGGCGTAGTGTGACGCCGCCATGAACTTGGCCAATGCGGGGCGGCCGAGGATCCTGTTGTGGGGCAAAGGGATCTCGGCCATGTCAAAGATGATCCTCTCCGTCCTGTAGTTCAACTCTCCTCAAAATGTCACGGGCAGTGTGACCTTTCCCTTTGGTTGGCTCCTCCCCGGATTGACCCCTTGAAACGTGTTCGTTTCCTCGAGGTCCTCATCAGGTATTTGCAACCTTTTGATCATGACAGGCAAGATCAGGTTCAGGCCGGCCCCCGCTGTCAACAACATCTTGTTCACCCTGAGGTTGCGTATTGTTGGCGAGACCAACAATGACAAACACCCGACCGTGGTAGTGCTGTCAAGGTGGTCCTCGGCATCAAAGATGAGGGGCGTGCTGGACCACTTCAGCGGCTTTTGAGCGTCGAACGACGGCTCTGCTGCTGTAATCTCACGCACCCACTGCTCGAGCTGGCGGTGAGAGGTATGTAGTGAGGCGCCGCCATCGACGCACATGGCCTCCGTAGCCTTCTGGAACCCTTGCTCACCAGACTCATCGCCCTCATCGTGATCGTCGTCTTCTTGTTTCTTGTCGCGGCCCCGTGCGGGCCTCTCTTGCTGGTTGTCCTTGCCGGGGCGGCCTCCTTGGCCGCCACGCGTCTTGCCGGATCCCTCAGCACCATCCTGGTCCTTCTCCTTGTCCCGCCTTTCGTACTCAGCCTTTTGCTTCTCAGCAAGCATCTCGACTTGTCGACAGTTCTGGAGGTCGTGGCCCTTGGTGCGGTGGATCTTGCAGTATTGCTTCCCGGAGCTTCCTAGTTTGTTGGTAGCCACCAGGGCCCGGCATGCGGCGCACCTGGCAATCTCGTTGCCGGGGGCATCTGCCTTGACCTTCTTGCCGGCACCGGTATCGTCGGATCCCTCAACGGCAAGCACGGCCTTGCCTTTGTGTTTTCTGTTGCGACGTCGGCTCTTCTTCGTCGGGGTGGCGGCGTCTTCATTAGTAGAGTTGGTTTCCGCGCCGGCGTCTTCGCTGGGGTACTTCCTTCCCTCTTCAGCCTGGGCGCACCTATCGGCCAGAACGTAGAGGTAGGCCACATCTTTAACCTTGGTCATCTCCAGCTCCTCGCGCATCTTGCGATTGCGTACGTTCTGGTGGAACGCGTTAATCACAGCGGCGGGATGAACGTCGGGGATGTTGTACTGCACCCGGCTGCGTGCACCTGGAGCACGTCGTTTGCCCAGCTCTGTCCTTGGATCTGGCAACGTGTAGCCGGTCGTCTGGCGCACGAACGATGCCGCTCACCAGGCTCCGACTGCCTGGGCGATGCTGGTGCTCACGGGCCGCGGCCTGGGTCCTGTCTGCGACCGGTCCGCTGCTCGTCCGCAGCGGCACGGGTCATTCGGCTCCCAACGAATCGACCGTCGTGGTCGTCTTCTTCTTAGGGGCCATGGCGACGAAGAACTGCTAGGCTAACTACTAGACCAGATTCTCACAATTGCGCCCCCTACCTGGCGCGCCAAGGATGTCGGTGTGGAACGACACCTATGGGATCACAAGAATCCCTACTACGGTTGTCGGGGCGCAGGGTTGCGAGGAGAGCAGGGCTAGTAGACAGCACAAGGATCGTTTACCCAGGTTTGGGCCGCGAGGATGCATAAAACCCTAGTTCTGCTTTGGTGGGTGTATTTCTAAGAGTTCTGGAGCTCTCGAACTAGTTGTGGTCAGCGTGTGGTTCCAAAGAGCTTAATCCCCCTCCTCGTCGCCTCGGGCCTCCTTTTATAGGAAAAAAGGGGTTGCCATAGTGGCACACAGGAGGTGGAAAGGTCTACAGTGGCACGAGGTTATCCCTCGTATTACAGGACAAGGTGCATTTAATGCATCGCTTAGGTGTCCTCTTACTTTATCGAGGACGGGGGCGAGGCCTGTCCCGGCCGTCGCCGCTCCTCCTCGCTTTGACACGCGCCTCGGCCGAGGATGCGTGCGGTGCCATGTAGGCAGGCAGGCAGCTGAGTTGGCGTGGTGGTGGGGCCTTCATGAAGATCTGCATGCCGCCACGCAGGCGCTTGATGAGTTGGCCTGGGAGCTGCATGTTGCCACGCAGGTGCCCCCCAGCTGGTTGGGCTGGCAGCTGCATGTGAACGGCGGTGGAAGCTTCGTTGACATGGGCTTGGCGGCGGCCTTGCCGGCGTCTTTAGCGAGGGCCTTGTTGGGTGGCCCGGCAAGGGTCTCACTGTGGCGTGTTATCATCCCCGGCAAGGATCTTGCTGAGAATCGTCATCTTCTGATATGATCTTGAATATGTCTTCACAAAGATCTATATGCCACCACAGGGGTGCCTTCCCGAGTCCTGGCCCCATGCTGATGATGGCACTGGGGGCCGTGGGTTCAAGGGTGGCTTGCTCTTTTGGTGCGGGGCGAGCTATCCCGGCAAGTGTCTTGCCAGGGGAACTTGCTTCGTCCCTCTGCTCTTTGTGGTCTTGGCCTTGGCATTGCTTTGATTGTCTTGGGCTTCGATCTTACCTTGGCTCACCTCCCTCGTTCTGCTTGGTGTGGCCGTGGGCGCGGCTCTGACTGCCCATGCACAGAAAAGGGGTACAGAGATGCGCTCCTATTTTTGTACACTGACAAGGATGAACAGTAGACAGTGGAGGGATGCATGAACAGTAGCCCGTGGAGGGGTGGTTGAACAAGAGCCCGTGGAGAGGGCTGGTTGAATAGTAGCCGGTGGAGTAGCGCGCGGTGGAGGCTGGGTGAACAGGAGCCCGTGGATGAACAGTCGCAGGTGGAGGCTGGAGGAGGTCGACGGTGGATGAACAGTAGCCCGTGGAGGCTGGAGGGGGTCGACGGTGGAGATTAACAGTATCCCATGGAGTCCCGTTTTGGGGTACGCCACACCCCTCCCGATGAACAGGACCCTCGTTTCGACCGTAGGAGGTCCATTTCCTCCGTTTTGCGGTACGCCACACCCCTCCCAATCAACAGGACCCCCGTTTCGACCGTAGGAGGTCTGTTTCCTCCGTTTTGCGGTACGCCAGACCCCTCCCAATGAACAGGATACCGTTATGAACGTGGCTGGTTGAACACAAGGCCGTTTCCTCCGTTTTGCGGTACGCCAGGCCTCGTTTCCATCGGCTGTTCCATCCAAGCCTTCCCGATGAACACGACGACGCATTCCATTCTGACCCAACCGCTTGGCTCCCCATGAACACGACGACGGCGTTGTTTCTCCGTTCCGACCCAGCCATGTACACGATCCCTGGCCGTATGTACGCACGAGTAGGCGTTCGAGACCCTGCCCATATGTACGTACGTGGCCATATTTAATTTCTTGCACCCTGGCCGTTGTACGTACGTGTACATGCTACGTGCGCGGCTCTGCTACGACACGTGCGCGCCTCTACATCGACCAGTATGTACGTACACATTCGCAAACGGAATGACAACGCTATGTACGCTTCGACCAGGTGGGTCCCGACTGTCAGGCACTTCCTTGTGTGCGAAGATGTAGCTGGTGGGTCCCAGCAGTCAGGGGGCGAATCGTTTTATTTTTTGCGCAGACGCACTTCATTGCATGCGAAGATGTAGCTGGTGGGTCCCAGCAGTCAGGGGGAAATGTTTTTTTGTGAAATACGATGGCCCGTCCGGTGGGTCCCCGCTGTCAGGTGGAGCAATAATTATTTTGCGCGTAAGAAGGAGGCACTTCCTTGCTGCGACCGTGGACCCAGCTGTCAGCCTCTCCACGTACAGTCCACGTCCGATGGAAGCCGTTCCTTGACCACGTTGACCATGCCGCGCCGAGAGAACCAGGGCGGTGGACGACGGCGAGGCCTAGGAAGGGGACGACACGGAGCCGAGGAAGACACGGCAGTGGATGCCCACGCGTAGAGGAGTATGAGGGTTCACTGGTTCACTATGGTGTGAGCCTACCGTCGTCGTAGAATAACAGGGGGTGTGGGTGAGTAGAGGGATGGCCTGGCCAGCAGTGGGAGTAGTAGGGGGCAGTGAGGACTCCGCCGCATCGCAGCCGGCCATGGGAGGCATGAGCACGAAGGACGACCGGCGCTGGTTTGGGCGGCTGGAGGAAGAAGACCAGAGGTTGAAGAAGCACTACGGCCGTTGGATGGACATCGTACGGTCACTGGAGATAGAATCGTGTGTATCGACTAAGTTGACAAAGCCCTCCATCCCCGTCAACTAAGTAGGCCCACAAGTCAGCCTGCAACTATATTGGGTCCCAGCTAACAGGGGGAGTATTCATTTTTCGTGCGTAATAAGGAGGCACTTCCTTGCGTGCGAAGATATAGTTGGTGGGTCCAAGCTGTCAGCAGCGGTAACGTATTTTTAGTGAAATACAGAGGCCCTTTCGGTGGGTCCCAAATGTCAGGTGGAGGAATCATTATTTTGCGCGTAATAAGGAGGCATTTCCTTGCGTGCGGCCGTGCACCCAGCTATCAGCCTCTCCACGTACAGTCCACTTCAGATGCATGTCGGTCGTTGACCATGTTGACCAGGCCGTGCCGAGAGCACCAGGGCGGTGGACGACGGTGAGGCCTAGGATGGCAACGACATGGAGGCAGAGAAGACTCGGCGGTTGTTTCCCACGCAAAGGGGAGTACGACTATACGAGGGTTTACTAGTTCATTTGCGGTCGCCAAAGAATAACAGCAGGTGTGGGTGAGTAGAGGGATGGCTAGGCCAGCGATGGGAGTACGGTGGGGCGGTGAGGCCTGCGCGGCAGCACAGCCGACCGCAGGGAGGAGGGAGCAGGCAGTCCCGTCGGCGCTTGTTTGAGCGGCTGGAGCAGGAATTGCAGAGATTGAAGAAGCACAATGGCCGTTGGATGGACATCCAATAGGCACTGCTTGTGCGTCAACCTTTTTTAAGGAAAGCCTCAAATCAGTGGAAAACATCATACAGCCCATCTACCACTATTTCTAATAATTTACAGCCCATTTGCTAATTCTTAAGGTTTTTTTGGAGCCCATATTCTTTTTGTTAGCATTGCAGCCCATATTGTGGCCACGGTTAAAAAATTATACGAAATTTTGCGTATTTCGGTGCGGTCCGAACTGTTTTTAATCCCGAAATTTCGAGTCACATTCAAACTGATTTTAAAAATAAATATATATCAATATAAAATCCAACAAATTGTCCACGCATAAAAATCAATGCAATTTAAAATCTCGAAATGAAAAAAAGAAATTTGAAACTAATTGCCGGTTTGATGTGTTTTAAAAATGTACAACCCATTTCTCATTACTGATAAGCCATTTTCTCGGCCAGCCGAATGAAGCTCTCCTCGTCTTGAAAGATTTGCAGCCCAACAGGCCTGACAAAGTGACTTACTTGGCAAATCACAAAAAACTGGGCTATGGCCGTGGACCCAGCTGTCAGCCTCTACACGTACAGTACTCTTCCGATGGTAGTCGGTCGTTGACCACATTGACCATGCCGCGCCGAGAGCACCAAGGCAGTGGACGACGGCGAGGCCTATGAAGGGGACGACACGGAGCCGGGGAAGACGCGAAAGTGGATGCCCACGCAGAGAGGAGTACGAGGGTTCAGTGGTTCGGCTGCGGTGTGAGGCTGCCGTCCTCGCAGAATAACAGGGGGAGTGGGTGGGTGGAGGGATGGCCTGGCCTACGATGGGAGTAGTATGGGGGCAGTGTGGCCTCCGTGGCAGCACAGCCGGCCACGGGAGGCAGGAGCAGGCGGCACGACCGGCGGTGCTTTGGGTGGCTGGAGCAAGAAGGCGAGAGGTTGAAGAAGCACTAAGGCCGTTGGATGGACATCGTACGGTCACTGGAGCGAGAATCGTTTATATTGACAAAGCCCTCCGTCCCCATCAACTTAGTAGGCCCACAAGTCAGCCTCCCACTGTGGTGGGTCCCAGCTGGCAGGGGGGTATTCATTTTTTTTGTGCGCAATAAGGAGGCATTTCCTTGCGTGTGAAGATTGGTGGGTCCGACCTGTCAGCGGAGGGAATGTTTTTTTCGTGAAATACAGAGGCCCTTTTGGCGTGTCCCAGATGTCAGGTGGAGGAATCATTATTTTGCACATAATAAGGAGGCATTTCCTTGTGTGCGGCCGTGGACCCAGCTGTCAGCCTCTCCACATACAGTCCACTTCCGATGGATGTCGTCCGTTGACCATGTTGACCATGCTGCATCGAGAGCACTAGGGCGGTGGACGACAGCGAGGCCAACGAAGGGAACAACACGGAGCCGGGGAAGGCACGGCAATGGCTGCCCACGCGGTGGAGAGTACGAGGGTTGACTGGTTCGATTGCCGTTGCTGGAAAATAACAGGAGGTGTGGGTGAGTAGAGGGATAGACAGGCCAGGGATGCAAGTATATGATGGGGCCGTGAGGCCCGCCCGGCAGCACAGCCGGCCACGGGAGGCGGGAGCAGGCGGTTCCGACGGCGTTGGTTTGGGCGGCTGGGGCAGGAAGATCAGAGAGTGAAGAAGCACGATTGCTGTTAGATTGACATCTAACGGTCTGACGCTGGTATAGTCGATTGTTGACTAAGTTTCTTTTTTGATAAACCTTGTGTATGCATGAACTTAGTAGGCCCACAAGTCATCCTCCAAATCTATGGCAGACAACATAGAGCCCATTTGCTATTTTTTAATAATTTGCAGCCCATTTGCTAATTCTTAAGTAACTTATTACAGCCCATTTTCTGCCCAGGACCACGGTCAAAAAGTTCATCCTTATTTTGCATATTTCGGTGGAGTCCGAACTTTTGTAATCCCGAAATGATAAACAATTTTTAAGAACTTATTGATTTGCCAAAAAAATCATTTTGTTTCTGTAAGAAAATAAGACGTGGGACAATTGAGTTGGTTTAAGGGAAAACCAGTGGTAAAAAAATTAGCCCTGGGAGGGAAAACAACAACAAAAATAAGGATGTAAATATGAAAAGGGAATTTTATGTATTTTCAATATAATGATACGTGTATATGAACTAGTAAAACTATAGGTAGAGATTAGAAAACCGATGTAGGACATGCGTTTCAAGAGGAAAATAGAGCTGGGCTGCGTGTTTGATTTAGTAAAAAAAAGTGCATGCAGATGTTGTAAGACAAAATATAACTAATGCTGGCGGGCCAGAGGCCAGTAGATACCTGTTGGATCTTTGTGCCCCGTTGTCGTCATGGGCTGGGCCTATTAAAAACAAAACCAAGCCTGGGCAGTCTATAGCCCAGTTGAAACTTGCTCGACCTGAAAAAACAATTTATGTGCTCAATAAAGGAGAGAATTCTGCAAGTACAGACTGATAACTGGGATGCAGCAGGGATATTGTTTTTTCATCGTGATAATAAGAGAATGCACTTGTTTCGAAAAATTTGGAGAACTGGGAATTCGAAAGGCAGGTGCTTATGCTACCCATCAAATAAAAATCAGGTACCTAAAAATTCATTTCGAAACAAATGATTCAGCTTTATATCCACGTCGACCCTCAGCATGATGGTTGGAAGCAAATGCCAAGTTCATACCAAAATATCGTTAACAACAATACCAACTTGCGGACGACAAAGTAGTACAAGTACCAATACCAAACTAACTTATAATCTTTTTACTCCTGGCCCTAGTGTTTGTCTGGTAGAAAATCTTGCAGAGGACCAGCTCCCGCTCCTTCTCTTGCTCCAGGTCCCCGAGGTGGTACTGGTGCATCACCCAGTTGGTCCTCTGCTGGTCGAAGTTCTTGCTGGTGTGCAGCACCAGAACCTTTTTGCTGACCGTCTGCCGGCCGTTGACCATCATCGGCAAGGTATTGCCGGTGTTGTGCCACATTGCGTGCATGCTGCACTCCGACTGTATCTTGCGACGCATCCAAGTGCCCCTTTTGAACGCCCTAGAATTGCGCTGGAAGAAATGCTTGCTTAGGCCACTAAGTGTGATACATGTAGTATTGTCGAATACAAGTTTTAGTGTATGTACTTGGCATTTTCATAACATCTTTGGCATGTTGCAGTCACTTGTTTCACTTTTTATTAACTGTCAAATTGTAATTGCTTCACCAGGTCTGCGTCTAAAAAGAAAAATAGAGCTATAAGCAAAGGAATATGTTTGTGCAAGTAGACGGCCAATCGGTGTCTTACCTGGAAGTTTCTCAGGATGGGTGTAGCATATGTCGTGCTCGCTGTCGATGGTTGGTTTGAACAAATCAATGAGAGGGTGAGATCTCGCGCTGTCAGCACTCACTTTGGCCTCAAGGTGCTCGATCAGCTCCTGATCTGTGGGATCGAACTTGACGTCAGCCGGCAGCACCGGACAATCCTTCTTCGACTTGCATGGGTTAATTCCAGTAATATGGTACTCAATGTATGATCAATCGACTGTTTTAAGTGAATGATGGAAGATTTCGACAGATAAGTGGTACTCCAAATCTAAAGTCCAGAATACCCGAACATGCCACCGGGATTCTTGTGTCACCTCATGCGCAGCGTGTTGTCACGTCAATTCAATGTGTGGATATGACGAATAATTTTACTAACGTATACTAGTGCTGCTACTGTACTACTTACTAGTCGTATTTAGTGTCACATTTTAACCATAGGTTTAACTAACAAGTAAGCACTTGAAGCCTAAGTGATATATATATACTACACAGCATCTCCATCATCATTATCAGTACATCCTGCGCAGGTGAGTTAGGATGCACTTGATCCCAGAAAGGTATCTATCCTTCAAACTAGAGGAGTGCTTCAAACTAACAATAGTATATAATATCCAACAAAAGAGGGTCGTGCTACAGCAACAGAATACATGGCTCAGTCTACATATAAGTATGTATCAAGTTGTGCATATTTGTTGTTGGCATGAACGACATCGCCGCATGTCGGGTTTGCAAAAGCCATCCATCGCATGGAAGCTTGATGCCTTTCACACACTGAAGATTATCTGGCAACAAGCTGTGTCGACGAATCTCTGGATATGGTGATTCACGAAACCCATGGTATGATGTGTAAACACAGCCCCCCTGGCAAATGGAAGTTGCATAGCACGGTAATCATCACCGGTGATATGACCGGTGATTGGTTGGATGATCGGATAATTGAGCCCGAGGAACATGGAGTGGTTGTCGAGGCTGTAAACACGCCTCCAGTTGAATACACCTGGCCCAACGGAGCTAGGATCTTTGTCACGAACGCCCCAGGCATTGTACTGCATGTGGTTTGATGAAATGATTTGGTCAATTTGGTACGTGCAAATGAGCATCAAATGACCACCATCAGCTAAACGAGCGATAAACCACCACCCATCGGCTGGTATGATTCCAGGTCCTGGAATCATGAAGGCCAGCGCATTTGCGTCTGCTGCAACAATTCAAATTGGAGACCAAAAGGACAAAAATAAACAATCATGTTCAGAGTATGTGTGGAATTAAGATTATTATAACAGTGACACATATCATAGACAGAGAATTGCAATGCCATGGTCATAATCATACCCCAAGTTAAAAAAAATAAGCCAATGGCTTTCATATTCTAGCAATATATCATGGTTCAAACATCATGTATCAATGAGAGGAAAACAGATATGACAGGGCCTACTCATATTCTACCATAGCACTTACTATAGTTATCATATAAACTCTAAGCAATAACATGCGTTGTTATAAAAATCCTGGAAATGAGAGTAACATATAGCAATCATGAGGTTATACTCATAATATGTATTCTAACAATCATTAGATACCAATTGTTCTCATATGAACTCTAACAATAACATGTGTGGTCATAAAAATCTAGCAAATGAGAGGAACATATAGCAATGATGTGTTTATAGACATACTATATATTCTAAATTTGTAACAACGAACAGGCAGTCATATTCTTAAGGTAAAGATGAGATGAGATAGAACAATTACATGACGATAGATTCCACCAGTATAGGAAGCCAATCTGTGCGTCGACCGCATAAACGATGCCATCATGCACTATAGCATCAGACAGAAGTGTTGGGTAAAGAGGATCGATGATGAGCCATAACCATGTATGGCGACCGGATTCCAGATAGACTAATGTCATGTTGAACACGGCAATGAGCTTGTAATCCATGTAATCTTCTGATGGTGTGGGCACTTCGCAGATTACAACCTTCAGCAAACAGAGGTCGAGCCAAAAGCTCGACGCGTGTCATGCGTAGTAGGCAGGAGTGTCCAGCGGGCCGCCAGGCTCGATGGCTGCGGTATCCAAAGATGGAAGGGTGATCTCTCGCAGGGTGTAGATATCTAGGAGATGCCACAGACTACCGGATTGGTGGATGAGGACAATCCAGTTGGCCTTCATGCCCCCCAGTAGTGGTTGCGCATGAAGGACGGGTGGACGGGTACTGGTAGCATGTCGAGGGGCACCACGGCAACCTCCGTAGGATCGTCAAGTCGGTCTCTGGGCGACTTGCGAGGATCGGGCATCAGCAAGCAGGGTGTCTTGAAAAGAGCCGGCCAGTTGCAGACGAGTAGATGGTACAAAGACACCAAGCATGCGGTCAGACGGACGGTGCTAAGTAGGTCCATACGATTACAGATCTGCTCCAAGAGAACATCGGGGAGGGAATTCCAATCACGGCTCTGCGTGTCAGTCAGTTCTGCCATTGGGGTTTTCGGTGCCTGCGAGCCTGCGGGGAAGTGGATTCAGGCGGGCGAGCGAAGAAGCTTCTTCTCGTGTGGCCGAGCAGTGAGCGGGGGGATATGGTACGCGCGAGCTACCAAGGAAGATAGCACGGGTGGGCAAGCGGAGAGCGGGGAGAAATGGTGTGCGGCCGATGATGGGGAAGAGATGAGGAAGAGGAAGAGAGGAGGAAGAAGAGTGGAAGACGGGGAAGAAAGTGCATTAAATCTCAATTCTACTACTACTACCAGGATATACCACAAGAGGGCCCATATGTCAGTTAATGGAGGACAGAAGCGTGCTCTACTAGCAAACATGATGGCAGTACTGGGTAAAACT
The DNA here is from genome assembly GCF_056163025.1 of Triticum urartu. Taxonomy (NCBI): domain Eukaryota; kingdom Viridiplantae; phylum Streptophyta; class Magnoliopsida; order Poales; family Poaceae; genus Triticum; species Triticum urartu. The sequence goes on from NC_141875.1 coordinate 246,711,310, forward strand.
GATTTAGTTACACCAACACGCTGGTTCAGCTTATTAATTAAGTGTCCCATCTGCTACAGCATGTATTGTCACTTCACTGCGAAGACTAGTTGAATAGTTCTCTCTGACCAAGATTGGGAATAATGGATCGCGAAGACTTCCTTTCAACATTATCCCTATGCCTCTACGCTCACTTCACTCATTTTGCTCCGTACGTAGTCACTTGTTGAAATCTCTAAAAAGACAAATAATCTGTATTTGGGGACAGAGGGAGGATTTTACTTCGTATTTGGGAACAGAGGGAGGATTTTACTCCGTATTTTGGAACAAAGTGAGTATCACCATATGGAGGGAACATAGGAAGCTTGAAATATGAACATGTCAATGGGAGGGATTAAGCACCATGCATGCATGCATGCAGGCAACTTGCAACACTCACACGTACACATGGACGCATGCAACACTCACGCACCCATGCGGCACACAGCACACGACGCAACACACACGCTCACGCTCAAGTGCTCAACCTACTCCCTACGTCCGTGAAAGACTGTACATTTAGAGATTTACACATTGACTAGGGCATAATTAACGCCTAAAAGTAGCAGACTTATGTGTGCATGCGACCATTGAGAGAAGAAGATTGAATGAAGGTCGTTGGATGCTGCAATTAAGGATAGACATGTAGCCTATACCTAGAGCACAAGTTGGTGCATTAGTCAATCAATAAAGATTTAGATGAAAGGCTAAATGCATTGGAAGTATAGATGTACTACACTCTTTGTTTTTTAGCTGATTTCTTTGCTCTGCCAACTAATAGGTGGGACCCATAAACCAGGTGACAATTTAACCAGTCAACAAAGTGCCACATCGACTATGTGGCCAGTCAGTAGGGTGCAATGCGGTGCTCTACGATGAGCTAGTGATCGTATAATCACCACAAAACTATATATAATGACTGTAAAGAGCGTATTGTTACATACGTTGACCGCCAGTGTATTTTTCTCGTTTCAAATTAAGCCATATTAACCAGAAAGGACGCAGTATGGACTAGTACTATTACTGCTTTGATGTGTCCCGTCAACTTGCCGAACAAGTAGAAGCTTGCTTACAACGCCTCTCCCTCGCCCACGCGCGCGGTGGTTCGCAAGACGAGGAGAGGGTTTTGACTACAGCGCCCTCTCCCTCTCCCTCTCCCTCTCCCTCTCCCTCTCCCTCGCCCTCGCCCTCGTGGTGGACATGCAGTAGTTCAATCGGTATCAGATTGCCAGAAGCATAATGTGTACTATAACATCATCATTGTTGGACCTTCCAAAGAGGCGAAGAGCCAAGTGCAAGGTTCACACGAGTACGAACTGTTGAACCTCCCGAAGAGGCAAAGAGCCAAGCGCAAGGTTTTATAGGAATTGTCATCCTAGTAGGAGCGTAGTACAACTATAGCGAACGATGCTACTGTATGATGCCGCCACGTCACGTATATCCAAAGATGTGCCACCTTTTTTCTCAAAGAGCATGTTTGAGCCGGTGCAACAACCACAAAAGTTGCATGTACACATAACACATTTACTAGTAATAAATTATAAAGGACAAGTGCCAGTATGCCACACGAGTTCATCTCCAATTCATGTGATAAATTTGTGCACAACTAGTGTACATATATCCACAGCGCCACCGTTCAGAATTTACCGTACTCCACTTACACATTATAGATGGGCTACATGTCCTCCTCCAGGTTCCGGTCCCAGGTGTTCTTCATGGATGGCACGATCCATAGCGGTGGGCAACGGAAATCATTGTCGCAGCTTTGTAGTCTGGTTCCACGTGATGTAGATTCATCCAAGCTGAAGCGGCATAAATCAGGGATAGCGTGTCCCAACATGTCGTTCATCCGGCAGTGCGCACTGAAGACACAACCATAGTTCATGAATGGAAGGCATTCTGTGTCGTGCACGGACGGTGTCATCCACTTCACAATGGGGTAGCTGTCCCCAATGAAAAGTGAGTACTCTCCAAGAGTGTTCCTCGGCACCCACGTAGCATCACAGGGGTCGAACTCGGCGCCGTTCATCTGGTACACGCGGCATCTCAGATCTGGACACATGGTGACGTACATAGTCAAGGTCCATGCATAATAATGTTGTGCTCAAATATGGCAGTCAGTAATACTGTGCAGCAAATAGTACTACTCCGGTATAGAGGAAGTAAAATAATCGGCTTATTATATATGGCCACTCTTGGCTACATGGATGAGATAGTAAGACATGGAAAAACAAAAATGGAGGCAGCTAGTGGGTTCAAGTCTTCAAGGGCCTAGCTAGCTATACGCGTCCTCCAAGGTAAAAAGTACTCCTACTAGTATGTAAGTAGAGTACTAGTACAACAATGAAAGAGAATGCGAGAGGGTTAAAAAATGGAATGCCTGGGTCACTTGCGAGAATGCGAGACGGTCCAATCGTGGTAGATTGTATGACCATGTTGCACATCAGTGGTACCATGGGTAACGACTACTAATATAGTTGATCCCAATATACCAAAGTCAGCTACAAGGTTCCAGGTTCAACCGAATTGCGGATGCAAATGCACATCCAGGATCGGTGATCTTATTTTGATCACGGGATGACTGGTCCCTGCAAAATAATGGAGTACTGTTAGGGATGCAAATGATGGTTTGTGCATTCTGTTTGTAATCTCCCATACCGTAGGATGGCAACCAGATGAAACAAGTCCCCTGGCTTGTCACCGCGAAGATGCGGCCTAAATGGCGCACGGCGTCTTTGAACGTGTAGGGGTACAAATCTGCCGCCAACATGCACCAGCCTCTGCCGTTACTGCCTCTTGCATTGATGGCAATCCTTATGTCGAACACCGCGATGAGACAGTAATCGTCGTAGCCGTGTCGCTTTGTCGGCAGGTCCGCAATTGCTATCTTCTTCAATCTCATGTAGGCATCATCATACATATTCAAGCCCAGCCAGTCCGGAAGGCCAATCCCAATGGTGGAGAAGGGGTCTACCCGAACAGCCGCACTGCTGTGGATGTTCTGCAAAATGATGGTGGTATCCGGCCGGAGGTATGCAAGCGAATCTTTGTTGGCACCGACCCAAACCTATATATAAGACGGTGGGCAGCGGAGGAATTACGGGATGGAAATGGAATAACTAGGTACTACATAATCAAACTCCATTACTGACCTGCTCATCGGACAATATCCGACTACCTCTCAACGTCGGCAACTCTAGCGGAGTTAACGTGCAACCATGGCCAGGGAGCAGTGGACTGTTCGAAGGATTGTCCCATAGAAGAACCTTCTCTTCGAGGACGCATGGAAGACCAACAAGCATGGCCTTTTCCCAAGCTGTTTTAAGCACCATCTTGAAAAAGTTGGTGCAGGAAGCACCGAGTCTTGCGGCAGTGAGGACGTCGGAGCGGTGTGTGATTTCTCCCAAAGGATCGTCGTCCAAGGTCTCCCAGCCCCGATGAGGAGGAGAACCGCCCGGCGAATCCATGGGAGCAGCGACGAACTGCCTTCTCTTCGGGGGGAGGGGAACTGGCCAGGAGATAAGAGCGTAGTAACCGCAAGGCCTCGTCCCTTCCAACTGTAGATCGTTCCTTAGCGAAGGGGTGAGGCTATTATTTACTACTAGTACTAGCATTATGGGATGATATGGGATTGCATTATACTGTTAATAATAGCACTAGTAAGAAATTTTTGAAACAAGATAGTACTTTTTGGCGTGGATTAAGAAATTTTGGGTATGTTTGTGCTATTTTTTGTACACGCTAACTAGTGTCAAAAAATGTCTTACATTATGTGACGGAGGAGTACGCACTCGTACCGTAGCAGTACTAGTACTACTTTCTCAACTAGTAGTGCGATGTACTATACTTCTAGTATGGTGCACCAGTTTTGAACTCTTGAATCTCAAGGCCAAGGAGCTACGGTTCGAAGTGGAGAGTACTACGTACTGTTCTCTAGAACCATCACTGTACTATCAATGCAGGGAAAGTACACCTGCGTAGTGGCCTAGTGGGTACTCTCGGTGCTCTATTCAGCCACTCCTCTCACCTAGCTGGCCTACTCAGCCGCTCCTCTCATGCACACACTAGCAGCCTGTTTATCAGCGACGGTTACTGCAGGGGCAGAACATTTAAGTTATTTGATACAGCGAGACTAGGCTTTTCGCTTCCATTTGTGGAGGTGTAATGGATCTCGTCGAACTTTGTTAGTAGTTCCTTCTTTATGAATGAGATGAAGCAAAGCTTTTGCCTCCGTTTCAAAAAAACACGTCAAGAGGAATTTCTTTTATAGTAGAGCCAATAATGGAGTGAAGTCCATGCGTGCAACGCCACAAGCTACAGAGTAGTAGTAGAGCACTTTACGTACAGAGCCATATTGCACAGTTCCCAGTGCCCCGCCAGGCTTTTCTGGCTCCTCGGGCTTAATTGGGAGGCACTAGTTTAAATATGCTAGTACTAGCTGATGAGGAAGCTGCAAGTGAGGTGTGGCTAGGGCGAGCACGCGAGCCACGAGATGCTGGGAAGGAAAACCCGTTCACGTGGCTAGGCTATCCAGTGCACCCAGATTGTGGTGCCGCACGTCCGTTTGACTTCAAAACTCAAACAACCCATGTAAAATATTGGCTTGCAGCGAAGTTAATATTTTAAAAAAGGCCACCATGTGTTCGGCCAGGACCGAACCCACAAAACAAGGTATACACTCCCGCGACCACTAGTAGTACTTGTTGGAGTACAACGCAAGCTAGAATCGCCTTTTGTCGCTAGTAGTACGTTGTTCCTTACAAGAAACCCCTAATAATGCAAGAAACCACTAATAATGCCAAGAAACTACTACCACTTACATACATGGCAGACTTAAGATAAGACTACCTTATCAACTGTTGTACATGCTCTTACCAACCAGCCCTACCAAGAAACGACTACTCTACAAAGTGCCGTTGTAGGTACGTTTCAACCCATGGCCCTGTTTGGATACATTTGTTGTCAATCTAACCCTGCCATCCAATCACCACTTTGGTTAGAGTTAGTTCAGGGTTAGAATCTAACCTCTGACTTAGAGTATCCAAACAGGGCCCGTGTCGCCCATTAAGTCAATGCCTTCTATTTGACCGGTCGTTATGACTTCTGGGACCTACATGTTAGTATGCACAAAAATCCCCAAGTGACCTCCTACCTCCGGCCCGCCCACCTAGTCATCCTCGGCCATGGGACGTAGCTACCGCTGCCGGCAGAAGGCGAAGTCAAAACCGCCAGCGGTGCGGAGCCCATCTTGCGGCAGCCCGGATGCCAGCTCCGTCCGGCGCTCGCGGCCGCTAGCTAGCCAAGATAGCTCCGTCCAACTGCTTGTCTGCAAGGTTTGCTAGCTAGATTGGCACGGCGGCGCGGTGGCTTGCTCGTGCGCGTCGCGCTAAGGCCAGCCATCTGGCTCGAGCGAAGGCCCGGGCAGCGGCTTGCTCGCTCGTGAGTCACGCTTGGGACAGCCAGCCAACCCATGCGGAGGCCAGCGCGGCGTCCGGCCCGTTCGGCGGAGCGGCGGCCAACTCGCTCATCACCGGCGCCACCGATGAACACGCATCAGTACTGTTTGAAGTAATGTCCAGGAAAAATAATGATTTGAGGGGGAATAACAGGATAGAAGGTCAGATGTGGGTCCCTCATGTCAAAGGTCAAACAAAATGTGTTGGTTTAAGTTGCCTCGCCGGCACGGAGTGTGGGCCAACCCTGTCATAAATGGGTTTAAACTAACCTAATCGATAGGTAGTAGTTTTTGGCGTGGATTAAGAAATTTTGGTATGTTTTTGCTATTTTTTGTATAATAGATTCTTCCTAGGGCTGGTTCAAAGTGGTAGTTTTTTGTTAAGTACTCTACATATTGTAAGTAGGAGTTAAAGTTAAGCTTTGGAACCCAATAAGCAAGGATAGTTACATAGTGCATATGTGTACATGATTGAAAGTAAATATCAACCATGAGTGACTAATATCTTGATGGAAAACTCGAAACTATGGAATACTAGCGAAAAAAATTGCATGGTTGGAAATACTAGCAATGTTCATGTGCGTTGCAATGAATCATAATTGGAATAATACTTATTCACGAACTTGATACAAAATACTCTAACTTTTATATACATATATCACTAGAGATATATTATGTTTCAATTAGAATATATTCCTTGGGCTGTTTTGGTGAGGTCAGGGAGGGATGTGGTTGGTTTTAAGATACTAATTATGGGTTTTCTGCAAATTGGTAGACAAGTGGGATGTTTGTAAGAAAAGGCAACAACTTACCTCATAGTGGTTAGATGTAGATCTAATGGTCACAAACGACGGATGGCAGACACACCATCATCACCAACTTAGTCTTCTATAGGAGTACTAGCAAGATCCGTCCATTGCACGGAACATCAAGATGCATTTTTTATGAAAACACTCGTTGTGATTGACCCATGCGGGAGTAATCCCATGTGTAAAACCTAATGATATCTCGAGAAATAGGATATAAGGTGAAGAGGAGTGGGGCGTGGTGGTGATTGGTGGTCGGACTGAGCGGAGGCATGGGGATTGACAACGCCGGCAGCGGCCACTAGGCCAGTTTGTTCCAGAGGCTTCCTTTCTTAATTGCTCAACAATGAGGTTGTTGGAGATAAGGATGAACGAGGGAAGGCCTTGTCTGCAAATGTGGAGAGGGGTGCGGGTATCTTTTAGTTTAATTTCCATCAGTCAGATATAGATCGGACGGTCTATATTGCAAGATGGCACGCGTACCATCATCACCAACTCGGTTTTTTATAAGAGAAGAAATATAAGTATGGAGATACAAACGTATTATCTATACTTGTTTCTGTAAACTAGCATCTACGTTCTATTCAGTGCCTCAGCATGTAAGGCCTTAGCACAATGACTTCTCGACTGTGTAAAACAAAGGTTTTCCTGTCGCCGATAAGGAGGGGGTGACGGCGGCGCGCTTTTTGGCTTGCTCTAGTCCTAGTAGTCATACTAGGTGGTCTAAGCACGTGTAGATTTATTCTTTTTCACGTCTCGTGTTCGCCGTACTGCCATGACTGTTGATGAATAGATAGTAAGTTATTCACGGGGAAACCCTTGTTGAGCGTGTTTGCGAGAGAAATAGAGAGAGAGACAGTGTGCGTGTGTGATATGTCTAGAGACTGAGGCAATGATAATAGATTCTTTGTGTCTATGTGTGTGGAGGATAGAGAGAGACATGTACATGGGGCTTTGTGTTGTGTAACATGGAGACACATATACAAAATTAGAGAGTGAGTGTGCGAGATACACATGCGAACATGGGGAGAGATGAGGATCCAAATTAATGGTTGTTTGTACGCGCGTTTGTGTGTGATAGGGAGTGTGTGTATGTGGAGTAGAGAGACCACTAATGATGTAAACCTAGTATAAGGGAAGGGGGAATGGTGTGACATGTGTAGTAGCGGGATAGCATGGGTGCGGGCGGGGGAGCAGACTATTTGGAAGAGACATCGATTGTGTGTGGGAGAGGGGTGTGAGAGCGAGAGAGGGAGAGAGGGAGAGAGAGCTAGCGACAGAGAGAGAGAGAGGAAGAGAGGGGGCGAGAGAGGCGGCATTTGTGTCCATAAATGGCATATAGATAGGGAGACAATGTTGATATTGTTTGAAATTGGCCTATGTACGGAGACGCAAGGGAAGCGAGTCATCGTGTGTGTGATAGGGACTTCATGAGAGATCTAGAATAGATGGTGTAGAGAACAATGTGCGAGATCGAGAACTACGATACATTAGGGAGCTATGGAAAGAGTCACAACATATATGTATACAGGGAGGAGCTGGGGCGGGTCCGCATGTGGGAGAGATAGAAAGAGGAGAGTGGTGCACAAGGAGAACAAGTGTGCTTGTTTTGCAGTGGGGTGGTGTGTGAGGTGAGTGTGCGAGAACCACATAACTAGGGAGATAGACGTTTGGGGCGACATTTTGTGTGTATGGGAAATATACACTCTACATAGTGTGTGTGCTTGGGAAAGAGAGATGCCGGGAGACCTAGATAGAGAGTGGAGGAAGAGATGTGTGCATGCCAAAGAGATAAAGTGATAGAGACCTATATTGGGGTCTGGACTTTAGAAGAGAGAGGGGTGTTAATGTGCTTGTGTGTTGGTGTTTGGGGGAGAGAACGACTTCTCTGTGTGTGGGGGGCGACGAGGGGGGGGGTGGCTCCAGATAAAGAGTGAGGTGTCTATATTTGTGGGACTTTAGCGTAATTGAGATATACATGGTCAATAGTGTGTGCACTCAAGGTTGATCAATTTGTTTCACAGTTTGGACTATGAGATAATGATACTTTTGAACATGCGTGATATACTTTGATGTACCAGAATTACAAAGCTAAGATTGGAACTTTGAAATTTGACTCCATCATTAGCTTTTGTAATTCATTTAAACGGAGTTACATTTTTAAGCCGGGATTTCTTGATTTCAAATTCATATATCAAACCTAGAGATATACACATACGGGCATGTTCAAACATTATAATCATCCACTTTATTCATATACATACACATTTTTGCTTTTGTCATCATATTTAGGATAAACACATTTGGAATTTCATTTGAATTGGACCATATGATGGTATTTTCTTGTAGTAGCTCAATGATCCATATTTGAATTGAATGGACAATCTAAGTTTCGAGTTGGAGACATTGATTTTCAGAACTTGCACTTTTTTTGCATGCAAAACAAACAAATTCTCGGCCATGATATCATAATCGGCCGTACAAGAGAAGAATATAATTTCAGGCGCCAAAAGCTTTCAAACTTCCCGCTCACAATAAAATATCTCGCACCCGAAAGTTTGGCCCTACGATATTCCTATTTTACCCATGCCACATGAACAGAAAAGGGCTGCTTTGGTAACTCCATTGTTTTCCCCTCTTTGCCCCCAACATTCTTCCCTAGGGCCCCTCCCCTTCCCCTCCCCGACCCCCCAACCACGGCAAGCCGCCGAATATAGTCCTCCGCCGCAGCGGTGGACGTCACACCCCGACGGATCTATCTTCCGCACATTGGAACCCCCAACTGCCAACTCACCACTTCAACGGAGCCGCTTCAGCGACTGGCTTGTACACCGCTCCAGATCTCCTTGACCGCCATCATGGTCCACCGCACCGGATCTGCTTAACTGGCGCCTTCGTCCACCATAGTGTAGGCCCTTCACTGACTCCCTCGTCCATCCCTTTGCTGGCCCTTCATACAAGCCATCGTCCACCGCAATAGATCCGCCTCAACGAAAGCAGTTTGCAACGCGCCTGCCGAAGCCTTCTCCCACTACACTGGACCCGCTCCACGGACGCCATATTCAACTCCGCCGGCCCTGCTTTACCGATGCCACAGCCTCATCAGGTTATTTCGATCTGTCCTCCTTCGGTTTTTCTCTTTATCGTGCAACTGTTCACTTACCACAGATGAGCTTTCTTGTATGTCGACAAGCGCCACAACCGTAGCACTGGAGCCGCTTTAGCGACGGCGACAGCCGGACCAAACTCAACTGCAACACGAGCACCATCGACGATCCTTAGCTATCAAGTATGCCAATGATACACATACGCCGCCGAGAATCAGGTATTATTATCCAACGGCCGGTGCCTACGTTCACTTTCTTAGCATAAGCACCACATCTTTGAATTTCTTCAGGGCATCATTCCTTTTTTCATAAGACGTGTTATTCTGCTTGCACCTGTAGGGCCATACTTCTGGCAGTGAACATGTTACATGTGCTAAATTACATACCAGTGCACATATAGTTAATATGCTTTAGTTTTGTCCTAAGTATTACTATACTTCCTAGATATCACTTCCTACTATTTTACTTCTTGCATGCTATATTTATGATAATGGTGTTGTTCCGATGCCACCTGTTGGTTCCATCAGACTGCTTCATGTTCTCTATGCTTAATTACACATCAGCAAACTAGCATGTGGTTCCTCTGGTTTTTGTTCGTTTTACCCTACATTTTCTGATGCTAGCTATTACATCACTGGTACGAGCCTCTGTTCATTACTTTTTTGTGTGTTCTTGATCTTCCCAAGTTGCATGACTAATTTGATGTTTCTATTAATTATGGAGCTGCCAACCCCATCAAGCAAAATATTTGTTCTTTTGGGGCTGGCACCTCGAACAAGCAGAAAAATAGAGGGAAGCAGATATATTGTCGTGTATGCACACACCCTTCTTTCATTAGTTTAGATAAACCATTGATGATCAATTCGAACTAGTGCATGCGATTAAAATTAATTTTACCTAAATAGAGGGTGCAGAATAAACTACAACAAGTAGATTTGCAACCAAGGGATGTTGACGATATCTTCAAAGAACATTGCAACAGCAGCGAGGCTTCACAGCAACATATGGTAAGCTATTGTGTTTTAGTACATGTGAAATGTAATGCGTGTGGGCTGCTTTCTTGGCTTGTGCCCTCAACATGTAATCCTACAGAATAACAAATAGTTCAATTGTCTGCTTTGCTTTATTGCTTGATTTCGAATGCTTGTTTGTTACTTGTTACGCTATACCTGAGTTGGCCAATATGTCAGCAGTGCCTGCTGTACTATCATAAAGAAATGCATGCCTAGTTCATTTGAGTCCTTAACTTTTCCTCTGAACTTCATCACAAGACTATCTTCGTAGTTTATATGAGGCCACATTGTTAAGTGCTTTCTCAGATTATTTCAACTGCTTAGATGCCTTGGCAACTTAAATATAGTGGTGGTGCACTCCCTTTCAACTAGGGATGTCAACTGGGTCCCGTTTAATCCTGATTAAACTCCACTAGTGGTATGATAGTTCAAAAGAGTTTCTGTTTTTTGAGGAAAATGAACCAGGGAGCTAGCAAAAACTAACTAGATGGGACTGGCGGATGTCGTTTATTTGCCACTTACATCCCTAGTTTCATCTTACCATTTTAATTTCTTTTCGGCTGATGCTGCTTCGAACCATTTAAATATAGCTTGCCATGCTCGGCAATAATTAGTATGTCATTTACCATGTAAGTTTACTGCCTGGACCATGCGATAACTATCTGTAAGTGCATCTAGTGCCACCCCTAGTTGGTTTTGGAGTACTGACGACAAACCTAGTTGAGGGACTAATGTGTTTGTGAGAATTGCAGGATAACACAGGTAGAAGTCCCTCATTGATTCGGTTTTACTACCAGAGATGACCCCTAAAAATGTATGAAGACATTGAAGCCAAAGGTGATATATGAAGATATTCACATTGAAGACTATGACAAAAGAAGACACGTTATTAAGCCTATGGAGCTCGAAGACTTAGATCTTTCGTAGTTCTTTTTCTTTTGTGTTGAGTCATAGGAACCACCATACTGTTAAGTGGGGTCCAGGAGAACCAGTCAGAATGACTGAAGTGATGCCTAAACCAAAAACCTATGTCTTTGAGTGAAGACAATGAGAGCGAATCTTGTCCAGAGCCGGACAAGTCAGCTTTGCTTGTTGCCCAAGTAAAGTTGCCATGAGAGTTTGAAATCTGACCGTTGAGACACGTGTCAGTTCCTTAGTGACCCAGGGTCATTTCGGACAAATCAGGTCGGGTTGCCAAGTGGCTATAAATAGCCCACCCCCTACAACCATAAACGGTTGGCTGCTCAGATTTCAATGCATGGCTTTTGTCGTTTGAGAGCAACCCACCTCGAAGCCTTTGAGAGAAAATTCCTAGCGAGGAGAAAAGCCCTAACCACCCAAAGCCAGAGAGAATTGGGCATCACTTAAGTCTTCTTGTCTGTGTGATCTGAAGACTTATTACACTTGGGGACTGTGCATCCCCAGACGGTTAGGCGTCACGTTCAAAGCATCCAAGAGACATTGTGGATTGCCAGTGAACGAAGTCTGTGAAGGTTTGGGAGTCTACCTTGAAGACTTACCAGAGTGATTGGGCGAGGACTATGTGACCTTAGCTCAAGGAGAATACGGTGAGGACTTGGTGTCCTGAGCTGCGTGTTCAGGACTGGGTGTCCGGGACTGTGTGTCCTAAGGTTTAAATACCTAGCCGCTCCAACCAGACGTACAGTTGTCACAGCAACTGGAACTGGTCCAACACATCATTGTCTTCAACGAGTCACTGGTTTCATCTTCACTTCCTTTTTCTTACTGTTACTCATTGTGAAGCCATTGCATGCTTGCTCTATCTTTTGTCTTCACAACGTGAATGTATGATCTGTTTGGCTTCATAACTTCTTCCTACCTGATCCTTATTACACTGCAGCTATTTGTCATTGTGCTTTCACTCTATTGAATACTTGACCATGGCTTGCCTAGTGTAATCTAACTTCCGCTGCATAGTAATAGGCATATCTTCGCTGTCTGTCTTCATAACTCCCATGTTTTGAAGACTTTCATATAAATCGCCTATTCACCCCCCCCCCTTTAGTCGATATAACGCACTTTCAATTGGTATCAGAGCTAGGTGCTCCCTTGTTCTGTGTGATTCGGTTTAACCACCTGGAGTTTTAGCTATGTCGACTGCAGGGATAATCAAAGTCTCCGCTGCGTGCCCCGTCTTCGATGGAACTGAATATCCCTACTGGAAGAATAAGATCCGCATGCATCTTGAAGCCATTGACGTCGACCTATGGTATGTCGTCGAGAACGGCGTTCCCAAGGCTGGAGAAGGTGTCACTGCTGTTGATGTCAAGAAGTTCACTCAACTGGACTCTACTGCCAAAAATATCATCTGTGGTCATCTGACAAAAGGACAGTATGGCCGTGTGAGTGCCTTGAAGACATCCAAGCTGGTCTGGGACTGGCTCTCCAAGGTCAATGAAGGCATCTCAACCCAGAGAGATCAGAGAATCAGTGTTCTTCGCAACCTCTTCAACCGCTTCAAGCGAAATGACAATGAGAATGTCCAGCACACATTTGACCGACTCACTGACATCACAAATGAGCTTCAAGCCCTCGGCGCCACTGAGATCACCAAGCATGAAATCGTCAAGACGCTGCTGAGATCACTTGATAGTTCGTTTGACATCCTAGCCCTGATGATTCAAGAATGTCCTGATTTCAAGACACTCGATCCGTCTGACATACTTGAGAGGCTCAACACACATGAGTTTCAGCTTTCTAAGAAAAGAGATATATACGGTCCAAATTATGGACGAACTCGTGCCTTGAAGGCAAAAGTTGTTTCCTCATCTGAAGAAGAATCTGACAGCAGTTCTGGTCATCCTGAAGACATTGGAAGGGAACTTGCAATGCTAGTGAAGAAGTTCCAAAAATTCACCAAGAAGAAAGGCTTCAGAAAATCTTCACGATCAAGCTCAAGGAATGATGAAGCTTCTGCTCATGACTACAAGAAGAAAACATGTCACAAGTGCAAGAAAACTGGACACTTCATCTCTGAGTGTCCACAGTGGGACAATGAGAACAGAAGGAAGAAGAAGAGCAAGGAATATGATTCTGACGACAAGAAGAAGAAGAAATACTCAAAGTCTTCTTCCAAGTCTTCCTCAAAGTCTTCATCACACAAGAAGAGCTCATCTGGCAAGGCACGTGCATTTGTTGGCAAGGAAATGGATTCAGAGGAGGAGTCCGCTTCTGAGGAGGCAGAGGTGGAATCTGAGGAGGAGTCTGATTCTGGCATTGCGAGTCTGGCTACAGCATACGTCGCCAAGTCCATCTTCAACACTGAAGACAATGACTTCATCACCGACACCGATGCAAATGACAAGAACGACTCCACTCCTACCTACTGCTTCATGGCACGCGGTGCCAAGGTAAACACACGCACTACTCGCTATCAAACATCCAGTGACGATGACTCTGATTGTGATTCAAAACCCAGTTACAAAACACTTGCTAAAATTGCAACTGAACAACAAAAGGCCATGGAACATATTCAAAAACTGTTAGACGAAAGCGATGATCTATTGGGTGCTGAAATGACTCGATCTGAATCCTTAATTGAAGACATAAAAAATCTTCACATTAAGTATCAGGAACTTGAAGATCGTCTTGATACTCTCTCAACAACTCATGAAAAGCTTTCCTATGATTATCTTCAAAGGAAGCAAGAACTTGAGAAATTGAGAGCGGCTCATGAAGATCTTCAAAAGGAAAACAAGTCACTTCACGCCGAACAGATCAGTTCCGCTCAGGAAGGATTTGAACCACCATGTCTTAAATGCATCGTGATAATGCTACTTCTGTTGCTGAATGTTCCACTGCTACTGCTGTTGCAATATCTTCAGTTGTTGATGTGGTAACTAACCCCTCTGCTGAGGATACCACTGCTATTGCTGATGAGAATGCTAGGTTGAAGACATTGCTTGAAACAGGGATGTACAAAAGTCTTAAAGGACATCAGACATTATGTGATGTCCTCAAGAAGCAGATTCTGAACCGAAACCCTAGGAAAGAGGGTGTTGGGTTCGTAAGGAAAATAAATGCAGATGGCTCTTACTGGAAACCTGAGCAGTACCCCAAAACCACATGGGTTGCTGCAAAGGAACCTTCAGTAGATCCATCCAATTTATCTGGCTTCACTTGTGCTAACCCCATTATTATTGATAAATCCTTTGATGCAAACTATAAACTGTTTAAGAATCAGAATGGTGAAGTGTTTGCCAGGTACATTGGTACTAACTGCAAGAATGGACCGCCTATGAAGAAGATCTGGGTTCCGAAAAAGTGTCTGGAAAATCTTTCTGTGAATGTCTTCATGACACCTCACTTGAAGAAGACAAATCTCAGACCAAAGGCTTCATACGGTCCAAAGGCTTCATACAAACAGAGCACTCACCTGAGTCACACTAACGCAAATGTTTTGCAGGGAAACCATACTCAGGCATATGAATATGAGAGCGGCTCATCAAACCGTCATGTTCATATGACCAAAAATTATTCTGCTTATTCTTATGAGTACTATTGTCCACCTGCAAGACTGTTTGCTAAGGCTTCAAAGCCAAAATTTTCAGATGCTGCACTTAGACTTATTGCTTCTAAGCCACCCTTGAAGATGTGGGTGGTTAAGAAGGCTTAACTCTCTTTTGCAGGGAAAGGTCTCCAGCAGAAAACCAAAATCTTCTAACGCTATTGCTGGGGACCTTAAAAATCTTGTAGGGCGCAAGATAAAATGCCCGAATGGCATCATTATGTACTTCGTTCCTGAATCGCATGCTACTCTCCCTATTAGTCCTAATCTGGATCTAAGTTTTCATAACCCACTGGTTCGTCAAATGTTTTTGCTTCACAATTCTCTTCATGAAGCCTATCCCCCTAACTGCACTGTAGGGTATGACACCAGCGTCTTCAAAGTCTTCAGAATGGATTATTGACAGTGGGTGTACAAATCACATGACTGGCAAAAGAAGCCTTCTTATGGACTCAACCTTACGTCCATCTGACAAGAGCCACATCACATTTGCTGACACTGGTAAAAGTAAGGTATTGGGTCTAGGTAGAGTTGCAATCTCAAAGGATCAACACATGGATAAAGTCATGCTTGTTGAATCCCTTGGTTTCAACTTAATGTCTGTCTCAATGCTTTGCGATTTGAACATGGTCGTAATATTTGGAAAATATCGTTGCCTGGTACTAATGGAATCTGACAAGTCTCTAATGTTTGAAGGGTATCGGAAAGATGATTTGTATGTGGTAGATTTCTCAGCAGGGCCACAACTTGCAGTATGTCTTCTTGCAAAAGCTTCAGAATGCTGGCTTTGGCATCGGAGGCTTGGGCATGCTGGCATGAGGAACCTCCACACCCTTGCGAAGAAGAAGCATGTCATAGGCATCGAGGGAGTCAAGTTCAAGAAAGATCACTTATGCGGTGCCTGTGAAGCAGGGAAGATGACGAGGGCAAAACATCCTTCGAAGACAATCATGACTACTACTCAACCCTTTTCGAACTGCTCCACATGGATCTTTTCGGTCCCACTCACTACTCAACCTTTACTACTACTTCTTGCCTCTATGGCTTCGTCATTGTTGATGATTACTCTAGATATACTTGGGTGCACATAATCCTATACAAGACTGAAGTGCAGGATGTCTTCAGACGCTTCGCCAATCGTGCTATGAACAATTTTGGCGCCAAGATAAAGCACATCAGAAGTGACAATGGCACTGAATTCAAGAACACTGACCTTGATACATATCTTGATACCTTGGGCATCACACATGAATTCTCAGCTCCATACACGCCACGGCAGAATGGCGTCATCGAACGCAAGAACAGAACACTCATTGAGATGGCCAGAACGATGCTAGATGAATACAAGACTCCAAGAAAATTCTGGACTGAAGCCATTGACACTGCATGCCATACAATCAATCGTGTTTATCTTCACAACCTTCTGAACAAGACATCTTATGAACTCCTAACTGGCAAGAAGCCAAATGTCAGTTACTTCAGAGTATTTGACGCAAGGTGCTGGATCAAGGACCCACACCACACCTCAAAGTTTGCACCAAAAGCACATGAGGGCTTTATGCTTGGATATGGAAAGGATTCTCACTCCTACAGAGTCTTCAATCTCTTTCATTACAAAGTGGTTGAAACAGTGGATGTGCGGTTCGATGAGACAAATGGTTCACAAAGAGAGCAACTTCCAAATGTGCTAGATGAAATTCCAGATAGTGAATCAATCAAGCTAATGGGAACTGGAGAGATTATACCTTCTGAAGCTCATCCTGAAGAAGAACTTATCATCTCAGCACCTGATCAACATGAAGACAATACTCAGCTTGAAGACATTCCTCCCAACAACAACACAAATCAGCAAGAGCAAAGTCTTCGCCCTGTACATCCTCGTGTTGCCAATGAAGTGCAGATTGACAGAATAATTGACAGCATCAATGCACCTGGTCCACTTACTCGTTCAAGGGCAACTCAGCTAGCCAATTTCTGTGGGCACTTCACATTCGTCTCAATATCAGAACCCAAGAAAGTTGAAGAAGCCTTCATGGAACCTGAATGGATTCAAGCTATGCAAGAAGAGCTTCAACAGTTTGAGCTGAATAATGTATGGGAACTGGTTAAGCGTCCTGATCCACGGAAGCACAACATAATAGGCACCAAATGGATATACCGCAACAAGCAAGATGAGCATGGTCAAGTTGTCAGAAACAAAGCTCGTCTCGTTGCTCAAGGATATACTCAAGTGGAGGGCATTGACTTCGATGAAACATTTGCTCATGTGGCTAGGCTTGAAGCCATACGCATACTGCTGGCCTATGCAAATCATCATAACATACTTCTATATCAAATGGATGTGAAAAGTGCCTTTCTCAATGGCAAGATTGAAGAAGAAGTGTATGTTGCACAACCGCCTGGCTTTGAAAATCCAAAACATCCTGACATGGTATACAAGCTGAACAAGGCACTGTATGGCCTCAAACAAGCCCCTAGGGCCTGGTATGACACACTCAAATATTTCCTGAAGAGCAAAGGCTTCATACCTGGTTCCTTAGATCCCACTCTTTTCACGAAGACATATGATGGTGAACTTTTTGTGTGCCAAATATATGTGGATGACATTATCTTCGGCTGCACAAATCAGAAGTACAGTGAAGAGTTTGGATACATGATGCAAGAGCAATATCAGATGTCCATGATGGGGGAGCTGAAGTTCTTCCTTGGTCTTCAAATACGACAACAACGCAATGGCATCTTCATATCTCAAGAGAAGTATCTCAAAGATTGCCTGAAGAAGTTCGGTATGCAAGACTGCAAAGGCTTCACAACACCAATGCCAGCCAAACATCATCTGGGTCCCGACGACAATGGTAAAGAGTTCGATCAAAAGGTATACCGCTCCATGATTGGTTCTTTGCTTTATTTATGTGCATCTAGGCCAGATATTATGCTTAGTGTTTGCATGTGTGCTCGATTTCAAGCGGCACCAAAGGAGTCGCATCACTTAGCTGTGAAGCGAATTCTTCGATATTTGGCTCACACCCCAACTCTAGGAGTATGGTATCCAAAGGGCTCAGAGTTTGATTTGGTTGGATTCTCGAATGCTGATTATGCTGGTGACAAAGTTGATCGCAAGTCTACATCAGGCACATGTCACTTTCTGGGACGATCACTTGTATGTTGGTCTTCAAAGAAGCAGAACTGTGTATCTCTCTCCACTGCTGAATCTGAATACATTGCTGCTGGATCTTGCTGCGCTCAGCTTCTGTGGATGAAGCAAACACTCAAGGACTATGG
Source organism: Triticum urartu (assembly GCF_056163025.1). Taxonomy (NCBI): domain Eukaryota; kingdom Viridiplantae; phylum Streptophyta; class Magnoliopsida; order Poales; family Poaceae; genus Triticum; species Triticum urartu. The sequence goes on from NC_141875.1 coordinate 246,729,519, forward strand.
CATTCATCTGAAGCAAGTGCCACTTTACTGCGACAACGAAAGCGCCATCAAGATTGCCAACAACCCAGTTCAGCACTCGAAGACAAAGCACATTGAAATTCGTCATCACTTTCTTAGAGATCATGTTGTGAAGGAAGACATTGATATCATACATGTCAACACTGAAGAGCAATTGGCAGATATCTTCACCAAGCCCTTGGATGAGAAGAGGTTTTGCAAGTTACGGTGTGAGCTAAATATCCTGGAATCCTCAAATGTCCTATGATCAGGCACACATCCTAACACTTATGCATATGATGACTTAGATGTGCAACACACAAAGTAAAGTATATCATCAATCAATGAAGACATACGTTCTAAGTGTGAATACATTAATGTGGAATTTGACTTCGGAGCGCCACGATAATTGTGCGCCGTGTCTGGGTCTAATACTTCCTATACGGTGGGTAACGCCACCACCAAACGTTCTATTTTGAAGTGTTTAACTCATGGCGTTACCTTGCAATATCTTCACATTTGGTTTGGCTTCGAACTCAACATGTCTTCATGATTATCTTCACTATGTTGATTATATAGATATATATATATACTAGTGTTCTGTCCTCTACAGCATTCACTTATAGCTATGTCTTCTTGGTTGAATCTTTTGAACTAAGTGAATGTGATCGGACCCTAATCTCTCTATGCTTTCTATCTCAAATTCTATCTCTCCAAGTCATATGCATTCTATTGAAACTGTCGAATGTCTTCACTGCATCCTTGTCAGCAGAAGATATAGAGACAACCATAAAGTCCATTTTCAATGCTCATTCCTCCACATAAAATTCGGAGAAGCAGGAACGACCACCCGACAATCCAGACATGCGTGGGACGTGGAACAAATCCCAAACTTTCGCAAACTGGCCACGCGTTCCTCAGATGCGAATCGCCAGGGGCACCTGTGTAATAGCACAGTGCCGCCCCTGTGCCTATAAATTCACACTTACCGCGGTCATTATCTCCTTCTTCCACCCTCGCACGAACCCTAGCGCCACCGCTAGCTCTCGACGACGCCGGCGACGAAGCGCTTCGCTGCCGCAACCTCTCCGACGCCGTCTTCACGCCGATCGCGGACATCGTCCTCTCCGCCGTCGCCGTAGGTGTCTTCCGTCGCCAAGTTAGGGCACGAAGGATTGAACTGATCGGCATCATCTCCCACTCCGTCTAGTAGTTCCAAGTGTGGTAAATAAAACTTCTTTTTACAGCCCCTTTTGATCTCATGGTTCTGTCACTTTCTACCATAAGAAGTTTCTCTTCACACAAGTTAGATCTCTCAATCTGCATCTCATAACATGCCTAGTATATTCACTTGTGCTTCATGAAGTAGTTAGATTCCTCACTTGTACTGATCTGTGGGTTCGTATAAATCTGGAACCAACTTCTTATCTATGAGTGAATGTCTTCGCACGATGAGGTCAATGTCTTCTAAACTGATTTATCTTCAAAATCTTCTGAGAATGCATATGACCTCTTCCCCTTCCCTCGCACCTTAATGCTGTCACAGGTACATGTCCGTGGGAGAATCCTTTGGTTCTCATAGTCTGCATTCATTTGCAGAATTCCTACAGCATCACATAAATTCTCCTGAAGCCAGTTCCTGTTGGTCCAGCAAAAGAAAGCCTTTGAAGCCTTTGAAAGTTTTGAAGCCTTTCAAGTTAAAGTTTATGGCTTCAGAAGTAGCAGCAAGAAAGGGGGGCAGACAGCGACGTGGAGGAACTTCCAAAGATCTGCCTGAAGACCTGGCAGAAATGTACACAACAGAGATCCGAAGACTTGGACCCTGGAGTGGATGACCGGCAATGTCCATCACGAAGCCAATGCATTTGATATCATTGAGCTCACCGGCCTGCCCACTCCTGGCGAACTCTTCGAGGAAGGCTGTCCACTACACACTGAAGCTCTTGAGAGCATATTCCAGAGGTCTGAACCGAATATGAGTTAGATGCTCTCCATGATGAAGCCATTGCCCCACGATGCTCCTTATCCAACAGAGTTCTTCGTTGAAGACTTTGAGTACCTGCCCAGAACCATCTATCACATTATCCGGCGGACTCTCTGGCCTATCAAAGGGCACTCTCCAAATGCCAAGATCGAGGGTGCCATGAAGACTCCGTTGTTTTGTATCCTTCATGGCAAATGCTTCAACGCACAGGACTTCTTCATACACCAACTTGCTGCATCAGGCTCAGATTTACTTGGTTTGAAGTTCTATGCTCCTTGGGTAATGAGACTGATCAAGCTTCACTCTGCGATCTCATATCAGCCCTCAGCCCGCAACCATCGGATCTTCTTGCCAGATGTGGATACCTCTGCTGAAGCTATATATCCTGAGCCTGCCAAGCAACCTTTGAGTCTTCAGAATGCAGAACACCAGAGCTTCACTCAGAACGATGAAGGTGTTGAAGCCATCGCCAGGGTGTATCCTTTGGCTGGCACTACACGTGCGCCACACCCTGCTTCAACTGAAGCCACTGACAGTGCAACTGCTTCAAGACCCAAGAAGCGCGCTCATGTTCTCAATGACCGAGAGCTTCTTGTAGCCCTTCATCAAAAACAAGATAGGCATCATGACTGGCTAAAGCGTCAGATGAAAAGCCTCTTGGTGGATGTTAATCGTCTTCGAAATCTTGCCACCAAGAATGCTTTTGTTACCCATGAAACCTGTCGTCGTACATGGAAAGGGCTATCAATGATGTGTACTGAAGCTGAACTTGAAGAGGATGGATTCACTGAGCGATTCAAGTTTGACACCACACCTCCTAGAAGGGCTGTGATGCGAAGCACACCATCACTTGAAGACTCTGAGTTTTCTTCATCTGCTGCCACAGTCACTGCCAGAATCATTGATGAAGAAGACGATGCTACCTCACCGCCACCTGCTTCAGCACCTCCAAGCTCTTCTGCACCGCCAAACACCTCCAACGACCCTGCTGCTCCTGGGAACGAGTAGACACTCTATGTCTTCAAACCTTTTTGGTCCTTACTGACAAAAGGGGGAGAAGCATATGGGTTGATAGTCTTCAAGCGGGTCCATATGGGCGGGTGCTTTATGTTTTGTTATATTTTGCTTCGTGCTTACAACTCTCATTTTTTTTGCTACATTTGGTTCTTACGAGTTGTAACACTTAAACTAGATGGTCGTCTACTACTTGTTTGCCACCCTGTTTTGCAAAGATAAATTCCGCATGTGCGAAGATAAATTCCGCACTTATCTCATTCTGCAGACGTCCATTTTCCATTATGCATGTCATTATCGTCATATACTTTCACATGCATAGTGGAGTGTCATCATAAGCTGAAGTGGATCTCCAAGTACAACCTGCCATGTGCATTTGCATTCCAAAAGCAAATTAACTTATATGCACATCTTCAGGGGGAGCCCTTGCAACTTATGAAGACAATTCCTTATCCTTTACAATTTCACAGACTATATTCCCCGTTGAAAACTTCAACTAGTTTGTCATCAATCACCAAAAAGGAGGAGATTGTAAGTGCATCTAGTGCCACCCCTAGTTGGTTTTGGAGTATTGACGACAAACCTAGTTGAGGGACTAATGTGTTTGTGAGAATTGCAGGATAACACAGGTAGAAGTCCCTCATTGATTCGGTTTTACTACCAGAGATGACCCCTAAAAATGTATGAAGACATTGAAGCCAAAGGTGATATATGAAGATATTCACATTGAAGACTATGACAAAAGAAGACACGTTATGAAGCCTATGGAGCTCGAAGACTTAGATCTTTCGTAGTTCTTTTTATTTTGTGTTGAGTCATAGGAACCACCGTACTGTTAAGTGGGGTCTAGGAGAACCAGTCAGAATGACTGAAGTGATGCCTAAACCAAAAACCTATGTCTTCGAGTGAAGACAATGAGAGCGAATCTTGTCCAGAGCCGGGCAAGTCAGCTTTGCTTGTTGCCCAAGTAAAGTTGCCATGAGAGTTTGAAATCTGACCGTTGAGACACGTGTCAGTTCCTTAGTGACCCAGGGTCATTTCGGACAAATCAGATCGGGTTGCCAAGTGGCTATAAATAGCCCACCCCCTACAACCATAAACGGTTGGCTGCTCAGATTTCAGTGCACGGCTTTTGTCGTTTGAGAGCAACCCACCTCGAAGCCTTTGAGAGAAAATTCCTAGCGAGGAGAAAAGCCCTAACCACCCAAAGCCAGAGAGAATTGGGCATCACTTAAGTCTTCTTGTCTATGTGATCTGAAGACTTATTACACTTGAGGACTGTGCATCCCCAGACGGTTAGGCGTCGCGTTCAGAGCATCCAAGAGACATTGTGGATTGCCAGTGAACGAAGTCTGTGAAGGTTTGGGAGTCTACCTTGAAGACTTACCAGAGTGATTGGGCGAGGACTATGTGACCTTAGCTCAAGGAGAATACGGTGAGGACTTGGTGTCCTGAGCTGCGTGTTCAGGACTGGGTGTCCGGGACTGTGTGTCCTAAGGTTTAAATACCTAGCCGCTCCAACCAGACGTACAGTTGTCACAGCAACTGGAACTGGTCCAACACATCATTGTCTTCAACGAGTCACTGGTTTCATCTTCACTTCCTTTTTCTTACTGTTACTCATTGTGAAGCCATTGCATGCTTGCTCTATCTTTTGTCTTCATAACGTGAATGTATGATCTGTTTGGCTTCATAACTTCTTCCTACCTGATCCTTATTACACTGCAGCTATTTGTCATTGTGCTTTCACTCTATTGAATACTTAACCATGGCTTGCCTAGTGTAATCTAACTTCCGCTGCATAGTAATAGGCATATCTTCGCTGTCTGTCTTCATAACTCCCACGTTTTGAAGACTTTCATAAAAATCACCTATTCACCCCCCCTCTAGTCGATATAACGCACTTTCACTATCTCTTACTTATGTCCAGCGCAAACCTTTTAGGATGCCGTTCACACTAGGACACAATGTACAACCCCAGAATCTATTTGTGGAAGCAGTGCGCCATCCATGTTACCAGATGGTAGCATTTCAGAGGCAACACCGTCGGAGAGCACTCTGAGCATAGATATTATAGTTCTTGAGGCTCTACTAGAGGCAGAAAGAGATGGTGTGGCTGCCATGAATGAGGTAATTCCGATCTTGAAGCTGGAAATTATGCAATTAGTTGCACGCATTATGCAAGCAACCCGAGAATTGGAGGAAGTAAGAATGTTGCATTTGAAGACAGCGGAGGTCCTGCTGCTTCTACTATCTGAAGCCCATGGTAATCCCAGTTCTTCTTTAGATAGCAGTTGAAATTTTCATTAGATTATTGTACTTGCATGTTGTGTCATGTCTCTGAATGGATTATGTTGTAAGACCCCCTATGTTGTCCATGTCTTGTAATGATCTGAATTTTTTAGGTGAGGTAATCCTCAGTACTTGTATGATTGACATAAGGTGAACTACTTTTCGTGTGAGCATATTGTATTGGATGAAATAACTGTTTGACTCAAAGTGTATCCAACCTACTGAATTCGAAGATCACGACATTTCTAAATCATAATCATATATAAAGGTGGTTTTGAAGAAATAAATAACAAAACGTAGAATTATGTGTGGATATTCGTAATCGAATAAAAATTGGATTTGGATTTAGTTGCCAGGGCCCAGTGCAAATGTGAATGCTAATTCTCCCAAGTTTTGAACGAAGCGGCTAAACACCCACTATCATTTGTGGGCTGCCCGAAGCAAGTGTTTGCGAGATGGAAATTACTATCTACCCCTGACACTTGACATCCTTATCGACCGGAATTACACTGCCATCGATAAGGGTAGACTAGTAACTTCAGTCAGACGTGACACGATGGCCTTTGAGCCTATTCAGACACGGTGGGCGCCAAACATGGGCGGCAAAACACATTTGATTCAAGCTCGTCCGAAAGACATGTGTCTCTCCCTCCATATCCCCATTCATCCATGGTGAGTGTCAAAACAAACTCTCCTCGTCCGAAATCGATGTAGGCTAATATTTTAAATAGGGGTAGATGTATAACTTCCCTCAGACATGACACAACCGCCCTACCTGACAGCCCCGTTCATACACCGTGGGCGCCAACCATGGGCGGCAAAACACCCTCTCCTCGCCCGAAATCGTAACCAGCAAATATTTGGGAGATGCGAGATTACCGTCCTATCCCCAACCGACGTGATGTCCGAAATTTTAAACGAGGGATAAGTTCGTAACTTTCCCACATTTCAGACAAGCGCGTCCCAATGTTTGAGATCCCCCCTCCCCCTCCATTTCCCCATTCATACATCGTCGGCACCATGACAACCTCCCCACTGCGGCCAGCCTCCTCCGTCCGCCACCCCATCCTCCACCTTGCCGGAGCCGCTACCCCTACCCCATCATCCACTGCAAGAGATGGACGTCTCTCATCCATGGCGCTGGACCAGGATCCTTTCATCGCGTCGTCTCGCTTCATCAGCGTCGTCGTCCACTTTTCCATTGCCGCTCCTACGACCGCCTCGTCCACGGCCATAGGATTTATCCCCCAACCCGGCCATCTGCCATCTAAAGTCTTCTTCCCCGCCGCCGACAGCCATCGCACCCACAACACCCTCAACATATCAGCAGGGGCCTACACGGCATCGCAAGAGAGGTAGTACTCTTCCATATGTTCTTAAGTTATTGATCTCACACGGAAAATAGATCTTAAATTGTTTACAGTACTTTTCTTGTCCATACCAAATCGTAGTGGCTAGTTGAATGCAAACATTGGTTGCGAAGTAGCTTTGTCCGATTTGCACCTTCAGATCTGCCATGTCACGATCACTATACTCGTAAAGCTTATGGTTTACCCCCTTTATACTCACTACCATCATCGTAGCTGCTTCACTGCTTCGTGTCGTGCTAGCACTGCTCCTCAAGACCTCAAACCATCAAGCGAAACAACATGCCACTCTTAATTCCAAAGCTTACGTGTTGAAATATGAATCTGATATGATGCTCATATTACTAAAACAGAGAACGTTTAATTGGTCACCTAATGTTCCTATATTCGTTTCGAAAAGCATGTGCGCCACCCACTGGTATATCTAGTTCCACTTTCCTAATTTTACTCTTGATGCTTAGGGTTTTCCCCTTTTATCTACTCTACTATGATCTGCGTAGGTGCTTTCTGTCATACTAGCATTACTCCACCCTTCAAGCTAAACAACACAACACTCAAAATTCCAAAGCTTAGTTGTTCAAATATGGTTGTGATATGATACTAATATTAGTTAACAGACACATTTAATTGGTTAGCTAAAGGTCCCACTTGAGTTTCCAAATGCATGTCGCAACATATAGAGAGACAGAAGAATTGCATTTCTTTGTCACTTATTGACTGTACTTTCTTGTCCATACCAATTCTTAGTTGTTATTTCAAAGCAAATATCGGTTGCTAACTACCCTTTGGGCAGTTTGCAGCTTCAGATCTGCCATCCCACTGCCACGGTCAACACTATACTCATCATGCTTACGGTTTCCCCATTTTATGATGACCACGATCAGCCTACGTGGTTCGTGTCGTAATAGCACTGCTCCACCCATCGAGCTAAAACAAGCTTAGTTGTACAAATTCAAATATGATATTATGCTGATATTAGTAAAACTGAGAGATGTTTAATTGGTCAGCTAAATGTTCCTACTTTAGTTTCGAAATGCATGTGAGCCACATATGGAGAGGCCGGAATGAATAGTATTTCTCTATGCCCTCTGGCTCATCATGGGTGGCCAACCGACATTGTATAGAAAGACTTGTAAGTGAAGGAAATATGGCCTAGAGGCAATAATAAAGTTATTATTTATTTCCTTATATATCATGATAAAAGTTTATTATTCATGCTAGAATTGTATTAACCGGAAACATAATACATGTGTGAATACATAGACAAACAGAGTGTCACTAGTATGCCTCTACTAGACTAGCTTGTTAATCAAAGATGGTTATGTTTCCTAACCATGGACAAAGAGTTGTCATTTGATTAACAGGATCACATCATTAGATGAATGATCTGATTGACATGACCCATTCCATTAGCTTAGCACCCGATCGTTTAGTATGTTGCTATTGCTTTCTTCATGACTTATACATGTTCCTATGACTATGAGATTATGCAACTCCCGTTTGCCAGAGGAACACTTTGTGTGCTACCAAACGTCACAACGTAACTGGGTGATTATAAAGGAGCTCTACAGGTGTCTCCAAAGGTACATGTTGGGTTGGCGTATTTCGAGATTAGGATTTGTCACTCCGATTGTCGGAGAGGTATCTCTGGGCCCTCTCGGTAATGCACATCACATAAGCCTTGCAAGCATTGCAACTAATGAGTTAGTTGTGAGATGATGTATTATGGAACGAGTAAAGAGACTTGCCGGTAACGAGATTGAACTAGGTATTCAGATACCGACGATCGAATCTCGGGCAAGTAACATACCGATGACAAAGGGAACAACGTATGTTGTTATGCGGTCTGACCGATAAAGATCTTCGTAGAATATGTAGGAGCCAATATGAGCATCCAGGTTCCGCTATTGGTTATTGATCGGAGACGTGTATCGTTCATGTCTACATTGTTCTCGAACCCGTAGGGTCCGCACGCTTAAGGTTTCGATGACAGTTATATTATGAGTTTATGAGTTTTGATGTACCGAAGCTAGTTCGGAGTCCCGGATGTGATCACGGACATGACGAGGAGTCTCGAAATGGTCGAGACATAAAGATTGATATATTGGACGGCTATATTCGGACACCGGAAGTGTTCTGGGTGATTTCGGAGAAAACCGGAGAGCCGGAGGGTTACCGAAACCCTACCGGGAGTAGTAATGGTCCATATGGGCCTTAGTGGAGAGCGAGAAGGGCGCCAGGGTGGGCCGCGTGCCTCCTCCCCCCCTTGGTCCGAATTGGACTAGGAGAGGGGGGGCGGCGCCCCCCTTTCCTTCTCCCTCCCCACTTTGTTCCCCCTCCTAGTAGGAGTCCTACTCCTACTAGGAGGAGGACTCCTCCTGGCGCGCCTATAGGGGCCGGCCAGCCTCCTCCCCTTGCTCCTTTATATACGGGGGCAGGGGGCACCCCTAGACACAAGTTGATCCACGTGATCATATTCTTAGCCGTGTGCGGTGCCCCCTTCCACCATAGTCCTCGATAATATTGTAGCCGTGCTTAGGCGAAGCCCTGCGACGGTAGTGCATCAAGATCATCACCACACCATCATGCTAACGGAACTCTTCCCCGACACTTTGCTGGATCAGAGTCCGGGGATCGTCATCGAGCTGAACGTGTGCTAGAACTCGGAGGTGCCGTAGTTTCGGTGCTTGATCGGTCGGGCCGTGGAGACGTACGACTACATCAACCAAACGCTTCCGTTGTCGATATAAAAGGGTACGTAGATCACACTCTCCCCTCTCGTTGCTATGCATCACCATGATCTTGCGTGTGCGTAGGAAATTTTTGAAATTACTACGAAACCAAACAGTGGCATCCGAGCCTAGGTTTTATATGTTGATGTTACATGCACAAGTAGAACACAAATGAGTTGTGGGCGATATAAGTCATACTGCTTACCAGCATATCATACTTTGGTTCGGCAGTATTGTTGGACGAAGCGGACCGGACCGACATTATGCGTACGCTTACGCGAGTCCGGTTCTCCCGACGTGCTTTGCACATAGGTGGCTTGCGGGTGACGGTTTCTCCAACTTTAGTTGAACCGAGTGTGGCTACGCCCGGTCCTTGCGAAGGTTAAAACAGCACCAACTTGACAAACTATCGTTGTGGTTTTGATGCGTAGGTAAGATTGGTTCTTGTTTAAGCCCGTAGCAGCCACGTAAAACTTGCAACAACAAAGTAGAGGATGTCTAACTTGTTTTTGCAGGGCATGTTGTGATGTGATATGGTCAAGACATGATGCTAAATTTTATTGTATGAGATGATCATGTTTTGTAACCGAGTTATCGGCAACTGGCAGGAGCCATATGGTTGTCGCTTTATTGTATGCAATGCAATCGCGCTGTAATGCTTTACTTTATCACTAAGCGGTAGTGATAGTCGTGGAAGCATAAGATTGGCGAGACGACAACGATGCTATGATGGAGATCAAGGTGTCGCGCCGGTGACGATGGTGATCACGACGGTGCTTCGAAGATGGAGATCACAAGCATAAGATGATGATGGCCATATCATATCACTTATATTGATTGCATGTGATGTTTATCTTTTATGCATCTTATCTTGCTTTCATTGACGGTAGCATTATAAGATGATCTCTCACTAAATTTCAAGATAAAAGTGTTCTCCCTGAGTATGCACCGTTGCCAAAGTTCGTCGTGCCCAGACACCACGTGATGATCGGGTGTGATAAGCTCTACGTCCATCTACAACGGGTGCAAGCCGGTTTTGCACACGCAGAATACTCAGGTTAAACTTGACGAGCCTAGCATATGCAGATATGGCCTCGGAACACTGAGATCGAAAGATCGAGCGTGAATCATATAGTAGATATGATCAACATAGTGATGTTCACCATTGAAAACTACTCCATTTCACGTGATGATCGGTTATGGTTTAGTTGATTTGGATCACGTGATCACTTAGATGATTAGAGGGATGTCTATCTAAGTGGGAGTTCTTGAGTAATATGATTAACTGAACTTAAATTTATCATGAACTTAGTCCCTGATAGTATCTTGCTTGTTTATGCTTGATTGTAGATAGATGGCCCGTGTTGTTGTTCCGTTGAATTTTAATGCGTTCCTTGAGAAAGCAAAGTTCAAAGATGATGGTAGCAATTACACGGACTGGGTCCGTAACTTGAGGATTATCCTCATTGCTGCACAGAAGAATTACGTCCTGGAAGCACCGCTAGGTGCCAGGCCTGCTGCTGGAGCAACACCAGATGTTATGAACGTCTGGCAGAGCAAAGCTGATGACTACTCAATAGTTCAGTTTGCCATGCTTTACGGCTTAGAATCGGGACTTCAACGACGTTTTGAACGTCATGGAGCATATGAGATGTTCCAGGAGTTGAAGTTAATATTTCAAGCAAATGCCCGGATTGAGAGATATAAAGTCTCCAATAAGTTCTATAGCTGCAAGATGGAGGAGAACAGTTCTGTCAGTGAGCATATACTCAAAATGTCTGGGTATAATAATCACTTGATTCAGATGGGAGTTAATCTTCCAAATGATTGCGTCATTGACAGAATTCTCCAATCACTGCCACCAAGCTAAAAGAGCTTTGTGATGAACTATAATATGCAAGGGATGAATAAGACTATTCCCGAGCTCTTCGCAATGCTGAAAGCTGCGGAGGTAGAAATCAAGAAGGAGCATCAAGTGTTGATGGTCAACAAGACCACTAGTTTCAAGAAAAAGGGCAAAGGGAAGAAGAAGGGGAACTTCAAGAAGAAAAGCAAGCAAGTTGCTGATCAGGAGAAGAAACCCAAGTCTGGACCTAAGCCTGAAACTGAGTGCTTCTACTGCAAGCAGACTGGTCACTGGAAGCGGAACTGTCCCAAGTATTTGGCGGATAAGAAGGATGGCAAGGTGAACAAAGGTATATGTGATATACATGTTATTGATGTGTACCTTACTAGAGCTCGCAGTAGCACCTGGGTATTTGATACTGGTTCTGTTGCTAATATTTGCAACTCGAAACAGGGACAACGGATTAAGCGAACACTGGCAAAGGACGAGGTGACGATGCGCGTGGGAAATGGTTCTAAATTCGATGTGATCGCGGTCGGCACGCTACCTCTACATCTACCTTCGGGGTTAGTATTAGACCTAAATAATTGTTATTTGGTGCCAGCGTTGAGCATGAACATTATATCTGGATCTTGTTTAATGCGAGACGATTATTCATTTAAATCAGAGAATAATGGTTTTTCTATTTATATGAGTAATATCTTTTATGGTCATGCACCTTTGAAGAGTGGTCTATTTTTGATGAATCTCGATAATAGTAACACACATATTCATAATGTTGAAGCCAAAAGATGCAGAGTTGATAATGATAGTGCAACTTATTTGTGGCACTGCCATTTAGGTCATATCGGTGTAAAGCGCATGAAGAAACTCCATACTGATGGACTTTTGGAACCTCTTGATTATGAATCACTTGGTACTTGCGAACCGTGCCTTATGGGCAAGATGACTAAAACACCGTTCTCCGGTACAATGGAGAGAGCAACAGATTTGTTGGAAATCATACATACAGATGTATGTGGTCCGATGAATGTTGAGGATCGTGGCGGATATCGTTATTTTCTCACCTTCACAGATGATTTAAGCAGATATGGGTATATCTACTTAATGAAGCATAAGTCTGAAACATTTGAAAAGTTCAAAGAATTTCGGAGTGAAGTTGAAAATCATCGTAACAAGAAAATAAAGTTTCTGCGATCTGATCGTGGAGGAGAATATTTGAGTTACGAGTTTGGTCTACATCTGAAACAATGCGGAATAGTTTTGCAACTCACGCCACCAGGAACACCTCAGTGTAATGGTGTGTCCGAACGTCGTAATCGTACTTTACTTGATATGGTGCGATCTATGATGTCCCTTACAAATTTACCGCTATCATTTTGGGGTTATGCTTTAGAGACGGTCGCATTCACGTTAAATAGGGCACCATCAAAATCCGTTGAGACGACACCTTATGAACTATGGTTTGGCAAGAAACCAAAGTCGTCGTTTCTTAAAGTTTTTGGGGCTGGGATGCTTATGTGAAAAAGCTTCAACCTGATAAGCTCGAACCCAAATCGGAGAAATGTGTCTTCATAGGATACCCAAAGGAGACTATTGGGTACACCTTCTATCACAGATCCGAAGGCAAGACATTCGTTGCTAAGAATGGATCCTTTCTAGAGAAGGAGTTTCTCTCGAAAGAAGTGAGTGGGAGGAAAGTAGAACTTGACGAGGTAACTGTACCTGCTCCCTTATTGGAAAGTAGTACATCACAGAAATCTGTTTCTGCGACACCTACACCAATTAGTGAGGAAGCTAATGATAATGATCATGAAACTTCAGAACAAGATACTACTGAACCTCGTAGATCAACCAGAGTAAGATCCGCGCCAGAGTGGTACAGTAATCCTGTTCTGGAAGTCGTGCTACTAGATCATGATGAACCTACGAACTATGAAGAAGCGATGGTGAGCCCAGATTCCGAAAAATGGCTTGAAGCCATGAAATCTGAGATGGGATCCATGTATGAGAACAAAGTATGGACTTTGGTTGACTTGCCCGATGATCGGCAAGCAATTGAGAATAAATGGATCTTCAAGAAGAAGACTGACGCTGACGATAATATTACTGTCTACAAAGCTTGACTTGTCGCAAAAGGTTTTCGACAAGTTCAAGGGGTTGACTACGATGAGACCTTCTCACCCGTAGCGATGCTTAAGTCTGTCCGAATCATGTTAGCAATTGCCGCATTTTATGATTATGAAATTTGGCAGATGGATGTCAAAACTGCATTCCTGAATGGATTTTTGGAAGAAGAGTTGTATATGATGCAACGGGAAGGTTTTGTCGATCCAAAGGGAGCTAACAAAGTGTGCAAGCTCCAGCGATCCATTTATGGACTGGTGCAAGCCTCTCGGAGTTGGAATAAATGCTTTGATAGTGTGATCAAAGAATTTGGTTTTATACAGACCTTTGGAGAAGCCTGTATTTACAAGAAAGTGAGTAGGAGCTCTGTAGCATTTCTGATATTATATGTGGATGACATATTACTGATTGGAAATGATATAGAATTTCTGGATAGCATAAAGGGATACTTGAATAAGAGTTTTTCAATGAAAGACCTCGGTGAAGCTGCTTACATATTAGGCATAAAGATCTATAGAGATAGATCAAGACGCTTAATTGGACTTTCACAAAGCACATACCTTGACAAGATTTTGAAGAAGTTCAAAATGGATCAAGCAAAGAAAGGGTTCTTGCCTGTGTTACAAGGTGTGAAGTTGAGTCAGACTCAATGCCCGACCACTGCAGAAGATAGAGAGAAAATGATAGATGTTCCCTACGCGTCAGCCATAGGCTCTATCATGTATGCAATGTTGTGTACCAAACCTGATGTGTGCCTTGCTATAAGTCTAGCAGGGAGGTACCAAAGTAATCCAGGAGTGGATCACTGGACAGCGGTCAAGAACATCCTGAAGTACCTGAAAAGGACTAAGGATATGTTTCTCGTATATGGAGGTGACAAAGAGCTCATCATAAACGGTTACGTTGATGCAAGCTTTGACAGTGATCCGGACGATTCTAAATCGCAAACCGGATACGTGTTTACATTAAACGGTGGAGCTGTCAGTTGGTGCAGTTCTAAACAGAGCGTCGTGGCGGGATCTACGTGTGAAGCGGAATACATAGCTGCTTCGGAAGCAGCGAATGAAGGAGTCTGGATGAAGGAGTTCATATCCGATCTAGGTGTCATACCTAGTGCATCGGGTCCAATGAAAATCTTTTGTGACAATACTGGTGCAATTGCCTTGGCAAAGGAATCCAGATTTCACAAGAGAACCAAGCACATCAAGAGACACTTCAATTCCATCCGGGATCTAGTCCAGGTGGGAGACATAGAGATTTGCAAGATACATACGGATCTGAATGTAGCAGACCCGTTGACTAAGCCTCTTCCACGAGCAAAACATGATCAGCACCAAGGCTCCATGGGTGTTAGAATCATTACTGTGTAATCTAGATTATTGACTCTAGTGCGAGTGGGAGACTGAAGGAAATATGCCCTAGAGGCAATAATAAAGTTATTATTTATTTCCTTATATATCATGATAAAAGTTTATTATTCATGTTAGAATTGTATTAACCGGAAACATAATACATGTGTGAATACATAGACAAACAGAGTGTCACTAGTATGCCTCTACTAGACTAGCTTGTTAATCAAAGATGGTTATGTTTCCTAACCATGGACAAAGAGTTGTCATTTGATTAACAGGATCACATCATTAGATGAATGATCTGATTGACATGACCCATTCCATTAGCTTAGCACCCGATCGTTTAGTATGTTGCTATTGCTTTCTTCATGACTTATACATGTTCCTATGACTATGAGATTATGCAACTCCCGTTTGCCAGAGGAACACTTTGTGTGCTACCAAACGTCACAACGTAACTGGGTGATTATAAAGGAGCTCTACAGGTGTCTCTAAAGGTACATGTTGGGTTGGTGTATTTCGAGATTAGGATTTGTCACTCCGATTGTCGGAGAGGTATCTCTGGGCCCTCTCGGTAATGCACATCACATAAGCCTTGCAAGCATTGCAACTAATGAGTTAGTTGTGAGATGATGTATTACGGAACGAGTAAAGAGACTTGCCAGTAACGAGATTGAACTAGGTATTGAGATACCGACGATCGAATCTCGGGCAAGTAACATACCGATGACAAAGGGAACAACGTATGTTGTTATGCGGTCTGACCGATAAAGATCTTCGTAGAATATGTAGGAGCCAATATGAGCATCCAGGTTCCGCTATTGGTTATTGACCGGAGACGTGTCTCGGTCATGTCTACATTGTTCTCGAACCCGTAGGGTCCGCACGCTTAAGGTTTCGATGACCGTTATATTATGAGTTTATGAGTTTTGATGTACCGAAGCTAGTTCGGAGTCCCGGATGTGATCACGGACATGACGAGGAGTCTCGAAATGGTTGAGACATAAAGATTGATATATTGGACGGCTATATTCGGACACCGGAAGTGTTCTGGGTGATTTCAGAGAAAACCGGAGAGCCGGAGGGTTACCGGAACCCTACCGGGAGTAGTAATGGGCCATGTGGGCCTTAGTGGAGAGAGAGAAGGGCGCCAGGGTGGGCCGTGCGCCTCCTCCCCCCTTGGTCCGAATTGGACTAGGAGAGGGGGGCGGCGCCCCCCTTTCCTTCTCCCTCCCCACTTCTTTCCCCCTCCTAGTAGGAGTCCTACTCCTACTAGGAGGAGGACTCCTCCTGGCGCGCCTATAGGGGCCGGCCGGCCTCCTCCCCTTGCTCCTTTATATACGGGGGCAGGGGGCACCCCTAGACACAAGTTGATCCACGTGATCATATTCTTAGCCGTGTGCGGTGCCCCCTTCCACCATAGTCCTCGATAATATTGTAGCAGTGCTTAGGCGAAGCCCTGCGACGGTAGTGCATCAAGATCGTCACCACGCCGTCGTGCTGACGGAACTCTTCCCCGACACTTTGCTGGATCGGAGTCCGGGGATCGTCATCGAGTTGAACGTGTGCTAGAACTCGGAGGTGTCGTAGTTTCGGTGCTTGATCGGTCGGGCCGTGGAGACGTACGACTACATCAACCAAACGCTTCCGTTGTCGATCTACAAGGGTACGTAGATCACACTCTCCCCTCTCGTTGCTATGCATCACCATGATCTTGCGTGTGCGTAGGAAATTTTTGAAATTACTACAAAACCAAACAGTAAGATCTTTAATCTGCTTGCTCTTCTGCTCTTCTTTAAGATGATCCTCTTCTCTTGCGGTCGGTTGGTCAGGTCAAGTTATTCTCCCTTAGTATATTTTGAATCTGTCAGGTCAGGTCGACTTGTTCTTCTTTGCTATATGTTGAAGCTGTCATCTGCGAAGTATCATCACTTTTGGAGCTCTCATATTTTGAGTAGTAGGTCACATTATATTAATGCACACACCAAATTACAGCATGGATGGCACCTCTTAGAAGAGTTGCAGAGATAGCACAAATGGATTTACAGGGAGGAAGTATTGGATTAGAATCACTTATGCATTACAAAGATAATCTCACTTGTTTTTATGTTTTCAAGCATGTCAGGTATTGAACATTATAAAAATGAATATGAGAATGGGCGCACGAGAGGAATATTGCGGAACAATCCACTGGCTAACAAACTTGGCATGGTGGAGGATGGCCTATCTTATTCACCCATCAAGGTGCATGCTCTAACTTGGCAAGGTTGTATTGGTCACACATATTTTGCTTCTGACCTCTTGCATTACTTCTACTTTGTTACACCATCTGCTTAGTTTAAGCATCATATATGAGTATATGCCATACCTATCCATTTTCTGTACCTATTCCATGTGTCGTCATACTATGTTTTTCCAATAAAATGTTGTTCTTTCGTAATAGATGTCCAAAAGGAAGAGGGTGATTGCATATCCTCAAGGAGTACAAACTAGGTATTTGGAGAAGGTAGTGATACTTGTTAAATCAGATAGATCAACAGCCACAGAAAACACATGCCCAACTGTAATAGACTTTACCCCTACTCCAGTGGCCAAACCCCTATTAGAACTGCTGACAACCTAGCGTCAGGTACTGTCTATGATATCAATTTGAACTCCTAAATTTATGCATGTGCCTTACCTTCTCTCTTGTATGAAAACTAATTTCATATGAATCTCCTTGCTCAA
Organism: Triticum urartu; assembly: GCF_056163025.1. Lineage (NCBI taxonomy): Eukaryota > Viridiplantae > Streptophyta > Magnoliopsida > Poales > Poaceae > Triticum > Triticum urartu. Next base: position 246,746,957 of record NC_141875.1, read on the forward strand.
AGGATCATAGGATCTCACGACAATACGGGGCTCTGCATAGCTCTTGTCAGTACCTCTTGTCCTTTGTCAGCATACTTACACTCATTGCTGTTTGATTATGTAGCATCACTGTAAATGTTCGCTCATTTATCCTCCCTTTGCTTGAAATTATAAGATCTATATTTACTCTTAGATAAATGTGGAATTAACACAATGGTTATGAAGTTTTGGATTGCTTGTGTAAGTACCTGTTGTCATGTACTCCCTTTGTATCGAATTAATTCTTGATCAATTGGATGTATTTAGAACTTAATAGTGCTAGATACATCCATTTGAGCGACAACTAATAATGGACGGTGGTGGTATTACTATACATGCATCACGAGATAGTTGATTGTCTAGCATTACTCTGCATCTTATCTGCCCTGCCCTCCACTTTCTCCAAATTATCATATCCACATTTACTCTTACCAAAATGTTGAATAGAGCCAATGCCACTGCACACGTTGATGTCTGCATTCCTCTTGTCAGTACCTTTTGCCTTGTAACGATGTACTTAATTATTTGCTATTTGATTATGTATCATCAGTCTGCACCTGAGCTTCATTATCCTCTATTTCTTCTAATATTATTTGATCTATATTTACTCTTTGCAAAATGTAGAATAATGGCAACTCTTATAAAGAATTTTCCTTGGGGAATTTACTGAATTATCTTTCCATCAACATGGAGAAGGGCTTTGTCTAGCCCGTGTTAACATGTAATGTAAGTTCATCCTTCTCAAGCCTTTAAACTTTGTTCTAGTATAGATTTGGATAGGCATCATTTCCTCCACTACTGTTTACATCTGATTGGATGTTTGCAACAACTACCAATTTTAAATTGTAGTTGTAAAAACATGTTCCTTATGCAGAACAGATCCATTTATTTGCTTATATAATTGTGAAACCTGTTACGTGTCTCCTTGTTTCTCTTTCAGAGTCGTATCTCTTATGCCAGGCAGAACTTTGGAAAGATAGTGAGCCAAACCATCTTGAGGACAGCGAGATGACCCCAAGGTCCTGTCTTGATGAAGACAGTGAGTTGAAGCTACTCACCAGCAGGTGTGAGACAACCTCTGTGCAGTTGCTGCCTCAAGCAGTTCGAATTCTTCAGTCTCAACTTAAAGCAGAAAGGCTTGCTTCAGCTCAGCTCCGACTTGAAGTCAAAGATGTAATGAAGATGTCAGGGGACTGCCTTGCGCACTATGGTGCCACACAGCTAGGGTGGAAGCATCTATCGTTGACACAACTGAGGTCTCATCAGCTTGTTCGGCTGCTTGCGAGGCCCAAGCTTGCCAGGTCTAGTGCCTTCTGAAGTGCTCTCACTTTTGTATATTCTTTTGTCGGCGCGTTTATATGCACTAGTGGCGACCTTTGATGCCCAGTGTATGTAATCTGCGGTCATGTTGTGCTTTATTATCACCGGTAGCGAACTTTGATTCCCAGTGGATGTAATATGCCGTAATTTCTTTGTTGTATAGTCTAGATTTATTCTTTGGTTGGTATGCTGTAATTTAGGCTGGAAGGTTCAGTGGATCTCAGTGTTGTCGGTCTTCAAGCCGGCCCGATACTCATATGGGCCAAAACGTGGGCCTATAATCATCTTGGGACATTAGCAGGTCTAAACCTATAGTAGTTTCCCGCCTTTAACAGGCCATGGGCTACATACTTACTGTAGTGACACTGGGCATCCCACGGGCCGTAGAAACAATGGGCCTTCTACGGCCATAGAAACAAAGGGCCTTCTACGGGCCGTATCATCAATGGGCCTTAGACGGGCCGTATGATCGATTGGCCAAACATGGACAAAAAATAGACCGCATTATGGCCGTAAACGGGCTAGAGTTGGAGTCGTCCGTTCATGGGCCGACCATAATGGGCCATCATTAATAGGTCGTATTTGATGACGCTATGAAAACGGCCCAATGTATTAACGGGCCACAAACGGGCCGACTATAACCACGGGCTGAATTTGGCCCACAAGCATAAAATGGTAGTAACGGGCCGTAAGTAACCGAATGCTGTAAATGAGCCCAAGAATAAATGGGCCCTGATAAGGCCGAAAGATAACATGGGCTGCAAACGGCCCAATGGATTAATGGGCCGTTAATGGGTATGAATTCGGCCCATACACTGTTCAGTACGGGCCAGTTTCACCACGGTCCGTTAATGGGCCAAGAGTTACAAAGGGCCTCGTATGGGCCGAAAGACGTCATGGGCCATTCATGGGCCAGAACTTAAAATGGGCTGGAATCATATTGGATGGCCCAGATGACGCTACTTGGCCTAATTCGGATAGGTCCTAACGGGCCGTGGGTTAGCGGGCTGTAAATGGGCTATATGTGAACATGCTGTTAATAGGCTTTCCGTGGGCCAGCCCGCCACGTTTTGACCAACTCAAATGGGCACGTTTTGACCAAGTCAAATGGGCCGGCCTTTTCACAGGAATGAGCCTCTGTTCGTCCGTGCCACATGTCGACGTATCATAGGCGCCTTCAGTCCAATGAGTGGATGACATCTGTCCCAACGGTGAGCCAACGCGTGTTTCCTCCACCCAATGATGATTTTACACATGGACAATCCCCATTGGTCGGGGCTGTTAGCGGGTTATCGGATCGAAAACCGGACCCGATAGCTTAACAGCGTTCCGTTACGGTGGATGCCATGTCTCGGTCACCCTTGACGCAAAGCACTTCTGTGATGCGTGATTTATCGTCATGGAAGTGGACACTTCCGTGATGATAATTTTGGTAATGTCATGGAACACTTCTACGACAGCACAGGTATGACTATCTTGATTCTGTCATAAAATTATCATGGATGTAGATGCATGACAAAAAACGCGACCTACTATGACAAACATGTATCATCACGGAAGTGTATTTTTTTGTAGTGAATAGATTCACAGAAAGAAGCTACTATCTCAGAGTCAAGTCCATATTTAGTGTTAAAATCACGAAAAGCATCGGTATCCATAAAAGATTTAACACAATCAAACTTAAGGTTTATACCTGACTCTTTACCTTCATAGAGTTCCCAATCTTTAGAGTTGTGTTTAATTCTTTCCAATAAATCCCATTAGAATTCAATATCCTTCATCATATAGGAACCAGTACAAGAAGTATCGAGCATGGATCGATCATTATGAGAAAGCCAAGCATAAAATTTTTGAATAATAATTTCTCTTAAGAGCTCAGGATTGGGGCATGAATATAACATTGACTTAAGCCTCCCCCAAGCTTGAGCGATACTTTCTTTCTCCTTCATGAGGCCAAAAATTATATATATAATTCCGATCACGGTGAACCAGATGCATTGGATAAAGCTTCAGATGAAATTCCAATTTCAATCAGTTGAAGTTTCATGATCCAATATCATCCAATAGCCTATACCATGTCAATGCCTTTCCCTTAAAAGATAAAGGGAAGACCTTCTTCTTGACAACATCTCAGGCATACCTGCAAGCTTATATAATCCACAAACTTCATCCACATAGATTAGGTGCATATGAGGATGTAAGGTTCTCTATCATACCCGAAGAAATTTCATAATAAATATTTTTCAGTAGGTGCAGTAGGTTGAGGTGCAACTCTTTGTTCTTCCAGACGAGGTGAAGATACCCCGAACAAGCCCCTCAAAGGATTATTTTCCATAGTAACAAGTGATAGTAAATTTCAGCACACTATACAAATGTTTCCTTACCAAAGGCGCTTCACTCCCCGGCAACGGCGCCAGAAAAGAGTCTTGATGACCCACAAGTATAGGGGATCTATCATAGTCCTTTCGATAAGTAAGAGCATCAAATCCAACGAGGAGCAGAAGGAAATGACAAGTGGTTTTTAGCAAGGTATTCTATGCAAGCACTGAAATTATCGGTAACAGATAGTTTTGTGATAAGATAAATCGTAACGGGTAACAAGTAAATGAAGTAACTAAGGTGCAGCAAGGTGGCCCAATCCTTTTTGTAGCAAAGGACAAGCCAGGACAAATTCTTATATAAAGCAAAGCGCTCCTGAGGACACATGGGAATTGTTGTCAAGCTAGTTTTCGTCATGCTCATATGATTCATGTTAATTAGTTTGATAATTTGATATGTGGGTGGACCGGCGCTTGGGTGATGTCCTTCCTTGGACAAGCCTCCCACTTATGATTAACCCTCACGCAAGCATCCGCAACTATGAAAGAAGAACTAAGGTAAACCTAACCATAGCATGAAACATATGGATCCAAATCAGCCCCTTACGAAGCAACAAATAAACTAGGGTTTAAGCTTCTGTCACTCTATCAACCCATCATCTACTTATTACTTCCCAATGCCTCCCCCTAGTCCCAAATAATGGTGAAGTGTCATGTAGTCGACGTTCACATAACACCACTAGAGGAAAGACGACATACATCTCATCAAAATATCGAACGAATAACAAGTTCACATGATTGCTTATAGCAAGACATGTCCCATGTCCTCAGGAACAAACGTAACTACTCACAAAACATATTTATGATCAATATCAGAGGAATATTAATTATCATTAAGGATCTGAAAATATAATCTTCCACCAAATAAACCACTAGCATCAACTACAAGGAGTAATCAACACTAGTAGCAACCCATAGTTACCAATCTAAGGTTTTGGGACCAAGATCGAATACAAGATATGAACTAGGGTTTGAGAGGAGATGGTGCTAGTGAAGATGTTGATGTAGATTGACCCCCTCTCGATGAGAGGGTCAATGGTGATGACAATGGAGACAATTTCCTCCTCCCAGAGGGATGTTCCCCTGAAAGAACAGCTTCGCCGAAGTCGTAGATTGGTTCTGCCCAGGTTCTGCCTCGAGACGGCGGCACTTCATCCCGAAAGCTTCCTTTTGATTTTCTTCCAGGTCAAAACACACCATATAGCCAAAGATGGGCACTGGAGGCCTGTCAGGGGGCCCACAAGATCGGGGGGGCGTGCCGAGGGGGGTAGGGTGCGCCATCCAGCCTTGTGGCTGGCTGGTAGCCCCCCTCTGGTTCTTTCTTCGCCCAATATTTTTATATATTCCAAAAACATGCTCCATGAAGTTTCAGGACTTTTGGCATTGTGCATAATAGGTCTCTAATATTTGCTCCTTTTCTAGTCCAGAATTCCAGCTGCCGGCATTCTCCCTCTTCATGTAAATCATATAAAATAAGATAGAATAGGCATAAGTATTGTGATATAATGTGTAATAACAACCCATAATGCAATAAATATCAATATAAAAGCATGATGCATAATGGACGTATCAACTCGCCCAAGGTTAGACCTCGCTTGTCCTTAAGCGAAAGCCGATATCGATAAATATGTCGGAGTAATTGGAAACGGATACCCCGAAGACGGCGAGACAAGAATTCAAGACATCGGGGCTAGCAAAGCCCCTCAGTCCAACTACATGGCCGGCGGTTGGCTGCTAGCTGCTAACTGCTCCACCAGGCCGACTGCTGGCTGCCGACTGCTCCACCAGGCCGACTGCTGGCTGCCGACTGCTCCACCAGGCCGACTGCTGGCTGCCGACTGCTCCACCAGGCCGACTGCTGGCTGCCGACTGCTCCACCAGGCCGACTGCTGGCTGCCGACTGCTCCACCAGGCCGACTGCTGGCTGCCGACTGCCCGGCCCCCCTGCCGGCTGCTGGCTGCCGACTTCCCGGCCGCTCCTGCCGACTGCTCCACCAGGTCGGCTGCTGGCTGCCGACTCCTCCACCAGGCCGGCTGCTCGAAGTCAACTGCAGCCTGGCGCGACCCCGACCTGACGGCCGTACCCGGCACTGTTCACGTGTCACCCCAGCCATCATGTACAGTGTCAATTGTCCCCTGGCACTATTTATGAAGTGACCCAAGGGACAAGCATGACACCACACCATGCCTTGCCCATGCCACCACATAGCTTACTCTCTAAGCTAGCCATGCCTATATATATGGGCACACATCCATTCATCCATCCAGGATGGACTCTCAAACACACACTCACTCATGCATGCTCAGGCACATGCGGCCACACACACCTATGCTCATATGCATATATACGAGGCCAGATGCCTGCGGCACTGACCTCAGATACAGCTCCAGGAGCACTTTGTACTGCCTGATGTACACCCCAGATATATACTCAGACATGCAGGAGTAGGGGTGTTATCTCTTCAGAGAGCCCCAAACCTCGGTAAACTAGCGCGTGCTACTCGCATACCCATCCCTGGATATTCCGGCAGCAGTCTTGCCCTCACACGAAGCCACCTTGTGGCATATGTCGTCTTGCACCCCCCGTGAGAATACCACGACAAAATATGTCCACATGTTTAGAGATAGAGGTGTCGATAAAATAAAATACAGACATGAGAGCATCATGATCATCTTTAGAACAGCAACATATAATGCCATATAATTTCTTATGCTAAATTAACAATTCGTTCACACGGTAAAGTATGAATTAGAAACTTCATTGAAAACCAACAAACTATAGTCTCTGTCATTGAAGCAATTGCAATTTATCATAACATCGGAAAGCGTCAATATAAGAGCTTTTCAGCAAGTCCACATACTCAACTATCATTTAATCTTTCACAATTGCTAACACTCACACGATACTTATGGGTTCAACGTTTCAATCGGACATAGAGAAAGATAGGGGCCTATAGTTTCGCCTCCCAACCTTTTACCTCAAAGGTAATGTCAACAATAATACTTTATGAAAACCTACATCCGAGTGTTACGCGTAACAGAATATTATTCTGTTACCATACTTGAACTGATGAGTTCAAGTGGTTGAACTGATGAAATTCGAGCGGTTGAACTGATGCTTTCTGTTGCTGTTACAAATCGTCTTCTTTAGTTCAAATTTTTTTGTAATTTTTTTTGTCGAAACGGGGCGTGTAATATATCGTTGGAAAGCTCTTGACATCCACATTACAATCTTATAATTTGTTTTTGCAAAAAATTATGATTTAAGAGCAGTTTTGAAAAAACCGTTTTTTTTAAAATCGAAAACGCGAATCGTATTTTCGACTTAATTTTCAAACGGTTTGTCGGAATTGAGCAAATTATATGGCGTTGGAAGCTTGTGAAAATCCGCATCTTCCATATATCTACTATTTTTTCAAATTCTATATGATTTAAAAGTAATTTGAAAACGGTGAAATTCTGGGCGAAATGTTTTTTCACTGTTTTTTGCAAACGGTTTGTCGGATTGATGCAAATGAGACGGCGTTGGAAAGGTATGGAAAATGCGCAACTTTTGCATATAGAAAGTTTTTTCTAATTCTTTACGGTTTAAATATGAATTCAAATACGGTTAAAATTGGTTTTGAACACGGTTTTTTTTAAAAGTTTGTCGAAATGGGGCAAATAATATACCGTTGGATAGCTATCGAAAATGCGAACCTTAGTCATGTTGAACGTTTTCTCTACTTCGAAACCGTTTAAAAGTAATTTTGAATAAGGTGAAACCATTGTGTTGTTTTTTTGTGTCTAAAAAAACAGAGTACTCGTACTGATCTATGTCTATGTTTGTACTGAGGTATTTTTCACAGAGTAGTTTTGAATGGTTTCAAAAAAAGAATACTTTGAACGGATGTCTTTATGATTTTGTACTTGCTCCCATCTTTTAAGAGTAATTTTGAAATACGGTGAGACTCATCGTGCTGTTTTTCTGTTCGAAAAAAAGAGTACTCATACTGATCTATGTGTGTTTGTACTGAGGTATTTTTCAGAGTAATTTTGAATGATTCCAAGAAAAGAGTACTTGCACTGATGTTCGTGTGGTTTTGTACTGAGCATGTTTTCACATACTAGACTTCACTCTGTTTTTTTGGGTATCATAGTCCCCGAACTTGCATGGTTTATATCATCGAACTGAATGATATTTTTTCAAAAGGAAATAATTTCATGTGTTTGTTTTTTTAACTCAATTTTCTTGCAAGATGTTTTGGACTTCTCTTGTTTTGTGACTTGAACTTTTACCATTTGATTTTTCATTGGGTTTCATTTTGTTTGAGCTTTTCTCTCAAACTTATCTGGGACGTGGTGTTGAACTTACAACTTTTTTAATTGTGAACTTGCTGTATTTTTTGCAATGCCAATATTGAGAGCAGTGCGAGGACAACGATAGAAGGAAGCTGCGTGTGGTGATCATGGAAGCACTATAGGGCTGAGCCACAATGGTGGTTGATGGCAAGGCGGCACGACACGACATGCGGCGGAGAGGCATGGCAATGGGTGGGCGGCACACTGACATGACACTTGAGATGCGCCTGTTGGACTGACCTCCTTGTCCCATCTTGACAGATCAGTTGCAGAACTTGAACATTTTCTTGGACGTTAACTCTTGAACGTCAATGTCACAGAATACCAAAACCTAACCATCTTTTATTTTTCAATCACAGAATACCAAAACCTAACCATCTTTTATTTTTCAAACTGATCATTGTTTTTAATTAGTACTGATCAATATTTTTGTTTCAAACCAGTTTTTAATCTTGTATGCACATCAAGCTGTCATGTACTATACCTTCTTTGAAGAAGTAGCAATCATCTCATCATATACATAAAAAAATTTCACACATATAATACATGTACATGAATAACATACACACGAAACTGACATTTTCATACATGAATGACATATACACCACACGGACTGCACATTTTCTTGCTATTAGAAGCCTCTTCAGATTTAATGGTTTGTACTGGGCATAACAAATTAACCAAAAACCGAATTATGAAGGTCAAAGTTCTTGAATTACAGGCCAAAAAACAAGCAAACAAAGGATAAATAGAGGATTGACAGGGTCTAAGAGAGATCAATTGCAATACACTTTCTTTCCATTTTTCACTTAGTAATAACATGACTGGATAAGAAGTTCAAAACTGGAGCAGTTTTTCCTTTCAGTATCGTTGGGCACGAGCTCCTTGAGGAAGCTTGCGTGGTCAGTAGCACGTTGGTCGTGCAATTGTGTCGATGTGGAGGAGCCGCCTCCAGGTCAGCCCGCAACAGGGTAACTTCTCTGCACTACAACAAATCAAAAGTAGTAAATGTACATATTTTGGACATACAAGCATAACGGAAATTTGCAGAAATAACATGGTGTATCCTGATACAAAGTACTGATGCTTTGGGAATTTTCGAATAGAGAAAAGAATTGCAGGCGGCTCAAAGTGTCAAGAGCAGAAGAGCATGGGCTCACCGGGGAAGGAGGTAGACAGACGAAGTGGTTGGCCCAGCGCCCGGCCTGGTCTGCAAGGAGAAGGGAATGCAAGGAGCCAAGGGAGGGAGAGCCCTTTTGTGGTGCTTGTCATGCTTCCTGGACGAATAAGAATGAAATAAACTTGAGAGACTGCAGAGATCTGCAGGGATCTTTTCACCTTTTGGATCCTACATGATGCAACAGAGACAAGATGCCATGACACACAAACGCACATTCATAGAATGAGGAGTGGCGGGTTTTATTTTGAACTTGCCTGGAAGTAATACTCTGGTCCCAGTAAAAGTATCATGTGTATAGTGTATAATCTGTAAACAAAAAAAGATGCAGAATGACGAAAAGGGTAAAATAAAAGTTGAAACAACAGAGAAACTATGAAGCAAATGGCATCAGTGAACTGAAGCACCATACTGTACTGATTTTTTTTTGTCAATGAACTTTTGCAATATAGGTACTAGAACTCACTGATGCTATTTACTCTTCGTATAGTGTTGTTTTTTTCATATAGGTAACATGTTCTTCTGCACATGAACTGATACTCTAACACACAGAGAACTGTTTCCATGCTTTTCTAAGAACCGAGGATAAAATATAGGGCCGGACAATGGGGGATTAATGTTTGTAGCAGTAGTGCTCATGGCAATATAGGGCTCTCCCAGGACAGGCCCTCGTGTATAAAAAAGCTAGTGGTTTAAATTCAAAACATGGACAACGCCACCAAGCATTTCATTAGTATATATTCTCACCTTATCCTCGAGTGCCTATTTTGTGTTATATGAAGATGGAAAACATGAAGGCAATTGTACTTACGATTTGGAATTAGATGTACTGAATAGCATACAGAAGATGGACTGAAAAAATTGAACTAGCACAACCATTTTGCCTTTTGACAATCTTTTGAACTAGCTCTACGACAATTTTTTGAACTTACGTATGTAGATGAAGTGAACTTTTCGACACATATCTTTCGTCTGTAACCATACCCAACTCACACCCTCCTTGATATTGTGTTGAACTACTGTTGCATTTTTTTTATCCGGTGACCTTTTTATAAAAAAATACTGACTACTGTTTTCTAATTTACAAAATTACAAGAACAGAGCAATACAAACAATCAATCCGAGGAGGAATCTCTAGATGAATAAGAACAGAGCATCAAGAAGATTCATCAAATTCATACCAAAAATATGAGGAGGGGTCACGGTACGCCAACTAATAGGCTATGCGGGAGGAGGGCACCACCTACGGTGGGAGGAGGCCGCGACCTGCAGTTTCAGTGGTATATGCCTAATATAATTGGAAGGTAGATGATCAGCCAGTGCCGGCCTCCAAGGCCAACAACCTTCTTGACAACACACTGTAGACCGACCAACATGGACTTTGTTGGGTTTAAAAAATTTATTCATGCACTATTAGGCGTGCCCATTTTGAACTTACAAAGTTTTCTATACCCATCTGAACCTACGAAGTTTTCCTATAGCCATTTTGAACTTACAAAGTTTTTCTTGACGAACTTTCATGTGGTTTGTTTACAAGGAACTTTCATAAGGGAACTTCTCACGCAATTGCACATGTACTGGTTATATTTTCTCCCGAAGCCAGAATGGTTTTCATATGTTTCGTACACTATGGTGATGAATATAAACAGCGGGTGAGCACCAAGACAGATTCAACATGGGATCCCTTTCCCCAAGAGGAAGCAATAGGAATTATTGATTAGAAAATAAGCAAGAGCAAGTACGAGGAGAGTAACAAGAGTTGTACTTTTGGTGTAAGCATACATGAGCAGGGCTTGCGCGGAGGCCGCGTGAAGGAACTGGTTGAGGACGGCCACACTGGTATTTGTGCTCCTGCCGTTGTGGCAAAGGGGGTAACGACCTGTGTTGGTTGCAGGAGCTGGACTGACCACCTAGGCATCACATCAAAGTAATTAGCAAGATTAACCACTACTTTTTACAAGAATTAGCCAACAATTAAAAGGGTAAGAAATAAGAGTTCTAGTAATTATAATTTCCAAACACTAGTAGCAAGCACTGTTTTGGTTCAGTTTCCTATGAATAAAATCAACGGCACCATCTCTTTATGAATAAAGCAGCATGCATTATCTCAAGGCCATGTCCACACTTCCTCACACAACGATTCAAAATCCTCTCAGCTAAGCTCGAACAGGTTTCTATTCTCAAGCTATTTGGCTTTTAATACAAACAGGTTGTGAGCAGATAAAATTACGCATTAAAAAGAGTGTATCAATTTCTCAAACGCTAGAGAAAATAACACAAGAGCGGTGCCAGCTTCCATGTAAACCCACACCTACGCCCACCTAACCCAGCAGCGATTGAGCCAGCCAAGAAGGAGCCAGCATTGAAGCACTTGGGGGAATGAAGAAACGGAATCATCTAGGTTCCATGTATAAATCATGGGAGCTCCTAGGCATTTTATCCAACACAACCAGCGCCTACTACTGTCAGCACCACATCTGCAGCTGTAGGAACGCCGCCAACTGAACGGCCTAGGTGGCTGAGTTTGAACGACATGGTCGCTGAGGCAGCGGAGCGGCGCGTCTGTAGGAAGGCATGGTGGCGCACGTCGACGGGGAGGCGGTGGGCGCGCGTCTCAGGGCGGCGTGCATCTACGGGAAGGCGTGAAACAATGAACAAATTACAGTAGCAACACTTAATGTTTTAGATTGCCTTGGCACAACAAGTTAGTACATCTAGCAATCTAGGCCAAATAAAATCCATAGACTACAGATTGACTAAAATAAGAATTGAAATGAACTAAAACTAAAATAAGAATTGAACTGAAATAAACTTGGATATTGTACTGAACTAAAATGAGAAACTTTGACTAAACTCAAATGAGAATTTGAAATTGGACTGAACTTTTTTTTTGCTGAACTGATCATGAAAGAAACAAGAATCAATTCGTTCTGGAAGTATTTTAAGCATCAAGTCCACGAGGTTTGAGAAGTTACAGAATTATTTTCAGTTTCAAGCACAATCGCAATTCAGAATTGCTAACATAATTTCAAGGTAATATGCAAAAAAACACATTACAGTATATTGAGATGTCCAACTACATGTACCATATTAATACCTTCTCATAAAAAATGAATCAATAGTAAGAAACAAGGTAGTAACAATCCTAACTCTGCATAGTTTTGGGATTTGTAGAAGTCTGAACATGGTTATCATAGTTAATTAGTTACTGTGTAAGCAGGATGTGTTTACACACTTATAATTCAGAATTGAACTGAACGACCGATTTTTCTTGTACTGAAGCTTGTTTTCAGAATTCGTATCAGTGGGGTTATTAAACACATGCATCAACATCGAAAGTGGAACACTAGAAAAAAGGACACCGCTATGCAGGAACTACAGTCTACAGATCCAGAGGAGAAATCATCAAGCAAAAATCAAGAGAGGTCGTAATCTCCATGGAAGATGCCGACAGATTTGCCATGGAAGGGCCTCCCACTCCCTGCACACACAAACGCAGACCAGAGATAGAGAGAGGATGAGAGGGAGATGACTAAGACGGATCGAGGGCGGACACGGGGTGGCCTGTGCGCAGCTCTTATCGCGACCTACAACAGAGTGTGCTGTTGTACTGTCGAGGCAAAGTTCCTCGACCCAGCGGCTCCATCCGCAGCCGCTGAGCGCAGGCCATGGCGCGACAGCCGAGGGTGGCGCACGGGAGTGAAGCTGCGGCCGTGTCGCGAGTGAGGGGTGCCGAGGATGGCGTGGGGGGAGGGAGACATTTGTACTACAAGAACTGAATATTGTGCAAATGTTGAACTTGCAGGTTCCATACGCAAGCTAGCCATGAATGGGGCGGTGCGTGACCAGAGGCGATAGCGGAGACAGGGCACGGCCCGCCAAGGCAGATGCGGCGGAGGAAGGCGGCCGACAGTGGCTCGCGGGAGGAAGGCGGTTGGCGGTTGCTCGCCGGAGGAAGGCGACCGGCTATGGCTCGCGCGAGGAAGGCGGATGGCGGTTGCTCACCGGAGGAAGGTGGCCGGCGGTGGCTTGCACGAGGGCAAGTTGGGGGCGGGGGGCGGTGACGGGAGGCACACTAGGAGGAGGGGGATCGTGGCGGAGGTGCCTGGGAGGAGGAGGATAGGGCCAGCGGCACGCAGGGTGGCGGTGGGATCCGGGCGGCGGCGCGCTGGGTGGAGGTGGGTTCGGGGCCGCGCGCTGGGCGGAGGTGGGTTCGGGCGGCCGCAGGAGGAAGAAAATGGACGCGCCTGCGAGGGTAACAGAATAATATTTTGTTTGGGGTAACAAAATAGTCCAGTCTTACGCTTTTATACATATATATAGGGTCACGCTATTCGTCATCCTAAGTGAGGAATAGTTATTCTTCAACCCCTCTTTATTTTGATATTAATGCACCGTATTTTTACGTTTCATAAATTATGTCTTATTTCATACATAAAAAGGGAACGTAAAAAAATATGTACTCGCTGTAAAAAATATTTTATATTACGTAAAATTACGAATATAAAAACATAGTGTAAAACATACATAAAATATGATTTTTCTGGTCTTATAACCTATATTTTTGTTTTTTTATATAAAATTTTACATATTGAATCAATATGCATGTAACTATTTATATTCTAAACGTAATTTATGTAGAAAGCGATCGTAAGATTACCTCGGATGAAGAATAACTTATTCTGCACCCTGGATGATGAATATTAAATTACGTTTCAAATTCAAATAGTTATATTCCTATTGATTCACTACGTAAAATTTGACATAAAAAAATAAAAATATAGGTCATAAGACAAGAAAATTTACAGTTTACGTGTATTTTAGACTATGTTTTTACGTTTGTAATTTTACATAACATAAAAAAATACGGCGATTATATATTTTTCTTACAGTCCCTTTTTGCGTCGGAAATAAGACAAAACTTACGGAACGTAAATTTACGATGCATTGATGGTAAAATAGAGGGGGGTGAAGAATAACTACTCCTTACCCAGGGTGACGAATAGCGCGAATCTCTCCAACATACAGTGCTTGCCAAAGGAAAATGTGTAAAAAGAAGAGGTGATGATCACCATGATTCTTGTATAAGGATAGGAGATAGAAGTAAAAGATATGTCCTTCGCAGACGGAACCAGAGGTTGTCATGCGCTTTTATGGTTGGATGCACAAAATCTTAATGCAAAAGAAGGTCAGTTTATATTGCCGGGACAAACTCTTATATAAAGCAAAGCGCTCCCGAGGACACATGGGAATTGTTGTCAAGCTAGTTTTCATCATGCTCATATGATTCGACTTCGTTAGTTTGATAATTTGATATGTAGGTGGACCGGTGCTTGGGTGCTGCCCTTCCTAGAAAAAGCCTCCCACTTATGATTAACCCCTCTCGCAAGCATCCGCAACTATGAAAGAAGAATTAAGGTAAACTTAATCATAGCATGAAACATATGGATCCAAATCAGCCCCTTACGAAGCAACACATAAACTAGGGTTTAAACTTCTGTCACTCCAGAAACCCATCATCTACGTATTACTTCCCAATGCCTTCCCGTAGGCCCAAATAATGGTCAAGTGTCATGTAGTTGACGTTCACATAACACCACTAGAGAAAACACAACATACATCTCAGCAAAATATCGAACGAATACCAAGTTCACATGATTAACTATAACAAGACTTCTCCCATGTCCTCGGGAACAAATGTAACTACTCACAAAACATATTTATGATCAAGATTGGAGGAGTATTAATTATCATTAAGGATACCAAAATATAATGTTCCACCGAATAAACCACTAGCATCAACTATAAGGAGTAATCAACACTACTAGCAACCCACAGGTACCAATCTATAGTTTTGGGACCAAGATCGAATACAAGAGATGAACTAGAGTTTGAGAGGAGATGGTGCTGGTGAAGATGTTGAAGGAGATTGACCCCCTTTGGATGATAGGATCGATGGTGATGACGATTTCCCCCTCGCAAAGGGATGTTTCCCTAGCATAACAGCTCCGCCAGAGCCCTAGATTGGTTCTGCCCAGGTTCCGCCTCGGGACGGCGGCGCTACGACACGAAAGCTTCCCTCTGATTTTTTAGGTCAAAACACACCATATAGCCAAAGATGGGCACCGGAGGCCTGCCAGGGGGCTCACAAGGTCGGGGGCGCACCCAAGGGGGTAGGGCGCGCCCTCCACCCTTGTGGCTGGCTGGTGGCCCCCTCTGGTTGTTTCTTCGCCCAACATTTTTTATATATTCCAAAAACATGCCCCGTGAAGTTTCAGGACTTCTAGAGTTGTGCAGAATAGGTCTCTAATATTTGCTCCTTTTCCAATCCAGAATTCCAGCTGTCGGCATTCTCCCTCTTCATGTAAACCATATAAAATAAGAGAGAATAGGCGTAAGTATTGTGATATAATGTGTAATAACATCCCATAACACAATAAATATCAATATAAAAGCATGATGCAAAATGGACGTATCAGCCTACGCTAGAGCGGGGTCCCTTCCCCATCTTCCCGCAAGTCCCAAGAGGGCGTGCAGGCGGCATGACGGTAGCACCAGAGGTGGCGAATCCGGTGTGTTTGTCGTCGGGCCGCCCGAGGCTTCAATTCTAGTG
Source organism: Triticum urartu (assembly GCF_056163025.1). Lineage (NCBI taxonomy): Eukaryota > Viridiplantae > Streptophyta > Magnoliopsida > Poales > Poaceae > Triticum > Triticum urartu. The sequence continues at coordinate 246,762,804 of NC_141875.1, forward strand.
GGAGGCGATGCAAGCGACACCGCGCCGAGGCCCGCAAGGGATGCAAGGCGCGCTAGTCGATCGTGGCCCATTCCTCCTTCTTCCGTGGCGCTGGCGAGGGGTGACACGTCTCCAACGTATCTATAATTTTTTATTGTTCCATGCTGTTATATTATCATTCTTGGATGTTTTATAATCATTTGATAGTCATTTTATATCATTTTTGGGTACTAAGCTATAGACATAGTGCCAAGTGCCAGTTGCTATTTTTGCATGTTTTTAACATCGCAGGAAATCAATATCAAACGAAGTCGAAACGTAGCAAAACTTTTTGTGGATTTTTTGGAGCAAAAGACAATGGGCCGGAGAAGCGCCGGGGGTGCTCCGAGGGGAGCACAACCCACCAGGGTGCGCTTGGAGGCCCAAGCGTGCCCTGGTGGGTTGTGCCCACCTCGGGTGCCCCCCGGACCGCCTCTTTGCTCTATAAATACCCAAATTTCCAGAAACCCTAGGGAGTCAACAAAAATCAATTCTTGTCGCCGCAATTTCCAAAGACACTAGATCCAATCCTGATACCATCACGGAGGGGTTCATCATGTCCATTGGTGTAACATCCCGGATGTAACTTGCCATATTTGTAACTTCGACTCTTGCCATTTTCTGCTTTAAGTTATGAGATTCCCTTCGTGGTTGGGTTTTGTCTTCATTTTGCTTTTGTTCATGTCATGCATTTCATATCATGTCATCATGTGCATCGCATTTGCATACGAGTTCGTCTCATCCATCCGAGCATTTTCCCTGTTGTCCGTTTTGTAATCCGACACTCCCACATGCACCGGCGCACCCCTGTTGTCTCTTTTCGTGAGCGGGTGTTAAACGTTCTCGGAATGGACCGAGATTTCCCAAGTGGCCTTGGTACACCACCAGTAGACCGCCTGCCAAATTTCGTTCCATTTGGAGTCCGTTTGATACTCCAACGGTTAACCAGGTAACCGCTAAGGCCTCGTGTGTGTTGCATCCCAACACCCGTCCAAAACGGCCCAATAACCCATCTAAACCATCTCCAAGTCCTTTGTCGTCGGATCACGATCGTGTGGGGGAAAACTACACCTCATTTGGACACTCCTACCTATGAAAAGGCCTCCTGCTCCGAAATTTCGGGCGAAACCCTAGGTCCGCCCTCTCCCTCCGTGCCGGACACGTTCGGACGGCGCCGGACGCGTCCGCCGCCGCGCCCCGTCCACTCAGACGCTGCCACGTGGCGCTCCACCACCGCTGCCGCCAAAGCCCGCAAGGCCCGCGCTCGGCCCCCGCGGGCCGCCCGCGCCTCCTAACGCCACCGCCGCTCCGCTCCCCGCCGCCTCGCTCGCTCGTCGCGCCACCCTAGTGCCGCCGCCGTCGCCCGCTTCGCCGGACGGCTCCGCCACTCGCGGCCCTCACCGGAGTCACCTTCGCCTCCCCGCCTCTTCCTCCCCAGCTCCGGCCAGATCCGGTCGAGGAGCGATCGGATCCGGCGACCCAAGCTCCGGCCGCCCTTCCCCATCTCCGGCGACGCCTCCGGTGACCTTTCGGTGAACCTCGGGAACCGTGCCACCAAACCCAAGATCCGTTTCGCGAGGGATAAATTTCTCCAAGTCCTTTTCTGCAACATTTTATGCCCCTATTCAACGCATCATATCTCCATGACCGTAGCTTCGTTTCATGCATATGATATACCAAAATGTTCATTGCGAGATGCTCTTCATTGCATTCCATTGTGGCATGCTTATTTGAGCTCATTTGGATGCCCTCATCATTGATGCAAGAGTGTTATAAAATGTTTACTGCTGCTACTTATCAGTTTATGGTGATTTGTCATTTTTGTCACATTTGATGTGTGCATCATATGGGCATGAGCTCTACATGTGTTTTGAACTGCAACATGCCATCTTTACAGGTGTGCTTGTCTTGCATTTTTGTGATCAACGTGGTGACTAGAACAAGCATGCAAACTAGGCTTCGTGATATTGTTGTTTTCAGGGACTTAAGATTTTGCCAAGTCTTTTGCCTGCTGTTATTTTGATGCCATGTAAACATGATGCTACAGTGAGATCCATGCTTATTTTGGGATACTTCATTAAGGATGTTTTGAACATATGGTTATGCTCTATCCATCCATGCCCCTGTTTGAAATTATGGAGGGACCTAGCAAGTCTTATTCTTGCTCTACATTTGCTATAAAATGTTCCTGGCAGAATGTTAACATGTTAATCAATTTTTGCCATGGTTGTTGTTGGTGATCCAAGCATCCTATGAGCTTGCTATTGCCATCGTTAGCTTCATGAACATGTCATCTTGCTGTTGGTATGCTTGTTTTGTCATGCAAGGCTTTGTGATGAGTGGTTTGAGCTCGCAAAGTTGTCTTCATAATTCTGATTATGCCATGCTCTGTTTTCTGCTAAGTCTGAAACTGTTAATAAAACTTGCTATGTTTACATGAGTGCCATCATATTGTCTATGCTTTTTGGCTCATGATCAGTAAGGGACTTTTGTTCAATGCATTTAGTAGAATCATGCCATGCCTTTGTTTGCTATGATATGTTCCCTTAGCTTATTGCTTGCTTGCCCTAAATAGTGCTTCCTGATGTTGTTTTTGACATGTTAGTAATTTCTCTAAGTCTGTGAAGCTGATATCTTTTGCACTTTTGCCATGCTTGTTTGAATCTGCTCTTTTGTGATTTAGCCGTAGCTTAGTGTTCATGTTTTGTCAAGAATCTTGTGTACATCACTGCCATATACGCTGTTGTTATGTTGGAGTGCAGTGGCTTAGTTTCTTGTTGTATTCTAGATGGCATCGTATTGTTAATCGCAGAATTGTGCCATTCTTGTTTTGCTTGCCATTTGCAAACCCTGCATCCGTTTCCGGTGATCTTTATATCGATTTCGACCGAAATCATCTCATGTTTCCAGCGGCACACTTGGTTTGCCAATTTGATGCCTCGATCATTCTTTCTCTTCCAGAGCACGCATATGCATTGCATATCATGTCTTGCATATCATGCCATGTTTTGCATCATGTTTCTTGTGCATTGCACCGTGATTGATTGTTGGTCCTTTGCTTGTGTTCTTGCTTTGGAAGAGCTGGGAGACAAGTACGTGATCGAGGAACCTATTGAGTATGCTAACGAGGATCAAGCTTTCGACAACTCTGAGAACTTTGTAGGCAAGATGACCATACCCTCGAAATCACTTCTATCTTTGCTTGCTAGTTGTTTGCCTATTGCTATGCCGCGCTACCTACCACTTGCTATATCATGCCTCCCATATTGCCATGTCAAGCCTTTAACCCACCTTTCCTAGCAAACCGTTGTTTGGCTATGTTACCGCTTTGCTCAGCCCCTCTTATAGTGTTGCTAGTTGCAGGTGAAGATGAAGTTTGTTCCATGTTGGAACATGGATATTGTTGGGATATCATTATAATATCTTATTTACTTTAATGCATATATATAATTGGTAAAGGGTGGAAGGCTCGGCCTTTTGCCTGGTGTTTTGTTCCACTCCTGCCGCCCTAGTTTCCTTCATACCGGTGTTATGTTCCTTGATTTTGCGTTCCTTACGCGGTTGGGTGTTATGGGAACTCCATGATAGGTCGCTTTATATAAAACTCCTCCAGCAAGGCCCAACCTTGGTTTTACCATTTGCCTACTACCGCCATATACCTTTCCCTTGGGTTCTGTAGACTCAAGGGTCATCTTTATTTTAAACCCCCCAGGCCAGTGCTCCTTTGAGTGTTGGTCCGAAACGGGCAGCTTGCGGGGCCACCTCAGGGCAACTTGTGGGTTGGTTTTACTTGTAGCTTGACCTATCCGGTGTGCCCTAAGAACGAGATACGTGCATCTCCTATCGGGATTTGTCGGCACATCGGGCGGCTTTGCTGGTCTTGTTTTACCATTGTCGAAATGTCTTGTAACCGGGATTCCGCGACTGATCGGGTCTTCCCGGGAGAAGGAATATCCTTCGTTAACCATGAGAGCTTGTGATGGGCTAAGTTGGGACACCCCTGCAGGGTATAAACTTTCGAGTGCCGTGCCGGCAGTTATGTGGCAGATGGGAATTTGTTAATATCCGGTTGTAGAGAACTTGACACTTAACTTAATTAAAATGAAGAAACCGCATGTGTAGCCGTGATGGTCTCTTTTTGGCGGAGTCCGGGAAGAGATCACGGCCTTGTGTTATGCTTGAGCGTAAGTAGCTTCAGGATCACTTCTTGATCACTATTAGCTTCTCGACAGTGCGTTGCTTCTCTTCTCACTCTGTTTTGCGTAAGTTAGCAACCATATATGCTTAGTGCTTTGCTGCAGATCCACCTCACTACCCTTTCCTACCCTTAAGCTTAAATAGTCTTGATCTCGCGGGTGTGAGATTGCGGAGTCCTCGTGACTCACTGTTACTTCCAAACAGATGCAGGTGCCGATGATGCCAGTGCAGGGGACGCTACCGAACTCAAGTGGGAGTTCGACGAGGATTCGGGCCGTTACTATGTTTCTTTTCCGGATGATCAGTAGAGGAGCCCAGTTGGGATGATTGGGGATCTAGCATTTGGGGTTGTCTTTCTTTATTTTGGTTCCGTAGTCGGACCTTTGATTGTACCTTGGATGATGTATGGATTATTCATGTATTGTGTGAAGTGGTGATTGTAAGCTAACTCTTTATCCCTTTCTTATTCAGTACATGGGATGTGTAAAGATTACCCCTCTTGCTACAGACCTACCATGCGGCTATGCCTCTAAGCCGTGCCCCGACACGTGGGAGATATAGCCACATTTTGGGTGTTCCAAGTTGGTAATCAGAGCCTTCCCCGACTTAGGAGCCCCCCTGCTTGATCGAATCACTGACGCTGTTGAGTCTAGAACAAAATGTTTTGAGTCTTAGGATTATATATATATATATATATATATATATATATATATATATCAGAGAGTAGGATTATTTTTACTCCTCAGTCCCTTCGTCGCTCTGGTGAGGCCTCCTGACGTAGAAGTTTTGACTCTTCTCTTATCAAATTTCACGAAAAAATATTTAGGATCACACGGGTATCTTGGAATCGTTCTGATAGTCTTGTGACGAGAACATTGTTCTTGGTGCCTCCTGACATTTAGGGGTTGTGGCAGTGTCCTCGGGAGTTGAGCTCCGAGGTGTTGTCGTCATAATTTTATCGTTGCAGTTCTGGAATACCTGAGTTCACCGACATCGAAAATCTCTTTTATGCAGTTGTTGGTGAGATAACCTCGACGCCACCTAGTACTTGGGCGGGAGTTTGGGAGTATTGCCATAACTCGTATAACGGATGCTTTTCGAAGGTTGAGGTAAATGATTTCCGAAGGTTTCTTGGTTATGTGTTGAAGGATGGATACAGCTGGATGTAGGATTTGTTAGTTTTGGGTGAGATATTATGCTTCCCATGTATCCCCAACAGCTAATTGCATAACCAGAAAGTTACAGGAGTTTTATAGGTGGGAATTCAAGTAGCTCTAGTATTTCTTCCCACAGATATTTGGTTTGTGATTGGGTAATCCTTACCACTTATTGGTTCATATCCGTACCTTATTGCTTTATTCATCTACCTTTATCTAAGTGGCTTCTCAACCTCAATGGAAGTGTGATGATGTACCTTGGAATTCATTCGTTCATCCTTGTTCGAATGTTAAGACTTTATGTTGCAATTTAGATCCATTGATTCAGCTTGAATATCTGTTTTTCAAGATGTTAACGGATGTCAACCTCTTCAGGATGGCTCCTCCAACGCGTCAGAAGCTGGACCGCAATGATGGGGATCAGTCGAACCCTCCGCCACCACCTCCACCTCCGGAGGCATGGCAAGCTGTTAGAGCAGCCACCAACGCCAACACTCAGATGCTTTTGCAACTCTTGCAAGAGCGCAACCAAGGGCAAGGCAACCAAGGAAATCAAGGCCAAGGCAACAATCAGCCTCAGTTTGCTACCCTCAACCAGTTCCTCGAAAACCAACCGAAGTCCTTCAGCAACTGTGCCGAGGCCACAGACGCCGACGATTGGCTCGTGGATATCTGCAAACATTTTGAATGTAGCAATGTCAGGCCTGAGGACTTTGTCAAGTTTGCTCCGTTTCAACTCAAGGACCAAGCTGCTAAGTGGTAACAACAATACATATATTCCATAGGAGGTCGTGTGATTACGTGGGATGATTTCCACCGAGACTTCAAAGCTCATCACATTCCTCCAAGCGTTGCTGAGAGCAAGCGTGAGGAGTTCCGCAATCTCAAGAAAGGCAGCATGTCAGTGTATCAATACAATATCCAGTTTCAGAAACTTGCTCGCTTCGCTAAACAAGACGTCCCTGATGAAAAGAGTATGATTTATCAATTCAGAGGTGGCCTCAGAGAAGACCTGCAATTAGCGCTCGTGCTTCTTAAGCTGACTAAGTTTGATGAATTCTACAACATGGCACTAAGAAGAGAGTCAGGGATGCAGTTCAATCTTCTTCTTCATCACAAGTGACAGCTAAGCAACAGAAGTTCTGGTTGCTTGCTCCTCCTCCGTTTCGTCAGCCTTATCAGCAGAAGAGCAAAGGTGGCAACGGATCTTCCCACCCACCCAACCCAGTCTATCAGAACAAAGCTCAGTCTCAAGCTCCAAGGTCAAGTGGTCCTTATCACCGTCCTCTCTTAGAGGTTACTTGCAACAAGTGTCAGCAGAAAGGGCACTATGCAAACAAATGCTTCAACCAAAGGAGACTTCCGCCTCCTCCTCCTGTGAGATCTACCAGCAATGCAGTGGTCAAGCATAATCCCAAGCATGCTAAAGTGAACATGATGAACGCATCTCAAGCAGAGGATTCTTCAGAAGTGATCATGGGTAACCTCCCAATTAACTCTATTCTTGCAAAAGTTCTATTTGATACTGGTTCATCGCATTGTTTCATGTCAAGACCGTTTTTTGCCAAGCATGAATTCACTTCTTCTCATTTGGGTAAACCCATGGATATCGTTTCTCTGGGTAAACGGTTGAGTGCCAGTTTGGTGGTTCCGGATGTTTCCATCAAGATGGGAGACTATAGATTTCTATCTTCTCCAATGGTTCTTGGTGACTCGGATATTGATCTAATTCTCGGCATGGACTGGCTTTCTAAGCACAAGGCTCAGCTTGATTGTGCTGCCAGGTATATTCAATTGACACACTCTTTTGAGGATGTGATCATCTTTGTCGATCGGGATGAAACCATTCGACTATTTTCTCTCAATGAGAAGGGCGAGTTGAATGCCATCTCTTAGATTCCAGTCGTTTGCGAATACCAAGACATCTTTCCAGAAGAGCTTCCGGGAATGCCTCCTCACTGGCCAGTTGAATTCGTTATTGATCATGAGCATGGCATGGAACCTGTTTGCAAGCGTCCTTACAAGCTTGGAAGAAAGGAATGGAAGGAATTGAAGAAACAGCTCGATGAACAAGAGCGTCTGGGTCTGATCATACCAAGTTCATCTCCATGGGGCTGTGGTGTTCTTTTTGTCCAAAAGAAGGATTGCACAGACCGACTTTGTGTCGACTACCACCCATTGAACAAGAATACAACAAAGAACAAGTATCCACTTCCAACATCAATGAGCTATTTGAGCAACTCAAAGGTGCTCAAGTATTCTCCAAGCTTGATCTCCGTATGGGTTATCATCAGATTCGCATTTGTGTAGAAGATATCCCCAAGACAACATTCAGAACAAGCTATGGTTCTTATGAATATACTGTCATGTCTTTCGGCCTTGTCAATGCTCCTCCAATGATCTCTCGCATGATGAACTGCATCTTCAACCCTTACACAAATGATTTCGTCTTGATGTATCTCGATGATATCTTGGTCTTTTCCAAGAATAAGGAGGATCATGCCAAGCATTTGAAATTGGTACTCGACAAACTCAGAGAGCGTCAATTCTATGCAAAGTTTTCCAAGTGTGAGTTTTGGCTTGATGAAGTTCTTTACCTTGGTCATATCATCTCAGCTAAAGGCATCGCTGTTAATCCCGAGAAGGTGTCTGCAATTCTGAATTGGGAACCTCCTCAGAATGTCAAGCAGCTCCGCAGTTTTCTTGGGCATGCAAGCTATTGTCGAAGACTCATTGAGAATTTCTCTGAGATTGCAAAGCCTCTTTCCAACCTCCTCCATAAGCATGTTAAGTATGTCTAGACGCCTGAATGTGATGTTGCTTTCAACACCCTCAAAGAGAAGTTAGTCACAGCTCCTGTCTTGACTCCTCCTGATGAATCCAAGCCATTCGAAGTTTTCTGTGATGCCTCCCTGCAAGGTCTCGGTGCTGTGTTAATGCAAGAGAAGAAAGTTGTGGCTTATACCTCTCGTCAGTTGAAGCCCAACGAAAGGAAATACCCCACTCACGACGTTGAGTTGGTGGCAGTTGTCCATGCATTATTAACGCGGAGACATCTCTTGTTGGGACGGAAAGTAGACATCTTCACTGATCATAAGAGCCTCAAGTATATCTTCACTCAACCCAACCTCAACCTCAGGCAGACTCGTTGGGTCAAAATGATTCAAGAATACAATCCGAGTATTGAATATACTCCAGGCAAGGCCAATGTCATTGCAGATGCTTTGAGCAGGAAGGCTTAATGCAATAGCTTAATTCTCAAGCCCTTCCAACCGGACCTTTGTGAAGCTTTTCGCAAACTGAATCTCCAAGTTGTTCCTCAAGGCTTTCTTGCCAACCTCCAAGTCTCTCCTACTTTGGAAGATCAAATTCGTGAGGCACAACTCCTGGATTCCAGGGTGAAGAAGGTGAAACATGGGATTGCCAAGAGCCAACCCAAATACAAGTGCTGTCGCATTGATGAGAAAGACACTCTCTTCTTCGAGGACTGGATTGCGGTTCCTAAAGGTGATCTAAGGAAAGTCATTATGAACGAGGCGCACAATTCCCTTCTATCCTTTCATCCTGGAAGTAAGAAGATGTACCATGACCTCAAGCAGTCGTATTGGTGGACTCGAATGAAGCGAGAGATCACTCAATTCGTGAATGAATGTGATGTCTGCAGAAGGGTGAAAGCAGAACACCAATGGCCAGCTGGTCTCCTCCAACCTCTTTCTATTCTAGAATGAAAGTTTGACCATATTGAGATGGACTTCGTGACTGGATTTCCCAAGTCCAAGCGTGGAAATGATGCTATCTTCGTTCTCATCGACAAGCTCACTAAAGTGGCTCATTTCCTTCCAATCAAAGAATCTATCACAGAAGCTCAGTTGGCACAGCTGTACACCTCCAGGATTGTCTCTTTGCATGGCATTCCGCAATTGATATCTTCAGATCGTGGAAGCATCTTCACTTCTAAGTTCTGGGATTCCTTCCAGAAGGCCATGGCACCAACATTCGCTTCAGCACAGCCTTCCATCCTCAAACTAGTGGCCAAGTCGAGCGAGTCAACGAAATCCTTGAAGATATGCTCAGGGCTTGTGTCATTTCCTTCGGTATGAAGTGGGAAGATTGTCTTCCATATGCCGAGTTCTCCTACAACAACAGCTTCCAAGCGAGTTCGGGCAAGGCCCCATTCGAAATTCTCTATGGCAGAAAGTGTCGTACTCCTCTCAATTGGTCAGAGACTGGTGAACACCAACTTCTTGGCAATGACTTGATCACAGAGGCTGAAGAAATGTGCAAAGTCATCCATGAAAATCTCAAAGCCGCGCAATCGCGCCAGAAGAGTTACTATGATAGCAAGCACCGTGACTTGGCTTTCGAGATCGGAGACCATGTCTACCTCCGCGTCTCTCCAATGAAAGGCACTCGTCGCTTTGGTATCAAAGGTAAGCTTGCCCTAGATATGTGGGTCCTTTCAAGATCATTGGCAAAAGAGGCGACCTCGCCTATCAACTTGAACTTCCGTCCAACTTCGCAAATGTGCACGATGTGTTTCACGTGTCACAGCTTCGCAAGTGCTTCAAGACTCCTGAGCGCACCATCAACTTCAAAGATATTGATCGCCAAGAAGATCTGTCTTATCATGAGCGTCCCGTTGCTATTCTTGAAGAAACCGAGCGCAAGACTCGCAACAAGTTTATCAAATTCCTAAAAGTGAAGTGGTCACACCATTCCAATCGACAAGCCACCTGGGAACGCGAGGACCACCTCCGTTCCGAATATCCGGAGTTCTTTCAGTCCAAGATCTCGGGACGAGATCCTCTTGTAGTGGTGGAGTGTTGTAACACCTCGGATGTAACTTGCCATATTTGTAACTCCGACTCTTGCCATTTTTGGCTTTAAGTTATGAGATTCCCTTCCTGCTTGGGTTTTGTCTTCGTTTTGCTTTTGTTCATGTCATGCATTTCATATCATGTCATCACGTGCATCGCGTTTGCATACGTGTTCGTCTCATGCATCCGAGCATTTTCCCCGTTGTCCGTTTTGTAATCTGACACTCCCACATTCACCGACGCACCCCTCTTGTCTCTTTTCGTGAGCGGGTGTTAAATGTTCTCGAAATGGACCGAGATTTCCCAAGTGGCCTTGGTACACCACCGGTAGACCGCCTGCCAAATTTCGTTCCATTTGGAGTCCGTTTGATACTCATCTAAACCATCTCCATGTCCTTCGTCGTCGGATCACGATCGTGTGTGCGAAACCCTAGATCCACCCTCTCCCTCCGCGCCGGACACGTCCAGGCGGCGATGGACGCGTCCGCTTCCGCGCACCATCCACTCAGACGCCGCCACATGGCGCTCCACCGTCGCCGCCGCCGAAGCCCGCCAGGCCCGCGCTCCGCCCCCGTGGCCCGACCGCGCCTCGCCGCCCGCGCCTCCTAGCGCCGCCGCCGCGTCCGCTCCCTGCCGCCTTGCTCGCTCTCCGCGCCGCCCTAGCGCCGCCGCCGTCGCCCGCTTCGTCGGCCGGCTCTGTGGCCCGCGGCCCTCGCCGGAGTCGCCTCCGCCTCGCCGCCTCTTCCTCTGCAGCTCCGGCCAGATCCGGTCGAGGAGCGACCGGGTCGGGCGACCCAAGCTCCGGCCGCCCTTCCCCATCTCTGGCGACGCCTCCGATGACCTTACGAAGAACCTCAGGAACCGTGCCACCAAACCCTAGACCCGTTTCACGAGAGGTATATTTCTCTAAATCCTTTTCTGCAAAATATTATGCCCCAGTTCAATCAAAATGTTCATTGTGAGATGATCTTCATTTCATTCCATTGTGGCATGCTTGTTTGAGCTCATCTTGATGCACTAATCATTGATGCAAGAGTGCTATAAAATGTTTACTGCTGCTACTTATCAGTTTATGGTGATTTGTCATTTTTGTCACGTTTCATGTGTGCATCATATGGGCATGAGCTCTACATGTGTTTTGAACTGCAACATGCCATGTTTGCAGGGGTGCTTGTCTGGCATTTTTGTGATCAATGTGGTGACTAGAACAAGCATGCAAACTAGGCTTCGTGATATTGTTGTTTTCAGGGACTTAGTATTTTGCTAAGTCTTTTGCCTGATGTTATTTTGATGCCATGTAAACATGATGCTACAGTCAGATCCATGCTTATTTTGGGATACTTCAGTAAGGATGTTTTGAACATATGGTCATGCTCTATCCATCCATGCCCCTGTTTGCAATTATGGAGTGCCCTAGCATGTCTTATTCTTCCTCTATGTTTGCTATAAAATGTTCCTGGCAGAATGTTAACATGTTAATCAATTTTTGCCATGGTTGTTGTTGGTGATCCAAGCATCCTATGAGCTTTCTCTTGCCATGTTTAGCTTCATGAACATGTCATCTTGCTGTTTCTATGCTTGTTTTGTCATGCAAGGCTTTGTGATGAGTAGTTTGAGCTTGCAAAGTTGCCATCATAATTCTGTATATGACATGCTTTGTTTTTCTGCTAAGTCTGAAACTGTTAATATAACTTGCTATGTTTCAATGAGTGCCATCATATCTTCTGTGTCTTTTTCGCTCATGATCGGTAAGGGAATTTTGTTCTATGCATTTATTATAATTATGGCATGCCTTTGTTTTCTATGATATATTCCTGTTGCTTCTTATTTGTTTGCTCTAAATAGTGCTTCCTGATGTTGTTTTTGACATGTTAGTAATTTCTCAAAGTCTGTGATGCTGATATCTTTTCCACTTTTTCCATGCTTGTTTGAACCTGCTCTTATGTGATTTAGCCGTAGCTCAGTGTTCATGTTTTGTCAAGCATCTTGTGTACATCACTTCCATATACTTTCATGTCATGTTGGAGTGCAGTAGCTTAGTTTCTTGTTTCATTCTAGATGGCATCGTGCTGTTAATCGCAGAATTGTGCCATTCTTGTTTTGCTTGCCATTTGCAAACTGTGCATCCGTTTTCGGTGATGTTTATATCGATTTCGACTGAAATGGTATCATATTTCCGGCGGCACACTTGGTTTGCCAAGTTGATGCCTTGATCATTCTTTCTCTTCCGAAGCACGCATATGCATTGCATATCATGTCCTGCATATCATGCCATGTTTTGAATCATGTTGCTTGTGCATTGCACCGTTATTGATTGTTGGTCCTTTGCTTGTGTTCTTGCTTTGGGTAGAGCCGGGAGACGAGTACGTGATCGAGGAACCTGTTGAGTACGCTAACGAGGATCAATGTTTCGACAACTCTCAGAACTTTGCAGGCAAGATGACCATACCCTCGAAATCACTTCTATCATTGCTTGCTAGTTGTTTGCTCTATTGCTATGCCGCGCTACCTACCACTTGCTATATCATGCCTTGCATATTGCCATGTCAAGCCTCTAACCCACATTTCCTAGCAAACCGTTGTTTGGCTATGTTACCACTTTGCTCAGCCCCTCTTATAGCGTTGCTAGTTGCAGATGAAGATGAAGTTTGTTCCATGTTGGAGCATGGATATTGTTGGGATATCATTATTATATATTATTTAATTTAATGCATCTATATACTTGGTAAATGGTGGAAGGCTCGGCCTTTTGCCTGGTGTTTTGTTCCACTTTGCCGCCCTAGTTTCCATCATACCGGTGTTATGTTCCTTGATTTTGCGTTCCTTGCGCGGTTGGGTGTTATGGGAACCCCTTGACAGTTCGCTTTGAATAAAACTCCTCCAGCAAGGCCCAACCTTGGTTTTACCATTTGCCTACCTACCACCATATACCTTTCCCTTGGGTTCTGCACACTCAAGGGTCATCTTTATTTTAAACCCCCCGGGCCAGTGCTCCTCTGAGTGTTGGTCCGAAACGGGTAGGCTGCGGGGCCACCTTAGGGCAACTTGAGGGTTGGTTTTACTCGTAGCTTGACCTATCCGGTGTGCCCTGAGAACGGGATACGTGCGACTCCTATCGGTATTTGTCGGCACATCGGGCGGCTTTGCTGGTCTTGTTTTACCATTATCGAAATGTCATGTAACCGGGATTCCGAGACTGATCGGGTTTTCCCGGGACAAGGAATATCCTTCGTTGACCGTGAGAGCTTGTGACGGGCTAAGTTGGGACACCCCTGCAGGGTATAAACTTTCGAGAGCCTTGCCTGCGGTTATGTGGCAGATGGGAAATTGTTAATATTCGGTTGTAGAGAACTTGACACTTAAATTAATTAAAATGAAGCAACCGCGTGTGTAGCCATGATGGTCTCTTTTCGGCGGAGTCCGGGAAGAGAACACGGCCTTGTGTTATGCTTGAGCGTAAGTAGCTTCAGGATCACTTCTTGATCACTATTAGCTTCTCGACCGTGCGTTGCTTCTCTTCTAGCTCTCTTTCGCGTAAGTTAGCCACCATATATGCTTAGTGCTTTGCTGCAGCTCCACCTCACTACCCTTTCCTACCCTTAAGCTTAAATAGTCTTGATCTCGCGGGTGTGAGATTGTTGAGTCCTCGTGACCACGGTTACTTCCATACAGATGTAGGTGCCGATGATGCCAGTGCAGGGGACGCTACCGAACTCAAGTGGGAGTTCGAGGAGGATTCGGGCCGTAACTATGTTTCTTTTCTGGATGATCAGTAGAGGAGCCTAGTTGGGACGATCGGGGATCTAGCATTTGGGGTTGTCTTTCTTTATTTTAGTTCCGTAGTCGGACCTTTGATTATACCTTGGATGATGTATGGATTATTCATGTATTGTGTGAAGTGGCGATTGTAAGCCAACTCTTTATCCCTTATTCAGTACATGGGATGTGTAAAGATTACCCTTGTTGCGACAGACCTGCCATGCGGCTATGCCTCTAAGGCGTGCCCCGACACGTGGGAGATATAGCCGCATTGTGGGTGTTACAATTGGTGTCTCTCCGATGATGCATGAGTAGTTATTTGTAGACCTTCGGGTCCGTAGTTAGTTGCTAGATGGCTTCCTCTCTCTCATTTGATTCTCAATACAATGGTCTCTTGGAGATCCATATGATGTAATTCTTTTGCGGTGTGTTTGTTTTGATCCGATGAACTTTGAGTTTATCATTAGATCTATCTCTTTTTATCCATGAAAGTTATTTGATTCTTCTTTGATCTCTTATATGCATGATTGATTACAGCCTCGTATTTCTTCTTTGATATTTGGGTTTGTTTGGCCAACTTGATTTATCTTGCAATGGAAAGAGGTGCTTTGTGATGGGTTCGATCTTACGGTGCTTGATCCTAGTGACAGAAGGGGAACCGACATGTATGTATCATTGCCATTAAGGATAACAAGATGGGGCCTATTTATACATAAATAGATCTTGTCTACATCATGTCATCGTTCTTATTGCATTACTCCATTTCTCCAGGAACTTAATACACTAGACGCATGCTGGATGGTGGTCGATGTGTGGAGTAATAGTAGTAGATGCAGGAAGGAGTCGGTCTACTAACATTGGACGTGATGCCAATATTATGACCATTGCCTAGATATCATCATGATTACTTGAAGTTCTATCAATTGCCCAACAATAATTTGTTCAGCCACCATTTGCTATTTTTCTCGAGAGAATCCACTAGTGAAAACTACGCCCCCCGGGTCTCTTCCTTAATATATTTGCCTTTGCGATCTATTTTCCTTTGCTTTTTATTTTCAGTTCTATTAAACTAAAAATACAAAAATACCTTTCTGCAATTTATTTTATCTGAGATCTATTTATCCCATCTATCATATTTTATCACGTTCGTTTGCTAATTCGTGGCATCGTTACCCGAAAGGGATTGACAGCCCCTTTAACACGTAGGGTTGCGAGTATTTGTTATTTGTGTGCAGGTGCTGCTTACGTAGTGTTGCTTGGTTCTCCTACTGGTTCGATAACCTTGGTATTATCACTGAGGAAATACCTGTCGTCGCTGTGCTGCATCATCCCTTCCTCTTTGGGGAAATACTGACGTAGTTTTTTTACACCTATACCGACGTAGTTCTAGCAGACATCAAAATGAATTTCTAGTGCCGTTTCCGGGGAGACATCAATAGCATCTACCAGGTTCCTAATCACAAATCTCATCTCCTCGTGATTTACATTATTTGCCATTTGCCTCTCGTTTTCCTCTCCCCCACTTCACAAAAATTTGCCGTTTTATTTGCTCTCTTTTTCGTTCACCGTTTTCTTGCCGGATCTGTTTTTGCGTGTGTTCTTGTTTGCGCAGTCATGATGCCTCAAAGAAAATATTATGATGTTCCTTACCCCAATATATTATTTTAAATTTAGAAAAGTACTAAGGAATATATGACTACCCAATTTGAGCACAATAAATACTTTACCTAAGAACTTAAGGAACACTCCGTTGTGCTAGATGCTATAACAAAATAACTCGATGATATTAGTAGAGAAGTTTGCAATCTCCAATCCAATTATGCTTTTGCTAAAAGTTTTCTAGGAAAAATATCCGATGCATAAGCTACCCTAGTAAATCAAATGTCCGCTAAACCAATCTCGTCAGAGGACAAAAATGACGACGATCTTAAAATGGTCGGTGTTACTTCTATTGATTCCTTGTTTAGTAAAATTAAGATTGATGATAAAGGGACTGGAGAAGAGTCAACTTTATCTAGAAGGCGTCCCGATAATTCGGAGGGTGAAAATCTTGTTGAGAAAATTGATAAAAGTGGGTTTGAAGAGGTCAAAACTTTAACTAGTGATGTGCTCACTCTTTTGGATTACAAAGACTTTAATTATGATAGTTGCTCTTTGATTGATTGTATTTCTTTGTTGCAATCCTGAATCACCCCATGCTTATGAATAAAATAAAACTTCTACTAAACATATTGTTGATGCTTTGATGAAATCTTTGGAAGAAAAATTGGAATTAGAAGTTTCAATTCCTAGAAAATTACATGATGAGTGGGAACCTACTATCAAAGTCAAGATTAAAAATTATGAGTGTTTTGCTTATGTGACTTGGGTGCTATTTTTCTACAATTTCGAAATCTTTATGTCATGTGCTTGGTCTTACTGATATTGAAGAGTGTTCTTTAAATTTGCACTTGGTGGATTCTACTATTAAAAAGCCTATGGGAAGAATTAATGATGTTCTTATTCTTGCAAATAGGAATTATGTGCCCATAGATTTTAGTGTTCTTGATATTGATTGCAATCCGTCTTGTCCAATTATTCTTGGTAGACCATCTTTTTACGCGCTACCGATGCCGTGATTGATATGAAAGAGGGCAATATTAAGTTCGAATTTCCATTAAGGAAGGGTATGGAATGATTTCCTAGAACAAGAATTATGCCACCATATGAATCAATCATGAGGGCATCTTATGGATCTAGGAACAAGGATGACAAAACTTAGATCCTTGCACTACAAAAAATACACTTCCGTGATGATATGTGTTTGTCACAGTAGGTCGCTTTTTTTGTCATGCATGTACATCCATGACAAATGTATGACAAAATCAAGATAGGCATACATGTGCTGACGTAGAAGTGTTCCATGACATTACCAAAATTATCATCACGGAAGTGTCCACTTCCATGACGATAAATCGCGCGTCACGGAAGTGCTTTCGTCAAGGGTGACCGACACGTGGCATCCACCGTAACGGAACGCCGTTAAGCTATCGGGTCGGGTTTTGGATCCGATAACCCGTTAACAGCCCCGACCAATGGGGATTTTCCACGTGTAAAATCATCATTGGCTGGAGGAAACACGTGTCGGCTCATCGTTGGGATAGATGTCAACCACTCATTGGACGGAAGGTGCCTATGATACGTCGACACGTGGCACGACCCAACAGAGGCCCATTCCTGTGAAAAGGCCGGCCCGTTTGACTTGGTCAAAAGCTGGCAGGCCAGCCCATGGAAAGCCTGTTAACGACCTGTTCGAATATAGCCCATTTATAGCCCGCTAACCCAAGGCCCGTTACGCCCTATCCGAATTAGGCCCAGTAGCGTCATCTGGGCCATCCAATATGATTCCAACCTATTTTCACTTCTGGCCCATGTATGGCCCATGAAGTCTTTCGGCCCATATGAGGCCCTATGTAACTCTTGGCCTACTAACGGCCCGTGGTGAAACTGGCCCGTAATGAACAATGTATCACTTTACACCCATTAACGGCCCTTGGTGAAACTGGCCCGTAATGAACAGTGTATCACTTTATACCCATTAACGACCCATTATTCCGTTGGGCCATTTCCAGCCCATGTTATCTTTCGGCCTTCTCAGAGCCCATTTATTCTTGGACTCATTTCCAGCATTCATTTACTTACGGCCCGTTACTGTCATTTTCTGCTTGTGGGCCAAATTCAACCCGTGGTTACAGTCGGCCCGTTTGTGGTCCGTTAATATGTTGGGACGTTTTCAGAGCATCATCAAATAAGGCCTATTAACGATGGCCCGTTATGGTCGGCCCATGAACGGACGATTCCAACTCTAGCCCGTTTACGGCCATAATGCGGCCTGTTATTGGCCCATGTTTGGCCATCGATCATACTGCCCGTATAAGGCCCATTGATGATACGGCTCGTAGAAGGCCCATTGTTTCTACGGCCCGTAGAAGGCCCACTGTTTCTACGGCCCGTAGAAGGCCCACTGTTTCTACGGCCCGTAGGAGGCCCAGTGTCACTACAGTAAATATTAGCCTATGGTTATTGTGGCCTAGTTTTAAAAAATAGGTTATTGCAGCCACTAGCAAACCGCGGAAAAAGAATGCAATGACTAGAAGCAAACAAATAAACAAGACAACAAGGAAATAAATAAGCAAGCAACTTACGCTAGGCTATCACGGCTATCACACATATTACATCCACTGGGCATCAAAGTTCGCCACCAGTGCAAATAAACGCGCCGACAAAAGAATATACAAAACTGAGAGCACTTTAGAAGGCACTAGGCCTGGCCAGGTCGAGCCCCCCCAAACAGCTGAAGAAGCTGAGTAGACCTCAGTTGTGTCAACGATAGATGCATCAACACTAGAATTAAGGCATGATGGTGCGCACGGCAGTCTTCTGACATCTTCATTGCATCTTTGACTTCAAGTTAGAGCTGAGCTGAAGCAAGCCTTTCCGCTTTAAGTCAAGACTGAAGAAGTCGAACTGATTGAGGCAGCGACTGCACAGAGGTTGTCTCATACCTGCTGGTGAGTAGCTTCAACTCACTATCTTCATCAAGACAGGACCTTGGGGTCACCTCGCTGTCCTCAAGATGGGTTGGCTCACTATCTTCCCTAAAGTTCTGCCTGGCGTAAGAGATACGAGTCTGAAAGAGAAACAAGGAGACACGTAACAGGTTTCACAATTATATAAGCAAATAAATGGATCTGTTCTACATAAGGAACATGTTTTTACAACTACAATTTGAAACTGGTAGTTGTTGCAAACATCCAATCAGATGTAAACAGCAAAGAAAACAACAGTGGAGGAAATGATGCCTATCCAAATATATACTAGAACAAAGTTTGAAGGCTTGAGAAGGATGAAATTACATTACATGTTAACACAAGCTGGACAAAGTCCTTCTCCATGTTGATGGAAGGATAATTCAATAAATTCCCCAAAGAAAATTCTTTATAAGCGTTGCCATTATTCTACATTTTGCAAAGAGTAAATATAGATCAAATAATATTGGAAGAAACAGAGGATAATGAAGCTCAGGTGCAGACTGATGATACATAATCAAATAGCAATTAATTAAGTACAGCATTACAAGGCAAAAGGGAGAGAGGTACTGACAAGAGCAATGCAGAGCCCATTATTGTTTTGAGATTGTATGATCCTTTGAGCAAGGATATTCATCTGAAATTAGTTTTCATACAAGAGAGAAGGTAAGGCACAAGCAGAAATTTAGGAATTCAAATTTTGAATTGATATCATAGACAGTACCTGACGCTGGGCTCCCAACAGTTCTAATAGGGGTTTGGCCATTGGAGAAGGGGTAAAGTGTGGTACAGTTGGGCCTGTGTTTTCTGTGGCTGCAGATCTATCTGATTTAACATGTATCATTACCTTTTGCAAATACCTAGTTTGTACTCCCTGACGACCTGCACTCACCCTCTTCCTTTTGGACACCTATTATGAAAGAACAACATTTGACTGGAAAAACATAGTGTGACGACACATGGAATAGGTACAGAAAATGGATAGGTATGACATATACTCATATATGATGCTTAAACTAAGCAGATGGTGTAACAAAGTAGAAGTAATGCAAGAGGTCAGAAGCAAAATATGTGCGACCAATACAACTTTGCAAAGTTAGAGCAAGCACCTTGATGGGTGAATAAGATAGGCCATCCTCCACCATGCCAGGTTTGTTAGGCAGTGGATCATTCCGCAATATTCCTCTCATGCGCCCATTCTCATATTCATTTTGATAATGTTCAATATCTTACATGCATGAAAACATAAAAACAAGTGAGTTTTTCTTTGTAATGCAGAAGTGATTCTAATCCAATACTGACTCCCTGTAAACCCCTTTGTGCTACATTTGCAATTCTTTTAAAAGATGCCATGCATGCTGTAATTTGTTGTGCGCATTAATATAGTGTGGCCTACTACTCAAAATATGAGAGCTCCAGGAGTGATGACACTTCGCCGATGATAGCTTCAACATATAGTAAAGAAGAACAAGTCGACCTGACCTGACAGATTCAAAGTATACTAAGGGAGAACAACTCGACCTGACCAGTCGACCGCAAGAGAAGAGTATCATCTTAAAGAAGAGCAGAAGAGCAAGCAGATTGAAGATATTACAAGTCTTTTAATACAATGTCGGTTGGCCACCCATGATGAACCAGAGCGCACAGAGAAATACTATTCTTTCCGGTCTCTCCATATGTGGCTTACATGCATTTCGAAACTAAAGTAGGAACATTTAGCTAACCAATTAAACATCTCTCAGTTTTACTAATATCAGCAATAATATCAGATATGAATTTGTACAACTAAACTTGTTTAGCTCGATGGGTGGAGCAGTGCTATTACGACACGAACCACGTAGGCTGATTGTGGTCATCATAAAATGGGAAAAAAATGAGCATGATGAGTACAGTGTTGACCATGGCAGTGGGATGGCAGATCTGAAGCTGCAAACCGCGCAAAGGGTAGTTAGCAACTGATGTTTGCTTTGAAATAACAACTAAGATTTGGTATGGACAAGAAAGTATGGTCAACAAGTGACAAACAAATGCAATTATGCTGTCTCTCTATATGTCGCGACATGCCTTTGGAAACTCAAGTGGGACCTTTAGCTAACCAATTAAATGTGTCGGTTAACTAATATCAGTATCATATCACAATCATATTTGAACAACTAAGCTTTCGAATTCTGAGTGTTGTGTTGTTTAGCTTGAAGGGTGGAGTAATGCTAGTACGACAGAAAGCACCTACGCAGATCATAGTAGAGTAGATAAAAGGGGAAAACCCTAAGAATCAAAAGAAAAATCAGGAAAGTGGAACTAGCTGGACCAGTGGGTGGCGCACATGCTTTTCGAAACGAATATAGGAACATTAGGTGACCAATTAAACGTTCTCTGTTTTAGTGATATGAGCATCATATCAGATTCGTATTTCAACACGTAAGCTTTGGGTTGAGGTCTTGAGGAGCAGTGCTAGCACAACACGAAGCACCTACGATGATGGTAGTGAATATAAAGGGGGGAAACCATAAGCTTTACGACTATAGTGCCCGTGCCATGGCGGATCTGAAGGTGCAAACCGGACAAAGCTACTTCGCAACCAATGTTTGCTTTCAACTAGCCACTACTATTTGGTACAGACAAGAAAAGTACAGTAAACAAATTACGATCTATTTTCCGGGTGAGATCAATAACTTAAGCACATATGGAAGAGTACCACCTCTCTTGCGACGCCGTGTAGGCCTATGCTGATTCGTTGAGGGTGCTGCGGGTGCGATGGCTGTCGGTGGGAGGGAACAAGACTTTAGACGGCAGAGGGCCGGGTCGGGGATATATCCTGTTGCCGTGGACGAGGCGGTCGTAGGAACGGCAACGGCAAGGTGGACGAAGGCGCCGATGAAGCGAGAGGAGGCGATGAAAGGATGTTGGTCCAGTGCCGTGGATGAGAGATGTCCATTTCTTGCAGTGGACGACGGGGTAGGGGTAGCGGCTCCAGCAAGGTGGAGGATGGGTTGGCGGACGGAGGAGGCTGGTCGCAGTGTGGAGGTTGTCGTGCCGCCGACGGTGTATGAATGGGGAAATGGAGGGGAGGGGGGATCTCAAACTTTGGGACGCGCTTCTCTGAAATGGGGGAAAGTTACGAACTTATCCCCCGTTTAAAATTTCGGACATCGCATCGGTTGGGGATAGGACGGTAATCTTGCATCTCCCAAATATTAGCCGGTAACTATTTCGGGCGAGGAGAGGGTGTTTTGCCGCCCACGGTTGGTGCCCACGGTGTATGAACGGGGCTGACAGGTAGGGCGGTTGTGTCACGTCTGATGGAAGTTACACATCTTCCCCTATTTAAAATATAAGCCTACATCGATTTCGGATGAGGAGAGTTTGTTTTGCCGCCCACCGTGTATGAATGGGGAAATGGAGGAGGAGACACATGTCTTTCGGACGAGCTTGAATCAAATGTGTTTTGCCGCCCACGTTTGGCGCCCACTATGTCTGAATGGGCTTAGAGGCCGTCGTGTCACGTCTGATTGAAGTTACTAGTCTACCCCTATCGATAGCAGTGTAAATCCTGTCGATAAGGATGTCAAGTGTCAGGGGTAGACAGTAATTTCCATCTCGCAAACACTTGCTTCGAACAGCCCACAAATTATAGTGGGTGTTTAGCCGATTCGTTCAAAACTTGGGAGAATTAGCATTCACGTTTGCCCTGGGACCTGGCAAACTAAATTCAAATCCAATTTGTATTCGATTACGAATATCCACAGATAATTATACGTTTTGTTATTTATTTATTCAAAACCACAACAAAGATTTATTCCACCTTTATATATGATCATGATTTAGAAACATCGTGATCTTCGAATTCAGTAGGTTGGATACACTCTGAGTCAATATTTCATCCAATACAATATGCTCACACGACAAACAGTTCACCTTATGTCAATCATACAAGTTCTGAGGATTACCTCGCCTAAAAAATTCGGATCATTACAACACATGGACAACATAGGGGGTCTTGCAACATAATCCATTCAGAGACATGACACAACATGCAAGTACAATAATCTAATGAAAATTTGAACTGGTATCTAAAGAAGAACCGGGATTATCTTGGGCTTCAGATAGCAGAAACAGCAGGACCTCCTCCGTCTTCAAATGCAACATTCTTACTTCCTCCAATTCTTGGGTTGCTTGCATAATGCGTGCCGCTAATTCTGTAATTTCCAGCCTCAAGATAAATATTACCTCATTCATGGCAGCCACACCATCTCTTTCTGCCTCTAGTAGAGCCTTAAGCACTATAATATCTGTGCTCAGACTGCTCTCCGGCGGTGTTGCCTCTGAACTGCTACCATCTGGTAACATGGATGGCGCACTGCTTCCACAAATAGATTCTGGGGTTGTACATTGTGTCCTAGTGTGAACGGCATCCTGAAAGGTTTCTGCTGGACATCAGTAAGAGATAGTTATCGTATGATCCAGGCAGTAAGCTTACATGGTAAACGACAGACGAATTATTGCCGAGCATGGCAAACTATATTTAAATGGTTCGAAGCAGCATCAGCCGAAAAGAAATTAAAATGGTAAGATGAAACTAGGGATGTAAGTGGCAAATAAACGAAATCCGCTAGTCCCATCTAGTTAGTTTTTGCTACCTCCCTAGTTCATTTTCCTCAAAAAAACAAAAACTCATACCACTAGTGGACTTTAATCGGGATTAAACCGGACCCAGTTGACATCCCTAGTTGAAAGGGAGTGTACAACCACTATATTTAAGTTGCCAAGGCATCTAAGCAGTTGAAATAATCTGAGAAAGAACTTAACAGTGTGGCCTCATATTAACTACGAAGACAATCATGTGATGAAGTTGAGAGGAAAAGTTAAGGACTCAAATGAAATAGGCATGCATTTCTTTATGATAGTACAGCAGGCACTGCTGACATATTGGCCGATTCAGGTATAGCGTAACAACAAATAAGCATTCGAATCAAGCAATACAACAAAGCAGACAACTGAACTATTTGTAATTCGGTAGGATTACACGTTGAGGGCACAAGCCAAGAAAGCAGCCCACTCGTATTACATTTCACATGTACTGAAACACACTGGCTTACCATATGTTGCTGTGAAGCCTAGCTGCTGTTGCAATGTTCTTTGAAGATATCATCAGCATCCCGTGGTTGCAAATCTTCTGCACCATCTATTTAGGTAAAATTAATTTTAATTGCATGCACTGGTCCGAATTGATCATCAATGGTTCATCTAAACTAATGAAAGAAGGGTGTGTGCATACATGACAATACTCCCTCTGATTCTTTTTACTTTGCGTATAACTTTTTCTCAGTTTTCTCGTATTAGTCTGCGCATTGCCGATTCCTAGCGCTGGTTTCCTTTTGTGCCCCGCCCCATCCTCCTCTGCCCTAATTAATTGGCAAATTAGTCTAGAAAAATTAAACCAGTGCCCTCCTTGGTATGCGGGTCAAGAGTTATGGGCAGAGTAAATAGAATCGGAGGGAGTATATCTGCTTCCCTCTATTTTTATGCTTGTTCGAGGTGCCAGCCCCAAAAGAACAAATATTTTGCTTGATGGGGTTGGCAGCTCCATAATTAATAGAAGCATCAAATTAGTCATGCAACTTGGGAAGATCAAGAACACACAAACAAGTAATGAACAGAGGCTCGGAGTAGTGATGTAATAGCTAGCATCAGAAAATGTAGGGTAAAATGAACAAAAAGTAGCAGAACCACATGCTAGTTTGCTGATGTGTAATTAAGCATAGAGAACATTAAGTAGTCTGATGGAACCAACAGGTGGCATCAGAACAAAACTAAAGCATATTAACTATATGTGCACTGGTATGTAATTTAGCACATGTAACATGTTCACTTCCAGAAGTATGGCCCTACAGGTGCAAGCAGAATAATGCGTCTCATGAAAAACTGAATGATGCCCTGAAGAAATTCAAAGGTGTGGTGCTTATGCTAGGAAAGTGAACGTAGGCGCCGGCCGTTGGATAATAGTACCTAATTCTCGGTGGCGTATGGGTATCGTTGTCATACTTGACAGCTAAGGATCGTTGATGGTGCTCGTGTTGCGGTTGAGTTTGGGCCGGCTGTCGCCGTCGCTGAAGAGGCTCCGGTGCTACGGTTACAGCGCCTGTCGACATACAAGAAAGCTCATCTATGGTAAGTGAACAGTTGCACGATAAAGAGAAAATACAAAGGAGTACAAATCGAAATAACCTGATGAGGCTGCGGCGTCGGTAAAGCAGGGCCGGTGGAGTTGAATATGACGTCCGTGGAGCGGGTCCGGTGTAGTAGACGAAGGCTTCGGCAGGCGCGTTGTACAGTGCTTTCGGTGAGGCGGATCTGTTGCGGCGGACGAGGGCTTGTATGAAGGGCCAGCGAAGGGGCGGACGAGGGAGTCAGTGAAGGGCCTACGTTGTGGTGGACGAGGGCGCCGGTTAAGCAGATCCGGTGCGGTGGACCATGATGGCGGTCAAGGAGATCTGGAGCGATGGACAAGCCAGTCGTTGAAGCGGCTCCGGTGAAGTGGTGAGTTGGCAGTTGGGGGTTCCAAGGTGCGGAAGGTAGATCCGGCGGGGTGTGAGATCCACCGCTGCGGCGGAGGACTAGATTCGGCGGCTTGCCGTGGTTGGGGGGGGGGTCGGGGAGGGGAAGGGGAGGGGCTCTGGGGAAGAATGTTGGGGGCAAAGAGGGGAAAACAATGGAGTTACCAAAGCAGCCCTTTTCCGTTCATGTGGCAGGGGTAAAACAGGAATATCGCAGGGCTAAACTTTCGGGCGCGTGATATTTCGATGTGAGCGGGAAGTTTGAAAGCTTTTGGCACCTAAAATTATAAGTATTCTGCTCTCGTACGGCGGACTATGATATCATGGCCGACAATTTGTTTGTTTTGCACGCAAAAAATGTGCAAGTTCTGAAAATCAATGTCTCCAACTCGAAACTTAGATTGTCCATTCAATTCAAATATGGATCATTGAGCTACTACAAGAAAATACCATCATACGGTCCAATTCAAATGAAATTCCAAATGTGTTTATCCTAAATATGATGACAAAAGCAAAAATGTGTATGTGTATGAATAAAGTGGATGATTATAAAGTTTGAACATGCCCGTATGTGTATATGTCTAGGTTTGATATATGAATTTGAAATCACGAAATCCCGGCTTAAAAAATGTACCTCCATTTAAATGTACTACAAAAGCTAATGATGGAGTCGAATTCCAAAATTCCAATCTTAGGTTTGTAATTCTGGTACATCAAGGTATATCACGCATGTTCAAAAGTATCGTTATCTCATAGTACAAACCGTGAAACAAATTGATCAACCATGAGTGCACAATATCTCAATTACGCTAAAGTCCCTCAAATATAGACACCTCACTCTTTATCTGAAGTCAACCCCCCACCACACACACACAGAGAGAGAGAGAAGTCATTTTCTCCCTCAAACACCAACACACGAGCACATTAACACCCCTCTCTCTTGTAAAGTCCGGACCCCAACATAGGTCTCTATCACTTTGTCTCTCGGGCATGCACACATCTCTTCCCTCACTCTCTAGGTCTCCCGCTATCTCTCTTACCCAAGCACACGCACTATGTAGAGTGTATATTTCCCACACACACAAAACGTTGCCCCCAAACGTCTATCTCCCTAGTTATGTGGTTCTCGCGCACTCACCTCACACACCACCCCCACTGCAAACAAGCACACATTGTCTCCTTGTGCACCACTCTCCTCTTTCTATCTCTCCCACATGCGGACCCGCCCCAGCTCCTTCCATGTATACATATATGTCGTGACTCTTTGCATAGCTCCCTAATGTATAATCGTTCTCGATTTCGCACATTGTTCTCTACACCATCTATCCTAGCTCTCTCATGAAGTCCCTATCACACACACGATGACTCGCTTCCCTTGCGTCTCTGCTCATAGGCCAATTTCGGACAACATCAACATTGTCTCCCTATCTATACGCCATTTATGGACACAAACGACCCCTCTCGCCCCTTCTCTTCCTCTCTCTCTCTGGCGCTAGCTCTCTCTTTCTCTTGCTCTCACACCCCTCTCCCGCACACACACTCGATATCTGTTCCAAATAGTCTGCTCCCCCCCGCCCGCACCCGTGCTATCTCGCTACTACACATGTCACACCATTCCCCCTTCCCTTATACTAGGTTTACATCATCAGTGGTCTCTCTAGTCCACATACACTCTCTCCCTCTCACACACAAACGCGTGCACAAACACACACAGACATGCACAAACCTCCATTTACCTGGATCCTCATCTCTCCTCATGTCTGCATGTGTATCCCACACACTCACTCTCTAATTATGTATATGTGTCTCCATGTTACACAACAGAAAGCCCCATGTACATGTCTCTCTCTATCCTCCACACACATAGACACAAAGAATCTGTTATCATTGCCTCAGTCTCTAACATATCACACACGCACACTCTCTCTCTCTCGCAAACACGCTCAACAAGGGTTTCCTCGTGAATAACTTACCGTCTATTCATGAACAGTCGTGGCAGTACGGCGAACACGAGACGTGAAAAATAATAAATCTACACATGCTTAGACCACCTAGTATGACAACTAGGACTAGAGCAAGCCAAAAAGCGCGCCACCGTCACCCCCTCCTTGTCGGCGACGGGAAAATCTTTGTTTTACACAGTCGAGAAGTCATTGTGCTAAGGGCCCACATGCCGAGGCATTGGATAGAATGTAGATGCTAGTTTACGGAAGCAAGTATCGATTATACGTTTGTATCCCCATACTTATATTTCTTCTCTTATAAAAAACTAAGTTGGTGATGATGGTACGTGTGCCATCTTGCAATATAGACCGTCCGATCTATATCTGACGGATGGAAATTAAACTAAAAGATACCCGCACCCCTCTCCACATTTGCAGACAAGGCCTTCCCTCGCCCATCCTTATCTCCAACAAACCTCATTGTTGAGCAATTAAGAAAGGAAGCCTCTCGAACAAACTGGCCTGGTGGCCACTCCCGGCGTCGTCAATCCCCATGCCTCCGCTCAGTTTGACCACCAACCACCACCACACCCCACTCCTCTTCAACTTATCTCATATTTCTCGAGATATCATTAGTTTTTACACATGGGATTACTCCCGCAAGGGTCAATCACAACAAGTGTTTTATAAAAAAATGCATCTTGATGTTCCGTGCAATGCACGGATCTTGCTAGTACTCCTACACAAGACTAAGTTGGTGATGATGGTGTGTCTGCCATCCGTCGTTTCTGACCATTAGATCTACATCTAACGATTGGGAGGTAAGTTGTTGCCTTTTCTCACCAACATCCCACTTGTCTACCAATTTGCAGAAAAACTCATAATTAGTATCTTAAAACCAACCACATCCCTCCCTGACCTCACCAAAACAGCCCAAGGAAAATATTCTAAGTGAAACATAATATATCTCTAGTGACATATGTATATCAAAATTAGAGTGTTTTGTACCAAGTTTGTGAATAAGTATTATTCTAATTATGATTCATTGCAACGGACATGAACATTGCTAGTATTTCCAACCATGCATTTCTTTTCCTAGTATTCCATATTTTTGAGTTTTCCATCAAGATATTAGTCATCATGGTTGATATTTACTTTCAATCATGTGCACATATGCACTATGTAACTAGCCTTGCTTATTGGTTTCCAAAGCTTAACTTTCACTCCTACTTACAATATGTAGAGTATTTAACAAAAAACTACCACTTTCAACCAGCCCTAGGAGGAACCTATTGTACAAAAAACAGCAAAAACATACCCAAAATTTCTTAATCCATGCCAAAAACTACCTAGTACTCCTACCGATTAGGTTCGTTTAAACCCATTTATGACAGAGTTGGCCCACATGTCCGTGCTGACGAGGCAGCATAAACCAACACATTTTGTTTAACCGTTGACACGAGGGACCGACATCTGACCTTCTATCCTGTTATTCCCCCTCAAATCATTATTTTTCCTGAACATTACTTCAAACAGTACTGATGCGTGTTCGTCGGTGGCGCCGATGATGAGCGAGTTAGCCGCCGCTCCGCCGGACGGGCTGGACGCCGCGCTGGCCTCGGCACGGGTTGGCAGGCTGGCCCGAGCGTGACTCACGAGCGAGCAAGCCGCCACGTTGGCCTTCGCTCGAGCCAGATGGCTGGCCTTAGCGCGGCGCACGTGAGCAAGCCGCCGCACTGCCTTGCCAATCTAGCTAGCAAACCTTGCAGACAAGCAGCTGGACGGAGCTGTCTTGGCTAGCTAGCGGCCGCGAGCGCCGGACGGAGCTGGCATCCAGGCTGCCGCAACATGGGCTCCGCACCGCCGGCGGTTTTGACCTCGCCTTCTACCGGCGGCGGTAGCTGCGTCCCATGGCCGAGGATGACTAGGTGGACGGGCCGGAGGTAGGAGGTCACTCAAGGATTTTTGTTGGTAAGAGCATGTACAATGGTTGATAAGGTAGTCTTATCTTAAGTCTGCCATGTATGCAAGTGGTAGTAGTTTCTTGGCATTTGAGTGGTTTCTTGCATTATTAGAGCAAGTACAATAGAGCTGAGTCAGCGGGCTATAAGAAATAAACTACTACTACATGTTGGCTATAAGATGGGAAGTAGATGACATGGCACTGGCTTATAGCCAGCAGCTGGCTATACTATTAACCATGCTCTTAGGGGTTTCTTGTAAGGAACAATGTACATACTACTAGCGACAAAAGGCGATTCTAGGTTGCGTTGTACTCCAACGAGTACTACTAGTGGTCGCGGGAGTGTATACCTCGTTTTGTGGGTTCGATCCCGGCCGAACGCACGACGGCCTTTTTTTAAAAAATAGTACTACTAAACTTCGCTGCGAGCCAATATTTTACATGGGTAGTTTGAGTTTTGAAGTCAAATGGACGTGCGGCCCCACAATCTGGGTGCACTGGACAGCCTAGCCACGTGAACGGGTTTTCCTTCCCAGCATCCCGTGGCTCGCGTGCTCGCCCTAGCCGCACCTCGCTTGCAGCTTCCAGCTAGTAGCATATTTAAACTAGCGCCTCCCAATTAAGCCCGAGGAGCCAGAAAAGCCTGGCGGGGCATTGGGAACTGTGCAATATGGCTCTGTACGTAAAGTGCTCTACTACTACTCTGTAGCTTGTGGCGTTGCATGCATGGACTTCACTCCATTATCGGCTCTACTATAAAAGAAATTCCTATTGCCGTGTTTTTTTTGAAACGGAGGCAAAAGCTTTGCTTCATCTCATTCATAAAGAAGGAACTACTAAAAAAGTTCGACGAGATCCATTACACGTCCTCAAATGGAAGCGAAAAGCCTAGTTTCGCTGTATCAAATAACTCAAATGTTCTGCCCCACAGTAACCGTTGCTGATAAACAGGCTGCTAGTGTGTGCGTGAGATGAGCGGCTGAGTAGGCCAGCTACGTGAGAGGAGCGGCTGAATAGAGCACCGAGAGTACCCACTAGGCCACTACGCAGGTGTACTTCCCCTGCATTGATAGTACAGCAATGGTTCTAGAGAACAGTAGTACCCTCCACTTCCAACTGTAGCTCGTTGGCCCTGAGATTCAAGAGTTCAAAACTGGTGCACTATACTATACTAGACTAGAAGTACAGTACATCGCACTACTAGTTGAGAAAAGTAGTACTTGTACTGCTACAGTACGAGTACGTACTCCTCCGTCACATAATGTAAGACGTTTTTTGACACTAGTTGGCGTGTACAAAAAATGGCAAAAACATACCCAAAATTTCTTAATCCACGCCAAAAACTACTACCTAGTGCCAAAAATTTCTTACTAGTGCTATTATTTACAGTATAATGCAATCCCATAACGTTGCATAATCCCTTTCTTTCAAAAAAATCTCTTCTGGAGAGAAGATTGCTATCTCCACGCGAGCTTCTCATAGGCCAGCGCCACCGCATGCAGTCATGTGAGAGAGAGGGAGACATCCATGTAGCATGCAGAGAGAGGAGAACGCAGGCAGACAGCCAATGGGCTGCATGGGGCATTTATAGCTGCTAGCTCCTCCCATCCATGCGCCAGGGGTATTTCCATCCAGAAAGCATGCAGCGAGCCCCTGCCTTGGTATCCGGGTCTGCTCTTATGCGCAGAGTAAAAAGAATCGGAGGGAGTACTAGTAAATAATAGCCTCACCCCTTCGCTGAGGAACGATCTACATTTGGAAGGTACGAGGCCCTACGGTTACTACGCTCTTATCTCCTCCTCGCCAGTTCCCCTCCCCCCGAAGAGAAGGCAGTTCGTTGCTGCTCGCATGGATTCGCCAGGCGGTTCTCCTCCTCGTCGGGGCTGGGAGACCTTGGACGACGATCCTGTGGGAGAAATCGCATGCCGCTCCGACATCCTCACCGCCGCAAGACTCGGTGCCTCCTGCACCAACTTTTTCAAGACGCTGCTTAAACAAGCCATGCCTGTTGGTCTTCCCTACATCCTCGAGGAGAAGGTTCTTCTATGGGACAATCCTTCGAATAGTCCACCGCTCCCTGGCCATGGTTGCACGTTGACTCCGCTAGAGTTGCCGATGTTGAGAGGTAGTCGGATTTTGTCCGATGAGTAGATCAGTAATGGAGTTTGATCATGTAGTACATAGTTATTCCATTTCCATCCCGTAATTTCTCCGCTACCCACCGTCTTATATATAGGTCTGGGTCGATGCCAACGAAGATTGGCTTGCATACCTCCGGCCGGATACCACCATCATTTTGCACAACATCCACAGCAGTGCAGCCGTTCCGGTAGACCCCTTCTCCACCATTGGGATCGGCCTTCCGGACTGGCTGGGCAAGAATACGTATGATGATGCCTACACGAGATTGAAGAAGATAGCAATTGCGGACCCGCCGACAAAGCGACGCGGCTACGACGATTACTATCTCATCGCGGTGTTCGACATAAGGATTGCCATCAATGCAGGAGGCAGTAATGGCAGAGGCTGGCGCATGTTGGCGGTGGCAGATTTGTAACCCTACACATTCGAAGACGCCGTGCGCCATCTAGGCCGCATCTTCATGATGACAAGCCAGGGGACTTGTTTCATTTGGTTGACATCCTACGGTACGGGAGATTACAAACGGAATGCACAAACCATCATTTGCATCCCTAATGGTACTCCATTATTTTGCAGGGACCAGTCATCCCCCGATCAAAATAAGATCGCCGATCCTGGATGTGCATTTGCATCTGCGATTCGGTCTAACCTGGAACCTTGTAGCTGACTTTGGCATATTGGGATCAACTATCTTAGCAGCCGTTACCCATGGTACCACTGATGTGCAACATGGTCACATAATCTACCACGATCGGACCGTCACCATCTACCTAGGTATTCCATTTTTTAACCCTCTCGCCTTCTCTTTCATTGTTGTACTAGTAGTATACTTTGTAGTACTAGTAGGAGTACTTTTTACCTTGGAGGACGCGTATAGCTAGCTAGGCCCTTGAAGACTTGAACCCACTAGCTGCCACCATTTTTGTTTTTCCATGTCTTACTATCTCATCCATGTAGCCAAGAGTGGCTATATATAATAAGCCGGTTATTTTACTTCCTCTATACCGGAGTAGTACTATTTGCTGCACAGTATTACTGACCGCCACATTTGAGCACAACATTATTATGCATGGACCTTGACTATGTACGTCACCATGTGTCTAGATCTGGGATGCCGCGTGTACCAGATGAACGGCGCCGAGTTCGACCCCCGTGATGCTACGTGGGTGCCGAGGAACACTCTTGGAGAGTACTCGCTTTTCATCGGGGACAGCTACCCCATTATGAAGCGGATGCCACCTTCCGTGCATGACACGGAAGCCCTGCCGTTCATGAAGCATGGTTGTGTCTTCAGTGCGCACCGCCGGATGAACGACATGCTGGGACACGCTATCCCTAATTTATGCCGCTTCAGCTTGGATGAGTCTTCATCATGTGGAACCGGACTAGAAAGCTGCGACAATGATTCCCGTTGCCCTAATTTTGGGTGATAGTATACAAATTTCTCAGGTCGCCCTAATTTTTCAAAAAATTTGGAGTTACAGAAGTATACGAAATACGCAGATTGCTACAAACTATTCTGTTTGTAACCGATTCTATTTTCTTTGCGTTGTGTGCTTGTTTTGATGATTCTATGGTTTTCTTTGAAATTTTTTTGGCATAGAAAAGTTGGAATACAATACATACAATGCAAGAATAAAATATGAATTGGTTTGTAACATCACTTATAGTAGTGATTTGTTTTCTTATACTAACGGATCTCATGAAGGTTTAGATTAGTTTTGTGTGATTGAAGTTTTCTAGTTTTGGGTTATCTTACAATGGATGAAGGAATAAGGAGTAAGAAGAGCCTAGGCTTGGGGATGTATATGGAATCCCAAGCTATTATCCAAAGAGAAGCAAGCAACTAAGCTTGGGGATGCCCCGAGTGGCATCCCCTCTTTCTTCTAACGACCATTGGTATTTTACTCGAAACTATATTTTTATTCGTCACATACTATGAGTTTTGCTTGGAGCGTCTTGTATGATATGAGTATTTGCTTGTTTTGCTTTGTGTTTTAAGTCTTGAATCCTTGCTGGACACACCTATTTGAGAGAGCCATAAATATGCCATGACTTGTTAGAATTGCTCTCAGTGATAGTAGGGGAACCGACACGTATGTATCGTTGCCATTAAGGATAACAAGATGGGATCTATTTATACATAAATATATCTTATCTACATCATGTCATCATTTTTTTTCATTACTCTGTTTCTCCATGAACTTAATACACTAGATGCATGCTGGATAGTGGTCGATGTATGGAGTAATAGTAGTAGATGCAGGCAGGAGTCGGTCTACTAATCTTGGACGTGATGCCTATATAATGATCATTGCGTGAATATCATTATGATTATTTGAAGTTCTATTAATTGCCCAACAGTAATTTGTTCACCCACCATTTGCTATTTTTCTCGAGAGAAGCCACTAGTGAAAACTATGGCCCCCGGGTCTCTTCCTTAATATATTTGCCTTTGCGATCTATTTGCCTTTGCTTTTATTTTCAGATCTATTAAATTAAAAATTCAAAAATACCTTGCTGCAATATATTTTATCCATGATCTATTTATCCCATCTATCATATTTTATCACGTCCGTTTGCTAATTCCTGGCATCGTTACCCGAAAGGGATTGACATCCCCTTTAACACGTCGGGTCGCGAGTATTTGTTATTTGTGTGCAGGTGCTGCTTACGTAGTGTTGCTTGGTTCTCCTACTAGTTCGATAACCTTGGTCTCATCACTGAGGGAAATACCTACTGTCGCTGTGCTGCATCATCCCTTCCTCTCTGGGGAAATACTGACGTAGTTCTAGCAGACATCAAGGGGGTCGCAGAACGGGTTCATTGCTGAAAAGGGTGGACCTAATCTCCCCGAGCATCATTCGTTCATCGTGCACGAGGGCTCTTTGTTCCTACTCATCTCTTCCGGATGCATGGTGGCTTTTGATATCAGGGCCGTTGGGGACGACCATGCTCTTTGTGGGTGGTTCACCAGAAAGCATGGTGCCCGAGTTGGTTACTGTGACGGGATCTTCGAACGGCAGCGGTACGGGAGGTAGCAGCCTCCCATGACACGCCAAGAACGGGGACGACCGTTCTGACGAGTCGTGTTTGCCTGTGACTCCGCCCCCCATCTGGGCTTCCTTCAGTGCCACCGTCCCTCCTTCACTTTGGTTCCTTCCTCCCAGCCAGGGGACGGTGTCATCCTGATCTTAGGGAGGCACCGAATCCCAGCTGCGCCCACCTCTTGCTTCCTTGGTACCTCCCTGTAATACCCTAAAGGAGATGGACAAGGGGAAAGGCATCACGAGGCACTTATCTTTTTTCAATCTTAAAATTGCAGGCAGTTGCCAAATTTTAGTTCAAATAATGTAATCTCTTGAGTCCATGTTTGTGTTCTGTAAGGTATGTACTTGTTTTATCAGCATATTAATGAAAAAGATGAACCTTGTTGGGGACTCGCGCATGTATATGTCCATGCAGAGGTGGAGTGCCTCTTTATCTTTAAATAAACGAGTTTACCCCGGCAGGCTATCCTCCCGGTACCCTCTATTTTGTTGCCAGGGAACCAAGCCTACCGGGCATAAATGAGGGACTAGCCCCCCACCAATCTTTTTTTATCAAAGGCCACTACGACCATCCCGACTGAAGCAACGTTCGAGACTAGGGATGGGAGCACCTAAGTTTCAAAAAGCGGCGGGGTTTTCTTATGCACAAGTTTTTGCTTACAGAACACGTATGGACAAGAGATAGAACTTTTCTATTTGGCTCTCCGGAGATCGTAGTGTTGGTTCATCTTTCCAGCTTTGTTTAGAGGCAAAGTTCTCTGTAGGAACCGGTAGATGGAAATGATGCAGGATGCGATCTTATCTATATGAACATCCTATGCTTATGAATTTCTTATGCATGCAATGCTCATGAAATGCTTATGCATGCAATGCTGATGAAATGCTTATGCATGCAATGCTGATGAAATGCTTACGCATGCACGCAACTTGTCGGGGGGCCCCAGCGCTTCATTTATTTCCCTGCTGCTCAGGGTCTACACCTCGCTTTGTACAATGGGTTACATGCAACTGAGGCAAGGCCCGACAGCCGCGCCTTACGGGTAGAACTTGCGGAGATGCTTAATATTCCATGAGGTTTGCAATTGAATGCCATCTTCAGTCTCCAGACGGACTATGCCAAGTCTGGTGAATCGTACTACCCGGTAAGAGCCTTCCCACCTCGGCGTCAACTTGTTTGCACCCTTGGCGGCCTAAACGCGCCTAAGGACAAGGTTGCCTTCCTCAAAACACGGGGCATGAACCCTGCGGCCGTGATAGCGACACAGGGCTTGCTGGTAGCGTGCAGCACGCGTCGCAGCCCGGAGACGGTTCTCCTCGAGTATCACAGTGTCGTCACGCTGGTGCTAATCTTGCGCTACTTCAAAGTAGGAAAGCACTTGAGGCGACCCATAAATAGTTCTGTGGGGATTACTGATTCTGCCCCATAGACTAGGGAGAAGGGAGTCTGCCCGATAGCTTGATTTGGTGTCGTTCTAAGGGACCAGAGAACTACCGGTGAGGGAGTCCTGGACTAAGGGGTCCTCGGGCGTCCGGCCTGCTATCTATTGGGCTGGACTGGTGGGCTGTGAAGACATGAAGGCCGAAGACTATACATGTGTCCGGATTGGACTCTCCTTCGCATGGAAGGAAAGCTTGGCAACCGACTATGAGGATTCCTTCTCATGTAACCGACTCTATGTAAACCCTAGATCCCATCGGTGTCTATATAAACCGAAGGGGTTAGTCCGGAAAGGATATATTCATTACCATAGTCATATAGGCTAGGCTTCTAGGGTTTAGCCATTACGATCTTGTGGTAGATCAACTCTTGTAACACTCATATTCATCAATATCAATCAAGCAGGACGTAGGGTATTACCTCCATAGAGAGGGCCCGAACCTTGGTAAACATTGTGTCCCCTGTCTCCTGTTACCATCGATCCTAGACGCACAGTTCGGGACCCCCTACCTGAGATCCGCCGGTTTTGACACCGACAATGGTGCTTTCATTGAGAGTTCCACTGTGCCGTCAACGAAAGGTTCGATGGCCCCTTCAATCTTCCATAGTGACGCTGTCCAAGGAGAAACCTTCCTCCCTGGACATATTTTCGTGTTCGGTGGTTTCGTACTGCGGGCCAACTCGCTTGGCCAACTAGAGCAGATCGATAGCTACGCCCCTGGCCACCAGGTCAGATTTGGAAGCTTGAACTACGTCGTGGATATCCTTGGAGACTTGATCTTCAATGGATTTGAGACCGCAGCAATCGCGCCCCCTTGCCCTGATGAACATGACTTAAATCTGCCATGGGATCACATCCAGGAGATGGTCCTGGCTGCTGCAACGGCCTTAGAGCCGGAGCATATCGTGCTATCCGAGGCCACAGAGTCCGCGGCGTTGGAGCCGCACACGGACTCGGCACCCCGCAATATTTACGTCAATGGAACTCCGGACTCATCTCCGGCTATAAGTCCTGGACTGGGTACGCCTGCGGACACCGAGCTGGATCGATTATCGATTTTCGAATTTAGCGCTGCAGACATCTTCCAACACTCACCTTTGGGTGATGTGCTAAACTCTTTAAAGAACTTGTCCTTAGAGAAGGACTCACGGCCGAACTATGTCCGGTTCGAGCTGGAGGCTGAGAAGGGAGAATTTCGCTTCCCACCCGCCACCCACTTCATAGCCACTGTCGAGGACTTAACTGACATGCCCGCTCCTGGCTCCGCAGACATCGACGGTATATACGACGATGCCGATAAGGAGCAAGGCCAAGACCCGCCAGTCATCAGGCGCGAGACGACCACCCCTTCACATGACGTGTACATGATCGATACACTTAAAAAGCCTCGCGGCAAATACAAGGGAGATCTAGTTAAAACTCCTGAGTCACAGTCTAAGTTCCGGTGCCCCAAACGCCACCCCAAGTCACGCCACAGCAACAATGGCACTAGAGAAAATAGCACTCCGGACGGCACCGAAAGCAATGAAGACCGTGTGGGAGCAACATCCAAACAGGAGGAAGAGGAAAACAGGCAAGCCAACCCCGACAAACAAGCCCTGCCCAGCGATGGTTCGGAGGACGACAACTACCTTCCGCTCTCCGAAGATGAGGTAAGCCTCGGCGACGAAGACTTCATCGTA
Source organism: Triticum urartu (assembly GCF_056163025.1). Lineage (NCBI taxonomy): Eukaryota > Viridiplantae > Streptophyta > Magnoliopsida > Poales > Poaceae > Triticum > Triticum urartu. Next base: position 246,800,093 of record NC_141875.1, read on the forward strand.
CCCGAAGAGCCCCTCGAGCAGGAGCGCTTCAAGCGCAGGCTGATAGCTATAGCAAGGAGCGTGAAAAATAAGAAGCAACAGCTCCAAGCTGATCAAGACCTACTCAATGACATATGGACCGAAGTCCTGGTCACCGAAGAATACGGACTTAGTGGCCTAGCGAAAAGCTACCCAAAGAATAGATCGCTATGCCAGTCCGATGACGGGGCGTTGGAGGCCATACCATCATCACACAATGCGGCATGTCGCCGGCAACTCTGTCCGGATAAAGAGGAAACTTAAGCCGAATACCAGACCGCCCAACCTCGCTGTAAAGGCAAGAACAACGCAGGTCACGATTACCCAGACAACCTGCATTGGGACTTGGACAATAGAGCAGGAAACGCAGGACTGATCTACGGACCGCGAAAGCATGCTCCGACACGCGATTGGCTACCTATTCGGACGTGTCACACCTCGCTACGACCGAGCTGAGAACCGCAATGGGACTCCTTCGGAGTTACGTTGCAGTGTGGCCCAACATAGAGGTGCCGCACACCCGCTTTGCTTCACTGATAAAGTAATGGATCATGAATTCCCCGATGGATTCAAACCCGTCAATATTGAATCATACGAGGGGACAACCGATCCCGCGGTATGGATAGAGGATTTCATCCTCCACATCAACATGGCCCGTGGGGACGATCTCCATGCCATTAAATACCACCCACTAAAACTAAAAGGACCAGCCTGGTACTGGTTAAACAGCCTGCCCGAAAACTCCATAGTCAGTTGGGAGGACTTGGAAGAGGCCTTCCTTGATAACTTCCAAGGAACACATATCCGGCCACCGAATGCCGATGACCTAAGTCACATTGTCCAACAGCCCGGAGAATCATCTAGGGAGCTCTGGACTCGGTTCTTAGTCAAAAAGAACCAAATCGCCGACTGTCCGGACGCGGAAGCCCTCGTAGCTTTCAGACACAGCGTCCGAGACGAATGGCTTGCATGCCACCTCAGCCGAGATGAACCTAAATCCATGCCTCACTACTCTGATGACTCGCTTTTGCGCGGGAGAAGACAGCTGGCTCGCTCGTAGAAGCAATAGCTCCAACAACCAGGGCACCTCCGAAATCCGAGACGGCAACGGCAATCCATGGAGAAGCAAAAAACAATAGCCACAATGACAATGAAAGATCTGGGGACACGCGGTCAATGCTGGATTCAGCAACCCCAAGCCTGGTCAGCGGAAGAAGCCATTCAAGGCGAATCGAGACGAACCATCCAACCTGGATAGGATATTGGACTGACCCTGCCAGATTCATGGCCACCCCGATAAACGAGCTAATTATACCAATAGAAACTGCTGGGTCTTTAAACATGCCAGCAAGCTCAACGCCGAACACAGGGGGAAGAGGCCGCCAAGCGATAGGGATGACGGAAAGGTTCACCAACGCAACGCCGGGGGTCAGAAGCAATCTCCACTTGAGGATCAACTACTCCTAGAATGGAAATAGCAACCCGGCTTCCTCTGCCCACTCCGTACACCAACAAAGTTGGTACCGCGCATACATCATTATGCACTCAAGATACCATGGGCATTTGCGGTAGCACAATACGGACAAGCCTGCAAGCACTCCAGTAACTTTTTTTTTTATTTTTTCCATCGCTATCCTTCAAAAACAGGTGACGAGCAGGATAAACATCGGAAACTGGCTCTATCAGTGTCCGGATCCGTACATTCACCTAAGGGGCCATTTCCATCAAGGATTCCCCCCCCCACCGAGGACTGGTGGCGCAGACGTGTGACAGGAGGTCCAAAATAACTTTTTGTAGACCGCACACTCTATTTCTCGGGCCTGTACTATGCCTGTTCCTCCGCCTCCAACCCCGAGCATGTCAAATAGTCGGGAGGATGGCTTCTATATATATATCATAAGTAATCATTGGCATATTGCTCAGTTCCTATTAAATAATATCCGAACTAATCATCCGCATTGTTTCCCCAACAAATATGGCTCCTACGGTTATTTCACAGAAATACCTTGGCATAACATGCCAGGGGCTAGGTGTGGGAACAAAGGAGTTGTCAGTAAAAGTCCGAACAGCTTTATAGCATACTTCGGCATCGCAAGTTTGGCCTTATATGCATCAGCTCCGAATCATTGTCTTGGTTCAATAGTTGGGTTGCCCGGCTCCTGTGCTTGCTACCCTACGTTCCGCTCTATCGGCTAGGGTAGTAAAGGGAGAACTACTGCGATTGTGCTCTGGTCTAAACCGGACGAGCACCTCAGTAGAGAAAGCCGAAAATTGACTGTCATGATGCGGCGTGAGCTGGTCAACCACTTGATGACTTATTGGAATCTTTAGCGATTCTCCGTGTCACATGAGGGATCTTTTTCAGATCAAATATGCAAGGCACCATATGCCGCATACGTACCAGGGGCTATGTCGTAGCCCCACCATAAAACTCCTATGACTAAGTGAAAGTGTTAACGCCTTATAGTCCGATTGCCTGGTTCGCCGCATTATCACCTCCTTCATGGACCAAGACGTTGGATAAAGAGTGATTAAATGCTTTTCCGAACACCCCCGTACTTCCTATGAGGGGGCTGAAGGCGACGACTGGAAAACTTTCAGATTGTATAAAAACGGCCGCACAGGAGGAATTCCAGCTTTCAAGCAAAACATAAATAGATTAACTATAAAATTGTCTTTTACAATTTTCATACACCTCACTCGAACATTATGTCTTCGAGCACTGACCCTCTATAAAGCGGGCGGCCTCTAGGACATCTTCAAAATAATGCTCTTATTCCGGAGATCCTTGCCTTTGGGTGGACCCTTCGTCGCAACATCAATGGCCTTCATCTTCCCCCAGAACGTCTTGACTCGGGCAAAATCCATCCGTGCACCCTCAATGCACGTTGACCGCTTAACAGCGTCGATACGCGGCACCATGTCAACTAGCCTTTGCACCAAACCAAAATAGCTATTCGGAACAGGCGCGGCTGGCCACAACCGGATTACGACATCCTTCATAGGAGCGCCGGATATCCTATGAAGTTCGGCCCATTGGTACATCTGCTCATTGAGCAACAGAGGGCGCTTTGACGCACCAAACTACGACCAAAAAAGCTTCTCCATTGCATATCCATCTCGCGCTTGATAATATTGTGCCGCATCGGCAGAACTCTTCGGCACGTCCAAAAACTCGTTCGGAGAACTCCATACTTGGTTAAGATAGGCATAGTTCGGGTCACCGAACTTCGTTTGCAGCAGAACGGGCTTTCCAGCCGCAATCTCCCTCGCCTATCGAATATCCTCACGGGTTGCTCTGCATTCCGACCGCGCTTCTCTCGCCTCTTGCAAGGCCTTGTCCAGATCAGCCGTTAAGGCTTTATTCTCCTTCTCTAGAAATTCACAGCGGCCGGTAGCATTCTCTAGTTCGAGCGTCGTCGTGGATATTTTCTCCTCATCTTAGCGTTGTGCAGCTTGTTCGACTTTTAATTCAGCCGATGACTTTTCGGCAGGAGCATTGCTACGCCAGGCCTGCTCCTTGGCCCGGGCCAGTTCCGCCCAAAGAACTTCAATGGCGGCAGCACCATCTGCACCCAAATCTCAGTATCATGCTTATACCACAAAAATGTATGAGGATTGCCCCGAATACATACCTTGCGACTCGTCTAGACGCATATCAAGCTTCCGCTGCAAATCCGCAATTTCCATAGTCCAGGAAGTGGCCAAGGGAGAAGCAGCCTGTGTTCAAAGTTCATCAGGTTAGTCCTCACACGATCCTTTTTGATCCTCCGTTTGCTTCCCAGTGGAAGCCAACCCGAGTATCAGGGGCTACTACCTATACACAGGCGCATCTTTGCAAATGAAACATAGCTGAAAACATTATATCACAAACCTCAAAACCCTTCAGTAGGCTCATGAAGGCTTCAATTAATCCGTTCTTCATGGATGAAATCTTCTCAATCACTGCACCCATCAAGGTATGTTGTTCCCGAGACAGATGCTTTCCGCAACATGTCCCGCAATATATCCAGAGTCCCCGGGTCTCCAGAAGTTGCTCCAAAAGCACAATAATCCTTTGAAGGAATCTGCTCACCCTTCTTCAAAATCGCTGTCTGCTGTGAACCAGACAGTCCGGGGCCTTCGTTATCATCAGCCCCGGAATCTCGGATAATCGGAGATCCATCTTAGGGTACTGCCTCTTCTGTCCCCGGTCGAAAGGGACCCTCCGCAATGACACTTCAGAGTCATCCGCCTTGTTGTGCGAGGAGATTGGAGGAGGAGTCTCGCTCCCCATCATCTCTGGGAGGAGGCTGCCCGAAGAAGAGGATCGCCCAGAAAAACCCTGTGCTGACCTGTAAAACTGCATGAATGCGTTACGTATATCTTCGGCAACAAAAACGGAGAGGGACGCTATCAAAGTACTCCGGAGTCTCTTACGGTTTGGCCGAGGGCTTGTCCCCTTGTTGGAGCTACTCGACGGCGTCACTTTCCAAACCTGTCGGAGTATTGGGCCACGGGTAGCCTAACATGAGTCCCTGAGCCTTTCAAGACATCGGTGCTGGCAGCGCCCCCTCAAAACATCAAGAAGAAGCGCCGCCTTCTGGTGCCCGACTGTCCCAAGCGGCCGACTGCCAGAAGGTGGATAAGCTCAAGAAGGCGGCTCCAAGATGGGCCGACTTCTTTCAGGCGGCCTCCAGAGAGGTCGGCACCTAGCCAGTGGCCCACGGCGCCCTTATAGTCTGCGCTCCCATTAAGAAGACAAGACAGGGTAAGGCTACAGTGTATCCCATCACCCCCGTATCTAGGGCCGGGCGTGGCCACAGTGCTCCGTACAGGCGGAGACCTCTGCCCGGCGTGGCATTGTTACCACTCCATCCCTGACGTCACTGCTGGGAGGCGGAGCCTTGTTCCCACAACGACCTATCGGTACGGCCTGCAGGTGGCGGGCCCTACTGGACAGCAAGAGCCCGGAAGATGGCGGAAGCATGACTAGTCGGACCTAAGGGAGGCCAGCTCCTAGTAGGCGGCCCGTTCCTTCCTCGTGGCCCGTGCACCATTAACCAGATGAGACCTGGAGTGGCTACAGTGATTTCCCACCAGGCGGCGGGACTGTAGCCACGCTCCCTTGACCAAGCATGTGTCATTAGCATCACAGCTGCAGTAATCAGCAGCCGACAAGACCTGCGAGCGGCGGCAATGGCCTGTCGGCTCCGTACCAGACCAGTCGGCGGGGCACACGAAGCGGCGGGACCCAGCAGCCGGCGGAGAAGCCAGCGACCAAAGACACTGACTGCCGGGACCTACACATGGCCGGATTACCATTGTACCCCTGGGGGTAGGCCTATATAAACCCCCCAGGGCACCCATGCAAAGGGTTCCCAACCTGTTAGAACTAGACTCATATCTAGGGGAAGGAGAGAGCGTTCCTGCCTTATTCTACCCCTAACATACAGCTTGAGGAGCACCATTGTACTCACTAGTGCCTTAGTGATCATGCGGAGACCCCGCTAAGCAAGACTAGGGGTGTTATCTCCTAGGAGAGCCCCGAACCTGGGTAAAGTGCACCGGCGTACGTGTCTACGCCTCATCGTGCTTCCAGGCACCTACGACGTTCTACTCGCTCCCACCATGATAAGACATCCATTGGCATATGTCGCACCCAACCCCCGACATTTGGCGCCCACCGTGGGGCGAGGTGCACTGTCTCCCAGAGACCTATTCTGGACGGGAACCTTGTTCCTTCCTGGTGAGCACAGCCAGCCTGGCACGCCAGATGGCGTCTGCGCCGACGCGCTGCATGGCGCGGAGGTCGCCTGTGCGGTGAGCTGCCTCGCCGATCATGTAGGCGAGATTCGCCTCTCCGACGAGACCGTGTCTGACGCGAGCACAGAAGGCCCCGAGGGCCGCCTCGTCAGCCTCCTCGATCAGCTCCACGTCGCCAGGGAGCCTGCTGTGGACTTGAAGTCGGTTGGCTCCACCGACCCGATGCTTGTCGACTCCGGCACGGCGTCGCTTGACGCGTTCCCCACCAACGTGGTGGTCTACGACGAACCGCTCCCTCGCACGGACAGCAGCGGCAGCACCGTCATAGAGGTGCTCGTCATCAGCCATGGCGAGTACTCTGGAGGAGGTGGCCAGGATCCGTTGCAGGTGGCGATGCAAGACCTGACCGCGCCCATCCCAGAAGACGCCGACGCGGAGACGCTGGAGGCCCATCGTGTCCAGCTCGTTGAAAGTGCTAATCAGTTGGCCAGCATGAGACGCCTTTTGGAGGCCTACCAGCATGAGATGGACCGTGCCGTCGGCGGCACGCCGGCTCCTGGTGGGCCTAGCCGCATTGGCCCAATCCGGCAGCGTGGCGCGACCATCGCCAGCATGTTCGGGACAGATCGTCCCGTCTACGCCACGCCTGCAGAGAACATACGAGCTGCCCAGGCGGCAGCAAACGAGCTAGACAAGCTCGAAGGCGATGAGCGTCACCACATGACGGAGCGCGTCCAGCAGCTCCTTGACGCGGCTGCTAAGCAGCAAGAGGCCCGTTGCTGCACTGAACGCCCAACCGGCGAAAAGATGATCCGCCTCCTCACCGAGACTAAGGCGCGATATCCCAGACGCCGACTTGTGGCGTCCGTGATAGGAGAGACAAGGAGCCGGCTGCCAGCCGCAGCCGGACTCGCATCACCATCGAGCACGACCAAGACGGCCGCCCAGGAGCTGTGCGGTGACGAGACGACTGTCCGCCTTCCCCTCCCTGCAGGGAGAGGCGAATTTCCCCGCCGCCTATTGACCACCCAACACTCGGCGACCGCCTCGGTCGACGAGAAGGAGTCAGAGAGAATGACGCCCGCCACCGGATCGACCGCCTCAACCGATCCCTGGAACTAGAAGAAGACGAGCTGGGTCCACCTTGTTTTGGCCCCCGCATCCGAGATGAGCCCTTCCCCAGAGGGTTCAGGCTCCTGAGAGATACACCCAAGTACACTGGCTCCGTGAAGCCGGAGGACTGGCTGGTCGACTACTCCACAGCCGTCAGCATCGCCAACGGCAAAAAGCGCGTTGCCGTGAAGTACATTCCGCTCATGCTCCAGGGCGCAGCCCGGACGTGGCTGAACAACCTAAAGCCCTGAAGCATCAACAGCTGGGTTGACTTCACTGAAGCCTTCATCTGCCTCACCAGCTCTCCATATGCGTCCAGGGCCCCAGCGAGTCAACTCGTGACTACCTCACGCGCTGGGCCGAGCCGCGCAACTCCTGCGAGGGTGTGCACGAGGTGCAGGCAATCGAGTATTTCACTCCCGGGTGCCGAGAAGGCACGCTCCTCAAGCACCGGCCTCTCTGCGACGAGATGGCAACCCTCGATGAACTATTGATCATAGCAGACAAGTACGCCACGGCCGACTCCTCCATGAAGGCGGAAATCCAAGTTAACGCATCTGGCAAAGTGGCTCCTCAAACTCCTCGGACTCTGGCTGGCGACACCTGTTGGCGCCAGCAACCGAATGACAACAAGCTCAAGGCCATGCAGCCAGCTTCCACAAGCCGGCAGGTGGAAACAGTCGAAGATCGGCAGCCAGAAGGGCAGCCTCCACCCAAGCGTTAGAAGGGCGGCAAGACCAACTGGTTGCCCGCCTTCTCGTACGAGCAGACTCTCGATGCACCCTGCATGTTCCACAGTGGTGCGAAGCCGTCCAACCACACCACTCGGAAATGCCACTGGCTCACTAGGATCCCCAAGGGTGATGGACTCCCGCTTCCTCCGCCTGTGGGCCCGCCGCCTCCTCCTCCCCAGCAGCCGGCGGATCGTCCAGTCGGCGCCATACAAGATGAATACCCTGAAGGTCATGGAGCTTATGTCATGTTCACCAGCGTGGCCGACAATAGGCACAACAGATGGCAGTGACGACAAGAAGTAAATGCAGTCACATCAGAGACCCCTGAGTTCATGCATTGGTCTAAGAAGCCCATCAACTGGAGCAGAGCTGACTACCCGAGGTGATGACCAATCCCTGTTCTTATGCCTTGGTTTTGGATGCCACTTTCGCCACAGAGAGGCGGGCTGCTCGCTTCTCCCGAGTCCTGATAGATGGTGGCAGCAGCATCAACATCCTGTACCGAGACACCATGGAGAAGTTAGGAATCAAACAGAGGCAGCTTCAGCCCAGTCGGACTGTATTCCATGGCATAGTTCCTGGCCTTTCCTGCTCACCAATCGGCAAGACTCAAATTGATGTCCTCTTCGGAGACAAAGAACACTTCCATCAAGAGCCAGTCTAGTTTGAGGTGGTGGACCTTGAGAGCCCTTATCATGCACGGCTTGGCTGACCTACTCTGGCCAAGTTCATGGCGGTCCCCCACTATGCCTACCTCAAGATGAAGATGCCAAGCACCAAGGGAATCCTAACCATAACAGGGGACTACAAGAAGTCATCCGCCTACGCAGCAGACAATAGTCGGCTAGCCGAGTCCCTCGTGATCGCGGCTGAAAAAGCGGCTCCGTGACCGGGTTGTGGCAATGGCAGGCAAGCAACCGGAAATGTCACCCAACCCCGAGGAGTCAGAAGCTGAGGGCTCGTTCAAGCTGGCCAAAGAAAGAAAGAAGATACCCTTGGACCTGGAGCACCCGGAGAGGCACGCTGTCATAGGTACGAACCTTGACAACAAATAGGAAAGCGAGCTCATTGATTTCCTCCGTGAGAATCGAGACATCTTTGCATGGTCTCCCAAGGACATGCCGGGTGTTCTGACGGATTTCGCCGAGCACAAGCTACATGTCCGACCAGAAGCCAAGCTAGTCAGGCAACCCTTGCGCCGCCTGTCAGAAGAGAAGAGAAGAGTTGTTGGAGAAGAGATAGCCCGGCTTCTGGCAGCCGGCTTCATGGTGGAGGTGTTCTTTGCTGAATGGTCAGGCAACCCAGTCCTTGTGCTAAAGAAGAATAAGAAGTGGCGCATGTGTATTGATTATACTAGCCTCTACAAAGCTTTCCCCAAGGACCCATTTGCTTTGCCAAGAATTGACCAAGTAATTGACTCCACAGCCGAATGCGAGCTATTGAGCTTTTTGGATGCATACTCAGGGTATCATCAGATCAAGCTGAACCCGGCCGACAGGATGAAGACCGCCTTAATCACGCCACTCGGAGCCTTTTGTTACCTAACCATGACGTTCGGCTTGAGAAATGTCAGCGCCACGTTTCAGCGTTGCATGCAGAAGTGTCTCCTCAAGCAACTCGGCCGAAACGCCCACGTTTATGTGGATGATGTTGTGGTGAAGACGGAGAAGCGTGGAACGCTGCTAGAAGACCTCAAGGAGACCTTTGAAAACTTGCATAGATTTTAGATCAAGCTCAACCCGGAGAAATGCATCTTTGGAGTACCAGCCAACCAGCTTCTTGGCTTCCTAGTCTCAGAGCGCGGCGTAGAATGCAACCCTGTGAAGATCAAGGCCATCGAGAGGCTGGAGGTGCCCACCCGACTGCTGGATGTGCAAAAATTCACCAGCTGCTTGGCATCCATCGGCCGTTTCATCAGTCGGCCGGGCGAGAAGGCTCTTCCCCTGTACCAGCTCATGAAGAAGACCACTTTTTTCGAGTGGAACGACAATATGGATGAAGCTTTTCTCCGGCTCAAAAAGATGCTGACCACTCCGCCTGTCCTGGCGGCTCCGACTGCTAAGGAGCCCATGCTTCTCTACATCGCCGCCACCAGCCGGGTGGTCAGCACAGTCATAGTTGTCGAACGCAAGGAAGAAGGCAAGGAAATACTAGTCCAAAGGTCGGTGTATTACCTGAGTGAAGTGCTGTCTGCCTTCAAGCAGAACTACCCGCACTATCAGAAGATGTGCTACGGCATACACTTCGCCACCAAGAAGCTGAAGCCATACTTTCAAGAGCACCCAATCACCATTGTCTGCACTGCACCTCTTGCTGAGATCATTGGAAGCCCAGATGCTTCGGGCCAAGTGGCCAAATGGGCCATAGATTTGGCCTCCTACATCATCTACTACTAGCCTCGCACCGCCATCAAGTCACAAGCACTGGCCGACTTCCTCGTCAACTGGGCCGAGACCTAGTACCTGCCGCCAGCGCCAAACTCCACCCATTGGCGGATGCACTTTGACGGTTCCAAGATGTGCACCAGTTTGGGAGCCGTCATCGTCCTCACCTCTCCCAAAGGCGACAAGCTCAAATATGTGCTGCAAATCCACTTTGCCGCCTCCAACAACGTTGCTGAATACAAAGCACTCATTCATGGACTCTAGCTTGCTAAGGAACTCGGCATTCGCTGGGTCCTGTGTTATGGAGACTCTGACTTAGTGGTCCAGCAGTCGTCAGGCGACTGGGACGCCAAAGATGCAAACATGGCAAGCTACCGCTTCCTCGTCCAGCAACTCAGCGGATACTTTGAAGGGTGCGAGTTCCTACATGTGCCAAGAAATGACAATGAGCAAGCAGATGCCTTGGCACGAATCAGCTCCACCCGGCGAGCAATACCAGCCGACGTCGCCCTGCAACACCTCCTTAAGCCGTCTGTCAGGCCATCGCCAGAGTCAGATTCCATCTTCGTGTCGGCTCCTCCTGAAGTAGTAGGATCCGACTTGAGGACCTCAGCAGCCGGCTCGGGGAATTCGGCAGGCGGCCCGGGGACTGCAGTAGCCGCACCCGGCCCGGGGACTTCAGAACTTGGCCCGGGGCTGCCGCAGTCGGCCCGGGGACTTCATCGACTCAGCAAGCGGCAGCCGACTCCAACCCGCCGCCTCCCGGCCCAATCGCCCTCGTGCAAGTTGCAGTTCTAGCAGTCAAAGAAATAGTAGCACCTTCATGGGCACAACCCATCCTCAACTTTCTGGTGAACAAAGAGCTGCCGACTGATGAGATCTCAGCCCGGTAAGTCCAATGCTGGGCAGCAGCGTATGCCATTGTCAACAGAGAACTTGTGAGGCGCAGTGTCACTGATGTGTACCAGCGCTGCGTGGAGCCAGAGCAATCCTCAAAGATATCCACCAAGGCGAGTGTGGCCACCACACGGCTTCAAGAGCACTTGTTGCCAAAGCTTTCCGTCATGGGTTTTTCTGGCCGACTGCTCTAGAAGACGCCAAAGGCTTGGTCCAGGAATGCAAAGGGTGCCAGAAGTTCCGCTCCAAGCCACATCAGCCGGCTTCTGCACTCAAGATCATCCCTTTGCCTGGCCCTTCGCTGTCTGGGGGCTGGATATGGTGGGACCATTCAAGATAGCACGCGGCGGCATGACTCATCTGCTTGTCGCGGTGGACAAGTTCACCAAGTGGATAGAAGCAAAACCAATCAAGAAGTTGAATGGTCCGACTGCTGTGACTTTCATCGCCGACATCACCATCCGGTATGGCATACCACACAGCATCATCACCGACAACAACACAAACTTTGCCAAAGGTGCTTTGGCCCGTTTCTGCGCGACACAGGGCATCCGACTGGACTTAGCGTCCGTTGCCCATCCGCAGTCAAACGGCCAAGTGGAGCGAGCAAATGGCCTCAGTTTGTCCGGCATCAAGCCCCGACTGGTTGAGCCTCTGGAGCGCTCGGCTGGCTGTTGGCTTGACGAGCTGCCGACCGTCCTCTGGAGCCTGCGCACAACTCCGAATAAGTCAACTGGCTTCACGCCCTTCATCCTCGTCTACGATGCCGAAGCCGTCAACCCGACGGACATAGAATTTGACTCCCCTCGAGTCACCATGTACATCGAAGAGGAGGCAAAAGAAGCATGCGAAGATGGTGTCGATCTACTGGAAGAGGGCCGGCTGCTGGCACTCAGCCGATCCACCATCTATCAACAGAGTCGACGCTGATACTACAACCGGAAGGTCAAGCCAAGATCCTTCCAAGAGGGAGACCTTGTGCTCCGGCTGATCCAGCAAACAGCTGGCCAGCACAAGCTCTCAGCACCTTGGGAAGGCCCCTTCATCATCAGCAAGGTGTTGGGCAACGACTGCTACTACCTGATCGATGCTTAGAAGCCTCGAGCACACAAAAGAGACGACTCCAGCAAGGAGACGGAACGACCATGGAATGCAAACCTCCTCCGAAGGTTTTACAGTTAATGCAGTATGTACCAAGCCAACTTTTGTATTAGTATGAAGACTCCGAGTCCCCCGAGAAGAGCTCGGGGACTGCCCTTCTTTATCTATATGATATGTATTATGCCTATGAATGTGTTAGTCCGCCTGGCACCGGGTTCGACCAGTTGACCTGGGGGCTCGCCGCCTTGTACTATGTAAAGCTTCCAGCAGCCGGACAAGTAATGTGTTGGCACTTAAGCCTTCTCTTGCCAGAGCCGCAGCTCGCAGAGCGGCTGTCTGGTAGGCAAGTCAAAGGCAGAAAAGGTTGCCCACATGAAAAATGGCTAAGGACCCAAAAACATGTACATAGTTCAAGCCGGCTTCCCACCTCGCCGACCGGCTGCTTTGCAGCCAGCCGACCGACTTCTACTTAAATTGCTAAATGCACTAGTCGGCTAAGTACTTGCCTTCCCGAAAGTGTCTAAGTACTTGACACAGCCACAGTCCGCAAAGCGGCTGTTCGGCTGGCAAGACGGCAACTGAGGGAGGGCGGCAAAGGAAAAAATCCAAGGAGCAGAAAGCAAGGAGAGATAGAACTCGGCAAAAATATTTACATAACAAAATGCCCTTGGCCAACATTCAACAGAAGTTTGAAATACACCCCGTGGGTGGAATTGTGCAAAGCTAACAAAGTTTGTTGAAACTAATAAGCAGGTAAAAACAAAGATAAATTGGTAGCCCAGGGAGAAGCTGACGGGTTCGGCGGAATGGTGGAGTCGGTGGTGCTGGTTGATGGAGCGGCCGGCTGGTCAGTCTCCGCTTGGTCGCCTGCAGCGGCAGTCGGCTCGCTCAGGCGTGGCTCGTTGCTGGAGGCACGGTCGAGATGAGGCTGGCCGTCCGCTCCGACTTCTGGCGCTTCCTCTTCACCTTCCTCGTCCTCCTTGTCTTCTCCCTCGTCGTTGGAGTCGATCACTTCAGCCGAGTCCTCGCCATCCTCCGGGTTCATCCCGAACCACTCTGGTAGCACCTCGGCACCATTCTCAGCCAGCTCCGGGACAAAGCTGCTGGTGTTGGTGTACTCGGCGGTCGTCGCCGCCCGCTTGATGAGATCACGCTCCACCGCCACCAGCTCCTCCTGGGCCTCCTGTCGAAAGGTGGTCAACTGGGCTAGATTTATCCCATGGTAACACGCCTTAACGAACTCCAAGGCCCGGCGTGCTCCAGCCCGGGCCGAGGAGCCCTTCCATGCCTCAAGACAGCCGGCAGCTACCTCCAGCCAGTCGGCAGTCCGACTGGGAGTACGTGGGGCCGGCATGTCTGGACACAGGGCGGAGATTGCTTCGGCACCGACGCGCTGAAGACAGGGCATCATCTGATGAGCCGGCCGAAGGCGGGCCTGGATGCTAAGAAGCTCCTCACTAAGGGACCGGGGGCATCGGCAGCAATCTGCGCTCCTTCCGCCCTCTGTTCCTCTCGATAGGCCTCAATAGCCTGGTTGGCGGCGCCGGAGTGGCCAGGGAAGAAGTCTGCACGAGAAGAAAGCAAGTAAGGCAGAAGCCAGAAGCTAGAAGCCGGCTTGGTCAGTAGCCGGCAGCTCAAAGAAAGAAAAAGGAAGAAGTTTACCGTCAACCATGTCTTCAATCTTGCCGAAACCGGCAGTCAGCAATGCCTCCTTATCGGTCCAGGCGGAGCGTTCGGTCTCGAACTCAGCAAGGAGACTGGACTCCTTTGCCTCCACCTCCTTCCGAGTTGTCTTGAGAAGCTCCGCCAGCTGCGTGGCCAGCCGGTCACGCTCCTCGGCCAGCTTGCTGCAGTCTTCCTCCTTGGCACGCAGCGCAGTGTTGGATTCACCTAGCTGCTGCTGCAGGGCAGCATTGGCCTCTGCAAGAAGATGGAAAGCAAAAGGCGTCAGCAGCCAACGGAGAAGAAGAACAGTTGCCGGGGAGATCCGGCCCGACTGGTCAGCAGTCGGCCCGAATCTCAGTGACTACAGCCCACGGGTGCACCAGCGCGCCCCTGCAGAGAAAGAAAACAAGGACTTACTCTGGCTCTCCGACAAGTCGACAACCCATCGGTCCAGTTCTCGGACGTTAGAGTTGAAGGCGACTGCGCGGAGGTTGTGATAGTCCTAAGCAGATGAAGTTAGTACTCGGAGCTCGCCAATTGAAGTTCCGAGCCACCTGCTCGGCAGCCGGCCCGAAACTCGGGGACTACACCCAGTGGGTGCGCTGGTGCGCTCCCACGGAGAAGTATAAGAAACACAAGAATCAAAGATGAAGAAACATACTCGAATGGCTGCTCGCTACTCCAGGAACGCCTGGTTGCACCGCTTCAGGGCATCAGCTTCAGCTCGAAGTTTGCCTTGGACGTCCAGGGTCGCCTGGTTCAAAGGGCCCGTCCCGCCTCCCCACACCCAATCGGCGGGCGCGGCGCTGGTCACCTCGGCGTCCGGGATCGAAGAGCTCGCAGCACCAACTTCCAACGGGCGTGGCGCCGAAGCCGCCTTTGCAAACCGGTGGCGCGATGGTGTGCGGACCTCGGGAGTTGGGACCGTCACCATCTCGTTTTCGGCTGGTGGCACTGGCGGGTCAGTCGGCTGCTTGTCCCGCGCTCCCTCAGACGACGATGGTGGAGGCACGACTATGTCCGGCATGACGACGTCGCCGCCTTCCCTCTCCACGATCGGGTGGTCGGCGCTGGCACTCCCAGTTAGCGCCACAAACTCTGGCAGTGGCGGCGCAGAGATTAGGGGGACAATGAATAGCTGCTCCTGGCGGCGTGTGGCTTCTTCAAGATGCTTTTTTGCGGCGGCATCGGCCTCGGCGTCCGCCAGCTTCTTCAGCGCGGCGGCCCCCGCCTTGTCTGCCTCCGCCTTCTCCAGGTGGGCGGCCTCCTGCTCCTCACACACCTCCCGCGCGTTTTGTTCCTGCGCCTCCCGGAGGTCGGCCACAGGATCGATTCGCCGGCTGGTGGTGGAGGCCTCCGCCGACCCGATAACGGAGGCGGCAGCCAACTTCTCGAGTGAGAGCGGGGCCCTAAGTCAAGAAGACAAGGAGAGGAAGCTCAGATAGAATCAACAAGAAACGAAGGCACGAGAAAAAAAATACTTACGCCGACACCATGGGAGGCGCCTTCGGGAGTTTCTGAAATTTGGCCGCCTTCGCGGCGGCTTCCTTCCACCTGGTCGCGGCGGTCAGGTTCTTGGCCTTCTTTGGCGCGCTACCGAACAAGGCAGTGCTCTGTTTACGCTTTCGCATACCGCCTCGGGCGGTCGGCTCGGTGGAGGGGCCCGCGTCCGCCTTGCCGGCGCCTCGTGAAGGGCGCGGCTCCTCCTCCTCCTCGAAGTCGTCCGGCCACGTCGTGATGCCGGCCCCCTCTTCGGAGCCGCCTACTCCGTAGATGTCGCCTGTGGCATCATCTTCCAAGGCGGCCGCCCCCAAGTCGGGGTCGTTCACGTCGCTCACAGCTCGGTCCGGTAAGTAGGGGCCGCCCGCCCCCACGATGGCGGTCGTCGCCTCAGACATGTAGATCTGTTTCAAAAGTAAGAGGCCGACTGGTCGATACAACAAAACGGAATCAAGATGAAGCACGGAAGAGGGAAAAGGTTGAAGAGCTTACGGCAGGCGGCGGGTCCGCGCGGGAGTACGGCTGCTTGCCGAACTGCCGGGATCCCTCCAGCTTGAGGTCGGAGATCTCATTCACCAAGTTTTCCACCTCAGCAGCCAGCATCTCCTTGGTACATAGTTGGCACGGGTCACGGTGCCCGCTCATCCGGCTGATCAAGTGAGGCCGGCATTGGAGCGGGAGAACCCGACGCGCGACAAAGGCGACCAGCAAGTCGGACGCTCTGAGGCCTTCGGCTTCGGTCAGCACCCTGAGTCGGTTGATAGCGGCAGCGCCGTCTGCTGACACTGGCTAGGGCTTGTAGCCCTTGTTGGCCCGAGGCTCAGCCGGTGGGCCAGCTTCGTAGGCCGGCAGGTTGATGAAGTCGACGGCCGAGTCGACGTTCTCCACGTAGAAGTAAGATTGCTGCCACATCTTGACCGACTGTGGCAGCTTGATGGCGGGGAAGACATTCCGCGATGACATGTGGCATGCCCACAGCAGGCGGCGGGCCTGGAGGCTTCGCTGGTGCACCACTTGGTTCCCGTCGTGGCATTCGAAGTTTTCGTTCGAGTCCGACTGGCTGTGGACGACTCCCTCCACGCAGCACGCTAGGAGTCGGATGAAGCTTCAGACCAGAGCACTCGGAGAAGGAAACTGTTGAGGCTTCTCGGCTTATCAGCTACGACGCCTCACCAGTGCCACCTCTTGATCACTGCGTTGGTTTTCCCTTGAAGAGGAAAGGGTGATGCAGTAAAGCAGCGTAAGTATTTCCCTCAGTTTTTGAGAACAAAGGTATCGATCCAGTAGGAGATCACGCACAAGTCCCACACACCTACACAAACAAATAAGAACCTCGCAACCAACGCGATAAAGGGGTTGTCAAGCCCTTCACGGTCACTTACGAGAGTGTGATCTGATAGATATGATAAGATAATATTTTTGGTATTTTTATGATAAAGATGCAAAGTAAAATAAAAGTGAAGGAAATAACTAAGTATTGGAAGATTAATATTATAAAAGATAGACCCGGGGGCCATAGGTTTCACTAGTGGCTTCTCTCAAGAGCATAAGTATTATGGTGGGTAAACGAATTACTGTCGAGGAATTGATAGAACTGAGGATACTTATGAGAATATCTAGGTACGATCATGTATATAGACATCATGTCCAAGACAAGTAGACCGACCCCTGCCTGCATCTACTACTATTACTCCACACATCGACCACTATCCAACATGCATCTAGAGTATTAAGTTCAAGAGAACAGAGTAATGCTTTAAGGAAGATGACATGATGTAGAGGGATAAACTCATGCAATATGATATACACCCCATCTTTTTATCCTTGATGGCAACAATACAATACGTATCGGTTCCTTTTCTGTTAGTGGGATCGAACACCGCAAGATTGAACCCAAAGCTAAGCACTTCTCCCATTGCAAGAAATATCAATCTAGTAGGCCAAACCAAACTGATAATTCGAACAGACTTGCAAAGATAAACCAATCATACATAAAAGAATTCAGAGGAGAATCATATATTGTTCATAGATAATCTGGATCAAAAACCCACAATTCATCGGATCTCGACAAACACACCGCAAAAGAAGATTACATCGAATAGATCTCCAAGAAAATGGAGGAGAACTTTGTATTGAGATCCAAAGAGAGAGAAGAAGCCATCTAGCTAATTACTATGGACCCGTAGGTCTGAAGTAAACTACTCACACATCACCGGAGAGGCCATGGAGTTGATGTAGAGGCCCTCCGTGATCAATGCCCCCTCCAGCGGAGCTCCGGAAAAGGCCCTGTCGGTGTCAAAACCGGCGGATCTCGGGTAGGGGGTCCCGAACTGTGCGTCTAGGCCGGATGGTAATAGGAGGCAAGGGACATGAAGTTTTACCCAGGTTTGGGCCCTCTTGATGGAGGTAAAACCCTACGTCCTGCTTGCTTAATATTGATGATATGGGTAGTACAAGAGTAGATCTACCATGAGATCCGAGAGGCTAAACCCTAGAAGCTAGCCTATGGTATGATTATTGTTCTATATGTTGTCCTACGGACTAAAACCCTCCGGTTTATATAGACACCGAAGAGGGTTAGGGTTACACAAAGTCGGTTACAATGGTAGGAGATCTACATATCCGTATCGCCAAGCTTGCCTTCCACGCCAAGGAAAGTCCCTTCCGGACACGGGACGAAGTCTTCAATCTTGTATCTTCATAGTCCAGGAGTCCGGCTGAAGGTATAGTCCGGCCATCCAGACACCCCCTAATCCAGGACTCCCTCAGTAGCCCCTGAATAGGCTTCAATGACGACGAGTCCGGCGCGCAGATTGTCTTCAGCATTGCAAGGCGGGTTCCTCCTCCAAGTACTTCATAGAAGATTTTGAACACAAAGATAGTGTCCGGCTCTGCAAAATAAGTTTCCACATATTGCCATAGAGAGAATAATATTTACACAAATCTAATCTGCTGACGTATTCCGTAGTGTGACATCGCACCACGGCCAAGCCTTTATTCGAATCATTTTATTGTCCCACCTCAGCGTGTCACGCGAGGCCGTTTCCTTGGCACGTCTTGTTAAAGCAGAGATCGTGTCCCCTTATTCCGGGATTCTCATCAATACGGGCGTGGGTAACCCAACCGCTTCTAGGACTCCTAGACTATAGGCAAGTCCAAACGGCCACGGAGAGGACGCTTGATATTCACCCTCTTTATAAAGGGACAAGGCTTTTACTCTTTTCCCTCCCGTGCTCAATCGAATCCTTCCCCCACCTCAAGCGCAAACACCCAAAGTTCAGGTCAGGTGCTCCGAACCTTCAATCATGTTCGGATCTAGCCTTCAAGGCTGATGGGTGCCTTCCTCCGTCATGGAAGAAGACATCAAAAAGTTGAGGGAGGCCAGATATCTGACCGCCGAGGTTTTGCATCGGCTGCCTGCCCGAGGGTAGGCCGTCCCCTCCCCCGAACCCAATGAGAACGTCGTGTTCGTCTCCCACTTCCTCCAAGGTCTAGGCCTTGCTCTGGATCCTTTCGTCAGGGGTTTGATGTTTTATTACGGGCTAGATTTCCACGATCTAGCTCCGGACTCCTTTCTTCATATCACGACATTTATTGTCGTGTGTGAGGCCTTCCTCCGGGTTACCCCTCACTTTGGCTTGTGGCTCAAGACCTTTGAAGTAAAGCCGAAGATGATTGAGGGGCAACATGCAGCGTGCGGAGGTGCCTCAATACGCAAGATGACGGGAGCTCCATGGCCCAAAGGTTCCATTCCAGAGGTGTCTGAATTGTGGCAACATGAGTGGTTCTACATCACGGCTCCTAGAAGTGCCAACTGGGCGGCCGCCCCTGTTTTCCGCTCGGGCCCTCCACCACAGCTGATGTCATGGATTAGGAGAGGTCTGAGCTAGGGTCCAGCCAAGGACGTGCATATACTGCAAAGCCGCATTCGAGATCTCTTCAATGGAGATTTTAGTTTGGTTGCGGCAATACAAGTTATGCTGGTTCGGCAAGTCCAGCCTTGCAAACGCCGGCCCCTTCGCTTGTGGGAGTTCAATCCCGAGGGACCGCGTGTCATTCAAAGTTTCCTCGGCCTGACGCACGAGGAGATGTACAAGTCATTCTTTGGACCTCAGGTAGAGTGTCCGGAAATCACCAAGGACGTGGGCCTGAGCAGTAACCGCGCCGCCGAACAGGTAAGGAATCTTCCTGCTAAACATACTATCTCTCATTTGTTACGAAGTTATTTCTGAGAGTTCGCTTTTTGACTAGGACTGGCTAACAAAGGCGAAGTTGATTCGGTGTTCGGCCCTCCTCCCTGAGGGTTTGGACAATCCGGTATTGGAAAAGATGCTCCAGGTCGCACCTTGCCCGGAGCCTTTGAAGGAAGATACTGGGGAGGATAATACGGGCGGACGCGGGCCCCCAACGCTGCCCATTCTAACTGAGGGAGCGAGCGTCTCCATGAAGGAAGACGACCGGAGGAGAAAAAGGACTGCGCCCGGGGATTCGGAAGCCGAAGCTTCCAAACGGGAGAAGAAGTCTCCCACAGAGGGTCCTACCTTGGGGGGTGCTTTTGCCGCACAAAGTCCGCGGGGGGATCAACTCTCTAGCGAGTCGTAAGTGACCCGAAATACTTTAATAGTACAGGTATGCCATCTTTTTCTTCTGAGAAAATAACCACCGCATATATCTTTGCAGTTCGGGCCTTAGCCCCTCTCAAATGAGCTCATCTTCGGGGGATCTTCTTCCAGAGATGATGGAGAGCGAAACGCCTCCTTCGGACTCCTCTGCTTCGGAAGCGGGCGACCCCGAAGTGTCGTCGCGGAGGGCCTCTCCGAGTCCGGTGAGGCCAGAAGATAATCCCATTGACCCCCGAAGCTCCTAGTGTCCGGCTCCCGAAGAGAGCGGACAAAAGAGTTCGGCACCGTCTGGTGTGCGATCGGATGTTCTGAGGGAGTTGGTGGGGCGAGCGGCCATCTCGGATGAACACCGTGTGTTGATGAATACGGTGATGGAGAGAATCTCGTCCACCGAAAGCGGATTGCATGAAGCTTTTATGAGTCCACTGGCATGCTTTGAGGTACGTAAAATAATGTATGATAGTCCTGCACATGCTAGGTGTGCCCTGTGTAGATAGTAGCCCCTGAGACTCTGGTTGTCGTCGGAAACAACGACGAACAGAGGATCATATTCCTAGGTAATAACCATACTGCCTCTATGTGCAGGTGATGGAAGCTCCGGTGGCTGGCCGGACTAGCGAGTTTGCCCATCTAAAACGGCAGTTGGATGCGGCAGACGCCAACATTGAGCTTGTTAACAAAAGGCTTGACGAGGAACAGGGTAAGTGTCATTATCTGGTAAACGTCACATAGTAAGAGCAGTATGATGCTAGTATCTTTAATATGTTGTGACTGCAGATGGAGCTGCCACTGTTGAAGCCTTGCGGGCGGAACTTGCCCGAGCCAAGGAACAAGCGAGGATTGGTAATGCGGCTGCTTTGAAGGCGGCCGAAGAGTTGAAAGACGAGAAGGCCGCGCATGGCGAGAGCCGAGATAAGATGGCAATAGAATTAAAAGCCGCCGCCGACCGTTGCCGGGTTCTTGAAAAGGAAAACCTAGCGAAGGCATCGAACCTTGAGAAGGCTGCTGTGACGAGAAAAGACATCCGCTCTACTATGAGGGCGAAGAAGGAGGAGCTGCGGGAAGCCGGGGATATTGTAGCTGGGAAATCCTTTATGTTGCAGAGGAAGTTCGGAGATCCACGGTATGCCTCTCTGGATCAGCTATGGAGTTCGGAGGATGTGTATATGGATTTGGCGGCGAGCGCTGCCGATGCGGCCAAGTACTTCCAGGGTCAGACGGACCGTGAAGTGGACCAGTTGTTTTGGACACAATTCCATTCTCCCGAGCGTACTCTTTCATTGACTGACCAATTAGCCGAATGGGCCGAACTGAATAGGTTGTCCGGACTCGCCATGAGGTCTGTTGTGGATCAGCTATGGCCGGGAAGGCCAAAACCGAACAGCTATTTCATCTTGGTGCAGCAGCTCCTTGAGGTGGTGCCGCGCATTGATGTGATGAAGAGGTCGGCGTGCATAGAGGTCTCACGGATGGCCTTTGCCCGTGTTAAAGCATACTGGGCGGAGATGGATGCTACCACTGTTGCAGCGCGGGATTCGGCCATAGGCCGAATGGCTGCTGAGCACTACTTTGAAGAAGTTCTTGAGGGTGCTCGTTTGATAGAGACCCAGTGCTCAAAAAATATTATGTTTGAGTGATATGTAATCTCATTGTAAGCGAAATGCTTTTATAAATTTTTTATAAGGCTATTTTTATACTTCTGCCTGAAAGTAATATGATGCCTCCTGGGCGGCCATTTATGTATACATGTGTATAACCTGAAAGATTGCAGCCGTCGGCTTCAACCTCCACGCATATAATGCGGAGGCGCACGCAAAAAACACGCGTTCACACTTAACCCAACGTCTTGGTCCTATTAAGGAGGTCATAGTGGAGAGAGCGAGGCAACCAGACTATAATGCTCTAGCACTTTCACTTAGCCATAGGAGTTTGACAGTGGGGCTACTAGATAGCCCTTGGTGGCTCCGCACTCTCCCGATCCCGGGGTGCGTACATGCCTGGCCGAAAAATGGCCCTTCGTTAAGGCGGAGGAATTCTAACATTCCAACAGGTAATCGAGTGGTTGACCAGTCTCACGCTATATCATGACAGTCAGTTTTCGGCTTTTTCTACTGAGGTGCTCGTCCGGATGAACCAGGGCACAATCGCAGTAGTTCTCCTGGTGCTACCTTAGCCAGTAAAGCAGAACATAAGGCACCAAAACACAGGAGCCGGGAAAACCCAACATTTGGCCAAAGACAATGATTCGGAGCTGATGCATATAGGGCCAAACTCGCGACGCTGAACACTCCCTAAGGTATTCGGTCTTTGTGGTATAAACCGGGCCTAAATAATGGCCTTTGTAAGAAGCCCCTTGTGTCCAGGTACGTGCATTGTTCTGGCATGGCCACATGCCAAGACGTCAGCATCCTTCTAAACGGTGGATATGTATCAACAAGAGACAGTAAAAAAAGGTTTACGCAGGGTCTTAATCTAAAAAGAATCCTTAGAGCGGGTCCCTGCTGCATGTCTGCGCCTGTGTCTCCGTTGCGCCGTATCCTGGACGGGTGTAGCACGATGATCGTCTGTAAAAGAGAGGAATTTAGGTTAAAAAGTGTCGTGCAAAAAGATAGTTTTTAAAGAAACCATGTATAATTCAAGATGAGAAAAAATTGCTACTTGTCTACGTGCATTGAGCCCCTTGTATTGACAAATAGGGATGTGACCATTTATTCGGTATAAATAGTGGCGCCGGACTTGATCTGGTCCAGGCGCCTTTAGTGTGTGGCTGCCAAGGCAGCCGCACTCTCTTCGGCGCGCAGAGATCGCTTGATATTTCCGTTCACTGAAATGATGCCACGTGGACCGAGCATCTTGAGTGTGAGGGAGGCGTAGTGTGGTATTGCATTAAAGCGAGCGAAAGCTTCACGTCCGAGCAGTGCTTGATAGCCACTTTGGAACGGAGCGATGTGGAAGGTTAAATGCTCGCGACGAAAGTTATCGGGGGAGCCGAATATAACTTGTAGCAGGAGGGAGCCCGTACAACGAGCCCCTGGGCCTGGCATTACTCCTTTAAAGGTAGTATTGCTATGGCGAATTTTTGTTGGGTCTAACCCCATCCCGCGGATTGTATCCTGATATATTAGGTTTAGATTGCTGCCACCGTCCATCAAGACTCGTGTGAAGTGATATCCGCCAATTACCGGGTCTAATACCATGGCAGCCCATCCTGTGCGTCGGATACTTGCTGAGTAATCGCGATGGTCGAAAGTGATTGGTTGAGACAACCAGTGGCAGGACTTCGCGGTGACAGGCACTTGGGTATGTTTTCCTGGGAGTGCCGTGTTGTTTTTTCCCTTGATCACGTGTAACACGTTTACTGTTTTGACTTCTGGTGGAAATTTCTTTTGTTCCCCAGTGTCTTGAGGCTCGTCCTCGTCTTCACTTGGTGTATCCTCCCCCTTGTGTACGGCGTTGAGCTTGCCAGACTGCTTGAAGACCCAACATTCTCTATGGGTATGATTAGCAGGTTTACCAGGGGTACTATGGATCTGACATACTTGGTCCAGAATTTTGTTGAGGCTGGACAGTTCATCCCTGGTGCCTTTAGAGGGCGGCTTTTGCTGACCTGGCCGAGAGCTTTTGAATCCGGCGTTTACTGCCGTGCCCTTCGTGCTGTCTTCTTTATTCCGACGTTTGTTATTGCTGTTGCGCCGTGATTTCCCGTTTCCATCTCTAACTTCAGATGTACTGGGGTCGCTGGTGCTGCATCTGGCTAACCAGCTGTCCTCACCCGCGCAAAGCGGGTCATGAGGCTTGTTAATGCGGCCATCGTTCTCGGCTTATTTTGGCCGAGGTATCTGGCAAGCGATTCGTCACGGACGCTATGCTTAAAAGCTGCCAAGGCTTCAGCGTCCGGACAGTCGACAATCTGGTTCTTTTTAGTAAGAAACCTGTTCCAAAGCTTTCGGGCTGACTCTCCGGGCTGTTGAGTTATATGACTCAAATCGTCTACATCCGGAGGTCGGACATAAGTCCCTTGAAAATTTGCCCGGAAGGCGTCTTCAAGCTCTTCCCAACTTCCAATGGAGCTTTCGGGGAGGCCTTTAAGCCAGTGACGAGCTGGCCCTTTGAGCTTGAGGGGTAAGTACTTGATGGCGTGGAGATCATCTCCTCGAGCCATATGGATATGAAGGATGTAGTCCTCAATCCAGACCCCAGGGTCTGTTGTTCTGTCGTATGTCTCTATGTTTACAGGTTTGAATCCCTCTAGAAATTCATGGTCCAGCACCTCATCGGTGAAACATAGGGGGTGTGCGGCACCCCTGTAGCTAGGTGTACCACGGTGTTCGGATGTTTGTTGTGTTGCATTGTATGCTGGGGCGCGCTTGCGTGGTCCATAGATGGATCTTGTTGCGCCGTCCTTTGGGTGCGAGCCCTCGCATGGGTCGCGTGTTGTATTGTGAGTGGCGTTGTATGCCGCTCTATGTTGGTAGAGGGGTCGTCTATCCGGCCAGGTGGCTGCTTTGATATTTGGTTGTGGGGGGTCTAAGGCCTCCTCATCGAATTCAGGTAGCAGCTTCCGCTTTGGGTAGCTCTTGGAGGGGCGATTGTCGCCGTACCTCGCTGCTGTGTTGAGTATTTTACTCCATCTGATTTGGAGTGTGTCTTGCGCAGCCTTGTGCCTTTGCTTCTGCTTTTTAAGACTCCTCGCGGTGGCAACAAGCCTTTTACGGGCATTCTGCTGCTCCGGGTGCCTGTCCGGCGTTATGTCGTCCGGACCATTATCCTTGATAGAATTTGTTTGTTCGGTTTGATCATCCGGATTGCCGTTGTCCGGCAGCGGTTCGCCCTGCTCCAGCGCTGGGTCTGTGTGATCGTTATTTCTGTCGAGGCGGGATTTGGGGCAACGCTTGCGTCGCCGCTTTGACTGCTTCTCGAGGGAACAAGCCTTCGGTGCGTCCTTCCGCTCCTCGTCGTCATCTTTTGGTGCGTCCACCATGTATACGTCATATGACGAGGTGGCTTTCCAGGGCCCAATAGGTGCTGGATCTTCATCGTCTCTTTCATCGGCGTCCATACCGTCGATGTCTTCGGAGTCGAAGTCGAGCATGTCGGTTAAATCGTCGACAGTGGCTACAAAGTGGGTGGTGGGTGGGCTTTGAATTTCTTCATCGTCCGTATCCCAACCTTGCTGACCGTAGTCCGGCCAGGGCTCTCCTGATAAAGAGAGAGACTTTAGTGTCTTCAGAATATCGCCGAAAGGCGAGTGCTGAAAGATGTCCGCGGCAGTAAACTCCATGATCAGCGCCCAATCGGATTCGATCGGCAGGGGCGCGGAGGGTTCGGAGTCCGGAGAGGAGTCCGGATCCTTGGAGTCATGAGTCTCTCGGAGTGCGGGGCTGGTGTTTGGCTCGATCGCCGTTGGGATCGCAGCCCCTGAGGCAGTGTCCAACCACCCATCCTTGATCGGCGCAGTTGGCTCTGAATTAAGGGTCGAAGCCGATGCGGGTGCGGCCTCGAGGGCACTGTTCGGCAGCAGAGCTAGATCATGCTCGTCGTGACAGTGCGGCGCGCTCGGCAGTGGCTCGGATCCATCGAAGATCAAGTCCCCGCGGATGTCAGCAGTGTAGTTTGAACTTCCAAATCTGAGCTGACGGCCAGGGGCATATCTTTCGATCTGCTCCAGATGGCCAAGTGAATTGGCCCGCAGTGCGAAGCCGCCGAAGACGAATATCTGTCCGGGGAGGAAGGTCTCACCCTGGACTGCATCGCTATTGATGATCGTAGGAGCCATCAAGCCTAACAGCGACGACACAGAGGAACTCTCAATGAAAGCACCAATGTTGGTGTCAAAACTGGCGGATCTCGGGTAGGGGGTCCCGAACTGTGCATCTAGGCCGGATGGTAACAGGAGGCAAGGGACACGAAGTTTTACCCAGGTTCGGGCCCTCTTGATGGAGGTAAAACCCTATGTCCTGCTTGATTAATATTGATGATATGGGTAGTACAAGAGTAGATCTACCACGAGATCGGAGAGGCTAAACCCTAGAAGCTAGCCTATGTTATGATTATTGTTCTATATGTTGTCCTACGGACTAAAACCCTCCGGTTTATATAGACACCAGAGAGGGTTAGGGTTACACAAAGTCGGTTACAATGGTAGCAGATCTACATATCCGTATCGCCAAGCTTGCCTTCCACGCCAAGGAAAGTCCCTTCCGGACACGGGACGAAGTCTTCAATCTTGTATCTTCATAGTCCAGGAGTCCGGCTAAAGGTATAGTCCGGCCATCCGGACACCCCCTAATCCAGGACTCCCTCAGGCCCCGCGATGGGATCTCTCGAGTATAGAAGGTTGCGGCGGTGGAATTAGGTTTTCATGGTGCTCCTGGATGTTTGGGGGGTACGTGGATATATATAGGAGGAAGAAGTACGTCAGTGGCGCAACGAGGGCCCACGAGGGTGGAGGGCGCACCTAGGGGGGTAGGCGCGCCCCCTGCCTCGTGCCTTCCTCCCTTGTTTCTTCACGACCATTCCAAGTCTCCCGTATCACGTTTGTTGAGAAAATCACGATCCCGGAGGTTTCATTCTGTTTGGACTCCGTTTAATATTCCGTTTCTTCAAAACCCTAAAATAGGCAAAAACAGCAATTTGGGCTGGGCCTCCGGTTAGTAGGTTAATCCCAAAAATGATATAAAAGTGTAAAATAAAGCCCATTAACATCCAAAATAGATAATATAATTGCATGGAGCAATCAAAAATTATAGATACGTTGGAGACGTATCAGCATCCCCAAGCTTAATTCCTGCTCGTCCTCGAGTAGGTAAATGATAAAAGAAGAATTTTTGATGTGGAATGCTTTCTAACATATTTCTCAATGTAATTTTTCTTTATTTTGGCATGGATATTCAGATCCATAAGATACAAGATAAAAGTTTAATATTGACATAAAAATAATAATACTTCAAGCATACTAACTAAGCAATTATGTCTTTTCAAAATAACATGGCCAAAGAAAGTTATCCCTACAAAATCATATAGTATGGCTATGCTCTATCTTCACCACACAAAATATTTAAATCATGCACAACCCCGATGAAAAGCCAAGCAATTGCTTCATACTTTTGATGTTCTCAAACTTTTTCAATCTTCACACAATATATGAGCGTGAGCCATGGATATAGCACTATGGTGGAATACAATGGTGGTTGTGGAGAAGACAAAAAGGGAGAAGATAGTCTCACATCAACTAGGCGTATCAAGGGGCTATGGAGATGCCCATTAATAGATATCAATGTGAGTGAGCAGGGATTGCCATGCAACGGATGCACTAGAGCTATAAGTGTATGAAAGCTCAACAAGAAGAAACTAAGTGGGTGTGCATCCAATTTGCTTGCTCACGAAGACCTAGGGCATTTTGAGGAAGCGCATCATTGGAATATACAAGCCAAGTTCTATAATGAAAAATTCCCACTAGTATATGAAAGTGATATCATAGGAGACTCTCTATATGAAGAATATGGTGCTACTTTGAAGCACAAGTGTGGAAAAAGGATAATAACATTGTCCCTTCTCTCTTTTGCTCTCATTTTTTTTATTTGGGCCTTCTTTTTTCTTTTCTTTTTGGCCTCTTTTTTCCGTCCGGAGTCTCATCCCGACTTGTGGGGGAATCATAGTCTCCATCATCCTTTCCTCACTTGGGACAATGCTCTAATAATTATGATCATCACACTTTATTTACTTACAACTCAAGAATTACAACTTAATACTTAGAACAAAATATGACTCTATGTGAATGCCTTCGGCAATGTACCGGGATGTGCATTGATGCATGAGTGACATGTATGAAAATTATGAATGGTGGCTTTGCCACAAATACGATGTCAACTACATGATCATGCAAGCAATATGATAATGATGAAGCGTGTCATAATAACGGAACGGTGGAAAGTTGCATGGCAATATATCGCGGAATGGCTATGAAAATGCCATAATAGGTAGGTATGGTGGCTGTTTTGAGGAAGGTATATGGTGGTTTATGGTACCGGCAAAAGTTGCGCGATACTAGAGAGGCTAGCAATGGTGGAAGGGTGAGAGTGCGTATAATCCATGGACTCAACATTACTCATAAAGAACTCACATACTTATTGCAAAAATCTACAAGTTATCAAAGCAAAGTATTACGCGCATGCTCCTAGGGGGATAGATTGGTAGGAAAAGACCATCGCTCGTCCCCGACCGCCACTCATAAGGAAGACAATCAATAAATAAATCATGTTCCGACTTCATCACATAACAGTTCACCATATTTGCATGCTACGGGAATCACAAACTTCAACACAAGTATTTCTCAAATTCACAACTACTCAATTAGCATGACTCTAATATCACCATCTCCATATCTCAAAATGATTATCAAGTATCAAACTTCTCAAAGTATTCAATGCACTTATATGAAAGTTTTATTATTTCCATGTTGTTCTGAAGGACTCTCAAAATAATATAAGTGAAGCATGAGAGAGCAATAGTTTCTATAAAACAAATCCACCACCATGCTCTGAAAGATATAAGTGAAGCACTAGAGCAAAAACTATATAGCTCAAAAGATATAAGTGAAGCACATAGAGTATTCTAATAAATTTCAAATCATGTGAGTCTCTCTCAAAAGGTGTGTACATCAAGGATGATTGTGGTAAACTAAAAAGCAAAGACTCAAATCACACAAGACGCTCCAAGCAAAACACAGATCATGTGTTGAATAAAAATATAGCTCCAAGTAAAGTTACCGATAGACGAAGACGAAAGAGGGGATGCCTTCCGGGGCATCCCAAAGCTTAGGCTTTTTTGTGTCCTTGAGTTTTACCCTGGGATGACATGGGCATCCCCAAGCTTAGGCTCTTGCCACTCTTTGTTCCATAATCCATCAAATCTTTACCCAAAACTTCAAAACTTCACAACACAAAACTCAAAATAGAAAATCTCGTGAGCTCCGTTAGCGAAAGAAAACAAAACACCACTTAAAGGTACTGTAATGAACTCATTATTAATTTATATTGGTGTTAAACCTACTGTATTCCAACTTCTCTATGGTTTATAAACTCTTTTACTAGCCATAGATTCATCAAAATAAGCAAACAACACAAGGAAAACAGAATCTGTCAAAAACATAACAGTCTGTAGTAATCTGTATCTAACGCAATTTATGGAACCCCAAAAATTCTAAAATAAATTTCTGGACGTGAGGAATTTATATATTAATCATCTGCGAAAAGAATTAACTAAATATCACCTTCCAAATAAAAATGGCAGCGATTCTCGTGATCGCTAAAGTTTCTGTTTTCTACAGCAAGATCAAAAAGACTTCCCCCAAGTCTTCCCAACGGTTCTACTTGGCACAAACACTAATTAAACACAAAAAACACAACCAAAACAGAGGCTAGATAATTTATTTATTAAATAACAACAAGGAAAAATATTGTGTTGTCTCCCAACAAGGGCTTTTCTTTAAAGCCTTATAGCTAGGCATAAGATGTCAATGATGCTCACATGAAAGACAAGAATTGAAGCACATAGAGAGCATCATAAAACACGTGACAAACACATCTAAGTCTAACATACTTCCTATGCATAGGCATCTTATAGGTAAAAAAATTATCAAGGCAAGCAAAAACTAGCATATGCAAGGAAGCGGAAAGAAACAATAGCAATCTCAACATAATGAGAGGAAATTTAGTAACATGAAAATATCTACCACCATATTTTCCTCTCTCATAATAATTACATGTGGGATCATAAGAAAATTCAACAAATAGCTATCACATAAAATATTTTCAACACGACCCACATGCATGCAAAATTGACACTCATCCAAAATAGTGGGATTAACATTAACTAAAGTCATGACCTCTTCAAACCCACTTTTATCAAAAACTTCATAAGATTGAACATTATCCAAATATGTGGGATCTAAAGTTGACACTCTTCCAAACCCACTTTCAGTATTATTGCAAACACTATTATCAATCTCATATTCATCATGGGGAGTAAATAAATTTTCAAGATCATAAGAAGAATCACCCCAATCATGATCATTGCAACAAGTAGAGGACATAGCAAAACTAGCATCCCCAAGCTTAGGGTTTTGCATATTATTAGCACAATTTACATAAATAGAATTTATAATAAAATCGTTGCAATCATGATTTTTATTCAAAGATCTATCGTGAATCGCTTCATAAAGTAATTCATCACACTTTTCATATTCACGAATTTCAAGCAAAACCTCATAGAGATAATCTAATGCACAAAACTCACTAGCAATTGGTTCATCATAATTGGATCTCTTAAAAAGATTAGCAAGTGGATGAGGATCCATAGATCTTAGATTCTATGTTTAGTAATAAATAAACAACTATTCCAACCAAACGAGCAAACGAGCCAAGACATAAAAGCAAACAAAAAGACGAACAGAAGAAGGCAAATAAAATGGCAAGGGTGAAGTGGGGGAGAGGAAAACGAGAGGCAAATGGCAAATAATGTAATGCGAGGGATAAGATTTTGTGATGGGTACTTGGTATATTTTGACTTGGTAATGGTGCCAGAAATGACTCGTGGTGGGAGTCAAATCCTTCTTGCTACCTCTTGAGCACTGCGTTGGTTTTCCCTTTAAGAGGAAAGGGTGATGCAGTAAAGCAGCGTAAGTATTTCCATTAGTTTTTGAGAACCAAGGTATCAATCTAGTAGGAGATCACGCACAAGTCCCACGCACCTACACAAACAAATAAGAACCTCGCAACCAACGCGATAAATGGGTTGTCAAGCCCTTCACGGTCACTTACGAGAGTGAGATCTGATAGATATGATAAGATAAATTTTTTGGTATTTTTATGATAAAGATGCAAAGTAAAATAAAAGCAAAGGAAATAACTAAGTATTGGAAGATTAATATGATAAAAGATAGACCTGGGGGCCATAGGTTTCACTAGTGGCTTCCCTCAAGAGCATAAGTATTACGGTGGGTAAACGAATTACTGTCGAGCAATTGACAGAATTGAGCATACTTATGAGAATATCTATGTATCATCATGTATATAGGCATCACGTCCGAGACAAGTAGACCGACTCCTGCCTGCGTCTACTACTATTACTCCACACATCGACCGCTATCCAGCATGCATCTAGAATATTAAGTTCAAGAGAACAGAGTAATGATTTAAGGTAGATGACATGATGTAGAGGGATAAACTCATGCAATATGATATAAACCCCATCTTTTTATCCTCGATGGCAACAATACAATACGTATCGGTTCCCTTTCTGTCACTGGGATCGAACACCGCAAGATTGAACCCAAAGCTAAGCACTTCTCCCATTGCAAGAAATATCAATCCAGTAGGCCAAACCAAACTAATAATTCAAAGAGACTTGCAAATATAAACCAATCATACATAAAAGAATTCAGAGGAGAATGAAATATTGTTCATAGATAATCTGGATCATAAACCCACAATTCATCGGATCTCGACAAACAGAGCGCCAAAGAAGATTACATCGAACAGATCTCCAAGAAAATCGAGGAGAACTTTGTATTGAGATCCAAAGAGAGAGAAGAAGCCCTCTAGCTAATTACTATGGACCCGTAGGTCTGAAGTATACTACTCACACATCACCGGAGAGGCCATGGAGTTGATGTAGAGGCCCTCCGTGATCAATGCCCCCTCCAGCGGAGCTCTGGAAAAGGCCCCGCGATGGGATCTCTCGAGTATAGAAGGTTGCGGCGGTGGAATTAGGTTTTCGTGGTGCTCCTGGATGTTTGGGGGGTACGTGGATATATATAGGAGGAAGAAGTACGTTGATGGAGCAACGGAGGGTCCACGAGGGTGGAGGGCGCTCCCAGGGGGGTAGGCGCGCCCCCCTGCCTCATGCTTTCCTCCCTTGTTTCTTGACGGCCACTCCAAGTCTGCTGGATCACATATGTTGAGAAAATCACATTCCCGAAGGTTTCATTCCGTTTGGACTCCGTTTGATATTCCTTTTCTTCGGAACCATAAAATAGGCAAAAAAACAGGAATTTGGGCTGGACCTCCGGTTAGTAGGTTAGTCCCAAAAATGATATAAAAGTGTAAAATAAAGCCCATTAACATCCAAAATAGATAATATAATAGCATGGAGCAATCAAAAATTATAGATACGTTGGAGACATATCAACCAGCTTCGGGGACTACTGTCGGAGTATTGGGCCATGGGTAGCCTAACCAGAGTCCCTGAGCCTTTCAAGACATCGGGGCTGGTAGCGCCCCTCAAATAATCAAGAAGAAGCGCCGCCTTCTGGTGGCCGGATGTCCCAAGTGGCCGGCTGCCAGAAGGCGGCTAAGATCAAGAAGGCGGCTCCAAGATGGGCCGACTTCTTGCAGGCGGCCTCCAGAGAGGCCGGCACCTAGCCAACGGCCCACGACGCCCTCATAGTCTGCGCTCCCATTAAGAAGACAAGACAGGGTAAGGCTACAATGTAGCCCATCACCCCCGTATCCAGGGTCGGGCGTGGCCGCAGTGCTCTGTACAGGCGGAGACCTCTGCCCGGCGTGGCACTATTGCCACTCCATCCCTGACGTCACTACTGGTAGGCGGAGCCCTGTTCCCACAATGACCTATCGGTACGGCCTGCAGGCGGCGGTCCCTACTGGACAGCGAGATCCCGGAAGACGGCGGAAGCCTGACCAGTTGGACCTAAGGGAGGCTGGCTCCCAGCAGGCAGCTCGTTCCTTCCTCGGGGCCCATGCACCATTAACCAGATGAGACCCGAAGTGGCTACAGTGATTTCCCACCAGGCGACGGGACTATAGCCACGCTCCCTTGACCAAGCATGCGTCATTAGCATCACGGCTACAGTAATCAGCACCCGGCAAGACCCGCGAG
Organism: Triticum urartu; assembly: GCF_056163025.1. NCBI lineage: Eukaryota > Viridiplantae > Streptophyta > Magnoliopsida > Poales > Poaceae > Triticum > Triticum urartu. The sequence continues at coordinate 246,832,769 of NC_141875.1, forward strand.
CGGCGGGAGTGACCTGTCGGCTCCATACCAGACTATTCGGCGGGGCCCACCAAGCGGCGGGCCCCAGCAGTCGGCGGAGAAGCCGGCAACCAGAGACACTAACAGCCGGCAGGATTACCTTTGTACCCCTGGGGGGTAGGCCTATATAAACCCCCAGGGCACCCATGCAAAGGGTTCCCAACCTGTTAGAACTAGACTCATATCTAGGGGAAGGAGAGAGAGCGTGCCTGCCTTCTTCTACCCCTAACATACGGCTCGAGGGGCACCATTGTACTCACTAGTACCTTAGTGATCATGCGGAGACCCCACAGAGCAGGACTAGGGGTGTTATCTCCTAGGAGAGCCCTGAACCTGGGTAACGGCGACCAGGGACACTAACAGCCGGGACCATCACCCGGCAGGATTACCTTTGTACCCCTGGGGGGTAGGCCTATATAAACCCCCAGGGCACCCATGAAAAGGGTTTCCAACCTGTTAGAACTAGACTCATATCTAGGGGAAGGAGAGAGAGTGTGCCTGCCTTCTTCTACCCCTAACATACGGCTCGAGGAGCACCATTGTACTCACTAGTACCTTAGTGATCATGCGGAGACCCCACAGAGCAGGACTAGGGGTGTTATCTCCTAGGAGAGCCCCGAACCTGGGTAAAGTGCGCCGGCGTACGTGTCTACGCCTCATCCCGCTTCCAGGCACCGGCGACGTTGTACTCACTCCCACCATGATAAGCCATCCATTGGCATATGTCGCACCCAACCCTCGACAAAACCCAAGCCGGTCGACGGCGGCATCTTGCCCTTCTTGAAAGACCGCCCCTCCCAATCTTTGAAAGCGACCCTTTTTCTCCTGTTTGGAGAAGGGATACTGGTTCCTTTTCCGCCTCCATCTTCGGGCGAGGAAAGGTCTATTTCTCTGGACTCGGTGTCCGACTTACCTCCGGGACCAAGGTCATCTTGGGTCTTTTCGTCCTCCCCTGCTGATGCCTGGTATGGCGCCGAGGCCAGCATCCTTGTTAACACAGGAGTATCTGAGTCTTCGGGAAGGGGAGCCGGACACCTAATCAATTCCACCTTCTTTATCCAGCCCTGGAAAAGGATGATACTGTTGGTATCTTGCCACTAGATATCTGATTATGAGGTATTTGGTAAACAGGTACTTACCAGGGTGTCCGGATGATTACAGTCTAGGCCGACATCTTTGGTGGTGTCCGGCCATTGCCTTCATTTTCCAAAGAATAATCTCCACATTCCTTCATGTGTCGTGCCGAAGAAGTTCTGAAGAGTCTACGACCCTTATGGATTGAACTCCCATGGCGGAGAGGCCATCGGTGGCACGACAGGGACCGACGAACTAGCATTACATGAACAACGCTGGCTATGTCGATGTCCCTCTCAATGAGGCTTCGGATGCGACTTTGCAGAATTCGCACATCATTCGTTGATCCCCAATCTAGCCCCATGCTAATCCACGATGCAAGCTGAGTTGGGGGGCTGGATCGGAATGCGGGCGTGGTTGCCCACTTGGAGCTGCGGGGCTCGGTGATATAGAACCACCCCTGCTGGCACAGATCGGAAGATTTGGCGAAGGATCCTTTCAGCCAAATGGCGCTAGCAAGCATCCTCACTGTAGCACCGCCGCACTCGTCCTGCTCCCCCTCTACCACTCGCGGCTTCACATCGAAGGTCTTGAGCCATGAGTCAAAGTGTGGATGTGTTCAGAGGAGGGCTTCGCACGTAACGACAAACGACGAGATAAGAAGAATAGAGTCCGGGGCCAAATCATGAAAATCTAGCCCGTAATAGAACATGAGCCCTCGGACGAAGGGATTAAGTGCAAACCCCAACCCGCGGAGGAAGTGGGACACGAACACGACCCTCTCGCCGGATCTGGGAGTGGTAACAAGCTGCCCCTCGGTAGGAAGCCAATGATGGATTTCAGCAGTCAGGTACCTCACTGCCTGAAGCTTTGCAATATCTTCCTCCATAACAGAAGAAGCTACCCACCGACCTTGTCGGCTAGATCCGGACATGATCAGGGCTGGTGGCGACCGAAACCCGGGTGTTGGAACTCGGGGTAGCAGGGGTTGAGGAAGAGGCAATCATGGAAGAAAAAGACGGGTCTGTAACCCTATATAAAGGCTGCAAATATCAAATGTCTCCTCTTGGGCCTCAAAAACTTGCATGTGTTCAAGGAGTTGTACCCAAGCGACGGTTGGGATACCTGCTACCTCTTGAGCACTACATTGGTTTTCCCTTGAAGAGGAAAGGGTGATGCATCAAAGTAGCGTAAGTATTTCCCTCAGTTTTTGAGAACCAAGGTATCAATCCAGTAGGAGGCCGCGCACAAGTCCCTCGCACCTACACAAACAAATAAATCCTCGCAACCAACGCGATAAGGGGTTGTCAATCCCTACACGGTCACTTACGAGAGTGAGATCTGATAGATATGATAAGATAATATTTTCGGTATTTTTATGATAAAGATGCAAAGTAAAATAAATGACAAAGCAAATAACTAACTATTGGAAGATTAATATGATGGAAGATAGACCCGGGGGCCATAGGTTTCACTAGTGGCTTCTCTCAAGAGCATAAGTATTTACGGTGGGTGAACAAATTACTGTTAAGCAATTGACAGAATTGAGCATAGTTATGAGAATATCTAGGTATGATCATGTATATAGGCATCACGTCTGAAACAAGTAGACCGGCTCCTGCCCGCATCTACTACTATTACTCCACACATCGACCGCTATCTAGCATGCATCTAGAGTATTAAGTTCAAGAGAACAGAGTAACGCTTTAAGCAAGATGACATGATGTAGAGGGATAAACTCATGCAATATGATATAAACCCCATCTTGTTATCCTCAATGGCAACAATACTATACGTGCCTTGCTGCCCCTACTGTCACTAGCAAAGGACACCGCAAGATTGAACCCAAAGCTATGCACTTGTCCCATTGCAAGAAAGATCAATCTAGTAGGCCAAACCAAACTGATAATTCGAAGAGACTTGCAAAGATAACCAATCATACATAAAAGAATTCAGAGAAGATTCAAATATTGTTCATAGATAAACTTGATCATAAACCCACAATTCATCGGTCTCAACAAACACACCGCAAAAGAAGATTACATCGAATAGATCTCCACAAGAGAGGGGGAGAACTTTGTATTGAGATCCAAAAAGAGAGAAGAAGCCATCTAGCTAATAACAATGGACCCGTAGGTCTAAAGTAAACTACTCACACTTCATCGGAGGGGCTATGGTTTTTATGTAGAAGCCCTCCGGGATCAATGCCCCCTCCGGTGGAGCTCCGAAAAAGGCCCCAAGATGGGATCTCGTGGATACAGAAAGTTACGGCAGTGGAATTATGGTTTTCGCTCCGTATCTGGTAGTTCGGGGGTACGTAGGTATATATAGGAGGAAGGAGTACGTTGGTGGAGCAACAGGGGGCCCATGAGGGTGGAGGGCGCGCCTGGGGGGTAGGCGCGCCCCCTACCTCGTCCCTTCCACGTTGATTGCTTGACATAGGGTCCAAGTCCTCTGGATCATGTTCATTCCGAAAATCACGTTCCCGAAGGTTTATTCCGTTTGGACTCCGTTTGATATTCTTTTTCTATGAAACCCTAAAATAGGCAAAAAAACCAACAATTCTGGGCTGGGCCTCCGGTTAATAGGTTAGTCCCAAAAATAATATAAAAGTGTATAATAAAGCCCAATAATGTCCAAAACGGAATATAATATAGCATGGAACAATCAAAAATTATAGATACGTTGGAGACGTATCAAGCATCCCCAAGCTTAATTCCTGCTCGTCCTCGAGTAGGTAAATGATAAAAATGGAATTTTTGACGTGGAATGCTACTTGGCATAATTTCAATGTAATTCTTCTTAATTGTGGTATGAATATTCAGAGCCGAAAGATTCAAGAAAAAAGTTCGATATTGACATAGAAATAATACTTCAAGCATACTAACTAAGCAATTATGTCTCTTCAAAATAACATGGCCAAAGAAAGTTATCCCTACAAAATCATATAGTCTGGCTATGGTCTATCTTCACCACACAAAGTATTTAAATCATGCACAACCCCGATGACAAGCCAAGCAATTGTTTCATACTTTTGGTGTTCTGAAACTTTTTCGATCTTCACGCAATACATGAGCGTGAGCCATGGACATAGCACTTTAGGTGGAATAGAATGGTGGTTGTGGAGGAGACAAAAAAGAAGGAAGATAGTCTCACATCAACTAGGCATATCAACGGGCTATGGATATGCCCATCAATAGATATCAATGTGAGTGAGTAGGGATTGCCATGCAACGGATGCACTAGCGCTATAAGTATATGAAAGCTCAACAAAAGGAACTATGTGGGTGTGCATCCAACTCACTTACTCACGAAGACCTAGGGCATTTCGAGGAAGCCCATCATTGGAATATACAAGCCAAGTTCTATAATGAAAAATTCCCACTAGTATATGAAACTGATAACATAGGAGACTCTCTATCATGAAGATCATGGTGCTACTTTGAAGGACAAGTGTGGTAAAAGGATAGTAGCATTGTCCCTTCTCTCTTTTTCTCTCATATTTTTTAATTAGGCCTTTCCCTTTTTTATAGCCTCTTTTTTTATATGGGCTTCTTTGGCCTCTTTATTTTTTTATTTTATTTTTCATCCGGAGTCTCATCCCGACTTGTGGGGGAATCATAGTCTCCATCATCCTTTCCTCACTTGGGACAATGCTCTAAAAATGATGATCATCACACTTCTATTTACTTACAACTCAACAATTACAACTCAATACTTAGAACAAAATATGACTCTATGTGAATGCCTCCGGCGGTGTACCGGGATATGCAATGAATCAAGAGTGACATGTATGAAAGAATTATGAACGGTGGCTTTGCCACAAATACAATGTCAACTACGTGATCATGCAAAGCAATATGACAATGATGGAGCGTGTCATAGTAAACAGAACGGTGGAGAGTTGCGTGGCAATATATCTCGGGATGGCTATGGAAATGCCATGATAGGTAGGTATGGTGGCTATTTTGAGGGAGGTATATGGTGGGTGTATGATACCAGTGAAAGGTGCGCGGTATTAGAGAGGCTAGCAATGGTGGAAGGAAGAAAAGTGCGTATGATCCATGGACTCAACATTAGTCATAAAGAGCTCATATACTTATTGCAAAAATCTACAAGTTATCAAAGCAAAGTATTACATGCATTCTCCTAGGGGGATAGATTGGTAGGAAAAGACCATCGCTCTTCCCCAATCGCCACTCATAAGGAAGACAATCAGTAAATAAATCATGCTCCGACTTCATCACATAACGGTTCACCATACGTGCATGCTACGGGAATCACAAACTTTAACACAAGTATTTCTCAAATTCACAACTACTCGACTAGCATGACTCTAATATTACCATCTCCATATCTCCAAACAATTATCAAGTATCAAACTTCTCATAATATTCAACACACTCATAAGAAATTTTTTATTAATCTTGAATGCATAACATAATTAAAGCAAATTACCAAGATGTTTCGTAAGACTCTCAAAATAATCTAAGTGAAGCATGAGAGAACAATAGTTTCTATAAAACAAATCCACCGACGTGCTCTAAAAGATATAAGTGAAGCACTAGAGCAAAAACTATATAACTCAAAAGATATAAGTGAAGCACATAGAGTATTCTAACAATTTCCGAATCATGTGTGTCTCTCTCAAAAGGTGTGTACATCAAGGATGATTGTGGAAAACTAACAAATAAAGACTCAAATAATAGAAGACGCTCCAAGCGAAACACATATCATGTGGTAAATAAAAATATAGCTCCAAGTAAAGTTACCGATGGAAGTAGACGAAAGAGGGGATGCCTTCCGGGGCATCCCCAAGCTTTGGCTTTTAGGTGTCCTTATATTATCTTGGGGTGCCATGGTCATCCGGAAGCTTAGACTCTTTCCACTCATTGTTCCATAATCCATTAAATTTTTACCCAAAACTTGAAAACTTCACAACACAAAACTTAAAGAAGAAAATCTTGTGAGCTCCGTTAGCGAAAGAAAACAAAAAACCACTTCAAGGTACTGTAATGAAATCATTCTTTATTTAAACCATTTTACTAGCCACAGATTCATCAAAATAAGCAAACAACACACGAAAAACAGAATCTGTCAAAAACAGAATAGTCTGTAGTAATCTGTAGCTAACGCAAGATCTGGAACCCCAAAAATTCTAAAATAAATTTCTGTACGTGAGGAATTTATCTATTAATCATCTCCAAAAATAATTATCTAAATAGAACTTTCCAAATAAAAATGTCAGCAATTCTCGTGAGTGCTAAAGTTTCTGTTTTTTACAGAAAGATTAAAAAGACTTTCCCCAAGTCTTCCCAACGGTTCTACTTGGCACAAACACTAATTAAACACAAAAAACACATAAAAAACAGAGGCTAGATAAATTATTTATTACTAAATAGGAGCAAAAATCAAGGATAAAAATAAAATTGGGTTGGCTCCCAACAAGCGCTATCGTTTAACGCCCCTAGCTAGGCATAAAAGCAAGGATAGATCTAGGTATTGCCATCTTTGGTAGGCAATCCATAAGTGGCTCTCATAATAGATTTATAAGGTAATTTAGTTTTCTTTCTAGGGAAGTGTTACATTCCTTTCCTTAACAGAAATTGGAATCTAATATTCCCTTCCTTCATATCAATAATTGCACCAACCGTTCTAAGGAAAGGTCTACCAAGAATAGTAGGACATGAAGGATTGCAATCTATGTCAAGAACAATAAAATATATGGGCACATAATCCCTATTTACAACAACAAGAACATCATTAATTCTTCCCATAGGTTTCTTAATAGTGTAATCCCCAAGGTGCAAGTTTAAAGAGCAATCATCAAAATCATGAAAACCTAGCAAATCACACAAAGTCTTTGGAATCATGGAAACACTAGCACCCAAATCACACAAAGCACAGCATTCATGATCTTTAATTTTAATTTTAATAGTAGGTTCCCACTCATCATACAGTTTTCTAGGGATAGAAACTTCCAACTCAACTTTTTCTCCATAAGATTGCATCAAAGCATCAACGATATGTTTAGTAAAAGCTTTATTTTGACTATAAGCATGAGGAGAATTTAGCACAGATTGCAATAAGGAAATACAATCTATCAAAGAGCAATTATCATAATTAAATTCCTCGAAATCCAAAATGGTGGGTTCATTAATATTTAAAGTTTTGACTTCTTCAATCCCACTTTTAACAATTTTAGCATCAAGATCTAAAGACTCCGAATTTTTGGAACGCCGTCTAGGTAAAGGTGGATCATATTCAGTCCCAGCATTATCAAGATTCATATTGCAAAACAATTATTTAATAGGGGACACATCAATAACTTTTAGATCTTCATCTTTATTATCATGGAAACTAGAAGAACACGCTTTTATAAAGCAATCTTTATTAGCACGCATCCTAGCGGTTCTTTCTTTGCACTCATCAATGGAAATTCTCATGGCTTTGAGAGAATGATTGATATCATGCTTAGGTGTAATAGATCTAAGTTTCAAAGAATTGACATCAAGAGAAATTCTATCAACGTTCCTAGCCAACTCATCAATCTTAAGAAATTTTTCTTCAATCAAAGCATTGAAATTCTTTTGCGAAGTAATAAATTCTTTAATATTAGATTCAAAATCAGAGGGCATCTTATTATAATTGCCATAAGAATTGTTGTAGGAATTACCATAATTATTAGAGGAATTACTAGGATACGGCCTAGGATTAAAGTTTCCTCTATACGCGTTGTTACCAAAATTATTCCTACCAACAAAATTCACATCCATAGATTCATTATTATTTTCAATCAAAGTAGACAAAGGCATATCATTAGGATCAGAAGAAACACTTTTATTAGCAAATAATTTCATAAGTTCATCCATCTTTCCATTCAAAACATTAATTTCTTCTATCGCATGCACTTCTTACTAGTAGATCTTTCAGTGTACCATTGAGAATAATTAACCATAATATTATCTAGGAGTTTAGTAGCTTCTCCTAAAGTGATTTCCATAAAAGTGCCTCCCGCGGCCGAATCTAAAAGATTTCTAGAAGCAAAATTCAATCCAGCATAAATTTTTTGTATAATCATCCACAAATTCAAACCATGTGTAGGGCAATTACGTATCATTAATTTCATCCTCTCCCAAGCTTGTGCAACATGTTCATGATCAAGTTGCTTAAAATTCATAATATCATTTCTAAGAGAGATGATCTTAGCGGGAGGAAAATATTTACAGATAAAAGCATCTTTGCACCTATTCCACGAATCAATACTATTTTTAGGCAAAGAAGAAAATCAAGCTTTAGCACGATCTCTAAGCGAAAAAGGAAATAGCTTCAATTTAAGAATGTCATTATCCACATCTTTCTTATTTTGGATATCACATAAATCAACGAAGCTATTCAGATGGTTAGCGGCATCTTCACTAGGAAGGCTGGCGAATTGATCCTTCATGACAAGATTCAACAAAGCAACATTGATTTCACAAGATTCAGTATCGGTAAGAGGAGCAATCGGAGTGCTAAGGAAATCATTGTTGTTGGTATTGGTGAAGTCACACAATTTAGTATTATCTTCAGCCATCGTGACTAACAAGCAATCCAACACACAAGAAAACAAGAAAGGGGCAAAAAGAGGCAAATAGAGAAAGAGAGGGAGGATGGAGAGAGATGGCGAATAAAACGACAAGGGTGAAGTGGGGGAGAGGAAAACGAGAGGCAAATGGCAAATAATGTAATGCGAGAGATAAGGGTTTGTGATGGGTACTTGGTATCTCTTGACTTGCAACGGCATCACAAGTGACTCGTTGTCGGGAGTCAAATCTTGACTTGTCTTGCGCGAACCTCCTCGGCAACGGCGCCAGAAATCCTTCTTGCTACCTCTTGAGCACTGCGTTAGTTTTCCCATGAAGAGGAATGGGTGATGAAGCAAAGTAATGTAAGTATTTCCCTTAGTTTTTGAGAACCAAGGTATCAATCCAGTAGGAGGCCGCGCACAAGTCCCTCGCACCTATACAAACAAATAAATCCTCGCAACCAACGCGATAAGGGTTTGTCAATCTACCCTGTCACTTATGAGAGTGAGATCTGATAGATATGATATGATAATATTTTTGGTATTTTTATGATAAAGATGCAAAGTAAAATAAATTACAAAGGAAATAACTAACTATTGGAAGATTAATATGATGGAAGATAAACCCGGGGGCCATAGGTTTCACTAGTGGCTTCTCTCAAGAGCATAAATATTTACGGTGGGTGAACAAATTACTGTTGAGCAATTGACATAATTGAGCATAGTTATGAGAATATCTAGGTATGATCATGTATATAGGCATCACTTCTGAAACAAGTAGACCGACTCCTACCTGCATCTACTACTATTACTCCACACATCGACCGCTATCCAGGATGCATCTAGAGTATTAAGTTCAAGAGAACAGAGTTACGCTTTAAGCAAGATGACATGATGTAGAGGGATAAACTCATGCAATGTGATATAAACCCCATCGTGTTATCCTCGATGTCAACAATACAATGCATGCCTTGCTGCCCCTACTGTCACTAGGAAAGGACACCGCATGATTGAGACCAAAGCTAAGCACTTCTCCCATCGCAAGAAAGATCAATCTAGTAGGCCAAACCAGACTGATTATTCGAAGAAACTTGCAAGGATAACTAATCATACATAAAAGAATTCAGAGAAGATTTAAATATTGTTCATAGATAAAGTTGATCATAAACCCACAATTCATCGGTCTCGACAAACACACCACAAAAGAATATTACATCGGATAGATCTCCACAAGAGAGGGGGAGAACTTTGTATTGAGATCCAAAAAGAGAGAAGAAGCCATCTATCTAATAAATATGGACTCGTAGGTCTGAAGTAAACTACTCACACTTCATCGGAGGGGCTATGGTGTTGATGTAGAAGCCCTCTGTGTTCGATGCCCCCTCCGGTGGAGCTCCGAAAAAGGCCCCAAGATGGGATCTCATGGATACAGAAAGTTATGGCGGTGGAATTAGGATTTTGGCTCTGTATCTGGTAGTTTGGGGGTACATAGGTATATATAGGAGGAAGGAGTACGTAGGTGGAGCAACAGGGGGCCCACGAGGGTGGAGGGCTCGCCTGGGGGGTAGGCGCGCCCCCTACCTCGTGCCTTCCTCGTTGATTGCTTGACGTAGGGTCCAAGTCATCTGGATTATGTTCGTTCTGAAAATCACGTTCCCGAAGGTTTCATTCCGTTTGGACTCCGTTTGATATTCTTTTTCTGTGAAACCCTAAAATAGGCAAAAAACATCAATTCTGGGCTGGGCCTCCGGTTAATAGGTTAGTCCCAAAAATAATGTAAAAGTGTATAATAAAGCCCAATAATGTCCAAAACAAAATATAATATAGCATGGAACAATGAAAAATTATAGATACGTTGGAGACGTATCATTACCCATGTCCGGGTCGACAGGAATCCCGTAAAAAAGGGAGGCACGATCTCTGCTTGGATAAAATGTGCCAATAAGTCCCCGTCCAAGGACGTGGGGCGACGGGCTGGCTAAAACGGTTCGCAAGTAGTGGCCGGGCAGGCGTGGTGTCATATTATCAAAAGTGGTCGGTGGGTTGAACCCATGAAATATTATGTCCTCTGCGGTTGTGCATACAAGTTTGGATACAATCATTACATCTGGAGATCAACTAGGAGTTTGGAAGGGGGAACCCGGCTTGCAATGTCAAAGACAATCCGCGCGCCGGACTCCTCGTCATTGAAGCCAGGTTCAGGGGCTACTGAGGGAGTCCTGGACTAAGGGGTCCTTGGGCGTCCGACCTATTATCTATTGGGCCGGACTGGTGGGCTGTGAAGACATGAAGGCTGAAGACTATACCTGTGTACGGATTGGACTCTCCTTGGCGTGGAAGGCAAGCTTGGCAACTGACTATGAGGATTCCTTCTCATGTAACCGACTCTATGTAAACCCTAGATCCCCTATGTGTCTATATAAACCGAAGGGGTTAGTCCGGAAAGGACATATTCATTACCATAGTCATATAGGCTAGGCTTCTAGGGTTTAGCCATTACGATCTAGTGGTAGATCAACTCTTGTAACACTCATATTCATCAATATCAATCAAGCAGGACGTAGGGTATTACCTCCATAGAGAGGGCCCAAACCTGGATAAACATTGTGTCCCATGTCTCCTGTTACCATCGATCCTAGACGCATAGTTCGGGACCCCCTACCCGAGATTCGCCGGTTTTGACACCGACAACCGGTAGCTCATCGATCCACCGCCTGCCGTGCTTCTGTAGTGTATCAAATGTTCTCGTCTTGAGTCCTCGCAGCACTTCAGTGTTCGCCCTCTCAGCTTGTCCATTGCTTTTGGGATGTGCAACAGAGGCAAATGAGATCTTTCTTCCGAGGGCATGAACATATTGCATGAAGGCGCGGCTCGTGAACTAGGTGCCGTTGTCGGTAATGATCTTTGCAGGGACTCCGAAGCGGCACACAAAATCTTTCAAGAACTTGATAGCTGACTGAGCAGTCACCTTTGTCACAGCCCTAGAATACCTGAGTGAAATAGTTGCATCTGCTCTCATGCATCATGTCTAAAATTTCTGAAAGTTGAATTGAGGTTTGTTGAAACCCTCAGAATCAGTTAAAAAACAATCAACATTTAATTCTCATCAAATGAGCCCAACAAAAATGTTCCTGTTAATCTTTGAAGATATTGGCAAGAGCTCAAACTCAAACCAATATTTTTTTGAATCTCAGAAATGATTATTTTGGGACTTTGAATCAAACCAATAATTATTTGAATTGGATTTATATTCATAATAACTAGTTTATGAATCCAATAATTCTTAAAAATGGTGAGTGGCTCCGAATATTTTATATCTAGCCACATGATAATTTTCAGAAGCTAAGAAAATGGTTTGGTTTTTGAACTAAACCAAAACAAATTGCAGAAATAGAAAACAAAACAGAAAAGGGAAAGGTTTTACCTAGGCTTACCTGGAGCCCAAGTGGCCGGCCCAGCCCACCTGACGGCCCACTTACCTGGCCCAGTCACCAGGGGCAAGTTTGTCTTCAACCTTGCGCCTACTGGCAGCCAGCGCACGCGCCCGAGCGGCCACCTCCTGCTTCGTGTTGTTGACGCGTCCTACGCCCTCATCTTGCACAGTGGAGCCGCCCTGGACGCCCTGAACCTTCTCCCTCTCTATCTTCCCCCTCCCTCGGCCTCTAGCCCCCTCTCTCGAACGCGTCCAAGTGCTTTCGTCGCCGCCGCTCGCTGCCACCGCGGCCACCGGCCACCCCACGCCTCACCGACGCGCCCAGAAGCTCCGACACTTCGTCCTAGACCCCCTCGCCGAGCCACGCAATGCCGGACGCCCTGAAGCCTCGCAACATCGTCGTTCCCCTCGTCAGTTGCCGCGGATCCTCGCCGCCGATTCAGGAGCTACAGAACCTCCCCGAGCACTCTGAGCTTCTCTACGAGTCCTCCGTGAGCCCCTCTTTCCCCTACCCCTAACCTCGTTGCTTCGCTCGACCTCTAGCTAGCGCTGCCACCATGGTCGAGCTCCGCCGCCGCCTGCCTTTTCGTGCGCCACCATTGCATCCCGCGCCCGTCATTGCAGAGCACGACAACGAGCTTGTCGTGCCTCCAGGAGGCCGGCTATCCCTTTTGCTAGCTCGCCCATGCCCCGTAGCACCGCTGCCCGCATGTGCCCAAGCGCCGTTGCCGCCTACCTGGACGCCGGCGAAGCTACAGCCCTCCCTTGCAGCTGCCACTTACACCACCGGACGCGCCTCTCTGCGGGCATTCAAAAGAGCCTAGTCGCGCTTCAAACGGCCGCCAGAATCGGCCGGCCGGAGTACCTCCGCCGTCGGCTGTGGTCGCCTGTGGCTAACCGCCGGCGTATCTAGCCATTAGGGCCTAAGCACCCTGCTAATTACCCCTGCAGTAAATGACAGCCGGGCCCCATCGCATAACTAACCGTCTAACCAAATAGTTTAAGGATAATCTAATTACCATGGGGCCACGTGTTAGTTTTGACTACGCTGACGTGGCTGTTGACCTGACCCCACCTGTCGGTGACCCAGACAACACTGTGTGACTGACCAGTGGACCCCACAGGTTAGGTTTGACTTCGACCGACCAGTTGACCTGCTGACGTGGTGCTGATGTCACTTCAACGTCATAAGTCCCTTCCTGGAATTAAAATAAATCAGAAATGAATTATAAATTTCAGAAAATGCCCCCCAAACTTCTAAAAATCATAGAAAATAAACTATAGCTCATAATGAAATAATTTATATATGAAAAATGATCAGAAAAATATGAAGAATCTGTTTATGCCATGATCATGCATGTTTGAACAAGTTAACCTCACTGAATAGGACAAATGATGATTAGGGCAATTTATGAAATAACATTTGAAGTTGGAATTTGATCTTGTTTGAGTTCCACTTCAATTAACTTGGCTAGATATTGCATTAGGTGAATTCAGTACCTTAACATGACATGTCATTCATGTGAATGTGAATGTGCATTGCATTGATTCTGTTCCTTCTTTGCTAGTCGGTGGTTGTTCCCCCTGAGTAGACGTATGTTCCGACGATGAGTTCGATGACATCGATGAAGAGCTATACTATCTTTAGAAGTGTGAGGCAAGCAAAACCCCCTTGTTCATTCTGATACAATCCCACTCTCTCGCTCATGCCCTCTTTTACTGCATTTGAGGACAACAACGATTCAACTGTTACATGCCGCGGTAGTTGAACCCCTTTCCTCTGCATGACCTGTCATTGCCACAATAAATAGATGAAACCCACTAGCATGAGTAGGAATTGTTTGAGCCCTGATGTGCCTACTCATTCATGCTTGTTGTCATGCCTGCTACTGCTTAGAGTTGAGTCAGGTCTGATTCATCGAGAATGAATTGGAACGTGGTGAACATGTCCTCCCATTGAGAGCGAAGTGTGTGAACACGATTTGGTAAAGGTAGCGGTGAGAGGCCATGTAGGAGTACATGGTGGGTTGTCTCATTGCAGCCGTTCTCAGGAACTGAGTTTTGTGTTTGTGATCCATGAACAATTACTACCACACATTGGGTTCCGGTAACTCAGCCCCTCTCGGCTTATTAATCAACTCGATCTCTGTCCAGGAGTTGCAACTAGTTTGTAGTGTTTGTAGGTAGTGTTAGTAGTCTACCAAGTGGCACCTGGTACAGGTGGGCTTGGGACAGACTAGGCACAGTGGCATGGTGTACCAAGTGGCACCCGGATGGTGGGCTTGGGAACCCTGCACACATCGTTTGGGGCCATGAGCGACACCCCGACCGGATCTCCTTGCGAATGGAACCCGAATAGGCGATAAACCTAGACGAGAGACTTGTGTGGTTAGTCAGGTCGTGGCCGACTCCCTCGCCAGGCTTCCGCTTGAAGGTTACCGAGGTACAAGACGTGTACATGGTGGTAAGTGGCGAGAGCGTGTGTGAAGAAGTACACCCCTGCAGGGTTATCATTATCTATTCGAATAGCCGAATTCCTCGGGTATGGAAACTTGGACACCTTGCATCGTTCATAGACAAGTGAAAGTGGATACTCTAAAATGCGCAAGATAAGCGTGAGTGCTATGGATGGCGTTCTCGTAGTGAGACGGGAGCGGATCCATAGTGGTGTATTGATATGGTGAATATGTGGACTCGTGTGCTCCACCTCAAAAGTGTTACTTGGAGTCATAGTTTAGGATAGCCACTGAGTCAAAGCTGGCTTGCTGCAGTCAAACTCCACCACCCCCTTTGTTGATACTGATGCATATGTAGCTAGTTCTAATGTAAGTCTTGCTGGGTACATTTGTACTCACGTTTGCCTATTTTATGTTTTGCAGAGAGACGTTAGTCTCACTAGTAGTTCCGTGTGGACTTCGACGTTTAGCTTGATACCTCAGATATGATCTTGTGCCCTCACCAGGATCTGGTAGATAGTCAGGCTTCTCAGCCTTTTTCATTTGTAGAAGTCTGTACTCAGACATGTTAAGCTTCCGCATGTGCTTTGACTTGTATGCTCTGAATGTTGGGTCATGAGACCCATGTTTGTATTATCTGGCTCTTCGGAGCCTAATGAATAAATACTTGAGTCATAGAGTTATGTTGTGATGCCATGTTGTATTTACACATATCGAGCACATTGTGTGTATGATTGAAATGCTGGGTATGTGTGGGATCCGACAACCTAGTTGTTCATCCTTGGTAGCCTCTCTTATGGGGAAATGTAGTCCTGTGCTTCCATGAGCCATAGTAGTCCGCTACAGCCCGGTTCATCGGAGTCCTGCTAGCCCAGCACTACTGCTCCGGAACACTTAGCCTGGCTGGCATGTGATTCACTTTGTTCCTGTATCTGTCCCTTCGGGGAAATATCACGCGGTGACATTCGGAGTCCTGCTAGCCTGCTACAGCCCGGGTTCCCGGAGTCCTGTTAGCCCAGTTGCTATATCCCGGATTCACACGCTGCTGACCGACATGCTCGATGTTGATTCATGTATGCCTGTCCCAGTAAGTTAGTGCCACTTTGGGTTCACGACTAGTCATGTCGGCCCGGGTTCTCTGTCATATGGATGCTAGCGACACTATCATATACGTGAGCCAAAAGGCGCAAACGGTCCCGGTCCATGGTAAGGCGACACCCATGGGGATACCGTCCATGAGGCCGCAAAGTGATATGAGGTGTTAAAGGCTAGATCGGTGTGACTTAGAATCGGGGTCCTGACAGCTTTGGTATTAGAGCCTGACTGCCTGTAGGATTACCAAGCCAAGCTGGTCGAAGTTGAGTCTATAAATGCTTCAGTTATATAAGGGAATTGATTGTGGAAGGGAACATAAGGATCTTTTTACTCCTTTACCTTATGCCCTTCTGATCTGAGTCAACCTCTTCTTTTCTATGGGGTTAAGGAACTAGGCTCCTCATCTTTCTATTAGGATCACGTGTTACTAATCCATAGACTTATAGGATTGATGGATTCAAGCCCTAGTTCAGTTCCTACTACTTCCGTGTGTTGTTAGTTGATCTCGGAACCTTGTTATTGTGATGTTGAGTGGTTATGCCACCATTTTGCAGGATGTCTCAAATCTTTTTAAGCATTTACAGCCGTTATGCCGTCCAAGTCATCCCAGGTCTCTAAATAGTCTGATGCATTTGCAAATCCCTTCCTCCCATTCCTGATGTCTTTTTGGGCCAGATTAAGCACACTAATCGGTGAGTTCAGGTACTCTATTGCCTCGACATATATGTTGGAGTTGTTATTATGACACTAGGGTATCTTAGAGTTAGTAATCTAGCCATGTGTGGTGTTCCCAGTATGATGATTCTGGCCCCCATTCTCAAAGGCATCTCGTGATGTTATTTAGTTAGTAGGTATTCTACCCCTGGGTTCTTGACCCAAGACCCACTCCACTTACCTCATGCTGATAGTGTTTGCTAGTTCCTTTAGGATATTAGTAACCTTTGTGATAGTCCTCGAGGTCCGTGGTATTTCCTTCTTCCAAGTACCATGAACTGCTTATGGCAGAAGTTCTTTTGAACCAAAAGATCACAATAAGAGTGCTCTTGATGAGTTCTTTATTCTACATTGTGAATCTGCCAGTTCTACCTTTCTGCATGGGTTATCCAGAAGAAATGTTGAGCTTTTCTCGACATACTAATCTATGCATCCACAACTCAGAAAATCAGATGTTCTTTTGAGTTGTCCCTCTTTAGTTGTTTTCTGGCCCTCGGCTATCAATTGATAGTCAGGACTAGTTGTGCATTCGTGTTATCAATGCCTATTATTCTTCTGTTCCATCAAGCCATTCTATTCCGGAATGACTAGGAGAAACAAACTCCAGTACCTCATCCATATCTAGGATTGGGTCAAAGTAGTTGTGCTCCGCAGATCAAAATGCCAATCCAGCTTTTGTTCTGTTCTACCTTCGAGTATTACCCCCTTTATATCAGGATTGTCATGAGAATTGCACCATATCTTATGAATTCTTGATGCAGTGATACTTCTTGCCATCATTGTTCTTTCCTCGGTTCCTATGTTATTGTAACCGGAATGCCGACAAGTGAATCGTGATGTGTGAAATCAATACTCATAGTAACTCTGTTGCTTGGTAATTAATGGACAATATTCTCATTCCTAGCATATTGGTTAATGAATCATCATCCTAAGATTGACCGTGCTACCTAGTCCTTATTTCCGGAGCACTATTCGATCAATGGGTTAGGATTGTGTCAAACCCTTGCTCTATTGATCACACCGTCTTGCCTTGAAAAGCAAGATTGTTCTCGAGCTTAGTAACATATCAGTGGTTCGTGAATTTCCGAATATCTTCTCGGAAGTGTTACCAGGTTGTCACCTGACCGCTATGTTGAGTTCGTGATCAAGTTGGTTTCTTGTAAACCACTCCTTCTCCAAGGATCCGTGTTGGATACCCCTAAGCTAGTCGGTTAAGCTAAACAACAACTTGGAGAGTTGGAAGATAAAAGCTTGCCTAACTTAGTTAGTTCCAAAGGGATATCCTTGTGTTTGTGTGTGTTAGTTGAAGAAAGACGATATCTTCATCAATTGGTCCTCGTGATAAGTTATTGGATCTATTGTCTTGTCCAAACTTTGATCTGAGTGTGGGCTATCCTCAAATCAAATCAGAACCAACGATGTTCGTAATGTTGTCTTACTCGCGGTTGTCGAGCATACACCATTATATCTTTTGGGTCTGACCAATGCTATTACTTTGTTCACATAGTTATGGAATTCCATCTATATGGAAGTCTTGATAAATTGTTGTTGAGCCCATTGACAACATTTTCATCATCTCCATGATTCATGTTGAACATCCAGCTAGTGTTGGAAACTTCTAAAAAGCATTATCTTCATGTCCCGCTCATGAAGCATATGTTGGATGAAAGAAGTGACTTTATTTGATTCACATGCATTTGGTGCAAGTTGCCGCTGTGAGTTCGAGAAAGATTGTTTTTGGTTTCCTCTGGTACCATCCCAAGTCAGTCATGCATGTGCGAAGTATGCTATGGTTTGACAGGCTCGCTACCTCCATTCCATATGTATCCTAGTACACAAAGCCACTGATTGATTTGTGCAAGGATAAGAAGTTCAACTGCTATTCCCGAAGGGCCCAGACAGACATGCACAAGACTTCGTTATCTTCAATGATGGTTCCCCACCTGAACTCGGTAGTGTTTTATTGTAAGACTAGTATGTGGTCATGCTTGTCTGAGACAACGTGTTCACATGTGTGTAGCAGAACCCGCTCATGCTTTGGAGCTTGCTACCGTAGTTCATTTACCGAGAATCTTGCAATGTCATCTCGTCGGTTTGTGTTGCTAATTTCCTTTTCCAGACATGCTGTATGAAATATTCCATTCCCAACCAGATCTGAATCTCAGGCAGATATGATGGTTGGAACTTTTCCATGACCTATGATATAGGTCCCGACAAGGTTGATGTTCTGGCCGACACACCTAACCGGAATATCTATTATTTTAGTATCTTGACTAAGCAATTTGATCATTCTCTCCTTGAGGATTCCGTGCGACTTATTCTAGAAGTTGTTCCTTATGGATCCTTTGTCTTCCCGAAGTCCGACCTATACTTGATGGCCACGTTAATGCTTTATGTATGATGGTGGTATGTAGAACATCAAGGAGAACATTAGAAGCGGAGTGCTAAATGTCTCTTGGTCGATCATCCAGATTTTGTTTCCTTGGCATTGCTAAGGTAAAAATCTCAGAAGGTGTTGTCTTCCTTTGCATCTGCATCCTCCATGATTATTCATCATGGTAGTATGATGTGTTGCCAGGATCCTCGGCATGGATGTTGGTAAGACCTTGATGAATACCGAAATGCTCAAGTTCTTGAGAGCACGCTCAGACACTAGGTTATATCCTCGGTATCAATTGGAATGTGCCTTCCTTTTGCCGAGTTGTTCTATAACCATAGTTTCCGTTCCAAACTATGTATAACATTCTTTGAATTCCTTTAAACGATCAATTTTGAATTGCCTCAGGCTGGTATGAAGAGTTTCAATGATCTATGGATCAAAAGTAATTCTTTTGCCACTTAAGGGAATAATTCTACGAGTCACCTCCCTCGAGGTGTCCCATTATGGAATCATGACAATTATCCCCTCGCTACTTTCAAACCATGCACCATCTTACCCAAGCGTGGAATGGTTCCCTATCAATTTGAACCTTCATCATCTGTTTCCTTTCCATCACCCTTGCTATGTGTTTTGTGTCTCAACTCAAGAGATGTTTCGACATCTCATTCCGTAAGTTGATCATGATTTGCTTGATCTTTGTGAAGATCGATCACTGTAGAGTTTCTTTCCTTGTCATCGTGTTGGGTAAGTTCTCAAAAGCAAAGACGTCAAGATAAATTGGAGCAATGAATCAACATCTTCGAGAAGGGCAGTTGGATCGAGAACTTTGTGCTAGCTTTGTTTCCCCTTTGACTTCTTACCCTACGCTTGAATCTCGGGACGATATTCTTGTTTAGTGGGGGTGAGTTGTCACAGCCCTAGAATACCTGAGTGAAATAGTTGCATCTGCTCTCATGCATCATGTCTAAAATTTCTGAAAATTGAATTGAGGTTTGTTGAAACCCTCAGAATCAGCTCAAAAACAATCAACATTTAATTCTCATCAAATGAGCCCAACAAAAATTTTCCTGTTAATCTTTGAAGATATTGGCAAGAGCTCAAACTCAAACCAATATTTTTTTTGAATCTCAGAAATGATTATTTTGGGACTTTGAATAAATCCAATAATTATTTGAATTGGATTTATATTCATAATAACTAGTTTATGAATCCAATAATTCTTAAAAATGGTGAGTGGCTCTGAATATTTTATATCTAGCCACATGATAATTTTCAAAAGCTAAGAAAATGGTTTGGTTTTTGAACGAAACCAAAACAAATTGCAGAAATAGAAAACAAAACAGAAAGGGAAAGGTTTTACCTGGCCTTACCTGGAGCCCAGGTGGCCGACCCAGCCCACCTGACGGCCCACTTACCTGGCCCAGTCACCAGGGGCAAGGTTGTCTTCAACCTTGCGCCTACTAGCAGCCAGTGCACGCGCTTGAGCGGCCACCTCCTGCTTCGTGCTGTCGACGCGTCCTGCGCCCTCATCTTGCATCGTGGAGCCGCCCTGGATGCCCTGAACCTTCTCCCTCTCTCTCTGCCCCCTCCCTCAGGCTCTAGCCCCCTCTCTCGAACGCGTCTGAGTGCTTTCGTCGCCGCCGCTCGCTGCCACCGGCCACCCCACGCCTCACCGACACGCCCACAAGCTCCGACACTTCGTCCTAGACCCCCTCGCTGAGCCACGCAACGCCGGAAGCCCTGAAGCCTCGCCAACACCGTCGTTCCCCTCGTAGGTTGCCGCGGATCCTCGCCGCTGAATCAGGAGCTACAGGACCTCCCCGAGCACTCTGAGCTTCTCTGCGAGTCCTCCGTGAGCCCCTCTTTCCCCTACCCCTAACCTCGTTGCTTCACTTGACCTCTAGCTAGCGCTGCCGCCATGGCCGAGCTCCGCCGCCGCCTGCCTTGTCGTGCGCCACATTGCAGCCCGCACCCGTTGTTGCAGAGCATGGCAACGAGCTCGTCGTGCCTCCAGGAGGCCGGCTATCCCTTTTTCTAGCTCGCCCGTGCCCCATAGCACTGCTGCCCGCATGTGCCCGAGCGCCGCCGCCGCCCACCTCGACGCCGTGAAGCTACATCCCTCCCTTGCAGCTGCCACTTGCACCACCCGACGCGCCTCTCTGCAGGCATTCGAAAGAGCCTAGCCGCGCTTCAAACGGCCGCCGGAATCGGCCGGCCGGAGTACCTCTGCCGTTGGCTGTGGTTGCCAGTGGCTAATCGCCGGCGTAACCAGCCATTAGGGCCTAAGCACACTGTTAATTACCCCCTGCAGTCAATGATAGCCGGGCCCCACCGCATAACTAACCGGCTAACCAAATAGTTTAAGGATAATCTAATTACCATGGGGCCACGTGTCAGTTTTAACTATGCTGACGTGGCTGTTGACCTGACCCCACCTGTCGGTGACCCAGACAACATTGTGTGACTGACTAGTGGACCCCACTGGTAAGGTTCGACTTCGACCGACCAGTTGACCTGCTGACGTGGTGCTGATGTCACTTCGACGTCATAAATCCCTTCCTGGAATTAAAATAAATCAGAAATGATTTATAAATTTCAGAAAATACCCCCCAAACTTCTAAAAATCATACAAAATAAACTATAGCTCAGAATGAAATAATTTATATATGAAAAAAGATCAGAAAAATATGAAGAATCTGTTTATGCCATGATCATGCATGTTTGAACAAGTTAACCTCACTAAATAGGACAAATGATGATTAGGGCAATTTATGAAATAACATTTGAAGTTGGAATTTGATCTTGTTTGAGTTCCACTTCAATTAACTTGGCTAGATATTGCATTAGGTGAATTCAGTACCTTAACATGACATGTCATGCATGTGAATGTGCATTGTATTGATTGTGTTCTTCTTTCCTAGTCGGTGGTTGTTTCCCCTCAGTAGACGTATGTTCCGACGATGAGTTCGATGACACCGATGAAGAGCTCTACTATCTTCAGAAGTGCCAGGCAAGCAAAACCCCCTTGTTCATTCCGATACAATCCCACTCTCTCGATCATGCTCTCTTTTACTGCATTTGAGGACAACAACGATTCAACTATTACATGCTGCGGTAGTTGAACCCCTTTGCTCTGCATGACCTTTCATTGCCACAGTAAATAGATGAAACCCACTAGCATGAGTAGGAATTGTTTGAGCCCTGATGTGCCACCTCATTCATGCTTGTTGTCATGCCTGCTACTTCTTAGAGTTGAGTTAGGTCTGATTCATCGGGAATGAATTGGAACGTGGTGAACATGTCCTACCGTTGAGAGCGAAGTGTGTGAACACGATTTGGTAAAGGTAGCGGTGAGAGGCCATGTAGGAGTACATGGTGGGTTGTCTCATTGCAGCCGTTCTCAGGAAATGAGTTCTGTGTTTGTGATCCATGAACAGTTACTACCACACGTTGGGTTCCGGTTACTACCACACATCTCTGTCCAGGAGTTGCAACTAGTTTCTAGTGTTTGTAGGTAGTGTTAGTAGTCTACCAAGTGGCACCCAGTACATGTGGGCTTGGGACAAACTAGGCATAGTGGCACGGTGTACCAAGTGGCACTCGGATGGTGGACTTGGGAACCCTGCACACATCATTTGGGGCCGTGACCGACACTCCGGCCGGATCTCCTTGCGGATGGAACCCGAATAGGCGATAAACCTGTACAAGAGACTTGTGTGGTTAGTCAGGTCATGGCAGACTCCCTCGCCAGGCTTCCGCTTGAAGGTTACCGAGGTACACGACGTGTACATGGTGGTAAGTGGCGAGAGCGTGTGTCAAGAAGTACACCCCTACAGGGT
Organism: Triticum urartu; assembly: GCF_056163025.1. NCBI lineage: Eukaryota > Viridiplantae > Streptophyta > Magnoliopsida > Poales > Poaceae > Triticum > Triticum urartu. The sequence goes on from NC_141875.1 coordinate 246,855,345, forward strand.
TATCATTATCTATTCGAATAGCCGGATTCCTCGGATATGGAAACTTGGACCCCTTGCATCGTTCATAGACAAGTGAAAGTGGATACTCTAAAATGCACAAGATAAGCGTGAGTGCTATGGATGGCGTTCTCGTAGGGAGACGGGATCGGGTCCATAGTTCTGTATTGATATGGTGAATATGTGGACTCGTGTGCGCCACCTCAAAAGAGTTACTTGCAGTCATAGTTTAGGATAGCCACTGAGTCAAAGCTGGCTTGCTGCAGTCAAAATCCACCACCCCCTTTGTTGATACTGATGCATATGTAGCTAGTTCTAATGTAAGTCTTGCTGGGTACATTTGTACTCATGTTTGCCTATTTTATGTTTTGCAGAGAGACGTCAGTCTCGCTAGTAGTTCCGTGTGGACTTCGATGTTTAGCTTGATACCTCAGCTACGATCTTATGCCCTCGGCAGGATCTGGTAGATAGTCAGGCTTCTCAGCCTTTTTCATTTGTAGAAGTCCATACTCAGACATGTTAAGCTTCCGCATGTGCTTTGACTTGTATGCTCTGAATGTTGGGTCATGAGACCCATGTTTGTATTATCTGGCTCTTCGGAGCCTAATGAATAAATACTTGAGTCATAGAGTTATGTTGTGATGCCATGTTGTATTTACACATATCGAGCACTTTGTGTGTATGATTGAAATGCTTGGTATGTGTGGGATCGGACAACCTAGTTGTTCATCCTTGGTAGCCTCTCTTATGGGGAAATGTAGTCTTGTGCTTCCATGAGCCATAGTAGTCTGCTACAGCCCGGTTCACCGGAGTCCTGCTAGCCCTGCACTACTGCTCCGGAACACTTAGACTGGCCGGCATGTGATTCACTTCGTTCCTGTGTCTGTCCCTTCGGGGAAATGTCACACGGTGACATCCGGAGTCCTGCTAGCCTGCTACAGCCCGGGTTCTCGGAGTCCTGTTAGCCCAGTTGCTACAGCCCGAATTCACACGCTGCTGACCGACATGCTCGATGTTGATTCATGTATGCATGTCCCCGTAAGTTAGTGCCACTTTGGGTTCACGACTCGTCATGTCGGCCCGGGTTCTCTATCATATGGATGCTAGTGACACTATCATATACGTGAGCCAAAAGGCGCAAATGGTCCCGGGCCATGGTAAGGCGACACCCGTGGGGATACCGTGCGTGATGCCGAAAAGTGATATGAGGTGTTAAAGGCTAGATCAGTGTGGCTTAGAATCGGGGTCCTGACAACCTTTCTCACCGTAGCTAGTTCCGGCCATTTTGTAAACTTGTCGATAGCAACGAAAAAGAATTCAAATCCCCCGACAGCTCGGGGGAAAGGGCCGAGGATATCGAGCCCCCAGACTGAAAACGGCCATGACAAAGGGATTGTTTGAAGACCTTGTGCAGGTAGGTGGATGTTCTTGGAATGGAACTAGTAGGCTCCACACTTGGTGACTAGCTTGACCGCATCTTGGAGGGCTGTGGGCTAATAGAATCCTTGTCGGAATGCTTTCCCAACTAATGCCCTTGGTCCAATGTGGGAGCCGCACATGCCTTTGTGTATTTCTGCCAGCAGTTCATTTCCTTCTTCTCGGCAAATGCACTTCAATTTCACACCGCTAGGCCTCCTTCTGTACAGAGTGTGATCGACAAACTGATACATACTGGCCCTCCGGGCAACTCTTTCAGCTTCATCCTGCTCATCGAGAAGTTCTCCAGTTTGGAGGAAATGGACTATGTGCCTTGCCCAAGTTGGAGCCTGGTGTTGGTGTCAAAACCAACAAATCTCGGGTAGGGGGTCCCGAACTGTGCGTCTAGGGTTGATGGTAACAGGAGACGAGGGACACGGTGTTTAGCCAGGTTCGGGCCCTCTTGATGGAGGTAATACTCTGATACGTCTCCAACGTATCTATAATTTTTGATTGCTCCATGCTATATTATCTACTATTTTGGGCAATATTGGGCTTTATTATCCACTTTTGTATTACTTTTGGGACTAACCTATTAACCGGAGGCCCAGCCTAGATTTGCTGTTTTATGCCTATTTCAGTGTTTTGAAGAAAAGGAATATCAGACGGAGTCAAAACGGAACGAAATCAACTGGAGAAGTTATTTTTGGAAGGAAACACACCTGATGGACTTGGACCCAACGTCAGGGGAGACACGAGGTGTTCACGAGGGTGGGGGGCGCCCCCCTAGGGCACGCCCCCCTGTCTCATGGGACCCCCGTGGCTCCTCCGACGTCCTCCCTGCACCCATATATACCCACGTGACCTAAAACTTCTAAACAGAGATTAGATCGGGAGTTCCGCAGCCAGAAGCCTCCGTAGCCACCAAAAACCAATCTAGACCTATTCCGGCACCCTGCCGGAGGGGGCAATCCTTCTCCGGTGGCCATCTTCATAATTCCGGCACTCTCCATGACAAGGAGGGAGTAGTTCTCCCTCAGGGCTGAGGGTATGTACCAGTAGCTATGTGTTTGATCTCTCTCTCTCTCTCTCTCTCTCTCGTGCTCTTGAGACGATACGATCTTGATGTATCGCGAGCTTTGCTATTATAGTTGGATCCTATGTTTCTCCTCCCCCTCTTCTCTCTTGTAATGAATTGAGTCTCCCCTTTGAAGTAATCTTATCGGATTGAGTCTTTGATGATTTGAGAACACTTGATGTATGTATTGCGTGGGATACCCGTGGTGACAATGGGGTATTCTATTGATCCACTTGATGTATGTTTTGGTGATCAACTTGCGGGTTTCGTGACATTGGGAACCTATGCATAGGGGTTGGCACACGTTTTCGTCGTGATTCTCTGGTAGAAACTTTAGGGAACTCTTTGAGGTCCTTTGTGTTGGTTGAGTAGATGAATTGAGATTGTGTGATGCATATCATATAATCATACCCACAGATACTTGAGGTGACATTGGAGTATCTAGGTGACATTAGGGTTTTGGTTGATTTGTATCTTAAGATGTTATTCTAGTACGAACTCTAGGGCTGTTTGTGACACCTATAGGAATAGCCCAACGGATTGATTGGAAAGAATAACTTTGAGGTGGTTTTGTACCCTACCATAATCTCTTCGTTTGTTCTCCGCTATTAGTGACTTTGGAGTGACTCTTTGTTGCATGTTGAGGGATAGTTATGTGATCCAATTATGTTAGTATTGTTGAGGGAACTTACACTAGCGAAAGTATGAACCCTAGGCCTTGTTTCAACACATTGCAATACCATTTACGCTCACTTTTATCGCTTGTTACCTTGCTGTTTTTATTATTTCAGATTACAAAAACTATTATCTACTATCCATATACCACTTGTTTCACCATTTCTTCGCCGAACTAGTGGACCTATACACTTTACCACTGTATTGGGTGTGTTGGGGACACAAGAGACTCTTTGTTATTTGGTTACAGGGTTGCTTGAGAGAGACCATCTTCATCCTACGCCTCCTACGGATTGATAAACCTTAGGTCATCCACTTGAGGGAAATTTGCTACTGTCCTACAAACCTGTGCACTTGCAGGCCCAACAACGTCTACAAGAAGAAGGTTGTGTAGTAGACATCAAGCTCTTTTCTGGCACCGTTGCCGGGGAGGTTAGCGCTTGAAGGTATATGTTTAGATCTTGCAATCGAGTCTTTTAGTTTCTTGTTTTATCACTAGTTTAGTTTATAAAAGAAAACAAAAAAATGGAATTGAGTTTGTCTCATACGCTTCACCTTTTTAATATCTTTCGTAAGTATGATGGAAAGGATAATTGTGCTCAAGTGCTAGAATGTTTGGCACTAAATCTTTGAATGATGAGCATGATTGAAATGTTTTTTGTACGAATTCTTTGAATATCCATGATACTAATGATGATTGCACTAGTTATGATGAAAATGTCTCCTATAAACATGTCAATTTTTGTGGAGTGCATTGGGTTTGTAAGTACACACCAAATAGAGAAGATAGATATTGCAAGAAGCATAAGTACTTAGAAACTAAATTGTTGCAAGAAGAGCTAGATGAATGTGCTGAAAATTTAAATTTTCTTGGCCATACTTGTGAGCTTTGTAATGAACATGGTCATTTAACTATCCGATGCAAATTGTTTCATGATCTAATCGTGTCCAAAAATTGTGATGACTTGATTTGCCTTGCACATTATAATGAACTTAGTTTGCTTATGGGCTACGAAGAAATGAAACGTATAACTAAGGATATTCCTAAATTTGCCCTTGAAAGAGTTCTTCATTTTGATCTAGAGGAAATTTATATGTATTGTGCGGTGAATTGTATTGAAAATCCTTATATTGCCAACTACATAAAGAAAAGAAAACAAATAGAAGATGAAGAGAATACTAATCAAAGGGAAGAAGCTTCCCAATACCCTCCTATTATTTCTTATGATGAATCAGGTAACAAGGAGGAGCCTCCTATTCAACCAATCTCATTAATAAGGAGCTCCCAAAAGAGGATTGAACACACACATGATGTGGTGAAGAAGAAGAAAAGAAAAAGGAAGAGAGGTAAAAAGATATCTCTCTCAAATAATGCTGCTCCTATTACTATTGTGCCTCATGAAAACATAATTGTGGAAGATAATGATACTTCTTATGATCTTGAAAATCTTCTTGGCACTTGCTTGGAAGAATATGATAATTGCTATACTATTGGTGCTATCCATACTATTAATGATGAGAGTGATTATGCTTATAATATGAAAAGGCCCAAGCTTGGGGATGCTATGTTTGATGAAGATGATGTTTTAGAGAATATATCTGCTGCAATTAATGTTTGTCCCAAGCTTGGGGAAGCTATGTTTAATCAAGATGATATTTTTAGTCTCCCAATTTTTGATATGCAACTTTATAATGATGATAGCATGCCTCCTACTTATGATGATTATTGTGATGATACTTATGCTATAAAAAGTAGTGATTATATTTATAAGACTTGTCATGATTATGATTACCCCTTCTCTGAACATTACTCTTTTAATGTGGAAACAATTTATACTATTCGAGTTTCCTATGATACTCCCACTATTCCGAATGAGAAGAATTTTTCTTATGTGGAGAGTAATAAATTTTTGTATGCTTGTAGATCATGGAAAGAATGCTTTAGGTACTGGTTATATTGTTGAATTAATTTCATGATGCTACTGAAAATTATTATGAGGGAGGAATATATGCTTGTAGGAATTGCAATAATATCAAGTTTCCTCTCTATGTGCTTAAAGTTTTGAAGTTATGCTTGTTTTGCCCTCCTATGCTAGTTGATTATTGTTCCCAGAAGTTGTTTGCTCACAAAATCCCTATGCATAGGAATTATGTTAGACTTAAATGTGCTAGTCATATTCTTCATGATGCTCTCTTTATGTTACAATTCTTATCTTTTATGTGAGCATCATTGAAATCATCATGCCTAGCTAGGGGCGTTAAACGATAGCGCTTGTTGGGAAGCAACCCAATTTTATTTTTGTTCCTTTCTTTTTATTACTGTTTAGTAATAAATAATTCATCTAGCCTCTGTTTAGATGTGGTTCTATGCTTTTAATTAGTGTTTGTGCCAAGTAGAACCTTTGGGAAGACTTTGGGAAAGTCTTGTTGATCATGCTGTAAAAAACAAAAACTTTAGTGCTCACGAGAATTGCTGCAATTTTTATTTGGAAAGTGCTATTTAGTTAATTCTTTTTGCAAATGATTAATAGATAAATTCCTCAGGTCCAGAAATTTATTTGAGAATTTTATGAGTTCCATAAGTATACGTTTAATCCATATTACTACAGACTGTTCTGTTTTTGACAGATTCTGTTTTTCGTGTGTTGTTTGCTTATTTTGATGAATCTATGGCTAGTAAAATAGTTTATAAACCATAGAGAAGTTGGAATACAGTAAGGTTAACACCAATATAAATAAAGAATGAGTTCATTACAGTATCTTGAAGTGGTATTTTGTTTTCTTTCGCTAACGGAGCTTACGAGTTTTCTGTTAAGTTTTGTGTTGTGAAGTTTTCAAGTTTTGGGTAAGGATTCGATGGACTATGGAATAAGGAGTGGCAAGAGCCTAAGATTGGGGATGCCAAAGGCACCCCAAGGTAATATTCAAGGATAGCCAAGAGCCTAAGCTTGGGGATGCCCCGGAAGGCATCCCCTCTTTCGTCCACTTCCATCGGTAACTTTACTTGGAGCTATATTTTTATTCACCACATGATATGTGTTTTGCTTGGAGTGTCTTGTATTATTTGTGTCTTTGGTTGTTAGTGTGCCACAATCATCCTTTCTGTACACACCTTTTGAGAGATCCATACATGAATTAGAATTTTATAGAATACTCTATGTGCTTCACTTATATCTTTTTGAGCTAAGTAGTTTTGCTCTATGTGCTTCACTTATATATTTTGAGCGCTATAATTTTGCTCTATGTGCTTCACTTAGATCTTGTAGAGCACGGTGGTGGATTTTTTTAAAGAAACTAATGATCTCTCATGCTTCACTTAAATTATTTTGAGAGTCTTAATAGCATGGTAATTTGCTTAATAATAACATGCTTGGTATAGATTTGTGAAACTTTCTTTTGAGTGTGTTGAATACTAAGAAAAGTTGGATGCTTGATAATTGTTTTGAGATATGGAGGTAGTAATATCAAAGTCATGCTAGTAGAGTAATTGTGAATTTGAGAAGTGCTTGAGTTAAAGTTTGCAATTCCCATAGCATGCACGTATGGTAAACGTTATGCAACAAATTTGAAACATGAGGTGTTATTTGATTGTCCTCCTTATGAGTGGTGTTCGGGGACGAGCGATGGTCTTTTCCTACCAATCTATCCCCCTAGGAGCATTCGCGTAATACTTTGGTTTTTGATGGCTTGTAGATTTTTGCAATAAGTATATGAGTTCTTTATGACTAATGTTGAGTCCATGGATTATATGCACTCTCACCCTTCCATCATTGCTAGCCTCTACGGTACCGTGCATTGCCCTTTCTCACATCGAGAGTTGGTGAAAACTTCGCCGGTGCATCCAAACCCCGTGATATGATACGCTCTTTCACACATAAACCTCCTTATATCTTCCTCAAAACAGCCACCATACCTACCTATTATGGCATTTCCATAGCCATTCCGAGATATATTGCCATGCAACTTTCCACCATCTAGTTTATCATGACACATTCATCATCGTCATATTGCTTAGCATGATCATGTAGTTGACATAGTATTTGTGGCAAAGCCACCGTTCAGAATTTTTTCATACTTGTCACTCTTGATTCATTGCATATCCCGGTACACCGCCGGAGGCATCCATATAGAGTCATACTTTGTTGTAGTATCGAGTTTTAATCATTGAGTTGTAAATAAATAGAAGTGTGATGATCATCATTCGATAGAGCATTGTCCCCAAAAAAAAGAGAAAGGCCAAAGAAAAAAAGAAGGCCCAAAAAAAAGAAAATAAATAAAAAGGGGCAATGCTACTATTCTTTTTTCCACACTTGTGCTTCAAAGTAGCACCATGTTCTTCATACAGAGAGTCTCTTGAGTTATCACTTTCTCTCGTACACGTACGCGTGTGTGTGCGAGGCGTTGGATCTAACTGAACCCGAGCGAGGCGTTGGGCTCTAACTGAACCCGAGCGATTGCACTTCAGTGTACGCGTTACTGAACCCGAGCGATCGATCGATGGCTGTTAACTGAACCCGATCGAGCGATTCCTTCGCTACTGCTGCTAACTGAAGCCGATCGATGGGATGAACAGTGAGCGTTGCGGGGGGGGGGGGGGTTGGATGAACAGTGAGCGGTGGCGTTGCCTCTGGATGAACAGGACCCCGTGGTGTGGTGGAGGGCTGGATGAACAGTAGACGGTGGAGGGGTGCCCGTGGAGGGGTGGATGAACAGGACCCCATGGTGTGGAGGGCTGGATGAATAGTAGACGGTGGAGGGGTGGTTGAACAGGACCCCGTGGTGTGGAGGGCTGGATGAACAGTAGATGGTGGAGGGGTGCCCGTGGAGGGGTGGTTGAACAGGACCCCGTGGTGTGGAGGGCTGGATGAACAGTAGACGGTGGAGGGGTGGTTGAACAGTAGCCAGTGGAGTAGCGCGCGGTGGAGGCTGCATGAACAGGAGCCCATGGATGAACAGTCGCTGGTGGAGGCTGGAGGAGGTCGACGGTGGATGAACATGAGCCCGTGGAGGCTGGAGGGGGTCGACGGTGGAGATGAACAGTATCCCATGGAGTCCCGTTTTGTGGTACGCCACACCCCTCCCGATGAACAGGACCCCCGTTTCGACCGTAGCGCTCCAACACAAGTCTGTTTCGTCCGTTTTGCGGTACGCCACACCCCTCCCGATCAACAGGACCCCTGTTTCGACCGTAGGAGGTCTGTTTCCTTCATTTTGCGGTACGCCACACCCCTCCCGATGAACAGGATCCCGTTTTGAACGTGGCCGGTCGAACACAAGGTCGTTTCCTCCGTTCTGCGGTACGCTAGGCATCGTTTCCATCGCCTGTTCCGTCCAAGCCCTCCCGATGAACACGACGCATTCCGTTGCCTCCCCATGAACACGACGCATTCCGTTGCCTCCCCATGAACACGACGACGATGTTGTTTCTCCGTTCCGACCCAGCAATGTACACGAGCCCTGGCCGTACGTATGCGTGAGTAGGCGTTCGAGACCCCGCCCGTATGTACACATACGTGGCCGTATTTTCTTTCTTGCACCCTGGCCGCTGTATGTACGTGTACATGCTACGTGCGCCTCTACTACGACACGTGCGCGCCTCTACACTGACCAGTATGTACGTACACGTTCGCGACCAGAATGACAACGCTACGTACGCTTCGACCAGGTGGGTCCCGACTATGAGGCACTTCCTTGCCTGCGAAGATGTAGCTGGTGGGTCCCAGCAGTCAGGGGGGCAAAATACGGTGGCCCGTCCGGTGGGTCCCGCTGTCAGGTGGAGGAATAATTATTTTGCACGTAATAAGGAGGCACTTCCTTGCTGCAGCCGTGGACCTAGCTGTCAGCCTCTCCACGTACAGTCCACGTCCGATGGAAGCCGTTCCTTGACCACGTTGACCACGCCGCGCCGAGAGCACCAGGGTGGTGGACGACGGCAAGGCCTAGGAAGGGGACGACGCGGAGCCGGGGAAGACGCGGCAGTGGATGCCCACATGTAGAGGAGTACGATGGTTCACTGGTTCGCTGCGGTGTGAGGCTGCCGTCGCCGCAGAATAACATGGGGTGTGGGTGAGTAGATGGATTGCCTGGCCAGCGGTGGGAGTAGTAGGGGGCGGTGAGGCCTCCGCCGCATCGCAGCCGGCCACGGGAGGCAGGAGCATGAGGCATGACCGGCGCTGGTTTGGGCGGCTGGAGCAAGAAGACCAGAGGTTGAAGAAGCACTACGGCCGTTGGATGGACATCGTACGGTCACTGGAGCTAGAATCGTGCATATTGACTAAGTAGACAAAGCCCTCCATCCCCGTCAACTTAGTAGGCCCACAAGTCAGCCTCCCACCAAGGTGGGTCCTAGCTAGCAGGGGGTATTCATTTTTTGAGCGTAATAAGGAGGCACTTCCTTGCGTGCGAAGATATAGCTGGTGGATCCGAGCTGTTAGCGGCGGTAACATTTTTTTCACGAAATACAGAGGCCCTTTTAGTGGGTCCCTGATGTCAGGGGAGGAATCATTATTTTGCGCATAATAAGGAGGCATTTCCTTGCGTGCGGCCATGGACCCAGCTGTCGGCCTCTCCACGTATAGTCCACTTCAGATGCATGTCGGTCGTTGACCACCTTGACCACGTCGCACCGAGAGCACCGGGGTGGTGGACGACGGCGAGGCCTAGGAAGGGGACGACATGGAGGCAGGGAAGACTCGGCAGTTGTTTCCCACGCGGAGGGGAGTACGACTGTACGAGGGTTTACTAGTTCGTCTGTCGTCGCCGGAGAATAACAACAGGTGTGGGTGAGTAGAGGGATGGCTAGGCCAGCGATGGGAGTACGGTCGGGCGGTGAGGCCTGCGCGGCAGCACAGCCGGCCGCGAGGAGGAGGGAGCAGGCAGTCTCGCCAGCGCTTGTTTGAGCGGCTGTAGCAGGAAGAGCAGAGATTGAAGAAGCACGACGGCCGTTGGATGGACATCCAACAGTCAGTTCTTGTGCGTCAACCTTTTTTTAGGAAAGCCTCAAATCTGTGGAAAACAGCATACAACCCGTCTGCCATTATTTCTAATAATTTACAGCCCATTTGCTAATTCTTAAAGTTTTTTTGGAGCCCATATTATTTTTGTTCGCATTACAGCCCATATTGTGGCCACGGTTAAAAAATTAACGAAATTTTGCATATTTCGGTGTGGTCCGAACTGTTTTTAATCCCGAAATTTTGACTCACATTCAAACTGATTTTAAAAATAAATGTATATCAATATAAAATCCAACAAATTCTCCAGGCATAAAAATTAATGTAATCTAAAATCTCGAAATGAAAAAAGATATTTTAAACTAATTGCCGGTTTGATGTGTTTTAAAAATGTACAGCCCATTTCTCATTACTGATGGGCCATTTTCTCGGCCAGCCGAATGAGGCTCCCCTCGTCTTGAAAGATTTGCAGCCCAACAGGCCTAACAAAGCGACTTACTTGGAAAATCACAAAAAAACTGGGCTATGGCCATGGACCTAGCTGTCAGCCTCTCCACGTACAGTACTCTTCTGATGGAAGTCGGTCGTTGACCACATTGACCACGCCGCGCCGAGAGCACCAAGGCGGTGGATGACGGCGAGGCCTAGGAAGGGGACGATGCGGAGCCGGGGAAGACGCGGCAGTGGATGCCGACACGGAGAGGAGTACGAGGGTTCACTGGTTCGGCTGCGGCGTGAGGCTGCCATCGCTGCAGAATAACAGGGGGTGTGGGTGAGTAGAGGGATAGCATCGGCCAGCGGTGGGAGTAGTAGGGGGCGGTGAGGCCTGCGCGGCATCACAGTCGGCCACGAGAAGCAGGAGCACGCGGCACGACCGGCGCAGCTTTGGGCGGCTGGAGCAAGAAGACCAGAAGTTGAAGAAGCACTACGGCCGTTGGATGGACACTGGAGCTAGAATCGTTCATATTGACTAAGTTGACAAAGCCTTCCATCCTCGTCGACGTAGTAGGTCCACAAGTCAGCCTCCCACCAGGTTGGGTCCCAGCTAGTAGGGGGAGTATTCATTTTTCTGTGCGTAATAAGGAGGCACTTCCGGTGGGTCCGAGCTAACAGCGGGGGGGGGGGGGGGGGGCGGGGGGACATTTTTTTCACGAAATAATGTGGTCCGTCCGGTGGGTCCCAGCAGTCAGGGGCAAACCTTTTTTTCACGAAATACGGTGGCCCGTCCAGTGGGTCCCAGCAGTCAGGGGGGAAACATTTTTTCCGCGAAATACTGGTGGCCCGTCCGGTGGCTCCCTGCTGTCAGGTGGAGAAATAATTATTTTGCGCGTAGTAAGGAGGCACTTCCTTGCGGCTGCCGTGGACCCAGCTGTTAGCCTCTCCATGTACAGTACTCTTCCGATGGAAGTCGGTCGTTGACCACATTAACCAGGCCGCGCCGAGAGCACCACGGCGGTCGATGACGGCGAGGCCTAGGAAGGGGACGACGCGGAGCCGGGGAAGACGCGGCAGTGGATGCCCACGCAGAGAGGAGTATGAGGGTCCACTGGTTGAGTGGAGGGGGAGTGGGTGGGTGGAGGGATGGCCTGGCCAGCGGTGGGAGTAGTATGGGGACGGTGAGTCCTCCTTGGCAGCACAGCCGGCCACGGGAGTCAGGAGCATGCGGCACGACCGGCGCTGCTTTGGGCGGCTGGGGCAAGAAGACCAGAGGTTGAAGAAGCTCTACGGCCGTTGGATGGACATTGTTGACCACGCCGCGTCGAGAGCACCAGGGCGGTGGACGACGGTGAGGCCTACGAAGGGAACGACACGGAGCCGGGGAAGACACGGTAGTGGCTGCCTACGCGGTGGAGAGTACGAGGGTTGACTGGTTTGGCTGCCGTCACCGGAAAATAACAGTTGGTGTGGGTTAGTAGAGGGATAGACAGGCCAAGGATGCGAGTATGATGGGGCCGTGAGGCCTTCCCAGCAGCACTGCCGGCCACGGGAGGCGGGAGCAGGCGGTTCCGACGGCGCTGGTTTGGGCGGCTGGGGCAGGAAGATCAGAGACTGAAGAAGCACGATTGCTGTTAGATTGACATCTAACGGTCTGACGTTGGTAGAGTCGATTGTTCACTAAGTTTCTTTTTTGAGAAACCTTGTGTACGCATGAACTTAGTAGGCCCACAAGTCAGCCTCCAAATCTGTGGCAGACAACATAGAGCCCATTTGCTATCTATACCTATACTAATTCTTGACTTCCTAGAAATTCCCACGTAAATTAGATTTTACGAGCCGTTAATCTGGTGGGTCCAAGTTATAACAGTGTAGATTTGTTTATGAAAGAAAAAAACTAGTCTAACCTTTCTAGAAAATCCCTATGTTGCAACAAACTAAAAATCAGAAACAAATCATCTAAGAAAATCCTAAGGTTGCAACTAATTAAAAACAAGACACATAGATCCTTCTTTGTCAAATACGCATGAAATAATTCCGTTAAAAAAAGACTCACGACACAATATACGTGTTCTCCCAATCCCCTTTGACCCATCTGCCTATTTCTTCTCCACCACGATGTCCAGTTTCGCTCAATCTAGAAGCATATGTACAAGCCAGTACGGGAAGACTGCAGCCTCGCCCTTCCTATAAAGCTTAGACGCAACTGAGGCCTGACGATCAGCTTGCTGTGTTGGAACTACCAGGGCTTTACGGGAAGACGCCCCTAGCAGGAGACAATGCACATATAGTCTCAGGTAGAAGTTCTGAATAGAATATCAATGTCCACTGCATTCTCTTACGACACAGGGTTTTCATGTACCTCCTCAGGATCTTCATGCTCTGCCGAGTTCTTACGGATGATCGTCACTACCGGCGTCAGGACAGCCCCTCTGCTGAGTTGTTATGGATTATCTTGCCTCTGCCGCGTGCGAATCATATCTCCCTTTGTTTGTTTTAACGGAGGCATCCAACGGAATCCTCGGTGATGTCTTCCGCAGTATGCATCTACGCTAGCTTTGTCCATGGCTCTCTGATCAAAGAGGAGACCCGAGGTCCATGTCCCTTTTGCTGCAGGTCCAGTCCATGCCCCTTTTGCTCCAGATTCAGTCCATCCCCTTTTTGCTACAGATCCAGTTATGCACCCTCTTATGATTACAATTTGTTTTTACTTCCAAGTAGCTGTTGAAAATAGGTCTTTTACTAATAATTGATCAAGGCTGCCAAACCTTGATTATTCAAACTCTTACTTTCTAACAAATTCGACCACTAACTCTATGTAGTTCGTGATACTTACATAACAAAGAATCTGAAGTTGCCCACTCATGGATTTGAAGAGGCAGCGAAACCAGTGCTGCAAATACTACTGCCAGAACCAACAAGAGATAACTTACAGCTATTTGGTAGATTGTGATGCGTGGCCAATTTCTAGGTACATAATAATGTGTTGCATGCAACAGCACTCGTAAGCATTCTATGGTCCTCTAAATAAAAACAATTCATATGTTTTCAGACGTACAATAGAAATATCTTATATGCAGAGGTTGAGAATGGAAGGATGGAAAATTAGCAACAGATCGACTACACTAGGTACGTGATGCTAAGAGTTACACGAAGGATGAGAGGATGTGTAGAAGCCTGTGATGCGTGATTTTGCTGATGGCAACATCTCAAGGCTCTCATCAGCGGCAAATGGTACACAGGTTATATGATTCGATTGTTGCTGCATTGTATTCTTCATATGTTAAATTACTCATGTGCTCCTTCGTGATTTCTCCTGAAGAAAGCAATATTGATCGTAGATCTCTCATGTTGTCATCTTTCGTAATATTTTGACCCAGCCAGCGCAACATAGAGAAGTCACCTCTGCCCCACCATAACAACAACTTTGTGTCATTGATGCCATATTGGGGCAGACAACTAATGTTTCATCGAACGTGCTACTCGGCTCTAACACCACTTTTACTAATATATCCTTTTTCCAATCGCATCCATGTAACCAGCCACCTGAGCAATCATAGTCTCTCTCACACTCTCATGTTTCTCTTCCAACATATCAGTTTCTCTCTCAGATTGGAGGAATCTTTAAAAGAAAAGTACATCCGATCAAATTAACAAAAAATACATGACGTTAGATGCATATCTCCAAGCCCAATCTCCTGATCCAAGCCGATGATTGCAATATCTCGGGCTCGGTCTGCTTTCTAAAGATCGCTCTGTTTGCTGTGCAGGAAACATACATGCCCTCTTTTCATGTCGCTGCAGCACAGTTGGGGTCCGATCTATTAATGGTATGCTAGCTATCATGTACCAGGTCCATAGTTGGCTCCTAGATCAACCGTAAGCTTGTCAACCATGTTGCTGAACACGCCCGCCAGCAGCCCAATTAAGTTCCACATGCCACCAGTGCAGCAACTGCCATCAGCGTGATTCGGTAGATCAGCTATTTACAGCATAGGCTCTTTGTTTATCTAATCTATATATCATGTACATTAGGGTTGTGGCAGAATTATCTTCTTAATAACTCATGGATTGCTAATTCACGGCTTGCTGACACCTTTTCATGTTCTCTCACTTTCATATAGGAGTATATGGGCAATCTGCTATATGTTTAACAAGTCACGCAAAGTTCAAGAGGACTTTTTCAGTGGCCTTGAGTTAATTCCAGGTAATCACTTTTATTTTGATTGTATGTTTGGGCATATTTTAAGCAGAGCCATGCTTCATGGTAGCTCTTACTGATTTTCTATTTCACACGAGTTCGAGTAATCAATGGCTGGACAATTTCATTTTTTTCTGGGGCTAAATACACATGTACACACTCTCTCTCTCTCTCTCGATCAACTCAAGAAGTAACTATGTGTGTGTATATATATATGGATACGCATCAAATGCAAAATTTTGTGTTCAAACTGTCATGATTCATTTGTTTGCCAAGAACACTTTCTTGATTCTTTAGAATACATATATATGATATTTCAGAAAAATCGTACAACACAATAGCACATGGGCGTTGCTTCCTTTCTTATATATATGCGCATCATGGACCGTGACAGGACAATGACACACCAATCAAGTGGACTCTCTTGATACATGTAGAATAGATCTGATCCTCCAAGTGTAAAAACCACGCGTATGTTGTGGTACAATCTGCACATGTAGCCAAGTGCATCTTGTAGGAGAAATTTCTCCTTTTATCCTACTTGATTCAATATGTGTCCATGCTGATAGCTCAGTCAACATTTTTTAGCTTCTTTAGACTCTTTTTATAAGGAGCTTCTTCATACTTTAATACGGTTGTTTGTCCAAAAACCGCTGCAAATTATATATAAGTGGCGATGTAGCTTACAATAAATAATAATAGTCTTTCAGATATATTATCTTTGCTCAGAAATACTGGAAATGCCATTTGGACTAAAAACTTCTAGTGTAGATGATACCAATTCTACCCTTGCTGTGATCATATATTTTTTAGTTATATATGGCTTTTTGTTGGTCAATGAACAAACCCCAATTTTTCATGCATGTTGGATGAAACCCACAGGTGAAACAATCATGGACTGACAAACCAGTACGTGTGTGCCTCATAATTGCTTTTGTGAATTTGGAGTGAATGTTCCATATTATAATTTGTTCAGTGTAGTTGATGGTCTAATATCTTATAAGTTTTGTTGTTCTACAGTGGCTGCAACCAGTGGAGACAGGAAATATATGCTACTTAAGTTTGGTTTAAATTTGTACTTTGTAGTAAAAGTTTTAATAATTGTAGAAAATTCGATGCCTTCTATACTTTATTGTTTTCAAAGTTATAACTGCAGGAGCTACATTTGATGTAAGTTAAAAAAATTGGACGAAAGGCACGGTGACTGCATTGTGCTTGTGATGTTACGACGAACCACCTTTCAGCGATTCCACTTGGATAATATAGAATGAGTATGCACCTAGAAATTATGTGTTCATGATCTTAAGAAAATGCTAACAACTCAAGGCCTCATGTTTATTTTGTTGTTTCTTAGAATGACATGATTATATATACAACATCTTGCTGTCACTTCCATCATTAGTTATGACCTATATTTGAGAATGATGTGTGCAGTTTAGTTTGTGGTTGTTAGGAAACATCTGAATATTATATATTCACGCGATTGTATTTAGTTTTGAAACATTACCAAATGTACGATTTCATTTTTCTACAAAATAATTTATATATTTAATATACTTCGGAGTGTTAACGAATGGAGAAACTTCTTCAAAAGTCTATGAAAATAATGTTTTGACATTTTGGTTTCTACATGACTTTTCGGCACATGTCAAAGAAATATCCATATTATCCGGGGTAATAGATGCAATACTATCATACCACTAAATAAATCCAAATGTTATCTGGGTACATGGTTACATGAAAAAATTGTTCTTGTTAATAAATAATAAACATTGAAGAGCTGGATAAACAGTATCTTAATTTGTAGTTAGTTCTTTTTATAAATAAAACAAATACCTTTTCAAATTGTTCTACTGAGCTATCGTCTAAATAACTAGCCCGTGTAGACACACGGGTTGACGTCTAGTTTTTTATAATTTGCAGCCCATTTGCTAATTCTTAAGTAATTTATTACAGCCCATTTTCTGCCCAGGACCACAGTCAAAAAGTCCAACCATATTTTGCATATTTCGGTGGAGTCCGAACTGTTGTAGTCCCGAAATGATAAACATTTTTAAGAACTTATTGATTTGCCAAAAAAATCGTTTTGTTTTTGTAAACAAATAAGATGTGGGACAATTTAGTTGGTTTAAGGGAAAACCAGTGGTAAAAAAATCAGCGCTGGGTGGGAAAAACAACAAAAATAAGGATGTAAATATGAAAAGGGAATTTTATGTGTTTTCAATATAATTATACGTGTATATGAACTAGTAAAACTATAGGTAGAGATTAGAAAAGGGATGTAGGACATGTGTTTCAAGAGGA
This sequence comes from Triticum urartu, assembly GCF_056163025.1. Lineage (NCBI taxonomy): Eukaryota > Viridiplantae > Streptophyta > Magnoliopsida > Poales > Poaceae > Triticum > Triticum urartu. The sequence continues at coordinate 246,872,404 of NC_141875.1, forward strand.
AAATGGAACTGTGTTGTGTGTTTGATTCAGTAAAAAAACTGCCTGCGGATGTTGTAAGACAAAATATAACTAACGCTGGCGGGCCAGAGGCCAGTAGATACCTGCTGGATCTTTGTGCCCCATTGTCGTCATGGGCTGGGCCTGTTAAAAACAAAACAACCCAGGGCAATCTACAGCCCAGTTGAAACTTGCTCGACCTGAAAAAATAATATACATTCTCAATAAACGAGAGAATTCTGCAAGTACAGACTGATAACTGGGATGCAGCACGGATATTGTTTTTTTATCGTGATAATAAGTGCATGCACTTGTTTCGAAAAAATCGGAGAACTAGGAATTCGAAGGGCGGGTGCTTATGCTACCCATCAAATAAAAATCAGGTGCCTGAAAATTCGTTTCGAAACAAATGATTCAGCTTTATATCCACGTCGACCCTCGGCATGATGGTTGGAAGCAAATGCAAGTTCATACCAAAAGATCATTAACAACAATACCAACTTGGGGACGACAAGGTAGTACAACTACCAATACCAAACTGACTTATAATCTTTTTACTCCTGGCCCTAGTGTTCGTATGGTAGAAAATCTTGCAGAGGACCAGCTCCCGCTCCTTCTCTTGCTCCAGGTCCCCGAGGTGGTACTGGTGCATCACCCAGTTGGTCCTCTGCTGGTCGAAGTTCTTGTTGGTGTGCAGCACTAGAACCTTTTTTGCTGTCCGTCTGCCGACCGTTGACCATCACCGGCAAGGTATTGCCGGTCTTGTGCCACATCGCGTGCATGCCGCACTCCGACTGTATCTTGTGACGCATCCACGCGCCCCTTTTGAACGCCCTGGAATTGCGCTGGAAGAAATGCTTCCTTAGTCCACTCAGTGTGATACCTACAGTATTGTGGAATACAGGTTTTTGTGTACCTAGTTGGCATTTTCATAACATCTTTGGCATGTTGTAGTCACTTGTTTCACTTTTTATTAACTATCAAATTGTAATTTCTTCACCAGGTCTGCGTCTAAAAAGAAAAATAGAGCTATAAACAAAGGAATATGTTTGTGCAAGTAGACGGCCGATCGGTGTCTTACCTGGAAGTTTCTCAGGTTGGGTGTAACATATGTCGTGCTCGCTGTCGATGGTTGGTATGAACAAATCGATGAGAGACTAAAATCTCGCACCGTCAGCACTCACTTTGGCCGCAAGGTGCTCGATCAGCTCCTGATCCATGGGATCGAACTTGACGCCAGCCGGCAGCACGGGCCAATCCTTCTTCGACTTGCATCGGTAACTCCAGTTATATGGTAATCAATGTATGATCAATCAACTGTTTTAAGTGAATGATGAAACATTTTGACAGATAAGTGGTACTCCAAATCTAAAGTCCAGAATACCCGAACACGCCGCCGGGATTCTTGTGTCACCTCACGCGCAGCGTGTTGTCACATCAATTCAATGTGTGGACATGATGAATAATTTGACCGACGTATGCTAGTACTGCTACTTTACTACTTACTAGTCGTATTTAGTGTCACGATTTATACATAGGTTTAACTAACTAGTACGCACTTGAAGCCTAACTGATATATATGGCTTCTACACAGCATCTCCATCATCATTATCAGTACATCCTACGCAGGTGAGTTAGGATGCACTTGATCCCAGGAAGGTATCTATCCTTCAAACCAGAGGAGTGCTTCAAACTAACAACATTACATAATATCCAACAAAAGAGGGTCGTGCTACAGCAGCAGAATACATGGCTCAGTCTAGATATCAGCACGAATCAAGTTGTGCATATTTGCTGTTGGCATGAACCACATCGCCGCATGTCGGGTTTGCAAAAGCCATCCATCGCATGGAAGCTTGATGCCTTTCACACATTGAAGATTATCTGGCAACAAGCTGTGTCGACGAATCTCTGGATATGGTGATTCATGAAACCCATGGTATGATGTGTAAACACAGCCCCCCCTCGCGAATGGAAGGTGCATAGCACAGTAATCATCGCCGGTGATATGACCGATGATTGGTTGGATGATCGGATAATTGAGCCCGAGGAACAAGGAGTGGTTGCCGAGGCTGTAAACCCGCCTCCAGTTGAATATGCCTGGCCCAACGGAGCTGGGATCTTTCTCGAACACGAAGCAGCCATATCCATCAATGTCACGAACGCCCCACACATTGTACTGCATGTGGTTTGATGTAATGGTTTGGTCAATTCGGTACGTGCGAATGAGCATCAAATGACCACCGTTAGCTGAACGAGCGATAAACCACCACCCACCGGCTGGTATGATTCCAGGTCCTGGAATCATGAAGGCCAGTGCATTTGCGTCTGCTGCAACAATTCAAATTGGAGACCAAAAGGACAAAAATAAACAATCATGTTCAGAGTATGTGTGGAATTAATATTATTATAACAGTGACACATATCATAGACAGAGAATTGCAATGCCGTGGTCATAATCATACCCAAGTTAAAACATAAGCCAATGGCTTTCATATTCTAGCAATATGTCATGGTTCAAACATCATGTAATAATGAGAGGAAAACAGCTATGACAGCGCTTACTCATATTCTACCATAGCACTTACTACTACTGTTCTCATATCAACTCTAAGCAATAACATGCGTTGTTATAAAAATCTTGTAAACGAGAGTAACATATAGCAATCATGATGTTATGCTCATAATATGTATTCTAACAATCATTAGATGCCAATTGTTCTCATATCAACTCTAACAATAACATGTGTGGTCATAAAAATCTAGGAAATGAGAGGAACATATAGCCATGATGTGGTTATAGACATGCTATGCATTCTAAATTTGTAACAAATGAACAGGCAGTCGTATTCATAAGGTAAAGATGAGATGAGATAGAACAATTACACGACGATAGATTCCACCAATATAGGTAGCCAATATGTGCGTCGACCGCGTAAACGATGCCATCATGCACTATAGCATCGGACAGAAATGTTTCCTCAACAAGATTGATGATGAGCCATAACCATGTATGGCTACCGGATTCCAGATAGACTAATCCCTTGTTGAACAAGGCAATGAGCTTGTAATCCATGTAGTCTTCTGATGGTGTGGGCACTTCACAGATTACAACTTTCTGCAAACAGAGGTCGAGCCAAAAGCTTGACACGTCTCGTGCGTAGTAGGCAGGAGTTTCCGGTGGGCCGCGAGGCTCGATGGAGGCAGTATCCAACGATGGAAGGGTTATCTCTCGCTGGGTGTAGATATCCACGAGATGCCACGGACTACCGGTGTGGTGGATGAGGACAATCCAGTTGGCCTTCATGCTCGCCCAGTAGTGGCCGCGCATGAAGGATAGGTGGATGGGTAGTGGTGGCATGTCAAGGGGCACCACGACAACCTCCGTAGGATCGTCAAGTCAGTGTCCGGGCCACCTGCGAGGATCGGGCATCAGCAAGCAGGGTGTCTTGAAAGGAGCCGGCCGGTTGCAGACGAGTAGACGGTACAAAGACACCGAGCATGCGCCCAGACGGATGGTGCTGAGTAGGTCCATACGACTACAGATCTGCTCCAAGAGAACATCGGGGTGGGAATTCCAATCGCGACTCTGCGTGTCAGTCGGTTCTGCCATTGGGGTTTCGGTGCCTGCGAGCCAGCGGGGAAGTGGATTCGGGCGGGCGAGCGAAGAAGCTTCTCCTCGTGTGGCTGAGCAGTGAGCAGGGGGATATGGTACGCGTGAGCTACCAAGGAAGATGGCGCGGGCGGGCGGGCGGGCAGTGAGCGTGGGTAAATGGTGTGCGACCGACGATGGGGAAGAGAGGAGGAAGAAGAAGAGAGGAGGAAGAAGAGTGGAAGATGGGGAAGAAAGTGCATTCAATCTCAATTCTACTACTCTCTCTATCTAGGTGTGTAAGTCACCTTACGAAAACCAAATAATCCCAAAACACTTAGGCACCGTACATTAACTCCCTTCTCATTTTTTGTTTTGTGGCATATCAACTAATAAGATATGTGGGTTGTGCATGCTTTCAATGACTTGAGACTACCAAACATAACCGACTGATTTAGTAACACCAACACGCTGGTTCAGCTTATTAATTACGTGTCCCATCTGCTGCAGTGTGTATTGTCACTTCACTGCGACCATTCAGATAAGAAGATTAAATGAAGGCCGTTGCATGCTGTAATTAAGGATAGACATGTAGCCTATACCTACAGCACAAGTTGGTGCATTAGTCAATCAATATCAATTTAGATTAAAGGCTAAACACATTGGAAGTGTAGATGTACATCATGTAGTACACTCTTTGTTGGAAGACCGAGGGAGGACACGTGCATGCACTCACATACACAGCCAGGGCGGTTCACGCGCACGGGTTGGACTCGTGTCGCGCCTGCGTAAAGTTTTGTTTAACAAATTTCTTTGCTCTGCCAACTGACAGGTGGGACCCAGAAACTAGGTGACAATTTAACCAGTCAACAAAGTGCCACGTCGACTATGTGGCCGGTCAATAGGGTGCAATACGGTGCTCTACGATGAGCTAGTGATCGCATAATCGCCGCAAAACTATATATAGTGACCGTAAAGAGTGTACTGTTACATACGTTGACCGCCAGTGTATTTTTCTCGTTTAAAATTAAGCCATATTAATCGGAAAGGACACAGTATGGACTACTAGTACTAGTACTAGTACTAGTACTGCTTCGATGCGTCCTGTCAACTCACCGAACGAGGAGAAGCTTGCTTACTATGCCTCTCCCTCGCCCACGCGCGTGGTGGTTTGCAGGACGAGGAGAGGGTTTTGACTACAACGCCCTCTCCCTCTCCCTCTCCCTCTCCCTCGCCCTCGCCCTCGCCCTCACGGTGGACGTGCAACAGTTCAATCGGTGTCAGATTGCCAGAAGCATATTGTACTGTAGTATCATCATTGTTGGACCTTCCGAAGAGGCGAAGAGCCAAGTGCAAGGTTCACATGAGTACGAACTGTTGAACCTCCCGAGGAGGCAAAGAGTCAAGCGCAAGGTTTTATAGGAGTTGTCGTCCTAGTAGGAGTGTACAAGTACAACTATAGCGAACGATGCTACTGTATGATGCCGCCATGTCATGTATATCCAAAGCTGTGCCACCTTTTTTCTCAAAGAGCGTGTTGGAGCCCGTGCAACAACCACACAAGTTGCACGTACACATAACACATTTACTAGTAATAAATTCTAAAGGACAAATGCCAATATGCCACACAAGTTCATCTCCAACTCATGTGATAAATTTGTGCATGACTAGTCTACATATATTCACAGCGCTACCGTCCACAATTACCGTACTCCACATACATGTTATAGATGGGCTACATGTCCTCCTCCAGGTTCCAGTCTCAGGTGTTCTTCATGGATGGCACGATCCATAGCGGTGGGCAACGGGAATCATTGTTGCAGCTTTCTAGTACGGTTCCACATGATGGAGACTCATCCAAGCTGAAGCGGCATAAATCAGGGATAGCGTGTCCCAGCATGTCATTCATCTGGCAGTGCGCACTGAAGACACAACCATGCTTCATGAACGGCAGGCCTTCCGTGTCGTGCACGGAAGGTGGCATCCGCTTCACAATGGGGTAGCTGTCCCCGATAAAAAGCAAGTACTCTCCAAGAGTGTTCCTCAGCACCCACGTAGCATCACGGGGGTCGAACTCGGCGCCGTTCATCTGGTACACGCGGCATCCCAGATCTGGACACATGGTGACATACATAGTCAAGGTCCATGCATAATAATGTTGTGCTCAAATGTGGCGGTCAGTAATACTGTGCAGCAAATAGTACTACTCCGGTATAGAGGAAGTAAAATAACCGGCTTATTGTATATAGCCACTCTTGGCTACATGGATGAGATAGTAAGACATGGAAAAATAAAAATGGTGGCAGCTAGTGGGTTCAAGTCTTCAAGGGCCTAGCTAGCTATACGCGTCCTCCAAGGTAAAAAGTACTCCTACTAGTACTACAAAGTATACTACTAGTACAACAATGAAAGAGAAGGTGAGAGGGTTAAAAAATGGAATACCTGGGTAGATGGTGATGGTCCGATCGTGGTAGATTATGTGACCATGTTGCACATCAGTGGTACCATGGGTAACGACTGCTAAGATAGTTGATCCCAATATGCCAAAGTCAGCTACAAGGTTCCAGGTTAGACCGAATCGCGGATGCAAATGCACATCCATGATCCACGATCTTATTTTGATCGGGGGATGACTGGTCCCTGCAAAATAATGGAGTACCGTTAGGGATGCAAATGATGGTTTGTGCATTCTGTTTGTAATGTCCCGTACCGTAGGATGTCAACCAGATGAAACAAGTCCCCTGGCTTGTCACCGCGAAGATGCGGCCTAGATGGCACACGGCGTCTTCGAACGTGTAGGGGTACAAATCTGCCGCCGCAAACATGCGGCAGCCTCTGCCATTACTGCCTCCTGCATTGATGGTAATCCTTATGTTGAACACCGCGATGAGATAGTAATCGTCGTAGCCGCGTCGCTTTGTCGGCGGGTCCGCAATTGCTATCTTCTTCAATCTCATGTAGGCATCATCATAAGTATTCTTGCCCAGCCAGTCCGGAAGGCCGATCCCAATGGTGCAGAAGGGGTCTACCGGAACGGCCACACTGCTGTGGATGTTGTGCAAAATGATGGTGGTATCCGGCCGGAGGTATGCAAGCCAATCTTCGTTGGCACCAACCCAGACCTATATATAAGACAGTGTGCAGTGGAGAAATTACGGGATGGAAATGGAATAACTATGTACTACATGATCAAACTCCATTACTGACCTGCTCATCGGACAAAATCCGACTACCTCTCAACGTCGGCAACTCTAGCGGAGTCAACGTGCAACCATGGCCAGGGAGCGGTGGACTATTCGAAGGATTGTCCCATAGAAGAACCTTCTCCTCTAGGATGCATGGAAGACCAACAAGCATGGCCTGTTTAAGCAGCATCTTGAAAAAGTTGGTGCAGGAAGCACCGAGTCTTGCGGCGGTGAGGACGTCGGATCGGCGTGCGATTTCTCCCACAGGATCGTCATCCAAGGTCTCCCAGCCCCGACGAGGAGGAGAACCGCCTGGCGAATCCATGGGAGCAGCGACGAACTGCCTTCTCTTCGGGGGGAGGGGAACTGGCGAGGAGGAGATAAGAGCGTAGTAACCATAGGGCCTCGTCCCTTCCAACTGTAGATCGTTCCTCAGCGAAGGGGTGAGGCTATTATTTCTACTAGTACTCCCTCCGATTCTTTTTACTCTGCGCATAAGATTAGACCCGGATACCAAGGCAGGGGCTCGCTGCATGCTTTCTGGATGGAAATACCCCTGGCGCATGGATGGGAGGAGTTAGCAGCTATAAATGCCCCATGCAGCCCATTGGCTGTCCGCCCGCATTCTCCTCTCTCTGCATGCTGCATGGATGTCTCCCTCTCTCTCACATGACTGCATGTGGTGGTGCTGGCCTATGAGAAGCTCGCGTGGAGATAGCAATCTTCTCTCCAGAAGTGATTTTTTTGAAAGAAAGGGATTATGGAACGTTATGGGATTGCATTACACTGTAAATAATAGCACTAGTAAGAAATTTTTGGCACTAGGTAGTAGTTTTTGGCGTGGATTAAGAAAATTTGGGTATGTTTTTGCCATTTTTTGTACACGCCAACTAGTGTCAAAAAACGTCTTACATTATGTGACGGAGGAGTACGTACTTGTACTGTAGCAGTACTAGTACTACTTTTCTCAACTAGTAGTGCGATGTACTGTACTTCTAGTCTAGTCTATTATAGTGCACCAGTTTTGAACTCTTGAATCTCAGGGCCAAGGAGCTACAGTTGGAAGTGGAGGGTACTACTGTTCTCTAGAACCATCGCTAGACTATCAATGCAGGGGAAGTACACCTGCATAGTGGCCTAGTGGGTACTCTCGGTGCTCCATTCAGCCGCTCCTCTCACGTAGCTAGCCTACTCAGCCGCTCCTCTCACGCGCACACTAGCAGCCTGTTTATCAGCGATGGTTACTGCGGGGGCAGAACATTTGAGTTATTTGATACAGCGAGACTAGGCTTTTCGCTTCCATTTGTGGAGGTGTAATGGATCTCGTCGAACTTTGTTAGTAGTTCCTTCTTTATGAATGAGATGAATCAAAGCTTTTGCCTCCGTTTCAAAAAAAACACGGCAAGAGGAATTTCTTTTATAGTAGATCCGATAATGGAGTGAAGGACATGCATGCAACGCCACAAGCTACAGAGTAGTAGTAGAGAACTTTACGTACAGAGCCATATTGCACAGTTCCCAATGCCCCGCCAGGCTTTTCCGGCTCCTCGGGCTTAATTGGGAGGCGCTAGTTTAAATATGCTACTAGCTAGAAGCTGCAAGAGAGGTGCGGCTAGGGCGAGCACGCGAGCCACGGGATGCTGGGAAGGAAAACCCGTTCACGTGGCTATGCTGTCCAGTGCACCCAGATTGTGGGGCCGCACGTCCATTTGACTTCAAAACTCAAACTACCCGTGTAAAATATTGGCTCGTAGCAAAGTGTAGTAGTACTATTTTTTAAAAAAACGCCGCCGTGCGTTCGGCCGGGATCGAACCCACAAAACGAGGTATACACTCCAGCGACCACTAGTAGTACTCGTTGGAGTACAACGCAACCAGAATCGCCTTTTGTCGCTAGTAGTACGTACATTGTTCCTTACAAGAAACCCCTAAGAGCATGGTTAATAGTACAGCCAGCTGCTGGCTATAAGCCAGTGCCATGTCATCTACAACCCATCTTATAGCCAACATGTAGTAGTAGTTTATTTCTTATAGCCCGCTGACTCAGCTCTATTGTGCTTGCTCTAATAATGCAAGAAACCACTAAAATGCCAAGAAACTACTACCACTTGTATACGTGGCAGACTTAAGATAAGACTACCTTATCAACCATTGTACATGCTCTTACCAACAAAAATCCTCGAGTGGCCTCCTACCTCCGGCCCGTCCACCTAGTCATCCTCGGCCATGGGACCCAGCTCCCGCCGCCGGTAGAAGGCAAGGTCAAAACCGCCGGCGGTGCGGAGCCCATGTTGTGGCAGCCCGGATGCCAGCTCTGTCCGGCGCTCGTGGCCGCTAGCTAGCCAAGATAGCTCCGTCCAGCTGCTTGTCTGCAAGGTTTTCTAGTTAGATTGGAAAGGCAGCACGGCGGCTTGCTCGCCCGCGCCGCGCTAAGGCCAGCCATCTGTCTCGAGCGAAGGCCAGCACGGCGGCTTGCTCGCTCGCGAGTCATGCTCAGGCTAGCCTGCCAACCCGTGTGGAGGCCTGCGCGGCGTCCGGCCCGTCCAGCGGAGCGGCGGCCAACTCGCTCATCACCGGCGCCACCGACGAACACGCATCAGTACTGTTTGAAGTAATGTTCAGGAAAAATAATGATTTGAGGGGGAATAACAGGATAGAAGGTCAGATGTGGGTCCCTCGTGTCAACGGTCAAACAAAATGTGTTGGTTTAAGCTGCCTCGTCAGCACGGACATGTGGGCCAACCCTGTCATAAATGGGTTTAAACGAACCTAATCGGTAGGAGTACTAGGTATTTTTTGGCGTGGATTAAGAAATTTTGGGTATGTTTTTGCTATTTTTTGTACAATAGATTCCTCCTAGGGCTGGTTGAAAGTGGTAGTTTTTTCTTAAATACTCTACATATTGTAAGTAGGAGTGAAAGTTAAGCTTTGGAAGCCAATAAGCAAGGCTAGTTACATAGTGCATATGCGTACATGATTGAAAGTAAATATCAACCATGAGTGACTAATATCTTGATGGAAAACTCGAAACTATGGAATACTACGAAAAGAAATGCATGGTTGGAAATACTAGCAATGTTCATGTCCGTTGCAACGAATCATAATTAGAATAATAATTATTCACAAACTTGGTACAAAACACTCTAATTTTGATATACACATGTCACTAGAGATATATTATGTTTCAATTAAAATATATTCCTTGGGCTGTTTTGGTGAGGTCAGGGAGGGATGTGGTTGGTTTTAAGATACTAATTATGAGTTTTTCTGCAAATTGGTAGACAAGTGGGATGTTGGCGAGAAAAGGCAACAACTTACCTCACAATCGTTAGATGTAGATCTAATGGTCAGAAACGACAGATGGCAGACACACCAGCATCACCAACTTAGTCTTGTGTAGGAGTACTAGCAAGATCCGTGCATTGCACGAAACATCAAGATGCATTTTTTTATAAAACACTTGTTGTGATTGACCCTTGCGGGAGTAATCCCATGTGTAAAAACTAATGATATCTTGAGAAATATGAGATAAGGTGAAGAGGAGTGGGGTGTGGTGGTGGTTGGTGGTCGAACTGAGCGGAGGCATGGGGATTGACGACGCCGGCAGTGGCCACCAGGCCGGTTTGTTGGAGAGGCTTCCTTTCTTAATTGCTCAACAATGAGGTTTGTTGGAGATAAGGATGAACGAGGGAAGGCCTTGTCTGTAAATGTGGAGAGGGGTGCAAGTATCTTTTAGTTTAATTTCCATCCGTCAGATATAGATCGGACAGTCTATATTGCAAGATGGCACACGTACCATCATCACCAACTCGGTTTTTTATAAGAGAAGAAATATAAGTATGGAGATACAAACGTATTATCGATACTTGCTTCTGTAAACTAGCATCTACATTCTATTCAACGCCTCGGCATGTGGGCCCTTAGAACAATGACTTCTCGACTGTGTAAAACGAAGATTTTCCCGTTGCCGACAAGGAGGGGGTGACGGCGGCGTGCTTTTTGGCTTGCTCTAGTCCTAGTAGTCATACTAGGTGGTCTAAGTTCGTGTAGATTTATTCTTTTTCACGTCTCGTGTTCGCCGTACTGCCATGACTGTTCATGAATAGACGGTAAGTTATTCACGGGGAAACCCTTGTTGAGCGTGTTCGTGCGCGCGCGAGAGAGAGTGTGCATGTGTGATATGTTAGAGACTGAGGCAATGATAACATATTCTTTGTGTCTATGTGTGTGGAGGATAGAGAGAGACATGTACATGGGGCTTTGTGTTGTGTAACGTGGAGAAACATATACATAATTAGAGAGTGAGTGTGTGGGATACACATGCAGACATGAGGAGAGATGAGGATCCAGGTAAATAGGTGTTTGTGTGTGTCTGTGTGTGTGTTTGTGCACGTGTTTGTGTGTGAGAGGGAGCGAGTGTATGTGGAGTAGAGAGACCACTAATGATGTAAACCTAGTATAAGGGAAGGGGGAATGGTGTGACATGTGTAGTAGCGAGATAGCATGGGTGCGGGCAGGGGGGAGCAGACTATTTGGAAGAGACATCGAGTGTGTGTGGGGGAGAGGGGTGTGAGAGCGAGAGAAAGAGAGAGCTAGCGCCGGAGAGAGAGAGAGAGAGAGAGGAAGAGAGGGGGCGAGAGGGGTCGTTTGTGTCCATAAATGGCGTATAGATAGGGAGACAATGTTGATGTTGTTCGAAATTGGCCTATGAACGGAGACACAAGGGAAGCGAGTCATCGTGTGTGTGATAGGGACTTCATGAGAGAGCTAGAATAGATGGTGTAGAGAACAATGTGCGAAATCGAGAACAATTATACATTTGGGAGCTATGCAAAGAGTCATGACATATATGTATACAGGGAAGGAGCTGGGGCGGGTCCGCATGTGGGAGAGATAGAAAGAGGAGAGTGGTGCACAAGGAGACAAAGTGTGCTTGTTTGTAGTGGGGGTGGTGTGTGAGGTGAGTGCGCGAGAACCACATAACTAGGGAGATAGACGTTTGGGGGTGACGTTTTGTGTGTATGGGAAATATACACTCTACATAGTGTGTGTGCTTGGGTAAGAGAGATAGCGGGAGAACTAGAGAGTGAGGGAAGAGATGTGTGCATGCCCAAGAGACAAAGTGATAGAGACCTATGTTGGGGTCCGGACTTTACAAGAGAGAGGGGTGTTAATGTGCTCGTGTGTTGGTGTTTGGGGGAGAGAACGACTTCTCTCTGAGTGTGTGTGTGTGTGTGTGGTGGGGGGGGGGTTGACTTCAGATAAAGAGTGAGGTTTCTATATTTGAGGGACTTTAGCGTAATTGAGATATTGTGCACTCATGGTTGATCAATTTGTTTCACAGTTTGTACTATGAGGTAACGATACTTTGGAACATGCGTGATATACCTTGATGTACCAGAATTACAAACCTAAGATTGGAATTTTGGAATTCGACTCCATCATTAGCTTTTGTAATTCATTTAAACAGAGGTACATTTTTTAAGCCGGGATTTCATGATTTCAAATTCATATATCAAACCTAGAGATATACACATACGGGCATGTTCAAACTTTATAATCATCCACTTTATTCATACACATACATATTTTTGCTTTTGTCATCATATTTAGGATAAACACATTTGGAATTTCATTTGAATTGGACCGTATGATGGTATTTGCTTGTAGTAGCTCAATGATCCATATTTGAATTGAATGGATAATCTAAGTTTCGAGTTGGAGACATTGATTTTCAGAACTTGCACATTTTTTTGCATGCAAAACAAACAAATTGTCGGCCATGATATCATAGTCGGTTGTACGAGAGCAGAATACTTATAATTTTAGGTGCCAAAAGCTTTCAAACTTCCTGCTCACATCGAAATATCACGCGCTCGAAAGTTTAGCCCTGCGATATTCCTATTTTACCCCTGCCACATGAACGGAAAAGGGCTGCTTTGGTAACTCCATTGTTTTCCCCTCTTTGCCCCCAACATTCTTCCCCAGAGACCCTCCCCTTCCCCTCCCCAACCCCCCCAACCACGGCAAGCTGCCGAATCTAGTCCTTCGCCGCAGCGGTGGACCTCACACCCCGCCGGATCTACCTTCCGCACCTTGGAACCACCAACTGCCAACTCACCACTTCACCAGAGCCGCTTCAGCGACTGGCTTGTCCACCGCTCCAGATCTCCTTGACCGCCATCATGGTCCACCGCACCGGATCTGCTTAACCGGCGCCCTCGTCCACCACAGCGTAGGCCCTTCACTGACTCCCTTGTCCGCCCCTTCGCTGGCCCTTTATACAAGCCCGCGTCCACCGCAACAGATCCGCCTCACCGAAAGCACTGTACAACGCGCCCGCCGAAGCCTTCGTCCACTGCACCGGACCTGCTCCATGCACGCCATATTCAACTCTACCAGCCCTGATTTACCGACGCCGCAGCCTCATCAGGTTATTTCGATTTGTACTCCTTCGGTTTTCTCCTTATCATGCAACTGTTCACTTACCACGGATGAGCTTTCTTGTATGTCGACAGGCGCCGCAACCGTAGCACCGGAGCCGCTTCAGCGACGGCGAAAGCCGGCCCAAACTCAATCGCAACACGAGCACCATCGACGATCCTTAGCTATCAAGTATGACAACGGTACCCATACGCCACCGAGAATCAGATACTATTATCCAATGGCCGGCTCCTACGTTCACTTTCCTAGCATAAGCACCGCACCTTTGAATTTCTTCAGGGCATCATTCAGTTTTTCATGAGACGCGTTATTCTGCTTGCACCTGTAGGGCCATACTTCTGGTAGTGAACATGTTACATGTGCTAAATTACATACCAGTGCACATATAGTTAATATGCTTTAGTTTTGTTCTGATGCCACCTGTTGGTTCCATCAGACTACTTAACGTTCTCTATGCTTAATTACACATCAGCAAACTAGCATGTGGTTCCGCTGCTTTTTGTTCGTTTTACCCTACATTTTCTGATGCTAGCTATTACATCACTGCTCCGAGCCTCTGTTCATTACATGTTTGTGTGTTCTTGATCTTCCCAAGTTGCATGACTAATTTGATGCTTCTATTAATTATGGAGCTACCAACCCCATGAAGATAAATATTTTTTCTTTTGGGGCTGTCACCTCGAACAAGCATAAAAATAGAGGGAAGCAGATATACTCCCTCCGATTCTATTTACTCTGCCCATAACTCTTGACCCGCATACCAAGGAGGGCACTGGTTTAATTTTTCTGGACTAATTTGCCAATTAATTAGGGCAGAGGCGGATGGGGCGGGGCACAAAAGGAAACCAACACTAGGAATCGGCAACGCACAGACTAATACGAGAAAACTGAGAAAAAGTTATACTCAAAGTAAAAAGAATCGGAGGGAGTATTGTCGTGTATGCACACACCCTTCTTTCATTAGTTTAGATGAACCATTGATGATCAACTCGGACCAGTGCATGCGATTAAAATTAATTTTACCTAAATAGATGGTGCAGAATAAACTACAACAACTAGATTTGCAACCACGTGATGCTGACGATATCTTCAAAGAACATTGCAACAGCAGCTAGGCTTCACAGCAACATATGGTAAGCCACTGTGTTTTAGTACATGTTAAATGTAATGCGAGTGGGCTGCTTTCTTGGCTTGTGCCCTCAACGTGTAATCCTACCGAATTACAAATAGTTTAGTTGTCTGCTTTGTTGTATTGCTTGATTCGAATGCTTATTTGTTGTTATGCTATACCTGAGTTGGCCAATATGTCAGCAGTGCCTGCTGTACTATCGTAAAGAAGTGCATGCCAATTTCATTTGAGTCCTTAACTTTTCCTCTCAACTTCATCACATGACTGTCTTCGTAGTTTATATGAGGCCACACTGTTAAGTGCTTTCTCAGATTATTTCAACTGCTTAGATGCCTTGGCAACTTAAATATAGCGGTTGTACACTCCCTTTCAACTAGGGATGTCAACTGGGTCTAGTTTAATCCCAATTAAAGTCCACTAGTGGTATGATAGTTCAAAAGAGTTTTTGTTTTTTTGAGGAAAATGAACTAGGGAGGTAGCAAAAACTAACTAGATGGGACTAGCGGATTTCGTTTATTTGCCACTTACATCCCTAATTTCATCTTACCATTTTAATTTCTTTTCGGCTGATGCTGCTTCAAACCATTTAAATATAGTTTGCCATGCTCGGCAATAATTCGTCCGTCCTTTACCATGTAAGCTTACTGCCTGGATCATACGATAACTATCTCTTACTGATGTCCAGCGGAAACCTTTCAGGATGCCATTCACACTAGGACACAATGTACAACCCCAGAATCTATTTGTGGAAGCAGTGCGCCATCCATGTTACCAGATGGTAGCAGTTCAGAGGCAACACTGCCGGAGAGCAGTCTAAGCACATATATTATAGTGCTTGAGGCTCTACTAGAGGCAGAAAGAGATGGTGTGGCTGCCATGAATGAGGTAATATTTATCTTGAGGCTGGAATTACGGAATTAGCAGCACGCATTATGCAAGCAACCCAAGAATTGGAGGAAGTAAGAATGTTGCATTTGAAGACGGAGGAGGTCCTGCTGTTTCTGCTATCTGAAGCCCAAGATAATCCCGGTTCTTCTTTAGATACCAGTTCAAATTTTCATTAGATTATTGTACTTGCATGTTGTGTCATGTCTCTGAATGGATTATGTTGCAAGACCCTCTATGTTGTCCATGTGTTGTAATGATCCGAATTTTTTAGGCGAGGTAATCCTCAGAACTTGTATGATTGACATAAGGTGAACTGTTTGTCGTCTGAGCATATTGTATTGGATGAAATAACTGTTTGACTCAGAGTGTATCCAACCTACTGAATTCGAAGATCACGGCATTTCTAAATCATAATCATATATAAAGGTGGAACAAATCTTTGTTGTGGTTTTGAAGAAATAAATAACAAAACATATAATTATCTGTGGATATTCGTAATCGAATACAAATTGAATTTGAATTTAGTTTGCCATGTCCCAGGGCAAACGTGAATGCTAATTCTCCCAAGTTTTGAACGAAGCGGCTAAACACCCACTATAATTTGTGGGCTACTCGAAGCAAGTGTTTGCGAGATGGAAATTACTGTCTACCCCTGACACTTGACATCCTTTTCTATAGGATTTACACTGTTGTCGATAAGGGTAGACTAGTAACTTCAATCAGACGTGACACGATGGCCTCTGAGCCCATTCAGACACGGTGGGCGCCAAACGTGGGCGGCAAAACACATTTGATTCAAGCTCCTCCGAAAGACATGTGTCTCTTCCTCCATTTCCCCATTCATACACGGTGGGAGGCAAAACAAACTCTCCTTGTCCGAAATCGATGTAGGCTTATATTTTAAATAGGGGCAGATGTGTAACTTCCATCAGACGTGACACAACCGCTCTACCTCTCAGCCCCGTTCATACACCGTGGGCGCCAACCGTGGGCGGCAAAATACCCTCTCCTCGCCCGAAATAGTTACCAGCAAATATTTGGGAGATGCGAGATTACCGTCCTACCCCCAATCGACGCGATATCCGAAATTTTAAATGGGGGATAAGTTCGTAACTTTCCCCCATTTCAGAGAAGCGCGTCCCAAAGTTTGAGATCCCCCCTCCCCTCCATTTCCCCATTCATACACCGTCGGCGGCACGACAACCTCCGCACTGCGGCCAGCCTCCTCCGTCCGCCACCCCATCCTCCACCTTGCTAGAGCCGCTACCCCTACCCCGTCGTCCACTGCAAGAGATGGACGTCTCTCATCCACGGCGCTGGACCAGCATCCTTTCATCGCCTCCTATCGCTTCATCGGCACCGTCATCCACCTTGCTGTTGCCGCTCCTATGACCGCCTCGTCCACGGCAACAGGATATATCCCCCGACCCGGCCGTCTGCCATCTAAAGTCTTCTTCTCCGCCGCCGACAGCCATCGCACCCTCAGCACCCTCAATGTATCATCATAGGTCTACACGGCGTCGCAAGAGAGGTGGTACTCTTCCATATGTGCTTAAGTTATTGATCTCACCCGGAAAATCGATCGTAATTTGTTTACTGTACTTTTCTTGTCTGTACCAAATCGTAGTGGCTAGTTGAAAGCAAAGTTGGTTGCGAAGTAGCTTTGTCCGGTTTGCACCTTCAAATCCGCCATGGCACGGGCACTATACTCGTAAAGCTTATGGTTTACCCCCTTTATATTCACTACCATCATCGTAGGTGCTTCGTGTCGTGCTAGCACTGCTCCTCAAGACCTCAACCCAAAGCTTACGTGTTGAAATACGAATTTGATATGATGCTCATATCACTAAAACAGAGAACGTTTAATTGGTCACCTAATGTTCCTTTATTCGTTTCGAAAAGCATGTGCGCCACCCACTGGTCCAGCTAGTTCCACTTTTCTGATTTTTCTCTTGATGCTTACGGTTTTCCCCTTTTATCTACTCTACTATGATCTGCGTAGGTGCTTTCTGTCGTACTAGCATTACTCCACCCTTCAAGCTAAACAACACAACACTCATAATTCGAAAGCTTATTTGTTCAAATATGATTGTGATATGATACTGATATTAGTTAACCGACACATTTAATTGGTTAGCTAAAGGTCCCACTTGAGTTTCCAAATGCATGTCGCGACATATAGAGAAACAGCATAATTGCATTTCCTTGTCACTTGTTGACCGTACTTTCATGTCCATACCAAATCTTAGTTGTTATTTCAAAGCAAACATCGGTTGCTAACTACCCTTTGCACGGTTTGCTGGTTCAGATCTGCCATCCCACTGCCACGGTCAACACTGTACTCATCATGCTTATGTTTTCCCCATTTTATGATGACCACAATCAGCCTACGTGGTTCGTGTCGTAATAGCACTGCTCCACCCATCGAGCTAAACAAGCTTAGTTGTACAAATTGATATATGATATTATTGCTGATATTAGTAAAACTGAGAGATGTTTAATTGGTTAGCTAAATGTTCCTACTTTAGTTTCGAAATGCATGTGAGCCACATATGGAGAGACCGGAAAGAATAGTATTTCTCTGTGCGCTCTGGTTCATCATGGGTGGCCAACCGACATTGTATTAAAAGACTTGTAATATCTTCAATCTGCTTGCTCTTCTGCTCTTCTTTAAGATGATACTCTTCTCTTGCGGTCGACTGGTCAGGTCGAGTTGTTCTCCCTTAGTATATTTTGAATCTGTCAGGTCAGGTCGACTTGTTCTTCTTTACTATATGTTGAAGCTATCATATGCGAAGTGTCATCACTTCTGGAGCTCTCATATTTTGAGTAGTAGGCCACATTATATTAATGCACACAACAAATTACAGCATGCATGGCATCTTTCAAAAGAATTGCAGAGATAGCACAAAGGGGTTTACAGGGAGGCAGTATTGGATTAGAATCACTTCTGCGTTACAAAGAAAATCTCACTTGTTTTTATGTTTTCATGCATGTCAGATATTGAACATTATCAAACTGAATATGAGAATGGGCGCACGAGAGGAATATTGCGGAATGATCAACTGCCTAACAAACTTGGCATGGTGGAGGATGGCCTATCTTATTCACCCATCAAGGTGCTTGCTCTAAATTTGCAAAGTTATATTGGTCGCACATATTTTGCTTCTGACCTCTTGCATTACTTCTACATTGTTACACCATCTGCTTAGTTTAAGCACCATATATGAGTATATGCCATACCTATCCATTTTCTGTACCTATTCCATGTGTTGTCACATTGTTTTTCCAGTCAAATGTTGTTCTTTCGTAATAGGTGTCCAAAAGGAAGAGGGTGAGTGCAGGTCGTCAAGGAGTACAAACTAGGTATTTGGAAAAGGTAGTGATACCTGTTAGATCAGATAGATCAGCAGCCACAGAAAACACATGCCCAACTGGACCACACTTTACCCCTACTCCAGTGGCCAAACCCCTATTAGAACTGCTGGGAGCCCAGTGTCAGGTACTATCTATGATATCAATTCAAAATTTGAACTCCTAAATTTCTGCTTATGCCTTACCTTCTCTCTTGTATGAAAACTAATTTCAGATGAATCTCCTTGCTCAAAGGATCATACGATCTCAAAACAATAATGGGCTATGCATTGCTCTTGTCAGTACCTCTATCCATTTTGCCTTGTAACGCTGTACTTAATTAATTGCTATTTGATTATGTATCATCAGTCTGCACCTGAGCTTCATTATCCTCTATTTTCTTCCAATATTATTTGATCTATATTTACTCTTTGCAAAATGTAGAATAATGTGTAGCGACCCGACCCAAAGGGATCAAGTCTACTGTGCTCCGGTGTCATCCCTGGATCAGTAATGCTGACACCACACAGTACTTCGAAGGATTTATAGCAGAGTGGCAATCACACACTTATTACATTGATGTCTCAAAAGAGAACTTATTACAATAAATATGGCTTAAGGCCATCTAATAACGATAACAGCGGAAGGCTCGGAAGATAAATGGGTCCATCAACTCCAACGACATCACTGAGTATAGAACCACGACCTAAAAGCACCTTACTCGTTGTCTGAAAAGTCTGCAACATGAAAGTTGCAGCCCGAAAATGGGTCAACACATGGAATATGCTGGCAATGTAACACATAGAGAGTAATGGAATGAAACAGCTATACTACATGCATATATGGCTGGTGGAAAGCTCTATGGTTACAGTTTTGCGTAAAGCCAGTTTTTCCCTACTGCAAAGGAATAAATTTATTTAACTATCATGGTAGTTGTGAAACATCGAGAATGGTTGACAGCATTCCGATCCTAATTAAGTAATTAAAACCCAACAACATTAATTAGAAGTAACGTGATGAGATTCACATGATATTCAGGTACTAGATACTCAAGTTGACCATAACCGGGGACACGGCTAATCATGATTAGTTTGTACACTCTGCAGAGGTTTGCGCACTTTTCCCCACAAGACTCGATCGCCTCCGTTGGATTTCTCGCACTACATGGTGTTTGAGAAACGGATGACCGAGACACAGTCTTTCAGAAGCGCTAGCACCTTACGATTTGGGTAGACCGTACCTCCTACATCCCCTGCATCTGCTAGTCCACCACTGTAAGAGTTCGCACGACTTAGTCAACTATGCCAGAGCCCATAATGGCTTGTGGCTGCACACGGAAGTTACTAGCATGATTGATCTTATGATCCCTTTGAGCCTGGGTGGCGGTCCAAAATAAAACAGGCAAATCCTGATAGACATCAGGTGCCTCAATCCACCCAGATGTGTGTTTAAGTTGCCACCTTAGATAAACCATTAAAATTAACAACTCACATCTATCATGGATATCACTCACCCAATCCACGTCTACTAGCATAGCATGGCATAATAAGCGAACGTAGAAGTAACTCCCAAAGGTTTCATAATAAACAGGTAATAGGTACTACCTCATCTACTTCCCATCCCACAATTTAATTAGATCCTAATCATGCAATGTGAGAGGATTGATCTAATGCAATAAAACTGGGTTGCAGAAAAGGTATGATCAAAGTGTTACTTGCCTTGCTGATGATCCGCAAGACCTAGGGTTTCGAAGTAACAAGCGGCGCACTCCGGGTGATCTATCGCAGACAAACAACAAGCATACAATAAGTACTCATCTAATGCACGGGTAAAACTCGAACAAGAGAACGAACCAGAAAGTTCAAATTAAGAACTCCGGTTGCAAAGAAAGAAAGAACCGAACAGACGACGGAAAAACAAACGGCGGAAGAAAGCAACTCGGTTCTAGCAAGTTGAAACTAGGTCAAATTTTACTGTAGCAAAGGCTTGTTCAAGTTGATTAGACGGAACGGCGGTTTCGAAACGAAACTCCACGCGCTTGAATCACCTGATTCCGATAAACGTGCGGGAAGAAAGACTAGAACGAAGATCGGATCTGAGATCGCGATCGCCGAATAAATCCGACGAAAAGAAAGAGACGAACGGTTAAACGAACGGGCGCCGTTAACCGGGAAAAATCGGTGATCACGTTCGTTGAGACGAACGGTCCGAAAGAAGAAAGAAAACCGATCTAGGGTTTCGGAAGAAAACCGAAACAAAGCCGGAAGAAAAACCAGAAGAAAACGGAAAAGAAACGGAACAGTTCTTTTAAGAGAAACCGAACCAGAGGAAGAAAAAGAGGCGCGGCGCGGGGCTACCTCCGGCGGTGGCGGGGTACAAGGGCGGCGGCGGCACTAGGCGGCGGGGCGGCTAGGCGGCGGCGGCTTAAGGTGGTGGCGGCGGCTTAGGGCTGGGGTGGTGTGGGGCTGGGGGGGGTTATGGGGTATTTATACTAGGAGGGGGGGTTTTGCTTGGGGGAGGGGGCAAGAAAGGGGGGGGCGGCGGCGGCGGCTTAGAGTCCTTCTAGGACTCGGCCTGGGGCGGCGGGGCCGGCCGGCTGGGCCTTGGCCCAGGCGGGCGCTGGCTCTCTCTTTTTTTTAAATAGTTACGCACGCAGAAAAAAAATAAAAGAAAAACTAAACGAACTCCAAAATCTCTAAAGTAAATTTTCCCCGACTCCTACAAATGAGTCGAACAAAATGAACTTTTCTCCGGGCCTAGAATGCAATTTTTCGAAAACACGCATTTTTCCCTATCCAAATAAAATGCAAATAAACACCGGAAAAACTAAGATTTGATTTATTTATTAAATCTTCATTTTTCCTAAATTTGGGAAAAGTCATATTATTTCCCTCTCTCATTTTTTTTGATATTGGAAAAATAATTGAAGATGAAATAAATAAATCAAATGATCCTCTTTTCCAAAATTTGAGAGAACTCAAATGTGAAAATAACGAAATCTCCAACTCTCTCCGTGGGTCCTTGAGTTGCGTGAAATTTCTAGGATCGACCAAAATGCAAGAAAATATGATATGCATGATGATCTAGTGTATAACATTCCAAATTGCAAATTTGGGATGTTACAAACCTACCCCCCTTAAAATGAATCTCGCCCTCGAGATTCGGGTTGGCTAGAAAATAGGTGAGGGTGGTCCTTGAGCAAATCTTCTTCTCTTTCCCAGGTGGCTTCATCCTCTGAGTGGTGGTTCCACTGAACTTTGCAAAACTTGATGACCTTGCTGCGGGTGACTCTGCTGGCATAATCGAGAATCTTGACTGGTTTCTCCTCATATGTTAAGTCATCCTTCAACTGAATCGCTTCAAGCGGCACTGTATCTCTTAGCGGTATCTTCGCCATCTCGGTATGACATTTCTTCAGCTGAGAAACATGGAATACATCATGAACTCCTGATAGCTCCTCTGGTAATTCCAACTTATAAGCGACTTCTCCCATACGTTGCAAGATCTTATACGGTCCAACGAAACGTGGTGCTAATTTTCCCTTAACTCCAAAGTGCTTAACTCCTCGAAGTGGGGATACTCGAAGATAAACTCTGTCTCCGGTTTCGTAAACTGTCTCCTTGCGTTTAGAATCTGCGTAGCTCTTCTGCCTGGACTGGGCTACCTTGAGCCTATCGCGAATCAACTTAACTTTCCGTTCAGACTCCTTAATCAAATCTGGTCCAAAGAATTGACGGTCTCCAACTTCGTCCCATGACAACGGTGTCCTGCACCTCCTTCCGTATAAAGCTTCGAAAGGTGCCATCTTCAAACTGGTTTGGTAACTGTTGTTATAAGAAAACTCCGCATACGGCAAGTTATCGTCCCAGCTAGATCCATAATCTAGTGCACAAGCTCTCAGCATATCTTCCAAAATCTGATTGACTCTCTCGGTCTGTCCATCTGTCTGCGGATGAAAAGTTGTGCTGAACTCTAGTCTGGTTCCTAAAGTTTCATGCAACTGATTCCAAAATTTTTAGGTAAATTGAGTTCCTCTATCTGATACGATACTCCTCGGAACTCCATGCAAACAAATGATCCTAGTCATGTATATCTTTGCCAACTTAGCACTGGTGTAAGTGGTCTTAACTGGAATGAAATGTGCTACCTTCGTCAAATGATCAACTACTACCCATATCGAGTCATAGCCTGCTTTCGTCCTGGGTAGTCCTGTGATAAAATCCATGCCTATCTTATCCCACTTCCATTCGGGTATCGGCAATGGTTGTAACAATCCTGCTGGCTTCTGATGCTCTGCCTTTACTCTCTGACAAATGTCACAAACTGCTACATATGCTGCAATATCCTTCTTCATTCCGGTCCACCAAAATGTTTCCTTCAAATCCAAATACATCTTGGTATTTCCTGGGTGAATCGAATACGGTGAATCATGTGCCTCTTGCAGAATCAACTTCCTGAACTCTGGGTCATTGGGCACATAAACACGGTCCTCAAACCATAAGGTATCGTGCTCATCCTCACGAAATCCCTTTGCTTTTCCTTCGCTCAATTTCTCTTTTATAGCAGCAATCTCCTTGTCAGACTTTTGAGCTTTTCTGATCTTATCCATCAATGTTGACTGAATCTCCAATGTTGCTACATAGCCTCTCGGAACTATTTCCAAACATAGCTTAAGAAGGTTTTCTGCTAACTCCTTTGGTACTTCTCCCGTCACTAGGGTGTTGACATGGCTCTTACGGCTCAATGCGTCAGCTACCACATTAGCTTTTCCGGGATGGTAATGCAATCTCATGTCATAATCCTTATGAGCTCCAACCATCTCCTTTGTCTGAGGTTCAACTCCTTCTGCGTGAAAATGTACTTCAAACTCTTGTGATCCGTGTACACCTCACAATGATTTCCAATGAGGAAATGTCTCCACGTTTTCAATGCATGCACTACGGCTGCTAACTCCAAATCATGCGTGGCATAATTCAATTCATGAGGCTTCATTTGTCGTGAAGCATACGAAACAACTCTTCCTTCCTGCATAAGCACTGCTCCAAGTCCTCAACGTGAAGCGTCGCAATACACCTCATAATCCTTGGTCTGATCTGACAAAATCAATACTGGTGAGGTAACCAAGCGTTTCTTCAATTCCTGGAAACTAGCCTAGTATTCTTCTTCAACAATTCAGTCATAGGCTTTGCAATCTTTGAAAAGTTCTCAATGAATCTCCGATAGTATCCTGCGAGTCCAAGAAAACTCCGGATCTCTCCAACTGTTGTTGGTGCTTCCCATTCGGTTACGGTCTCAACCTTAGTGGGGTCAACTGCTATACCTTCTCCGGATATAACGTGTCCGAGGAATCCAACTTCCTTCAACCAAAACTCACATTTGCTGAATTTGGCGTATAACTGATGTTCCCTTAGTTTCTCCAAAACCAAACGCAAATGTTCCTTATGCTCCTCTTCATTCTTTGAATAAACCAGGATGTCATCAATGAACACTACGACGAACTTATCCAAAAAGTCCATAAACACTTTGTTCATCAGGTTCATAAAATAGGCAGGTGCGTTAGTCAATCCAAATGACATAACGGTATACTCATACAGTCCATATCTTGTGGTGAATGCTGTCTTAGGTATGTCCTGCTCTCGAATCTTCAATTGATGGTACCCTGATCGCAAATCGATCTTGGAAAACACTTTAGCTCCTTGCAAACGATCAAACAGATCATTAATCATTGGCAGTGGGTACTTATTCTTGATGGTTACTTCATTCAATCCCCGATAATCTACAACCATCCTTAATGATCCATCCTTCTTTTCCACTAGAAGTACGGGTGATCCCCAAGGCGAAGAACTTGGGCGAATGTAACCTTTATCCAATAACTCCTTAATCTGATTCTTAATTTCCACCAAATCCTTTGCTGGCATCCAGTACGGTTGCTTCGATATTGGGCCTGTACCTGGCAATAACTCAATCAAAAACTCAATGTCTCTATCCGGTGGCATTCCTAGCAATTCCTCAGGAAATACATCAGGAAAATCCTTCACCACTGGTACTTATTCTTGCACAACTCCTGTTAAAGAATTTACTTGTGTCCTGTTTGGCACATGCCGGGATACATACTTGATCCTTCTTCCTTCTGGTGTGGTAAGCAAAATTGTCTTACTGGCGCAATCGATGTTTCCTCCATACATCGACAGCCAATCCATACCAAGAATCACATCCAATCCTTGAGATTCCAATACTATTAGGTCTGAGGGAAACACATAGTTACCAATCCTTAATGGTAACCGATCACACCATCGTATAGCCATATACTCCGCTCCTGGTGAGCTTACTAACATGGGTGACCTAAGGGCTTGGGTTGGCAGGTTATATTTATCCACAAATCCCCTTGATATGTATGAATGCGATGCACCAGTATCAAAAAGAACGAGTGCGGTAAATGTCTTAACCAAAAACTTACCGATTACTGCATCAGGCTGATCTTCAACCTCCTCCACATTAACGTGGTTCACCTGTCCCCTGTTGAAAGGGTTCGGCTTCTTCCCAGAGCTTCCATTGCCATTTCCATTCTGGCCTTCGGGACATTCATTGGCATAATGTCCGGTCTTGGAACACTTGAAACAGGTGACTTGACTCAGATCTCTCTTGGTTGGGGTCGATGGGGTGGTACGGTTCTGGCCGTTGCTTCCTCTATTCCCATTACCATTCTTGTGGCCATTATGGTTGTGCATACTACCTCCTCCATGGGTATGCTGAAACTGAAATCCCGGTTTAGGGGTAAAACGGGGCTTCTGCTGGGCTCCAGAGTTATACTTCCCCTATCCATACTTCCTCTTACGGTTCTCAATCTGCTGTTGCTTTCCTTCAATCATGATGGCACGATCTACCAACTCCTGGTAGTTGTTAAAACTTGCTACCATCAACTGCATTCTTAGTTCATCATTCAGTCCTTCCAGAAACTTCTCCTGCTTAGCTGCATCCGTAGCAACGTCATCTGGGGCATAACGTGCTAACTTGCTGAAGTCGTCAACGTACTGGCCAACTGTCCTTCCTCCTTGGCGTAAGTTGCGAAACTCACGCTTCTTCATGGCCATAGCTCCTGCTGAAACATGGGCAGTGCGGAAAGCTTGCTGAAACTGATCCCATGTGACAGTGTCAACTGGGTAGGTGGCTGTGAAATTCTCCCACCATGCTGCCGCGGGTCCGTCAAGCTGATGTGCGGCAAACTTCACTTTCTCACCATCTGTGCATCCTGCAGTGGTCAACTCCCTTCCTATCTTGCGGAGCCAATCGTCTGCTACTATTGGCTCGGTGCTACTGGAAAACACCGGCAGATTCAGCCTAAGGAAACGTGCTAAGTGGTCAACAGGTGGTGGTGGTGGTGGGTTGTTGTTGGTGTTGTTCTGCTGGTTCTGGACTAACATCTACATCAATTGATTCTGCTGCTGGATCAACTGAGTGAGCTCCGGTGGAAATCCGTTGTCACGTCTCGGAGGCATCTGAGGGTTTAGAATAGACGAGAATTAAGAATAGAGTGAGGTCTAAAGAGAAAAACACTACCCCAATGAGCAAATGCACACAAAATCACTTCATTCAATCAAACAAGGGCATACAAACGGTCTAGAACTATCGCAAAAGTGCTCGAACTAATGTTTACATGGGGGAAATACTACTACTATTTGGTGGTCATCTAGAAATTTGAACCGGTGGAAGACTCCATGATATCTGCTCCAGCTTCGTCTTCAAAGTCGGGTTCACTTGGATCCGAATCGGTGTCGTCGATGATGTAGTTGTCCGGACATGCGACGTACATGTCTTCCTCCCTGGATGCTAACTTCACCTTGAGTTCTTTAATCTCCTTCTTAATATCACCATTGTGCCTTGCTAGAGCTACGATCTCGTCCATGTAGTCCTTGCGTGTAGACTTCAGTTCTCCTTCTAGTTCTCCTTGCCTTTGCATTCTTCAACTCTATCATATCATTGCACATCTAGTTCTCGTGGCGTCGAATGTGCTGGTTTAACTCCTGGATGAAAGATGCAATGGATCTATCCTTCTTGGTGCTGACTAACTCCCATTGTTCATCTCGACGTCTGCAAATCTGGTAGATAGTGTCCTTAAGGTCTTCTTGATAAGCTTCTCCAATGCGTCCCATGGTGATATGAGCTGCCATGCTCCTTCCCAGACTCCAGGTTGGTGCATTGAAAACACTATCTATGGGCTTCGTAATTGGCGCGAATGTCCTTCCCGGAACGTGAGCTTGAATCTTCCAGCGCTCCTCTTCAGGCAGAGTGGCGTTGAAGGTTCCCGTGAAGCTTGGTAATCCAATGTTCAGGTACTTGGTGACTTCCTTCAAGTGAAATCCAAAAGGTGTGCCTTCATCCGGTTGGGCGTACTTGATCTTCGCGTTCGTCATCCTAATAGAGTATAAAAGATGAGGAGTTAGAAAATGAGAAGAGAATGGTGTTCTATGGCTTTAACTTAGTGGTCGTGTCCTACAGTCAGCGTGTGCTCTGATACCATCTCTGTAGCGACCCGACCCGAAGGGATCAAGTCTACTGTGCTCCGGTGTCATCCCTGGATCAGTAATGCTGACACCACACAGTACTTCGAAGGATTTATAGCAGAGTGGCAATCACACACTTATTACATCGATGTCTCAAAAGAGAACTTATTACAATAAATATGGCTTAAGGCCATTTAATAATGATAACAGCGGAAGGCTCGGAAGATAAATGGGTCCATCAACTCCAACGGCATCACTGAGTATAGAACCACGACCTAAAAGCACCTAACTCGTCGTCTGAAAAGTCTGCAACATGAAAGTTGCAGCCCGAAAACGGGTCAGCACATGGAATATGCTGGCAATGTAACACATAGAGAGTAATGGAATGAAACAACTATACTACATGCATATATGGCTGGCGGAAAGCTCTATGGTTATAGTTTTGCATAAAGCCAGTTTTTCCCTACTGCAAAGGAATAAATTTATTTAACTATCATGGTAGTTGTGAAACATCGAGAATGGTTGACAGCATTCCGATCCCAATTAAGTAATTAAAACCCAACAACATTAATTAGAAGTAACGTGATGAGATTCACATGATATTCAGGTACTAGATACTCAAGTTGACCATAACCGGGGACACGGCTAATCATGATTAGTTTGTACACTCTGCAGAGGTTTGCGCACTTTTCCCCACAAGACTCGATCGCCTCCGTTGGATTTCTCGCACTACATGGTGTTTGAGAAACGGATGACCGAGACACAGTCTTTCAGAAGCGCTAGCACCTTACGATTTGGGTAGACCGTACCTCCTACATCCCCTACATCTGCTAGTCCACCACTGTAAGAGTTCGCACGACTTAGTCAACTATGCCAGAGCCCATGATGGCTTGTGGCTGCACACGGAAGTTATTAGCATGATTGATCTTATGATCCCTTTGAGCCTGGGTGGCAGTCCGAAATAAAACAGGCAAGTCCTGATAGACATCAGGTGCCTCAATCCACCCAGATGTGTGTTTAAGTTGCCACCTTAGATAAACCATTAAAATTAACAACTCACATCTGTCATGGATATCACTCACCCAATCCACGTCTACTAGCATAGCATGGCATAATAAGCGAACGTAGAAGTAACTCCCAAAGGTTTCATAATAAACAGGTAATAGGTACTACCTCATCTACTTCCCATCCCACAATTTAATTAGATCCTAATCATGCAATGTGAGAGGATTAATCTAATGCAATAAAACTGGGTTGCAGAAAAGGTATGATCAAAGTGTTACTTGCCTTGCTGATGATCCGCGAGACCTAGGGTTTCGAAGTAACAAGCGGCGCACTCCGGGTGATCTATCGCAGACAAACAACAAGTATACAATAAGTACTCATCTAATGCATGGGTAAAACTCAAACAAGAGAACGAACCAGAAAGTTCAACTTAAGAACTCCGGTTGCAAAGAAAGAAAGAACCGAACAAACGATGGAAAAACAAACGGCGGAAGAAAGCAACTCGGTTCTAGCAAGTTGAAACTAGGTCAAATTTTACTGTAGCAAAGGCTTGTTCAAGTTGATTAGACGGAATGGCGGTTTCGAAACGAAACTCCAGGCGCTTGAATCACCTGATTCCGATAAACGAGCGGGAAGAAAGACTAGAACGAAGATCGGATCTGAGATCGCGATCGCGGAATAAATCCGACGAAAAGAAAGAGACAAACGGTTAAACGAACGGGCGTCGTTAACCGGGAAAAATCGGTGATCACGTTTGTTGAGACGAATGGTCCGAAAGAAGAAAGAAAACCGATCTAGGGTTTCGGAAGAAAACCGAAAGAAAGCTGGAAGAAAAACTGGAAGAAAACGAAAAAGAAACGGAACGGTTCTTTTAAGAGAAACCGAACCGGGGGAAGAAAAAGAGGCGCGGCATGGGGCTACCTCCGGCGGCGGCGGGGTGCAAGGGCGGCGGCGACACTAGGTGGCGGCGGCGGCTTAAGGTGGCGGCGGCTTAGGGCTGGGGTGGTGTGGGGCTGGGGGGGGGTTATGGGGTATTTATACTAGGAGGGGGGTGTTGCTTGGGGGAGGGGGCAAGAAAGGGGGGGGGGCGGCGGCTTAGAGTCCTTCTATTACTCGGCCTGGGGCGGCGGGGCGGGCTGGCGCGCAAGGCGGTGGCGGGGCCGGCCGGCCGGGCCTTGGCCCAGGCGGGCCCTGGCTCTCTTTTTTTTAAATAGTTACGTGCGCAGAAAAAAAAGAAAAGAAAAACTAAACGAACTCCAAAATCTCTAAAGTAAATTTTCCCCGACTCCTACAAATGAGTCGAACAAAATGAACTTTTCTCCGGGCCTAGAATGCAATTTTTCGAAAACACGCATTTTTCCCTATCCAAATAAAATGTAAATAAACACCGGAAAAACAAAGATTTGATTTATTTATTAAATCTTCATTTTTCCTAAATTTGGGAAAATTCATATTATTTCCCTCTCTCATTTTTTTTGATATTGGAAAAATAATTGAAGATGAAATAAATAAATCAAATGATCCTCTTTTCCAAAATTTGAGAGAACTCAAATATGAAAATAACGAAATCTCCAACTCTCTCCGTGGGTCCTTGAGTTGCGTGAAATTTCTAGGATCGACCAAAATGCAAGAAAATATGATATGCATGATGATCTAGTGTATAACATTCCAAATTGCAAATTTGGGATGTTACATAATGGCAACGCTTATAAAGAATTTTCTTTGGGGAATTTATTGAATTATCCTTCCATCAACATGGAGAAGGGCTTTGTCCAGCCCATGTTAACATGTAATGTAAGCTCATCCTTCTCAAGCCTTCAAACTTTGTTCTAGTATAGATTTGGGTAGGCATCATTTCCTCCACTGTTGTTTGCTTTGCTGTTTACATCTGATTGGATGTTTGCAACAACTACCAGTTTCAAATTGTAGTTGTAAAAACATGTTCCTTATGCAGAACAGATCCATTTATTTGCTTATATAATTGTGAAACCTATTATGTGTCTCCTTGTTTCTCTTTCAGACTCATATCTCTTACGCTAGGCAGAACTTTAAGGAAGATAGTGAGCCAAACCATCTTGAGGATAGCGAGATGACCGCAAGGTCCTGTCTTGATGAAGACAGTGAGTTAAAGCTACTCACCAGCAGGTGTGAGACAACCTCTGTGCAGTCGCTGCCTCAATCAGTTCGACTTCTTTAGTCTCGACTTAAAGCAGAAAGGCTTGCTTCAGCTCAGCTCCGACTTGAAGTCAAAGATGCAATGAAGATGTCAGAGGACTGCCATGCGCACCATCATGCCTTTAATATAGTGTTGATGCATCTATCGTTGACACAACTGAGGTCTACTCAGCTTCTTCAGCTGTTTGGGGGGCCCAACCTGGCCAGGCCTAGTGCCTTCTGAAGTGCTCTCAGTTTTGTATATTCTTTTGTCAGCACGTTTATTTGCACTGGTGGCAAACTTTGATGCCCAGTGGATGTAATATGTGTGATAGCCGTGATAGCCTAGCGTAAGTTGCTTGCTTATTTATTTCCTTGTTGTCTCGTTTATTTGTTTTCTTCTATTCATTGCAGTTCTTTTTCCACGGTTTGCTAGTGGCTGCAATAACCTATTTTTTTAAAACTAGGCCACAATAACCATGAGCTAATATTTACTATAGTGACACTGGGCCTCCTACGGGCCGTAGAAACAGTGGGCCTTCTACGGGCCGTAGAAACAGTGGGCCTTCTACAGGCCGTAGAAACAATGGGCCTTCTACGGGCCGTATCATCAATGGGCCTTATACGGGCAGTATGATCGATGGCCAAACATGGGCCAATAACAGGCCGCATTATGGCCGTAAACGGGCTAGAGTTGGAATCGTCCATTCATGGGCCGACCATAACGGGCCATCGTTAATAGGCCGTATTTGATGACGCTATGAAAACGGCCCGACGTATTAACGGACCACAAACGGGCCGACCGTAACCATGGGCTGAATTTGGCCCACAAGCAGAAAATGACAGTAACGGGCCGTAAGTAAATGAATGCTGGAAATGGTCCCAAGAATAAATGGGCTCTGAGAAGGCCGAAAGATAACATGGGCTGGAAACGGCCCAATGGAATAACGGGTCATTAATGGGTATAAAGTGATACACTGTTCATTACGGGCCAGTTTCACCACGGGCCGTTAATGGGTGTAAAGTGATACACTGTTCATTACGGGCCAGTTTCACCACGGGCCGTTAGTAGGCCAAGAGTTACATAGGGCCTCATATGGGCCGAAAGACGTCATGGGCCATACATGGGCCAGAATTGAAACGGGCTGTAATCATATTGGATGGCCCAGATGACGCTACTGGGCCTAATTCGGATAGGGTGTAACGGGCCTTTGGTTAGCGAGCTGTAAATGGGCTATATTTGAACAGGCCGTTAACTGGCTTTCCATGGCTCTGTTGGGCCTTGCCACATGTCGACGTATCATAGGCGCCTTCCGTCCAATGAGTGGTTGACATCTGTCCCAACGATGAGCCTACACGTGTTTCCTCCAGCCAATGATGATTTTACACGTGGAAAATCCCCATTGGTCGGGGCTGTTAACGGGTTATCGGATCCAAAACCCGACCCGATAGCTTAACAGCGTTCCGTTACGGTGGATGCCACGTGTCGGTCACCCTTGACGAAAGCACTTCTGTGACGCGCGATTTATCATCATGGAAGTGGACACTTCCGTGATGATAATTTTGGTAATGTCATGGAACACTTCTACGATAGCACAGGTATGACTATCTTGATTCTGTCATACATTTGTCATGGATGTACATGCATGACAAAAAAAGCGACCTACTGTGACAAACACGTATCATCACGGAAGTGTATTTTTTTGTAGTGAGTAGCTATTAATGTAAGTACAATGATAGACCATGTTCAGTCCTTACAAGAGGACTGCAGAGCTAAATCTCTTCAAAAGCATTGGGTTGATTCTAAATTTATGTTAGAGTCCATACGGATCTTATAATGTCCACCAAATGGACGATTACGAGGCTAACATGTGCAGTGATGCTACATAATCAAACAGCTATGAAAGTAAGTATGGTCATACAGGGCAAGAGGTACTCACAAGAGCAATGCAGTGTGCAGTATAGTTGCGAGATTCTGTGGTCCCTTGAGAACGAATGTTCTTCTGCTAACAGTTTTCATACAAGTGAGACATTAAGGAAAATGCAGAAATGTAGTTCAAATTGTGATGTGATATCATAGACAGTACCTTAGCTGCAGCCGAGACCAATGTGTAACAAGATTGTTCCAGTCATCGTCAGATAAATGTAGCACCGGAGACTTTACAGAAATTTCGTTCAGAGGCTTGCCATCGAAGTGCGCTTGCCTCAGGTAGGAACGATACTTCATCAACGAGTGCTTGAAAAGCGCAACCAACCCTTGCTCGTCATCACAATCTAGTTTGCGCCTCGCCTATTTAAAAGAATGAAATCTTGTGTCTTCTGTCAGCAGAAACATATGCAGTAATGACCATGAATAACATTAGTACATTACTTACGCGTAAGTTGCGGAGGAAGACTGGAAATTGTTCTATGTCAGCGGTATAATCTTTCCATGAAGGAAAGATGCACACAAAGTTCCTGACAACAACATAAGCTTCGTCTTCTAAACTGGAAGAAATGGAACAATGGTCCTATTTGCTGCAATTGGGGCTCTCTCTGGTTCGAAAAGGGATTTGGCAACTGGATTTGGTGTACTCTTTGCTGGAATGGGGGTTTTGCGTCGTACAACTGGTGCTATGTCAACTGGCATAATCATACTGTTTGCTGCAGTTGGGGTCTGTTGAGTTGGGGCATCAGAAATGACCAGTGTAGTAGGGCTAGAGTCTTCTAGAGTTGGAGTATTTTGTGGGTCAAGTGATATTGCAACTACACCTAATGGGCTATTTGATTTATCAGGTGCCACTACCTTTTCCAAATACTTTGCTTGTGCTCCTCCACGATCAGCAATCTCCCTCTTCCTTTTGAACGTCTGATACACAAGAACATCATTTGAATGGATAAATATGGTATGATGACAGATGGAATATGTATTGAAAATGGATAGGCAGGGCGTATTCACATACACGATGTGTAAACTAAGCTAATGGCAGTTCAACAAAGTAGAAGCAATGCAAAGCATCAGTTGCAAGATATGTGCGAGCAATGTAACCTTGGAAAGTTAGAGCAAGTACCTTTATGGGTGAATAAGATAGGGCATCTTCCTCTGACTCCTCCACTAGGGAGCTATATTGACTTAGATCTCCCTCTAGCTCAGAATCACCATTAGGATCATATTCTGAGCATGATTCTGTAGGTGGAGAGTGTTTGCATTGCATTGCATCCACACTTGATTTCAGTCCCTTAATGCCAAGTTTGACAGCCATGGCATTGTTCTGCTTTATTCTTTTCATGCACGCAAGCTCATAATCATTATGATGCTGTCCAGAATCTGAGATTCATGAAAACATAAAAAGTAGTCAGATTATCTATGGAATTCATTGTGGTTTCAACTCGGAGAGTGTCTCCCTATAAACCCCTGCATATGCAAAGTTCACCTCCCCAACCGTGCTAACCAGACCACACACAGAGATACACACCCGAGCGGCGAACATGCATTTTTGAAACTAATTTAGGAACATTTAGCTGACCAATTAAATAACTCTGTTTTAATAATATCAGATTCGTATTTGAACAACTAAGCTTGTTTAGCTTGATGGGTGGAGCAGTGTTATTATGATACGAAGCATGTATTCTGATCGTATAGTGATCATAAAAGGGGGAAACTCTAAGCATATATTTTTTAGCAAAAGAGGGTTTCCCCTCTGATTTCTATTAAAGAAACCACCACGGAACCAACATGATCAATTAAACCCTAAGCATGATCAATTAAACCATATTATGGCTATGCCATTGCAGATTTGAAGCTGCAAACCGGAGAAATGATATTTAGCATCCATTGTTTGCTTCGAACTAAGAACTAAATTCTAAGAGCTGAAAAGAAAGTAGAGTAACCTAGTTAAGATCTATTTTTTGGTTGAGATCAAAAAGTTGAGATATGAAGTACCACCTCTCTTGCGGCGCCGTGTAGGCATCGGGGGTGCGATGACTGTCGGTGGCGTTGAAGCAGATCTGCGATGGTAGACGGGTGCATCGGGGGATAAGTCCCGTTGCGGTGGAAGAGAAGGTCGTGTGAGTGGCCCCGACAAAGAGGACGACGGCGCCGACGAAGCGAGAGCATGCGATGGAAGGCTATTGGTCCGTCGCCGTGGATGAGAAACGTCCATCTCTAGCAGTGGACGACATGGTCTTGGTAGGCGCTCTGGCATGGTGGAGGATGGTGGCAATGGATGTGGTGGAGGACGGCGGCGATGGATGGGGTGGCGGACGGAGGCTGGTGTGGGAATGGGGTGTTCTAGCGCGGACGGTGTATGAATGGGAAAATGGAGGGAGAGGTACGGGGAACCATGTTTTTGGGACACGCCTGTCTGAAATATGGGAAAGTTATGAACTTATCCCCCGTTTCAAATTTGGACGTCTCGTCGGTTGGGGATAGGATGGTAATCTCGCATCTCCCAAATATTTTTCGGTAACTATTTCGGGCGAGGAGAGGGTGTTTTGCCGCCCACGGTTGGCGCCCACGGTGGATGAACGGGGCTGACAGGTAGGGAGGTTGTGTCACGTCTGATGGAAGTTACACATCTGCCCCTATTTAAAATATTAGCCTACATCTATTTCGGTCGAGGAGAGGGTATTTTGCCGCCCACCGTGTATGAATGGGTAATGGAGGGAGAAACAGAGGTCTTTCGGACGAGCTTGAATCAAATGAGTTTTGCCGCCCATGTTTGACACCCACTGTGTCGGAATGGGCTCAGAGGTGGTCGTGTCACGTCTAATTGAAGTTACTAACCTACCCCTATTTAGAGCAGTGGAAATCGGGCCGATGGATTGTCCGTGTAATGGGTAGACAGTAATTTCCATCTCCCAAACACTTGGCTTCGGGCAGCCGATGTGGGAGTGGACATTTTGCTGTTTCTTTCGAATTTTGGGACAATAAGCATCCACGTTTACCCTGGAAACTAAATTCAAATCCATTTTGTATTCCTATATGAATCTTTATAAATCATTCTATGTGTTTTTATATATCTTCAAAAGGACGACAAATATGTATTCCACTATCATATATGAATATGGTTTACAAATGCCGATACTCAAATTCAGAAACTAGAATCCAGTTTAAGGTGAATTCAAATATTTGGAACACTTCATGTCCAACTCAAATGTCACACGCAACATAATGTGTACTCCCATTTAGATATGTACACAAGCGATGTATCAAGATTCAAATACCGAGTCAATCAACCAAGAATGTACGGAACTAACAGACATATAAACACTTATAGAGTATATGGACCAATAATATCAACTAACATACATAAGCCAGGCCGATGTACTTTTTTTGACTACAACAGCATCCTTTTTTTAGCCAGCATCTTGGCCCTTTCCGATGCGTGCCACTTATGGTCCATCTATACTACTATTGCTGAATGCACATTCAGCCCGATTGGCATATTTGTAGGTCTGGCACAGCAATCCAAATGAAATGTCTCCGAGTCTTATCAATTAATATAGACTTGTGCTCAAATAAAATTACAAACAAAAAAACAATTATTACATGATCTCTAAAACAAATGGTTTGATTGATTACATGAACAGACAACACAAAGGTTATTCAACTATGGAAAGAACATTTTCACCTATGATTTACCAAGTAGGAATTTAATTTCCTTTTTTCCTTTAGGTCCTTAACAATCTGGTCAGTCTCAGCTTGCTTCATTTTGATATCCACCAAATATTTAATGGTTGTCTTGAGTACTGCTTGTGATTGTGTTGTTTGCTTCCTCAACATGTCAACTTCATCTCTAAGTGCAGAAGCAGAATCTCTTTCTTCCACTAGTTTAGCCTCTAGAGCATCAGCAGTTGTCAATTCATAATGCACGATTGGGCCGGTGTCACTGCTGTGGGGTGATGCAACGTCCATGGGGACCTCGCTCTTTGATCTTGGGCTAACCTGTTTTGCCATTAAAGTTCCGATTGGATTCCGAAAAGTTGAAGTTAGCAAAACATCTCAACTGGGAGTTATAGCAGCAAACCGGTTAAACAAACAAGGAATTAAAGAGTTTCAATTGGATGCTGAAAAGTAGTTATTAACATCATTGTAACTCGCTGTTGCAGCAACAAAGCAGTTAAACAAACAAGTAGATATTTAAGTTAAGGCAAACAGGTAATTCTTAACAGTAAGTATCAAACACATAGATAAGCGCAGTCTACAATATGATTAACAGGCTGTGCCATTATGTAATCAGTAGCAAACCAAATTAAGCCAAGAAACGTAATTGAACAATTTTGCAATAAGTGGCTAACTAAAATTCCGAGAAGCAGGTAACTAAACTTACGCTAGTTCTTTGTACAGGCACACTACAACTTCTTTTTCGCTTACAAGGTTGTATGAAGGAATCCATGGCATCAATTGCTTGGATACGTAGTCCCAATACTTCTTTCTTCCCACACTGCATGGGTAAGTCGAATCGTTAATCTGGTAAGATGGTGCGTCCTTGATATGTTATATGAGGACGTGTAGTCCGACTAGTTGTAGCCAAACGCATCGCACTGGCTTTTACTGTATATTTCATGTGATTACTTTTGGCATATCGAGATCTAAGCAATCTACAATAGGATGAAAAGACTGGCATCCTTCACATTATTGGCGAACTCAGTTCATAGAAACAAGCAATTCAACCATTCTGTGGGTAAATCAAAAGCGCCACTGGAATATTTTTCACTATCCAATCATACACGCAAAAAGGGGCGACGCCACCATAGGGGCTGGTATGGGCGGCCGCCTTAGGTGGCTGGAAAGTGTGCACCTATTTTGAGTCATCCAGGTTGGCCCATGCTAGTTTTGTTCGTCCCAACGCACGAGCAGGCAATGTAAAAAATGAAGAGAAATGTTTCAATTTGGATGGGCCAATAACATAAGTGCAAGGCAGGCCCTATAGCAAGCTCGCGGCCCAAACGAGCGCCTCCCATATCGATCGACAGTAGGAAAAATCCCAATTCATTCGCTCCAGCCTCCAGTCTGGTTCGCTCCTAACCTAGCCGCCGCTGGACAGATCGGCACAGCACTTCCTCGCTCCCTCGTTGGAGGGCGGTCGCCGGGCTTCAAGTGAACGGAAGGACAAGAAGATGAAGATCCAACCCTGGGTGTAGCCTGCGTGGGAGGTAGCGGCGGCAGCACGGGCACGGGCATGCGCAACGAGTAGGTACATCACATCCCTGATTATATCTAATTCAACTCTTCAATTTCTGGCCAATAGTTAAACCTGACGGTGTTTTAAAACTGCTTGTATGTAGGGAATCTATGAGAAAATGTAACCAATTTCTACTTATTTTATAACTCCCCCAATCAATACTGAACTGACTGAATCTGATGTATCTAATCAAGTTTCCGGTGCAAACATACAAGCTCATGTTGTTCTTGAGCGTGAAGTGTCTAATAAAGAGACTGCTAATGAAGGATTTGATGCAAACATTTTACATGCTCCTGGTGATGAACATATAGTGTCTAATGAGGGATCTAATGCAAGCATTTTGCAAGCTCATTGAAGGATTTAGTGTCTAATGATGATCTACTATGTTGAGA
This sequence comes from Triticum urartu, assembly GCF_056163025.1. NCBI lineage: Eukaryota > Viridiplantae > Streptophyta > Magnoliopsida > Poales > Poaceae > Triticum > Triticum urartu. The sequence continues at coordinate 246,910,211 of NC_141875.1, forward strand.
GAGACAGAGATTTGCAGGCATTGATGACAAGCAAATTATAGTGCATTTTCATAGCTTGAGGAAACGTCGAGGCCATCTACCAGAAAGTCCCCGCATCATGACAACATAGCACAAATACTTTTCTAATCTGTTGTTTGAAACTATTGGCATACTTGTGCATGATAGATATATTGATATGCAGTTTGCGCACTGGTAATACGTGCAATTACACTTCGATATTTTCAGCCAGACAACGAATAATTCAAGCAGGTACATACCATGTTTGTAGTCCTTGTACACCATGTTGCATTTTGTGTTTTTTGGTGCTTGCATCATTTAGTGTTTATAATCTAAACTACTTTGGATCATTAGCTGGTTTTCAAAGTGCATGTAGCTTCACATTTCTCAAGTTATGTTGATTTTCGGAGTGCAAGTGCCTTCGTATTTTTTAAGTTAAATGTTCACCCCTGGTGACTTGAATTCGTGGATCAGCCACTACACACAAATCATACACGAATGCCAGTACGAATTAAATGAAATGCAGGGACTTACGCTAGCTTGTTGTACAGGCTCACTTCAGCTCTGCTTGCGCTTGGGATGTTCCATGTACAAGTCCATGCTACCACTTGCTTGGATGTGCAGGCCTTGTGCTCCTTGCATCCCCCTCTGCATTTTTGACACGATGAATGGTTGATCAAATAAGAGGAATCGACCTTGATGTTGTACTGGAGGACAGATACTTACAAGGTTATACGGGTGTGCAGGATGTGTACCAGATCCCGTAGCGCCGTCATGCTTCGCTAAAATATGGATTTTCTTGTTTCAGATGATATCTTCAGAAGAAATAAGAGTTAAGATCAGAGTTGCATAGGCGGGTAAGCTAAGAGAGCAGTGAAAGGATATCCAAACATCATCGGAACAGTGCATAAGGGAGTGATGTGTGGATACCTAGTTCGGGCCGGCGTTTGGGCATGCTCGCCTAGCTAGAGTGCCGGTCACTTTAGAGCCGTTGAGGGTGATGCGCTGGCGTTGGCTGGCCGCGCATGGATGCAGATCTTGAGTGGCAGCGGAGCGCTATGATGTGGTGGACGAGACCGTTGGTGAAGCCCCAACGGCCTCAGGGGGCGGAGGTGCGATGATGTGCTCGGTGAAGTAGCCCCGGTGAGCTGGGAGACGGCATCGGTGAAGCGCACCTGATGCGGTGGAACTTGGTGTCTGTGAGGCACGTCGGTTGCGGCAGCCGACATTGTCGGTGGACCACCCGGTGCGGTGGACGAGGGCGTAGATGAGGTAGCTCCGGTGCGGTGGTGAAGCGCGACTGTCGTCTTCGTCGTCGTCGTCCGGCACAGAGGTGGGGAACGATGGGGAAAGAGACGAGACGAGGGGCGATTCGAGGGTTGGCGGCGAATTAGGGATTTGAGCAATCTGGGCACGGAAGGGGACGGTGGAGAAGAGAGATTTTGCAGGGCTGGAATTGGGTCCGCCAGATATTTCAATCCGAAACGTGGAAGCGCGAACTTCTATTTTCGTCGTTCTTTTTTTGGGGGGGAGGGGGGTGGGTGGCTGGGTGCTACACGTCCGTCCGACACATGCGACCACCCCGACAGGACTATGCTTCGGTTCCTTAAGGCACCTGCCTTTGTGTCCATGACATATGGGCCCAACAGGTGGCTGGCCCACATGTCAGTGACCCAAAGGCAGTTGCATTTAAGGCACCGAAGCAGCGTCCACCCCGACACGACCCTGGTTTGCCTGGTGCGCCTACATTTGAGAATGCAAATGCATCTTCTTTCATTTGCAAATGAATCTGTATGTATTACCATGCCCGTGTTTTCCTTGCAATAATTAGTCATTCGAAACGAGATACTCAATCCGTTCCCTTTTGTAAGTCGTTTCAGACAACTTAAAAATGAACTATTTTGCACATTGTCTGAAATGTCTTCAAGGTCTTATAAAAGTGAACAGAGGGAGTACTATAAATTAATTAATGAGGAGTTATTTGACAAAAATCGAAACGGTACCCACCCTAACGTGGATTAGAGTGTGTGTCACATAATTAGCTATTTTAATTAGAGTGTGTGTCACGTAGTTAGTTATTTGAATTAGAGTGTGTGTCACGTAGCGATCTCCAATTCTAACATGGATTTCGCATTTCACTGTATCCAAGCTACTTTTTTAATACAAATTCATATGTATATGATGAACACCATGGCAGTGAGAAAACTTTTGGACGGATTCAAACATATGACCTACAAAATAGCACAACAAACTGAGTCAATGTCAACTTTTTGAAACTTAGTATGGCACGAATTCGAAATAATTACTCGTATGCCTGGTCATCGGTTCAAATCTTACAATTTACACCGAATTGAAACATCGATATTAAGTCTTGTACTATGTACACTCAAATGTTGTTTTTAGCCCCCCCCCCCCGCACAAACCCTACATACTTCCTGTATCGGTCAATCTTCCTCTCCTAACCACCTTAGGAAGCTATCGGTTTCCAACACACATTCATTCTTTCTCTCCATGTTTCGATCTCTTAGTCTCTCAACTACACAACCCCTTTTTCCACTCTGTTACCAAATGTATTTACCTCACACACCCGCCATTCCACCCCATGCCGAGCTCTCTCTCTCTTGCCCCTCTCCCTCTCACCCTCTCGCGCTAAATACATGCATTGCCTATCTAGCCCCCAACCTCTCGTGCATGCGCACGCACGCACGTTGTATATCTAGGTCACTCCCTCGAGACTATCTCACTCTTTCTTCCACATGTCGGGCCACACTCGCTCAATCTCGCTCTCTTTATCTGAGTCTCGTTTAACCTCGTTTTCTTTCACACACAAATGATATATCTCCCTGTTCGGGCCTCGATCGACATACTCTATACTCTCTCACGCAGATTGGCTATCTAGGTCAGTCCATCCAAGCCACCACCACTCTTTCGACCTCATGGTGGGCCACGCTCACTCAATCTCTCTCTCTCTCTCTCTCCCTCTCTCTCTCTCCGTATGTCTCGATTGACCTCGCTCTTTCTTGGACAAAAACGATATATCACCATGTTGAGCCCAATTCGACCTATTCACATTGTATACTCTCTCACACACATCATCTATCTAGGTCACTCTCTCCAACCCGTCTCACTCTTTCGATCGCACGGCGACCCTATGTGATCGGTTGACCTTGCTTCCTCTCACGCACAAAATATATCTACATGTCTGTGACTGGATCATCTCTCAAGCTCTATCTTACAGCCCTCACCCTTGCCAAAATGCTCAATCAGACAATATCTCTCCAGAGCATATATATATTTGTTCAATGAATGTCGGACCACACTCACTTTGTCTCTCTATCTGTATGTCTCTCGATTGACCTCGCTTTCTCACACCGGATCTTCCACGCGTTGAAGCTACTACCTCTCCATCCCTTGCAAAGCCGGAGCTATTTACATTGCGAGGGGCACTCCAACCTTGGATTAATTTGTGTAGGCATTTATTCCGGTCGATTTAGATTATATTTTCGTAGCATTCGGCCCACAACTACTCCAATCACCGTAGCGGGTAATTAAGCTACGAGGAGCACCTAATATGAGCACCAGGGAGCCGCTGGATCGAAGATGCAGCGGCACACACGAGGCCTGAATGTTTTATTTGCAAAAAAACCTTTGGAGAGTTTGGAAATTGCACATAATTACAAAGACTACTCCCAAGCCATTGGATCTCACTTTCCAACGGTGTAAAAACTCGTATCACCATAGTATCTAAGCTGCGGGGTGGATGTGATATTCTATGCCGCTGTCATTTTTGTTCGTAAACTTGCAAAACACGTGTAACTCGTGCCGTTACTTGTCTAACCGCGCAAAGTGTTTGTTCAAAAAAACCATCCTACACTGAAATATCAGAACAACACACGGGGGTCATACTTGTCATTAATCAAATTTGGACCTAAAACTAACAAATCTGAAAGACGAGATTCGAACTGGCAACTTGGACTACAAAGCGTAAGTCGATAGCCTGAAAAAACGAACGGTTGTTGGCTTTGTCGCATAACTTGATTTTATACAGTACTTGCGTTGAGTAGAGTAGAGGGAGTGCCTCGTCAACATGTGCATGACCGTTATCTCACTTACTGGTGGGTCCCAGGTTTGCGATCTCAATCTCTCTTCTCTCCATCGTCTAACCTTTGCACGAGCACACACGAAGAGCGGCGCTAGCTTGCCGTGGTGTTATTACAACTAAAAAAACTTGGAAAATAGAAGAATCGCCTAGAAGAAGAGACGTTGTGGCTGGTCGAGACGGAGCTAACCACATCTATCCTCCGTGCCACGTTTGCATGATGAAGCTGTGTGGCTAGTGGGGTGTTTTCAACCGACTGGCTAGGTCCCGAGGTCAAACCATAGGTACTCTACTACGTCTGATACAGTATATTTTTACACGCACATTTTTCCTCCGTGCCGAGACGTGGCACACCCTACCGCGCGGTTTCGGGGTCCTCCCGGGTGGTGCACGCATATATTCTTCCTGACGTGGGACGCCCTACCGCGCATTTTCTGGGTCCTCCTCGGTCGTAGCGCCGAAGCAAGTAAATGAGTCATCAAATCATGAAAGACCACCTTTCCTGCCGAGTACATCAGTGAAGCACGATGGCTACCTAGTTGGGCTAGTTCGACCGATTAGCTAGGCTGCCGCCACATTTGTTTTTTCACCCCTTTTTTATCTACTTGTCGGCAGGTAAATTTAAATATCCACCACGGCGTTACTTTGGTGTTTGAGTGCGGCAGGATTATTAATTTTTTGATTGACGGGAGCAGGTGCGGCAGGATTTTTAATTTTTTGATTGACGGGAGCAGGCGCGGCAGCAATTAGTCACGATGACTCCACTTGTACCCACTGCTGCCTGATGTGAGAAGTCGTCGACTGGTGTTTTACCGTGGTGAAAACCAAAAGATTCCCCGCTCCCTCCACCTTCCCGTAGATTGCATTGCCTTTCAGCCGTTTCGCCCCCTTTGCTTCCTCTCCCCATTGCTTCTACCTGGTGCCATGGCGGCGTAGCAGATCACGGAGTCCGAGGTGAGGCTCCTGACACAGGAGCTCCATGCCAAGGATGCGGAGCTCAGGGCCAAGGACGTGGAGATCCATGAGCTCAAGGAGGAGAGGAGTGCCATGCTCCTCCGTTATGTGCGGGAGTTCACGGAGCTTCAAAAGCGGCAGGCGTCCACCACAAAGATGCTCGAGGTGTCGGCGGCGTTGCTGCAGAAAGCGGGAGATACGATAGGCCGTCAGGGGAGCCGGCTGGAGCGCGAGCGGTCCGATCGTGACGAGGTCCAGGATCGCCTCAGCCACTTGGTGAACCAAGTTGCCACGCACATGTTGCGGCTGCGCGATGCCTACCGTCATGCTAGCGCGATGATGCCGACCGTCGGGCTAAACCCTCTGCATGGGCATGTCCATGTCTCAGCGCAACATGACCGTTGGATCAAACTCAGACGGTGCAGATCAGTCACTGTAGCACAAAGGACGTGGGTGTGTTTGGTTGCATTCTCATCTCAATATAGTTGTTTCCTCTTCGTGTATTTTTGTCAACCTACTAGTGTGGACTCATGCACCCTTCATGCACTCTGCCAAACACCCAAAAGTGGGTCGAGAAGGGAACTTTTGCTCCCATCTCGTGCACCCTTCATACACCCTGCCTAACACTATTCTTGCTTCATGTGGTTCATGTTTCGTGGAGTACTGTAGCACCGTACTCTCCGTGCGCTGTGGACCTAGTTCTTCTAACATTGATCTCACCGTCCATTCTCGACCGGACAGTCGAAAAAGCGGTACTATGTTACATATAGGAGTAGTTGACATGCGCACAACATCATTTTTTATCGTCATATCTTACTACACTAGCAACAAGATTGTGTAGTACTGACGTATGAACCACTACACATGCCTAGTAGTAGGAGCACTGTGTATGTTCAAGTGGCTGCCGTGTTTTGCACTCCTCCGTCGTAAGAGTGGAAACGCTTGCTGTAATAATTTTTTTCTTCTGAAAAACAGTGGACACGCTCTACCGTGCGGATCCTCCTCCAGCCATGCACTAAAGTACTCACTTTCGCCGATGTGTGGGACATCCACCATCGGGGTCCACCAGCCATGCACTAAATTACTCCATAGTAGAGTGACGGTAGACTACCCCGATCGAAGCACCGCAGTAATGCCCAATGAGCCGTCAAATCACAAAACCCCCTCCTTTCCAGCAGTAAGTTGGACGGACGAAGAAACCATCATTTCACTCTTCTCTCTCAGCTTCATCTCTACCCAACCCTCGCTTCTGCCTCATCTTTTTCCTCATTTCTTCAAGAAAACCCCGACCTGCTTCTACCATTGTTCTTCTCTCCCAAAGAAGGAAAGGTGAGCGCATCAATGGTGTTGATTCTGGCCAAGGCCCGGTCTTGCAACCCTGAGACTGATCCTATAACTCCCTCTATTTTCTTCTTTTGGGTTTGTGATTATGGTTTCTTTTCTTTTATTTCTATTTGACAGTTTCTTGATGGACGCTGGAGCACCGGCCGAAGTGATGTCTATGGCTCCGGCCAAAACCGTCGAGGCTCATGGTATGAGGAAGCGCAAGCACCCCTCTGAGACTACCGCAGACAAGCTCAAAGCCATCGCCCTGTCCAAGCCCCCCTCTCCGGGATCCCTCATTAAGCAAGTCCAGGTAATATCTCTTCTTGATGATCTTTTTCTCAATCTTGATCGTGTTTTTTCATCTAACGCACAGTACTAGTACTAGTAGTACAACTTTCTGGGTGATCTTGCATGTGATTTTTGTGTGCCAAATGACGGTTCTAAATTCCTCTTTTGACCAAAACATGCGAGAGGTTGACACTGATTTCTTATACATTACTTTCAATTACTCCCTCTGTCCCAAATTTCTTGTCTTAGATTTGTCTAGATACGGATGTATCTAATACTAAAATGTGACTTGATACATCCGTATCTAGACAAATCTAAGACAAGAATTTTGGGACGGAGGGAGTACTTTATGAACATCAATGCTACCTTTTAAGAGGGTATATTTGCCTTAGTAACTTGTGTTATGGATATTGCATGTAATCCCTCTGCTCTCATGCCTTTGAAGACATGTTCTAGTGTCTTTGTTCACTCATTTCTGTGCGTATATGTAGTCATATATGGAGTATAATATCGAAAATCATCTTATATTTCTGAACGGAGGTAGTAATAAAATATGGTTTATGTTTGAATTAGAACTAGGTCCGCGGTGGAGATGAAGTTCTCAAAGTCATGTCGTGTGAACTGGAAGACCTGATGATGAGTTCTACTGCTGAACTATCCAGATGTTGTGTCCTTGTCGCCACGTGTCCTGAACTAGTGTTTTCCTATAGCATTGTTGTCAGGCATGTTCTCGAGGCTGTACTTGACCACAACAGTTTCCTGGCTGTGCCTTCGATTACGAAGGGTGTGGTTCTTGTAAAGCTTCCCAACAAATCTGATGCGGCCTGTCTTCATCATCATGTTTATGAGTGGAAAGACCACTCTGTTATGTTCTCCAAGGTTGACAAGATGGTGATGGTGCATGTAGACATCTCACACGAAGTCCATGGCCTAGTCAGTTATGTGGGGTTCATCCCCTAGGTCGGTGGCAAAAATAGTCTGCAGAGTTTAGTTAGTGCAACTTTGCTTGTCTGTAGTAAGTACTATTGTTCAATACTTGATTTGTGTTTGTGAACCCTATATTTTTTATTAGTACTGCCGCTTTTGGTGTGTGGTCAGTCCTGAGAATGGTCTATGTTAATGTCTGTCCACTCAATTCAGTCTGTATATTTTGAAGTATCCATATCATATTTTTTGTGAGGACGGTGTATCAATTATGGTTACACTCCAATATCTATATGCATATCAAGGTTTATCGCACCCACCAGGATTTCCAGCCGCATGGATGTTTGGTCCATACGATTTGTCACGACCTTTGGACTGTCCTGCTTGTGGGAGTAGGCAGGGCCCCTGCATGCCACGCGTAGTTGAACGATCAATCTTCTGTTTAGTACTTCAACATAGTGATTTCCTGGTAAGGATTCACTCGTGTCACATCAAGTAAATCTTATTGATTTACTGTCTAAATCTTATTGATTTAATGTCATGTTTTCTTTCTTTTCCTGCAATTTTACGATGCAGGTTTTGCCATGTGACATTCATCCCAGAATAAACCGTTTGGTTTGCTCTACGATGGCTATTTTTGCAGGTTTCACTTCTTATGTCATGTCAGTAACTAAGGCATTGTCCATCACTTATATTACTGGAAAAAATTGGATCAGTCTGTTGTCTGAGTACAAGCTGAATCCCTATGATGAACTGCAGTTTGGTTTAACGAAAATGCCACAATTAGTCCTTCTCGCGTTTAAAAGAAATGAAGAAAAGGACTGGATCACGGTCACAGATCCTAGTCAAGTTAGAAAGCTGATCATAGCAGAACAGACACGATCGCCGCTGTCTCGCACAGATCGAGCACCGACAGTTGCTCTAGCATTGACAGCGGCAGCAACTCAGTCTGATCCAGCCAAGGATTGGGCACCGACCGCGTCAGCGGATCAGTCTGATCTACCGGAGGATCGGGCATCGACACCGGCACCTGCTCCGACACCGGCACCAGCTCTACAAGGAGCACCATCTCCGGCAGCAGCAGTGACTTCGGCACCTACACCAACACTTGCACTTGCATCTGCTCCGGCCCATGCAGTTGCACCGGCAACAGACTGGGCTGCAGTTCGCACTTCATATACCAAAGTCCTTACAAAAACCGACAGTCCACCTTCTTGGTAAGCATTGGCCGCCCAAGTGCTTTGTTTTTTTTCTTTCCATGTTGTTTCACATGATTCACTGTGTTGATCTAACTGTTTGGGTATGTCTTCTTGTTTGCAGACACAGAATTCCTAGAGCAACGAGGGAGTCGTTCAACAATCCGGGCGACCGCGACCAAGTTTCTCTTACCATGCGCAGCCTTGGTGTGAATGAACCTGCTCAATATATCGTAAGTACAAAGGATGGTCGCATGATGATTGATGCTAAAGGATGGTCAAGGTTCAAATCTAAATCATATCTTGCGGTAGGGGATGATGTCAAAATCGAACTTTCTCGGCAAGGAGAGCTGGTCCAAATCAACTTTGAAATTCTTCAGTAGCAGCACGCAACTGCCTAACTGATCTATCCTCCGAGAGATTTTGATGTAATAATATGGCATGGTGAAACAAGTGTCTTGTGTGTATAAGTAGTACGATAGTATTATTTATCACATGGTATATCATTGATAGAATTGCAACTTTGATTGCTGGTTAGGAACTGTCGTTCGATTTCATTCCAACAGCTGCCGTGCTTTGTTCAATTTTGTGTATTCGCCTTGCGACAGCATCTAAAACCAGCGCAGTACTAATCGCTTGCAATATGAAAAGCGCTGAGGTAGAACACATGGCCCCCCAAACATGCAGGGTCGGCCTGCGGCCCAAAGTCCAGAACCTGGTTTCAAGAAGCACTAACTCAGTGCAGAAGTGGCGTCCTCCTCTTGCTGTGGGTTGGGCGAAGATGAATGTTGATGCTGCATTATCTCGCAATGGTGAAAGGGGAGCCCTGGTAGTTGTGAGCCAGGATCATACAGGATTCTTCCTTGGAGCATCGACACTGGTGTGCGAAAGTGTTACTGATCCCGAGATCCTAGAGGCAATGGCATGTTGCGAGGGGCTATCTCTAGCTCTTGACTTAAACCTGCAACAAGTTCAGATTAGCACCAATTGTTCAGCAACAGTCAAGCATATCGGAGAGGCATACTTGGGGCCCAGCAAAGTTATTATGGACGAGATCAAGATGAAGAAGAATATGTTCCAAACCATGGAGATCATACATGAAAAACGCGAGTGTAATGTTGAAGCGCATGTGCTCGCAAAAGCTACTACTTCTTTGCCCTGTGGACGCCATCTTTGGCTCACAGGAACCCCCGAAATTATTTGTATACCTATGACTGTTAATCTTCAATAAAGCAGCTTTTATCCCTCAAAAAAACATCTGAGTATTATATTTTCAGCTAAACCCCTCATAATGCCCGTGCGTTGCAGAGGGAGTATGTTTCTCGGCAAGGTGAGCCTGTGATATAAAAGATTTGTATATTTCTTTACAGAGGGAGTATCTCTCTATCAAAAAAATATATTTATGTGTATCTAGTTACTCCTATCTTTCTACTTCCTTTCGCTGATATGTGGGGCAACCGACAACGGGGTCCGCGTGCCATATGCACAAATTAGAGTGCACAACTTCACGGTAGACACACCCTGGTCGTAGCGCCGCAGTAATGCCCAATGAGCCGTCAAATCACAACCCCCCTTTCCAGCTTTAGCAGTAAGCTGGACGGATGAAGCGGCAATATTTCACTAGGCCTGAATCCCTTTCTCCCCCGTCTGCTTGTTCAGAGAAAAACCCCTCTCGGCGATTGCATAGGGTTTTCTCATGGAGAACCAGGTACGAATTCTTCATCCATCCCCGATAAACCCAAGTCCCTTGGTCACAGGTAATCCTAGGATGGCAGCCGCTGCCGTTGATGCATTTTTCTTGCTACTGAATCTAGTGTGTTTCATTTGAAGTGCCCAAAGTGCGAGTACCCTACAGGTTTCTGTGCCCTCGGCGAGACGCCACACTTGTTCCTTCTCATCCTAACACAACATTTTGAAACGCGCACCGTATGTTCCTAGAATCCTCTTCTCTATCCGGGAGGGTGGGTTTTTTTTGAACATGCTGTGTTCTCATATTATTTTTCCTGCAGTGTATTATTTGCTCTGCCAGAACACATGTACTCAAGATGCTCGGCCTTGCCATAACTGAATACACTAATTTAATGGTCACAGTGAAGACAAGCCATGGATATAAGTTCCGAGCTGGGTTCATGAACCAAGAAGATCACTGCTTTTTTTATGGACGAACTTGGATAAACTTTCTCAAGTGTTACGGACTGAAAGTTGGCGCACGAATGTTGATGGAAATAGCAGAACCTGGTCTCATCTTCACTGCGATCTTCCACCCCGACATCGTTCCAATTGTTCATCCATGTTAGTTTTGTATCTGGTTCTTGCTTGTTGCCTCGATTACTTCTTAATCCACCTATTCTGTCTAACTAATCACAATTTAACTTTAGAAGTAGCAACGAATCTCTCATGAAGATGCTACTTCTAACTAATATTTTCTTATAATTGGTGGCACGTGTAGGTTTTTTCAGAGTAAAGCAGTCTTCTCGTTTGTTACTCTGTAATAACTCGGCTGTTACTAATGGCACTGAAGTTGACTCGATCGACATCCACAAGTTCCTACACTTTATTGATCGTCTTGAGGTCCTTGTGGGGCGTTTCAATGGTGTAAGGCCACGTGGGATATGTGTGCCACTGCTACACTCGTTGAACATGTCCTACTATGTCGAGAAACTTATGGTACGAGCTTTTTTCTGTTATATATGTTGTTCATAAACTATTGCTTATACACAGTTTTACATTTGTGATCTTCTTGAAACAGGAACTGTCGAGTTCTATTGTTCCTATACAGATGCCTGACCATGGTCGGGTCAGACTTGCGCTTGGTCACAACATGATGTTTATGTCGACCTACTCAATTCCCCTTGGAGGTGAAAAGATACGTATTCATGGGTGGTCTCAAATAATGAAGGCCCGTCCATCTTGGAGAATAGGACAGAAGATTATGTTCATGCTTTTCCATGGCTCTAAAGCGAATATCCTGTTTAGTGACCACGTTGCGAGATGAAGCCGCTTTTAGAAGGTTGTGGATGCGCGGGGTGGCGCCTGGGCCTTGTCCTGCGGCTTGGCGACCTCACCCTTGGTTAACTGTAGGTGAAGTAGCACTGTTCGAGGCGTGCTTTGTACAGTTGAACCTGTATAAGTACTCATACTGCTTTTAGCTTTGGTTGTTAAGTGCCCCTGCTAGTTTCAGTTAAGGTTGTTAAGTACTACAGTCTGTCGTGTTTCTTCAGTCCTGTCTTCCTCCAGCCGCCAACACCAAACCAGCGCCGGCGGGGCCGCCTGCTTCCGCCTCCCACGGCTGGCTGCGCCTCAGCACACGCATCGCCGCCCCACCGTCTCCTAAATCGTTAACGCTGATGTCCTCCGCGCGCTTTGGTGCACTCGCCGCAGCGCCGCCCTCTCGTGTTGTCAACATGGTCAACAAACAACAGGAATTGGCAGAAGTACGTGGAGACGATGACAGTAGGGGCCCACCACGTCAGCGTATGGAAAAATAAAATGCTTCCTCCTAGTGTTTTCCTGACATCTGGGACCCACGACATTGGGAGCATATATAGTCAATAGACAAGAGAACAACACAAGATTGGCTGACACATAGGATGTAGCTACTCGAGCAGTTTTTTTGTTTGGTATTGTTGAGATGGAGCAAGGTTTGAACTAGGCTGTGGCCCGTCTAGCCCAGGCTTATATTTTATGTTCACCATGTGACCAGCCCAGCTATTTTTTTCTTTGTGAAAATGAGCCCAGTTTATTTTTTCTGAAGAATACCCAATCCAGGCCTACTTATTTTTCTATGCCCTGATGGGCCGCAACTCTTTCAAGACGCCTGCAAATCTTGAAAGTAATATGAAATTGGTTATAAATATAAAAACGGATGACAAATTGGCAATTACTTTATAATTTCTGAATTTTATTACATTTTCATATTCCTATTTCACTGGGCATTAACCTAATTTAAATATATCTTCAAAGTACTTTAAATCTGGCTGGACATTTCGGTATTAAAAATAGTTTGGAACCCATAGAAATATGCGAAATTGGCCCTGGCCAACCAAAAAAATGACTGCAATAAATTGCAGAAGAAGTGGCCATGAGCTATATATAAATTATTAAAAAAAGAGGGAGTGGTCTGACTTGTGGGCCTGTTTAGTTGACGCGTATGCAAGAGTTTTTTAGTTATTATATACGTCAACAGACGATTCTAGCAGACGTATCCATTGGATGTCAATCCAACGGCCGTCGTGTTTCTTCAATCTCTGATCTTCTTGCTCCAGCCGCCAAAGCAGCGCCGGCGGGACCGCCTACTACCGCCTCCCATGGCCGGCTGTGTTGCCGCGCAGGCCTCAGCGCCCCCTACTACTCCCACCGCTGGCCAGGGCATCCCTCTCCTCACCCACACCCCCTGTTATTCTGCGGCGACGGCAGCCTCACACCACAGCCAAACTGGTGAACACTCGTACTCCTCTCCACGTGGGCATCCACTGCCGCGTCTTGCCCGGCTCCGCGTCGTCCCCTTCCTATGCCTCGTCGTCATCCACCGCCGTGGTGCTCTCGGCGCGGCGTGGTCAATGTGGTCAACGACCGACTTCCATCGGAAGAGTACTGTACGTGGAGAGGCTGACAGCTGGGTCCACGGCAGCCGCAAGGAAGTGCCTCCTTATTATGCGCAAAATAATTATTCCTCCACCTGACAGCGGGGACCCACCGGACGGGCCACCAGTATTTTGCGAAAAAAATCATTTCCCGCTGACTCCTGGGTCCCACCGGACGGGCCACCGTATTTCAGGAAAAAATGTTCCCCCGTTGTCAGCTCGGACCCACCGGAAGTGCCTCCTTATTACGCACAAAAAAAATGAATACTCCCCCGGCTAGCTGGGACCCACCTTGGTGGGAGGCTGACTTGTGGGCCTACTAAGTTGACGGGGACGAAGGGCTTTGTCAACTTAGTCAATATGAATGATTCTAGCTCCAGTGACCGTATGATGTCCATCCAACGGCCGTAGTGCTTCTTCAACCTCTGGTCTTCTTGCTCCAGCCGCCCAAAGCAGAGCCGGTCGTGCCGCATGCTCCTGCCTCCCATGGCCGGCTGTGCTGCCGCGGAGGCCTCACCGCCCCCTACTATTCCCACTGCTGGCCAGGCCCTGTGGCGACGGCAGCCTCACACCGCAGCCGAACCAGTGAACCCTCGTACTCCTCTCCGCGCGGGCTTCCACTGCCGCGTCTTCCCCGGCACCGCGTCGTCCCCTTCCTAGGCCTCGCCGTCGTCCACCGCCGTGGTGCTCTCGGTGCGGCGTGGTCAATGTGGTCAACAACCGACTTCCATCGGAAGAGTACTGTGCGTGGAGACGCTGACAGCTGGGTCCACGGCCGCAGCAAGGAAGTGCCTCCTTATTACGCGCAAAATAATTATTCCTCCAGCTGATAGCGGGGACCCACCGGACGGGCCACCGTATTTCGCTAAAAAAGCGTTTGCCCCTGACTGCTGGGACACACCAGCTACATCTTCGCACGCAAGGAAGTGCCTGACAGCCGGGACCCACCTGGTCGAAGCGTACGTAGCGTTGTCATTCTGGTCGCGAACGTGTACGTACATATATACTAGTCGATGTAGAGGCGCACACGTGTCGTAGTAGAGGCGTGCACGTAGCATGTACTCGTACGTACAGCGGCCAGGGTGCAAGAAAGAAAATACAGCCACGTATGTGTACATACGGGCGGGGTCTCGAACGCCTACTCGCGCATACGTACGGCTATGGCTCATGTACATGGCTGGGTCGGAACAGAGAAACAGCATCGTCGTCGTGTTCATGGGGAGGCAACGGAATGTGTCGTGTTCATGGGGAGGCAACGAAATGCGTTGTGTTCATCGGGGGGCCTTGGACGGAACAGGCAATGGAAACGAGGCCTGGCGTACTGCAGAACGGAGGAAACGGCCTTGTGTTCGACCGGCCACGTTCGAAACGGGATCCTGTTCATCAGGAGGGGTCTGGCGTACCGCAAAACAGAATAAATGGACCTCCTACGGTCGAAATGGGGGTCCTGTTGATCGGGAGGGGTGTGGCGTACCGCAAAACGGACGAAACGGGCTTGTGTTGGAGTGCTACGGTCGAAACAGGGGTCCTGTTCATCGGGAGGGGTGTGGCGTACCGCAAAATGGGACTCCACGGGATACTGTTCATCTCCACTGTCGACCCCCTCCAGCCTCCACGAGCTACTGTTCATCCACCGTCGACCTCCTCCAGCCTCCACCTGGGACTGTTCATCCACGGGCTCCTGTTCATCCAGCCTCCACCGCGCGCTACTCCACCGGCTACTGTTCAACCAACCCTCTCCACGGGCTCCTGTTCAACCACCCCTCCACGGGCTACTGTTCATCCTGCCCTCCACTGTCTACTATTCATCCTACCCTCCATGGGGTGGTCCTGTTCATCCAGCCCTCCACGGGGTTCTGTTCATCCAGCCCCAACCGGCTCGATGGATCGGGGTCCTGTTCATCCAGAGGAAACACCACGGGGTCCTGTTCATCCACCCCCACCGGGACTGTTCATCCAACCCCCCCCCCCCCCCCCCCGCAATGCTCACTGTTCATCCATAGGCAGCATCGATCGGCTTCAGTTAGGAGCAGTAGCGAAGGAATCACTCGATCGGGTTCAGTTAACCGCCATCGATCGATCGCTCGGGTTCAGTAACGTGTAGCCTGCAGTGCAATCGCTCGGGTTCAGATAGAGCCCAACGCCTCGCTCAGGTTCAGTTAGAGCCAACGCCTCGCACACACACGTGTACGTGTATGAGAGAAACGCGCATCGCTCGGCCCCCGACCTCCCACCGTAACCGGGAACTCCCCGAAATTTTCCTCCCCCTCGCTTCTACCATGATTTTTTCCGTCATGGACGGCCCAAAGAATGTCATGCAGCTGCGTCTCCGACCCGCCCAGGACAAAAAGCCCATTTTCTGTCATGATTTTTTGTCATAGAAGTAGGAGCCCACCACATCTATTATGATACCGGGTTTTGTCACAATTATCGTCATAGAAGTGTCATATGTATGATAGGAAAAAAATTCGTTCGGCCCAAAATGTCACTGATGTGTCTTTTTTTGTAGTGTCTGCTCTTACCCCCCGACAGATGCAAGCCGCTGCAAGGGCCGTAAGCCACGCCGCATCGACGGCGCTGCACACCAGGAGGGAGCAGGCGAACATGCGGGCCGCGCTCACAGTGGCACGGGAGCTGCTGCAATGCCGACTGATGGAGAGCGGCCTAGATGCACTGCTGCAACGTGTTGCAGAGCTCTTGGACGTGGCGGCCAAGGGAGCACCGCCCTTGTGCTACCAGCTCACGCCCCAGGCGGCGGCAGGATCCCACGGCGGGCCTCGCCGCGCCCGCGTACCCCCGAGTGCGCCCGGGGGCTGCGTCGACATCAACACGGTCCACGACGGAGGGCGCCCCCTCGCATTCGAGCCACCTCGGATGGGCATGGGCACGAGCGTCATCGCACACGGCCCCATCAGAGCACCGCCCCGCCATCCTCAGGACAGCGTGACGGGCCGAGCAACATGGAGCGCAGGGCACTTCGGCGAGGTCTTCGGGGCAACGGTCTCGGAGGCCTACGTGCCCCGCATGATGTATCAGGAGTACATGCCGGAGGACGACCCCGGCTCGTTCCTCGGGCCAGGAAGGAAGGAGGAGGCATTAGGAGCTGAAGCCTTCCAGGAGCCGCTAGAGAGCCCCGTCGGCCGAGCCGTCGACAACAGATACAGGGTACCATTAATCCCTCAGGGGCAAGCTTACGCTAACCATGAGTCACAGATGAACCAGGTCACGGCGCTGAACAATGGTTCCGGCACGGCGATGCCCGCCCCGACAGGAGAGACCCACTGGGGGATGCGCGGAAGGGGCCAGGAGCAAGGCCCCTCCCTGCGGTGCGCGGAGCAAGGCACCGTCCGGAGGTAGGCCCTCTGCCGGGGTGGCGTTGGTGACCTTTCCCCCGGCAAAGGATCCGTGGTCGCCGAGGGCGCCACTAGCGTCCCCTCTGCCCTCGTTGGGCTGTCCTGGTTTCCGGTCGTCCCAGCAGTGGTAGGGGATGGCGCAAGGTAGGGCCCTCGTCAGGCGATATGAAGTAAGGCTCATGCCTATGAAGATCACCGCCCGTGACACTCTCATGTAATAATGAGTGGGGCTGTACATGCCCAGAGCCTTAGGAGAGCCGCCCTCAGGCCTCGGGGGCTCCCTCCCACGCCTAGTGGCAGCACTTAGGTCCACGCTGGTGAGAAAACATCAAAGACTAGACTAGGCGCCGGACGCGGCCATTTGCTTTGGATCTCTTTTCTGTAACCCTGCCTTCTGGATTCGGATTTAAGTTGAAGTTGAATTTTCATTTGATGCGCGCGGGGGGGGGGGGGGGGGGGTGCCTTTTCTCGTTCGAGCTATTTCTCGCAGTCTAGTTCTTGCCTTATTTCGGAGATTCGCGCCAGTCGCTCCCCCTCGCGCCCCCCCCCCCCCCCGCGAGCCGGGCTGAGCATGAAGCACATGGGCCACGCACGTGTCGAGCCGTGGCTGGCGCTCGCTTGTCACGCGGCCCTCTCGGGCGTGTCGACGAATTCCTCAGGAGCTTCTCAGTAACCCACAACCTTTTGAGCCGGTTTTGGGCTCGTCCAGGCTAAGGCAAACCGCAACAACAACCTTGTCCAGCATACGTGAGCTCGTGAAGGCACGTACTCAATCTAACATAGAAGGATAAAAGCTGCGATTTGTTTACATGAGGGCCTCTCCCTCTCAAAATGCTCTTACAATCTTCTGGGGCCACGCCCAAGTTTTTACAGGGTAAATGGCAAGGAAACGAGGGATCAGCCGGATATGTCACACGCCGCGTCCCCCATGTCATCTACAGATGCACCGCTGGCATCGCTGTCGCCATCGTTGGCGTCGCCTCCACCTTCACCGGCACCGGCGTTGCCGTCATCAACCACGTCGCCTTCGTCCACTGCAACCACCACCCCGTCGTCGTCAGAAGCAAAGGCCCTGACCAGCGCATCCACCTTGTCCTCAACCCATCGCGCCAGGTCGCCCGGGATGGCTTCCGGTACGGGAGCAATAGCGGCATCAAAATCGAAGTTGGGATCGATGTTCCGGAGGTGGCTGAAGACACGGGAGAATGCGTGCCCAAGCAGAATGCGACTCCTCTCTTCAACGAGTTGGCGAGCCCTCTCGGAATGGTTCTGCAGTCGCGTCACCACATCGCCAAAGAAGCGGAGGTGGCCGGCATAGTCATTTGCATGGGGATGAGGAGCATTCTCATCGCAGATATGGCCCAGGGCAGTGTTGGCCCTGTTCCTGAGGTCCTCGAGCATGGGGGCATGCACACGCTCCAACATCTACCACTCGAGCACTTCGTCCTTATTCTGCCGCGCGACGGACTCGGTGTCGGCGACCCGCTACTGAAGAGAGAGTAGCTCAGCACGGGCGGAAGACAGCTCAGCCTGCGCCAAAGCCAGGGCAGATATAGCGGCCTCCTCGCGCTGCTCCACCTCGACCAACCTAGACTTGAGGGCAGCAGTCCTACCGGCGGCCCCGGCTTCCACGAGCTTCAGCTTCAGGTTGTGCCTGCTCTCAAGATCCACGTGAGCCTCGGCCACCCGGTGGTCGACCTCCTCCTGAGACCTGACCTCGCGCGCGCCGACGACGTCCTCCGCCTGGGCAACCTGGCGCTCCCTCGTCTCCAGCCATTCAAGTTCAAGGCTACGCTCCACGGCTTCCAGCGCCAGCACCTCCTCACGCTTCCGGATCTCTTCCTCCTCGGCGGGCGACCCCCTCAACGATGCAAGGGCAGCCCTGCGTGCGT
This sequence comes from Triticum urartu, assembly GCF_056163025.1. NCBI lineage: Eukaryota > Viridiplantae > Streptophyta > Magnoliopsida > Poales > Poaceae > Triticum > Triticum urartu. The sequence goes on from NC_141875.1 coordinate 246,928,823, forward strand.
CCACCTACTGATCCAAGACAGCGCTCTAGGCTTGGAGCTCCCACGCGTGTTTCTCCGCGGCCTCAGGACGGCGGTCAGCTTCTGGAGCCTCCTCCAAGGCTCGGGAGCAGGCCTCATGAGAGGCTGCAAGGGAAGCCTCAGCCTTCACGTTATCCAGCTCGCGCTGGTAGCGCCAGAGGTTGATGGCCACCTTTAGCTTGTGGCACTCCTCCGCCAACCGAAGACCCTTGGCCTCAAGGCACGCGTCGACACCCACAAGTTCTTCGCCGAGTCAGTTCATCGCGCCCATGCCTCCTGGAAGAGCTCATGACGAACAACGCTCCCCGTGCTCGAACTCGAGCGCACGACCCATCTCGCCCTCCGCTACGGGGGCTGTGGGAGACGCCCGATGCGGTGCGCCCCCTCTCAATGGGGGGCTGGGGGCTGGCGCCGCCCCAGGCGCCAGCTGGGCCTCGCAAGGGGCCCGAACTAAACGGGCCCCACTACTTGAAGAAGACCCCAGGATCGAAGCTAGCCAGCCGCCGACCGCGACCAGGGGAGGAGCCCTTGGAACGCTTGCTGCGCTCCAGGAAAGGCCACGAAGAAAGGAGGGCAAAGGCGCAAGCTTAGGACGCCTTGATGACAGACCAACTCCCATGGTTGACCCCACGTCATGGAAAGTGCACGAGCCTGCAGTGCTCGAGCTTGGCGGGTGCAACGGGACGAGGGGGAGCTGCTTCTCAGGAGATTTCACGGCCTTGGAAGAAGGGATCCTGAGGAGACAATCGTCAGGAAGGAAAGCAGCACACAGAAGATCACCAGGATCTGGTACTTACTCATTAATGATGATATACTTCCTCCGTTTCAACGACCCGAAGGTGCCGCCACCGCAGCTCAGGGACCCCTTTCTCTTGCGGAGTTCTGCGAAGTCCATGCACAGCCGGCCGAAGCACTGGACATGGAGGCCGACACGAGGCGCGGCTGGAGAAGTGCTTGGAGGGGCAGCCTCATAAGCGTCAGGCCGAGGAGAGCTGGCTGGCTCCGCCTCGCGGTGACTTGCCGAGGCCTCGGGAGCCCCGGCCGCGGGAGGCGCGGGCGACATCGCCCCTTCGACCGCCGCCCCGGTGCAAGAGTCACGAGGCCCCGAGGTCGACTCTTCAGGAGCCCTGGGCGGCACCGGCATCTCTCCACATTCACTATCGGCCCCCAGTGGTGTACGCCCCCCTACACCAACACTTGGGGCGAGCTCGGCGCGAGTGTCAGGAAAAGGAACCACGACGATGGGGTTCTCGCGGGGCCCCACGAGGCCAGCTGGGCACAACCCCCACTCGTCGAAGGAGGGCATCCACTCCGCGAAGGTCAACTTGTTCGAGCAGCGGTACAGAACACAACTCTTCCTCGGCAAGTCGTCCAGCAACGGGACGCCCCTCAGGACCTCAAGCACTGTTTGCCGCGCCTCATGGGGGAGCTTAGACTCCTGAAGTCTCATGTGGTCCTGGCTGTTGAGGAAGGCCTACATTCGCAAGGAGTGGCGCTGAAGCGGAGCAATCCGGCGCCGGACGAACTCCCTTAGCACCATAGGTGCAGTCACGCCAAGGTCTTTGAGCCATCTCAATCTGAGCCAGATAGGGACAAGGTGCATATTGGTGAGCCTCCGGTGGCACCAACCGGAGTTAGGAATGGCGGGCTCTGACGAAGAGGAGAGCAGGGGCTGAGCACTCCGGCGTCAACAAACACCCACCGTGTCCGGAACCCGCTTGTGGATGGTGGAAGCTCGAAGTCGATCCCGTCGCCGGTCATCGCCACCACGGCTTGAAAGCTCAAGCATCCGGAGCTCTGCTGAGGATCAATCAGATGCAGCAAGAAGAAGTGGCAGAAAAGAGCCACGGAAGGAGCAATGCCTACCATGGCCTCGCAAACAAAGGCGGAGATGGCAAGAAGGGTCATGGATTGGGGATCAAGGTGCAGCATGTGGATCTGATAGTGGGAAAGCACTGCGTTGAGGAAAGCAGAGAAAGGGAGGACCAAGCCGGCCTAGAGGGCGTCGATGAAGAAGGGGACCTCAGTGGCCGTTCGGTCAACGCGAGCACGGGATGCGGGCCAAGCCACTGTCTCCCCCCACTCATTGAAGCTGGATGTGAGCATGGGACGCACCTTGCCCATGGCCTCATCGTTAAGCACCAGCGATTGGCCTACTACGGGCTCGGTGGCCCGGGGTGCACTAGCCGAAGACAGAGGCTTCTTCCCCTTATCCGCTTGCAGAGCTAAGGTCAGATTGGAAAGAGGAGCAGAGTCTGGGGGGAAGCAGAGGAATTGGAGGAGAATGGCGCAAGCGATAGAAGAATAACCGTGTATACCGCAGTGGCCGTTTAGCCAGGCGGGTATCAAGGCAGCATGGGGAAGCGGAGACGCCCACCTCCAATCAACCATGAAAGCACAGGTGCTCCCTAGGTGGTTTTGGTAATTAATGACAACATATCTCTTGTTGGACTAACACTTTTACCTAGTATGTTTCAGATAAGTTCAACAATGAAGTGGCATGGACTAGAGGATGTGGAACCCCTTCAAAATGCTAAGGACAAAGGATTGGCTCAAGCTCCAAGCACAAGACTCCACATTTTCTATTTTAGTGATCCAAGATCACATTGAGTCTATAGGAAAGCCAATACTATCAAGAGGGGATGAGTTGTTGTGTAATGGCTTGCTTGCTCAAAATGCTTAGTGATATGCTCCAAAACCCTCAACTACCTTCCCACATCCACATATGACCTAAACCAAAAGTCAAACTCGGCCCCACCGATTCTTTCTATCCGGAGCCACCGAGTTCAGTTGACATAGCCACCGCCAGAAACCCTAATCAGTTTGGTCTCACCGATGGGATCTCGGTCTCACCGAGATGGGCTTGCAAACTCTCTGTTACCTATTGCAATATTTTCGGTCCCACCGAGACATGCAATCGGCCCCACCGAGTTTGCTTGGCCAACTCTCTGTTTCACTTATTACCCAAATCGGTCCCACCGAGTTTGAGTAATCGGTCAAACCGAGTTTTGGATTTACCCTAACCCTAGCACATCGGTCCCACCGAAAACCATAACGGTCACTAGATTTGCTGAATCGGTTTGACCGAGTTTATCAATTCGGTCCCACCGAGATTGGCAAGTTGTGTGTAACGGTTAGATTTTGTGTGGAGGCTATATATACCCCTCCACCCACTCTTCATTTGTGGAGAGAGCCATCAGAACATACCTACACTTCCAATACACATTTTCTAAGAAAGAACCACCTACTCATGTGTTGAGCCCAAGATATTCCATTCCCACCATATGAATCTTGATCTCTAGCCTTCCCCAAGTTGCTTTCCACTCAAATCTTCTCTCCACCAAATCCATATCCTGTGACAGAGAGTTGAGTGTTGGGGAGACTATCATTTGAAGCACAAGAGCAAGGAGTTCATCATCAACACACCATTTGTTACTTATTGGAGAGTGGTGTCTCCTAGATTGGCTAGGTGTCACTTGGGAGCCTCCGACAAAGATTGTGGAGTTGAACCAAGGAGTTTGTGAGGGCAAGGAGATCGCCTACTTTGTGAAGATCTACCGCTAGTGAGGCAAGTCCTTCGTGGGCGATGGCCATGATGGGATAGACAAGGTTGCTTCTTCGTGGACCCTTCGTGGGTGGAGCCCTCCGTGGACTCGCGCAACCGTTACCCTTCATGGGTTGAAGTCTCCATCAACATGGATGTATGATAGCACCACCTATCGGAATCACGACAAAAACATCCGTGTCTCCAATTACGTTTGAATTCTCCAAACCCTTCCCTTTACATTCTTGCAAGTTGCATGCTTTACTTTCTGCTACTCATATACTAGTTGCATGCTTGCTTGAAATGTATTGTGTTTGTTAAACTTGTGCCAAAACTCCACTTCAACCTAAAGAAATTAAAAACTGCAACTTTTGGTACTTAGTGTCTAATCACCCCCCCTCTAGACACCTCTTCTCGATCCTTTCAAACCGCCACGCGTTGACCGAGGCCACAGGCTGTTGGGGCCCGCAGCGCTCCGCACTTGACCCTTGGCTTCGCCTCGAAGCCAAGCCCGACCGCGCCTTGGGCCCGGGGGCTACTGTTGTCGTTCTAGGAATGGGGGTCCCCAGACTTGTCTGCATGTGGCCCACGACGTGGCTTTGCTGGCAGGCCTGTACAACCCATCTTCATCAACAAGGAATCAAGACCCTCGCGAGGGGCCAAGCCTCGCGAGGCGGACGACCCAGGACCTCCTCAGGAGCGGCCTCACCAGGCTGGCTCGCGAGGGGCGGAGAGTTCAAGGCCGGGCAAACCTCGCGAGGTTCGCGTGACGTAAGCCATGACGATCAAGACCAGGCGGGCGCCAGGCAGGCGCCAGCGCGCGCAGCGTCCTTGTTTCCTCTTTGGTGCTAAGGGGGCAAGCGCAGGCGCGGAGTACCGAGGCATCAAGCAAAGGTTGCCATATTGGTGCAACGAGACAAAGACCAGAAGGATGGCAAGACGGAGGTCACCATGGAGCCCTAGACGGTGTCACCACCAGAGCCTTTGGTAGGCGAAGACTGCTTTTGTCAGGATAGCTTGTACTAGCTATCCCCTATTGAATTGGCCGTTGTTGGCTCCCTTCCCGCTCAATATTTGTGGAGAGGACCATGGCCTCTATAAATAGGATTAGCCACCACAATAGGAGGGGACGGGCCTCGAATCCACCCGCACAACAACCAGTTTGCTAAGCGCAAGAACACCTGAACCTCAGGAGGCTGTTCTTCCCCTTGTATTGTTCATCCTCAGCCCAAGAGGCAATCCACCACCACCACACTGGAGTAGGGTATTACACCACAACGGTGGCCGAACTAGTATAAATCTTGTGTCCTTTGTGTCGCCAGTTCGTCGAGTTAGTTCATGAGATCTTAGCTAAGTTAGAACACAGATCTATAGGGGGGAGATCTTCGCATGCACCCCAGTGTTTGAACCTTAAGGGTTTTGCCGGAACCCGTGATCCGACAGTTGTGTGTGATGCCTTCCTCCGCATCCCACCCCAATTCGGATTGTGGTTAAAGATCTTCTATGTGAAGCCGAAGGTGGTGGGCGGTCAACACGCAGAGTGTGGAGGCGCCATGGTGAGCAAGATGTTGAATGTAACATGGCCCAAAGGTACCTTCATGGAGACCGTCAAAGGGTGGCAACAGCAATGGTTCTACGTCACAGAGCCTTGCGACGCCACTTGGGTTGCGGCTCCTAAATTCCAGTCCTGCGCTCCGATGCGGCTCACCTCCTGGCTAGAGAAGGGCCTAGACTGGTCTTCATCAGACGAACTGACAGCGCTTCAGACGCGCATCAGGAGCATGGTGGACAAGAACGTTAGGCTTGTCAATGTGATCTAGGTGATGCTTGCTCGTCGGATCCTTCTGTGCCAAAGCCGGACTTGCCATTTGTGGGAGTTCGATCCAGCCAACCACTAGACCTTGCAACAGTTCTTTGGCACTACGCACGAAGACATCTGGAGGGTGCTGTTTAAGGCCAACGAGACATGGCCGGTGACGACCGAGGACCGCAGGCATGACCTAGCCCATCCCGCCAGTGCAGTAAGTTTTCCGTATTTCAAGGTGTATCCTTTACTTGCATACTCAAGGAAGACGTCTAAGCTTCCCCATTCATTTTTTCAGGGCTGGGCAAAGAAGGCGGGAGTGGATCCAGTGTCCGGCTCTGCTACCCAAAAACCCAACAATCGCTCTTTTGACAAAGATGCTGGTTCCGGCACCCTACCAAGCGCTGGAGAAGAAGGCCAAGGAGACCAGGAGTGGTCTCCGCCGTAAGGGCACTTCAGACGTGACGTCCGAAGACGCCGAGACCCACTCCTCCATATCAAGGACGACAAGGAGGAGGAGGAGAGTAATTCTCCCTCGGAGGGTGGAAGGAAGAAAAGGGCGGCCTCCACACATCTGGAGGCAGAGGCGTCCAAGAGGGGGGATATATCCCTCACAGAGAACTCCGCGTGGGACATCGACAGCAGCTTCGAGTGGTGCCCCAGGAACAAGCCCCTGGCCGAATCGTAAGTACTTAAAGACGCACGCACATATCCGGCTCCTTTACTTCATGGTTTTAACATGCTGAATCATGTGCTATAGTCCGGCCCGTTCCGACCTCGAAGCGATCCTTGATACGTCTCCAACGTATCTATAATTTTTGATTGTTCCATGCTATTATATTATTTGTTTTGGATGTTAACGGGCTTTATTTTACACTTTTATATTATTTTTGGGACTAACCTACTAACCCAAGCCCAATGCAAATTGTTGTTTTTTTGCCCATTTTAGCGTTTCACAGAAAAGGAATATCAAATGGAATCCAAACGGAATGAAACCTTCGAGAGAGTTATTTTTGGAACAAACGTGATCCAGAGGACTTGGAGTGTACGTCAAGAAACAAACAAGGAGTCCATGAGGCGGGGGGCATCCAAACCCCCCTGGGCGCGCCCTCCCCCTCGTGGGCCCCTCATGGCTCAACCGACCTACTTCTTCCTCCTATATATATATATATATATATATTCATATACCCCAAAAACATCCAGGAGCACCACGAAACCCTATTTCCACCGCTGCAACCTTCTGTACCCAAGAGAGCCCATCTTGGGGCCTTTTCCGGAGCTCCGCCGGAGGGGGCATCGATCACGGAGGGCCTCTACATCAACTCCATGGCCTCTCCGGTGATGTGTGAGTTGTTTACTTCAGACCTTCGGGTCCATACTTATTAGCTAGAGGCTTCTTCTCTCTCTTTGGATCTCAATACAAAGTTCTCCTCGATCTTCATGGAGATCTATTCGATGTAACTCTTTTTGCGGTGTGTTTGTCGAGATCCGATGAATTGTGGGTTTATGATCAAGTCTATCTATGAACAATATTTTATTCTTCTCTCAAATCTTTTATGTATGATTGGTTATCTTTGCAAGTCTCTTCAAATTATCAGTTTGGTTTGGCCTACTAGATTGATCTTTCTTGCAATGGGAGAAGTGCTTAGCGTGACAAAAAGAGAAACTACACGTATTGTATTATTGCCAACGAGGATAAAAATATGGGGTTTATATCATATTGCTTGAGTTTATCCCTCTACATCATGTCATCTTGCCTAATGCGTTACTCTGTTCTTATGAACTTAATACTCTAGATGCATGCTGGATAGCGGTCGATGTGTGGAGTAATAGTAGTAGACGCAGGTAGGAGTCGGTCCACTTTTCACGGACGTGATGCCTATATACATGATCATGCCTAGATATTCTCATAATTATTCGCTTTTCTATCAATTGCTCGACAGTAATTTGTTCACGCACCGTAATACTTATGCTATCTTGAGAGAAGCCACTAGTGAAACCTATGGCCCCTGGGTCTATCTTTTATCATATAAGTTTCCAATCTATTTTATTTTGCAATCTTTACTTTTACTCTTTATCATAAACATACCAAAAATATTTATCTTATTATTATCTCTATCAGATCTCACTCTCGTAAGTGAATGTGAAGGGATTGACAACCCCTTTATCGTGTTGGTTGCGAGGTTCTTATTTGTTTGTGTAGGTACAAGGGACTTGCATGTGGCCTCCTACTGGATTGATACCTTGGTTCTCAAAAACTAAGGGCAATACTTACGCTACTTTACTGCATCACCCTTTCCTCATCAAGGGAAAACCAACGCAGTGCTCAAGAGGTAGCAAGAAGGACTTCTGGCGCCGTTGACGGGGAGTCTACGCACAAGTCAAGACATACCAAGTACCCATCACAAACTCTTATCCCTCGCATTACATTATTTGCCATTTGCCTCTCGTTTTCCTCTCCCCCACTTCACCCTTGCTGTTTTATTCGCCCCCTTCTTCCATTCCCCTTCTCTTTTCTAGTTCGTCTCTTTTTGCTTGTTTCTTGTTTTCTTGTGTGTTGGATTGCTTGCTTATCATGATGGCTCAAGAAAATACTAAATTGAGTGATTTTTCCAATACCAACAATAATGATTTTATTCGCACTCCGGTTGCTCCTCTTACCGATGCTGAATCTTGTGAAATTAATGCTGCTTTGCTGAATCTTGTCATGAAAGATCCATTTTCCGGCCTTCCAAGTGAAGATGCCGCTACCCATCTAAACAACTTTGTTGATTTGTGTGATATGCAAAAGAAGAAAGATGTGGATAATGATATTGTTAAACTGAAGCTATTCCCATTTTCCCTTAGAGATCGTGCTAAAAGTTGGTTTTTGTCTTTGCCTAAAAATAGTATCGATTCATGGAATAAGTGCAAAGATGCTTTTATCTCTAAGTATTTCCTCCCACTAAGATCATCACTCTTAGAAACGATATTATGAATTTTAAGCAACTTGATCATGAACATGTTGCACAAGCTTGGGAGAGGATGAAATTAATGATACGTAATTGTCCTACACATGGTGTGAATCTTTGGATGATTATACAAAAATTTATGCCGGATTGAGCTTTGCTTCTAGAAATCTTTTAGATTCGGCCATGGGAGGCACTTTTATGGAAATCACTTTAGGAGAAGCTACTAAACTCCTAGATAATATTATGGTTAATTATTCTCAATGGCATACTGAAAGATCTACTAATAAAAAGGTGCATGCTACAGAAGAAATCAATGTTTTGAGTGGAAAGATGGATGAGCTTATGAAATTGTTTGCTAATAAGAGTGTTTCTTCTGATCCTAATGATATGCCTTTGTCTACCTTGATTTAGAATAATAATGAATCTATGGATGTGAATTTCTCTTGATGTTGATTCTTTGAAACTTAGATCTATCCCACCTAAGCATGATATCAATGAGTCTCTCAAAGCTATGAAAATTTCCATTGATGAGTGCAAAGAAAGAACCGCTAGGATGCGTGCAAAAAAAGATTGCTTTGTGAAAGCGTGTTCTTCTAGTTTCCATGATAATAATGATGAAGATCTAAAAGTTATTGACATGTCCCCTATTAAATCTTTGTTTTGAAATATGAATCTTGATAATGATGGGACTGGAGATGAGTCCCAATGATTCGGAGTTTTTAGACCTTGATGCAAAAATTGATAAAAGTGGGATTGGAAGATCAAAACTTTAAATAGCAATGAACCCACTATCTTGGATTTCAAGGAATTTAATTATGATAATTTCTCTTTGATAGATTGTATTTCCTTGTTGCAATCCGTGCTAAATTCTCCGCATGCTTATAGTCAAAATAAAGCTTTTACTAAACATATCGTTGATGCTTTAATGCAATCTTATGAGGAAAAGCTTGAATTGGAAGTTTATATCCTTAGAAAACTTTATGATGAGTGGGAACCTACTATTAAAATTAAAATTAAAGATCATGAATGCTTTGCTTTATGTGATTTGGGTGCTAGTGTTTCCACGATTCCTAAAACTTTGTGTGATTTGCTAGGTTTCCGTGAATTTGATGATTGTTCTTTAAACTTGCATCTTGCGGATTACACCATTAAGAAACCTATGGGGAGAATTAATGATGTTCTTATTGTCGCAAATAGTAATTATGTTCCCGTAGATTTCATTGTTCTTGATGTAGATTGCAATCCTTCATGTCCTATTATTCTTGGTAGACCTTTCCTTAGAACGATTGGTGCAATTATTGATATGAAAGAAGGGAATATTAGATTCAAATTTCCGTTAAGGAAGGGCGTGGAACAATTTCCTAGAAATAAAATTAAATTACCTTATGAATCTATTATGAGAGCCACTTATGGATTGCATACCAAAGATGATAATACCTAGATATCCTTGCTTTTATGCCTAGCTAGGGGCGTTAAACGATAGCGCTTGTTGGGAGGCAACCCAATTTTATTTTTTACTTGCTTTTTGATTCTGTTTAGAAATAAATAATTCATATAGCCTCTGTTTATATGTGGTTTTATGCTTTTAATTAGTGTTTGTGCCAAGTAGAACCTTTGGGAGGACTTGGGGAAAGTCTTTGCGATCTTGCTGTAAAAAAACAGAAACTTTAGCGCTCACGAGATTTTCTGCCATTTTTTACTGGATAGTGCTATTTAGTAAATTCTTTTTGAAGATGATTAATACATAAATTACTCACGTCCAGAAATTTACTTTAGTATTTTTAGGCTTCCAGAAGTATTCTAAACCTACATATTAATACAGACTATTCTGTTTTTGACAGATTCTGTTTTTCGTGTGTTGTTTGCTTATTTTGATGAATCTATGGCTAGTATTTGAGTGTATGAACCATAGAGAAGTTGGAATACAGTAGGTTTAACACCAATATAAATAAATAATGAGTTCATTAAAGTACCTTGAAGTGGTGGTTTGTTTTCTTTTACTAACGGAGCTCATGAGATTCTCTTTTAAGTTTTGTGTTGGGAAGTTTTCAAGTTTTGGGTAAAGATTTGATGGATTATGGAACAAGGAGTGGCAAGAGCCTAAGCTTGGGGATCCCCAAGGCACCCCAAGGTAAAATCCAAGGACAACCAAAACCATAATCTTGGGGATGCCCCGGAAGGCATCCCCTCTTTCGTCTTCGTCCATCGGTAACTTTACTTGGAGCTATATTTTTATTCACCACATGATATGTGTTTTGCTTGGAGAGTCTTGTATTTTTTGAGTCTTTGCTTTTTAGTTTACCACAATCATCCTTGCTGTACACACCTTTTGGGAGAGACACACATGAATTGTAATATATTAGAATACTCTATGTGCTTCACTTATATCTTTTGAGCTAGATAATTTTGCTCTTGTACTTCGATTATATCTTTTAGAGCACGGCAGTGGTTTTATTTTATAGAAATTATTGATCTCCCATGCTTCACTTATATTATTATGAGAGTCCTTTAGAACAACATGGTAATTTTATTCAGTTACGAATTTAATCCTAATATGATAGGCATCAAAGATCGGTATAATAAAAACTATCATAAAAAGTGCATTGAATACTATGAGAAGTTTGATACTTGATGATTGTCTTGAGATATGGAGATGGTGATACTAGAGTCATGCTAGTTGAGTAGTTGTGAATTTGAGAAATACTTGTTCTAAAGTTTGTGATTCTCGTATCATGCACGTATGGTGAACCATTATGTGATGAAGTCGGAGCATGATTTATTTATTGATTGTCTTCCTTATGAGTGGCGGTCGGGGACAAGCGATGGTATTTTCCTACCAATCTATCCCCCTAGGAGCATGCATGTAGTACTCTGTTTCGATAACTAATAGATTTTTTCAATAATTATGTGAGTTATTTATGACTAATGTTGAGTCCATGGATTATATGCACTCTCACCCTTCCACCATTGCTAGCCTCTCTAGTACCGCGCAATTTTAGCCGGTACCATAAACCCACCATATACCTTCCATAGCCATTCCGAGATATATTGCCATGCAACTTTCCATCGTTCTGTTTATGACACGCTTCATCATTGTCATATTGCTTTGCATGATCATGTAGTTGAAATCATATTTGTGGCAAAGCCACCATTCATAATTCTTTCATACATGTCACTCATGAGTGATTGCATATCCCGGTACAATGCCGGAGGCATTCACATAGAGTCATATTTTGTTCTAAGAATTGAGTTGTAATTCTTGAGTTGTAAGTAAATAAAGTGTGATGATCATCATTATTAGAGCATTGTACCAAGTGAGGAAAGGGTGATGGAGACTATGATTCCCCCACAAGTCTAGATGAGACTCCAGACGAAAAAACAAGGCCAAAAAAAGATAAGAAGGCCCAAATAAAAAAATGAGAGAAAAAGAGAGAAGAGACAATGTTACTATACTTTTTGCACACTTGTGCTTCAAAGTAGCACCATGATCTTCATGATAGAGAGTCTCTTATGTTATCACTTTCATATACTAGTGGGAATTTTACATTATAGAACTTGGTTTGTATATTCCAATGATGGGCTTCCTCAAAATGCCCTAGGTCTTCGTGAGCGAGCAAGTTGGATGCACACCCACTTAGTTTCTTTTTGAGCTTTCATACACTTATAGCTCTAGTGCATCCGTTGCATGGAAATCCCTACTCACTCACATTGATATCTATTGATGGGCATCTCCATAGCCCATTGATACGCCTAGTTGATGTGAGACTATCTTCTCCTTTTTGTCTTCTCCACAACCACCATTTTATTCCACATATAGTGCTATGTCCATGGCTCACGCTCATGTATTGCGTGAAGATTGAAAAAGTTTGAGAACATCAAAAGTATGAAACAATTTCTTGGCTTGTCATCGGGGTTGTGCATGATTTAAATACTTTGTGTGGTGAAGATAGAGCATAGCCAGACTATATGATTTTGTAGGGATAACTTTCTTTGGCCATGTTATTTTGAGAAGACATAATTGCTTAGTTAGTATGCTTGTAGTATTATTATTTCTATGTCAATATTAGACTTTTGTCTTGAATCTTTCGGATCTGAATATTCATGCCACAATAAAGAGAATTACATTGAAAATTATGTTTGGTAGAATTCCACATCAAAAATTCTGTTTTTATCGTTTACCTACTCGAGGACGAGCAGGAATTAAGCTTGGGGATCCTTGATACGTCTCCAACGTATCTATAATTTTTTATTGTTCCATGCTATTATATTATTTGTTTTGGATGTTAATGGGCTTTATTTTACACTTTTATATTATTTTTGGGACTAACCTACTAACCCACAGCCCAGTGCAAATTGCTGTTATTTTGCCTATTTCAGTGTTTTGCAGAAAAGGAATATCAACCGGAATCCAAACGGAATGAAACCTTCGGGAGAGTTATTTTTGGAACAAACGTGATCCAGAGGACTTGGAGTGGACGTCAAGAAACAAACGAGGAGTCCACGAGGCACGGGCGCGCGCCTACCCCCCTGGGCGCGCCCTCCCCCTCGTGGGCCCGTCGTGGCTCAACCGACCTACTTCATCCTCCAATATATATTCATATACCCCAAAAACATCCAGGAGCACCAGGAGACCCTATTTCCACCGCCGCAACCTTCTGTACCCAAGAGATCCCATCTTGGGTCCTTTTCCAGAGCTCCGACGGAGGGGGCATCGATCACAGAGGGCCTCTACATCAACTCCATGGCCTCTCCGGTGATGTGTGAGTAGTTTACTTCAGACCTTCGGGTCCATAGTTATTAGCTGGATGGCTTCTTCTCTCTCTTTGGATCTCAATACAAAGTTCTCCTCGATCTTCTTGGAGATCTATTCGATGTAACTTTTTTTGCGGTGTGTTTGTCGAGATCCGATGAATTGTGGGTATATGATCAAGTCTATCTATGAACAATGTTTGATTCTTCTCTGAAATCTTTTATGTATGATTGGTTATCTTTGCAAGTCTCTTCGAATTATCAGTTTGGTTTGGCCTACTAGCTTGATCTTTCTTGCAATGGGAGAAGTGCTTAGCTTTGGGTTCAATCTTGCGGTGCTCGATCCCAGTGACATAAAGGGAAACGACACGTATTGTATTGTTGCCATCGAGGATAAAAAGATGGGGTTTATATGATATTGCTTGAGTTTAACCCTCTACATCATGTCATCTTGCCTAATGCTTTACTTTGTTCTTATGAACTTAATACTCTAGATGCATGCTGGATAGCGGTCAATGTGTGGACTAATAGTAGTAGATGCAGGCAGGAGTCGGTCTACTTGTCACGGACGTGATGCCTATATACATGATCATGCCTAGATGTTCTCATAATTATTCGCTTTTCTATCAATTGCTTGGCAGTAATTTGTTCACCCACCATAATACTTATGCTATCCTGAGATAAGCCACTAGTGAAACCTATGGCCCCCGAGTCTATCTTTTATCATATAAGTTTCCAATCTATTTTATTTTGCAATCTTTACTTTTACTCTTTATCATAAAAATACCAAAAATATTTATTTTATTATTATTATCTCTATCAGATCTCACTCTCGTAAGTGATCGTGAAGGGATTGACAACCCCTTTATCGCGTTGGTTGCAAGGTTCTTATTTGTTCGTGTAGGTACAAGGGACTTGCGTGTGGCCTCCTACTGGATTGAAAAAACTGAGGGAAATACTTACGCTACTTTGCTACATCACCCTTTCCTCTTCATGGGAAAACCAACGCAATGCTCAAGCGGTAGCAATTCTCATCTTCGGGGAATTCGCTGGATCCGAAGGTGATGGACAGGGGGTCCCTTCCGGCGGCCTCTTCTCCCAAGGCCATGGATAACACCGTGGTGCTGTCCCGAAGTACCTCCCCAGGCCAGGGAGAGACGCAGGAGGCCTTCAGGGTGGCGCCAGAGGGCGAACCCTCGGCCGCCGGACACATGGGGGAGAAAATCCCCATGGAGGCTGGCGATGGGGGCCATATCCAATCCGGCCCCCATCCGAATACAATTTCGGAGACCTATACAGCTCCGGAATCCAGCAAGCTGCCTCCGTTTAAAGAAGGAGGTGCACCAATTCCACCGGTGACCTCTGTCCATCCAGAGGCACCAGATACTCTACTGGAAGCGCTGCGAAGCACTTCCATTGTTGAGGAACACTGTACCCTCATGGGTACGGTGGTTGAGAGGATTCACACCGCGAAGAGCAGGCTGACCGAAGCCTCCACAAGCCTTCTGGCAGGCTTTGAGGTATGAAACCCAATTTATGCAAAAGGAATGCCATAGCAAGACAGTAGCCCCTGATACACTGTCCGGTGATCGAAAGGAAAAGCCGGACAGAGGATCAAGTAATTTTTGCAGGAGACTAACCATACGTTTCTATGTGAATAAGTAGGCGTCTTTGCTGGCTGTGACCTCTCATGCTGCTAAGGTCTCCGGACTGAAGCAGAGTCTGGAGCGAACCGAGGAAGAGCTCGGCCGTGTGAAGAAACAACTGGAGGACCATCAAGGTATGCAATGACCTTGTGTAGGTTCAAAAATTATGAATGATTTGTGTTGACCATAGTGCTATGATATTTTGCAGGAGCGGCGACCGAGGTGGAGACCCTCAAGAAGATGCTGGCCGAAGCCCAGGAGAGAGCAGTAAAGAAACAAGCCGCTCGCGAGAAACATGAGGCCAGGGTTGGTGAGGTCCAGCAGGAGCTCCAGGACGCCGTGAAGAAATGCGAGTCCTTGGGGTGCAATGTTGCAGAGCAAGTGTCTGAACATGCCAAGGCCCGCCAAAGTGCACACGATGCCCAGGTTGAAGCCCAGGGCGCCCTCCAGGAAATCCAGGAGGCTAGAAAAAATGCGGCGGGTAAGGCCTTTATTATGCAGAGCAAGAATGTGAAGAAAAGGTTCCTCTTACTAACCCAGATTTGGAGTTCTCCAGGGGCGTATGCGGATCTGCCACACAGTGATGCCGACACTTCGGAATTCTTCCGAGCCAAAGAGGGGAGCTCGATGGAGAAGCTGTTGTGGTCGCAATACCTTGCACCAGAGCATCCGCTGCCCCTTAGAGATCAGCTGAAACAGCTGACCGAACTGCATAGGGTGGACGAAGTGTCCATGAAGGATTTTATAATCCGTCTGTGGCCGGCCAAAGCCATACCCAGCAGCTACTTTGGGCTCGTGAAGCGGCTGGTCAATGCCTGCCCTCGGCTTGATGCCATCAAGCGATCGGTCTGCATTGAAGGTGCGTGGATGGCCTCCGCCCGTGTCAAGTTGCAGTGGGCGAAGATGGACGCCGTCAAGCTCGCCACTGAGGGACCGCCCACGTGCAAGGAGCACCGCACGCCAGAGCAGTATTTTGAGGATGTCCTAAAGGGATCCCGCATTGTAGATGGCCAATATTCAAAATACATTATCTTTGAATGAAGTCATTCATGTTATCCCTTCCTGTATTGTGAAAGAAAGTCTTTATCTTTCCCTAATAATAAAGCACGCATTGACTCCGTGGGTTCACCGTCACAATACGCTTTTTCCGGTAAGTTTACGCTTTCACTTTTAATTTAAAACATATACGCGAGGTGGTACTATATGTTTTACGTCCCCAAACTTCTCACTAAAATTTCCTTAAAATGTTTTTTTCTTCATGGGCCTGCGATGTTACGCTCGGGCCGTTGTAGCCTTATTACGCTTTTGTCCTCGGCTCCACTCTGTTTAGGCTCACCTAGAGTGAAAGGACTCTACATTGATCATGCATAGGTTTCGTATTGGGCACATTACGTAGCTCCCACACCGGGTTCCTTATATAAATATAGGGTGAGATTGAGGAGACACCTGAGATCGAGGAGAGGCGAGATCGATCATGATAAAAACGATCCGCTGGTAGCGACGCATGCGGCCAGGCCGGCGACAAGGAAGCTAGGCCCTCAACCATTCTGAGTTGGCTAGGCGAGGAACCGCTGGGTGAAGCCTGCATAGGAAGGGTCATGTTAGCACACAACTAGAAGCTCGAGGACGACGCCTTTGGCAAACCAAATCGATTCCACCGTGACGTCTGTTGCAACGATGGCGAGTATTGCCAGAACCAATTTAAGCCGAGGCAACCTGTCCAACTATGATTGTGTATTGCGGGTTATCTCATGCTGATTGGATCGATGAGTCGTCTTGGGAAACTATAGTCCATCGTAATTCAAGTCCGACTGGTACACACAGGACACCCGCCGGGCAGCTTCCTCCCGTACACACCTACGCGCTGCACCACATCGACCCCTTGAGCTTCATGCTGCTCAGCGGCGGCAAGAGCAGGATCATCGGCAGCACGAAAACCAACAACGCCTACACAGCTCTAGCAACATCCAACATCACTATCATTGACTCATCCCAAGGGCGAGGCGGCCGTAGTAGTCTCGTCGTAGCAGAAGGTGTTGGCCGGGAAAGCATGGAGATGACACCGTCGTGATCTGATGCCCTCCTGCCCGGGTCGAGCTCATGGTATGAGGCAGCCGCAGGACATGGTAACGAGGACTCCCTGGTGTACTCCAGCCTCACCGATAGCCCTGTGTGAGGCAGCCATCATTGGACTGATTCTGCTATTGGGAGCAACCTCTGCGGCTCTACGTGGACAGCGTTCCCAGGCGGACGTCGCCGGCGGAAGGCTAGATCACATTAAACATTGACTACTCCTTCTTCAAGAAGGAACACATAAGTGGTGCTGGTATGATTGCCCAGCGACCTGACGGATCAGTTGTGCTGGCTTCCTGCAACTCCATCCAGAACTTCTCTGAGGCGGAGGAAGCTGAGGCTAAAGCGGCCTTTTCGAGTGTCAAACCCATGATTTCTACGGTCAGCAATGCTGTCCCTTTCAAAAAACTAAACAATATGAAGTGGTGTGGAATTGACAAAGAAACAAAGACATGTTTGCTCTGTCTAGAAGAGTGCGAAGTAGTACATACTACAGACTAAGTGAAAATGCAACAAGGCTGCCGACTCACTAGCTTAGACATGTTAGAGCATGGGGCGAGTGTTTGCACGGGGAGCCTGGAACACGTTTCCTGAGTTGATTAGAGAGCCTGTAATCCTTGATTGTAAAACTCATGTTACCCATTGATAAATAATGATATTTTCCCATTGATAAAAAGGGATATCGTGCGCACCACGCGGCTACAACACTATGGGCCGAGGCCCGGGGGTCCATGTTAGCACCGATCGAGCTACTGCCTGTGAAAAAGCGGGGTCTGGGAGAAAAAAATTATGGATGGAATTTTTTTCATGGATTTAGATTGGGAGAATTTTATTAAATGGAAGCAGGATCTTTTTGTCATGGATTTTAGATCAGTGGCTACTTTTGGGGCAAACAGGTGGGTCTACTTCCTTTATATATATATATATATTCTGCTTCAAATCAACAAATCACGTATCTAAGTTATTTGGAGGTTCAAAATTCAACATAAAATACAGGAAATTCTGATAAGGGTTTTCTGGTTCAGTGCAACACCATAATAATACATTCTGAAGTATTTCTAGCAATTTTTAGTATAACTTTTCTTCTCCAAAATTCAAAATCAAGTTTTATATTTGAAAGGGGTTTAATTAAAAAATAAGTGATTTTTGCATCCCAAGGATTATGAAAAATGTAGAAAACCTTATATTGGAAGATTTGAAATGCACACAATTCAAAGTAATTGTATTACATACCTATTATTATGAAAGGTTATGTCATCGGTATTAGGAGTGGATGATCAAATGGGCACCTCATATCTTCATCCTGACTAATCCCCACAAGTTTATCCTTCTTCATATGCTTCCTCTACTCCCACCCGAAGGAGACGAAGGCCTTAGCGGAGTGGTGTGGATGGCGATTACAGCGAATGGCTCTACTAGGCCTGGCATGTGTACCGTGTGGCCTCGCCGAAGCGACGGGCAGAGCAGGCGGTGGCGACAAGCTTAACCGCTGGTGTTTTCTTTCCCGTTGCAATGCACGGGCATGTTTCCTAGTGTAATATAATGTTTGTTATTTGAAAATTTTACCTCCCGTGCGGCCATTTTGTTAAATCTGAGAGTTGGCCAGTCATCGGCTTCAACCCCCATGTAGGTAGTACGGGGGTGTTCGGGATAAAACTAAACACTCTTGATCCAATAGTTTGGTCCTTGAAGAAGGTGTTTAGCGCAATGCACTAGGAAATCGGACTATGTGGCTTTAGTACTCTCACTCAGCCATAGGAGTTTGACAATAGAAATGTAGGCGCAGCCCCTAGTTAGTATTTAATCTGTACTAGGGTGTTGTAGACACCTGGTCGGGTAGAGGCCGATTCGTCGCATAATGCGGAAAAAATCGCAAAAGATTTGTAACCTCTGAATAGCTGACCAGCTCTCACTGTATCATGACAGTTAGTTTTCGGCTTTCTCTACTGAGGTGTTTGCTCGGATAAACCAGAAACACAATCACAGTAGTTCTCCCTTTACTACCCTAGCCAATAGGACGGAACATAAGGTAGCAAGCACAGGAGCCGGGAAACCCAACTATTGACCAAAGACATGATTCGGAGCCAATGCATATTATGCTAAATTCGGGGTGCCGGACTGTACTGTAAAAAGTGTTCGGACTTTGTTGCCATAGTATGGGGCATAATGAAGCCTCTGGCGAATCAAAGCGTACCAAAGTGTATGGGTGCAATCGATAAGAATGATAAAATGAAGTAGTAAGCTAGTGCCACGTAAGTTGGGCCACAAACTGTTTGCATTATAATTTGATTAATACGTCAAAGCATATTTGTACAAATAGTGCGATAAGCAACATGGATATTTAACATGCCAAGACCAAGGGGGAGCTGCGTGCGGGTGCCGAAAATAGGTAGAACGATCGTCAAGAACATCTAGAGATTCCCCCCACATGTCTGTACTACTTGCCGCCTTGGTGTATCTATCCTTCGAAAGGACCGATGCTCAGGCCGTCGAGAGGGGCCTGTGAAAAAGAGACCAAAAAATGGTAAAAAGGAAAAGGAAAATTATGTGTGTGAGCCGTATGATGGACCACAATCAAGTTACGCCTCTGTCTATGACCATGGTATTTTGAGTGCGTAGTTATGTACGCGCGGTACGTATGCAACCAGTTGGTTGGGACTGAGACAGAGGCCGAATTGCTAGCCGAGCTCCTGACGCGCAGGACTGTTCTGCTGCAGAGTAGTCCGGGCTCGTTTGACAGTGTCCGGGAAATTAAGGTACTGCTTGATAAGGTCGCTTTGTACTTCTGCTGCTAGGGCCACGGTGTGCTCCTTAGTACGGAGGGAGCGCTCCATGTTTCCGTTAACTGTTATGACACCACGTGGTCCGGGCATCTTAAGTTTGAGATAAGCATAATGTGACACCGCATTGAATCAAGCAAACACAGTTCGTCCGAGCAGTGTGTGATAGCCACTGCGGAAGGGGACGATGTCGAAGATCAATTCTTCGCTTCAAAAGTTGTCCGAAGATCCAAAGACAACATCCAATGTGATTGAACCAATGCAGCGGGCCTCTACACCTGGTATTACTCCTTTAAAGGTAGTTTTTGTGGGATTGATCCTTGATGGATCGATGCCCATTTTGCGGACTGTATCCTGATAGAGCAGGTCGAGGCTTCTGCCACCGTCCATGAGGACTCGCATGAGGTGGAATCCATCAATGACTGGGCCGAGGACTAGTGCGGCTGAACCGCCATGACGCATACTGGTCAGATGCTCCCTGTGATCAAAAGTAATCGGGTAGGACGACCATGGGTTGAATTTTGGGGCGACTGGCTATATCGCATAGACATCCCTGAGCGCACGTTTGCGCTCCCTCTTGGGGTTATGGGCGTACTATTGGTCAGTACGTGGAGGAGTTTAGTAAGTTATCTCACTATGCCCCAGATGACGTGGCCACGGATGCTGCGAAGCAGGAGAAGCTTATGGAGGGCTGGATGATGAGATGAGTATGCAGTTAATGGTGGCAACATTCAAAAACTACCAGGAGTTGGTAGATAAGGCTCTTATGATTGAAGGGAAGCAGTAGCAGATTGAGAACCACAAGAGGAAGTATGGGCAAGGGAAGTATAATATAGGAGCATCGCACAAGCCTAGTTTTACCCCAAACTCGGGAGGATATACCCATAATCATGGAGGCCACACTCACAATGGAGGAAGTTCTCATAACCACAATGACCCAAAGAATGGGAATGGGAATGGAGCGAGCAGCAATCAGAACCGCTCTAACCCAGCCACACCCGCCAAGAAGGACCAGAGTCACGTTACATGTTTCAAGTGCGGGAAGAACGGGCACTACGCCAATGATTGTCTAGAGTTGAAGAATGGTAATGGTAATGGAAGCTAGGGGAAGAAGCCCAACCCTTTCAACAGGGGACAAGTGAACCACATGAATGAGGAGGAGGTTGAAGAGCAGCTAGATGTAGTGATCGGTAAGTTTTTGGTTAAGTCATTTACCGCTCTCGTTCTTTTTGATATTTGTGCATCGCATTCATACATTTCAAGGGGATTTATGGACAAGTTTAAGTTACCCACCTTAGCCCTTAGGACACCCTTGCTAGTGAGCTCACCAGGTGCAGAGTATATGGCTAGCCGATGGTGCGACCGGATACCCTTAACCATTGGTAGCCATGTTTTCCCCTCAGACCTAATAATTTTGGAATCCCAAGGATTGGATGTGATACTGGGGATCGATTGGTTATCAAAGTATGGAGGAAACAGTGATTGCGCTAGTAGGTCAATTCTACTCACCACCCCGGAGGGAAAAAGGATTAAGTATGTATCCAGGCATACTCCTAAGAGCACTCACCTAAATTCTCTCACGGGAGTTGTTCAGGATGAAGTGCTTGTAGTGAAGGATTACCCGAATGTATTTCCAGAGGAATTACCAGGCATGCCCCTAGATCGAGACATTGAGTTTTTGATAGAGTTACTACCAGGCACCGGGCCAATATCAAAGAGACCCTGCTAGATACCCGCGAATGATCTGGAGGAGATTAAGAAGAAGATCAAGGAGTTATTGGAGAAAGGTTACATTTGACGAAGTTCATCACCATGGGGAGCCCCGGTGCTCTTGGTTGAGAAGAAAGATAAGTCCCTGAGAATGGTTGTTGATTATCGGGCATTGAATGAAGTGACGATCAAGAACAAGTACCCACTGCTGATGATCAATGATTTGTTTGATCAGTTGCAAGCAGGTAAAGTGTTTTCGATGATCGACCTGCGATCAGGATATCACCAACTAAAAATCTAAGAACATGATATACCTAAGACAGCCTTCACCACAAGGTACGGGCTATATGAGTACACGGTTATGTCATTTGGATTGACTAATGCCCCTGCCTATTTAATGAGCATGATGAATAAGGTATTCATAGAGTTCTTGGATAAGTTTGTTGTGGTGTTTATTGATGATATTCTGGTATGCTCGAACAATGAAGAGCAAAACAAGGAGCATTTGCGTTTAGTTCTTGAGAAGCTCAGGGAACATCAGTTATATGCCAAGTTCAGCAAATGTGAGTTTTGGTTGAAGGAAGTTGGATTTCTTGGCCAAGTTATATCAGGAGAAGGTATAGAAGTAGACCCTACCAAGGTTAAGTTAGTCACTAAGTGGTTGGCACCCACCTCAGTGGGAGAGATCCGCAGTTTTTCTGGTCCTCGCGGGATATTATCGGAAATTCATTGAGAATTTCTCGAAGATTGCGAAGCCCATGACGGAGTTGTTGAAGAAGGACACTAAGTTCAATCGGACGGATGAATGTGAGGAGAAGTTTTCAGGAGTTGAAGAAACGTTTGACTACGGCCCCAGTACTGATTCTGCCAGATATATGCAACGATTTCCAACTGTATTGCGACGCATCTCGCTTAGGACTTGGAGGTGTACTATGCAAGACGGAAGAGTTGTTCCGTATGCCTCACGACAACTTCAACCGCATGAGTTGAATTATCCACACATGATTTGGAGTTAGCAGCTGTAGTGCATGCACTCAAAACCTGGAGCCACTTTCTTATTGGAAATCATTGTGATGTGTACACGGATCATAAGATTTTGAAGTACATTTTCACACAGCAGGAGTTAAATCTCAGGCAAAGGAGATGGTTGGAGCTCATAAAGGATTACGATATGAAGTTGCACTGTCATCCAGGCAAGGCCAATGTTGTAGCAAACGCTTTGAGCCGGAAGAGTTATGCCAATACCTTAGTAAGAGGAGGTTTGCCAAAGGAGTTAGCACAAGATCCCAGGGAGCTTCATTTGGAGATTGTTCCTAGAGGTTTTGTTGCAGCAATGAAGGTTCAATTTACATTGTTGGGAAAGATCCGAGAAGCTCAGAAGGATGACAAAGAAATTGTCGAGATAAAGGAGAAGATGAGTGAAGGTAAGGCCAAAGGTTTTTGTGAGGATGAGCACGACACCTTGTGGTTTGAGGACCGAGTTTATGTGCCCAATAATGCAGAGATCAGGAAGTTGATACTTTAGGAAGCTCATGACACGCCATACTTGATACACCCCGGAAACACCAAGATGTATTTGGATTTTAAGGAACATTTCTGGTGGACTGGTATGAAGAAGGATATTGCCGAGTATGTAGCCATATGTGATGTATGTCCGAGAGTGAAGGCAGAATAGCAGAAGCCAGCAGGATTACTGCAGCCTATGCCGATACCCGAATGGAAGTGGGACAAGCTTGGCATGAATTTTATCACCGAAATACCCAGGACCCGATCGGGATATGATTCTATCTGGGTAGTAGTGGACCGCTTTACCAAAGTAGCTCACTTTATCCCCGTGAAGACCACTTATACCAATGCGAAGTTAGCCAAGATATATATGACCAAGATCATATGTCTGCATGGAGTTCCAAGGACCATCATATTAGATAGAGGAACACAGTTTACTTCAAAGTTTTGGTACCAGCTGCACCAGACTTTGGGAACCAGGCTAGAGTTCAATACTGCTTTTCATCTGCAGACAGATGGACAGGCCGAGAGAGTAAAACAGATTCTGGAGGACATATTGAGAGCTTGTGCGCTAGATTATGGATCTAGTTGGGACGACAACTTGCCCTACGCGGAGTTCTCATACAACAATAGTTACCAGGCCAGTTTGAAGATGGCACCATTCGAAGCCCTGTATGGACGAAGGTGCAGGACACCGTTAATGTGGGATGAAGTTGGAGACCGTCAGTTGTTTGGACCATATTTGATTAAGGAGTCAAAAGGGAAGGTTAAACTGGTTCGAGATAGACTGAAGGTAGCTCAGTCCAGATAGAAGAGCTATGCAGACTCAAAACGCAAGGAGGTAGTCTATGAAGTTAGAGACAGAGCATATCTCAGTGTGTGACCGCTCCGAGGAGTTAAGAGATTTGGAGTCAAGGGAAAGTTAGCTCCGAGATTTGTAGGACCATACCAAGTTTTGGAACGTATGGGGGAGGTAGCCTACAAGTTGGAGTTACCCGAAGGACTGTCAGGAGTTCATGATGTATTTCACGTTTCCCAGTTGAAGAAGTGCCATGCAGAGATGGCCGATATCCCTTTGAGAGATACCGTGCCCCTGGAAGCAATTCAGTTGGATAGTTACCTGACCTATGAGGAGAAACCTGTTAAGATTCTCGAGTTTGCCAGCCGAGTTACTCGCAGCAAGGTTATCAAGTTTTCCAAAGTCCAGTGGAGCCACCATACCGAGGATGAAGCCACTTGGGAACGAGAGGATGATCTACGCAAAGAACACCCACACCTATTTTCTAGCCAACCCGAATCTCGATGGCGAGATTCATCTTAAGGGGGTAGGTTTGTAACATCCCAAATTTTCAATTTGGAATGTTATACATAGGTCATTCATGCATATCATATTTTACTGCATTTCTGTTTCGCGAATCCTCGAAATTCTAAGCAACTCAAGGACCCATAGAGAGAGTTGGGAATTTCGCTATTATCATATTTGAGTTCTCCCAAATTTTGAAAAGTGGATCATTTGGTTTTAATTATTTTTCCTGTCCAAAAATATTTCAAAGTAAAATATATGAGAGGAGATAATATGACTTCTCCAAAATAAAGGAAATATTAGAGGGAAAAAATTAAAATCGAATAAATGTTTTTATTTGGATTTTATTACAATTTTATTTGAATTATGAAAATATGCATTTTTTGAAATTGCATTAGAGGTCTAAATAAATGTTCACTTTGTCCGCAATATTATTAAAGGACTGTGAAAATTTATTTCAGTATTTTTTGGAGTCCGTTTAGTATTATTTTATTTGTTTTTCCGCGTCAAGATTTATTTTGAAAAGAAAGTGAACCGACCTACCGGGCCATGTCCGGCTAGGACTCCTGGCCCGGCTGGCTTTATAAGCCGAGGCCCACGACCCCCAAGGCCCAAGTCACGCCGCCGCCGAAACCCTAGCGCCACCCGAACCGTGCCGCCGCTGCCTCGCCACCCCGCCGCCGGACCCGACCCCGCCGTCGAGGTAGTAACCGCCGCCACCGCCGGTTTTCGCAAGAAAATCATTCGATTTTTTTAGAAACCCTAGTTCGATTTTTTATAGATTGGTTTTTCTTTGGTTTAGTTAAATAGCGGACGTTCGTCCGTACGTTCATTTTAACGAACGCCGTTGATCCGTTAGCCGCAGACAGCGAATGTTCGTTCGTTAGCCTGTTCGTCAGTTTTCTTTTTCCAGGGTTTTTTCGCGATTATTTTCGATCGCGGTTTCTTCCCTAATCTTCGTTCTAGTTTATCTTTTCCTCGTTTATCTGAATCAGGTGAAACGAGCGCCTATATCTTCGTCTCGAAGCCCTCTTTCTGTTTAACCAACTTTAAGAAGATTTTGATACTGTAAAATTTGACTTTAGTCCATATTAGTAATTGGGTCCTATTTCTTTCGTAGTTTGAGTTTCATTACTCCGTTTGATTTGGTTCTTTTTGCAAACAGGAGTTCTTTAGTTGAACTTTCTGGTTAGATGTTTTATTCGAAGTTTTCTCCGTGCATCTTTGCTTGATTGCATATGTATGCTATTGTTTGTTTGCGATAGAACACCCGGAGTGCGAAGCGTGCTACGACGAGTCTTTAGGATTTGCAGATCGTCAACAAGGCAAGTAACACATTGATCATACCCTTTTATTACCCATTATTTATATATTAGTTTCAACCCTCACACATTTCATTAGTAGGATCTCTTAACATGTGGGTCTGGGAAGTAGTTGATGAGGTAGAACCTATTGCCCTGTTTATTATCAAACCCATGGGAGTTACTTCTACGGTATGCTCATTGCCATGCTATGCTCGTAGACGTGGTTTTGGTTTGAGAGTATCCATGACAAATGTGAGATTGTTAATTAATGGTTCAACTTAAGATGGCAACTTTAATACACATGTGGGTGGAATTCTTGTGGGCACCTGGAAATATACCAGTGTTGTCCTAGGAGATCCTAGGGTTATACTATGTGATCCTCCTATGGTCCGCTACCCAGGCACAAAGGGATCGTAAGATTATTCATGCTTGAAACTTCCGTGTGCAGCCACAAGCTATTATGGGCTCTAGCATAGTGGATTAAGTTGCATGACCTCTTCTAGTGGTAGACTAGCAGATGTAGAGGATGCAGGTTGGTATGGTCTACCCGGGGTTAGAGTTAATGCTTCCGAAAAACTGTGTCTCGGTCATCCGTTTCTCAAACACCATGCAGTGCGAGAAATCCAACAGAGGAGATCGAGTCTTTTGGGGAAAAGTGTGCAAACCTCTGCAGAGTGTATAAACTAATCATGGTTAGCCGTGTCCCCGGTTATGGACGTCTTGAGTATCTGGTTCTTGAATTACCCATGGATCTCATCACTCTAAATTAACTTGTTGGGTTGATAATTACTTTTAATAGGGATTGAGATGGGGGTACCATTCTTAATGTTGTTTCAAATACCATGCTAGTTAAATAAAATATATTCCTTTGTTGTAGGGTAAAATTGGCTTTTCGCAAAAACTTTGTAACTATAGAGCCTCCACCAGCCATATATGCATGTAGTGATAGCATTTATTTGTTCATTGCTCTATTGTGTTACATTGCCAGCATATTCCATGTGCTGACCCGTTTTTGGGCTGCAACATATTATGTTGCAGACTTTTCAGACGACGGGTAAGATGCCATAGGTCGTTTGTCGTGCACTCAGCTATGCCGTTGGAGTTGATGGACTCACTTTATCTTCCAAGTCTTCCGCTGTTATCTTATTTAGATGGCCTTAAGCCATATTTATTGTAATAAGTTCTCTTTTGAGACATTTGATGTAATAAGTGTGTGATTGCTACTCTGTTATAAATCCTTCGAGTACTGTGTGTGTCAGCATTACTGATCCAGGGATGACACTGAAGCACAGAGACTTGACCATTTGAGGTCGAGTTGGTACAAGACATGAATCTTCCGAGCACGGCAACACACCCTGTCAAGCGCCCCACATCATTGACTGTCCTGGGTGCTTGAATTTTCTCCATAGCCTTGATCTTGTCTGGGTTGGCTTCGATCCCACGATGGGACACGAAGAACCCTAGTAGCTTGCCGGAGGGAACACCAAACACACACTTCTCCAGATTCAGCTTCAAGTTGAACTTGCGAAGATTAGCAAATGTCTCCTCCAAATCCTGGATGAGGGTTACTTTGTCCATGGTTTTGACCACAATATCATCCATATAAGCCTCAATATTTCTGTGGAGCTGCGGCTCAAAACCAATCTGGACTGCTCTTGCAAAAGTGGACCTGACACTCTTTAATCCAAAAGGCATGCGGACAAAGCAGTACGTACCACATGGGGTACTGAACAAGGCCTTCTCCTCGTCTTCCTTAGACATGAAGATCTAATGATACCCAGAATATGCATCCCAAAAGGAGAGCAAATCACAACCCGAAGTGGAGTCCATAATCTGGTTGATGCGCGACAAGGGAAATGGGTCCTTCAGGCAAACTTTATTGAGATCTCTGAAATCTATGCAAAGCCTCCATTTCCCGTTAGCCTTGCGTACAACCACCGGGTTTGCTAACCATGTTGGATTTAGAACTCCTCGGACCAGACCAGCTGCCTCAAGCTTCTTAACCTCTTCGGCAATGAACTGTTGCCTCTCCAAGGCCTGCTTCCGAACCTTCTGGTTGATAGGTTGGGCATGTGGGCAGACAACAAGGTGGTGCTCGATTACCTCCCTGGGAACACCGGGGATATCAGATGGTTTCTAGGAAAACACATCGATATTACCCACGGGAAGGCAGCGAGTGCGCCAGGAAAACACATCGATATCTGCGGGTGGCACTGATAGTGAAGGTACCATCAACGCCGGCCAGCCCTGCCGGGACCTTCTTCACCTGTGGTACAGCAACCTTAGATCTCTTGCTATTGGAACTCTCTGGCAAGTCATCAACAGGCGTAGCACACTCCGGGGAGGTACACTTCCCAGATTCCTTGCTAGTGTCCCTGCTATCCTTCTTCTTTCCTTTGTTTTCCTTGACAGGAACTGCCGCTGCCGTGGCCTCTGTCGTGACTGCGTCCTGATACATCTTTTCCACGCAAATGATTGTGTCTTTCTCATCTGATGGAATGGCAATGACTCCCACTAGCCCTGGCATCTTTAGGTTGTTCTAGGAGATGCCGCCATGAATTTTGCCAAGGCTGGGCGTCCAAGGATCCCATTGTACGGCAGGGGCGAGGTCAACCACATCAAACACAACCTTCTCAGTCTGGTAGTTCAATCCTCCCCAAATGTCACTGGCAACGTCATCTTTCCCTTAGGATGACTCCTACGGGGATTGATTCCTTGAAACATGCCCGTGACCTTTAGTTCCTCCTCTACTATCTGAAGCTTGTTGATCACCTTTGGGGAAATCAGATTCAACTCGGCCCTACTGTCAACCAACATCTTTGTGACTTTGAGGTTGTGAATTGTTGGCGAGACCAACAACGGAAAACATCCTACCGTGGTGGTGCGGTCAGGATGGTCCTCTTCGTCAAAGATGATGGGCATGCGTGACCATTTGACTGGCTTCCGAGACTCTGCCGCTGGCTCCACGGCCTTGACCTCGCGCTCCCACTGTTTGAGCTGGTGGTGAGAGGTGTGCAAAGATGCACCCCCCCTCAATGCATAGGGCGTCAGTGGCCTTCTGGAATTCCTGTTTGCTGGTTTCCTATTTATCCCCTCCATCACTCTCATCATTGCAAACTTCCTTCTCGCAGCCCCTGGCGGGCTTTCCTTGGTTCCGAAAAGCCCTGCCAGGGCGGTTTGCTTCACCGCCTCGGCCATTCTCATGAGCACCATTCTGACCTTTTTCCTTCTCACGCTTCTCATACTCAACCCTCTGCTTCTTGACGAGCTGCTCTACCTGATGACACTCTAGGAGATCATGGCCCTTGGTCTGATGAATCTTGCAATACGGCCCATCACCTTTCCCAGCTTTCTCGGCAGACGCAGCCTCCCGGTAATCAGTGCACGCGGAAACTTCCTTGCCGGGGACTTCAGCCTTAGCCTTCTTGCCGGTACTAGGTGTGCCCGATCCTTCAACGGTCATCACTACCTTATCCTTGCGCCTCTTGTTGCGCTTCTTGTTCTTCTTCTTCTGACTGGTGGATTTATCATCATCCTATGAGTCAATGTCGACGCAATCCTCCTCTGCAGGAAGTTTTCTCCCTTCCTCCACCCGAGCACACTTGTCCACCAAGGTGTAATGCTCCTTCATAGTCTTGGGCAATCATACATTCATTTCGGAATGTATTCTGCCGCACATTGGACTGGAAGGCTACTATCACTGCTGCCAAATGGATATCTGGGATATTTTTATGGACTCTGTTGAATCTCTGCAAAAATACTTCCGTCGAGTCTCTCCTTCTTTCTGCTGGAGAAGCTGCAAGTCACTGGGCCGTCTGGGTTCTTTATCGCCGCCCGTGAAGGCACCAATGAACTCATGGCATGGGTCAGCCCATGACGAAATGGAGTTCTCCGAGAGGTGCATCAGCCAAGACCTCACATTGGACTTGAGAGCCAAAGGGAAGTAGTTGGCAAACACCATATCATCTCTTCCCCCGGCAGCT
The DNA here is from genome assembly GCF_056163025.1 of Triticum urartu. NCBI lineage: Eukaryota > Viridiplantae > Streptophyta > Magnoliopsida > Poales > Poaceae > Triticum > Triticum urartu. The sequence goes on from NC_141875.1 coordinate 246,958,194, forward strand.
TGAACGACGATGGTGTAGATGCTCAAGAACTCTGCCGGGTTCAGCCTCCTGTCGTACTTCTCGAGTATCTCTGGCTTGAACGTGCGAGTGGATGGCCAGCGGACTTACCGTAGCTCACCAGTAAAGGTAGGGCACCCAACCTCGAAAGGCTGGTACCCGCCGTCCTCGAGCACAAGCTCATCGATGCCGAGGCCGTTGCACCCATTGGGCCGATGGTGGTCGTCGTGGCGTCGTTTAATGACGACGCACGCGCCTCCCCTTCGCCGGTCCTCCAGGGCTCACCGTTGGCCTCGACGTGCTTGAGGATCGGAAGAGGCCATTGAGACGTTGTTAGGTTCTAGATTCCGCAACTCCCGCGATCGCTGCCGTGGTGGGGACTGCATAGTGTGGGTGCCCCCTTCCGTATGGCCAGTAGTGCGGGCTGTTGTTGTCGCTTGGGGAGGTCGTGGCGGGCCAGACCGCTGTGAGCCCCCAGCCTCGGCGAAGCCAATCAGACTTTGGCTGGTGGCTCTCCACTCATCCATCTGATCGGCCGGCGGCGGGAACCTCAATAGTAGCTGGGCCCGTGCCATGGCCTCCGTAGCGGAGCTTGGCATCCGCAATAACAATGTAGACCGCGCCGTCACCCGGCTTCTGACGGTGCCAGCGGCGGCGGCGACGCACCATCGCTGTTACGAACCAGCCGCTTGGATGGCATGGTGACGCGGTGAAGATGCTTGAGGGCCAGCGGCTCCATTGGGCGCAGCTGCGGGGTTAACCCATCCCGGGGGAGGCGTGTGCCCTGCGGTCTCACCCATTACAGGGGCGGCCGGAGGGTGGCGATTCGCCCCATTTCGAGCGCCACCGATGTGGCTTTGCCCTTCGGCAAGGACAAGAGGTATGGACGGAATAACACCTTCGTTCGTACCTCGTGGAGGATGGCCACCAGGATGTTGCTCATGCTACTCTCCTCCGGTGCCTCCCGCCCCTGCTTCGGCCACGGGGGAGGTGGTGACAATGCCGCAGACGCCGACCACGTCCCCCGCAGCGCCCGCATCCTCCTGCGCCCCCGTGCCCTCTGCGGCATCGGTGGCCGCGTGCGGCAGAGCTTTCAAGGTGGACGAGTGAGCGAAGGCACTGGGCTTCTTTTTGAGCGCCATAGTCGATGGAGCCGTTGATGAGGAAATATGTCAATGAAGATGACACGCGGCTCACGCCTTCGGGTTCGGACAAGTGACAGCCCCTACCCGTCGCGCCAAAGATGTCACGGGAAACCACGGCCACCTATGGGACCAAGAGCCCCTTTTTGGTTCGGCGGGGGGATGGCGCATTGCACAAAGAGCGGAAGAACGTGAAACAGCACCGCGGAGATCACGCGGGCAATCTTTACCCAGGTTTTAGCCGCCGTGAGGCGTAAAACCCTACTCCTGCTTTGGTGGATTGATGGTGGAAAAAATGGTGGTGAACGTTGCGCACTTGCCTGGCAGGGTTGCCTTGGGGCGAGTGTGGCTACGTGTGTATGAGTGTGTGGAGGTCTGAATCGTTCAACCCCGTCTACAGTTTCCTTGGGCCTCCTTTTATAGATAGAAGGGGTCACCATAGTGGCAAATCAGTCATTATGCACTGATTAGATAGCAAAGCGTGCTATCATACCTAACTCTGCAGGCTGATAGAGCGCATTAAATGCGTCGCTCAATGTCGCATCTCAGCTTGCCTAGCATGGCCTGCCGGCTATTTTGCCAGCTTCGTGCCTGCTTGCTTGACACGTCGCAGGATGGGAGTCACTTTTAGGTGTTTTCCATATGAAGTGGCTGCCAAGTGGTGGATATCAGCCACTTAGTCACCTTAGAGCTTGACACCGCACTGATTGACGAATTGGGTCATGATGAGGTGGTGGAATGGGGCTGTTCTGCCTCCGTGAGTCCCGGCAGGCCTGCCGAGACGCCTCGAAGGTTTGCTTGTGGGGGAAAACCCCGTCCTCACCAGGATCGCCTGCCTGGCAAGGGAGGCTTTTCCTTTGGCAACATCTTGCTTCTCTGGCTCCTCTTGGTCTTCTTGATCCTCATGTTGGATCCTTCAAAGGGCTGGTCCCTTGCGCTCCAATCTGATCTTGGAGTTGTGGTCTTCTTCTCGTAACTGTGCACAGTCTGGGCAATAGACCCAGGGTTTGTTCCACCGACACGAGTCAGCGGAAGAAACAATATCTAAGTACATACATAAGTTAAACAAGTCTGCCTAAAGAAGGCTAGCACAAAAGCAACAACGACCGAAAAGGCAAGGCCTCCTGCCTGGGTGCCTCATAACTACTCCTGGTCATCGGTGATCTCCACATAGAAGTAGGCTCCACCAGGGTGGTAGCAGTCGTCAGTGGTGGCATCTGGCTCCTGGACTCCGTCATCTGATCACAGAAATCGGGTATAGGGAGAAAAGAGGTAGCAAAGCAACCTTGAGTACTCATACAAAGTACTCGCAAGACTTACATCAGGTCTAAGCTAAGTATGCATCAGTATCAAAGGAATGGACTGAACTGCAGAATGCCAGAAGAGAAGGGAAAGCCTAGCCTATCGAAGACTAGCATCTTGAAGCACCTTGTAGCATTAGAAGAGTGCAAATTAGCATAGAGATTCTTCCTCGACTACCTGTGAGAAAGCAATCCCGAAGCCACATATCCATTTCATGCCTCAGCATCCAGTTCTAGTTGTATCGATCGGGATAAAACTCGGAGCGTCCGTTACCATGGACATGACTATTCGAATAGATTAAACTCCCCTGCAGGGATACACAAACTTACCCAACATGCTCTATCAACTCTGGATGGACACACCATGAGGTCATGACCAACCTCGGCTGATCAACACGCCGCAGTCCTACCTAGGCTGAGCAAAGAGGCCAACACGCCGATTTACGTCCTAAGTGTGCAAGGGTCTTGGGACCATCGCCCTTTGCACTCCTACGCATTGCGTGGATGTTTGGGATCATTCCTGGCAACCTCCTTATAAAAGTCAGGTGTTTCGTGGGCCACCTGGGCGTGTGCCGCTAAATCGCCGACGTCGAAAGAGCTTTTGACTAATACGTATGACACAGAGTGCCCATACTTATTCCCACGTGGTGGTCAGTGCGAAAAGGTCAGAGGCCTACTCAGATCACATATCCAAACTGTTAGTGTCTTGGAGCGCGCGGTAACGAGCAAGGACTCACGATCACATGACACCGTTGCCCCGTCTCGTGGACTTACGGCAAAGGCCCGGCCGTGAAACATGTTGCTAGCTCAGTTGACGCACAAGTACGTCATGCAGCTGGTAGTACTGTGGTAGGTGTTGCAAGAACTAGGGCTATCTCTGCTTGTTTGGTGGCAGCTATTTGTTTTTGTTTCTCTTTTTTTGCAACTCGTGTAGCATGGGATGCCATGTTTGTAGAATTTTCTGCTGGACATTGACCTTATATTGCACCATCAGTACCAGCAGAATCTGCAGGATTCATCCGCTTCTCATTCCATGCCATTCTATGTTTCTTCCTCTTTCTATGTGCCATGTTAAGTCAAGCCGACAAGAAAAACGAATAAAAATTTAGTTCTTCAGAACAAATTGATGCATGATGTAGACGAACTGAACTTTGATGTTAGACAACCACATGATTGGAGGATGTAATATGTATGAAAAACAGGATGGAAGAGATAACCAGAACTATGATGTGTAAACTAAGAAGAAGACATTTCACCAAATTAGAAGCAATGCAATGGAAGGTAGACACCATATGAAAGATGCTACAAATATCGCTCTGCCAAGTTAACAGTGTCTCATCATAAATGGCGTTTAAAAAAATGTGAGGCAGTACAAGAAATAAATCATATGCAAGATGCAAACAACATCACACTACCATGTTAGAGGTCTCTCGTCATTAGTGCCATTGCATATTCAAAGCATTGCATATTCACAGCTTATGATGTGTAAACTAAGGAGAAGGCATTTCAACAAATTAGAAGCAATGAAATCTAGACACCATATGAAAGATGCAACGAATATCACTCTACCAAGTTAAAACTGTCTCGTCATAAGTGCCATTTCAACAAATTAGTAATACAAGCTAGAAAAGAATGTGAGATGTAACCTATATCACACTCCGAAGTCAAACATTCTTATGATAAGTGATTGTTGCAGGTTACACAACAGTAGTAATTTGATGTAAGAACATGGTGTGATAGACAGATATTGTATGTTCTAGAAACAGGAACATGTGTCTTATTCAAGTATAATGTGTAAAGTAAGCAGATGGAATTCAACAAAATTAGAAGCAATACAAGCTAGACATCACACATAACATGCAACCACATATAACAGTGCCAAGTTCGTGGGAGCACCGGTGATGCTGCACTAGGGGAGACGTGCTCATCATAAACACAGCTTTGTTGAGTGTCTATGCATGTGTTGTCTTGGAAATCATCTTGGGGGTGTGGAGGAGTAGAAACTATAGAGGCCCTCTGTTCGGAAGGAGAACCTTTATTCGCTGCCTTGCTAACTTCCTTCCGCTTTATTGATTTTGAATTGTCAAGTAAAACCGACAAGAAAAAGTAATAAAATTCTCTCTTCAGAACTCATTCATGCATGATACTGACAATCACTACTTTGATGTAAGGCAAACACATGATACCAGGATGGAATATCTACGAAAAACAGGACAGCATGGCATGTTCACAACTGTTTGTGTAAACTAAGCAGAAACCATTCCAGCAAATAAGAAGCAATGCAAGCTAGACACCACATAAAAGATGCAACCAATATGACTCTGCCAAGTTAAAAGCGTCCCATCATAAATGGAATTTCAACAAATTAGAAGCAGCGCATGCTATAAATCATATGAAAGATGCAACTAATATCGCACTGCATATACTAAAGGTGTCTCGTCATGTTGATTCATGCGGGATACAAAAAAACAATAGTTTTATGTAAGGACATGCTTAATAGACAGGTGTACAATGTACTAAATACAGGAAGGCATGTCACATTAACAGGTATAATGTATAAGCTAAGCAGACTAGCACATGCATTTTAACCATATTGGAAGAATTACAATCTAGACACCATATGCAACATGCAACCACATATCATGCTGCCAAGTTAGAGCAAGCACCTGCGATGCTAGTGTAGGGAAAATGCTGTAATCAACTACAGAGCTACGTTCACTATCTTCATCTAGCATTTCTGTTTCTTGAGAATCATGTCGGGAGGCTGACGCTGCATTCTTTAAATGAGGAGTAGTCCCCTTGCCTGCCTGCCTCGTCATAAGTGATTGATGAGGGATACACAAGAACATTAGTTTAATGTAAGAACATGGTTAATACACAGATGTACTAGTATGTACCAAAAACAGAAAGGCATGTCATATTCAAAGGTATGATGTGTAAGCTAAGCAGATGCAATTTAACCAAATTGGAAGCAATACAAGCTAGACATCCGACTGGAGTGGTGAGCATGATCATCTAGGACCTGAGAGCCTGGTAGGAGGCGGGCTGCTTCGCCACCATCGCCGCTTTTTAGTTGGCTTCTAGGTGATGCCTATCTTTGCTGGACTTGTCACTGGCTCGACCAGTGCCCTGACTAGCTATTTGTCTTCTGGTGCTCACGGGATGGTGGTTCATGTAAAAAAATATCTTTCCTTATCTTACCGATTTCGGCGTTTCGAATACAAGCTAGACATCATATGGAACATGCAACCACATATGACACCGCGAAGTTAAAGCAAGCACCTGAGATGGTGGTTCATTGCGATCGAGGTCATCAACTCCAGAGCTACGTTCCCCGTCTCCATCTGCTGACACTACACCCTTTGAAGCGTTGAAACGTGTCTTGCCTAGCCGCACACCAAACTAGAGCGACTTCTCTCTTTTCTTTTTGGCTTCTCTCATGGCAGCAGAGTCTGAAATACCCTTGCATAAAACACAACAGTGAGAGTAAGGGTGAAGTGTGTGCAGAACTAGTGCACTGTAAAAGTAGCAGATAGCAGGTGGCTGAAAAATAAATGATAGGAGACATATGATAGCTCTACAACATTGCATGGCAAACAAAATTAGATTCTACTCTGTATGATTTTGTAATATATGAGCACAGGGAATGCAGGTACTCCTCCAGCACACCACCACATGTGGTCATATCTAAGATAACAGTCGACTGAAAATAAATAGATTAGTCAATTTTTTAATGAACCATCCGATCTATAAGGACCGAGCAGATGGCCTTCGTCTACCTCCCGCAGTCACTGTTGACGATCTTTCTCGAACCGCCAGCGACCACCGGCCCAGACCCCTGCCTCCGCCGCCCCGCCCTCCCATCGACCTCACACCACCGCCGTGCTTGGCAGCGCCCCCAGGCCATCCCTTTAATCCCGGCCGACCTCCAGATCGGGCGCCAGTAGCTCTAGGCCGCAAACGCCCCTAAGATAAACACCAAGGCGCTGCTTCCCCAGCGTAACAGGCGTACTAGCGCCTGTTACGCCGGGGAATGCTTCCGTTAATTGGGAATCAAGTGGCCAGAAATTGAAAGTCAGGGGGGCGACGGACCTCTAGCTAAGGTGAAATAGTATATGAGGAGAAACCTTGTGCATCGCGAGTTACTAGGAACATCTAGTATCAAGAAGAAGCGATCAACTAGTGTCTTCTGTGGGATGAATACTATGCAAGCAGAGACGTAAGATTTGCACGAATAAGGGAAGAGGAGTACCTTTTTCGGTTGCCGGTGTGGTCACCTCCACAAGTCGTGCCGATTTTCTTCTTTTTACCGGGGAAACCGATGTTCTGGAGGGTGCAGGCTTGGACGAATCCATGGCCAAATTGTTGACTGTGTTGCCGTGGCCGTATGTCGGCGGAGGGGAAGCAGATCTGAGGCGGCAAAGGACGGCGTAGCAGGAACATCTCCGGTGCGGTGGAGGGTGGTGAAGTTGGAGAGGCAGCGGTGAGGTGCAGGATGGCGTGGTTGAACTGGCTCGGGTACGGACGGCTCGGCCTCGGCTTCAACTACTAGCCGTGGAGGGCGTTGTGGTTGAGGTTGCAGTGGACGACGACGTCGGGGTATCGGCTCCGGTGTGATGGAGGAGGGCGGCCGTTGATGGGTGGGATGGGGTGGCGGACGGAGGACGCCGGGGTTTCATGGCTGGTGGAGAGGTAGTTTTGGCGCCCACGGAGTACGAATGGGGAATCAGACGGGTGGGCGGGAACCATGTTTCGGTCTGGGACGCGCTTGTTTTTGACTTTTTTGAACAGAAGATGGGACGCGCTTGTTTGAAATTTGGGGAAAGTACAAACTTTGCCCCCCTCTTAAATTTCGGATCTACTGCAGGTCGGGGGTAGGATGGTAATCCCAGGTGTCCCAAATAGTGGGCGGGAGCGATTCGGCCGCGCGCATGTGTGCTTAGGCGGCCATTGTGTATGAATGTTTTTCGGATGCAGTTGCATGGCGTCTAGATGAAGCTACAAACCTACCCCAGTTTAGACCTTTGGACGTCGGGCCGGTAGGTTTCACGGGTCAGAGTTATTAGAAAAGTAATTTCCTTGTACTACCAAACATTGGTCTCATCCGGTTTCGGGCGAGTAGAGGCTCTTTTGGCGCTTCGTTCGAAATTTTGAAACACAAGCATTCACGTTTAGAGTACTCTTGAACTATACTCACGTTTATATTCGATTGCTAAAGCGATGCATTATCTGGAGTTCAAAATACTAACTATGTGGATCAGTTGTGTCGAATAATAACATAGACATGCTCAAATTCGATAGAATCTAGATGCCTGATGGATCAATGACTGCTCCTTATGCGAGTTGCAAATATCATGATCCCATCCTAATATTTGGATACAATTTATATCTTTAATCAATGTGTAGAGCAGTCTTTTATGTGTAGTTTCACTCTCCATCGGTGATCTCTCACACATGCTCACACACTCTCTCCCGAGGTGTCTTTCTCGCACACATGCTCTAGATATAACCCTCCCTCCCTCTCGTAACCATTTACAACTGTTTTCACTAACCTTTATCACCAGCACTCTTCCTCTCGCAAACATACACACGCACAATCCTCATCGACCCTTTCTATATACATGGACCTGCCTACGTGTCTCATGTACGCACATTATCTTTACGCCCGTCTCTCGCGCATTGTCTCACACCTCTCTTCCTAATCGACGAGTATGATTCTAGCAGAGCATTCTATACGATGCCCCTTAAAGTTAGGTTGGATGGATAGTAATATCAGAGATAAAGGGGTTACCTTAGTCCGAGAACCTAGGGTTACAAATCCTAGCCGGCTTTGTCAGTGGACACAGAGTCCTTCACAATTCTGCTATCTTTGTCTTGTACGACTAGTCATCCATGGGTCTTCCTAAATGCGTCACGGGCCGACCAATGTGGCGCAGGACGGAACAGAACGAAGGGCCTCACCTCGACCCACCGGACCTCACGCGGTGACACACCCTCTGCCCCCACGTCTCATTATCTTCTCACACCCACACATACCAACACAAACACCACACACACAGAAAATTTCTCTTGGTGCCTCTATTCCCTCCCCCCTTGCATACACACACTCAAGGGAATGGAATCTCTTGTTGTGACGTCATATTCGTCTCTCTCTCTCTAGACCACTCTCATTTCTCGTGCTATCTCTCCCATGCCCCTCCCGTCGGCCCCTCTATCCATGCCTCTCTCGAATACGTAATACACACACATACCTCTCTAGGCTCCGCCAAATGCATCAACTACACATTCACACATGTTACATCACGTACCCAATTGATCTAAAAAGCCCTCTCTTCATGTTTATTTCGCATACAACATTCCTTTTGAATAAAGTGTGGCCAAAAAATTATTTTAGAGTTTCTACATATATACAACATTACAAACTTATATGGAGGAGTACAAACGCTAATTTGCATTGCATGGTGCCCACAATGATATTTATTCCGCATTATGAATTTGTATATTTTTATACTATATACAAAGTTAGTCGTAATAAAGAGAAACGAAGAGCATCTCTCTCTCCATCGCATACCCCCCCTGTACGCCCCTTTCACGTATACACACAAAACTATCTCCAGGTCCTCTAAAAGTAAGCCCCCAGAAAATTCACGCATGTTTCATCTTTCTCTCGCGATATATGCAATGACGATCATTGTATTTGAAGCGAAAGCACGATATGTACATTGGACTTCAGAATCCACTCATTACGGTCACCATTTACGTTTAGTGGTTATTATGCAGTCACGGGCTCACCGTACAACTCTGTATTTGCTCATGACATGACAAGTTAACTAGTTAAACGCTCCACGTGGCACCTCTAGTGTTGCATCACATTATCTCACTACCATCGTGCCCACCTGTCGACTTGTATCTACTCTACATCTACACTCTTATAAAATACATAAAATACACTCTTATAAAAAACAGAGTTGGTGATGATGGTGTGCCTGCCATCCTGCAATATAGGCCGTCCGATTTATATCTGACGGATAGGAAAGAAACTAAGGCAATTTTGCAAAAAGGTACCCACACACCTCTCCACATTTGCAAATAAGGCCTTCCCTCGTTCATCCTTTTCTCTCACAAGATAAACAAGTCATACAAATGCATCTTGATGTTACATGCAATGCACGGGCATCTTGCTAGTAATAATGAAAACAAACGACGAAAAAATATTTGGACGATGGTTCGAAGTCATGACCGCAGGCACAGCAGACAAGGTGGCCTTTTATTGGTATGTTGAGCCATCTTTTTTAACACACAGGAGCTGGTGTGGTGATTATACACACATGCACGCATGCACACGAACTGCATCCACGCAACACTCACACAAACACATGCACCCATGCACGCACGCAACACTCACACGTACACACGCAGCCACGCACGCACGCAACACTCACACGCACGCACGCAACACTCACACGCACACACGCACGCATGCATGCACACACCAGTACACTGCACGACCAACACACACTCTCACGCTCAAGTGCTCAACCTACACGTGCATGTGCACACATCAGGCCCTGACAGACACATACACAACCAGGTGATTCCCGCGCACGGGTTGGAGCCTTGTCGCGCCTGCGTAAATTTGTGTTTATCTGACCTTTTGCCTATGCGAACTGACAAGTGGGACCGACAATGAACATGGTCAATTTAACTAGTCAACATGGCGCCACGCAGACTATTTGGCCGGTCAACAGAGTGCAATCCGATGCTGAGATGTGAGCAAGTGACCGTATAATCACCGCAAAACGTATATAGTGGCCGTAATAAGCTTATTCTGAAGTTCGGTGACCGTATTACGCTTTTCTCTTTGTAGGCCCTACAAAACTACATCTCTACACGTTCTCGCATGTTACATCTAACAACTATGCAATACAGCACTATTACTACACTCTAACACAATAAATCATATGTGTTTTTAGTTTTACTAGATATCATATTGTTACTTATAATTATTCAGTTTGCATACATTAAAATTGCCTTTGAAATGTATGGCCAATATCATCTACCGCGCGGGAAAAATCCCGCCCTTTCCTGTTTAATCAGGTTTGTATCGATGGATCGTGCGAAACAGCGAAACTATAGTACTATACAGTACAAGTGACAGTTCACTGGGCCGTTGTGTCGTCTACTCCTCCGTCGTAAGAGTGGAGCGCTTGCTTTCATAAATCTTCTAGTCCCTTTCACCGACATGTGGGACATCAAGCTACCGGGCCCACGTGCCATACCAGAATACAGTGTAGAGCAGCCGGGGTGAAGCACCCCAGTCATGGCGCCGGCGTAGTAATGAGCAATGAGGTGTCAAATCACAAAGTTGCACCTTTCCCGCAGTTAAGTTGGAGGGACAAAGCAACCATCATTCACTCGTTGCTGAATCCGCTTCTCCCTCATCTTCTTCAACTTAACCACGTATTGCTTCTGCCGTTGTTCTGCCTCATGTGGGACGTGGATTGGCTTGGTAAAGCACTGACACGTGGGACCGCATGTTAGCAAACCGCCAGGACAACGTCCTCCGAAAATAAGAAGCCTAATCCTAGACTTACAAAGGGCTACGTAGCTGCTACATATACTTTCCATCTAATCTATATATGCCCACCTGATTTTCAGGTGGGGTGGGCCTAATCCTCTCCTTTAATCCAATCAAATAGTCCCACATCACATCAGTTCGTAACTTTACGTAAACCATTACGTGGATGTAGCATTGCTCAAATAAGAAACCTCCCCCGCCATCCGCGCGGCAAAATCACCTCCGTTTTACTAATCTCGATTCTATAATTTTTTAGATCAATATAATTGAGATTTGCATAGATAGCACACAGGAGCAAAACCAAGTGGTACGGTTAAGGGCATCCACAATGTGTAGCCAAATGTGAAAATAGCTTTTGGCATCGTGGGAACCATTGTGGACGGTGTTGCCAAAGCCAAAAAGATGGAACCGAAGCTCCCTGATTGATTGATTGAAGGAATAGAAAAATGCAACGTCTCTCCTCTTTCTCCCATGCTTGGACGCATGTAGTACAGTATAGAGCACAGAGTCTACTCCCCTGTCCCTTCTATCACAAATCACAAAGCAGTGAGGCGTCAAATCACAAAAGCACGGACGAAGCAACCATCATTTCACTCTTCGTTGACTCTGCTTCTCCATCGTCTTCTTCGAGAAGCCATCTCATCGCATTAGTTACTCCTATTAGTACTAGAAAGGACTTCCTGGATGCAAATAAGGCGGTTGTCTCGTCTTGCAGGCAGCACTTGTGAACAACTTACCGTGGTCTCCTTCAATTGTGTTCTCCGTCGAACGCACTTCGCCAAACCACCCAAAAAAATCGTCGACGTCACCGCAATGGGGAAGGAAGTCAAATATAGTTACTACCTCCATTTTTTTGTACACAAGGCCAGTATATCAAAATTACAATTTGCAAAGGGCCACTAACACTAATTGAGGAAGAATTGATGGGGTTAGCAACCAAGGACATTAATATCTCCTACATGCATGCGGAAGTGAGAAGGTTGGTTTGCATGGCACTGCATTAATCAAGCAATGAGGAGTGAGATGGTTAGCTCTTTGGTCTTTGGAGAAAAAAATACGCATTAATTGACACGTGAAACGAGGATTTGTATCGATTAAATCCCGCGAAGGAAAACCCAGCCTTTCTTCTTTTAACACTAGTACTCCTAGTACGTACGTACTTATCCTGTTTGGGTCTTTGCCTTGCATTGCCAAACTTTGCCACACATTTTTGCCAAGCTTGCCTAAAGTTTTCAAAATGAGAAGGAGGTACACTTGCACACGGCTATCGCGGTCGCACTGCACCCTTACACGGTCGCTCCTGCACATCATGGTCGCATCGCACCCTCACACAGTCGCTCCTGCACGCCGCAAACCCAACCAAGGGAACGCACCCTCACTGACACGTGTTCTCGCATGTGAACACACCAAACTCAGCCATCCTATCGCTGCCACATAATTTTCGTTCATAGAGTATGTTTATCCAACCGCATGTTGGGGAGTATCCGTATGGCCCGTGCGGTGGTCTGTTGGGGAAGAAGAAGAGGTGAGGAAGAAGGAAAGAAGGGTTAGGAGACGTAGGATATTCATCCAACCGCCTGAAATGGTAGACTGACCCAAGTCAGGTGTAACGCCCCAAGATCGGAGCTTCAGATGCCTTCCATGGTTTCCGGGTTTCGTCGTGTGATTTGTTTGGTCCGTTGCATTTCATCTTTGCATCATGTGCATTGCATCATGTCATCATGCCATCATGTCATTTTTTTCTTAACTCAACTAAATAAATTGCATGGATCTTCGATCCATTTAAATCGAGGGAATTCACATGGTGATTCTCTTTAAAACATATCCTCCCAATAGTAGGGAGCTATTATAAATATTTCCTTTAATGTGGAATTACCGTGACACACTTGCAATGTAACTCTCAAGTCTTTTCTGCTTCGAGTTGCTCCTCAAACCTTGCCATATATTTTTCTTTCATCACTTACCAATCTCCACAAAATTCCGAACATTTTTGGACTCTCCAAAAATGTTTTCCTAATTCAAACTTATTTGATTCACATTCAGATGTGTTCGAATTCAATCCTTCCAAATGGTGCCAAATGTATTTTTCTTGGATCAAGCTCCTTTTTATGAGTCTAAGAAAATTGGCGCCCTGCTCCAATTCTTCTCCTATCTCTCTCTACATTTCTTGTTTCTCGGTTTATTTGTTAAATCAGGAAATAAAGAAGTAAATAAGAGGGAGAGAGAGAGAGAGCCCAGCCTTGCCACATGGGCCTCCTGCGGCCCATTTGGCCAAGGCCTCCCGCGCCAGCCCACCTCCCGCTAACCCTAGGCGCCCGAGACCCCTCTCCCGATCCCCTCTCCCTCCGCCGCCAGAGAGCATCGGCTCATCCCTGTTTTTCCTCTCGATCCCGCTCGTCCCCATCTCCCTCTCGTTCCCTTGCTGCTCTGCTCGATGCCCACAGACCGCCTGCCCTTCTCCCCTCGCACTGCCACATGAGAGCTTCGCTCTCTCCCGATCCCCTCCTTCACGTTCCCTTCCGCCGCCAGCCTCACACACACCTGCAACCACTCCCTCTCAATCCCGCAGCTCCGCGCGCCTCCAGCGCCCGACCCAGCGCCGTTGGAGAAGCCGTCCTCGTCCGTCGCCCCGACTCCAAGCCCCACCACGGCGCCCTGCGTCGCCGGAGCCCCACGCCAAGACCTCCCCTGCCTCGTCTTGTCTAGGGCGAGGAGGACGACCCGCATCACCTCCTCCCGTGCTCGATGCCGCAGGCGCACCAAGGGTGCCTCCCATGATCTGCCTGCGCCCTCTACTGCATGCACCCCCATGGCGCTCCGCCGCACTTTGTCTCGCCTGCAGCCGTCTCCCGCAACAGAGGCAGCCGTACTGCCATCTTGTACCGCCCGTCGCCATCAACCTCTCCACCTGGTCCTGCAAGCTCTCGCCGCTGCCCCGAGTGCCCCTGTCCTCGAGCACATGCTGGCTTTGGATCCGGTCAAGCGCATTGACCCGCCGCTGCCATGGCCTTGTGTCCATCTGGCTCTGTTGTTTTCACGGAGTCACTATACCATGGCCACAAACGAGACCCATCGGACATCACCAAGACTCGCTGCGTTGACTATATCGGTGCCGCTCCAGGCCATCACTTTGTACTAGCACTACGTTGAGAAAACCCGGATACGCCAAGACTCGGGCCGACAAGTACCACGATGTCCGTCGATTGCACAGTACCCCTTCGTTTCGTCAAGATTGGCAAGTCCGAAGACCCCAAGTACCACGACAACCCCGAAGGGATTCAAATCCGTCAAGTTCCTCTACCGATGACTCGAACGGCTACGACCGAGTACTAATACCGTCGACCCTCGAAAAAAACCGTGGACGTCAAGTTCCATGCCGTTGACCCCGAACCTCTACGAAAACGTGTACGACTACTTCCATGGCCGAAGATCAGTGTACAACTACCGTCGCCGAAGGCCGTCGAGTGAACGTCTACCCACATCGTGTATTTGACCAAGTTCGATGACGACCTCTGAAGAACTCGGATTCGCCAAGTTCTACTACCGTCGCACTCAGGAACCTTGGATTCGTCAAGTACCTCTCCGAAAACGAACGTGATCCACTACTTCCCTCGAAGACCCATGAACGACTACTTCCACTACGAACTCGTTCCGCCCGAAACGCATGCTTCGAAGGTATAACCCCGAGACGACCGCCCGTGGACCGAATGCTTGCGATGTATGAGTTGAACCGTGTGTTGCTCCGTGTCTGAGTTGTTCTTTGCAAGTTCCTCGTTGCCATGTCGTCCACCCGTGGGAACCCGGCAACCGGGATCACCCCATCATCTTGCATGACACACTCACTCCCACTTCCTTTTGCACCGGTATCCCTGTGAGCTACCGGAACCGAAATGTTGTCATGGCATCATTTTCGGATTCATCACCGTGGCACCCTTTCTTTCCACCATGGTGACAAAATGCCCCATATATTATAACATGCCAACATTTTCATAAATTCTGCATAAAACTTGCTCGTCATTCGCATCATGATAATAACATCGAAAATGTTTAAATTGTTGTTGCACCAAATTGCTAATGCATATGGGGATTCACCGGGTTTGTTGTTTGTTATATCCGGCCCCATTTAAATTGTTTAGATGGTATAGTTTTGTTATGCCTCACCTCCTGCCATGTTTAACAACATTTAATATTGTTGGGTACTTAACCGAGAGAGAACTAAATAAGTCATGTGGTGTTTTGTCAATATGCAACTCGTTGCATATTGATCTCCACTTAATTTGTAGTTTTGTTTGTGCACTTTGCCATGCCATGCATATTTAAACCGGACATGCACCATACTTGGTTGTGCATCATGCCATGTTTAGGTGAGGGTTGTTTACTATGTTGTTTGCTTCTTTCCGGTGTTGCTTCTTCGGGTTGGTTCCGATAACGTTGCATTGTGAGGATCCGTTCGACTACGTCCGTTTGTCTTCTTCTTGGACTCGTTCTTCCTCCTTCCGGGATTTTAGGCAAGATGACCATACCCTCGAAATCACTTCTATCTTTGCTTGCTTAGTTGCTCGCTCTTTTGCCATGCCTATGCTGCGATACCTACCACTTGCTTATCATGCCTCCCATATTGTTGAACCAAGCCTCTAACCCACCTTGTCCTAGCAAACCGTTGTTTGGCTATGTTACCGCTTTGCTCAGCCCCTCTTATACCGTTTCTAGTTGCAGGTGAAGATTGGAGTTTGTTCCATGTTGGAACATGGATATTTTGTTGGGATATCACAATATCTCTTATTTAATTAATGCATCTATATACTTGGTAAAGGGTGGAAGGCTCGGTCTTATGCCTTGTGATTTGTTCCACTCTTGCCGCCCTAGTTTCCGTCATATCGGTGTTATGTTCCTGGATTTTGCATTCCTTACGCGGTTGGGTTATAATGGGAACCCCTTGACAGTTCGCCTTGAATAAAACTCCTCCAGCAAGGCCCAACCTTGGTTTTACCATTTGCACTAACAACCTATAACCTTCCCTTGGGTTTTCGTGAGCCCGAGGGTCATCTTTATTTTAAACCCCCCCGGGCCAGTGCTCCTCTGAGTGTTGTCCGAAACGGGCAGCCTGCGGGGCCACCTCGGGGCAACTCGAGGGTTGGTTTTACTCGTAGCTTGACCTATCCGGTGTGCCCTAAGAACGGGATATGTGCAGCTCCTATCGGGATTTGTCGGCGCATTGGGCGGCTTTGCTGGTCTTGTTTTAGCATTGTTGAAATGTTGTAACCGGGATTCCGAGTCTGATCGGGTCTTCCTGCTAGAAGGAATATCCTTCGTTGACCGTGAGAGCTTGTGATGGGCTAAGTTGGGACTCCCCTGCAAGGATTTGAACTTTCGAAAGCCGTGCCCGCGGTTATGGGCAGATGGGAATTTGTTAATGTCCGGTTGTAGAAAACCTGAAGTTGACCTTAATTAAAAATACATCAACCGCGTGTGTTACCGTGATCGTCTCTTCTTGGCGGGGTCCGGGAAGTGAACACGGTGTTGGAGTTATGCTTGACGTAGGTTGTTTTAGGATCACTTCTTGATCATACTTTCTCGAACGTGCTTTGCCTTCTCTTCTCGCTCTCATTTGTGTATGTTAGCCACCATATATGCTAGTCGCTTGCTGCAGCTCCACTTCATACCTTTTACCTTACCCATAAGCTTAAATAGACTTGATCGTGAGGGTGTGAGATTGCTGAGTCCCCGTGACTCACAGATACTTCCAAAACCAGCTTGCAGGTGCCGTTGAACCGAGCAGGTGACGCAACCAAGCTCCAGGAGGAGCTCGATGAAGATCTTGTCCTTTGTGTTGTTTTGTTCTAGTTGATCAATAGTGGAGCCCAGTCGGGACGATCAGGGATCTGTGTAGCATTTGGGGTATTCTTCTTTTATTTTGGGTTTCATAGTCGGACCTTGATTGTATCTGTTTGATGTAATGCTTTATTCATGTAATTGTGTGAAGTGGCGATTGTAAGCCAACTATGTATCTCTTTCCCTTATGTATTACATGGGTTGTGTGAAGATTACCTCACTTGTGACATTGCTTTCAATGCGGTTATGCCTCTAAGTCGTGCTTCGACACGTGGGAGATATAGCCGCATCGAGGGCGTTACAAGTTGGTAATCAGAGCCTTCCCCGACCTTAGGAGCCCCCTGCTTGATCGAATCGCTGGCGTTATTGAGTCTAGAAATGTTTTGAGTCATTTAGGAATTATATATCGGAGAGTTTAGGAATTCTTTTTACTTCCCAGTCTCCTCATCGCTCTAGTAAGGCATCCCGACGTAGAGTTTTGACTCTTCTCTTCTCAAATTTCACTAAATTTTTTTAGGATCACGCGGGTATCTTGGAATCATTTCGATGGTTTTATGACGAGAACATTGTCTTGGTGCCTCCTGTCAGGGGTTTTGTGGAAGTGTCCCGGGGAGTTGAGCTCTGAGGTGTTGTCGTCATAATTTTATCGTTGCAGTTCTGGAATACCTGAGTTTAGTACGCCGACATCGAAAATCTCTTTTATGCAGTTCGTTGGTGAGATAACCTCGACGCCACCCAGTACTGGGGCGGGAGTTCGGGAGTATCGCCATAACTTGTATAACGGATGCTTTTCGAAGGTTGAGGTAGATGGTTTCCGAAGTTTTTCTCGGTTATGTGTTGAAGGATGGATACAGCTGGATGTAGGATTTGCTAGATTTGGGTGAGATATTATGCTTCCCCTGTATCCCCAACACCTGATTGCATAACCGGAAAATTTCGGGAGTTTATAAGTGGGAATTCAAGTAGCTCTTAGGATATCTTTCCGACAGATATATGATATGAAATTGGGGTTCGACGTCTAGTGGTCCGCCTATCCACGGTCGGTTTTACAGTGGTCTTGTTGTGTCTTAAAGAGTCCTTGGCTATGCCGACTCGGGGACGCTTCGTATGTCATGTGCACTACCTTGTACATGATGGTGTTGTACGATCGAGCCCGTGTAGGCCCCACCACGAAAACTTCGGACGAAATCTCTATCATATGTTTGTTCCGGCTTATTCTGCAAGCCAATCCTCTGTTTTTGTTTTGAGTTGTGGTATTCGAGTCGCTTCCAAGTCAAATGTTGATTCCATACCTGTTCCTAAGCGGTGTTCTCATACTCCGATGGAATACTAATCCTTCTCGATCGTCGAGTCTGTCATGTCAATCCTTTTCAATCGGTGTGTCTCTCTTCAAGTGGATCCGATCACTTCAACATTCGTAAGATCAATTATCAGTTCTTCTCAACGGTGTTTGTTTCATCCGTCTCCAAGTTGCCTTTGTTTTTCCCGCCCACCCACCCTTTTTCTTCAAGGACTCAGATTTCTTAATCTAGTATCATCTTATTGATGAGAAGCCTCTCCATTCTTTTTCCGTCAATGTTCCGGCTATTCTCATGAAGATTCTAATGGAGCTTCTAGTTCATCATTCTTTGTTTCTTTATCTTCTCCAGTGGTTTCAAGTCAAGCTTTGTTGATCTTACCCCTTTCCTCATTTCAATACTTTCTCTTGCCGGTGCACCTCATAATAATTCACTTTTTGTTATTCATTTGTTTCGGAGTGCTGAAGATACCTCGAAGATTCGTGTATCCACTCTTCTTTCATTCAAGCTATTTCGAGGATGTTATATCATTCAAGCCTTTTATTCAACCGGTGCATTCTCCTTTTCAAGTAATCTTTTCAACGGTGTTTCTTTTGAGTGGGCCCTAACCCACATGTCTTTTCCCAGGATCTTACCTGACTCTTCTTATTTTCCCGGAGCTATCCTCAAATTTCTTTTCGAAGTTTGACATAAGAATGAGTTATCATCAGTCAAATGCCTTTCTCCAAGATCTTTCAAATTCTTTTCATCGTTGGCTCAACCTTTCCAATTTTCTTTCCGGAGTGCCTCAAAAATTCTCACTGGTGGTTCTCGTCATCGTTCTCAACAGTTGTAGACCGAGGAAGAGTTTCTCTTCAATCATATCCGTTCTCGTGAAGATTCCTAGTTCTAGCTTGATGCCATCCTCTAATAATTGTTTGTGAGTATTCTTTTCACCCATCCGGAGCAATTCAGGAGTCTTTTTAGTTTGTTTCTCCGGAGCCCATCATCTTAGATTTATTCATTCCAGCTTTCAGCTCTCGCTCTCCAAATCTTACCGGTGCATCATTCATGTTTTCTTTAATCAGTTCGGGATCTCTTCGTTATCTTGCTTCTTGATTCACCCATTTACTTAGTTCGTTATCAATTCTTATGGTGATCCAATCAAGAATTCTATTTCGTTTTTTTCTATCAATTTATTCGTTGTTTCCAAATCCTACCGGTGCATCATCGAAGACCTTCTCAAGTTTGCGCTATATTTATCTTAATCCTTTCTACGAGAATAAGTAGTATGTCAAATCCATTGCTTGTCATCAATTTAATTGGTGTAGGATAGGCATAATGTAATTCTTATTCTTGTTTCATCGAGTGAACTCAATTCCCTATTCCGGAGGCTCAAAAAATTCTCGGTTTCAATTGTTTCATCTTCTCTTTTTCCCGGAGTTCCAACCTTTTTCAATTATTTCACCACGGAGATTCATTTAAATCGGTACAAGGATTCACCTTGTGTTTTCAAGTACCCTTTCTTTCCGTTTGATCATTCTTTTCTTACCGGAGTTCTTCAAGGAGGCTTTACATGATGGTTGATCAAGGATTTAATTCTTTCTCGAAGTGCTCATCAACATTCTTTTCTAAGGAGCTCAAGTATTCTTATTCATGCAATCTGGAGTGAAATTATTTCTTCTGTATCATTGGAGGTGGTATTATGTCATTCTTGATAATTTGAGTTCATGTTTTCATGATTCACAAGTTATCAAGTATGAGATATTTTAAATCCATCAACCACTTCGTTGGAATTATCTTAGGTTATATTTCACCAAAAGCCTTCCCTGAGGATTGTTGCTATCCATGGTGCTTATAAAGGACCCAAGTTCTTCTTTATCCTCCCGGTGAAATACTTTCTCGTCTCCTTGTTCATTCCAATCCAATTCTTTTTCCGTGAGTGGCAGGCTGTCACCTCATAATTTGAGATGTATCCCATAAGACCATATCAAGCGTATTCTTTTCGTTGTTGGTTTCCCAACAACTCCGTTTGACCCTTCTCCTAAAGATGCCTCTTCAAGCTCTTTTGTGGAAGAAGTTGGCATTTTCTTCTCCATTCTCCTATCTCAATTATCTAAAATCTATTCTTTTGTTCCGGAGGCATTGTGATGTTGCTCTCGTCTACCCATCTTCTTGTTTTGTCATGATAGTGTTCTTTTCTTTACTTATCCATTCAACCGGAGTGTCGTGTTTTCTTTCGAGCTCTCTCATCTTATCAAATTTTGCATCCCTTTTCAACCGGAGTGCTGTCCAAATTATATCATTCTTAATCCTTTTCTATCTTGTTTTAACCGGAGTGGTTTCAATATTTATCTTGCCCTTCAACCTCAAGGTTTTTCACAATGTTCTTTGTTCCTCTTTTCTAAAGGAGTGTTTTCGACCTTGTTCACCTTCGTTGTATTCTGTCTCGAATTTGTTCAACCTCGCAAGGTTCTTTGGTTTCACTCATTCGTCAAAGAAGCAACTTAGTTTTACCTCTTCTCTTTCTTTTCTTTTCCGTTGTCCCTCCGGTGCCATTCTGGATCTCGGGTCGAGATCCTCTCATAGTGGTGGAGTGTTGTAACGCCCCAAGACCGGAGCTTCAGATGCCTTCCAGGGTTTCCAGGTTTCGTCGTGTGATTTGTTTGGTCCGTTGCATTTCATCTTTGCATCATGTGCATTGCATCATGTCATCATGCCATCATGTCATTTTTTTCTTAACTCAACTAAATAAATTGCATGGATATTCGATCCATTTAAATTGAGGGAATTCACATGGTGATTCTCTCTGAAACATATCCTCCCAATAGTAGGGAGCTATTATAAATATTTCCTTTAATATGGAATTACCGTGACACACTTGCAATGTAACTCTCAAGTCTTTTCTGCTTCGAGTTGCTCCTCAAACCTTGCCATATATTTTTCTTTCATCGCTTTCCCAATCTCCACAAAATTACGAACATTTTTGGACTCTCCAAAAATGTTTTCCTAATTCAAACTTATTTGATTCACATTCAGATGTGTTCGAATTCAATCCTTCCAAATGGTGCCAAATGTATTTTTCTTGGATCAAGCTCCTTTTTATGAGTCTAAGAAAATTGGCGCCCTGCTCCAATTCTTCTCCTATCTCTCTCTACATTTCTTGTTTCTCGGTTTATTTGTTAAATCAGGAAATAAAGAAGTAAATAAGAGGGAGAGAGAGAGCCCAGCCTTGCCACATGGGCCTCCTGCGGCCCATTTGGCCAAGGCCTCCCGCGCAAGCCCACCTCCAGCTAACCCTAGGCACCCGAGACCCCTCTCCCGATCCCCTCTCCCTCCACCGCCAGAGAGCATCGGCTCGTCCCCGTTTTTCCTCTCGATCCCGCTCGTCCCCATATCCCTCTCTTTCCCTTGCTGCTCTGCTCGACGCCCACAGAACGCCTGCCCTTCTCCCCTCGCGCCGCCATAGGAGAGCTTCGCTCTCTCCTGATCCCCTCCTTCTCGTTCCCTTCCGCTACCAGCCTCGCACACACCTGCAACCATTCCCTCTCGATCCCCATGGCCTCTCCCTTTTTCCCTCGCTCCCGCAGCTCCGCGCGCCTCCAGCGCCCGACCCAGCGCCGTTGGAGAAGCCGTCCTCGTCCGTTGCCCCGACTCCAAGCCCCGTCGCGGCGCCCTGCGTCACCGGAGCCCCGCGCCTAGACCTCCCCTGCCTCGTCTTGCCTAGGGCGAGGAGGACGACCCGCATCACCTCCTCCCGTGCTCGATGCCGCAGGCGCACCAACGGTGCCTCCCATGATCCGCCTGCGCCCTCTGCTGCATGCACTTTGTCTCGCCTGCAGCCGTCTCCCGCAACAGAGGCAGCCGTACTGCCATCTTGCACCACCCGTCGCCATCAACCTCTCCACCTGCGTCTTGCAAGCTCTCGCCGCTGCCCCGAGTGCCCCTGTCCTCGAGCACATGCTGGCTTCGGATCCGGTAAAGCGCACTGACCCGCCGCTACCATGGCCTTGCGTCCATTTGGCTCTGTGGTTTTCATGGAGTCACTGTACCATGGCCACAAACGAGACCCATCGGACATCACCAAGACTCGCTGCGTTGACTATATCGGTGCCGCTCCAGGCCATCACTTTGTACTAGAACTACGTTGAGAAAACCCGGATACGCCAAGACTCGGGCCAACAAGTACCACGACGTCCGTCGATCGCCAAGTACCCCTTCGTTTCGTCAAGACCGGCAAGTCCGAAGACCCCTTGCGATGTATGAGTTGAACCGTGTGTTGCTCCGTGTCTGAGTTGTTCTTTGCGAGTTCCTCATTGCCATGCCGTCCACCCGTGGGAACCCGGCAACCGGGATCACCCCATCATCTTGCATGACACACTCACTCCCACTTCCTTTTGCACCGGTATCCCTGTGAGCTACCGGAACCGATATGTTGTCATGGCATCATTTTCGGATTCATCACCGTGGCACCCTTTCTTTCCACCATGGTGACAAAATGCCCCATATATTATAACATGCCAACATTTTCATAAATTCTGCATAAAACTTGCTCATGTCATTCGCATCATGATAATAACATCGAAAATGTTTAAATTGTTGTTGCACCAAATTGCTAATGCATATGGGGATTCACCGGGTTTGTTGTTTGTTATATCCGGCCCCATTTAAATTGTTTAGATGGTATAGTTTTGTTATGCCTCACCTCCTGCCATGTTTAACAACATTTAATATTGTTGGGTACTTAACCGAGAGAGAACTAAATAAGTCATGTGGTGTTTCGTAAATATGCAACTCGTTGCATATTGATCTCCACTTAATTTGTAGTTTTGTTTGTGCACTTTGCCATGCCATGCATATTTAAACCGGACATGCACCATACTTGGTTGTGCATCATGCCATGTTTATGTGAGGGTTGTTTACTATGTTGTTTGCTTCTTTCTGGTGTTGCTTCTTTGGGTTGGTTCCGATAACGTTGCATTGTGAGGATCCGTTCGACCACGTCCGTTTGTCTTCTTCTTGGACTCGTTCTTCCTCCGTGCGGGATTTCAGGCAAGATGACCATACCCTCGAAATCACTTCTATCTTTGCTTGCTTAGTTGCTCGCTCTTTTGCTATGCCTATGCTGCGATACCTACCACTTGCTTATCATGCCTCCCATATTGTTGAACCAAGCCTCTAACCCACCTTGTCCTAGCAAACCGTTGTTTGGCTATGTTACCGCTTTGCTCAGCCCCTCTTATACCGTTTCTAGTTGCAGGTGAAGATTGGAGTTTGTTCCATGTTGGAACATGGATATTTTTTTGGGATATCACAATATCTCTTATTTAATTAATGCATCTATATACTTGGTAAAGGGTGGAAGGCTCGGCCTTATGCCTTGTGCTTTGTTCCACTCTTGCCGCCCTAGTTTCCGTCATATCGGTGTTATGTTCCCGGATTTTGCGTTCCTTACGCGGTTGGGTTATAATGGGAACCCCTTGACAGTTCGCCTTGAATAAAACTCCTCTAGCAAGGCCCAACCTTGGTTTTACCATTTGCACTAACAACCTATAACCTTCCCTTGGGTTTTCGCGAGCCCGAGGGTCATCTTTATTTTAACCCCCCCGGGCCAGTGCTCCTCTGAGTGTTGTCCGAAACGGGCAGCCTGCGGGGCCACCTCGGGGCAACTCGAGGGTTGGTTTTACTCGTAGCTTGACCTATCCGGTGTGCCCTGAGAACGGGATATGTGAAGCTCCTACCGGGATTTGTCAGCGCATCGGGCGGCTTTGCTGGTCTTGTTTTACCATTGTCGAAATGTTGTAACCGGGATTCCAAGTCTGATCGGGTCTTCCTGCTAGAAGGAATATCCTTCACTGACCATGAGAGCTTGTGATGGGCTTAGTTGGGACTCCCCTGCAGGGATTTGAACTTTCGAAAGTCGTGCCCGCGGTTATGGGCAGATGGGAATTTGTTAATTTCTGGTTGTAGAAAAAAGTTGAAGTTGACCTTAATTAAAAGTACATCAACCGCGTGTGTTACCGTGATGGTCTCTTCTCGGCGGGGTCCGGGAAGTGAACACGGTGTTGGAGTTATGCTTGACGTAAGTTGTTTTAGGATCACTTCTTGATCATACTTTCTCGAACGTGCTTTGCCTTCTCTTCTCGCTCTCATTTGCGTGTGTTAGCCACCATATATGCTAGTCGCTTGCTGCAGCTCCACCTCATACCTTTTACCTTACCCATAAAATTAAATAGACTTGATCGCGAGGGTGTGAGATTGCTGAGTCCCCGTGACTCACAGATACTTCCAAAACCATCTTGCAGGTGCCGTTGAACCGAGCAGGTGACGCAACCAAGCTCCAGGAGGAGCTCGATGAAGATCTTGTCCTTTGTGTTGTTTCGTTCTAGTTGATCAGTAGTGGAGCCCAGTCGGGACGATCGGGGATCTGTGTAGCATTTGGGGTGTTCTTGTTTTATTTTGGGTTCCGTAGTCGGACCTTGATTGTATCTGTTTGATGTAATGCTTTATTCATGTAATTGTGTGAAGTGGCGATTGTAAGCCAACTATGTATCTCTTTCCCTTATGTATTACATGGGTTGTGTGAGATTACCTCACTTGCGACATTGCTTTCAATGCGGTTATGCCTCTAAGTCGTGCTTCGACACGTGGGAGATATAGCCGCATCGAGGGCGTTACATCAGGCGACTTGCATAACAAATATATGTTTTTACACAGCAAAAGATCCATAAAAACAACAACATAAAGAAAAACTATCACTGCTCGTGGAAAGAGACGACCTCGTCGTCTTTGGCTGCTGGCGCGAACGAGCCGTCGCTGCCGACGTGTGTCTCCGCCCCGTGGTTGTCCTCGGCCTCCAGCTACTCGTTCAAGCGGAGCGTGCGGGCGCTCTGCATGGACGAGAGCACAGCCCGGTTCAAGTCGAGGATGTCCGGTTCCGCCTGCAGGAGGGCCTCGATGGCGGCGGCATCCGTGCGCTCCGCGTCGAGTCTTGACTCCACCGCCCGGTTCAAGTCCAGGACGTCCGGTTCCGCCTGCAGGAGGGCGTCGATGAGAGCGGCATCCGTGTGCTCTGCGTCGAGTTGAGCCTCTGCTGCCCGGTTCAAGTCCAGGACGTCCGGTTCCGCCTGCAGGAGGGCCTCAATGGCAGCGGCATCCGCGCGCTCCGCCTGAAGTTGAGCCTCTGCCGCCCGGTTCACATCCACGACATCCAGTTCCGCCTGCAGGAGAGCCTCGGTGGCAGCGGCATGCGCGTGCTCCGCGTCGAGTTGAGCCTCTGCCTCCCAGTTCTCCTTTAGTATCGCCATGTTGAACCGCTGGCCCGCCTGCACCATGGGGGACTCGGATGCCGGCATGAAGTCAACGTCCATCATCTCATACCCTTCGGGGGCCTTCTGCGCCGCGACCTCTGCCATGAACACTGGATTGGCTTCCTCCTCCTCGTAGCTTGGCTCTAGAGAACTCGGGGATTGGCCCGCCGCAAAGCGAGCTTGGGAACGGAGGTCTGTGGCGCTGACCGCCGCCGCGATTTCTGCGCGGCGCTCCGGCGTCAGCATCTTGTAGTAAGTGATCTTGCGGCACACCATGGCTTTCCGGCAAACTAGGGGACGCTTGATGCAGGCTAGGGGATCGAAAGGTGGGGGAATGGGGTGGAGATTTGGTGTGGTTTTAGGGCAGTGGCTGGCGTAGGCCGAGCAGCGAAGGTTCTGATGTGAATAGTGGTTCCGATGACGACCGGTCAATCGGTTTTGACTGTACATCGCTCTTGTCCCGTTCGCGTTGCCGCCCGGCACGCTGGACCCTCCATGTCGCTCACCGAATGGAACACGCTTCGTCTTGCATTTTCGCTCGCTTGTGGGACCGCAGTTGAGAGCAAACCGACGTCCCTCCCCCTCCCCCGCCCGCGTCATTTATTATACCACCACTCCCTCCATTTTATGCGGAGTAAATAAAAACAGAGGGAGTATACTATGGATGAGGATCCCCTTACGTGGCCGAACCCATTGAGTAACTGACATGCGGGGCCTAGCAAGCATGGGGTCCGCCAGTAAGTGACCGAAAGGGACGGTAAGGCAGGGATACCTACGTCAGAGGATCCACTTCCACTATACTACTTTGACCAAATGTTAGAGTAATAATATATGACATGCAACTTACACAAATGTTAGAGTAATAATATATGACATGCAACTTACACAAAGCATACAGGGTCTAATGCGTTTTTCGAGGCTAACTTTGACCAAATGTTAGAGTAATAATATATGACATGCAACTTACACAAAGCATACGGTCAAATTCGTATGTGAAAGGAGTTTCCATTGATATAATTTTCACATTATACACCTCATGTACTATTAATCTTGTCAATAGTCAAATTGGAAGCCATCTCGAGTACAAATCTAGGAGTACGTACGAATCTAACAATATTGATTGGGCGTTGTTGAATGTTGATACTTTTTTGATCAAAGTAGATATACTTTGACTACACATAAAACTTATATGTAAACTAGAAAGGATAGGAGGGAGTATATTGTACGTTCAAAAACGAAACGAACATTGAATACCCTTTATATATGATTTGCGGATGCTATGATCATCGGTTCAAAATTTTGAATCCACCTTAAGTATCACGTGCCCCCACTCGTTCCCTCTCGATTTCATCTCGGGGTCGAGAGATCTATTGAAAGAGGACTAGAGTGGGTACATGCGAATGATACTCGGTGGAATGTTCAAATGAGGCATGCGGGAGGATGGACTCGACTAGAGGGCGACATGATCGATGGAGAAGAGGGTTGGAGAGGAATGAGAAATAAGCAAACGCCACATGATTATACTTGAACGGCTCAAATAAACAATAAGTTGTCTCGCTTGGCCTACATAGTGAAAGGCCTAATGCACAACGTGGAGCACTGACGCTCGAATATGGCCGGGAAAACAGGGAAACAAACATGTGGGGCACACCCGTCGGGATGACGTGGCGCAGACTAGTCCAATGGAGGAGCTGGCCCACGACCTCCTCGCCACCGCAACCGTTCATGTGGGTCGTTGGGGCCAACAACGGGACGCAGCTACAACACCTCCTCTGGACACAGCGACCGCGGTGAGCGACACGCTCATATCGTTGCTAGACACGGTCGGTTTCAGTTTACCGAGGGTGGCGTTAGTGCTGTGGCACGACCAACGGTATGTTTGGTTTGTGCCCAAGGTTGCCCCATCAAATAATTGGGTAGCCAAAATTTTGGTTGAGGTATTGGTTGCCCATGATTTGGCTGACATTGGCAAGAAAAAATGAACTTGAGTTGGCTAGAGTTCATTAGCATGCCAAAGAAATGGCAACCATCCAAACAAAGACCAATCTTTGGGTCATGACCAAAATTTTGGTTGAGGTATTGGTTGCCCATGAGGTGGCCGACATTGGCAAGAAAAATGAACTAGAGTTGGCTAGAGTTCATTGGCATGCCAAAAAAAAGGCAACCATCCAAACAAAGACCAATCTTTTGGTCATGACCAAAATTTTGGCAGGGTGCACTTTGGCCACAATCCAAACACACCCCAACACCCGGCTCGTCGAGGATGCACGGGGCGCCGCGACGCTTCCGCGGAGTGGTGTAGCGCGGCCAACTGCATCCTATGGACCTGAGACCATGTCGGGTCGTCTTGCTTTTTCAATGACATGCGGGGATCGCATGTGAGCAAAGGGCATCTCCAACGTTGCCACGACCGCAGCTGACTACCCTGGCACACCAAAACCCTCGTCCCTCGCGCCATCGCGCGGTGCGTTCCCAGCCGGCGCCAGCAGCCCGCATTCATGCCGTCCATTCGTATATCGTTATTAAGAGGCTCAGTGCCCGCGGAACCAACTCCAGCGACTTAATGACGCACCCGGACGCTTGGCCTCACCGGAATGCGCTACTTAAAGCGGCAACGCCCAGCTAACCTCCACACCATAGCGCATCGTCCTCCTACCTGGAACCACATCCACCATGACCGCAAGCACGAATGCTCTGCGGGAGAGCTTGTCTTCGGGGATGGAGCTCGAGGTCGCCGCCCTCGCTCAAGTCGCCGCACAAGCGGTAGCCACGCTGGCGGCCGAGGGCGGGAGCACCATCAGCCACGCGTCCTACTTGCCGCCGTCCAACGTCCGGCACCGCCGAGGTCGGGGACTCCTCCGAGGATGAGTAGGGCATGGGAGGCGGCAGGGCATGGTGTGCCAACTAGCCGGTCCATCTCCCGTGTTCTACTTTTCCTCGCCGGAGACCGCACCTTCACTTCACGGGTCTTGAACCCTGCCCCCGTACATGGAGATCACAGATGGAGGACGTCGGTCGACGCTGTAGAATAGGTTTAGGGTCGGGTTTCTTTTTTTTTTGTCCTATAAAAGTTCGAAATGTAATGAAAATCTGCCGTGTTTGCATTAATCTCGGCCGGTGTATATGAACTTTCACAATAATATACATATTGTAGGAGTACTAGCAAGATGTCCGTGCAGTGCACGGAAGATCAAGATCTTGTGGGAGAAAAGGATGAACAAGGGAAAGCCTTATCTGCAAATGTGGAGAGGAGTGCGGGTAAATTGTCATAGTTTCCTTCCTATGTGTTAGATATAGATCGGACGGCCTATATTGCAGGATCGCACACATCTTTCTACATCTACGGGAACCTACGAAAGGGTTAACGTAAATTGCCTCTGTCTCTCTCCTCCCCTGATTTTCATGGTGGTGGGCCCCTCCCTCCCCCCAATCTACAATCAACAGCTCACACGTTTCACGTTACGTTAATTACGTAACTGGGATTACGTAGGTGTAGCATTACTCGTCCTAAAAAACCCAACTAAGCCAACCTCCCAGCATATCGCACGGGAAAAGACCCGACCATGCTGTTTTAGTTGGGATTACTGGATTACTAGTAGTAGTATCGATGGATCGCACAAAGCAACCGATTTTTTGAGGGGGCGAAGCACCTAGTTTAAAAGGAAAAAATGTGGTACACTCACAACACTCCTGTCGCGGTCGCATTGCACCCCACACACGTTCGGTCCTGCACACGGCTCACGCAAACAGAACGCGCTTCGGCTTGCCTCTTCACTGACACGTGGGAATGCACTTGGAGAAACTGACCATGCGCCAAACTCCCCCCGCCCACCGCGCGAAAATCCTCCCCCCCCACACACCCAAAAATTCCCCCTAAATCCGATTCAACCGCCCTTCGGCCAACTAGTCAATAATATTCCCCAAACCTACCTCCCCCCTGTCCCCCTCCACTCCATTCGCTCCGCCAAAGCTGTCCTCCCCGCCGCGCCGATACATCGGTGCCGCGGCTCAGCGATCCTCTCGCTCCCACAGTACGCTCTCGTAGACTGCCGTCATCTAGCCGCGCCGCCACCTCTGGCTACGTTCTTGTGGAGGCGCACGACGGTCAGCGCCACCACCGCTGGCGACGTTCGTGTGGAGGCGCACGGCGGTCAGCTTCTCCCACGGTACGCGCATTCTAGACTGAGGCCCCGTTCATGTCGGTGTAGTGCTGAATGTTAGCTGATAGACGCTGTTAATCTCACTGTTTGCCGAAGTAGTTTACTGTCAATATGCTCTGCTTAAGAAGCTTCCTTGCCCTGTTCTGCACTCAATCTGCTTAGCTGAGATGGCATGCCAAGGCCGATTAGTTGCTAAAATATCCTGCCATATATTTATTGTGACGTAGATTGCCATTGTCTAGTAGCCAATCTGTTAGCTGAAATAGCTCTACACCGTTTTATACTCGATCTTTGTTGCTGTGATGGCCTTCGATAGTTCGATGGCTGTGTGCTCGGCCTCATTGACTGCTGAAACAACCTGCCATAATTTGGCACTCAAATATGTTTGCTGAATTAGCTTTACATATATTTCGTTACTTAGATTTGCTCGTCCAAATATCTTGCCATAGCTTTAGACATCGACCTAGGTATTTTTTTCTGGACTTCATAAAAAAACATATATGTTTTTCCTGTAATATCTAGTAGAAGAACTAATTTGTATGTCTAACAGATGGACAGGACTCGGATAACTTCTGCTCGTAGATTCTCCGCTGCATATGTCGAGGGGGTTGAAAACTTCATGAACTTTATCAGTGCTGAGTACGGTAGTCCGAAATCAGATGTGCTCTGCCCGTGTAGCAGTTGTACGAATTCAGTTACAAGACCCTAGTCATCTGTGCAAAATCATCTACACTTGTATGGGATGTCGGTCACATATACTAGGTGGGTTCATCATGGTGAAGCTATGAACATCAATGTTATTGACTACGTGGAAGCAGCAGATCACCATCTTGATCTGCCTGATGCTTAGGTGGAAGAGGAGGAGGAGGTGGTGGTGGCGGAGCCAGTGAGTTTGACCAACATTGAAACAATGCTACGAAATGCTCGTGCATTCTGTGAACTTTCACCTACAGAAGAAAAACGGTGGGCCGCATGTTGGAAGAATGCAACGTTGCTATCATCCCAGGAAATAAGCTGTCAGTATTCTCAGCTATGGTCACCTTTCTTCAGGTGAAGACATCTGAGCGGATGACCAACAAATCATTCGATGCGATGTTGGCTGCTTTCCGCGAATCTTTCCCAGATGCGTCTGAGCTGCCACACACCTACAGTAAAATGAAGAATTTCCTTCGTGCAGTTGGAATTGTATATGATATGATCCATGTTTGTAAGAATAATTGTGTTCTGTTCTGGAAGGATTATGCCAACTTAAGTGAATGCCCGAAATGCAAATCATCAAGATGGAAAGCTGGCGATGCTGTGAAGAGGATTCCTCATAATGTTCTGAGACATTTTCCAATTACACCAAGATTGCAAAGGTTGTTTCATGATGCTGAAACAAGAGAGGATGTACTGTGGCATTCTAGGAACCAGGAGTACAGAGATCAAAAATGTAATGAGCCATCCATCTCATGGTAGTGAGTGGAAAAGCTTCAATGATAAACACAAAGAGTTTGCTGCTGACCCGAGAAACATTAGACTTGGCTTAGCTTCAGATGGATTTAACCCATTTGGCCACCAGAGCGCCACATATAGCATGTGGCCAGTGCTTGTTATCCCTTACAACATGCCTCCAAATGTCTGCACCAAAGAATCAAACTACATGATGGCCTTGCTCATCCCAGGTCCAAAAAGTCCTGGAAAGGATTTTGATTTGGTCATGGAGCCTCTTGTGGAGGAACTTCAACAACTATGGAAGGGTGTTCTCACTCGAGACCTATATAGAAGCCCACCATCTGATTTCTTTCTGCGTGCTGTTATAATTTGGTGCATCCATGATTATCTGGCTTTGGGCACTATGTTAGGGCGAACGACACATGGTTACAATGCATGTGTTCGTTGTGACAGGAATCCACTGTCATACGCAATACTTAGCAAGATATGCTACATTGGACACCGCCATTTCCTTGCCAAGGACAAGCCGCATCCTAAAAAATACTGAAGACAAGTGTTCAATGCAAAGCATGAAAACCGTGATGCGCCAAAGAGGCTCACCGCCGATCAGTTGCAAGTGGAATTAGAGAAGGTCAGGCATATTACACCAGGAAACCATCCTGGTAATGGTAGCGGGAAAAGGAAGCGTGGTAGGGTAGAAGAGAGATTATTGTTTACCCGCAGGTCCACTTTGTGGTACTTGGAGTATTGGAAAGATTTGGATCTATGGCATAATCTTGATGTGATGCACATCGAGAAAAATATATGTGACAGCATTATCGGCACACTTCTTAATATTGAAGGCAAGACGAAAGATACCTTAAAATCTAGGATTGATTTGACACACCTGGGTATCAGAAAGGATTTACAGGTGCAAGATGAAGGTAAACCACAGGATATGGCACTAGCTGTGTACGTCTTGGACAAGGTAAAAAGAAAAGAATTCTGCGAGGTCCTGTCACGTGTGAGATTCCCACATGGATTTGCTTCCAACCCTGAAAGGAGAGTCAGTGCAGATGGAAACAAGGTACAAGGGTTGAAAACTCATGACTACCATGTCCTACTTGAAAGGGTTTTACCTGTAATCCTTAGAGGATTGGGCCGCCCTGACTTATACAGAGCACTTGCAGAGTTGGGACAATTCTTCAGGGAACTCTGCAGTAGGAATATCAGGATAGATGCTTTGGAGCGTCTTAGAGACAAGATACCAACTATCCTATGCGACCTTGAGAAGATATATCCTCTAGCCTTCTTTGATGTGATGGTGCATTTGGTGTTCATCTACCTGATGAGGCACTACTTAGAGGTCCAGTACAGTATGGCTGGATGTACCCTATTGAAAGGCGGCTAGGCACTTTCAAGGGCTATGTTTGGAACAGAGCTAGACCCGAGGGTTCCATTGCAGAGGCCTACATTGCTACAGAAGCGTTGACATTCTGCTGAAAATACATTGAAACAGCTGATCAGCTTAGCAAAGAGGTGGGTGAAGACAATCCCGGGCTCAATGTTTTCGATTATTCTGTTCGAGTTACAAAGAAGAGTCGACAAGAGGACAAACCTAAACATTTGGACAAAATGGTTTGTTATGTGTTGAATAACTATCCTGAGATACTACCTTATATCAAGTAAGTGCAGTACTGCAGCTTATACATCGTAATCTACTAAACTTGCAGCACATTCTTATATATTTAGATGTTTGACGCGATCACTATGTTGTGCAGCTTCTACAAAGAGGAGTTACTGCCGCAAAATCCAAGAAACATTGATAAACTGGTTATGGCAGGATTTGCGAAATGGTTCAAGAACCATGTAAGCTTTTGAAGTGCACTGTCAGTTTTTTTTTAATATATTGAGTACATAAGATGATCGGCTTGTCTATCTTCTAACCATAGGTTAGGAAGATGCGGGAGGATGGGCAGGCAGTTGATGATGCCCTTTACTCACTAGCAATGGGTCCTGATACTCGGGTAAGACATTATGAATCTTGCGTTGTTGGAGATGTGTGCTACAACACCCTTGCACGAGACGAAGGCAGGAAGACACAAAATAGTGCCATCATGAGCACAGATACGTATGACAAAGAGACAACTGAAATGTATGCTAACATAACAGACATTATTCAGTTGCAGTATATCTCCAGTTTCGAGGATCATCGGTGTGTGGTTCTCTTGTGTTGTCGTTGGTATAACCTGTTTTCTAGGATCGCAAAACCCAGAGCTGATGATTATTTCAAATCCATCAATGTCAAGGCGGCGTACCAGACCAACGAGCCTTTTATTTTGGCAAATCAAGCAACACAGATATTTTTCTTGGAAGACACATTTGCACGTAGCGATGACTGGAGAGTATTGCAAAGGTTTGAGCAGAGGAATTCGTTTAATGAAGTTGCACAACAAGATGATGCTTACACTACTCCTGATGTACAAGATAACACAGATGTTCCTAATATCTTTGAGAACCATCACGTCAATGACGCCGGCGAAAAGATTGCCTGTCGTGCTGTGGACATACATGAGTTGATCAAGAAGAAGCCAACGTTCGAGGACGTTGAGGACGAAGAAGAAGATGACACCATGGGGAATTACGATTCAGACTGATACACATGGCGAAGATGTTGACGCTGCTGCTGCGGATGATGATTATATTCCTTTTGTCGTATTTTCCTGTCAGAAGACGTTTTTTATCTACTATGTGAAATTGTGTTTGCTATGACAACTGAAACCTGATGAACATGTTGTTTAGTATTTTGCTGTGAGAACATCACTTGTTATGTATGCTGATTTGTGTTTGGTGATTGTATGACAACTAAAACATGATGACATTGTTGTTTAGTTGTACTCATATTTGGCTGTGAAACTTGAATTTGATGACATAGTTTGTTGTTGGACTGCAATTTGCTTGATGTCTTCGAATGAGAACAAAGCTGACCCGACAGGGCCTCTGCTATTTATTTATTTATATGAGCAAAAGGGGATACCCCCTGATTTCCGTTAATAGAAATCATTAGATGTTCACAACACTACGCCCGGCCTGCTATACAGGTTCCATTCATTACTAGTTTCAGCAAAGTGCTCATGTCGTAGCCACTGAATACATCACGAGTGCTACATACACTGCAAATAAAGAGACAATCATCCTACAGAGCACATCGATTTTGCCCATTATCTTCACAAGCTCTTTCATGTCCTCATTGCTGTCAAGGCCGTTCAACAGCTGTTGCTTGGCCATTATTAGAGGAACTGCATCTTTAACCTTCTGCTCTGCATCTTCCTCTTCTGCCGTTCCTTCAGTTACTTGTCCAACACCCCAACCTGCTGGTATTGGGATTCCTCGGCTAACCAAATAATTAGCGTAGTTGCATTCCCCCACATCAGAACTTCCCAGAAATACAAATCACACGAATCTTCCCTTTTCTGCACGAATCAAATTGGTAGATCATCAACCAAACTATTAAAAAATTCAGCAACTGAAAGCAGCAGAACAACACTTACACATAATATTACCCCATGATTCGGGCATTTGTAGTAGACTCGGCTAGGGTTGCGGATTGTGGTTGGGATGCGACGGATGACTCTGCGTGATTTGCAGCAGTGGCACCACACCAACGGCAGCGGGTTGCGATGAGCAATCGGCTGCGGTGCGCGTGCTGGTGAGGGTGTGATGAGACCCACACGCGATGGTACAGGTTGCGATTTGGCGCATATCTGGTTGTTGCCTGCTGAAGACCAGGTGGACGAGCAGCCAGTGGACATGGTTGGTGCGGCCAGAGCTTCTGATGCTAGGCAGAGTAAGTAGAGAAGAGGAGAAGCGAACGTTGGATATGTTAGTTTCATTACTTGCAGAGCAGCATAGCACCATATATAGTCATAGTCTAGGTTTGGATTCGAACCAGCTACAGGAGCACGTCTTTCTTTTTTCTAAAACTCGGCAATGTCTCTTTACTGGTACACTAGCTTGTTCTGTACGCCTTCCCAAGTCTTTGATTTTCTTTCCCTTTTTTTGCAAGGAAGGAAGGAGGACAAAATTGAGAGTTCCTGGGACTCGAACCCAAGACCTCTCGGTTGAAAACCAAGGGTGCTAGTCACTTATGTGGCGAATGTTCCCTGTGAGGAGGACGGCAGATGAACGCATTTTCCTCGCAGTTTTCTTCCTATATATAAAAAAGTATGCTACTTGGTGTCCACTTAGTCAACAAATGATTGTGCCAACCTTGACCGTTGGACTGACATTCAACATCTGTCGCGTTTCTTCAGTCTCTTCTTCCTCGAGCCGCCAAAGCCAAACCAGCGCCGGCGGGACCGCCTGCTCTCGCCTCCCACGGCTGGCTGTGATCTGCCCCGGCTCCTGTTCGTTCCCGTCCGAGGCCTCACCATTGTCCTCCGCCTTGGTTCGCTCGCCGCGGCGCTGCCCTCCAGTGTTATCAACATGGTCAACAACCGAGAGAATAAGGAGATGACTGTACATGGTGAGGATGATAGTAGGGACCCAGCAGCGCACGCAGTAATTTTGTTTTTTCGGGACGGACAAGGGTATCAACTGAGTTGTACGGGACCCGTGGCCCGTCTAGCCCAGGCTTTTATTTCATATGTTTAGCACATGACCAGCCCAGTTTGTTTTTTTCCTTTTTGAAAATTGCTAGCCAGCTATTTTATTTTTTGCAGAATAACCAACGTAGGCCTACTTGCTTTTCTACGCCCTGCTGGGCCGGAAATCTTTCAAGACGAGGAGGGATGCATTTTGCCTAGAAAATGGGCTATAAGTAATAAGAAATGGGTTATAAGTAATAATAAATGGGCTGTAAAATGAAAAAAATACAGCAAACAGACAATTAGTTCCAAAATACGGTTTTCTTTCGGATTTTGATATTTTAAATTTCATTGTGTTTGTGCGGGTAAAATTTCATTGAATTTAAATTAAGTTATATTTAGATTTAAAATTAATTTGAATTTGGCTAGAAATTTCAGGCTGTATGCTATTTGGGACAGATTTGGAGGCTGACTTGTGGGTCTACTAGGTTGACGTGTACTTTGGCTTTGTCAACTTAGTCCACAAACGATTCTAGCAGCAGTGACCATTGGATGTTAATCCAACGGCCATGCTGCTTCTTCAATATCTAATCTTCTTGCTCCAGCCGCCCAAACCAGCTCCGGTGGGACTGCCTGCTCCCGCCTCTCGTGGCCGGCTGTGCTGCCGCACAGGCCGCACCGCCCCACCCTACTTCATTGCTGGCCAGGCCATTCCTCTACTCACCCACACCTCCTGTTATTTTCCGGCGACGGCAGCCGGACCAGTAAACCCTCGTACTCCCCATCGCATGGGTAACCATTGCCGAGTGTTCCCCGGCTCCGTGTCATTCCCTTCCTAGGTCTCGCCGTCGTCCACCGCCATGGTGCTCTCGGCGCGGCCTGGTCAACTTGGTCAACGAACGACATCCATCGGCGGTGGCTGTACGCGCAAAATAATGATTCCTCCACCTGACAGCTGGGACCCACCGGAAGGGCCTCTGTATTTCGCAAAAAAATGTCCCCCCCCCCCCGCTGACATGTCGAACCCACCAACTATATCTTCGCACGAAAGGAAGTGCCTCCTTATTACGCACAAAAAAATGAATACCCCCTACTAGCTGGGACCCACCATAGTGGGAGGATGATTTGTGGGCCAACAAAGATGACGGGGACGGAGGGCTTTATCAACTTAGTCAATATGAACGATTCTAGCTCCAGTGACCGTACGATGTCCATCCAACAGCCGTAGTGCTTCTTCAACCTCTGGTCTTCTTGCTCCAGCCGCCCAAAGCAGCACCGGTCGTGTCGCATGCTCCTGCCTCTCGTGGTAGGCTGTGCTGCCACGGAGGCCTCACTGCCCCCTACTATTCCCACCACTGGCCAGGCCCTGCGGCGACAGCAGCCTCACACCACAGCCGAACAAGTGAACCCTCGTACTCCTCTCCGCGTGGGCTTCCACTGCCACGTCATCCCCGGCTCCACGTCGTCCCCTTCCTAGGCCTCGCCATTGTCCACCGTCGTGGTGCTCTACGCGCGGTATGGTCAACGTGGTCAAGGAACGACTTCCATCGGAAGAGTATTGTACGTGGAGAGGCTGACAGCTGGGTCCATGGCCAAAGCCCAGTTTTTTTGTGATTTGCCAAGTAAGTCGCTTTGTCAGGCCTGTTGGGCTGCAAATCTTTCAAGACAAGGAGAGCTTTCATTCGGCTGGCCGAGAAAATGGCCCATCTGTAATGAGAAATGGGTTGTACATTTTTAAAACACATCAAACCAGTAATTAGTTTCAAATATCTTTTTTTCATTTCAAGATTTGAAATTACATTAATTTTTATGCGTGGAGAATTTGTTGGATTTTATATTGATATACATTTATTTTTAAAATCAGTTTGAATGTGAGTCGAAATTTCGGGATTAAAAACAGTTCGGACCGCTACGAAATATGCAAAATTTCGTATAACTTTTTAAACGTGGCCACAATTTGGGCTGTAATGCGAACAAAAAGAATATGGGCTCCAAAAAAACCTTAAGAATTAGCAAATGGGCTGAAAATTATTAGAAATAATGGCAGATGGGTTGTATGCTGTTTTCCACAGATTTGAGGCTTTCCTAAAAAAAGGTTGACGCACAAGCAGTGATTGTTGGATGTCCATCCAACGGCCGTCGTGCTTCTTCAATCTCTGCTCTTCCTGCTCCAGCCGCTCAAACAAGCGCCGGAGGGACTGCCTGCTCCCTCCTCCCCGCGGCCGGCTGTGCTACCGCGCAGGCCTCACCGCCCCACCGTACTCCCATCGCTGGCCTAGCCATCCCTCTACTCACCCACACCCGCTGTTATTCTCCGGCGAGGGCAGACGAACCAGTAAACCCTCGTACAGTCGTACTCCCCTCCGTGTGGGAAACAACTGCCGAGTCTTCCCTGCCTCCATGTCGTTCCCTTCCTAGGCCTCGCCGTCGTCCACCCCCCTGGTGCTCTCGACGTGGCTTGGTCAACGTGGTCAACGACTGACATGCATCTGAAGTGGACTATACATGGAGAGGCCGACAGCTGGGTCCCCAGCCGCACGCAAGGAAATGCCTCCTTATTACGTGCAAAATAATGATTCCTCCACCTGACATCAGGGACCCACTGAAAGGGCCTCTGTATTTCGTGAAAAAAAAACGTTACCGCCGCTGACAGCTCGGACCCACCAGCTATATCTTCGCACGCAAGGAAGTGCCTCCTTATTACGCACAAAAAAATAAATACTCCCCCTGTTAGCTGCGACCTAGTATAGTGGCAAGCTAACTTGTGGGCCTACTAAGTTGACGGGGACATAGGGCTTCGTCAACTTAGTCAATATGCACGATTCTAGCTCCAGTGACCGCACGATGTCCATCCAACGACCATAGTGCTTCTTCAACCTCTGGTCTTCTTGCTCCAGCCGCCCAAACCAGCGCCGGTCGTGCCTTGTGCTCCTGCCTCCCGTGGCCGGCTGCGATGCGGCGGAGGCCTCACCACCCTCTACTACTCCCACCGCTGGCTAGGGCATCCCTCTACTCACCACACCCCCTGTTACTCCCACCGCTGGCCTGGCCGGCTACGATGCAGCGAACCAGTGCCCTCGTACTCCTCTACGTGTGGGAATCCACTGTCGCGTCTTCCCCGGCTCCGCGTCGTCCCCTTCCTAGGCTTCGACGCCGTCCACCGCCCTGGTTCTCTCGGCGCGGCGTGGTCACCGTGGTCAAGGAACAGCTTCCATCGGACGTGGACTGTATGTCGAGAGGCTGACAGCTGGGTCCACGGCCGCAGCAAGGAAGTGCCTCCTTATTATGTGCAAAATAATTATTCCTCCACCTGACAGCGGGGACCCACCGGACGGGCCACCGTATTTCGCCCCCCTGACTGCTGGGACCCACCAGCTACATCTTCGCACGCAAGGAAGTGCCTGATAGTGAGGACCCACCTGGTCGAAGCGTACATAGCGTTGTCATTCTGGTCGTGAATGTGTACGTACATATATACAGGTGGATGTAGAGGCATGCACGTGTCGTAGTAGAGGCGGCCAGGGTGCAAGAAAGAAAATACGGCGACATATGTGTACATACGGGCGGGGTCTCGAACGCCTACTCGCGCATACGTACAGCGAGGGCTCGTTGACATGGCTGGGTCGGAACGGAGAAACAGCGTCGTCGTCGTGTTCATGGGGAGGCATTGGAATGTGTCGTGATCATGGGGAGGCAACGAAATGCGTCGTGTTCATCGGGAGGCAACGGAACGCGTGGGAGCCAACCGGCTGGGTCGGAACGGAATGCGTGGTCATGTTCATCGGGAGGGCTTGGACGGAACATGCTATGGAAACGAGGCCTGGCGTACCGCACAACGTTGGAAACGAACCTATTACGTTCGGAACAGGGTCCTGTTAATCGGGAGGGGTCTGGCGTACCGCAAAACGGAGGAAACGGACCTCCTACGGTCGAAACGGGGGTCTTGTTCATCGGGAGGGGTG
The DNA here is from genome assembly GCF_056163025.1 of Triticum urartu. Classification (NCBI taxonomy): domain Eukaryota; kingdom Viridiplantae; phylum Streptophyta; class Magnoliopsida; order Poales; family Poaceae; genus Triticum; species Triticum urartu. Next base: position 246,997,752 of record NC_141875.1, read on the forward strand.
TGCCGTACCGCAAAACGGACGAAATGGACCTCCTACGGTTGAAACGGGGGTCCTGTTCATCGGGAGGGGTGTGGCGTACCGCAAAATGGGACTCCACGGGATACTGTTCATCTCCACCATCGACCCCCTCTAACCTCCATGAGCTACTGTTCATCCATCGTCGACCTCCTCCAGCCACCACCTGCAACTGTTCATCCACGGGCTCCTGTTCATCCAGCCTCCACCGTGCGCTACTCCACCGGCTAATGTTCAACCAGCCCTCTCCACGGGCTCCTGTTCAACCACCCCTCCACGGGCTACTGTTCATCCTGCCCTCCACCGTCTACTGTTCATCCTGCCCTCCACGGGGTGGTCCTGTTCATCCAGCCCTCCACGGGGTCCTGTTCATCCAGCCCCAACCGGCTCGATCGATCGGGGTCCTGTTCATCCATAGGTAACACCACGGGGTCCTGTTCATCCACCCCCACCGGGAACTGTCCATCCAACCCCCCCTCCGCAACGCTCACTGTTCATCCAGAGGCAGCATCGATCGGCTTCAGTTAGCAGCAGTAGCGAAGGAATCGCTCGATCAGGTTCAGTTAACAGCCATCGATCGATCGCTCGGGTTCAGTAACGCATAGCCTGCAGTGCAATCGCTCGGGTTCAGTTAGAGTCCAATGCCTCGCTCGGGTTCAGTTAGAGCCAATGCCTCGCACACACGCGCGTACGTGAACGAGAGAAACGCGCATCGCTCGGCCCCCGACCTCCCACCGTAACCGGGAACTCCCCAAAATTTTCCTCGCCCTTGCTTCTACCCTTGTTTTTTCCGTCATGGACGGCCCAAAGAATGTCATGCAGCTGCATCTCCGGCCCGCCCAGGACGAAAAGCCGATTTTCTGTCATGATTTTTTTTCATAGAAGTAGGAGCCCACCACATCTATGATGATACCAGGTTTTGTCACAATTATTCATAGAAGTGTCATATGTATGACAGAAAAAAAATTCATTCGGCCCAAAATGTCACGGATGTGTCTTTTTTTGTAGTGAGAGGCTGAAGGATCTCGGCGTGACTGCGCCCATGGTGATGAAGGAGTTCCTCAGACGTCGCGTCGCTCCACTCCAGCGCCATTCTCGGCCGATGTGGGCCTTGTCCGGCAGCAAGGATCATATGAGGCTCCATGAGTCTGGGCTTCCCCCTGAGGCGCGACGAATGGTGCTCGAGGTCCTGACAGACGACCCTTCGCCAGCCAACATGCCACAAGAGGGTTGTCTCTTGTACTGCTACTCGAACAGGGTGGAGTTCGCAGGGCAGATGCCCCCTTTCGACGAGTGGGGGTTGCGTCCAGTCGGCCTTGAAGGGCCTCGCGAGAACCCTGCCTGCGTGTTTCCCCTCCTTGCCACCAGTGCCGAGCTCGCCCCAAGAGTGGGCGTGGGGGGGTGGAGGGGGCGAGCGCTGCCGAGGGCTGGAGATGCGACTGTCGCGGTGCCGACCCCGCTTGAGGCTCCCGAGGCGCCATCTCCAGGGGCTCATGACCTTCGCCCTGAGGTGACGGTTGGGGGGCACGATCCACTGCTCCTGAGGCTGAAGCCCACAAAGCCCCTACGAGTCACCCGGAGGAAGAGCCCGAGGGCTCCCCTCAGCCCAGCACTACTGAGGTCGTCCCCTTAGGAGCCTCACCAGCCGTGCCCAGCGTTGGTGGCCGCATCTTGGGCTTTGGCCGGCTCCGACTAGACTTCAATGCGCTCCGCAAGAGGAAGAGGTCTCCAAGCTGCAGTGGTGATGCCTTCCGGCCATTGAAGTAGAGGAAGTATATTGCCATGGACGGGTGAGTACCTTACCTTTGTAATTTCTTATGTGCCATCTTCTCTTCTGATCGTGGTTTCTCAGGCCCCCTTTTGCAAGGGTGACGAAATGTCTAGAAGAGCAACCTCCTCCTACCCCGGGCCCTCCGTTGACTCTGAGTGTCTCGCGCCAGCCCGCCGCACGCCGGCGCAAGATCGCAGGGGAGGTGGGCGTGCTGGCCTGGAGCCTTGATCCTACGCTCCTGCTGCCCTTCCTTCGCGGCCTGGACCGGGGTGCGTGGGGGGGGGTGTGCCAAGGGCTCCACCCCTGGTCGTGGAGGGCGGCTGGATGACCTCTATCTTAGCTTATTCTTCGTGCAACGGGCCCTCACCCATCCGGGCCCCCACCGAGGCCCAGACGGCGACCGGGTAAGCGCCGGCCTCCAACCCCCTGCTAGGAAGGAGTGAGCCGCTTCGGATCCCTTTGGCAACCCCTGCTGTGGGAGATGGACCCGGTCGCGTGGTCAAGTTTCGCGTGAGCGGGGTGTCGTCCGCCACGAGCTCCTTCAGGAGGCAATGTGCAAGCTGAGCCGACTCGGCGGCAAACTCATGGATGTTGACGCTCGCCTTGAAGCCGAGGGTCTTCGGCTGGTGGAGGAGTGGCATCAACTGAAGGTGGCTATCAACCTCGGGTGCCTCCAGCGTGAGCATGCCAATGCGAAGGCCGATGCATCCCTGGTAACCTTGCGGGACGCCAGCGCCCGGGCCTTGGAGGAGGCCAAGGAGGTGGATAATCACTGCGCGGCCACCGAGGAGCGCAGGCGGGAGCTCCAGGCCTTGAACGCCTCCCTAGAGCGGTAGGTGGAGGCGTGCAGAGCTGCCTTGGTGTCGATGAAGGGCGCACCGTCCGACGAGGAGGAGATCTCGAGACGCGAGGAAGCACTATTGCTAGAGGCCATGGAGCGTAGCCTCGAGCTTGAGCGGTTGGAGACAAGGGAGCGCCAAGTCGCCCATGCAGAGGATGTTGTCGGTGCGCGTGAGGCCAGGGCCCAGGAGGAGGTCAACCGTAGGGTGGCCGAGGCTCGCACGAATCTTGCTGGCAGGTACGAACTGAAGCTGAAGCTCGTGGAAGCCAAAGCTATGGGAAGGACCGCTGCCCTCAGGTTAGTGTTGGCTGAGGCGGAACATCGTGAGAAAGCTGCCGCAGCCGCCCTGATCTCAGTTTAGGCTGAGCTGGCCTCCACTCGTGCCGAGCTGCTCTCTCTTCAGCAGCGGGTTTCTAGCGCCGAGTCCTTCGCGCAACAGAGCAGGGAGGAGGCGCTTCGCCGGCAGACGCTACTGCACGAGCATGTTCCCGTGCTTCGGGACCTCAGAACGAAGGCCAATCAGGCGCTTGGTACCATCTGTGATGAGCACGCTCCCCACCGACACACCGAGGACTACACTGACCATCTTATCTTCTTCACCGATGTCATGACGCGCCTGGAGAACCGAGCTGAGGGGGCCCGCGAGCTTGTGGACGAAAAGAGCCGGGGCCTTCTCGGGGGAGCATTCTCCCGCATCTTCAGCCATCTCCTGAACACCAATCCTGACTTTGATTTTGACGGCGCCATTGCCCCGGTGCCTGAGGTCATCCGGGACAACCTAGCGCGCTGGGTGGACGACAATGTGGATGCCCTAGTTAGGGCCTTTGCTTCTCATGACGACGCGGTGGTGTTCACAGCGGACGGGGGTGACGTGGTCGATGGCGGTGAAGACAACAACAACGATGACGCCAGCAGCCTGTCCGGGAATGATTCGGGAGATGAGGCAAGCGACACGTCCGAATGAGCCTGCACTTCTTATTTTGGACTTGCATGGAAAATCTTGGGTACGGCCCCTCAAAATGTAATAGCATTTTGGGGACGGGGAACCCCTCATGTAAATAGACTACCACTTTATTCCCTAGGCTAGGCTTAAAGCACGCTTTTGTGTGCTCGCGACACCCATTGCGGGCTTGCTCTCGTAACTTACTTTGGTTCAGTCGAGCTTCAAACTGGTTTGGCAGCTTCGGATGTGCATTCCTTCTGAGGGGAGCCCCTCACGAGCTCGCGAGGTTTTGGTTTCCTAAGGGGTCCGCCGGTCCACCCGAGAGGGCCTCGCGAGAAGTGAGCTCCAGTAATGACAAGGCGCGCGCGTAGTGTGTGTACGTCGCTACCAGCCCCCGCTCGTGACGTGCTCGGAAGGGGGCAGATAGAGGACGTGAATCTCACACAAAACACGAATCCAGAAACTCACGAAATCAACACGAACGAGAAAGGATTCCCCCCACGATTGCCAATGGAAATGCAACTTCAAATTCAAGATCAAAAGCTGCAAGTCTGAGCTACAAAAAAGAGGTTAAAAGCAAATGGCCATGTCCGGCACCTAGCTAGTCTTCTTGTCTTCCCACCAGCCCGGAGCTAAGTGCTTTCACTGGCCGTGAGCATAGTCATTGGCGGACAGTGTCGACGGCCAGCGCAGAGTAATGGTGCTTCCACTAGGACAGGGGCGGGAGTCGCCGAGGCCCGAGGGCGGCACTTCGGAGACTCCGGGGCGTGTATAGCCCCACTCATTATTACGTGAGAGTGTCACGAGCGGAGACCTTGACAGGCATGAGCCTTGCTTCATATCGCCAGGCGAGGGTCCCATCTTGCGCCGCCCTGGACCACAGTTGGGCCATTCGGAAACCAGGACAATGCCAAGGGGCAAAGGGGATGCTAGAGGCGCCCTCGGCGACCATGGGCCCTCTGCCGGGGGGAAGGCTTGCCAGTGCCTCCCCGGTAGAGGACCTACCTCCAGGTGATGCCGTGCTCCATGCGATGTGGCGAGGGGCCTTGCTCTTGGCTCCTCCCACCCAGCCCCCAGTGTGCTTCCCCTGGTGGAAGGGGGCTACCGTGCTGGGGTCGTCGTCCACCGCTGTGACCTGATTCACTTGCGACCAATGGTTAGTGTGACGCCCCCTATTTAATCGTACACTAATCATGCACGCAAACGTGTACGATCAAGATCAGGGACTCACGGGAAGATATCACAACACAACTCTAAAACATAAATAAGTCATACAAGCATCATAATACAAGCCAGGGGCCTCGAGGGCTCGAATACAAGTGCTCGATCATAGACGAGTCAGCGGAAGCAACAAAATCTGAGTACAGACATAAGTTAAACAAGTTGCCATAAGATGGCTAGCACAAACTGGGATACAGATCGAAAGAGGCGCAGGCCTCCTGCCTGGGATCCTCCTAACTACTCCTGGTCGTCTCAGCGGGCACCACGTAGTAGTAGGCACCTCCGGTGTAGTAGGAGTCGTCGTCGACGGTGGCGTCTGGCTCCTGGGCTCCAACATCTGGTCGCGACAACCAGGAAGAAGGAAAAGGGAAGGAAGGAGAAAGCAACCGTGAGTACTCATCCAAAGTACTCGCAAGCAAGAAGCTACACTACATATGCATGGGTATCAAATGGAGTAAGGGTATCATATGTGGACTGAACTGCAGTATGCCAGAATAAGAGGGGAATAACTAATCCTTTCGAAGACTACGCTTCTGGCAGCCACCGTCTTGCAGCATGCAGAAGGGAGTAGACTGAAGTCCTCCATGTAGCATCGCATAGCATAACCCTAACCGACGATCCTCCCCTCGTCACCCTGTGAGAGAGCGATCACCGGTTGTATCTGGCACTTGGAAGGGTGTGTTTTATTTAGTATCCGGTTCTAGTTGTCATAAGGTCAAGGTACAACTCCAAGTCGTCCTGTTACCGAAGATCACGGCTATTCGAATAGATTAACTTCCCTGCAGGGGTGCACCACATAACCCAACACGCTCGATCTCATTTGGCCGGACACACTTTCCTGGGTCATGCCCGGCCTCGGAAGATCAACACGTCGCAGCCCCACCTAGGCACAACAGAGAGGTCAGCACGCCGGTCTAAACCTAAGCGCACAGGGGTCTGGGCCCATCGCCCTTAGCACACCTGCACGTTGCGTGGGCGGCCGGAAGCAGACCTAGCCTAGTGGCGTTCCAGTCCAATCCAGCGCGCGCCGCTCCATCGCTGACGTCAAGAAGGCTTCGGTTGATACCACGACGCCGGGATACCCATAACTACTCCCACGTAGATGGTTAGTGCGTATAGACCAAATGGCCAGACTCAGATCAAATACCCAGATCTCGTTAAGCGTGTTAAGTATCCGCGAACGCCGACCAGGGCTAGGCCCACCTCTCTCCTAGGTGGTCGGAACCTGCCCTGCCGCTCCGCCTCAAAACTCCACTCGCGGGTACTCCTCAAGCCCACCCGTCTTTAGTCACCACATGTATCATGTATAAAGTATATAGTATATACCCGTGATCAACTCCCGAGTGATCACGGCCCGATAGTATAGCATGGCAGACGGACAAGGATGTTGGGCCACTGATGATAAACTAGCATCCTATACTAAGCATTAGGATTGCAGGTAAAGGTAACAACAGTAGTAGCAAGGACAGGCTATGCATCAGTATGGGATTAACGGGAAGCAGTAACATGCTACACTACTCTAATGCAAGCAGTATAGAGAAGAGTAGGCGATATCTGGTGATCAAAGGGGGGGCTTGCTTGGTTGCTCTGGCAAGAGAGAGGGGTCGTCAACACCGTAGTCGTACGGGGTAGCAGCGGCGTCGGTCTCGGTGTCTAGAGAGAGAAGAGGGGGAAGAAACAATAAATATAATGCAAGCATATGCATAGTGAAGCATGACATGACAAGTAACGATGCTAGGCATGCCCTAACGTGGTATGAGGTGGTACCGGTTAAGGGGGGAAACATCCGGGAAAGTATTCCCGGTGTTTCGTGATTTCGGGCAGAGGAGCCGGAGGGGGAAAGTTGCGGGTTCGATAGGTTAGGGGTGTGTGGCGGACTAACGGACTGCGTATCCGGATTTGTCTCGTCGTTCTGAGCAACTTTCATGTTGAAAATATTTTAATCCGAGTTACGGATTAAAAGATATGATTTTCTAAAGATTTTATTAATTTCTGGAATTTAATTAATTAATTATTTAATTCGAAAAATGAATTTATGACGTCAGCATGATGTCATGCTGACCTCAGCAGTCAACAGGGTTGACTTGGTCAACCTGACAGGTGGGTCCCGTTCGTCATACTCTGTTAGTTAATTAACAATAGTTAATTAGGTTAATTAGCCATTAGGTTAATTAATCAGAATTATTTAAATTAAGTATTTACTTAATTAATTAATTAATATTTTAATTATCATTTATTTTTATTTTTAACGTTCTGGGGGGCCTGCGGTCAGTGGCATGGCCGGTCCAGTCAGCAAGGCTGACCGGGTCAACAGGCCGGCCGGGCCCCTAGGGCCCACGGGTCAGTGACCCAGGGGTGGCCCCAGGTCGGCCACGTCGGCGGCCGGCGTTGGGGAGCTCCGGGGAGCGTTCCCGCGGCGGAGGGGCGCCGGACCTCGCCGGGATTCGCCGTCCGGTGGCAAAAACGGCTGCGGGCGGGTGCGTTCGAACGTGGAGAGGATGCCGCGTTCAACGGTGGCAGAGGCACGGCCGGACTTGGCCGGAAACGACGCCGGCGAGCGGCGGAGGCGGCGGTGGGATTCGGGACCGCGTCGGGATCGCGCTACGGGGCTAACGGGAAGGCCAGGGGGGCTGCGCGACGCGCTGAGCACAAGGGGGCTCGGCCCCGTGACCATTTGGTCACTGGAAGGGCGCCGGCGACGAGATCCGCGACGGGGGCGCTCGGGTACGGAGGGGAACGAGGGGGAAGAGGAGGGGGGCCTCGACCGAGCGGAGGAGGCGCGAGGGGAGGGGGGGTACGTGGGGCGCGGTGAGCCAGCGCGAGCCGGAGCGTGACGAGCGCGGCGCCGGAGCGAGCTCCGGCCATGGCGACCGAGCGCGGGGGTCGACCCCTACGGCTACAGAGCGAAGCAGGGGAGGGAAGAGCTCACGGGGGGGGGGACGCGTGGGATCTCGGAAGCGGGCTCGGGGGCGGTCGGGGGCGTCCGGCGGGGAGGAGGTCGAGGCGGCGGCCGTCCGGCGATGCGGATCCGGCGAGGTGGGAGTCGGGGACGGTCCCGAGGCGACGAGGGGGGGGGGTTCGGGCGTCCTGCGCGGCCGGTCGGGGAGGAGGGGAGGAGGACGAGCGCCGGTGGGGTGGGGCGCCGGCGTCGGGGGCGACGGGATCGGGCGGATCCCGATCCAGATCGGCGAGGGAGGGAGGAGAAGGGGATCGGGGGGGAATGGGGTGTCGGCTAGGGTTTCCGCCGCCCGGGGGGGTTATGGGAGCGAGGGGGGTGGGCCGGGCTAGGGGCTGGCCGGCTGGGCCAGGTGGGCTTGGCCCAGTTTGGCCAGGGGGTGGGTTTCCCTCTCCTTTGTTTTATTTTTCTTTTCTTAATTTATTTTCTCTTCTGTTTTATTTCATTTTAAAATATTCAGACACTTTATAAAAATGTGTGCACCCCACCATAATTAACCTTGTAATATTTGACAACCCCCGAACATTTTAGTTTGATTTTTTTTTGAAAACTTTTATTACCATCATAATTTTGAATTGAATTTCGAAACCATTTTGATTTAACCCGAGATTAACTACAGTGACAGAGGTGACGTGGCATCATTAGTGAGGATTACTGTAGCTTAATTACCCGGGCGTCACAATTCTCCTCCACTACAAGAAATCTCGTCCCGAGATTTAGGAGGTAGAAGGAAAGAGTGCGGGGTATTCATCACGCAGACGATCCTCGCGTTCCCAGGTGGCTTCGTCTTCAGAGTGATTCGACCACTGGACTTTGAGGAACTTGATCGCCTTCTGACGTGTGCGGCATTCAGCTTGGTCGAGAATGCGGACCGGATGCTCTTTATAGGAGAGGTCCTGCTGCAATTCGAGCACTTCATGATCCACTGCTCGGATTGGGTCCTTGAAGCATCGTCGGAGTTGTGACACGTGGAACACATCGTGAACCTGAGAAAGGTTCGACGGAAGCTCCAGTTGATATGCCACTTTTCCACGCCTTTCCAGAATAGTGAATGGGCCAATATAGCGAGGAGCTAGCTTGCCCTTGATCCTGAAGCGGTGAGCACCCTTCATTGGTGTAACTCGAAGATAAGCCCTTTCGCCAGGTTGATAGACCATGTCTTGGTGATGACGGTCATACTGACTTTTCTGACGTGACTGAGCAGTCTTGAGATTCTCGCGAATAATGCGAACTTGTTCTTCGGCCTGTTGGATAATATCCGGACCGAAGAGTGGGCGTTCCCCAGTTTCTGACCAGTTCAGAGGGGTTCGACACTTTCGTCCATAAAGCACTTCGAAGGGGGACATCTTCAGACTAGCTTGATAGCTATTATTATAAGAGAACTCGGCATATGGAAGAGATTCCTCCCATTTCTTGCCGAATGAGATTACACAAGCTCGAAGCATGTCTTCGAGAACTTGGTTGACACGTTCAACTTGCCCTTGTGACTGAGGATGGAACGCAGTACTGAACGACAGATGAGTCCCCATAGCTTCTTGGAAACTTGCCCAGAATCTTGAGGTGAATAAGCTGCCACGGTCCGAACTGATAACCAGTGGAATACCGTGAAGTGAAACAATTCTGGACATGTAGAGAGTAGCAAGCTGACTAGCAGTGATTGTCTCTTTGACCGCCAGAAAATGGGCAACTTTGGAAAGCCGGTCAATGACGACAAGAATAGCATCATTACCTTTCTGAGATTTGGGAAATCCAGTGACGAAGTCCATTTCAACATGGTCCCATTTCCATTCAGGAATAGAGATAGGTTGCAGAGTTCCAGCAGGCCATTGATGCTCTGCTTTGATTCGGCGACAAATGTCACACTCAGCAACATAACGAGCAATGTCCTGCTTCATATTAGACCACCAGAATCTTTGACGAATATCCTGGTACATCTTTGTACTACCAGGATGGATGGACAGAGGCGTATCATGGGCTTCTTGCATAACCCTTTTAGTCTTATCCAGGTTTTTCTTTGAACATGGTACCACTAGGCGGCCTTTGAAATACAAGGCGCCATCGTCGGCGATAGAGAAGAATGAGGGCTTTCCCCTTTTGAGGTCGCGCTTAATCTTGAGGACTTCATCGTCACACTTCTGTATCCATTTGATGGTGTCCACAAGATCTGGTTTCACAACCAGGGTATTGAGAGAACCCTTGGAAACAACATGGAGGTTCTGTTTGGGGAAACCTTCGGGAGGGGGAGCGAGTGATCCCGGGGGAACAATATGGAGGTTCAGCCTTCTAAATTCTTCGGTAAGCGAGGGCTGAACTTTGTGGACCTGGAGGTGGTTGCAGTAAGACTTGCGGCTCAAGGCATCAGCCATTACATTAGCCTTGCCGGGGGTATAGGATATACCCACGTCAAAGTCTGCAACAGTCTCCATCCATCTTTGCTGGCGTAGGTTCAAATCTGGCTGAGTAAACAGATACTTCAGACTTTGATGGTCGGTGAAGATCTCGCAACGATTACCGAGAAGGTAATGTCGCCACTGCTTCAGTGCATGAATGACAGCAGCAAGCTCGAGGTCGTGAACTGGGTAGTTTTCTTCGTGAGGGTGCAATTGACGAGAGGCATAAGCAATCACTCTGCGCTCTTGCATTAGGACACAGCCTAATCCTTGACGGGAAGCGTCGCAGTAAATGACGAAGTCCTTCTTAGTATCAGGTGGAGCAAGTACGGGGGCAGAAGTCAACTTGTCTTTGAGCGCCTGGAAACTTTCCTGACACTTGTCTGTCCAGTCAAACTTGACACCCTTATGCAACAGATTAGTCAGGGGCCTGGCAATCTTGGAGAAGTTCTCGACGAATCGACGGCAGTAGCTGGCGAGACCGAGGAAACTTCGGACTTACTTGACGTTCTTCGAAGGAGTCCAATCGAGAATAGCTTGAACTCGTTCAGGGTTGACGGCAATACCATCCTTGGAGATGACATGCCCAAGATAGGTTACTTCGGGGAGCCAGAATTCACACTTGGAATACTTAGCATACAGTTGATGTTCTCGAAGCTTCTCTAGCACAAGACGCAGATGTCCAGCATGTTCTTCCTCGTTCTTGGAAAATACAAGGATATCGTCCAGATAAACCACGACGAACTTGTCGAGGTAATCCATGAATATATAATTCATCAGACGAGAGAAGGTGGCGGGAGCATTCGTTAAGCCGAATGACATGACTGTGTACTCATATGATCCATACCGAGTCACGAAGGCGGTTTTTGGGATGTCCTCTTCACGAACACGGATCTGGTGGTAACCCAACCTCAAGTCGAGTTTGGAGAACACTGATGAGCCAGCCAGTTGATCATAAAGGTCATTGATTCGAGGAAGACGATATTTATTCTGAATGGTAGCTTGGTTTATAGGACGGTAGTCTTGGACTAATCGGTTTGTCCCATCCTTCTTCTTAACAAAGAGAGAAGGTGCTCCCCAAGGAGAGCAACTTGGGCGATTGAAACCTTTGGTAAGAGATTTGTCGATTTCCTCCTTAAGCTCAATGAGTTCATGCGGCGGCATCTTGTAGGGTCGTTTAGCTATAGGGGTAGTGCCAGGTTTCAAGTCGATGATGAACTCGACAGCTCTAGCAGGGGGAATCCCTGGAAGTTCTTCTGGGAAGACGTCTTGGAATTCACGAACGACGGGAATGTTTTCAATGCCCTCGAGTGGTGCAGCGTTCAACGCATTCAAGGCATAAAGTCGTGCCTCGGCGTTCTGAACTAGATGAGCTTGGTAAGCTATTATTTCATCAGAAGGGTGTAGCAGATGGACGACCTTAGTGGCGCAAACTATAGAAGCAGTATGCGCTTTTAACCAATTCATTCCCAGAATGAGATCAATGCTACAGGACTTCAGTACGATGGGAGAGACCAGGAATTCCAGTCCTTCGATTTCTACAGGGACGTCGTTGCAAATCATGGAGGTTCGACATTGGCCCGCAGGGGTGTGTACTAATAGTGAAGCATCCATGTTCTCACATTTAATGTCGTGCAAGCATGCAAAACCTTCTGACATGAATGAATGCGATGCACCTGTATCAAATAAAACGGATGCTGGTACTGAATTTACGAGGAGGGTACCCATCACAGTAGCAGGCTGGTCTTGAGCTTCGCTCAGATCAACGTGGTTGGCATGAACACGACCATAAGACTTGGCATTGTTGCTGCGGGGCTGGTTGCTTCCACGGCCAGTTGCTGGAAGGGCCAGTTGATTCGGGTTCTGGTTGCATTCCCTAGCACGATGCCCTGGTTGTCCACACCTGAAGCACAATCCATTATTGGGAGTGGGAACAGGAGCTTGTGGTGGTGGAGCTGGGAGTCTTGGCCGCCTAGTCGGAGGAGTAGGCAGACGAGGTGCAGCATAGGTCTGCCTTGGGGTAGGTGCATCCGGCTGGTACAAGCTATTGGGAATCCATATCTTGCGCTTCTGCGAGGACGGGCCCGAAGATGAGCCCGTGTCACAGTTGCGCCTGTGAGAGCTCTGGTATTCCTGCAGACCAGTTTCGACGTTGATGGCTTTGTTCACCAAGGTGGCGAAATCAGTAAAGTCATGCACTAGAAGTGCGAGCTTGATGTCAGCTTGAAGGCTATCACGGAACTTCTCCTGTCTGCATGCATCAGTTGCAATGTCTTCTTCAGCATAGCGGGACAAGTCAAGAAACTCCCGCTGGTAAGCTTCCACAGTTTTGTTGCCTTGGGTGAGGTTGCGGAACTCACGCTTCTTCCGGTCCATGACTCCCTGAGGAATGAAGCGAGCACGGAAGGCAGCTTGGAAGTCTGTCCAGGTGATGATTGTTCCAGCTGGCAGTGTACGCCTGTGGCTGTCCCACCATTGAGCTGCGGGTCCCTTCAGGAAGAAGGAAGCAAAGGTGACATAGCTGGCAGGGGCTACCTCAGCAGACTCCATCTCATAGGTGATGTCACGGAGCCAGTCATCAGCATCCAGAGGCTGAGTTGAGCTGCGGTACACAGTTGGGTTCAGGCGCATGAAATCCTGCAGAGTTACTGGGGTTGGCTGCTGGTTCATATTGGGGCGAGGAAACTGAGCCATCATATTCTCCATGAACTGGCGATTCATCTCAAGCTGTTGGACCATACCAGCCATGTACTCAGGCGGTGGTGGGGCGTTGCCACCACGACCACGACCACCTGGTCTAACCATCCTGCTAATATTTAACAGGGGTAGTTCAGCATTGAGAAATTTGCAAAAATTACAAGAGTCATTCATGATGAAACATGCACAACGAAAGCAGCACGATAGATACTACATAGTAGTCGGCATATCTTACAAAAGAGATCATGCATGGAGTTCGTTACACAGAGTTTGGTACATAGACTAAGACATCATAGGCGGCACACAGGCTCGCGGCGAATGCATCTAACACTAATAAGCAAGTCTACGTCAGTCCCATGCGGTACTGCGGAGGTAGGTGTAGCCCGACAGCTGGTAGTGACGCGAAGGGAAGACCTCCACGCGAGTAGCCTGGGGCCCACGGATACTCTGGTGCGGAACCCGATGCGTAGGTGGCAGGAGAGGACCCAATGCAGGAGAGTAGCCTCCCACATCTGGCCAGCCGACGCCCTGGGGCATCACGGTCCGGGCAGGGTAGATCGCAGAACGCGACAGGTCACCAGAGCGGACAGAGGGGTGCAACAGCGTCAGAGCACGATACAGGTGCTGACGGGTGGCGTACAACTCGTGGCGAAGAGCTCGGTTAGCTCGATCCAGCCCATCAGCATGCAGAACAAAGTTCTGATGGTAGAAGGGCTCTCTGGTGACAGTGGAGTAGGCAGCAGTGTAGTATCCCTCCTCACCAACATCAGAGGTGATAGCGATGTGCCTGAAGGGGGAGGTGTCCAACTCCCGATACTCTCCACGAAGACGGGTCAGAGCAGCATAAGCAGCATCGTGGACTGCCATATCGATAGTCACCCCAACACCATGTGCGGAGTGCAGCACAGTAGTGGAGTCATACTCCCGAGAGTAGAGGTGGACGATGGCTCGGTACTGCTCCTGGTTAAAGTCCTGGTACTCCTCAAAGACGGTGTACTCAGGGTGCCAGCGATAACCCAGATAGGTCATCATCTCTGCTAGCACCGCAGGTGATCCCGAGGCACCAATGGCTGTCGTGTGGCGCACGACCTGCCTCATGGGTTCCATCTGAAAACAAAGATGTTTCAAAAGGAGTCAAATGACAGTGTGGAAATTGATCAAAATACAATTCCAAGGAATAACTATGGCTTTATCCAACTTTGGGGTGAATGTGGTCACGGGATCCTAGTGATAGTTAGTAAATTCGTTTAACCCGAGTAGAAAAGAGTTCAGAGTCCCGGAGTAAAGATCGAGGAGTAAAAGATCCTAGTACCACCCAATGGTGACGTGGGCCCGTAAGGCACACAGCCAAGTTAGTAAAAGTTTTTGCAATGTCTAGACTCGACTTCGGCCAAGGAGTGTGGAAGGGGGATTCCTACAGGCAGTCGGCTCTGATACCAACTTGTGACGCCCCCGATTTAATCGTACACTAATCATGCACGCAAACGTGTACGATCAAGATCAGGGACTCACGGGAAGATATCACAACACAACTCTAAAACATAAATAAGTCATACAAGCATCATAATACAAGCCAGGGGCCTCGAGGGCTCGAATACAAGTGCTCGATCATAGACGAGTTAGCGGAAGCAACAAAATCTGAGTACAGACATAAGTTAAACAAGTTGCCATAAGATGGCTAGCACAAACTGGGATACAGATCAAAAGAGGCGCAGGCCTCCTGCCTGGGATCCTCCTAACTACTCCTGGTCGTCGTCAACGGGCACCACGTAGTAGTAAGCACCTCCGGTGTAGTAGGAGTTGTCGTCGACGGTGGCGTCTGGCTCCTGGGCTCCAACATCTGGTCGCGACAACCAGGAAGAAGGAAAAGGGAAGGAAGGAGAAAGCAACCGGGAGTACTCATCCAAAGTACTCGCAAGCAAGAAGCTACACTACATATGCATGGGTATCAAATGGAGTAAGGGTATCATATGTGGACTGAACTGCAGAATGCCAGAATAAGATGGGGATAACTAATCCTTTCGAAGACTACGCTTCTGGCAGCCACCGTCTTGCAGCATGCAGAAGGGAGTAGACTGAAGTCCTCCAAGTAGCATCGCATAGCATAACCCTAACCGACGATCCTCCCCTCGTCACCCTGTGAGAGAGCGATCACCGGTTGTATCTGGCACTTGGAAGGGTGTGTTTTATTTAGTATCCGGTTCTAGTTGTCATAAGGTCAAGGTACAACTCCAAGTCGTCCTGTTACCGAAGATCACGGCTATTCGAATAGATTAACTTCCCTGCAGGGGTGCACCACATAACCCAACACGCTCGATCCCATTTGGCCGGACACACTTTCCTGGGTCATGCCCGGCCTCGGAAGATCAACACGTCGCAGCCCCACCTAGGCACAACAGAGAGGTCAGCACGCCGGTCTAAACCTAAGCGCACAGGGGTCTGGGCCCATCGCCCTTAGCACACCTGCACGTTGCGTGGGCGGCCGGAAGCAGACCTAGCCTAGTGGCGTTCCAGTCCAATCCAGCACGCGCCGCTCCGTCACTGACGTCAAGAAGGCTTCGGCTGATACCACGACGCCGGGATACCCATAACTACTCCCACATAGATGGTTAGTGCGTATAGACCAAATGGCCAGACTCAGATCAAATACCCAGATCTCGTTAAGCATGTTAAGTATCCGCGAACGCCGACCAGGGCTAGGCCCACCTCTCTCCTAGGTGGTCGGAACCTGCCCTGCCGCTCCGCCTCAAAACTCCACTCGCGGGTACTCCTCAAGCCCACCCGTCTTTAGTCACCACATGTATCATGTATAAAGTATATAGTATATACCCGTGATCAACTCCCGAGTGATCACGGCCCGATAGTATAGCATGGCAGACGGACAAGGATGTTGGGCCACTGATGATAAACTAGCATCCTATACTAAGCATTAGGATTGCAGGTAAAGGTAACAACAGTAGTAGCAAGGACAGGCTATGCATCAGTATGGGATTAACGGGAAGCAGTAACATGCTACACTACTCTAATGCAAACAGTATAGAGAAGAGTAGGCGATATCTGGTGATCAAAGGGGGGGCTTGCTTGGTTGCTCTGGCAAGAGAGAGGGGTCGTCAACACCGTAGTCGTACGGGGTAGCAGCGGCGTCGGTCTCGGTGTCTAGAGAGAGAAGAGGGGGAAGAAACAATAAATATAATGCAAGCATATGCATAGTGAAGCATGACATGACAAGTAACGATGCTAGGCGTGCCCTAACGTGGTATGAGGTGGTACCGGTTAAGGGGGGAAACATCCGGGAAAGTATTCCCGGTGTTTCGTGATTTCGGGCAGAGGAGCCGGAGGGGGAAAGTTGCGGGTTCGATAGGTTAGGGGTGTGTGGCGGACGAACGGACTGCGTATCCGGATTCGTCTCGTTGTTCTGAGCAACTTTCATGTTGAAAATATTTTAATCCGAGTTACGGATTAAAAGATATGATTTTCTAAAGATTTTATTAATTTCTGGAATTTAATTAATTAATTATTTAATTCGAAAAATGAATTTATGACGTCAGCATGATGTCATGCTGACGTCAGCAGTCAACAGGGTTGACTTGGTCAACCTGACAGGTGGGTCCCGTTCGTCATACTCTGTTAGTTAATTAACAATATTAATTAGGTTAATTAGCCATTAGGTTAATTAATCAGAATTATTTAAATTAAGTATTTACTTAATTAATTAATTAATATTTTAATTATCATTTATTTTTATTTTTAACGTTCTGGGGGGGCCTGCGGTCAGTGGCATGGCCGGTCCAGTCAGCAAGGCTGACCGGGTCAACAGGCCGGCCGGGCCCCTAGGGCCCACGGGTCAGTGACCCAGGGGTGGCCCCAGGTCGGCCACGTCGGCGGCCGGCGTTGGGGAGCTCCGGGGAGCGTTCCCGCGGCGGAGGGGCGCCGGACCTCGCCGGGATTCGCCGTCCGACGGCAAAAACGGCCGCGGGCGGGTGCGTTCGAACGTGGAGAGGATGCCGCGTTCAACGGTGGCAGAGGCACGGCCGGACTTGGCCGGAAACGACGCCGGCGAGCGGCGGAGGCGGCGGTGGGATTCGGGACCGCGTCGGGATCGCGCTACGGGGCTAACGGGAAGGCCAGGGGGGGCTGCGCGACGCGCTGAGCACAAGGGGGCTCGGCCCCGTGACCATTTGGTCACTGGAAGGGCGCCGGCGACGAGATCCGCGACGGGGGCGCTCGGGTACGGAGGGGAACGAGGGGGAAGAGGAGGGGGGCCTCGACCGAGCAGAGGAGGCGCGAGGGGAGGGGGGTACGTGGGGCGCGGTGAGCCGGCGCGAGCCGGAGCGCGACGAGCGCGGCGCCGGAGCGAGCTCCGGCCATGGCGACCGAGCGCGGGGGTCGACCCCTACGGCTACAGAGCGAAGCAGCGGAGGGAAGAGCTCACGGTGGGGGGGGGGACGCGTGGGGTCTCGGAAGCGGGCTCGGGGGCGGTCGGGGGCGTCCGGCGGGGAGGAGGTCGAGGCGGCGGCCGTCCGGCGATGCGGATCCGGCGAGGTGGGAGTCGGGGACGGTCCCGAGGCGACGAGGGGGGGGGGGGGTTCGGGCGTCCTGCGCGGCCGGTCGGGGAGGAGGGGAGGAGGACGAGCGCCGGTGGGGTGGGGCGCCGGCGTCGGGGGCGACGGGATCGGGCGGATCCCGATCCAGATCGGCGGGGGAGGCAGGAGAAGTGGATCGGGGGGGAATGGGGTGTCGGCTAGGGTTTCCGCCGACCGGGGGGGGGGGGGGGTTATGGGAGTGAGGGGGGTGGGCCGGGCCAGGGGCTGGCCGGCTGGGCCAGGTGGGCTTGGCCCAGTTTGGCCAGGGGGGGGGGGGTTTCCCTCTCCTTTGTTTTATTTTTCTTTTCTTAATTTATTTTCTCTTCTGTTTTATTTCATTTTAAAATATTCAGACACTTTATAAAAATGTGTGCACCCCACCATAATTAACCTTGTAATATTTGACAACCCCCGAACATTTTAGTTTGATTTTTTTTGAAAACTTTTATTACCATCATAATTTTGAATTGAATTTCGAAACCGTTTTGATTTAACCCGAGATTAACTACAATGACAGAGGTGACGTGGCATCATTAGTGAGGATTACTGTAGCTTAATTACCCGGGCGTCACAGTTAGCGTAAGCCTGCTCCTGAGAGATTAGTGGTACCCTATAGCTATTGTCGCCGATTGATGTCTACTACACAACCTTCTTCTTGTAGACGTTATTGGGCCTCCAAGTGCAGAGGTTTGTAGGACAGTAGCAAATTTCCCTCAAGTGGATGACCTAAGGTTTACCAATCCGTGGGAGGCGTAGGATGAAGATGGTCTCTCTCAAACAACCCTGCAACCAAATAGCAAAGAGTCTCTTATGTCCCCAACACACCCAATACAATGGTAAATTGTATAGGTGCACTAGTTCGGAGAAGAGATGGTGATACAAGTGCAATATGGATGGTAGATATAGGTTTTTGTAATCTGAAAATATAAAAACAGCAAGGTAACTAATGATAAAAGTGAGCGAAAACAATATTGCAATGCGTTAAAACAAGGGCTAGGGTTCGTACTTTCACTAGTGCATGTTCTCTCAACAATAATAACAAAATTTGATCATATAACTATCCCTCAACATGCAACAAAGATCACTCCAAAGTCACTAATAGCGGAGAACAAACGAAGATATTATTGTGGGGTATGAAACCACCTCAAAGTTATTCTTTCTGATCGATCTATTCAAGAGTCCATAGTATAATAACACGAAGCTATTCTTTCTGTTCGATTTATCCTAGAGTTCGTACTAGAATAACACCTTAAGACACAAATCAACCAAAACCCTAATGTCACCTAGATACTCCAATGTCACCTCAAGTATCCATGGGTATGATTATATGATATGCATCACACAATCTCAGATTCATCTATTCAACCAACACGAAGAACTTCAAAGAGTTCCCCAAAGTTTCTACCAGAGAATCAAGATAAAAACGTGTGCCAACCCCTATGCATAAGCTCAAGAGGTCACGGAACTCGCAAGTTGATCACCAAAACATACATCATGTGGATCACGTGAATATCCCATTCTCACCACAGATAAGCACATGCAAGACATACATCAAGTGTTCTCAAATCCTTAAAGACTCAATCCGATAAGATAACTTGAAAGGGAAACTCAATCCATTACAAGAGAGTATAGAGGGAGCAACATCATAAGATCCAACTATAATAGCAATGCTCGTGATACATCAAGATCGTGCGAATCAAGAACGCGTGAGAGAGAGAGAGAGATCAAACACATAGCTACTAGTACATAACCTCAACCCCTAGGGTAAACTACTCCCTCCTCATCATGGAGAGTGCCGGGATGATGAAGATGGCTAAAGGAGAAGGATTCCCCCCCTCTGGCAGGGTGCCGGAACGGGTCTAGATTGGTTTTCGGGTGCTACAGAGTCTTGCGGCGGCGGAACTCCAGATCTACGTTTCTTTCTGGAAGTTTGGGTATATATAAGAGTTTTTGGCGTCGGGAACAAGGTAGGGGGTCCACGAGGCGGCCACAAGATAGGGGGCGCGCCCAGGGGGTAGGGAGCGCCCCCCACCCTCGTGGTGGCCTCGGGACTCTTCTGGCCCATCTCCGGTACTCCATGGCCTTCTTCTGGTCCAAAAAAGACCTCCGTGAAATTTTAGGTCAATTGGACTCCGTTTGGTTTTCCTTTTCCGCGATACTCAAAAACAAGGGAAAAAACATAAACTGGCACTGGCCTCTAGGTTAATAGGTTAGTCCCAAAAATCATATAAAATAGCATATAAATGCATATAAAACATCCAAGGTTGATAATATAATAGCATGGAACAATCAAAAATATAGATACGTTGGAGACGTATCAAGCATCCCCAATCTTAATTCCTGCCCGTCCTCGAGTGAGTAAATGATAAAAATAGAATTTTTTATGTGGAATGCTACCAAACATATTTGTCAATATAATTCTCTCGATTGTGGCATGAATATTCAGATCCATAAGATTCAAGACAAAAGTTTAATATTGACATAAAAAAATAATACTTCAAGCAGACTAACAAAGTAATCATGTGTTCTCAAAATAACATGTCCAAAGAAAGATATCCCTACAAAATCATATAGTGTCGCTATGCTCTATCTTCATCACACAAAATATTTATATCATGCACAACCCCGATGACAAGCCAAGCAATTGTTTCATACTTTTGATGTTCTCAAACTTTTTCAATCTTCACGCAATACATGAGCGTGAGCCATGGACATACCACTATAGGTGGAATAGAATGGTGGTTGTGGAGAAGAAAAAACGGAGAAGATAGTCTCACATCAACTAGGTGTATCAACGGGCTATGAAGTTGCCCATCAATAGATATCAATGTGAATGAGTAGGGATTGCCATGCAATGGATGCACTAGAGCTATAAGTGTATGAAAGCTCAAAAAGAAACTAAGTGGGTGTGCATCCAACTCGCTTGCTCATGAAGACCTAGGGCATTTTGAGGAAGCCCATCATTGGAATATACAAGCCAAGTTCTATAATGAAAGATTCCCACTAGTATATGAAAGTGACAACATAGGAGACTCTCTATCTTGAAGATCTTGGTGCTACTTTGATGCATAAGTGTGCTAAAAGGATAGTAGCATTGCCCCTTCTCTCTTTTTCTCTCATTTTTTTGTTTATTTTTGGGCCTTCTCTTTTTTTATGGCCTCTTGTTTTCTCTTTTTTTCATCTGGAGTCTCATCCCGACTTGTGGGGGAATCATAGTCTCCATCATCCTTTCCTCACATGGGACAATGCTCTAATGATGATGATCATCACACTTTTATTTACATACAACTCAAGAATTACAACTCGATACTTAGAACAAAATATGACTCTATGTGAATGCCTCCGGTGGTGTACCGGGATGTGCAATGAATCAAGAGTGACATGTATTAAATAATTATGAATGGTGGCTTTGCCACAAATACAATGTCAACTACATGATCATGCAAAGCAATATGACAATGATGAAGCGTGTCATAATAAACGGAACGGTGGAAAGTTGCATCGCAACATATCTCAGAATGGCTATGGAAATGCCATAATAGGTAGGTATGGTGGATGTTTTGAGGAAGGTATATGGTGGGTGTATGATACCCGTGAAAGGTGCACGGTATTAGAGAGGCTAGCAATGGTGGAAGGGTGAGAGTGTGTATAATCCATGGACTCAACATTAGTCATAAAGAACTCACATACTTATTTCAAAAATCTATTAGTTATAAAAACTAAGTACTATGCGCATGCTCCTAGGGGGATAGATTGGTAGGAAAAGACCATCGCTCGTCCCCGACCACCACTCATAAGGAAGACAATCAATAAATAAATCATGCTCGGACTTCATCACATAACGGTTCACCATACGTGCATGCTATGGGAATCACAAACTTTAACTCAGGTATCCCCCAAATTCACAACTACTCAACTAACATGACTCTAATATCACCATCTTCATATCTCAAAACAATCATCAAGTATGAAACTTCTCATAGTATTCAATGCACTTTATATGAAAGTTTTTATTATACCCATCTTGGATGCCCATCATATTAGGACTAAATTCATAATGAAAGTAAATTACCATGTTGTTTAGGACTCTCAAAATAATATAAGTGAAGCATGAGATTTCATCTATTTCTTCAAAATAAAACCACTGTCGTGCTCTAAAAGGATATAAGAGAAGCACTAGAGCAAATGACAAACTACTCCAAAAGATATAAGTGAAGATCAATGAGCAGTCGAATGATTATGAAAATATGTGAAGACTCTCTAAAATTTAAGAATTTCAGATATTGGTATACTATTCAAGCAGAAAGCAGCACAAAAGAGAATAAAATAACGCTCCAAGCAAAACACATATCATGTGGTGAATAAAAATATAGCCTCAAGTAAAGTTACCGATGAACGAAGACGAAAGAGGGGATGCCATACGGGGCATCCCCAAGATTAGGCTCTTGGTTGTCCTCGAATATTACCTTGGGGTGCCTTGATTATCCCCAAGCTTAGTCTCTTGCCACTCCTTATTCCATAGTCCATCGAATCTTTACCCAAAACTTGAAAACTTCACAACACAAAACTCAACAGAAAACTCGTAAGCTCCGTTAGTATAAGAAAATAAATCACCACTTAGGTACTGTTGTGAACTCATTCTAAATTCATATTGGTTTAACATCTACTTTATTCCAACTTCTCTATGGTTCATACCCTCTGATACTACTCATAGATTCATCAAAATAAGCAAACAACCCATAGAAAACAGAATCTGTCAAAAACAGAATAGCCTCTAGTAATCTGTATCAAACGTATACTTCTTGAACTCATAAAATTCTGAAATAAATTGGTGGACGTGAGGAATTTGTCTATAAATCATATGAAAAAATAATCAACTTAATAGCACTCTCCAGTAAAAAATGGTAGCTAATCTCGTGAGCGCAAAAGTTTCTGTTTTTTACAGCTAGATCGCAAAGACTTCACCCAAGTCTGTCCAAAGGTTCTACTTGGCACAAAAACTAATTAAAACATAAAACCACATCTAAACAGATGCTAGATGAATTATTTATTACTAAACAAGAGAAAAAAGCAAGGAACAAAAATAAAATCGGTTGCCTCCCAACAAGCGCTATCGTTTAACGCCCCTAGCTAGGCATGATGATTTCAATGATGCTCACATAAAAGATAAGAATTGAAACATAAAGAGAGCATCATGAAGAATATGACTAGCATATTTAAGTCTAACCAACTTCCTATGCATAGGTATTTTTTGAGCAAACAACTTATGGGAACAATAATCAACTGGCATAGGAAGGCAAAACAAGCATAGCTTCAAGATTTTCAACATGTAGAGAGGAAACTTGACATTATTGCAATTCCTACAAGCATATATTCCTCCCTCATAATAATTTTCAGTAGCATCATGAATGAATTCAACAATATAACTATCACATAAAGCATTCTTTTCATGATCTACAAGCATAGAATTTTTATTACTCTCCACATTGGCAAATTTCTTCTCATGAATAGTAGTGGGAGCAAACTCAACAAAATAACTATCATGTGAGGCATAATCCAATTGAAAGTTAAAATCATGATGACAAGTTTCATGGATATCATTATTCTTTATAGCATACGTGTCATCACAATAATCATCATAGATAGGAGGGATGCTTTCATCATAATAAATTTTCTCATCAAAACTTGGGGGACAAAAAATATCGTCTTCATCAAACATAGCATCCACAAGCTTGTGGCTTTGCATATCATTAGCATCATGGATATTCAAAGAATTCATACTAAAAACATTGCAATCATGCTCATCATTCTAATATTTAGTGCCAAACACTTTAATGCATTCTTCTTCTTGCATTTTGGCACAATTAACAGAATCCTAATTTTCATGAAAGATATTAAAAATATGAAGCATATGAGGTACCCTCAATTCCTTTTTTTGTAGTTTTCTTTTATAGACTAAATTAGTGATAAAACAAGAAACTAAAAGATTCGATTGCAAGATCTAAAGATATACCTTCAAGCACTTACCTCCCCGGCAACGACGCCAGAAAAGAGCTTTATGTCAACTACACAACCTTCTTCTTGTAGACATTGTTGGGCCTCCAAGTGCAGAGGCTTGTAGGACAGTAGCAAATTTCCCTCAAGTGGATGACCTAAGGTTTATCAATCCGTGGGAGGCGTACGATGAAGATGGTATCTCTCAAACAACCCTGCAACCAAATAGCAAAGAGTCTCTTGTGTGCCCAACACACCCAATACAACAGTAAATTGTATAGGTGCACTAGTTCGACGAAGAGATGGTGATACAAGTGCAATATGGATGGTAGATATAGGTTTTTGTAATCTGAAAATATAAAAACAGCAAGGTAACTAATGATAAAAGTGAGCGAAAACAATATTGCAATGCGTTGAAACAAGGCCTAGGTTTCATACTTTCACTAGTGCATGTTCTCTCAATAATAATAACATAATTGGATCATATAACTATCCCTCAACATTTAACAAAGAGTCACTCCAAACTCACTCATAGCGAAGAACAAACAAAGAGATTATTGTAGGGTACGAAACCACCTCAAAGTTATTCTTTCTAATCGATCTATTCAAGAGTCCGTAGTAAAATAACACGAAGCTATTCTTTCTATTCGATCTATCCTAGAGTTCATAATAGAATAACACCTTAAGACACAAATCAACCAAAACCCTAATGTCACCTAGATACTCCAATGTCACCTCAAGTATTCGCGGGTATGATTATACAATATGCATCACAAAATCTCAGATTCATCTATTCAACCAACACAAAGAACTTCAAAGAGTGCCCCAAAGTTTCTACTGGAGAGTGAAGGCGAAAACGTGTGCCAACCCCTATCCGTAAGTTCACGAGGTCACGAACTCGCAAGTTGATCACCAAAACATACATCAAGTGGATCACATGAATATCCCATTGTCACCACAGATAAGCACATGCAAGACATGCATCAAGTGTTCTCAAATCCTTAAAGACTCAATCCGATAAGATAACTTCAAAGGGGAACTCTATCCATTACAAGAGAGTAGAGGGGGAGAAACATCATAAGATCCAACTATAATAGCAAAGCTCGTGATACATCAAGATCGTGTGAATCAAGAACACGAGAGAGAGAGAGAGATCAAACACATAGCTACTAGTACATACCCTCAGCCCCGAGGGTGTACTACTCCCTCCTCGTCATGGAGAGCACCGTGATGATGAAGATGGCCACAGGAGAGGGATTCCCCCCGTCCGGTAGGGTGCCAAAACAGGTCTAGATTGGTTTTCGGTGGCTACGGAGGCTTAGGACGGCAGAACTCTCGATCTAGGTTTCTTTCTGGAAGTTTGAGTATAAGAGGTTTTGGCATCGGGAACAAGTCAGGGGGGCACTACTAGGAAAAGGCCTACTAATGGCGCACCTAATTTGCCCATTAATGGCGCATTCGTGGTGCGCCATTAGTAGCACGCCATTAGTATATTTTACTAATGGCGCACCACGGGTGCGCCATTAGTATCTGGTATACTAATGGCGCACCTCAGATGCGCCATTAGTATATACAACAGTGCGCCATTAGTATGCCTCCCAGGGGGCCATGTATACCCAGGTGCTTTGGCATACTAATGGCGCACGACAACGAGATGCGCCATTAGTAAGTTCGGCATACTAATGGCGCACTGTCTAATGATGCGCCATTAGTATCCTTTGGCATACTAATGGCGCACTATGGTGTGATGCGCCATTAGTATGAATATTAGGTTTTTTTATTTTTTTATTTTCTGTTTTTTGCACAGGTTACAAAATGTATAATTGGACAAAATATAAACAGCACACATCAACAATAGATTCATCGAATACAATAGAAGATTAGTCTCTGAATACAATTCATCATTTTAGTCTCCGAATACAATTCATTATATTAGTCTCCGAATTGAAAAGACCGAACAAAGATAGAACATTATATTACAAGTCTCGAGACCGCGAGTTTGTCTTCACATTACAAGTCGATATCGATCATCTAAACTACCATCACATAGAAGAGAGATGCGGTCATCACGATGAGCATCATCACGATGAAACTCGTCTTCATCCGGTTCCTCCAACGCTCCCTCCCCTCTCCCGCTAGATAGCGGGCGTATCTAGATTCGGCCTCGGCCCTAGTGGCGTACCCTTTGTAACTGTTACCGCTGAATCGGTAAACCTGTCTCCGACACTCCTCCCAGTCGTCGTAGACTCCGGGAACCTTACCCTTGTACACGACATACCACGGCATCGCTATGCAGTAGCCAAACGAAACGTTAGTACCAATTCACAGACAATACATAAGCAATATATAAGTATGCAACAGAACGATCGGAAGAGAAAAGCAAGACATTAATAGCATCGATTACATCTTAAGTTGAATGACTCTCGAAACCAAAGAGACATACTACAAGTTCATTAAAGTTTAATTACAACATAAGACTCAAGGGACCGGAGCGTGGATGAAGCCGCCGTCTATCGTGGGAGTCATGAAAGAACTGGCGTTGTCAGCCTGCATTTGTAGGATTGTGTCGATGTCACTGTTGGACGGTTGATTTCTGAGGTAGAACTGCCCTGAGGTACGAAGGACATCTTGATGGATGATTTCCGCAAACTCCGATTGGATGCAAAAGAATTCTTGTCTGATGTCCGCGTCCTGGATTGCCGACACACTCGCGGCCCAATCTTTGAGTCTACTCGGTAGCAGAAGTTGATGATGGTCCTGTACGATCGCCCGCATGTGATGGATGGCGTAGTAGGCACCCTTCTGACAGCCAGGCGGCTGCTTGACGCAGCAGAACATCGTATTGTGGGAGAACACGTGCTTGCCGTACTTACGAATAGGCCTGGTGAAGGTGCCTCCAGATTTGACGTAGCCGGGGAGAACATCATCAAGAACCTTCTTGACATTTGTGTAGTCTACGTTCGACTGACGGTCCGGGTCGAAATACGTGGCCATGGAATATTTGGGGCTTAGGAGGATGAGCGTGCAACGTGTGTCACTGCAGAAAACACGGAATGTTAAAAGAAAAACGATCGAAATCTAAGAATTCATATGTTACGGGGCGGTTGAGGGGAGGACTTACTCGGGAAAGTAAGGCACGAGGAAGTTATCCTTATCTTGGTTTGCCAGAATGACGCCTTCGAGGTAAGAACTCGCGACTTGTCGGTCCCCAGCGCTGCCCAAGATCTTGGCACGCATGTAGAAGGGGTCGACTATCACGATGTCCGGGGTCTTGTCGCGAATGATCCGCATCTCCATACTCAGCGAAAATAGCCGAATGAAGGTGTAGTGCAGCGGATGAAGGTTCAACATAGCGTGGATGTCATCAAACCGCAGGACGATCGTACCCCCGATGGAGTTATCCACAAAGCCCTTGCCCTCTAGCACCTTGGCCGCAAAAACCGGGTATGCCACATCCTTCTCTCCGAGACGCCGCTTCTCCAAAGAAAGAACACTGTCATGCAGACTCCGCATAGCACCGGTTGCAGCATCGAGCATATTTCTCGGTAGCATCGGCCTACCCGCCACATGCACCCTCCTCGAGATATCCTCAGGTGAAGGTGGCCCGTCCTGAGCACGGATCATACTCGGTGCCGGCTGGCCCGCACCCTTGTTAGTCTTTCTTTTGCGTGCCTTCTTCTTCTCCTGTAATGGGACCGAGTTCTGCTCACAGACCGCCTTCTTGAGTGTGTTGGGGCTGATCATATTTCGCACCTCGCCTATCTGAGGCTCGGTGAAGTCGGCAGCTAGAGGCGTTTCCTGAGAGCTGAACTACAGACGACGCCTGTTGCAACTTGGCTTCTCCGCGATACCAGCTAGATCGCACACGTCTTTTGTTGGGTTGGGTTCTTGAGAAGGAGGCCCCATGAAGTCGCCACCGTACCCATGATCAGCAAAGTACTGATCGACGTTGGCAAATGTATCGTCGTCGTCGTCGTTCTGATCCTGTGCCATATGCATGTTTGGATCCAGTGGCATAGGGATGTCCGGCACCGTTGCGGCGGTCCTGCCATGGGGCCGACTTGGCGGCGGCACGACTGGCGGTGTTGTCTTTGGGGTGGTGTCCCCCGCCCCCAAACGAATCTGGCTCTTCGGCCAAAGCAGGGGCCAGCTCAGGCAAGCGCTGAGGGTCATCACGTCATCATCGTCGGCCCCGACGGGTCGAATCGGAGGTAACAACTCGTCGCAGCCTGGCAGCACCCGAACCAGTTGAACCCTAAACAAGTTGGGTGGCATCTGGGTACCGTGGAACAAGGGGTTGCCCGGTTGAACGATTTTGCCCTTGGCGACATCGACCAACTCGTTCACGAAGTGCAGGAGAGTGCACGGAACGTCGGCGGCGCCCTGCGAAAACATGTAGGGCGTCAGGGATGCCCAGTCAAAGGCAAGGAGATGAAGTCCTCGGTCGAGAGAGGCTTAATTAGTTACCGTGATGATGGCGTCAAGCTCGGCTAATGTCGAGGCACCGCCAACGGCAGGCGTGCAGTTGACGGAGGGGCCGCTTGCTGCAGAGGTGCCGGCCGGCGTACACCCGGGTGCATTAAGCTCCTATGCCGCCTCCGCCGGAGACACCAATGGCCCCGCCATTGCGTTCTGCGAGTTGCTGGCCGTGAAGCTAGGAATCGGGGGCGGCCCCTGTTGGCCGCCCGCAATCCACGCACTAATCCCCTGGATCAAGGTAGGCACAATGGCGGTGATCGTAGCTCCGAGTTGTTGTTGCACTTTCTCTTGGACAATCTCCGGAATCCGCGCCACCTGTGCCCTGAGTTCTTGAACCTCGCACGCCTGGCTTTCCGAGCTGGTCTTTTTCTCCTTTTGCCCACCAGTGTTATAGTATGATGACCATTTTGTTGACAAGCCTTTGCCGGCCACACGACCAGCTGACGTCGGCTTACAGAGCTTATCCTTGTTCTTCATTACATTCAACGCCCTATTTAGAGTGGTGTCCCAAGGGTTGCTCTTAGTCGACCCCGCGCTACTGCTTTCAGTCGCCTGCGGAAGGAATGTGAATCATTTAGAAATTTGGCTTCATTAATTAGAATGCAACCATATGGAGCTAATTACGCGGGGGTGTATTCCTTACCAGAACAAGCTCAAGCGCCCTGGTCTTCGGATCCGTGGTAAGCTCCTTTGTTTTCGGGTCCTTCTTGTACCGGGCCCTGACAAAGTTCCTGGTCTGCTTGTCACCGTATTTATCGAAGAGGGGCGGTAGGCCTTGCTCGGCACGGTCCGCCTCCTCCTTGTCCCATATAGGCTCCGCCACTCTGTAACCGCCGGGACCGAGTGTGTGTTCCCCTAAATTCAGCTCCCGCATTTCTTTCCCCCACTTACTTGATTCGGAGCTTGCGGTGCTCGAGCAATTGATCTTGAAGTCGTTGTAGTCATGTTCGGTGATTGAAGGATTTTTCTCCTTGATCTTCTCATAACTCTCACCTTTATCGATCATTCTCTTCACATTGCTTTTCCAAGTAGACAGGGCCGTGCTCATCTTCGTGAGGGCAGCATTGTTCACTTTATTCCCTTTGAGGCTTGTGTTTTCAAATTCAGCGGGGAACTTGTATCGTTCGTGCAGCTTCGTGAAGAGGAGGTTGCGCAAATTCCCTCGGTCAGGATGCCTGAGGTTCTCGGTGTTGATCGAGACGGTGCTCCGGAGAATGCACCCGAGCTGAAGCGAGTACCCCTTGACTATTCGTTCGGGCGCCGTTGGATTCCCGTTGGAGTCCACTTCAGTAACTTCCTCCTTGAGGGTGCGGAGCACGGTCGGGCGCCGGTCCTTCCGTTGCCTCTTCGGTTGGCTGCTATCTGTGCGTGCCGCCATCATCAGTGGTGGCATCAGTGGGGTCATCCTCGGAGGTACCATCAGTGGTCTCAGAATCGGTGGGGAAGGCGGTGTCCTCATACAAGTGAGGTTGTTCCTCCATCTCCTGGGACAGCTCCCAGAATTTCTTGCCACCCGAACCCCCGGCCTCATCGTTGTTGGCCATGTTTCTCTATAAATAGGAACAAAGTTTGTTCATAAAGTTGGTTATTGTCAAGGAACAAGATCATGGTCTCATCATTTAGGGTTTGTCGACACCGAGGCATCCTAAAAGCTAAGCTTTTATCATTTAGGGTTTTTCGACGCCGAGGCACCCTAAAAGCCTAAACTTTCATCATTTCGGTTTTTATCGACACCGAGGCACCCTAAAAGCCATGCATTAGTCACAAGTACGCCGGGGCACTTGATCCTACTTAATTAACTACTAAGATACCCCGGCCCATGCATTAGTCACAAGTACCCCATATGTCCTATTTTTAGCAAAGTCATGCTAAAATTCACGGAAAATTTCAGCATGACCTTTGCTGAAAATAGGACATATGGAGTACCCGAATTTGCCAGAACGGAAGTTAATCGACATTCTAGCAAACTCAAGGGCCTCTCGGGTGGACAAGGAAAAAAAGGACACGATGGTCGGAGACATGACCTTTGCCTAACAGTTCTGAACTCCTGCCAAAACTGAACACAACATATATATACCAAGCATCTTGCCAGCTAGTAGACCAGCTAGTAGACCATCATTTGTTAGGCCAAATTGTGGCCAAACAGAAAACCAATGTGGGCATGGCACAAAGTCCATGACCCAGAACAGGAGACATACCAAGCACTATTTCTCACAATCCCAAGGAGAATAACTGGCAACAGAAAACAAAACACTTATGGTAGTATGTTGATGTCCAGCCAATGCACAGAAGTTAAAGGCACCCATTTAACTACGAAACAACATTTTTTTGGAGCAACACTCTTAACACTCGAGAATGAAAACTGAACTCAGTCATTACTCATTAATACAACTTTTTTGGTAGCAAACTAGATTGACAGCTCTTGCATAAGAGAACAGGAAAGTAGTGATTGTATAATAAATCATATAACTTACAGGAGGGGTTATCCGATATTCTGTCTTTATAACTTACAGGAAAGTAGTGATTGTATAATAAATCATATAACTTACAGGAGGAAGCATGCTGGAAAGTACATGACTGAATCTGAATTAATGCCAACTACATCCAAATTATGCAAGAAGTGTATATTACAAAAGCTAGACACTCATCACTATAGTAGTCTACAGCAACTGCAGAATCACCAACACTGAAAGTCAAATGCATTGCCTTTGTTGCATTGCCAAGAGGCATCAAAGATTCCTAGACATGTCACAGAATAATGAATCAGAGCAGTATTTTAGTGCCCTCCTCCCTGATCAGGGCGCGGAAACATGTTCTAGTGGGAGGAATCAAGAAAATTGCAGTTAGCAGTACTTACATAGTAAGTTGTGGCAAATTAACATTCTGACAATCTTTAAAGCCCTCCCAAAAGGGAACAGCCTTGGGAAGAAAAATCTATTGCTCTGGCATAGTTAGGCTCCCCAATTGGACTTTGGTATTGGGGATCACATGTATGTCCACCTAAACCACCATTATTTAGCTCACTAATTGATCCTTGTTTTGAACAACTTACTGCCTTTTAATATTCCCAAGTAGGGAAACATAGAGAACTGAGGAAGGTTAAGATCTAACAAGAGAAAAAATCATTAAACTAAAGTACTAACCAATCCCATATAGATACGTGACTAGCCGTACATATATAGCTTTACAAGATGCAGTCCTGGGAGCAAGCACAGTCCATATTTAACTGCGCAAGTGCATCTGCGATCTCTAGAAAAAGGAACTGCTTAGCTCATAAAGCATCTAGGGCTAAAATAATTTGGTGCCAGACAGCCCACAACCCATAAATCTATCTATTTAGCATCTGTGAAGTTTCCTCCCTACAGACTCGAAAAGGTTTTCATGGCATTTTTTTCTATTATTTAAGCACTTTTTTCACGGGAAGGTACACAGGCACTTTTAGCCTCTTAGGATATTTCCTGTACTTCAATTTTTGAAGGCTTAGAGAATTTTTTGGAAGATTACTAATACTTTTTGTGATGTAATTTGCTGCCAGAGGGAATCATGTGGCGTGTGTACGCAACGGTAGTGGGAACTGGGAAGATACTAAAACGCCTAGCTTTCCTGATAAGTCCCCGGGAATCATGTGACTGAATCTGAACTGCAGAATCATTTTCGTATTGTATGATGCTAGTCCATTTGATGCCTAATACATGAATGTGTGGCTTAATTGATTGAATTTGATGTTGCAGTTAGTTATCCTTTTTTTCCAGTTGCACAAAAGGTCTTGCAGAGAACTAACATACAAAAAAATTGTTGATCATGCACACAGTCATAAAAATAGTTGACATCTCCTTGAATGGTCTCCTTGCTATGTCGTGCCACAATATTCATGTTCTTACAAATGAGATATATATACCTATCTTATAAGCACGGTAGCAATATTCATGTACTTGTGCATCACGATGAAGGGGAAAGGGAGGGGATCGACAGAGGAGCTCACCGTCACCTGCAGGTGAGCAAAGCGGGCTCGGGGGAGAGCTCGCCGGAGCGAATTGTCGACGGAGTCCGCCGGGCCGAAGAGGAAGCCGGTGGCGGGGAAGGTGTCGCGGGGGCGTCCGGAGTCCTGCGGCTTGTCCGGGGAGACGTAGTCGAGGGAGGTAGAGTGCTTGGGCACCCCAACGTGGTGCGAGGTGGCCGGCGACGGGCGCGTCGCGCGCGGGTTGCCGATGCGGATCTGGGGGAGAGGAGAAGGCGAGAGGGCGAGGGGAAGGGCGAGGGGAAGCGCGAGGGGGCAAGTGGGGAGGGGGCGAGGAGGCAGGGCGTAGTGGGTCGGGGCGGCGAGGGCGGTGGGGGTCGGCGGCGACGGGGGCGGCTCGGGCACGGCGACGGGGGCGGCTCGGGCACGGGGACAGGGACGGCGCAGTGAGGGGAGAGAGACAGAGGGGAGAGAGAGGATGGCGTGGGCGCTGAAATCTCATACTAATGGCACAATACTAATGGCGCACCACCCCTCGGTGCGCCATAAGTATATCCATACTAATGGCGCACCCCACCGTGGTGCGCCATTAGTTTTTTTTTTTGATTTCTGCTCGAGCCAACAGGTTATCTTCCACCTGACCTGATCCACACCAAGTTCCCTCTACTAGCTCGACTGGTCAGCAGCTAGTTCTCACACCAGGAGGTCTTGGGTTCGATTCCCAGGCTCCACAATTTTTTTTATGCATTTAAAATGTTGTTTGATACTTATTTGTGTTTAAATATGTTCAAACTTGTTTAAATCATAATAGTAATATTTTTTTATAAGATGGTAATAATTTTTTAAAAAATTACATCAAACAGTAATGCCGGTGGAGCGGGGGAGGGTGCGCGGGGTGCGGGGGGTCGGCGGCGGCGGTTGAGTAGGGGAGGGGTGCGGGGGGTCGGCGGCGGCGGTTGAGTAGGGGAATTGAGGGTGCGGGGGGTCGGCGGCGGCGGCTGGTGGACCGGGGGGGTGCTCGGCGGCGAGGGGGACGGCCGGATCTGGCGAGGTGGGATAGCGATCGAGATGGAGGGGGATCGAGATCGAGTGTCCATGAAATTTAAAAATATTCATGATAGTTCAAAAAGTGCCAATGAAATACAATCGAGAAATGAAGGTTACGATCTAAATACAATCGATCTTAGCTAGCTATCTGTTCACAATCTTCTTGCCCTTCTTTTTTGCAAATGGAGTTCTTCTGTGGAACGGACGTCCTTTAGGTAGGGTGGTCCTACTTCTTCTTGTGGTGTATGCTGCTACTTCATCATCGTCGTCATGTTCGATCCTCGGGTATCCATACTTGTCGAAGTCTTGCTCATTGGCTACTCCATCCATTCCGATGATCTTCCTTTTGCCTCTCCTCACGACAACACGACTGGGCTTTGACGGGTCGGTAATGAAGAAGCATTGGTCCACTTGGGAAGCCAGTACCCATGGCTCATTTTTCGCGGTGACGTTTGCGCCCTCGGTCTTGGATTTGGCTTCGGGTATAACCATGGTGGTGAAATACCAGTCTTCTTTTAGGACGCTCTTGGCCCATCTGACACGGAACATCGGGACCTTCTCTCCAGGGTAGCTCAGCTCCCAGATCTCCTCGATCCTTCCGTAGTATCTGTCCTTGTCGTCACTGGTGTAGGATTCCATCGTTACCCCGGAGTTCTGATAACCATCGCTCTTCATGTCCTTGGCCTCGGTGTAGAATGTGTAGCCGTTGATATCGTATGCCTCATAGGTCATCAGGTTGTGCTCGGCGCCCTGTGACAAGGCGAATATGAGTTGTTCTTCTGCGGAAGAATCCTCATGTAAAGGGTACGACAGAAGCTTCTGCTTGAACCAACGCGTGAAACATGAGTTGTGCTCTTTGAGTATATCTCCGTCCGTCCTCTGTTGGCCTCGGTCATTGTACGTCTTCTTAATAAAGGTTTTGTGTTGTACCACCCAAGGATCGACCACGTCTATGTGTTGTAGCGCGACTAGGTTTGCTCTTTCAAAGTCGGCGAGTCGACCCTTGAAGTCGACATGCATTTCGCGACGACCCTCACGGTGACCCCATCCAGCGAGCCTGCCGAGGTGCCTGTTGACGGGCAGACCAACGGGGTTCTCAATGCCTAGATAATTCGTGCAGTAGGAGATGCACTCTTCGGTCACAAAGCCCCTGGCTATGCTTCCCTCTGGACGTGACATGTTGCGAACGTATCCTTTAATGACACCATTCATCCTTTCGAACGGCATCATGCTGTGCAGGAACGTCGGCCCGAGTTGGATGATATCGTCCACGATATGGACCAGCAGATGCACCATAACGTCGAAGAATGCGGGCGGGAAGTACATCTCAAGCTCGCATAGTATCACCACGATCTCTTCCTGTAGCCTTCTGAGTTGCCTCACGCCAACATACATCCGAGAGATGACGTCGAAAAAGTTGCATAGGCCAAATAGGGTTTCACGGACGTGCGCGTCCATGATCCCACGGATTGCAACTAGAAGTATCTGTGTCATCAGCACGTGATAGTCGTGAGACTTCATCCCGCTGAACTTCTGCTTCGCTGGGTCTAGATATCTGCTTATCTTCCCCACGTAACTGTAAGGAAGTTTTACTCCTACGAGGTAGGTGAGAAACTGCTCGATCTCCTCCTGACTTAGAGTGAAGCATGCGGGAGGGTAGTCATTTCCGGTCTTCTTGGCCTTTTTGCCTTTGTGATGACTTTCTGTGTCCTGCTTCGCCTCATCATCATCATCATCATCATCATGATCATCATATATAGCGTGAAGCTCCTACCTGATGCCCATTGATTTCAAGTCTGCCCTTGCTTTCGGCCCATCTTTGGTCCTCTCTGGCATGTTGAGCAGGGTACCAAGCAGACTCTCGCACACGTTCTTCGTGATATGCATGACATCAAGGCTGTGAGGCACACGGTGGATCTTCCAGTACGGCAAGTCCCAGAAAACAGACCTCGTTTTCCATACCTTCAGCAGCGGCTCTGGCGCCTTTCGCTTCTTTCCCGGCTCTGGCGCCTTTTGCTTCTTTCCCGGTAGTGGGCAGTCTTTCCAATTTTTCAACAGCTCGTCTATTTCCTCGCCGCTCCTCATACGCGAGCGTCCTCGGGGTTCGGTTTCACCATCAAACAGATCCTTGCGTTTTCTCCACGGGTTAGCGTCGCGAAGCCACCTTCAATGTCCCATGAACACAGTTTTTGAAGACCCGGGATCTCTATCTAGCTGGCGATACGTTGTGTCATCCATGCACCTGACGCATCCAGAAAATCCGTGGACCACCTGCCCTGCGACATATCCGTAACTGAGATAGTCGTGCACCGTCGTGAGCAGCGCGACTCTCATAGGGAAATATTCTTTCTCTGGGGCGTCCCACGTATTGGTTGGCGTTTTCCATAGCGTGTCAAGCTCCTCTTTCAGCAGCCCCAGATACAAATTGATGTCGTTCCCTGGTTGTTTCGGTCCTTCAATTAGCATACTCATGTGAATGTACTTCCTCTTCATGCACAACCAGGGGGGAAGGTTGTACATCCACACAAACACAGGCCAGGTGCTATGTGTGCTTCTCTGGCTGCCAAACGGATTGACTCCATTGGTGCTCGCGCCCAGCACGATGTTCCTTGGATCATTCCCAAATTCTGGGTCTTCGAAGTTCAACGCTTGCCACTGGCTCGCATCCTTAGGGTGACTCAGCATCTTGTCTTTTTTATCTATCTCCGGATCATTTGCGTCATCTTCTCGCTTCTTCTCCTCCCTATCCGTGTGCCAACGCAGGAGCTTTGCTACCTTAGGGTCCGCGAAATACCGCTGCAGACGAGGAGTGATCGGAAAGTACCACACCACTTTTCGAGGAGCTTTCTTCCTCTTCTTGTATCGAGTGACGCCGCACACCGGACATATGGTAGACTCCGCGTGCTCATCCCGATAAATGACGCAATTGTTCATGCACACATGATATTTCACGTGCGGTAAATCCAGAGGACCCATGATTTTCTTCGCCTCCTCCAAACTGGTCGGGCACTTGTTCCCCTCGGGAAGACGTTCGTGCCAGAATGACATGTTCTCGTCGAAGCATGCGTCGGTCATTTTGTGTTTTACCTTCATCTCCAAAGCCATGAGCGTTACTTTCAGGCGGGTATCCTCGGGCCTGCATCCTTCATACAATGGAGTAACCGCGTCTAACTCAAGTTGATCCATCTTGGCTTTCTCTCGGGTGGCAGCTCTTGCGTTATCCGTCTGCTTGAGAAGCAGCTCTTGAATATGAGGGTCCTGCACCCAGCCCATCGATGGTCCAGCG
This sequence comes from Triticum urartu, assembly GCF_056163025.1. Classification (NCBI taxonomy): domain Eukaryota; kingdom Viridiplantae; phylum Streptophyta; class Magnoliopsida; order Poales; family Poaceae; genus Triticum; species Triticum urartu. The sequence continues at coordinate 247,033,933 of NC_141875.1, forward strand.
TCGTCTGCTCCGCCGGCATCATCATCTTCATGATCATGCCCGTCGTCTGCTCCGGTATCTTCCTCATCATCATGTCCTGCATCTTCTACATGATGACTGTGTACAACATCACCGTCGTGATCATCTCCTGGGGATTCTTCGTCTTCTCGCCCGCCCGAGCCGCGGTGGTTGTCTTGCTGCCCTTCCTCATTTCTTGCCCGGCCCCCATTGACGACTTCGTAGTCATCTTCATCACCTTGCCACCGATAGCCATCCATGAAACCACGCAAGAGCAGGTGGTCCCGCACCTGCCCGGATTCCGGGTCCGCAATAAGGCTCTTCAGCTTTCATCTTCGACACGGACATCTTATCTCCGTCTCGTTCTTTTGAAGCATCTCGGCCTTCGCGGACCTCAAAAACCTATTCACGATGCCTTCGGTCATCATGCGGACCATGGTCGCCTGCGGGGTAGAGCAAAACGATATTTTAGAACCAAGAAAAAATTTGGCATGACTTTCCCTAAAAATAGGACCAAAAAGAATGCTTAATGCCAAAATTCTCGCCGAAACGGAAATGAATCAACATTCCGGCAAAATATTGGCAACTGTCGAATTTCAAATACCGGTACACCTCCAAACACAAACACATATGCAACACCACAAACATATGCAACACCACGAACACATGCAACACCACGAACATACATAGATCTAGCTAGGCCATAAAAAGTGCATGTGCACATTGTTGTAGGGAGAACAACATAAATATAGCTTCCCCCCTTACTTACCTATCAAAACAAGGTAATTTAACCACTTAAATTGAATGAATATATGGTGGAAATGAGGTGAAAAAGAGGAGGCACCCGAGACAAGGAGGAGGTGGAGAGAATGAAGTGGGGAGAAAGTGAGTGTGGGTAGGAGAGGCTGTCCAAAATATCTTGTTGCTGCCCACTTACTAATGGCGCACCAACTCTAAATGCGCCATTAGTAATCCAGGTTACTAATGGCGCACCTCCTGGTCCTGCGCCATTAGTAGACAGTGCGCCATTACTAGTTTAAACTAGTAATGGCGCACGGTGGGAGAGTGCGCCATTAGTAGTTTTGCAAAAAAGGGAATAAAAAAACAACATTAGTGGCGCACTTTCCGGCTGGTGCGCCATTACTAGTTACAACTAGTAATGGCGCACTGTAACTGGATGCGCCATTAGTATGTTTGGACAGGCGCACTAGTTAAAAATTTTTTTTTGATACTAATGGCGCACCCTGGGCCAGGTGCGCCATTAGTAGTTTCAACTCTAATGGCGTATCAGTAGGGGGTGCGCCATTAGTATATACTAATGGCGCACTGCCTGTCTGGTGCGCCATTAGTATCAATCCCATCTATAGCCCTTTTTCTAGTAGTGGGGTCCATGAGGCGACCATGAGATAGGGGGCGTGCCCAGGGTGTAGGGCGCACCCCCACCCTCGTGGTGGCCTCGGGACTCTTCCGACCCATCTTCGGTACTCTGTGGGCTTCTTCTAGTCCAAAAAATGATCTCCGTGAAATTTTAGGTCAATTGGGCTCCGTTTGGTTTTCCTTTTCTGCGATACTCAAAAACAAGGAAAAACAGAAACTGGCACTGGGCTCTAGGTTAATAGGTTAGTCCCAAAAATCATATAAAATAGCATATAAATGCATATAAAACATCCAAGGTTGATAATATAATAGCATGGAACAATCAAAAATTATAGATACGTCTTGAGATGTATCACCGGCGTGGTCGGCGAGGCTCCTAGAAGGCCTCCACTTCCAGCGTCTCCTCTTCCCAACCCGGCTCAAGGAACGAGCTGGGGTCATCGTCCGACGTGTACTCCTGGTCCATCATGCGGGGCACATAGGCCTCCGGAGCCGTCGCCCCGGAAACCTTGCTGAACTGCCCCGCGCTCCACGTCGTCCGATCCGGCGCACCGCTCTGAGAATGGTAGGGCGGCATCCTGCCGAGACCGTGGGTGGCAATGCTTATGCCTGCGCCCATCGGGGGAGGCACATGTGCGGTTGGGTGTCCGGCGTCGCTGGTTGCACCGATGCCGATGAAACCTCCTGGTGCGCCCGGGGGTGCGCAGGTGCGACGAGGCCCACCGTGTGATCCGGCCGCAGCCTAAGGCGTAAGCAAGGAGCATAAAAGTGGCGTACCCCTGGCTGCAGTGTCCAATACCTCGGCAATGCGCTCCAGCAATGCATCTCGGCCGCTCTCCATCAGTCGACACCGCAGCAACTCCCGCGCCACTGTGAGCACGGCCCTAATGTTCGCTTGTTCCCATCGGGTGTGCGGCGTCGTCGTCCCAGCGTAGCTTGAGGCCCTTGCGGCGGCAAGCGTGCGCCGCAGGGTAAGGGTGGTAGGCGTCGGACCACGTCGCCCGCGCCCCGCGGCGTTTGGCGGTGCGCGTGCCGCCTGGAGTGCGGAGTTGAGGTCTTCTTGGGCGGACGATGCCGCCCGGGCTGGCCAAGCTGCCCAGTGGTCAGCGTCGGCCCTCAGGTCGCCGGACATCAGCGCTGCAGAGCATTGGCGGGCCTACTGATAGGGAAGAGGCTTCGACGCACCCCTACCTGGCGCTCCAAATGTCAGATTTCGGGTTCCCGCAAAACCCTTGAGGTTCGAACTCTGGGGTGCGCATGAAGATCTCACCCCCCCAGCTCACGCTCTCACCGCCATCTCAAAGCTTAGCACATCGCACTCGCAGAACAAAGGACACAGGATTTATACTGGTTCGGGCTACCGATGTGGTGTAATACCCTACTCTAGTGTGGTGTGGTGGATTACCTCTTGGGCTGAGGCTGAACAAGTACAAGGGAAGAACAGCCTCCAGAGGAGAGGTGGCCTTGAGCTCGATAAGCTTGTGTGGATGAGGATGGAATGGGTCTGACCCAAGCTCCCCTTTCTCCTGCTACGGTGGCTAGTCCGATTTATATAGGCCCTGGTCCTCTTCCATAATATTAGGCAGGAAGGGATCCAACAATGGCTACATTTGAAGGGAGACAACTAGTACAAGTTATCCTGACAAAAGGTGGTCTTCTCCTGCCAAAGGTTCGGGTGGTGACGCCGTCCTGTGCTCCGCGGTGACCTCCATCATGCCGTCCTGCTGGTCTTGGTATTGTTGCACCTATATGGAAACCTTTTCCTGATGCCTCGTGACTCCTCGTCTGCGCTTGCCTCTTTAGCATCAAAGAGGAAACGGGTACGCTGCACGTGCTGGCGCCCGCCTGGCGCCCGCCTGGCCTTGGTCGTCATGGCTTGTGTCACAGGGACCTCGCGAGGTGCCCCTTGCCTTGATCTCGCCGCCCCTCGCGAGCCAGCCTGGTGAGGCCGCCCCCGAGGAGGTCTTGCATCGTCTGCCTCATGAGGCTTGGCCCCTCGCGAGGGTCTTGAGTGTTCGCTGATGAAGATGGGCCATACAGGGCCGCTAGTGGAGCCACGCCACGGGCCGCAGGCAGGCAAGTCTGGGGACCCCCATTCCCAGGACGCCGACAGAAGCTCTATAGACAGATACCGACCCTCGAAGGTGAAGTAGTCGATCACCGGATCAATAGTGGTCTCGGGGGTCTACCGGAAAACAAGGAACGGAGGGGGAAAACAATAAATAACAGAGAAATCAAATGTATCACAAAGCATGACATCGCAATATGCTGTGCTAGGAGTGAGCTAACGCAGTGCTACACGTTGCAGACGGAGCGGGAAAACATCCGCGAATATTTTCCGAGCTCCGGGCATTTACTGGTTGGACGATCCGGAGGGGAAGGTTCCATGTTCGATGTGTTGGGGGCATGTGGCAGGCATGTGGATGACGTATTCAGATTTGTCATATTTTTCTGATTGATTTTCATATATATATATATATATTATTTTCATCGGACTTATGGTTTATTTTATATTAATTTTAGAAGTTTTATTGATTTTCTAAAATTTTCTGAAATTTTAATTTTAAAATAAATTAAAGGTAACTGCCACGGGTACACAGAAGCGTACCCAACAGTTTTCACATGTGGCTGACAAGTGGGGCCGGGGGCCTAGTTGACCCAGTCAATGTTTGGTCAGCAGTCAACTAGTTTGACTGTTGACTAGGTCAAACAAATAGGAGAGGCCCGCATGTCATAGACTGGTATTTAACATAAATTAATTAGCTAGTTTAATTAACAAACTAGGCCCACATGTCATACACTACAGTTAACCTAATTTAGTTAGTCAATTTAATTAGTTGAGTGGAGCCCTTTGCCAGCAACTGTTAAGTTAACCCTAAGGTGATTGCCTTCAAAACAAAAACCCTAAGGTGATTAGTGCCTAATTAACCTCTTGACTGCCCAGGCCCATGAGTCAGTGACTCAGGCCAACTTCAAAAACGATGACAGCATTGGTCCGACGATGGAGGCGTTTGGGATTCGTCACCCGGCGTCCATTTGACGCGCGGGAGGGCGCATTCGAACATGCGGAAGGTGCCGCGTCCAGAGGTGGTACTGGTCGGCACTTGGGAGGTCGGAGCTGGAACTGGCGACGAGGTCCATGGCCTCCAGAGTCGGGCACAAATGGATCCGCTGCAAGGGGGCATGGCCAGCCAAACGGGGGGCGGCATTCGGTCCCCGGGAAATCCAGGAGCACGATACATGGCTCATGCATGAGCGGTGCATGTGGTAGCTAGCTAGGGGGAGAGCGCGGGTAGACAGAGGGTGAGGGAGAAGGCGGGTGCTCATGGAGGAGCCCATGTGGTGGTCGGTGGAGTCGGGGAGGCCGCAGTGGCAGCGGATCGACGACGGTGATCTACGGAGGCAAGGTGGGGGACGAAGGCGTTGGCTTCTATACAATACCCTTGAGCTTGACTCGGTGATGCAGGCGACGCGGGAGATCACGACAGAGTGGATGGACAGCCATAGAGGGTGCAGGGACATCGGTGTCCACAAGGCGAGGAGGTGGCGGCGATGGTGGTGTTCGGGCGGGATGGAGGGCCGAGGAAGAGGAGCAGGCGAGGGGGGAAAGATCTCGATGGGAGGGAGTGAGCTGACGAGGCCGAGGGGGATTCATTCTTATCCCCCGACGATGTAGCATCGTGGGGGCGACGAGCAGGTCTGGTGAGGAAGGCGGGCGCGCCCCGGTCGGTTACCCCTATAGTGAGGTAAAAGGTGACCAAGGCCTGGTGGGGACACAGAGGGGGGGCCTTTTCCTTTTACATTTTATTGTGCTTCTCTTTTTATTTAGTTTCAGTTTTGTTTTATTTTCAAAATCAAAAATAGTTTATTAAATAAGAAACTTGGACCTAAAATTGAGTTATAAATCAAGCTACTGCCATATTAAGTTTGGCACCAAATTAAAATAGTACAATTTTTGTATAAATTAAAAAGCATTCAAATATGTTTTAGCCATTGTTTTAATTAATTTAGGGCATTGAAACACTATGTAAAAAGTTGGTTCCACCATGACAATTACTTATTGATTATTTGTAATACAAGAAACATTTTTATTTTATTGTATGAAGAAATTTTTTATCTGGCTTGCATTTTAAATTTGAATGTGAGTTGGCTTGAAATAAAGTGAGGATTAGCAACTCAATTATGATGACATGGCATCATTAGGCATGAGGTTACTGTAGCATGATTCCCGGGGTGTTACACTCACATAGTGGGCACCCATGTGAGGGGGAAGGACCTCTAGGTGGTGTACACGAATGAGCCGGTCTCGATGGCGAAGTCCATTCACACTATGGAGCAGTTGCTTACTGAGGACAAGTACCAAGTGGTCGGCTTCGACCTCGAGTTAACCGGCGGTCGTTCCTGGTATGATCAGAAGGTTGACGTAGCCCAGTCGTGCATGCGCCATGACATCCTCGTCTAACACTACCACCTGGCCACAAGGCCTTCCAAGTGTTTCGCCAGGTTTATCAACAACCTCGACTACAGTTTCGCTAGGGTGGACACCAACAACGATCTAAAAGCACTCAAGGTTTCGGGCTTGGCCTGCCAGAATCTTGTCAACATCCGTGACCACTACATGGTCTGGGGCAGCATGAAGAACAATCAGGACTCCCTCGTTGAGCTCACCTCGGCCATCATCGACCCCTACTAGATGAAGATGCAGGATGAGAGCAAGAAGGACAAGATTGTGTGGCATAGTGTGTGGGAGTAGAGATTGGATGAAGAACACGTCAAGTATGCGGCCAAGGACGCGTATACAAGCTACGGGATGTACAAACGAATCATTGACGGGAGGAAGTGCCTTCGTCCTACCCCAGGCGAGGAATCTTCGAGCCACAGAATAGTGGCGGCAGCGTCACGAGAAGTAGATGATTAGATGATCATTCTCCTAGTTTGGAATGCATGTAATTGTTTATTTAGGTGTGTATGAATGTTTTGCATAGTCACTTATGTAATTAGATGTTTATTTTTGTTATATATGTTGTCGTTTTGTAGATAGAGCAATTCACATCGCACATGGAGTAAACTAGGGAACGCGTCGGTGATGATTTCATCAATCGCTGACAATTGTATACCAGCAAGAGTTTGCCCACAACACACACAACTTATTAGCAGCAATCGTTTGTGTTAATATCGGTCTTCGCACACATTTCTGATTACGGACCTGTTTGCCGCGTATCACACACATATTATTAAGTTCAATCGTTTCCATTGTCTTAGCTCATCACAATAAGTTCATCTAAGTGAACTGTATGCCGTATATCGCACATACCTTGATCTAGCTTACCATTTCTGTTGTTTTGCCTAATCATAAGCAGTTCATTCGAGTGAACTATATGCCGTATATAGAACACACCCTCATCTGGCTGACCGCTTCTGTTGTTATGCTCATCGCAACAGTTTGTATGGACCAGCCGCATGCCACGCATCACACACACAATTCTTATCCGAATCATGTTTGTCGGATTCTGGGAATCGGGGTACCCAGACATGCCTGCCTGCGGCCCACGGTGTGGCTCCATCTCCGGCCTGGTACGTGAAACATCTCCAACGTATCTATAATTTATGAAGTACTCATGCTGTTTTATTATCATTCTTGGATGTTTTACAATCATTTTATAGAAACTTTATATCATTTTTGGGACTAACCTATTGACCCAGTGTCCAGTGCCCATTGCTGTTTTTGCTTGTTTTTTACATCGTAGGAAATCAATTCAAATGGATTCCAAACACCATGAAACTTTTTGTGAAATTTTATGGACCAGAAGACCACCAGTGGGCCAAAGAAGCACCTGGGGGTGCCCGAGGGGCGCACAACCCACTAGGGCGCGCCTGGGGGCCAAGGCACGCCCAGGTGGGTTGTGCCCACCTTGGTGGACTCCTGCACCCCCTCTTTACCCTATGAATTCACAAATATTCCAACAACCCTCGGGGTTAACCTAGATCAGAAGTTATGCCGCCGCAAGGCTCTGTAGCCACCGAAAACCAATCTAGAGCCATTCCGGCACCCTGCCGGAGGGGGGAATCATCTCCGATGGCCATCTTCATCATCCCGGCGGCCACCATGATGAAGAGGGAGTAGTCCACCCTCGGGGCTGAGGGTTTGTACCAGTAGCTATGTGTTTAATCTCTCTCTCTCCCTTGTGTTCTTGAGATGTCACGATCTTAATGTATTGCGGCCTTTGTTAATATAGTCGGATCATATGGTGTTTTCCCCTCTCTATCTTGTTGTGATGAATTGAGTTTTTCCCTTTGAGATTTCGTTGTTATCGGATTGAACACTTTTATGGATTTGAGAACACTTGATATATGTCTTGCAATTGAATAGTCATGGTAACAATGGGGTATCGTATTGATTCACTTGATATATGTTTTGGCACTCAACTCACGGATTCCCATTGTGACATTGGGGTAATCTATGCATAGGGGTTGATGCACGTTCTTGTCTTCGTTTCTCCGGTAGAAATCTTGGGGCACTATTTGAAGTTCTTTGTGTTGGATTGAATATTATGAATCTGAATTTGCTTTGGTGTTATTTTAGTACGAACTCTTGGTTAGATCGATCGGAAAGAATAGCTTCGTGTTATTTTAGTACGAACTCTAGGATAGATTGATCGGAAAGAATAGCTTTGAGGTGGTTTCGTACCCTACAAACAATTCTGTCTTATGTTCTCCATTAGATAGGAACTTTGGAGTGATTCTTCGTTGCACGTTGAGGGACAGTTATATGATCCAATTATATTAGCATTGTTGAGAGGTTGCACTAGTGAAAGTACGGACCATAGGCCTCATTTTCAAGCATTGAAATACCATTTTTGTGCCCGTTTACTATTTGCACCCTTGCTGTTTTTATTTATTCAAATTATAAATATATATTTCTACCATCAATATTACACTTTTATCACCATCTCTTCGCCGAACTAGTGCACCTATACAATTTGCCATTGTACTGGTTGTGTTGGGGACACAAGAGATTTCTTGTATTTGGTTGCAGGGTCGTTTGAGAAAGACCATCTTCATGCCACACCTCTAACAGATTGATAAACCTTAGGTCATCCACTTGAGGGAAAATTGCTACTGTCCTAAAAAACTCTGCGCTTGGAGGCCCAACACGTGTCTACAAGAATAAAGTTGCATAGTAGACATCAGTACGGCCCATCTTCAGCACCAGCAGCACAAGACCCTCGCGAGGGGCTTTCAATGTGAGCCCTCACCTCGTGAGGTTCAGCTGACGCAAGCCATGACGACCAAGGCCAGGCGGGCGCCAGGGGGCGCAGGGCAACAGGTTTCCTCTTTGATGCTAAAGAGGCAAGCGCAGGCGCGAAGTCCCAAGGAATCAACCAAAAGTTTCCATTTCTGTGACACAAGACCAAGACCGCCAGGATGGCTGGACGGAGTTCATCGCCGAGCCCACTAAGACGTCACGACCAGAAGCTTTGCAGGCGCAGACGACCCTTCGTCAGGATAAGATTTACTACTTGTCTCCCTTTGAATTTGGCCATTGTGGGATCCCTTCCCACCTTCATTTTTGGAAGAGGACCAAGGCCACTATAAGTATAGCCTAGCCACCACAATAGAGAGGGATGGATCATCCAGACCATCCTCACAAGCTCGCATAAGCATAATAACACACCTCCTGAGGTAGTTCTTCCTCTTTACTAGTTCATCCTCAGCCCACCTCGAGGCTAATCCACCACAAAGCAGGAGTAGGGTATTAAACCACAAGGTGGCCCGAACCTAGGTAAACTACCTTGTCCCTTTCTTCCTCAGTTCATCGAGCTAGGCCATGAGATCGATGAGTTGGCACGCTAGGGAGGTTGAGCTCTTCGCACACACCCCAGAGTTCGAATCTATCTTGGGTCTGCGGCGCCCCGAATCTGACATTTGGCGCGCCAGGTAGGGGTGCGTCAGAGCCTCTCTTCTGCCAGACAACTCACCCCCACTCTGCCGTTCTCATGGCTGACGCTCCTCGAGCTCACGTGGAGCGCTGGGCCGCTCGGCCTGCCCGAGCAGCGCCTTCCGCCCAAGAAGACCTGCACTCCATGATCCTCGCAGCCCGCACGCCGCCCAGCGTCGTCGGCCATAGGTGGCACGGACCACCACCTCCCGCTCCCGTGTTGTGCCACAACCGCGCCACCACGCGATCTTCGAACTATGCCGCGGCAACTGCGGTACAGACCCGCTTGGAGCAGGCGAACATGCGAGCCTCGCTCATCGTGGCACGAGAGCTGCTGCGATGCAGGCTAGCGGAAGGCAGCCGCGATGCACTGCTGGAGCAGGTCACCGAGCTGCTCGATGCCGCCTGCAGAGGAGCAGCCCATTTCTGCACCTTGCCTACATCGCAAGCGCTGCTGGGGGCACGCGTCGGCCCCCGCTACATCCGCGACACCGCTCATCCTGCCCAGGATACATTGCCTCCGAGCGTTGCGAGGCTGGGCGGTCCCTCTTGGTGCCACGCCGAGGTGCCACCCTACGGTCATCATGACTTGGTGCCAAGCCTGGCAAGCAACGACGTCGGATGGCCAGGCAGCGACTCAGGCATGGTGGCATCAGGTAACATTGTACCTCCGCCGTCCAACTTGCTGTACGCGCCAAGGAGAAGCCCCTGCCCATTTCCCTCGCCATCTTGGGCATCGAGGCCACGCGAAGCCGATGCTCTTCGTAAACCACCCCGGAGCTTCACCGACATCTTTGACGACAACATCATCTGGGTATAACCGATATCTCAGGGGCACGATTATGCTAAGAATGGACCGCAGGCGAACCAAGCCACGGCAGCGGCCATGGACCTCAGGATGATGGCCCCGCTACAGGCGGACATGATGCATTGGGAACTATGCGGGGGCAGCCCAACGATAGGGCCTCCCCTGCACTGCATGGAGCAAGGCGCCGCCACGATGGTGGTGCACGCCGCATGAAGGTAGGTCCCCTGCCAGGGAAGGCGCCGGCGAGCCCTTCCCCGGCTGTGGGGCCTGCGATCGCTGGGGCACCGCTAGAGTCCACCTTGCCCCTTGGTCTTGTCCTGGTTTCCGGACGCCCCAACGGTGGTCGGGGGAGGCGCAGGGCGGGGGCCTTGTCGGGCGCCAGGGATGCCCATGAAGATCTCCGCTCGTGACACTCTCACGTAATATGAGTTGGGGTTGTGCACACCCTGAAGTCTCCTGAGTGCCGTCCTTGGGCCTCACGGGGGCTCCCACCCACGTCCAAGTGGAAGCACCATGCTCCGTGCTGGCCGTCGACATTGTCCCCCAATGACTATGCACACGCCCAGTGGAAGCAATTAGCTCCGCACTGGTAAAAAGACTAGTTAGGTGCCGGATGTGGCTGTTTGTTTTCGCCCTCTTTCTGTAACCCAGTTTGGCGTCTTCTGGATTGAGATTTGGAGTTTCGCGTGCTCATCAAAGGAAAAATGGGGGGGGGGGGATTTTTATTGGTTTGTAGTCTTCTTTGCCTTTTAGTTTCTGTTTAAGAGTAAGGCTCACGCCTGCTACCCCCCCCTTGCGATCACCCTGCAAGCGGGGGCTGGGCATGGTATGCGCGCATCAAGAACTCTCGGGCTAGCCCAAGCGGCGCAGAGGCCCCGTCGGGGTCAGGGATGCAACTGCCCCTGGATCACTGTGCACACACCTTGCAGTAATCGGCTCCTCGCAAGGCCCTCTTGGGCGGGCTAGTAGGCTCCCTAGGAGGCTTAAACCCTCACGAGCCCACAGAGGGCCCGCCTTCAGAGAGGAGTGCTTCCACAACACCAGAACCTGCTCAAGACCAACGGCTCCAAAGATAAGTCACAACAATTACTTTGGTCGGGAGCCTCCTAGCTCAGAACGGCGCATTCCAGTATCTATCTCAATAGCATATCATCATTTCATACATTATAAGGGGGGCCCTTCCAAAAATGCTTTCACGCCCTGCAGGGCCGTATCCGAAGTTTTTGGCATACAGATCAGGAAAAGGAGGGAAATGCAGGCTTAGCCACATGCGCTACCATCGGCGTTGTCGCCGTCATCATCACGATCTGCACCGTCTTCTTCGACTGCAAGCATGACCACACCATCTTCAGGAGCGAACTCCGCGTCCAAGTCGTCCACATGGTCGTCCACCCAGTCCGCCAGCTTGCCCTGGATGACTATGGGCATGGGGGCTATCGCGGTGTTGAAGTCAAAGTCGAGATCAAGGCTAAGGAGGTGGCTAAAGACGCGCGAGAACGCGTGCCCAAGGAGGCCCCGACTTCTCTCCACGACAAGATGGCGAGCCCTCGTGGCCCGGTCTTCTGATGTCTACCACACGACTTGTTCTTGTAGACTCATGTTGGGCCTTCAAGCGCGGAGTTTTGTAGGACAATAGCAAATTTCCCTCAATTGGATTACCTAAGGTTATCAATCCATGGGAGGCATAGGATGAAGACTCTCAAACAACCCTGCAACGAAATAATAAAAAGTATCTTGTGTCCCCAACACACCAAATACAATGGTAAGTTGTATAGGTTCACTAGTTCGGCGAAGAGATGGTGATAAAAGTGTAGTAATGATAGTAGATATTGATTTTTGTAATAGGAACAATAAAAAACAGAAAGGTAGGAATTGATAAAGCGGAGCACAAACGGTATTGCAATGCAGGAAAATGAGGCCTAGGTTCCGTACTTTTTCTAGTGCAATCTCTCAACAATGCTAATATAATTGGATCACGTAACCATCCCTCAACGTGCGATGAAGAATCACCAGAAAGTTTTTATGTAGCGGAGAAAATAAGAAGAAATTGTTTGTATCTATTATTTCCGATCGATCTATCCAAGAGTTCGTACTAAAATAACACCAAGTTATTCTTTCCAATCGATCTATCAAGAGTTCGTACTAAAATAATACTAAGTTATTCTTTCTGATCGATCTATCAAGAGTTCTTACTAAAATAACACCAAAGCAAATTCAGATTCATAATTCTCAATCCAACACAAAGAACCTGAAAGAGTGCCCCAAGATTTCTACCGGAGAAACAAAAGCCGAGAACGTGCATCAACCCGTATCCATAGATTACCCCAATGTCACCTCGGGAATCCACGAGTTGAGTGCCAAAACACATATCAAGTGAATCAATAGGATACCGTTTTGTCACCACGGGTGCTCATAGCAAGACATACATCAAATGCTCTCAAATCCATAAAAGTATTCAATCCAATAAAACGAAATCTCAAAGGGAAAACTCAATTCATCTCAAAACGATAGCGAGGGGAAAACACCATATGATCCGACTATATTAACAAAGCCCCCGATACATCAAGATCATTCCATCAAGAACACGAGAGAGGGAGGGAGGGAGAGAGAGAGACAGAGAGAGATTAAACACATAGCTACTGGTAGAAACCCTCAGCCCCGAGGGTGGACTAATCCCTCCTCGTCATGGTGGCCGCTGGGATGATGAAGATGGCCATCGATGATGATTTCCCCCTCCGGCAGAGTGCCAAAACGGGGTCTAGATTGGTTTTTGGTGGCTAAAGAGCCTTGCGGCAGCGGAAATTTTGATCTAGGGTTACCCCCGAGGGTTTCGGAATATTTGGCAATTTATGGGGCAAAGAGGGGGTTCGGGAGGCCACCGAAGTGGGCACAACCCACCTGGGCGCGCCTGGGCCCCCAGGCAAGCCCTAGTGGGTTGTGCCCCCTTGGGGCACCCCCAGATGCTTCTCTAGCCAAATGGATGTCTTCTGGTCCATAGAAAATCCACAGAAAGTTTTGCGGTGTTTGGACTCCGTTTGATATTGATTTCCTGCTATGTAAAAAACAAGCAAAAAACAACAACTCGCACGGGGCATTGGGTCAATACGTTAGTCCCAAAAAATGGTATAAAGTTGTTATAAAATTATTGTAAAACATCCAAGAATGATAATTTATCCGCATAAATTCTTCTAAATTATAGATACGTTGGAGACGTATCAGCATCCCCTAGCTTAAGTCCTACTCGTCCTCGAGTAGGTAAATGATAAAAAGAAATAACTTATGAAGTGTGAATGCTAGCAAAGTGCAAAAGTTTGATGAATGAAAATTTCAATCACTTATCCTAGCATCATAACATCAATTCTTTGTTATAAACTTCTCATATTAAAGTAGCAACCAATTCACATGTTAAGGTTCAAACAATGAATTCTCTTGAAACTCAACAACCTATGTTCTCAGTCACCAAGCAATTGTAATTCAACTTATTCAACAGAGTTTAAGTAAGAGCTCCACATACTGAACCATCATATAGTCTTCTATGATTGCTAACACTCACCGCATACACATGAGCAAAACATTTCAACCGGACACATAGAAAATAGGGGCTTATAATTTCGCCTCCCAACATATTCACCGCAAGGGTGATGTCAACAATAATAACTCATGCTACCCATATCCAACTGGACATATGTGACTAGATCTTTCCTCACCACATGATGCTTGCCAAAGAGAAAAATAAAAAGGAATAGAGAGAAAAACTTTGACTCTTGCATGAGAGTAAATACATAAAAGTAAAAGATATGCCTTTCGCAGAGGTTGCCATGCGATGTTTGTTTGTATGCTCAACCCCTTAGTGCAAAAGAACGTCATGTTATACTGCCCCTTATGATAGCAACCTTTATTATGCAATATGTCGCTTTTATTCTTTGCCATCACAAGTTTGTACAACGCTCAATTTCTTTTACACTAAGTGATCTAACACTTTTAGAAGCAATTTTTATTGCCTTATTGCACCGATGACAACTTACTTGAAGGATCTTACTCAATCCTTAGGTAGGTATGGTGAACTCTCAAAAATATTATTTGGGTTTAAGGGTTTTTGGATGCACAAGTAGTATCTCTACTTGGTGTGGAATTTTGGCTAGCAAAGATGGGGGGCAAGCACCACATGTTTAAGGATCTATGACAATATAACTTTTATGTGAATATGAACAAACTTAAACCATTGCGTTTTCTTCCTTGTACATTGTCAACAATTTTGGCATATAATATTTTGATGGGGGCTCACAATCACAAAAGATTTCCAAGATAGTGTATTTGCATGTGAAAGTTTTCTTCCTTAGAGTAATCATTCACGAATTGCTTGTATGACCAATATTGTGATTATCAAGCTTCAAAAGATCTCACTTTCTAAACCCAATGTGAAGCTACCACTAGGCATGATATAATTTCAACTTCCTGATATTCAATTCATTCAACAATTTACTCATAGGATATAAGTGAAGCACAAGAGTAAATGACAAGCTACTCCAAAAAGATATAAGTGAAGATCAAGTGAGTAGTTATGTAAATGGGTAGCTATTTGAGGACTCTCTCTTATTTAAAAACTTTCATATCTAAGTATTTTATTAAAACAACAAGCAAAAACAAAATAAAATGACATTCGAAGAATAGCGCAACTCATGTGAAGAAGCAAGAACTTAGGCTCAACCGATACTAACCGATAATTGTTGATGAAGAAAGGTGGGATGCCTACTGGGGCATCCCCAAGCTTAGATGCTTGAGACTTCTTGAAATATTATCTTGGGATGCATTGGGAATCCCCAAGCTTGAGCTTTTGTGTCTCCTTAATTCCTTTCATATCATGGTTTCGCTAAATCTTAAAAACTTCATCGACACAAAAGTCGACAAGAACTCATGAGATAAGTTAGTATAAACCAATGCAAAAACCTTATCATTCTCTACTGTAGAAAATCACTAAAATTATTTTTCAACATTGCATACTAAATTCCTCTGCATATTTAATACTCCTATCCTCAAATAGAATCATTAAACAAGCAATCATATGCAAACAATACAAACATAACAGCAGTCTGCCAAAACAGTACATTCTGCAAAGAATGCAAGAGTATCAATGCTTCTTTAACTCCAAAAATTATGAAATTGAACACATTGTATAAAATTTATCAGAGCTTATTGTGCAAAAAGTTTCAACATTTTATCACATTATGAATTTTCTAGGGAATTTCTGCAACAACGATAGCCTTTGTGTTTTGAAACAGCAACTCATAAACTTGCAGGATAACCATGGTAAAGGATATCCTTGACATTTTTATTGAAAATAAACATGCAGAACATTATTCTAAATAACAGCAAGAAAATCGTAACAAAATAAAATGACGCTCCAAGCAAAACACATATCATGTGACAACTAAAAATATAGCTCCAAGTGAGGTTACTGATAATGTTGCAGACGAAAGATGGGATGCCTTCCGGGGCATCCCCAAGCTTAGTTGCTTAGATATTCCAGGAATATTAACTTGGGGTGCCTTGGGAATCCCCAAGCTTAGGGTCTTATTACTCCTTATTATCCTCATATCGATGTCTCACCCAAAACTTGAAAACTTCAATCACACAAAACTTAATGGAACTTCGTGAGATAGGTTAGTATGATAAAGAGCAAACCATTTCACTTTGGTACTGTCAAAGACAAGATTCATAATTGTTTCCACACAATTCCCACTATAGCATATAATTTCCACAATTTATATTGAGCAATATAAGCCATAGAAACTAGAAAACAAGCAAACTATGCATTGAAAACAGAATGTGTCAAAACAGAATACTCTGTAGTAATAAGTACTCCAACCATACTACTGCCACTCCAAAAATTATGAAAAATTGGGACAAGCTGTGAAATTTTTCTATTGATCTTCTGAAAAAAGAATCATCATTTTATCATGCTTATTTTAAAAACGATAATTATTTTCCTGAGCACAAAAGTTTCTGTTTTTCAGCAAGATAAAATCAACTATCACAATAGACCATCCCAAAGGTCATACTTGGCACTTTATTAAGACGAAAGCTACAAAACATGATTGCTACAGTAGACTAATCATGTGAACACATAAAAACATTAAGGGTAAATGTTGGGTTGTCTCCCAACAAGCAATTTTCTTTTATGCCATTTAGCTAGGCATGATGATTTTAATGATGCTCACATAAAAGTAAAGAATTGAAACACAATGGGAGCATCATGAAACACATGGCAAGCACATTTAAGCCTAACCCACTTCCTATGCATAGGGATTTTGTGAGCAAACAATCTATGGGAGCAATAATCAACTACCATAGGAAGGCAAAACAAGCATAACTTCAAGATTTTCAACACATAGATGGGAAACATGATATTTTTGCAATATGTAAAAGCATATGTTCCTCTCTAATAATAATTTTTAGTAGCATAATGAAGAAATTCAACAATATAACCATCACATAAAGCATTCCTTTCATGACACAAAATCATAGAAAACTTATTACTCTCCACATAAGAAAATTTCTTCTCATCAATAGTAGTGGGAGCAAACTCAACAAAATAACTATCATGAGAGTGGAAATTAAAATCATGATGAGAAGTTTCATGGTTATCATTATTATTTATAGCATACATGTCATCACCATAATCATCGTAGATAGCAACTTTGTTATCATAGTCAATTGAAGCCTCATCCAAAATGTTGGATTCATCACTAAATAAAGTCATGACCTCTCCAAATCCACTTTCATCATTATAATCATCATAAATAGGAGGCATGCAATCATTATAACAAATTTGCACATCAAATCTTGGGGCACTAAAAATATCATCTTCATCAAATATAGCATCCCCAAATCCCATTTGAATATCCATTATGGCTTTGCATATCATTAGCATCATGGATATTCAAACAATTCATACTAACAACTATGCAATCATGCTCATCATTTAAATATTTGTGCCAAAAAATTTATTGACTTATTCTTCTAACAATTGAGCACAATTTTTTGATCCATCATTTTCAAGAAAGATATTATAAAGATGATCAATAATATGATGCAACCTCAACTACCATTTTTATGTAGTTTTATTTTATAAACCAAACAAGTGATAAAACAAGAAACAAAAAGATTCGATTGCAAGATCTAAAAATATACCTTCAAGCACACACCTCCCCAGCAACGGTGCCAGAAAAGAGCTTCGTTGACGGGGTGTGAGTGCCGCTTACGTAACCTCCCTGGCAACGACGCCAGAAAATAGCTTGATGTATACCACACATCTTGTTCTTGTAGACTTGTGTTGGGCCTCCAAGCGCATAGTTTTGTAGGACAGTAGCAAATTTCCCTCAAGTGGATGACCTAAGGTTTATCAATCAATGGGAGGCATAGGATGAAGATGGTCTCTCTCAAACAACCCTGCAACCAAATAATAAAAAGTCTCTTGTGTCCCCAACACACTAAATACAATGGTAAATTGTATAGGTGCACTAGTTCGGCGAAGAGATGGTGATAAAAGTGTAGTAATGATAGTAGATATTGATTTTGGAAATAGGAACAATAAAAAACAACAAGGTACCAATTCATAAAGGGGAGCACAAATAGTATTGCAATGCTTGAAAATGAGGCCTAGGGTCCGTACTTTCGCTAGTGCAATCTCTCAACAATGCTTATCTAATTGGATCACATAACCATCCCTCAACGTGCGATGAAGAATCACCCCAAAGTTCTTATCTAGCGGAGAACATAAGAAGAAATTGTTTGTAGCTATTCTTTTTGATCGATCTATCCAAGAGTTCGTACTAAAATAACACCAAGTTATTCTTTTCGATCGATCTTTCAATAGTTCGTACTAAAATAACACTAAGTTATTCTTTGTGATCGATCTATCCAGAGTTCATACTAAAATAATACCAAAGCAAATTCTAATTCATAATACTCAATCCAACACAAACACTAGAAGAAATATGTCAACTCGTGAACCTCACTATTGGCTGTTGAAAGGTCATAGTTTTTCATTTGCGGCCTTTTTGTGACCAAAAACAGAAGGTCAAAAGCTGGCGGTCGTAAACTGAAATTAGCGACCTTTTCTGTGAGAAGGTCATAGACGTTTATGACCAAAACAGAAGGTCGTTGAACCCATGACCTTTTGTTTTGGTCACTGGCTGTCTGCCCAGGCCACGTCGTATCCGACGCGGCAATCTGACGTGGCAAAATTGTGACCAATTGAGAAGGTCGTTGGTAAGATTCAGCCCGGTCCAATTCCATGTTCTACATGGGCCGAGCCCAACAATTCAGCCTTTTTACTGTATATTTTTCTGTTAATTTTCTCTAGATACATGGGCCTGGCCCAACAATTTGGCCTTTTTATTTTCTAGGGCATGGCCTTTCTGGCTCCAAAGTTTTTGACTTTATTTTTTTCAAAAGATAGGCCCACTAGTGAGATGGGACCTAGTTGTCAGGTTCTAATAAGTGGGTCCCAATTGGCACTGTTATATTCTTCATATCTCAATTTTCCAGTAAATAAATAACAATATTTAAATCAGAACAAAGAGAAAACAAAATGCTTCAAACAGAGCATGACTAATCCGGAAAAATATGGTTCACATCATGAATACAATCAAAAAGAGCCAAACTTGGCACATTATTACAATCAAACATGGTTCACATGAGTTTTACAATAAAAAATTGTTCACATCAGGTAACACAGCTATCACAGTATAACTAGCTCCAATGCTTCTCCCAACTTGTTCATCCTGGACCTCATGACAAAACATGAATGAATGCCAGCATCTGCAAGTTATCAAGCAAAATGGTTAGAACAAGCAAAATGTGAAATTTTTATCATTGAAGCATAGAAATACATGGTCAACAACATTTCAATGTTTGAAAAATGAACCAGGATTTCAATGTTTGAACAACAAAAAATTGATATAGTAGATCATATGCGGTTTAAATCAACCCCTAATTAAGGAGAGACACGTTGACACATTCAATTGGCAACACCTATAGAAATTGAACCTCATAAACATGCAATGTGGAATTTGTATCTCAAAGAAGTATACATACTTATCAGGTTTAATTAGCACAGAGAAGCCAAATGCTAGTAACTCATGATTAGTACACAAGACAAGATTCAGCAAGGTAAACAAGAAGGTGGCTACAGTACAAAAGTAAGCTCATCACATAGAATAAATGAGTGGAACCAAAGTACATCCTCTAAATTAGCATGTTCACAAGATTAAAAGTAAGCGCAACATAAGCATATGAGTTTTGTTTGGCACCACCACATCAAACATAGCAACGCCAACGTGAAAAGTTTCAGCATTATTGACATATGTTTCCTCGGAATCATACTACACAGAGAAGGGTTCAGCCTCAATTCTAAACTAGTCTTCCATGGTGGAGTACAAAGTTTAGTGGCTACATAAACAAGAAGCATCAGCTTAAGTTGCAACCCGCAACAGAAACACTAGCAAAAATCGGGCACTTGGGGGTTTGGCAGGAGTACTACCTTGTGGATGTCGCCCATTAAGTGTGAGAGGAACAAGAGCGCTTCCATCAAGTTATCTATAGTATTCCATGCAGAAAAACATGGCATCTTCAGTATGAATTCAATCAACCAAAAGAGATGTGCTGAAGCTCGTATGATCTAACTGAACATTACAATGGTGGGAAGATTTACAAGATGGAGATTGTGATGATGATCCGTAGGTGAGGAGCTGGGAGGTGTAGTGTTGACGGCTCCGGCTATGCGGCAGCCCTTGACGCCCTCCTCGTCCTTGCTGCGAAGGATGGCCGGGACTCGGATGCTGAGCTCCCTGGGCGTCACCTGCTCCCTCTCATTGTAAATTGTTATCAGGTGTGGGCTCCCTGGGCAATTCATGAACGGGAAGTTCTAAAGCTTGACAATCTCGTTGTCCGACAAGTCAATCGTGTCAAACTAGTCCTGTTACCAAAAAAGGAACAAAGATAGTTATAAACACAGCTAGAGAAGGACCTGGAGCAACTACAAACAATTCAAAATGAGATTAAAAAACACTATGATTTCAATTACAAATCAAGCTAAACGGTTTAAATATTAAGCCATCGGTAATAGAAAAATCATAAGAGGTGTGTCACTAATTGTAGAGTCCGTACAAGAAAGTACGCTGGTAACACAATAACAAGCCACACATAAAACTGTCATGCCCTGGACAACTACATAGAAGAAAGCAAAAGTACAGAACAGTAAAGGTGCGCTGATCAAGTATAAAAACACTATTCTGAACCGTAACAACAAAATCACCGCTCTTAGGTGGACACTACAAAAAATATGCTCAAACAGTACCCACATCACGCCAAGATGAATTTTCACAATGTCAAGATCAGTATTTCCCACAAAAGTTGATGATGTTCCGGTTCCATATTTTTCTACCAGTATGAAACAAGGTTGAAACAAAGAAGACAAATGCAGAACTAGCCAACTGACAGTACAGATCAAAAGGAAAATAAAACAATGGAACACAAACCCATAAAGCGTCAAGGTTGAATTTACCACTTTGCAGAACCAAACTGCAGGGTTATTCCAGTTCTATACACAAGATTTAACATGTTTTCCTACTAGTATTTACAATGTTTTTATTTCGGTAATTTAGAAAGAGGGGAGGTGGGGCACAAAACTTTGAGGCACTGTTATGAGGTAGTGTCTGATGAAGGTTGCCCTTTGGGGCGGCAGCGGTAGCTCCGCCAAATGTAGCAGCAGCACCTCCGGCTGGCACAACGGCAAATACCGAGAAGAATGTCATGACAAAAGCAACATAGAAGGCTTTTGTGATGGCATACCTGAAAATAGCAGCAGTAGGTCCACGACGGCCCACGGCGCCAGGTTGTTGGCCTCCCCCTCCGTCCTCCAGCTGACGCACCGCAGGTCCACGACAGTCTCTGTGGACGCGGTGGGTGGCGCGCTCAGGTGGCGGGAGGACCAGGGGTGGGCCGACAGCAAGGTTGGTGTAGTGACTGGAGGAAGGGGACAGTGGACGAGGGGGACTTGGATTGGATCTGGAGAGAATGGGGGCGGCGGCTGGAGTGGGAGGGGCTGGCGGGGAGGGTGCGGCATCGCGACAGAGAAGACGGCGAGGAGGAAGGGGAGGGGATCGAGAGGAGCTCTGCCGGATCTGGAAGGGGAGAGGAGAGAGCAAGGGAAAGAAAGGAGGCGGGGGCTGGATGGAAAATGACCACAGGACAGAGCTAGTGTTTCGGGGATGGTGTGGAAGGGCTGAGGACTACTGTTGGATCCCGGATCATCCGACGATGTTTGATGCACGATCCGCATAACACGTCCATGAACCAATTAGATTACAGTACGACATTATAACCATTTAAATTGATCGCGGTTGACTAAAATTAATGTGTTAAAATCGTGTCAACAATTTTATGACCTGAAAAATTCAAAAAGAAAATGGAAAACTTTCTCATTGTGTCACCAAATGTGAACAAGTTTTCAGGAAAAATAACAAACAAGAAATAAGATAAATATCTTTTAAAATGTGTCTTGAGAAATGAGTTTTTTGGCAAAAAAAACATTTTCCATTTTCCGAGTGCCCAAAATGAGTTTTTTTGTGAAGGACCTACCATATATTTGTTGCCAAATTGGACCTAATAAATTTTATAAAATACTAGGCCATATTTAATGCACAATTGACAAAATGGTTGGGTGTCAAAAGTTTTGATCCGCCTCTGGTGAAAAAGACAAATTTCAGTCGATTCAGCTGGAAGCGGGTCAAATTTGAACCGCGGCTGCCTCATAGGTTGCTATTTATTTTTTTCCAAAAATCATTTATAGGTACATAAGTATCTATTTAATCAGAGAAACATCAAAAAATTTCCAAGATTCAACCACTAGCTAGGAACGGTCAAGCCCGCCGTTTTGACCGCATTTTGAAACGGGCATAAAAAATTCAAAAAAATTAATAAATCGGAAAACCTTCGCATTGTGTCATTATATGTGACCAAGTTAGCAGGAAAAATAATAAACTTGTAATACGACGATTATTTAAAAAAAGTGTTCTCAGAAATGAGCTATCATGCGTGAAGATTCATGGCTTTCAAGCCAAATGATCAATCTTATGGCCACATTCATGGCATAGTTTTTTCAAATGATCTCATACTATGCACAAGGGTGCATCTTGGAATTCCAAACAATGTTGCCTAAGGGACTTTTCATTTTCTTTGGACGAAAAATACATTTTCCATTTTCCGAGTGCCCGAAATGAGTTTTTTTGTGAAGGACCTACCATATATTTGTTGCAAAATTGGACCTAATCAATTTTATAAAATACTAGGACATATTTAATGCACAATTGAAAAAATGGTTGGATGTCAAAAGTTTTGATCCACCTCTGGTGAAAAAGACAAATTCCCGCCGATTCAGTTGGAAGCGGGTCAAATTTTAACTGCAGCTGCCTCATAGTTTGCTATTTATTTTTTCCAAAAATCATTTATAGGTACATAAGTATCTATTTAATCAGATAAACATCAAAAAATTTCCAAGATTCAACCACTAGCTAGGAACGGTCAAGCCCGCCGTTTTGACCGCATTTTGAAACGGGCATAAAGAATTCAAAAAAAAATAAAAAATTGGAAAACGTTCACATTGTGTCATTATATGTGCCCAAATTACTAGGAAAATAATAAACTTGTAATACGGCAATTATTTTTAAAAAGTGTTCTCATAAATGAGCTATGATGCGTGAAGATTCATGGCTTTCGAGCCAAATGATCAATCTTATGACCACATTCATGGCATAGTTTGTTCAAATGATCTCATATTGTGCACAAGGGTGCATCTGGCAATTCCAAACAATGTTGCCTAAGGGAGTTTTCATTTTCTTTGAACGAAAAATACATTTTCCATTTTCCGAGTGCCCGAAATGAGTTTTTTTGTGAAGGACCTACCATATATTTGTTGCAAAATTGGACCTAACCAATTTTATAAAATACTAGGACATATTTAATTCAAAAATGACAAAATGGTTGGGTGTCAAAAGTTTTGATCCATCTCTGGTGAAAAAGACAAATTCCCAACGATTCAGGTGGAAGCGGGTCAAATATGAACTGCAGTTGCCTCATAGTTTGCTCCTTATTTTTTCCAAAAATCATTTCTAGGTAAATAAGTATCTATTTAATCATAAATACATGGTTTGGTGGCGAGACATCGACGTTTGGACAGTGGCTGACGGCCCCAACTCTAGAGCGCATAAGCTCGCATGCCCGCCGCGTGGTCACCGTGTGACCGTGGCGTTGCCATGCGTTCTGGGCGGCCTAGGCATGTCTAGTGTGTTGGGCACTTCCCATGTAGGTGCTAGGAAGAAAACTACAACATAAGATTCTCATGAGGAGATCGAACTATGCTCAAAGATGAATTAGCAGCCAAGTGTTTGATTAGCAGTACGGGAAATGCACATGGCCAATGGGCGTGAGTTTTGTCTGAGGATGATAATCTACTAAGAAGAATGTCTTCACAAATTTTCAGCTCAAAAGGAGGATCCTAGGTGGTACTTCCTTCACAACGCTTCTAGGTGGACAAAAACTTTGGAAATTCGCCGAGGAAGATTTATTGGGAAAATGGAGCTTAATTTTGTCATGAGGCAATGATTTGGATAGGAAATAGTGCCCAAAAATTTTGAGGGCAATCAAGAATATATACATAGCACTTCCTTCACAAAGTGTTTTTCTGAACAACATAGGAAAATGAATATTGTTGAATTATTTTTGAACTAGGCAAGGAAGGGTTTTTACATATTTGACAAAGATATGACCCAAAGAATTTATGAGATTTTTTTGGGAATTTTGGGAATGACAGAAATATAGGTTGCTTCACAACCTAGGGCAAAAACTGACACATGGACATGACACATAGGCAAAATTGATGAGGTGGCACCTAGTCATAGCAACCCACCACCATTTACAAGGTTATGACCATCTATATTGGTCATGATCAGCTAGAAATAAGGCAGTGGACCAGTGCTATATGCTTTATGACCATTTCGTGTCAGGAAATTACGACCTTCTTGACCAAAATGGTCGTTATAGTTTAGGTTTGGAGCCCCCGAACAGCTTTTAACCAATTGGTCTCAAATGGTCATAGATCTATGACCAATTCTTCCAGGGTAACTGACAGAAGGTCACTAGTTGACATATTTCTTGTAGTGAAAGAACCTCAAAGAGTGCGCCAAGATTTCTACTAGAGAAACAAAAGACGATAATGTGCATCAACCCCTATGCATAGATTACCCCGATGTCACCTTGGGAATCCGCGAGTTGAGTGCCAAAACACATATCAAGTGAATCAATATGATACCCCATTGTCACCACGAGTACTCATAGCAAGACATACATCAAGTGCTCTCAAATACATAAAATTATTCAATCCTATAAAACAAAATCGCAAAGGGAAAACTCAATTCATCACAACAAGATAGAGGGGAAAACACCATATGATCTGACTATATGTAACAAAGCCCATGATACATCAAGATCATGCCATCAAGAAACACGAGAGAGAGAGATAGAGAGAGAGAGATTAAACACATAGCTACTGGTAGAAACCCTCAGCCCCGAGGGTGGACTACTCCCTCATCATCATGGTGGCCGCCGGGATGATCAAGATGGCCATCGGTAATGATTTCCCCTTCTAGCAGAGTGCCGGGATGGGGTCTAGATTAGTTTTTGGTGGCTAAAGAGCCTTGCGGCAGCGGAACTTCTGATTTAGGGTTACCCCCGAGGGTTTTGAAATATTTGGCAATTTATGGGGCAAAGAAGGGGTGCAGGAGGCCACCGAGGTGGGCACATCCGACCTGGGCACGCCTGGGCCCCCACGCGTGCCCTGGTGGGTTGTGGCCCCCACGGGGCACCCCCCAGGTGCTTCTCTGGCCCACTGGATGTCTTCTAGTCCATAAAAATCCAGAAAAAGCTTCCGGTGTTTGGTCTATGTTTGATATTGATTTCATGCGATGTAAAAAACAAGCAATAAACAACAACTGGCACAGGGCACCGGGTCAATAGGTTAGTCTCAAAAAGTGGTATAAAGTTGCTATAAAATGATTGTAAAACATCCAAGAATGATAATATATCAGCATGAATACTTCATAAATTATAGATACGTTGGAGATGTATCATCTTCCAGGCTCGTCACGACTTGAGTGAAGAAGTGGAGGTGGCCGACGTCATCATCTTCATGCGGGTGGGAGATGCTCTCTTCGCAGATGGTGCCTAAGGCCTGGTTGGCCTTGGTCCTGAGGTCCTTGAGCATCGAGGAACGCTCGCGCCGCATCATCCAATGGTGGTATGCTTCATTTGTGGCCTTCTTCACGAGAGACATGACGCCCTCAACCTGCTGCTACACCAAGGACAATTCGGATTGGGTGGAAGCCAAGTCGGCTTGGGCGGAGGCCTGAGCCTCCTTGGCGTCCCTCCCCCGTTGCTCCGCTGCGGCCAGCTTCTCCCTGGGGGCGATGGTCCTGCCCTCAAGCTCGACCTGCTGCTGCTGGAATAGGGTCTCCTAGAGCCTTAACTCCCGGTGCTGCTCGTCAGCACCAGCCACGCGAATCTTCGCCACCCTTTGGTCAACCTCCTGCTGGATCCTGGCTTGTCGAGCGGCAACGACGTCCTCAACCGCGACCGCCTGGCGCTCCCTCACCTCCAGCTGCTCGAGCTCCAGGCTGTGCTCCAAGACCTCAATCGCCAGCACGTCCTCGCGCGCCCGGACCTCCTTCTTATTGGAGGGGGCTCGCTTGGCGGTGCCACCAGGGCGGCCCTGCACGCCTATACTTGCCAATCAAGGGCGGCATTTGAAGCTCAAAGCTCCTGATACGTCTCCAACGTATCTATAATTTTTGATTGTTTCATGCTATTATATTATAAATCGTGGATGTTTTATATGCATTTATATGCTATTTTATATGATTTTTGGGACTAACCTATTAACCTAGAGCCTAGTGCCAGTTTTTATTTTTTTTCCTTGTTTTTGAGTATCGCAGAAAAGGAAAACCAAATGGAGTTCAATTGACCTAAAATTTCACGGAGATTATTTTTGGACCAGAAGAAGCCCACGGAGTATCGGAGATGGGCCAGAAGAGTCTCGAGGCAGCCACGAGGGTGGGGGCGTGCCCCCTACCTCGTGGCCGCCTCGGAGACCACCCATGACTTGTTCCCGACGCCAACATCTCTTATATATACACCCAAACTTCCAGAACATAACTTAGATCAGGAGTTCCGCCGCCGCAAGCCTCAGTAGCCGCCGAAAACCAATCTAGACCCATTCCGGCACCTTGCCGGAGGGGGGAAATCCATCACCGATGGCCATCTTCATCATCCCGGCGCTCTCCATGACGAGGATGGAGTAGTTCACCATCGGGGCTAAGGGTATGTACCAGTAGCTATGTGTTTGATCTCTCTCTTTCTCATGTTCTTGATTCGGCACGATCTTGATGTATCGCGAGCTTTGCTATTATAGTTGGATCTTATGATGTTTCTCCCCCTCTACTCTCTTGTGATGGATTGTGTTTTCCCTTTGAAGTTATCTTATCGGATTGAGTCTTTAAAGATTTGAGAACACTTGATGTATGTCTTGCATGTGCTTATCTGTGGTGACAATGGGATATTCACGTGATCCACTTGATGTATGTTTTGGTGATCAACTTGCGAGTGCCGTGACCTTGTGAACTTATGCATAGGGGTTGGCACACGTTTTCGTCTTGACTCTCCAGTTGAAACTTTGGGGCACTCTTTGAAGTTCTTTCTGTTGGTTGAATAGATGAATATGAGATTGTGTGATGCATATCGTATAATCATACCCACGGATACTTGAGGTGACATTAGGGTTTTGGTTGATTTGTGTCTTAAGGTGTTATTCTAGTACAAACTCTAGGATAGATCGAACGGAAATAATAGCTTAGTGTTATTTTACTACGGACTCTTGAATAGATCAATCAGAAAGAATAACTTTGAGGTGGTTTCGTACCCTACAATAATCTCTTCGTTTGTTCCCCGCTATTAGTGACTTTGGAGTGACTCTTTGTTGTAGGTTGAGGGATAGTTATATGATCCAATTATGTTATTATTGTTGAGAGAATTTCCACTAGTGAAAGTATGAACCCTAGGCCTTGTTTCAACACATTGCAATACTGTTTATGCTCTCTTTTACCACTTGCTACCTTGCTGTTTTTATATTTTCAGATTACAAAAACTTATATCTACCATCCATATTGCACTTGTATCACCATCTCTTCGCCGAACTAGTGCACCTATATAATTTACCATTGTATTGGGTGTGTTGGGGACACAAGAGACTCTTTTTTATTTGGTTGCAGGGTTGTTTGAGAGAGACCATCTTCATCCTATGCCTCCCACGGATTGATAAACCTTAGGTCATCCACTTGAGGGAAATTTTCTACTGTCCTACAAACCTCTGCACTGGGAGGCCCAACAACGTCTACAAGAAGAAGGTTGTGTATTAGACATCAAGCTCTTTTCTGGCACCGTTGCCTGGGAGGTGAGTTCTTGAAGGTATATCTTTATATCTTGCAATCGAATCTTTCAGTTTCTTGTTTTATCACTAGTTTAGTCTATAAAAGAAAACTACAAAAAATGGAATTGAGGATGCCTCATTTGCTTCTTTTTAATGTCTTTCGTGAAAATAAGGATTCCGATAATTGTGCCCAAGTTCTAGAAGAAGAATGCATTAAAATGTTTGGCACTAAATCTTTGAATGATGAGCATGATTGCAATGTTGTTAGTACGAACTCTTTGAATATCCATAGTACTAATGATGATTGCACTAGTCATGATGAAAATGTCTCTTATAAGCATGTCAATTTTTGTGGAGTGCATAGAGTTTGCAAGTACACACAAAATAGGGAAGATAGATTTTGCAAGAGGCATAATTATTTAGAAACTAAATTGTTGCAAGAAAGGCTAGATGTTTGTGCTGAAAATTTAAATTTTCATAGCCATCCTTGTGAACTTTGCCATAAACGTGGTCATTTAAATATCCAATGCAAATTGTTTCATGATCGTATCGTGTCCAAAAATTGTGATGACTTGATTTCCCTTGCGCATCATAATGAACTTAGTTTGCTTGTGGGTTATGAATGAAACATATAAATAAGGATATGCTAGAATTTGTCCTTGATAAAGTTCTTGATTTTGATCTATAGGAAATCTATATGTATTGTGCGGTGAATTGCATTGAAAATCCGTATATTGCCAATTACATAAAGACAAGAAAACAAATAGAAGATGAAGAGAATACTAATGAAATGGAAGATATTTCCCAATATCCTCCTATTCT
This sequence comes from Triticum urartu, assembly GCF_056163025.1. Lineage (NCBI taxonomy): Eukaryota > Viridiplantae > Streptophyta > Magnoliopsida > Poales > Poaceae > Triticum > Triticum urartu. The sequence goes on from NC_141875.1 coordinate 247,062,415, forward strand.
TTCTTATCATTAATGAGGAGCTCCAAAAAGAGGATTAAACCCACACATGATGTGAAGAAGAAGAACAGACGGAGAAGCAAAGGTAAAAAGGTATCCCTCCCAAATGATGTTGCTCCTATTACTCATTGTGATGATGATAATTGCTATACTATTGGTGCTGTCCATACTATTAATAATGAGAGTTATTATGCTTATGAAATGAAAAGGCCCAAGCTTGGGGATGCTATGTTTGTTGAGAATGACATGTTTGAGAATTTATTTGCTGGAATTACTGTTTGTCCCAAGCTTGGGGATGCTATTTTTCATGAAGATGATATATTTAACCTCCCAAGTTTTGATATGCAAATTTATTATGATGATAGCATACCTCCTATTTATGATGGTTATATTGTTGAAAGTGGCTTTGGAAGAGTGTCAACTTTAGGAAGTAATGATTCCACTATCTTGGAAGAGGTTTCATTTGATTATGATGAGAACAAAGTTGCTACTTATGATGATTATTGTGATGATACTTATACCATAAAAAGTAGAGATGATTATATTTATAAAAATTGTCATGATTATGATTACCCTTTTTCTATACATTACTCTTTTAATGTGTAAACAATTTATAGTATTCGACTTTCTTATGATACTCCCACTATTCCGAATGAGAAAGTTTTTGCTTATGTGGGGAGTAATAAAAATTCTATGATTGTGGCTCATGAAAAGAATGCTTCATGCGATAGTTATATTTTTGAATTCATTCATGATGCTACTGAAAATTATTATGAGGGAGGAATATATGCTTGTAGGAATTGCAATAATATCAAGTTTCCTCTCTATGCACTTAAAATATTAAAGTTATGCTTGTTTTGCCTTCCTATGCTAGTTGATTATTGTTCCCATAAGTTGTTTGCTCACAAAATCCCTATGCATAGGAAGTGGTTTACACTTAAATATGCTAGTCATATTCTTCATGATGCTCTCTTTATGTTTCAATTCTTATCTTTTATGTGAGCATCATTGAAACCATCATGCCTAGCTTGTTGGGAAGCAACGCAATTTTATTTTTGTTCTTTGCCTTTTGCTACTGTTTAGTAATAAATAATTCATCTAGCCTCTGTTTAGATGTGGTTTTATTTTTTAATTAGTGTTTGCGCCAAGTAGAACCTTTGGGAAGACTTGGGTGAAGTCTTTGCGATCTTGCTGTAAAAATAGAAACTTTTGTGCTCACGAGATTAGCTGCCATTTTTTACTGGAGAGTGCGTTTAGGTTGATTCTTTTTTAATATGATTAATAGACAAATTACTCAGGTCCACCAATTTATTTTAGAATTTTTGGAGTGACATAAGTATTCGAATGATACAGATTACTACACACTATTCTGTTTTTGACAGATTCTATTTTCATAATGTTGTTTGCTTATTTTGATGAATCTATGAGTAGTGTCGGAGGGTATGAACCATAGAGAAGTTGGAATACAGTAGATATTACACAAATCATGAGTTCACAACAGTACCTAAGTGGTGATTTATTTTCTTATACTAACAGAGCTTACAAGTCTTCTGTTAAGTTTTGTGTTGTGATGTTTTCAAGTTATTGGGTAAAGATTTGATGGACTATGGAATAAGGAATGGCAAGAGCCTAAGATTTGGGATGCCCAAGGCACCCCAAGGTAATATTCAAGGACAACCAAGAACCTAAGCTTGGGGATGCCCATATGGCATCCCTCTTTCGTCTTCGTTCATCGGTAACTTTACTTGAAGCTATATTTTTATTCACCACATGATATGTGTTTTGCTTGGAGCATCATTTTATTTTATTTTATTTTGCTTGCGGTTTGAATAATATCCCAAGATCTGAAATTTGTAAATGTTAGAGAGTCTTCACATAGTTACATAATTATTCAACTACTCATTGATCTTCACTTATATCTTTCGGAGTAGTTTGTCATTTGCTCTAGTGCTTCACTTATATCTTTTTAGAGCTTGGCGGTAGTTTTATTTTGAAGAAATTGTTGAACTCTCATGCTTCACTTATATTATTTTGAGAGTATTAAACAACATGGTAATTTGCTTTGGTTATGAAACTAGTCCTCATATTTTGGGCATCCAAGTTGGGTATAATAAAAATTTCATATACAGTGCATTAAATACTATGAGAAGTTTGATACTTGATAATTGATTTGAGATATAAAGATGGTGATATTAGAGTTGTGCTAGTTGGGCAATTGTGAAATTGATAAATACTTGTGTGAAAGTTGCCAAGTCCCGTAGCATGCAGGTATGGTAAACGATGTGTGACAAATTTGAAGCACGTGGTGTTCTTTGAGTGCTTTCCTTATGAGTGGCGGTCGGGGACGAGCGATGGTCTTTTCCTACCAATCTATCCCTCTAGGGGAATGCTTAGTAGTACTTTGCTTCGAGGGCTAATAAAGTTTTGCAATAAGTATATGAGTTCTTTATGACTAATGTGAGTCCATGGATCATACGCACTCTTACCTTATAGCAATTTGCTAGCCTCTACGGTACCGTGCATTGCTCTTTCTCACCTCAAGAGTTGGTGCAAACTTCACTGGGGCATCCAAACCCCGTGATACGATACGCTCTATCACACATAAGCCTCCTTATATCTTCCTCAAAACAGCCACCATACCTACCTATTATAGCATTTCCATAGCCATTCCGAGATATATTGCCATGCAACTTTCCACCGTTCCATTTATTATGACATGCTCCATCATTGTCATATTGCTTTGCATGATCATGTAGTTGACATCGTATTTGTGGAAAAGCCACTTTCATAATTCTTTCTTACATGTCGCTCTTGATTCATCGCATATCCCTGTACACCGCCGGAGGCATTCACAAAGTGTCATATTTTTGTTCTAGTATCGAGTTGTAACATTGAGTTATGAGTAAATAAAAGAGTGATGATCATCATTACTAGAGCATTGTTCCATGTGAGGAAAGTGAAAAAAATGAGGCCAAAGAAGACCAAATTAAAAAAGAGGCCAAATAAGCCCAAAAAATGAGAGAAAAAGAGAGAAGGGACAATGTTACTATCATTTTTCCACACTTGTGCTTCAAAATAGCACCATGGTCTTCATGATAGAGAGTTTCTTATTTTGTCACTTGCATATACTAGTGGGAATTTTTCATTATAGAACTTGGCTTATATATTCCAATGATGGGCTTCCTCAAAATGCCCTAGGTCTTCGTGAGCAAGCAAGTTGGATGCACACCCACTTAGTTTCTTTTGATGAGCTTTCATACACTTATAGCTCTAGTGCATCCGTTGCATGGCAATCCCTACTCCTCGCATTGACATCAATTGATGGGCATCTCCATAGCCCGTTGATTAGCCGCGTCAATGTGAGACTTTCTCCTTTTTTGTCTTCTCACATAACTCCCATCATCATATGCTATTCCACCTATAGTGATATATCCTTGGCTTGAGCTCATGTATTGCGTAAGGGTTGAAAAGGATGAAGCGCGTTAAAGAGTATTAACCAATTGTTCGGCTTGTCACCGGGTTATGCATGATGGGAGCATTTTGTGTGACAAAAATGAAGCATGGACAAACTATATGATTTTGTAGGTGAGGGAGTCCTGGATTAGGGGGTCTCCGGACAGCCGGACTATATCCTTTGGCCGGACTATTGGACTATGAAGATACAAGATTGAAGACTTCGTCCTGTGTCCGGATGGGACTCTCCTTGGCGTGGAAGGCAAGCTAGGCAATACGGGTATGTAGATTTCCTCCCTTGTAACCGACTCTGTGTAACCCTAGCCCCCTCTGGTGTCTATATAAACCGGAGGGTTTAGTCCGTAGGACAACAGATAATCATACCATAGGCTAGCTTCTAGGGTTTAGCCTCTATGATCTCGTGGTAGATCAACTCTTGTAATACTCATATCATCAAGAATAATCAAGCAGGACGTAGGGTATTACCTCCATCAAGAGGGCCCGAACCTGGGTAAAACATCGTGTCCCCTACCTCCTGTTACCATCCGCCTTAGACGCACAGTTCGGGACCCCCTACCCGAGACCCGCCGGTTTTGACACCGACATTGGTGCTTTCATTGAGAGTTCCACTATGTCGTCACGAGAAGGCTTGATGGCTCCCTCGATCATCGGTAGCGATGCAGTCCAGGGTGAGGTTTTCCTCCTCGGACAGATCTTTGTATTCGGTGGCTTCACACTGCGGGCCAGTTCGCTTGGCCATCTGGAGCAGATCGAGAGCTACGCCCCTGGCCATCAGGTCTGATTCGGAAATTTAAACTACACTGCCGACATCTGCGGAGACATGATCTTCGACGGATTCAAGCATTTGTCAGGTGCGCCGCACAGTCATGACGAGCACGACATAACTCTGCCATCAGACAGTGTTCGGGAGATCACATCTGCAACTACTCTGCCGTCAATCCACAACAAATTGCGCCATCTGAGAGCGGAGGGATAGACCCCGCCATGGAGGCTGCACTCTTAGTTTCGATAGAGCCGGATGCTGACTTCACCTCTTACAAGAGCCGTGCCGCCGAACCACTGGATTCACCTCCGGTCACGGACCCCGAGCCGCCTACATCGGTGCCCGTCGAATCCGACTGGGCACCGATCATGGAGTTCACCTCTGCGGATATCTTTCAGCACTCGCCCTTCGGCGATGTGCTAAATTCATTGAGGTCCCTCTCCCTGTCAGGAGAACCTTGGCTGAACTATGTTCGGCTAGAATGGGATGCAGACAACGAAGAAATTCGCTGCCCATCCACCACCCACTTAGTAGCCACTGTCGACAATTTAACCGACATGCTCGACTTCGACTCCAAAGACATCGACGGTATGGACGACGAGCAGGAACCACCGCCCACAGGGCGTTGGACCACTACCTCATCATACGACATATATATGGTGGACACCCCTAAAGAAGGCAATGGCGACGAGACAGCGGAGGATGACCCCTCCAAGAAGCAACCCAAGCGCCAACGTCAGCGGCGCCACTCTAAGTCCCGCCACAGCAAAAGTAGTGATACTGGCACAAGAGATAATAACACTCGGATAGTGCTGAAGACAACCACAATCCCCTCTAGCACGATGTAGAGCCGGAGGATGAACAAGCCAGCCCTCCAGAGCAGGCAGCAGATGGTGAACCGGAGGAGGACAATTACATGCCTCTCTCTGAAGACGAGGCGAGCCTCGGCGACGAAGAATTTAGCGTGCCCGAGGACCCCGTCGAACAGGAGCGCTTCAAGCGCCGGCTTATGGCCACAACAAATAGCGTGAAGAAAAAGCAACAACAGCTTCAAGCTGATCAAGACTTGCTAGCAGACAGATGGACTGAAGTCCTTGCGGTCGAGGAATACGAACTCGAGCGCCCCTCCAAGAGTTACCCGAAATGCAGGTTGCTACCTCACCTCGAGGAGGAAGCATTGAAACCTCATGCAGCAGTGTACGACGCGGCTGACCGGCCACTGCGTGGCCGAGCCAAAGAGGCGTTCCAGCCTAAAGTTCAGCCTGCACCCTGCCGCCAATCAATCCAAAATACCAAGGCTCAAGGTAACACACGAGACCTGCGAGACATATTGGACAGTAAGGCAAAACTTGCAAGGTCAATATACGGGTCACGGGCACGCGCGCCAACACGGGACGATGATCGTCGCGCCGGATACGTCAAAGGCAAATCCGTCCAGGCCGAATACAGCAGACAAGACTCATATGAACTACGTCGGGATATAGCCTGGCACAGAGGCGCCTCACACCCCCTATGCTTCACTGATGAAGTTATGGATCACGAATTCCCGGAGGGTTTCAAACCCGTAAATATCAAATCATATGACGGTACAACAGATCCCGCGGTATGGATTGAGGATTTTCTCCTTCACATGCACATGGCTCGTGGTGATGATCTACATGCCATCAAGTACCTCCCACTAAAACTCAAAGGACCAGCTCGGCATTGGCTGAATAGCTTGCCAGCAGACTCCGTCGGCAATTGAGAGGATCTGGAAGACGCATTCCTTGACAACTTCCAGGGCACTTATGTGCGACCAACGGATGCTGATGACTTGAGCCATATAACTCAGCAGCCAGGGGAATCAGCCAGACAATTCTGGACTCGGTTCCTGACTAAGAAAAACCAAATTGTCGACTGTCTAGACGCAGAGGCCCTCGTGGCATTCATGCACAACATCCTTGACGAGTGGCTTGCCCGCCACCTTGGCCAGGATAAGCCGAAGTCTATGGTAGCCCTCACGACACTCATGACCTGCTTTTGTGCGGGCGAGGATAGCTGGCTGGTTCACAGCAATAACACACCAAGGAATCCAAGCACTTCAGATACCAAAGATGCCAACGGCAGAAAACATCGTAACAGACCAAAGCGCCGCAATAACGGCGATAACACCGAGGATACGTCAATCAATCCCGGATTCAGAGGCTCTAGATCCAGTCAGTCAATCCCGCAATAATGGCAATAACACCATTTAAAAGAAGTACCCCAGCTCCGTCCAGTTTGGATAGCATACTGGATCGCTCGTGTCAAATCCACGGCAGCCCCGACAAGCCAGCCAATCAAACAAACAGAGAAAGCTGGGTGTTCAAGCAGGCCGGCAAGTTAAATGCCGAAAACAAGGACAAGGGGATGCATAGTGATGACGAGGAGGAGCCCCAGCCGTCGAACATGGAAGGACAGAAGGGGTTCCCCCCACAAGTGAAGACGGCGAACATGATATATGCAACCCACATTCCCAAGAGGGAGCAGAAGCATGCACTAAGGGACGTCTTTGCGACGGAGCCCGTCGCCCCAAAGTTCAACCCATGGTCTGCTTGCCCGATCACCTTTGATCGCAGGGATCACCCCACTAGTACCCGTCATGGCGGATCCGCTGCACTGATCCTAGACCCCATCATCAACGGATTTCATCTTACTTGAGTCCTTATGGACGGTGGCAGCAGCCTGAACCTGCTCTATCAGGATACAGTGCGCAAAATGGGTATCGATCCCTTGATGATCATACCCACCAAAACCACCTTTAAGGGCGTCATCCCTGGTGTAGAGGCCCATTGCACGGGCTCAATCACACTGGAAGTAGTCTTCGGATCACTGGACAACTTCCGAAGTGAGGAGTTAATCTTCGATATCGTCCCATTTCGCAATGGCTATCATGCACTGCTCGGACGAACTGCATTTGCAAAATTCAATGCAGTACCGCATTACGTGTACCTCAAGCTCAAGATGCCAGGACCTCGGGGGGTCATAACAGTGAATGGAAACACAGAATGCTCGCTCCGCACGGAAGAGCACACTACGGCCCTCGCAACAGAAGCATAAAGCAGCCTTTCAAGACAAACCACTAATTTGGCGATACAGCCCCCGAACACCTTCAAGCGTGTTTGGAGTAAACTGCAACAGGATTGCCTGGCACGTTCAGAGCCCGCCTAGCAATCCGGCCCCCATCCCAGTCCTAGTCAAGCGACGAAATCCGTGCCACGCTTACATAGTTACTCACTGAAAATACCATGGACATAGGCGGGGGCACGATCAGGGCATGCCCGCAATGTATTAACTGCCCTAGGGGCTGTATATCTTTATCATTTCTTTTCTCTTTCAGGGCCTAACTCTCTGGAAGCCCTTTCCAGCAGTATGATTGCCGGACACATTATGGGAAGGAACAACCAAGGTGACAAGAAGCCGGGATGTACACGGGAACCCCCAGGTGGTCTCTAATAATAATACCCGCTTTCTACTATCCATACGCAGCTTGCCCTTGGATAGGACATTTCGAATAGTCCTACTTTCTGCTTATTGCACTACCTGTACCAGTACGCTTCGACGTATTATTTAAATAACAATGCATAGAATTAGTCTATTATTGCATTATTCATTCTTTTTCCCCCTTATGTCCATTTACGACAATCCGAACCCATAAATTCAGGTACGGTCAGTACACCACGGGCTTTCGTTTACCCCACAATACGGCGCGAGAAGTCCGAATACTTTCGATAGTGCGGCACCCTGAACTTATAACATTATATGCATCAGCTCCGAATCATGTCTTGGGTCAATAGTTGGGTTTGCCCGGCTCCCATGCTTTGCTACCTTACGTTCGGCTATATCGGCTAAGGTAGCGGTGGGAGAACTACTGCGATTGTGTACCGGTTCTTCCGGACGAGCACCTCAGTAGAGAAAGCTGAAAACTGACTATCATCATACGGCGAGAGACTGGTCGCTGTTCGAGAGGTCTGAAGTCGTTAAAGACTTTTTGCGCTTCGGGCGAGGAGTCGGCCTTGTCCGGCTTAGGCGTGTATAGCGCCCCAAATTCGGCCTTCCGAATACCAGGGGCTTCGCCAAAATTTAAAATCGTAGACTTCTATGCCTAAGTGAGAGTGATAAAGCATTATAGTCTGATTGCCTAGTTCGTTGCGCCGAACACCTCCCTTGAAGGACCCAAAATTGGGGTAAACAGTCCTCAGGTTTATCCCGAACACCCCAGTACTAGTTACATGGGGGCAGAAGCCGATGACTGGCCAACTCTCAGATTTTATAAACAGCCGCACAGAAGGTAATATTTTAAATTAAAAAAGCGTCGCATGGCGCAAATGAACTGGTTTCATATTACAGGATCACATGAGCATGTTCATTCAAAAATTACATCCTTGGCACACTCATCCACCACAAGGCGAGAACCCTTCAGGACACTCTCATAGTACATCTCAGGGCAGCGATGGTCCTTGCCCTCCGGTGGCCCCTCCTTCACCAGCTTCACGGTGTCCAGCTTCGCCCAGTGCACCTTCGCCCGGGAAAAAGCCCTGCGCGCACCCTCGATGCAGACGGACCGCTTTATTACTTCAAGCCATGCGCAGGCATCCACCAGCCGCCTCACCAGACCGAAGTAGCTGCCGGGCAGGGGCTCGCCAAGCCACATCCAGACTATAAGGCACCTCATGGTTTGTTCGACCGCCTTGTGAATCTCGACCAACTGCTTCAGCTGGTCACTCAAGGGCACAGGGTGTTCGGTCCCAGTATACTGAGACCAGAACAACTTCTCCGTTGAGCTCCCCTCCTCAGCTTGGTAAAACTCCGCGGCATCCAGTACACTGCGGGGAAGATCTGCAAACGCTCCTAGAGAGCTCCGAACTCGGGTAAGAAAAAGGAAAGTTTCCTTCACGTGCTTGCTTTGCATAATGAATGCCTTACCCGCTGCTATCTTCTTCACTACATCAATCTCCTGGAGGGCCTTGTGAGCTTTGGCCTTGGCGCTCCGGACGCTTTCAAGCGCCTGCGCGAGCTCGAACTCTCGCGTCTTAGAGTCAAGCTCCAAGGACTCGTGCTTTTTGGTGAGAGCCTCGAGCTCTTGCTGCACCTCGCCTACTCGGGCTTCTTGCTTCTTCCGTTCAATGTGCTCCTTGGCCACTTTGTCTTCGGCCTCGGACAGCGCCTTCCTCACGGTTGCCACTTCGGTCGTGGACCCTGGAAAATCCATGATGATCCTATTACTTTACATCTGAACTTCTTTTTCAATATATAGACACGGGTATTGCTTACCTTTGCTCTCCTCGAGCTGCCTCTTGGTAAGGCCGAGCTCATCCTCGGACCGCTCCAGGTCCTGCTTCAGCGCAGAGACCTCCGTAGTACGTGCGGCAGCGACCAGCAGTGAAGCCTGCACATACACATAAATATTTTTCTGATTAGACTCCTGAGTTATCATTTGATCCTCTATCCGGCATTTCTTTCTGAACACCGAACAAAGCATCAGGGGCTAGTATCCATGCAGGCTTATTTTCCTATATCTTCATTGCTTACCTCAGAGCCTGTTAGGAGGCTGGCGCAAGCTTCGGCCAGTCTGTTCTTGGCGGACTGAACTTTCTCGATCACCGCACTCATGATAGTGCGGTGCTCTTCGTCGATGGAAGCGCCGCGAAGCGCTTCCAGCAAGTTGTCCGGTGCCTCTGGATAGATAGAGGACACTGGCACGGGCGGCTTTCCCCCCTTAACGGGGGGCCTCCCTCCGGAGTCCGGAGCCACCAAAGATTCTGGTGCAGTGTTCGGCTGGGGGCCGAACCTGGAGCCCATGGGAGTCCGGCTCCCTTTGCGCCCAGGGTCCGGAAGGTCGCCTCGAGGCGCCCCCAGGACTGCCTTCCCTTGGCCCGGTGCCTGTGGAGACAACACCTCGACGTTGTCCGCAGCGCAAGGAGTGGAGGCGGTCGGAAGAGAACCGCTGTTCTTATCCGACGAGTCCAACGACCCGCTCGACGAAGTTGCGTCGAGATGAGCTCGGGACAGACTGCATAATTATGTTCGGCATGAGAAGAAGCAGTGCAGTAAAACATACCACGAATCACTATGGTGTCCGGATGCTTACGACTTCGCCAGGGTCTTGACCCTGGGTAGCCACTCATCACCGCTATAGGCGGCCGTCGTGGAGCAGTCCGGAGGGAGGGTCTTGACCTTCTTGGACCCTTCAGCCTCCCAGGTTGGGTCGGCCTTCCTTTTCTTGTCTCCCCCGGCTGGGGGGTGAGAACTTTCCTCTTCCTCCTCCTCGTCTTCATGGGAGGAGTGCGTGTCAGAGTCATCGGACGATGAGTCCGACACAACCTTGCGTCGGAGACCCTTTCGGGTCCCCGCGGCCTTCTTCTTGGTCTTCTTCACCGACACCTCATAAGGTGCCGGAGTCAGCATCTCCATTATGAGAGCGCCTGTAGGATTTTCGGGCAGGGGGCTGGGCAATCAAGCTACTCCACTGTCTTTATCCAGTCCTGTTAATGACATAGAGGCTTAGATCCTGCATATGACTAAACCGGGGCAAATAAATACCCTGAGGGATATAAAAACTTACTAGATTGGCGCGGTGCTTTGCGCTGAGTCCATGGTCCTCGGTGAGGGAAGGAGGAATCTCGGCGCCCTTGAACAACACCCCCCAGACGTCCTCGTGCGTCGTGTCATAGAGCTCTCGCAGCGTCTGGTGCTTGGCCGAGTCAAACTCCCACAAATCGAATGCCCGTCGTTGACACGGGAGGATCCGGCGGAAGAGCATGACCTGGACCACGTTGAAGAGCTTTATCTTCTTGCTCGTCATGTTCCTGATGCAGGTCTGGAGTCCGATCAACTCTACCGAAGAACCCCAGGACATGTCGTTCTCTTTCTAGGAGGTGAGCTGCATGGGGATTCCAGATCGAAATTTGGGGGCCGCCACCCAGTTGTAGTCGCACGGCTTGGTGATGTAGAACCACCCCGATTGCCACCCATTTATGGTATCCACATAGGTGCCCTCGAGCCAGGTGACATTAGGCATCTTGCCAACCATGGCGCCTCCGCACTCTGCTTGCTGGCCATCCACCACCTTCGTTTTAGCATTGAAGGTTTTCAGCTATAGGTCGAAGTGGGGCCTGATGCGGAGGAAGGCCTCGCACACGACGATAAACGCCGAGATGTTGAGGATCAAATTGGGGGCCAGATCATGAAAATCCAGCCCGTAGTAAAACATGAGCCCGCGGACAGATGGGTGGAGGGGAAGTCCCAGTCCGCGGACGAAATGGGTGAGGAAAACTACCCTCTCATGGGGTCCAGGCAAAGGGACGATCTGCCCTGTGTCTGACAGTCGGTGCACGATATCCGCGGCCATGTATCCGGCTGCACGCAACTTTGCGATGTTCTCCTCCGTGACGGAGGAGACCATCCACTTGCCTCCTGCTCCGGACATCCTTGGAGTGGTTTGAGAAGTAGAACACGAGCTTGGGCGCTGGGGCTTGAGTGCATGAGAATGGATAAGCGAGGAGGTAGAAGGCATGGGTAAAAGGGGGTAAATCCTTGTCCCTTTATAAAGGCGAAAGAGGAGATGCGTCTCCCCACTTGCCTGGTAAAACCACTTATTCCCCAGGCGCCGTAATAGATGGCGCGGTTGGGTTACCCACATCCGTATTGATGAGAATCCCGTAATAAGGGGGACATGATCTCTGCTTTGACAAGACGTGTCAAGAAAACTGCCCCATGTTATGCGCGGTGTGGGTTGAGAAAAACGGTTCGAATAATGACCGAGCCATGACATGACGTCGTGCTGTCGAAATGCGTCAGCGGATTAGATTTGTGGAAATATTATTCTCTCTACAGTAGTATGTGGAACTTGTTTTGCAGAGCTGGACACTATTCTAGTGTTGAAAATCATCTATGGAGTATTCGGAGGAGGAACCCGCCTTGCAATGCCGAAGACAATACTGCGCGCTGGACTCATCGTCATTGAAGCCTAGTTCAGGGGCTACTGAGGGAGTCCTAGATTAGGGAGTCTTCGGACAACCGAACTATATCCTTTGGCCAGACTATTGGACTATGAAGATACAAGATTGAAGACTTCGTCCCGTGTCCGGATGGGACTCTCCTTGGCGTGGAAGGCAAGCTAGGCAATACAGATATGTAGATCTCCTCCCTTGTAACCAACTCTGTGTAACACTAGCCCCCTCCGGTGTCTATATAAACCGGAGGGTTTAGTCCGTAGGACAACATACAATCATACCATAGGCTAGCTTCTAGGGTTTAGCCTCTACGATCTCGTGGTACATCAACTCTTGTAATACTCATATCATCAAGAACAATCAAGCAGGACGTAGGGTATTACCTCCATCAAGAGGGCTTGAACCTGGGTAAAACATCATGTCCCCTGCCTCCTGTTACCATCCGCCTTAGACGCACAGTTTGGGACCCCCTACCCGAGATCCACCAGTTTTTACACGACAATAGGGATAAGCTTTTGTTAGCTATGTTATTTTGATAAGACATAATTGCTTGGTTAGTATGCTTGAAGTATTATTGTTTTTATGTCAATATTAAACTTTTGTCTTGAATCTTATGGATCTAAATATTCTTGCCATAATAGAGAAGATTACATTGATGAATATGTTAGGTAGCATTCCACATCAAAAATTCTGTTTTTATTATTGTTCCATGCTACTATATTATCAATAATGGATGTTTTATATGCATTTATATGCTATTTTATATGATTTTTGGGACTAACCTATTAACCTAGAGCCTAGTGCCAGTTTTCTGTTTTTTTCCTTGTTTTTGAGTATCGCGAAAAAGGAAAACCAAACGGAGTCCAATTGACCTGAAATTGCATGGAGATTATTTTTGGACCAGAAGAAGCCCACGGAGTATCAGAGATGGGCTAGAAGAGTCCCGAGGCACCCATGAGGTGGGGGCGCGCCCTACCCCCTGGGTGCGCCCCCTAACTCGTTGCCTCCTCGGAGACCCCCTGACTTGTTCCCGACGCCAACATCTCTTATATATACACAAACTTCCAGAACATAACCTAGATCGGGAGTTCCACCATCGCAAGCCTCCGTAGCCACCGAAAACCAATCTAGACCCGTTCCGGCACCCTGCTGGAGGGGGGAATCCCTAACCGGTGGCCATCTTCATCATCCCGGCGCTCTCCATGACAAGGAGGGAGTAGTTCACTGTGGGAGTCCTGGATTAGGGGTTCTTCGGACAGCAGGACTATATCCATTGGACGGACTCATAGACTATGAAGATACAAGATTGAAGACTTCGTCTCGTGTCCGGATGGGACTCTACTTGGCGTGGAAGGCAAGCTAGGAAATACGGATATGTGTATCTCCTCCTTTGTAACCGACCTTGTGTAACCCTAACCTCTCCGGTGTCTATATAAACCGGAGGGTTTTAGTCCATAGGACAACATACAATCATACCATAGGCTAGCTTCTAAGGTTTAGCCTCTCTGATCTCGTGCTAGATCTACTCTTGTACTACCCATATCATCAATATTAATCAAGCAGGACGTAGGGTTTTACCTCCATCAAGAGGGCCCGAACCTGGGTAAAACATTGTGTCCCCTGCCTCCTGTTACCATCCGCCTTAGATGCACAGTTCGGGACCCCCTACCTGAGATCCGCCGGTTTTGACACCGAGATTGGTGCTTTCATTAAGAGTTCCTTTGTGTCATCGCCGTTAGGCTTGATGGCTCCTACTATCATCGATAGCGATGCAGTCCAGGGTGAGACTTTTCTCCCCGAACAGATCTTCGTGTTCGGCGGCTTTGCACTGCAGGCAAATTTGCTTGGCCATCTGGAGCAGATTGAAAGTTACGCCCCTGGCCACCAGGTCAGGTTTGGAAGCTTAAACTACAAGGCCGATATCCGCGGAGACTTGATATTCAACGGATTCAAGCCTCTGCCTTGTGCGTCACGCGGTCACGATGAGTACGATTTAGCTCTACCATCGGACAGTGTTAAGATCGCACCAGCAGCCGCTCCGACCCTCAATTCGGAGCCAGTTGCGCCTTCCGCGGATGGGTCGATGGACCCCGCCGCGGAGGCCTTACCCTTAGCGGCGGCCGAGCCGAACATCGACCTTACCTTTCACGAGGGCCGTGTTGTTAAACTGCCGGATCCTTCTCCGGCCACGGACTCCAAACCGCCTGCACCCGTTCCTATCGAATCTGATTGGGCGCCGATCATGGAGTTTACCTCCGCAGATATCTTTCAGCACTAGCCCCTCGGCGATATACTGAACTCATTAAGGTCTCTCTCCTTGTCAGGAGGATCCTGGCCGAACTATGTCCGGCAGGACTTGGATGCGGACGACAAAGAAATTCGTGGCCCACCCACCACCCACTTAGTAGCCATTGTCGACGACTTAACCGACATGCTCGACTTCGACTCTGAAGATATCGACGGTATGGACGACGATGCGGGAGACGAAGAGGAACCATTGCCCACAGGGCACTGGACAGCCACCTCATCATACGATATATACATGATGGATACACCCAAAGAAGGCAATGGCAACGAGGCAGCGGAGGATGACCCCTCCAAGAAGCAACCCAAGCGCCGACGTCAGCGGCGCCACTCTAAGTCCCGCCAAAGCAAAAGTGGTGATACCGGCACAGGAGATAATAACACTCCGGATAGTGCCGAAGACAACAACAACCCCCTCCAGCAAGATTTAGAGCAGGAGGATGGAGGAGCCAGCCCTCCTGAGAGAGCGGCAGATGGAGAAGCGGAGGATGATAATTACATGCCCCCCTCCTAAGACGAGGCAAGCCTCGACGATGACGAATTCGCCATGCTAGAGGATCCCGTCGAACAAGAGCACTTCAAACGTTGGCATATGGCCACGGCAAATAGCCTTAAGAAAAAGAAGCAACAGCTTCAAGCTGATCAAGATCTGCTAGCCGACAGATGGACTGAAGTCCTTGGGGCTGAGGAATATAAACTCGAGCACCCCTCCAAGAGTTACCCAAAATGCAGGTTGCTACCTCGACTGGAGGAAGAAGCGTATGACGCGGCTGATCGGCCACCTCGTGGCCGTGATAGAGAGGCATTCCAGCCAAAAGCTCAGCCCGCACCCCTGCGCCATTCAAATAAAAAAGCATGGGGAACACGCCAGACCTACGAGACGTATTAGAGGACAAAGAAAAACATGCAACATCGATCTATGGATCATGAGGGAGCGCCACTATGCGAGACGATAAACGTCACGTCGGATATAGTAAAAATAAATCCGGCCGGGCCGAACACAGCGGGCAAGACCCATTCGAGCTGCGTCGCGATATAGCCATATACAGAGGCGCCACACACCCCTTATGCTTCACAGACGAAGTAATGGATCATCAAATCCCAGAAGGTTTCAAACCTGTAAATATTGAATCATACGACGGCACAACAGATCCTGCGGTATGGATCGAGGTTTTTCTCCTCCACATCCACATGCCCCGCGGTGATGACTTACACGCCATCAAATATCTCCCATTAAAGCACAAGGGACCAGCACGCCATTGGCTTAACAGCTTGCCAGCAGAGTCCATTAGCTGTTGGGAAGATCTGGAAGCCGCATTCCTCGACAACTTTCAGGGCACTTATGTGCAACCACCAGATGCCGATGAATTGAGCCACATAATTCAGCAGCCAGAAGAATCGGCCAGTCAAATCTGGACTCGGTTCCTAACAAAGAAAAATCAAATCGTCGACTGTCCGGATGCAGAGGCCCTAGCGTATTTCAAACACAACATCCGCGACGAGTGGCTAGCCCGGCACCTTGGTCAGGAAAAGCCAAAATCTATGGCAGCCCTCACGACACTCATGACCCGCTTTTGTGCGGGAGAAGACAGCTGGCTAGCCCGCAGTAACAATATGTCAAAGAACCATGGTACTTCGCATGCCAAGGACGACAATAGCAGGTCACGTCGCAACAAACATAAGCACCGCATTAACAGCGATAGTCCCGAGGATACGGCAGTCAATGTCGGATTCAAAGGCTCTAAACCCAGTCAGCAGAAAAAGCCATTCACACAAAGTAC
Organism: Triticum urartu; assembly: GCF_056163025.1. Lineage (NCBI taxonomy): Eukaryota > Viridiplantae > Streptophyta > Magnoliopsida > Poales > Poaceae > Triticum > Triticum urartu. The sequence continues at coordinate 247,078,707 of NC_141875.1, forward strand.
GCCGGATCCATCCAGTTTGGACCGTATACTCGATCGCTCGTGTCAAATACACGGCACCCCAGACAAGCCAGCCAATCACACCAACAGGGATTGTTGGGTGTTCAAGCAGGCCGGCAAGTTAATTGCCGAAAACAAGGACAAGGGGCCACATAGCGATGACGAGGAGGAGCCCCGGCAACCACACACCGGAGGACAGAAGAGGTTTCCCCCACAAGTGCGGACGGTGAACATGATAAACGCAACCCACATCCCCAAGATGGAGCGGAAGCGTGCGCTCAGGGACGTATGTGCATTGGAACCAGTCGCCCCAAAGTTCAACCCATGGTCCTCCTATCCGATCACTTTCGATCGCAGGGACCATCCAACTAGTATCTGTCATGGCGGATTCGCCGCACTGGTTCTAGACCCAATCATTGACGGATTTCACCTCACTCAAGTCCTTATGGATGGCGGCAGCAGCCTGAACATGCTTTATCAGGACACACTGCGCAAAATGGGTATAGACCCCTCAAGGATCAAACCCACAAAAACGACCTTTAAAGGCATCATTCCAGGCGTAGAGGCCCATTACACAGGCTCAATTACACTGGAAATGGTCTTCGGATCCCCGGATAACTTCTGAAGCGAAGAGTTAATCTTCGATATAGTCCCGTTCCATAGTGGTTATCATGTACTGCTCAGGCGAACCGCATTTGCGAGATTCAATGCGGTACCGCATTATGTATACCTCAAGCTCAAGATGCCAGGACCTCGTGGGGTTATTACAGTCAATGGAAACACAGAGCGCTCTCTCCGCGGAGGAGCACACTGCGGCCCTCGCAGCAAAAGCGCAAAGCAGCCCTCCAAGCAACCCACCAGTTCGGCGTTTCAAGACCCAGACACCTTCAAGCGCGCTCGGAGCAATTGGCAACTAAACCGCCTGGCGCGATCTGAGCTCGCGTAGCAATGCGGCCCCCACCCCAGTCCCAGCCAAACGGCGAAACTAGTGCCACGCGTACATAATTACGTATTAAAAATACCATGGGCACATGCGGGGAGGGGGGCACAACTGCGGCACGCCCCAAGACGCGGCTTAAACCGCACGAGGGGCTTCCCGTTTGGTTATTTTTCTCTTTTTCATGACCTTAATCTCTGGAAACCCTGTCAGGCAGCACTATTGCGAACACATGATGCAGCAACCAAGGAGGTAGAAAGCTATGTCAGACCACAGAATTCCCAGGTGGACTACAGTAACGAGCGAAATATTTGATTTAATACTATTCCTCAGCTTGCCCTTGGAAGGGATATAGTCCTACTTTTTGCTTATCGCACTACCTGTATCATTCTGCTTTGACGCACCTTTTTGAATAAACAATGCATAACATTACGAGTATTATTGCATTCTTGTTATATATATATATATATATATGTGTGTGTGTGTGTGTGTGTGTGTGTGTGTGTGTTCATTAATGACGCCTTGCAACCGTACACTTTGGTACGGCCAATACACCAGGGGCTTACGTACCCCACAATATGGTGTGAAAAGTCCGAACACTTTCACAAGTGCGGCACCCCGAACTTATAGCATTATATGCATCAGCTCCGAATCATGTCTTTGGTCAAATGTTGGGTTTTCCTGGCTACTATGTTTTGGTACCTTACGTTCCGCTCTATCGGCTAACGTAGCGCTAGGAGAACTACCGCGATTGTGCCCCGGTTCTACTGGGCTAAGCACCTCAGTAGAGAAAGCTAAAACTGACTGTCATAATAAGGCGAGAGACTGGTCGCTGTTTGGCGAGGTTTCGAGTCCCTAAAGACTTATGCCGCTTAGAGCGAGGGGCCGACCCTGTCCGGCTTAAAGGCATGTATCGCGCCCCGAATTCGGCCTTCCGAATACCAGGGGCTTCGCCGAAATTTAAAATTATAGAATTCTATGGCTAAGTGAGAGTGATAAAGCATTATTAGTCCGGTTGCCTTGTTCGTCGTGCTGAGCACCTCCCTCGAAGGACCCAAACATGGGAACAAGAGTGCTCAGGTTTATCCCGAACACCCCAGAACTCGTGGCATGGGGGCAGAAGCCGAGGACTAGCCATCTCTCAGATTGGATAAACAGCCAAACAGAAGGTAATATTTTAAATTCACACAAGCGTTGCATAGCACATATGAAACAAGTTTTCATCATACAGGATCACACGAGCAAGTTTACTCAAATATTACATCCTTTGAACATTCTTCCGCCACAAGACAGGCACCCTTCAGGACACCCTCATAATAAATTTCGGGGGTGCGATGCTCCTTGCCCTGCGGCGGTCCTTCCTTGATCAGCTTCACAGCGTCTAGCTTGGCCCACTGCACCTTCACACGGGCGAAAGCCCGGCGTGCACATTCGATGCAGAAGGACCGCTTGACGACCTCCAGCCGTGGGCAGGCATCCACAAGACGCCTCACCAGGCCGAAGTAGCTGCTCGGAAGGGCGTCGCCAGGCCACAGCCGGACTATAAGGCCCTTCATGGCCTGTTCGGCCGCCTTGTGTAGCTCGACCAACTGCTTTAGCTGGTCGCTCAGAGGCATCAGGTGTTCGGTCCTAGTATACTGAGACTAGAACAGCTTCTCCGTTGAGCTTCCCTCCTCGGCCTGGTAAAACTATGCGGCATCCGACACGCTGCGGGGAAAATCTGCGAATGCTCCTGGAGAGCTTCGAATCCGGGTAAGTAATCGGTAATTTACTTTTACATGCTTGCTTTGCATATAGAATGCCTTACCCGCTGCTATCTTCTTCATTGCGTCGATCTCCTGGAGGGCCTTTTGGGCTTCGGCCTTGGCATTTTTTGCGCTCTCGAGGGCCGCGGCAAGCTCAGACTCTCACGTCTTCAAGTCAAACTCCAACGCCTCGTGCTTCATCACGAGAGCCTGGAGCTCTTGCTGCACCTCGCCCACCCGAGCCTCTTGCTTTTCTCGCTCGGTGCACTCCCTAGCCACTTTATCTTCGGCCTCGGACAGCGCTTGCTTTAGGGTCGCCACTTCGGTCGTGGCCCCTGGCAAATTCATGATGATCCTGTCATTTTGCAATCACATTCTTTTTATACATATCCACAGACTAGGTACTACTTACCTTTGTCCTCCTCGAGCTGCCTCTTGGCAAGGCCGAGCTCATCCTAGGACCCTTTAAGGTCCTGCTTCAGTACGGCGACCTCTACAGTCAGTGTGGCGGCCGCCAGGAGCGAAGCCTGCATATGCATATTGACATACTTATATTAGATTCCTGCGATATTGTTTGATCCTCTATTAGGCTTTTCTTTATGAACACCGAACAGAGCATCAGGGTCTACTGTCTATGCGGTAATATTTTTCCTATATTTTAAATACTTACCTCAAAGCCTGTTAGAAGGCTTGCACAGGCTTCAGTCAATCCGCTCTTGGCGGGCGGGACCTTCTGGATCACCGCACTCATAATAGTGCGGTGCTCCTCGTCGAAGGAAGCGCCGCGAAGCGCTTCCAGCAGATTGTCCGGTGCCTCTGGATGGAAAGAGGTCATCGGTGCAGGAGACTTGCCCCTCTTAGAAGGGGGCCGCCTGCCGGAGTCCAGAACCATTGGAGGTTCCGGTGCGGTGTCCGGCTGAGGGCCGAACTCGGAGCCCTCAGGGGCCTTGTCCCCTCTACTCCCGGAGTCCAGGAGGCCGCTTTGAGGCGCCTCCGGGACTGTCTCCCCTCGACCCGGTGCCTCTTGAGACAACACCTCGGCGTCGTCCGCAGGATGAGGGGAGGTGGCGGTTGGAACTGGATCGCTATCCATATCCGACGAGCCTAGGGAGCCGTTCGATGATACATCGGTACGGGCTCGGGGCGGCCTGCATAATCATATTTCGGCGTTAGGTGAAGTAGTGCGACAAAGGAATGCTATGAGTTACTCTGGTATCCGAATACTTATGACTTCCCCAGGGGCTTGGCCCTGGGCAGCCACTCGTCTTCACCATCGGTGTCGGTGGTAGAGCTGTCCGGAAGGAGTGTCCACCCCTTCTTGGACCCTTCGGCCTCCCCAGTTGGGGCGGCCTTCCTTTTCTTGTCTCCCCCGTCTGGAGGGGGAGCATCTTCTTCTGCCTCCTCGTCTTCGGGGGAGGATTGCGCCGTAGAGTCCTCGGATGGTGAGTCCGATGACGCCTGGCGTCGGGAACTCTTTCGGGTTCCCTTGGCCTTCTTAGTCTTCTCCGACACCGTATAAGGAGCTGGAGTCAGCATCTTCGCCAGAAGAGCGTCTGCTGGGCCTTCGGGCAAAGGAGCCGGACATTCGATCTGTCCGTCTGTCTCCTGCCAGTCTTGTCAAAGGTACGGGAGTTTAGATCCCGCATGGAGTCAAGCTATGAAAAACAAGTATCCTGTAAGAGGTAAAGTAGCTTACCGCGCTGGCTTGGTGCTTCACGCTGAATCCGCGATCCTCAGTAGTGGGAGGGGGGACCTCGGCGCTCTTGACCAACACCCTCCAGGCATCTTCATGAGTTGTGTCGAAGAGTCTATTCAGAGTTCGGTGCTGCCCGGGTCAAACTCCCACAAGTTGAAGGCCCGTTGTTGGCACGGGAGGATCCAGTGGTGGAGCATGACCTGGACTACGTTGACGAGTTTGAGCTTCTTGTTCACCATGTTTTGAATACATGTTTGGAGTCCGGTTAGCTCTCCCGAACTACCCCAGGACAGGCCCTTCTCTTGCCAAGAGGTGAGCCGTGTGGGGAAGCCAGATCGGAACTCGGGGGCTGCTACCCATGTAGGGTCACGCGGCTCGGTGATGTAGAACCACCCTGATTTCCACCCCTTTATGGTCTCCACGAAGGAGCCCTCGAGCCATGTGACGTTGGGCATCTTGCCCACCATGGAGCCTCCGCACTTCGCCTGGCGGCCGCTCACTACCTTCGGCTTGACATTGAATGTCTTCAACCATAAGCCAAAGTGGGGCTTGATGCGGAGGAAGGCCTCGCACACGACGATAAACGCCGAGATGTTGAGGATGAAGTTCAGGGCCAGATGGTGGAAATCCAAGCCGTAGAAGAACATGAGCCCCCGGACAAATGGGTGAGAGGAAATCCCAGTCCACGGAGGAAATGGGTAAGGAACACTACCCTCTCATGGGGCCTGGGGGTGGGGATGAGCTGCCCCTCCTCTGGGAGCCGGTGCGTGATGTCGCCGGTTAAGTATCCGGCTCTCGTCAGCTTCTTGATGTGTCCCACCGTGACGGAGGAGACCATCCACCTGCCTCCTGCTCCGGACATGGTTGGAGAAGGTCGAGGTGGGAAATGCGAACTTGGGTGCTGGAGCTCGAGTGTGCGAAGATGGACGAGCAAAGGAGGAAGAAGGCGTGGATGAAAAGGTAAATCCTTATCCCTTTATATGGGCGGACGAAACTATGCGTCCCCACTAGCCTGGTAAAATTCGCTTGTCCCCCAAGCGCCATAATCGATGGCGCGGTTGGTTTACCCACACCTGTATTGATGAGAATCCCGTGATAAGGGGACACGATCTCTGCTTTGACAAGACGTGTCAAAAAACTGCCTCGCGTTATGTGCGGGGCTAGTTAAAGGAAATGGTTCGAATAATCACCGGGCCATGACATAATGTCGTGTTGCCGAAACAAGTCAGCAAATTGGATTTGTGGAAATATTATTCTCTCTACGGTGGTATGTGGAACTTATTTTGCAGGGTCAGACACTATCCTTATATTCAAATTCTTCTACCCGCCTTGCAATGCCGAAAACAATACTGTGCTCCGGACTCATCGTCATTCAAAGCCTGGTTCAGGGGCTACTATGGGAGTCCTAGATTAGGGGGTCTCCGGACAGCCGGACTATATCCATTGGCCGGACTGATAGACTATGAAGATGCAAGATTGAACACTTCGTCTCGTGTCCGGATGGGACTCTACTTGGCGTGGAAGGCAAGCTAGGCAATACGGATATGTGTATCTCCTCCTTTGGAACCGACCTTGTGTAACCCTAACCTCTCTGGTGTCTATATAAACCGGAGGGTTTTAGTCCATAGGACAACATACAGTCATACCATAGGCTAGCTTCTAGGGTTTAGCCTCTCTGATCTCGTGGTAGATCTACTCTTGTACTACCCATATCATCAATATTAATCAAGCAGGACGTAGGGTTTTACCTCCATCAAGAGGGCCCGAACCTGGGTAAAACATCATGTCCCCTGCCTCCTGTTACCATCCGCCTTAGACGCACAGTTCGGGACCCCCTACCCGAGATCCGCCGGTTTTGACACCAACATTCACCCTCAGGGCTGAGGGTATGTACCAGTAGCTATGTGTTTGATCTCTCTCTCTCTCTCTCTCTCGTGTTCTTGATTCGGCACGATCTTGATGTATCGCGAGCTTTGCTATTATAGTTGGATCTTACGATGTTTCTCCCCCTCTACTCTCTTGTGATGGATTGAGTTTTCCCTTTGAAGTTATCTTATTGGATTGAGTCTTTAAGGATTTGAGAACACTTGATGTATGTCTTGCATGTGCTTATCTGTGGTGACAATGGGATATTCACGTGATCCACTTGATGTATGTTTTGGTGATCAACTTGCGAGTGCCGTGACCTTGTGAACTTATGCATAGGGGTTGGCACACGTTTTCGTCTTGACTCTCCGTTATAATCTTTGGGGCACTCTTTGAAGTTCTTTCTGTTGGTTGAATAGATGAATCTGAGATTGTGTGATGCATATCTTATAATCATACCCACGGATACTTGAGGTGACGTTTAGGGTTTTGGTTGATTTTTGTCTTAAGGTGTTATTCTAGTACAAACTCTAGGATAGATTGAACAGAAATAATAGCTTCGTGTTATTTTACTACGGACTCTCGAATAGATCGATCAAAAAGAATAACTTTGAGGTGGTTTCGTACCCTACAATAATCTCTTCGTTTGTTCTCCGCTATTAGTGACTATGGAGTGACTCTTTGTTGCATGTTGAGGGCTAGTTATATGATCCAATTATGTTATTATTGTTGAGAGAACTTCCACTAGTGAAAGTATGAAACCTAGGCCTTGTTTCAACACATTCCAATACTGTTTACGCTCACTTTTACCACTTGCTACCTTGCTGTTTTTATATTTTCAGATTACAAAAGCCAATATCTACCATCCATATTGCACTTGTATCACCATCTCTTCGCCAAACTAGTGCACCTATACAATTTACCATTGTATTGGGTGTGTTTGGGATACAAGAGAGTCTTTGTTATTTGGTTGCAGGGTTGTTTGAGAGAGACCATCTTCATCCTATGCCTCCTACAGATTGATAAACCTTAGGTCATCCACTTGAGGGAAATTTGCTAATGTCCTACAAACCTCTGCACTTGGAGGCCCAACAACGTCTATAAGAAGAAGGTTGTGTACTAGACATCAGATCCCTCTCTTGCTCCTCGGCCACCTCACGACGGCAGTCGGCAGCCCTGGCTTCTTCCAAAGCACGGGCACAAGCTTCATGAGAAGCAGAGAAGGATAAAGTGGCGTCCGTGCGGGCGCGCTCATGCTGCAGATGCCCGAGGTTGATGGCAACCTTCAGCTGGTGCCACTCGCGTGCCAAGCGGAGGCCCTTCACCATGAGGCAGGCATCAACATCGACAAGCTCTCCTCCCAGCCGACTCAGCGCGCCCATTGCTTTCCGAAAAAGGTCATGGCGGATGGCGCTACGCCCGTGCACGAGCTTCAGCGTGGGGCCAAGCCCTTCCTCCACGTCGGAGGCTGCCGAAGAGGCATGGGGCGGCTCAACCACCTCTGTCAAATGGCTGGCGGCTGGCGCTCCCCCAGCTCCTTCCAAGGTGAGGGCGGACGCATTGGGCGGCGTGGCCTCGACACTTGAAGATGAAGCCGATGCTGGGGTCGCCCAGCCACCAGCGAGGATCAGTGGAGGAGCCCTCGGCATACCTCCTACACCCCAGGAGTGACCTTGAAGGAAGGATGCTGGGAGCACATCATCACGGCCTCCTAGCGGCGCACCCGTCTCGCGGGATGGCCCCGCGCCTCACGCAGGTGTTTGGCACGGGGGGCTCAGAACCGTGAGTGGACCAAGGGCCTTCGGAGGTCGCTCCCCAGGAGGTTTCGCCACTGCAGCCAAAGAGATCCCGAGGAACCAGGGTTAGGAAAAGGACGCGATACGCGAAGAACCACAAAGATAAGGCACTTACTCGTCTACGGCTATGTACTTGCTCTGTTTCAGGGGCTGGGGGTCATCACAACTGCTGCTCCAAAGCCTTTTCCTCTTGCGGAGTGCCCCAAGGTCCAGACAAAGCGTGCGGATGATCGGGGCATGGTCCTTTGCGGTTGGGCTGCATACCGCCACCTCAAGGCACTTGTTGGAGCTATAGGGGCAGCCGCCTCAGGAGCACTGGGTTGCACCTGCTCACCTGCGGCCACCTCAGGAGCGTTTTCCGGAGCTTCGGAGGTAGCCGTCTCATGAGCACCTGGCCGCACCTGCTCGACAGCGGCCACCTCAAGAGCGTTGCTGGAGCTTTAGAGGCAGCCATCTCAGGAGCACCAGGCCGCACCTGCTCGCCAGCGGCCACCTCAGGAGGGCTCGCCAGAACTTCAGGAGCGGTTATCTTAGGAGCACCATACGGCATCTGCTCCCCAGCGGTCGCCCTAGGAGTACCTGGCGGCGTTCGGCCCCCTGCAACCACATTTGGCGCTCACACCGCAGGACCGGCAAGCGTAGAGCCACTAAGATGGAATTCTCTCGAGGCCCCTCAAGGCCCGCTGGGCGCAGCCCGCACATATCGAAGCAAGGCATCTGCTTCGCGAAGGCCTCCCCATTAGAGAAGTGATACACGAGGCACTTATCTGCTCGGAGCGCGGCAGGCGCCTGGTGGCCCGTCAGGAGATGGAGCACCGCATGCAGCGTCTTGGAGGGAAGCGAGGGCACCTGAAGCCTCATGGGATAGCTGGGGCTGGCGAAGGCCTGCATTTGGTGAGAGTGGCACTGAAGCGGGGCGATGCACCACCGGACGAACACCCTCACCACCATCGGTGCCGTCACCCCCGCCTTCTTTAGCTCGGCCAACTGGACCCGACGCGGGCGAGCCGACGGTCGACAAGCTTCGCGTGTCCCCAGCCGGAGCTCGGCTCCGCCGGCACCCGCGGAAGCTGGAGAAGGGGGATATATGTGGCGGTGTCCACATACACCCACTTCTCCTGATCCAGTCGTGTCCGAACGAAGCATGAAGTCAATGCCGGAGTCAGTCGTCGCCGCCACCGCCTGGAATGACACGCATCCCGAGCATTGTTTGTTGTCGACCAGATGAAGCGAGAAGAAATGGCAAAACGGGGCCACAGACGGGGAGACGCCCACAATGGCCTCGCATGGGAAGGCAAAAGCGGTGAGGAGCATAATGGACCCGGGGTCCAAATGCAACGCGTGGATCCGATAATGTGAAAGCACACTAGTATGCGTCCGTGCTATACAAACGGTTTTTAACCCCTTTCCGCGACGACATTTGGAACTGTCTCCAAGTGAGTGTGGGCGATAGGGGGGGGTCCTTCCGACACAACCCAGAAACCGTCGGTGATATGCCCTCCTGGCACACACGCTCGGCAAAATGAGGTCGTGTGCGACCGGCGAGCGCTCAAATACGGTAATACGTACGGTAGAGCTAAAAAATACCATTATACATGCAAAATTGTTTCTGGTCACAAGTACATCCCACATAGTAAGTCCCCGCTAAACGTTTCGGTTCATATGTACATCCCACTGAGTCGCTCCAAGGAAAATGTTTCCATTCACAGGTACATCACACAAAAATTTCCCTATTAGATCATTTGTGATAGTGTTGCCATTGCACACGATATTACCAATTTTATCGTTTGCGTTATTGAATGCATCACACATGGTGCGTAGAAGAAACTGTGTGGCAAAGGTTGTCCATCAGACACAGTTTTTATGTGGTAAACGTTTGCGCAAGGTAGCCTAACGCAAACAGTTTTCAAGAGAAGGTCATGTGTGATTGCTCATTGATCCAACACGGTTTATTCCTAGAAACTGTATGTATTGCCTGAGGTCATTGCCCACGGTATTTTCTCAATAACCGTTTGCAATAGCAAAACCTGATTAGCTGGCTAATTCACCATTAGCAAGCTAATTTCCCTATTATTAATAATCCATTTCTTAAATTGACATTCATATTAAGCACATGATATATTTCATTTCCATATTAAGGAAGCGGGATTTCATAATTTAAATACATCAGAGTACAACATGATATAGCTTCAGCACTCAGCTACCCCATTACACAACTACACCGACACCAAGTTTCACATGCAACATATAGAACCTTCTGAAATTAGAATCATAGACGGTATATAGACAGATGCATCTCATCTGGAAAACTGCTGAAGCGGAAGTCGAATATTGAGCCTTCAATCATGTTGAAGGTCTTTGCAACTTTAGGCCAGTGCAAGTGGATGATTGATCGTCCGTCATTCCTCCTCTTCAGGAACACTTCAATATTGAACCATGGGTGTTGTAAGAAAACCTTCCTCGCCTCCTGACCGTAGAGGTGGTTTGTGAGGTAATCATCAGTGAACTTCTTTGGAAAGGCCTGAAAACAAGGATGTGCATAAATATCTTCTCTATATTGTAAACGGGGCAAAGGAACAAAAAAAAGGCAAGGTATAATAGTTAGTACCATATTGTAGTGAATTGATGTCTCCTTCATTGTGCAGACAACGATCTTGTTGTTTTTTGTCGCTAATTTCTTTATCCTAACAATCTTTCTGAGTTTCTTGACTTGACTGATATTCAACTCATTTCCCCATATGCAAAAACGGCCAAACAATGGGTCAAAATATTTGATAGCAGTACCTACATGTGCAAGACCAAATTGTTAAAAACCTAAATATTAGAATGGTTCCTGCAGTTGCACAATAATGTACTATGAGAAAACGGATAATGCATGTGCTAACCTCGATTGTAAACCTCAGTGCTTCCCATTGTTTCCCTGCAACACATATAAGGTAGTTAGTCATCAGGTTAAGTAAGGATTCGCATGCTATCAGTAAAATATGTTGATGAAAAATAAGCACATTGCAGATTCATCAGATTAATTCAAGCCACATGGAAAACCCATTTATCCAAACCAAGCATGATTAAGAACTAGGAAATATATCACTTGTACAGCCAAATTCGATTTATTCCTCACATGCACAATAATACAAAATTCTACCCACGACAATTGGACATCACATTGCAAAATTGAACCAAGCAGTTAACTAAATAACACAACAAATGAACCAAACATTAACTGAGCACCACATTGCACAATATAACATACTCCTAATAGAAGATCAGATAGTTAACCAAACCAAGCATGCTTAACAACTTGGAAATATATCAATTGTATTTGTTTCTCATGTATTTAGTACATCCAAATTCAATTTATTCCTCACATGGTATACAATAACAGAATGCACCCACAACTATTGAATATCGCATTGCAGAATTGAACCAAACAGTTAACTAAACACCACAACACAAATGAACCAAATGTTAACTGAGCACCACATTGCACAATGTATAACCAAGCCAAGCATGCTTGACAACTTGGAAATATAGCAATTGTATTCGTTTCTCATGTATTTTGGAAAGATGATTTTAATTTATTTCTCATGTGGAAGATAATACAAAATTGTAGCCTAAAGAATTGAACATCACATTTGCAGAATTGAATCAAACAGTTAACTGAAGACGACAACTAATTAACCAAACAGTTAATAAGTGAGCACCACACTGCACGACATATAGAACATATACACTAGAGCAACAGATTGCATGGTAAAATTAGATAGCACAATTCACTAGAATTTGTGAAGGAAAGGCGGGAGAAGCACATGCAACGGGTAAACCGAGCATGCTTAACCGGCATAGCTAGCAAATGGCAAGGTGCTCCTCCAAGACCTGGGGGTCGGCATGAATGGCAGCCATCGCGACCTCATCCGCGTGTGCGGCCGCGATTTGCTTCTCCGCTGACAAATGCTCCTTGAGCTCCTAGCTATACTGCATGCACCATTGCTTAGGGTGGCACTTATTTGGTGGAGGGGTTGGTGATTTGGGTGGAAGGTGTCACGCCAGCGGTCGGGGCATGTGGGATGTGGAAGGAGGAGGAGGATGGGGGTCGGGTGTGGATTACCTGCCTGGATAGACGAAGCCGAGCAGCATGAAGGAGGGTCACTAGTGAGGAGGCAGTGCTGCAAGCAAGGAGTGAAGGTTTCAACTTGGAAAGGAAGGCGGAAATAGGGGAAATGTGGCTTTTGGTAAGGGGGGTGCGGGGAGGTAGATATTTCTATGGAAGCCGGAAATTTGGAATCGCTTCAGCAAAAAAATGGCAAACACGGTCCCTTATTCAGAACCGTGTATGATATGTGAACATCACAAACGATTCAGATAGCTTAACCCATGTGTGATGAGTTTGAACGTCAAAAATTTTGGTTCGAATTTCCCTGGTTACAGTGGTCATCCACGTCATTGCATAATTTGGGTACACAAAGGAGACTACAACACACACACACTTCTTAATCGAGCAGGTTCAACAATTAAACAGAGCTAGCTGACCTAAACATTACTCTAACAAATTAAAGACCGACTCTCTTAATTAAACTAAACAAAGAGTACTACTATGGCTGGTGCTCGTCGATCTACGCCGCCGCCTCCATGCCAGGTCGCACACGACGGACTCCTAGGGAAGGGGCTCCATGGCATCCATCACACCATACTCGGCAAGCATCTCGCCATCCGCGTCTGCTAGGCGTGGGTGGCCATGATTTGGGCTTGGACAAGCGACGTCATCACAAGGTATGCGGCAGAGGAATGGACGGTTGCTCGAACACTGATACGTCCATTCCGCATCATGCTTTTATATCGATATTTATTGCACTATGGGCTGTTATTACACATTATGTCACAATACTTATGCCTATTATCTCTTATTTTACAAGGTTTACATGAAGAGGGAGAATGCCGACAACTGGGATTCTGGGCTGGAAAAGGAGCAAATATTAGAGACCTATTCTTCACAGCTCCAAAAGTCTTGAAACATCACGGAAGACATTTTCAGAATATATAAAAAATACTCAACGGAAGAGATTCACCACGGGGGCCACACCCTGCCCACGAGGGTGGAGGACGTGCCCTACCCCCTGGGCGCGCCCCCTACCTCGTGGGCCCCCTGGTGGCCCTCCGGTGGCCATCTTCTGCTATATGAAGTCTTTCGATGGGAAAAAAATAAGAAGCCATATTCTCAGATGAAACTCTACCGCCATGAGGCAGAACCTTGGCGGAACCAATCTAGGGCTCTGGCGGAGCTGTTCTGCCGGGGAAACTTCCCTCCCGAAGGGGGAAATCATCGCCATCATCATCATCAATTCTCCTCTCATCGGGAGAGGGCAATATCCAACAACATCTTCATCAGCACCATCTCCTCTCAAAACCATAGTTCATCTCTTGTATCCAATTCTTGTCTCCTAGTCCGGGATTGGTGCTAGTAGGTTGCTAGTAGTGTTAATTACTCCTTGTAGTTGATGCTAGTTGGTTTATTTGGTGGAAGATCATATGTTCAGATCGTATATGCATATTAATACCCCTCTGATTATGAACATGTTTATGCTTTGTGAGTAGTTACGTTTGTTCCGGAGGACATGGGAGAAGTCTTGCTATTAGTAGTCATGTGAATTTGGTATTCGTTCGATATTTTGATGAGATGTATGTTGTCTCTCCTCTAGTGGTGTTATGTGAACGTCGACTACATGACACTTCACCATTATTTGGGCCTAGAGGAAGGCATTGGGAAGTAATAAGTAGATGATGGGTTGCTAGAGTGACAGAACCTTAAACCCTGGTTTATGCGTTGCTTTGTAAGGGGCGGATTTGGATCCATATGTTTCATGCTATGGTTAGGTTTACCTTAATACTTTTTTTGTAGTTGCGGATGCTTGCAATAGAGGTTAATCATAAGTGGGATGCTTGTCCAAGTAAGGGTAGTACCCAAGCACCGGTCCACCCACATACCAAATTATCAAAGTACCAAACGCGAATCATATGAGCGTGATGAAAACTAGCTTGATGATATTCCCATGTGTCCTCGGGAACGCTTTTCTCCATATAAGAGTTTGTCCAGGCTTGTCCTTTGCTACAAAAAGGATTGAGCCACCTTGCTGCACTTTATTTACTTTTGTTACTTGTTGCTCGTTACAAATTATCTTATCACAAAACTATCTGTTACCACTTATTTCAGTACTTGCAGAGAATACCTTGCTGGAAACTGCTTATCATTTCCTTCTGCTCCTCATTGGGTTCGACACTCTTACTTATAGAAAGGACTATGATAGATCCCTATACTTGTGGGTCATCAAGTCTCTTTTTTGGCGCCATTTCCGGGGAGTGAAGCGCCTTTGGTAGGTGGAATTTGGTAAGGAAATATTTATATAGTATGCTGAAATTTACTGTCACTTGTTACTATGGAAAGTAATCCTCTGAGGGGCTTGTTCGGGGTATCTTCACCCCGACCAGTAGAGCAAAGTGTTGCTCCTCAACCTACTGAACCTACTGAAAATGAAGATGTCTGCTTTGAAATTCCTTCGGGTATGATAGAAAAACTGCTAGCTAATCCCTTTTTAGGAGATGGAACAAAACATCCTGATGAGCATCTAATATATGTGGATGAAGTTTGTGGATTATTTAAGCTTGCAGGTGTACCCAGAGATGTTGTTAAGAAGAAGGTATTCCCTTTATCTTTGAAGGGAGACGCATCGACATGGTATAGGGTATATGATGATATGGGGTCTTGGAATTACAAACGATTGAAATTGGAATTTCGTCAGAAGTTTTATCCAATGCATCTTGTTCATCGTGATCGCGATTATATATATAATTTTTGGCCTCGCGAAGGAGAAACCATCGCTCAAGCTTGGGGGAGGCTTAAATCAATGTTATATTCATGCCCCAATCATGAGCTCTCAAGAAAAATGATTATTCAAAAATTTTATGCTCGGCTTTCTGATAACAATCGCACCATGCTTGATACTTCTTGTGCTGGCTCTTTTATGATGAAGACTATTGAATTCAAATGGGATTTATTGGAAAGAACTAAACGCAACTCTGAAGATTGGGACCTCGAAAAAGGTAAGGAGTCAGGTATGACACCTAGTTTTGATTGTGTTAAACCTTTTATGGATACCGATGTTTTCCGTAAATTTAGCACTAAATATGGACTTGACTCTGAGATAGTTGCTTCTGTCTGTGAATCTTTTGCTAATTATGTTGATCTCCCCAAGGAGAAGTGGTTTAAATATCATCCTCCCATAGAAGTAAAAGTAGCTGCACCTATTAAAGTTGAAGAAAAGATTGTCACTTATAATGATCCTATTGTTCCTACTTCTTATGTTGAGAAACCACCTTTTCCTATTAGGATAAAGGATCATGCTAAAGCTTCAACTCTGGTTCGTAAAAGTAATATTAAAACTTATACACCTCATGAGCAAATTAAAGTTGAACCTGATATTGCTATTGTTCAAGATCTCTTGTCTGATAATATTGATGGGCATGTTATTTATTTTTGTGATGAAACTGCTAGAATTGCTAAACCTTGTGCTAAAGATAAACCTAGACCTGTGGTAGGCATGCCTGTTATTTCTGTTAAAATAGGAGATCATTGTTATCATGGTTTATGTGATATGGGTGCCAGTGCTAGTGCAATACCTATTAGCCTATATAGCGAAATTATGCATGATATTGCACCTGTTGAGTTAGAAGATATTGATGTCACAATTAAACATGCCAATAGAGATACTATTTCATCAATGGGAATTGTTAGAGATGTTGAAGTCTTGTGTGGGAAAACTAAATATCCTGCTGATTTTCTTGTTCTTGGTTCCCTACAAGATAGCTTTTGTCGCATTATATTTGGTAGACCCTTTCTAAACACTGTTAATGCTTCCATAGATTACAAAAGGGATGTTGTTACTATCGGTTTAGATGATATGACTCATGAATTTAATTTCTCTAAATTTAGTAGACAACACCGTGAAGAAGAATTACCTAGTAAGGATGAAATTATTGATCTTGCTTCTATTGTCATACCTCCTAATGATCCTTTAGGACAATATTTGCTAGACCATGAAAATGACATGTTTATGAATGGAAGAAGGGAAATAGATGAAGTATTCTTAAACAGGAACCTATTCTGAAAAACAATTTACCTGTTGAAATCCTAGGGGATTCTCCTCCACCCAAGGGTGATCCCGTGTTTGAGCTTAAACCGTTACCTGATACTCTTAAATATGCTTATCTTGATGAGAAAAAGATATATCCTGTTATTATTAGTGCTAACCTTTCAGAGCATGAGGAAGAGAGATTATTGAAAACTCTAAAGAAGCATCGTGCTGCTATTGGGTATACTCTTGATGATCTTAAGGGCATTAGTCCCACTCTATGTGAACATAAAATTAATTTGGAAGAAGATGCTAAACCAGTTCATGATCATCAACGACGGCTGAATCCTGAAATGAAAGAAGTGGTAAGAAAGGAAATACTAAAGCTCCTTGAGGCAGGTATAATCTATCCCGTTGCTGATAGTCAGTGGGTAAGTCCTGTCCATTGTTTCCCTAAGAAGGGAGGTATTATTGTCGTTCCTAATGATAAAGATGAATTGATTCCTCAAAGAATTATTACAGGTTATAGGATGGTAATTGATTTCTGCAAATTAAATAAGGAAACTAAAAAGGATCATTACCCCTTACCTTTTATACATCAAATGCTAGAAAGATTATCCAAACATACACAGTTTTTCTTTCTAGATGGTTATTCTGGTTTCTCTCAAATACCTGTGCCAGCCAAAGATCAATCAAAGACTACTTTTACTTGCCCTTTTGGTACTTTTGCTTATAGACGTATGCCTTTTGGTCTATGTAATGCACCTGCTACCTTTCAAAGATGCATGATGGCTATATTCTCTGACTTTTGTGAAAAGATTTGTGAGGTTTTCATGGACGATTTTTTCGTCTATGGATCTTCTTTTGATGATTGCTTGAGCAACCTTGATCGAGTTTTGCAGAGATGTGAAGAAACTAATCTTGCCTTGAATTGGGAAAAGTGCCACTTTATGGTTAATGAAGGTATTGTCTTGGGGCACAAAGTTTCTGAAAGAGGTATTGAGGTTGATAAAGCCAAGGTTGATGCTATTGAGAAGATGCCATGTCCCAAGGACATCAAAGGTATAAGAAGTTTCCTTGGTCATGCCGGATTTTATAGGAGGTTCATTAAGGACTTCTCAAAAACTTCTCGGCCTTTGACTAATTTATTACAAAAAGATATACCATTTGTTTTTTATGATGATTGTGTAGAAGCATTTGAAATACTTAAGAAAGCAGTGATCTCTGCACATATCATTCAGCCACCTAATTGGAATTTACCCTTTGAAATTATGTGTGATGCTAGTGATTATGCTGTAGGTGCTCTTCTAGGGAAAAGGGTTGATACAAAATTAAATATTATTAAATATGCTAGTAAAGCCCTAGACAATGCTCAAAGAAATTATGCTACCACTGAAAAAGAATTTTTAGCAGTTGTATTTGCTTGTGATAAGTTCAGACCTTATATTGTTGATTCTAAAGTAACTATTCACAATGATCATGCTGCTATTAATTATCTTATGGAAAATAAAGATGCTAAACCTAGACTTATTAGATGGGTTCTCTTGCTACAAGAATTTGACTTACATATTGTTGATAGAAAGGGAGCTGAGAACCCCGCTGCAGACAACTTGTCTAGGTTAGAAAATGTGCTTGATGACCCACTTCCTATTGATGATGGCTTTCCTGATGAGCAACTAAATGTCATAAATGCTTCTAATACTGCTCCATGGTATGCTGATTATGCTAATTACATTGTTGCTAAGTTTATACCACCTAGTTTCACATACCAGCAAAAGAAAAAGTTCTTCTATGATTTGAGGCATTAATTTTGGGATGACCCACATCTTTATAAAGAAGGAGTAGATGGTGTTATTAGACGTTGTGTAGCTGAGCATGAACAGGAACATATCCTACGCAAGTGTCACTTCGAAGCTTATGGAGGACACCATGCTAGAGATAGAACTTCACATAAGGTATTGCAATCTGGTTTTTATTGGCCTACTCTCTTCAAGGATGCCCGTAAGTTTGTCTTATCTTGTGATGAATGTCAAAGAATTGGTAATATTAGTAGACATCAAGAAATGCATATGAACTATTCCCTCATTATTGAACCATTTGATGTTTGGGGCTTTGACTATATGGGACCTTTTCCTTCCTCTAATGGATATACACATATTTTAGTTGCTGTTGATTACGTTACTAAGTGGGTAGAAGCTGTTGATCATAACACTTCTATTCAAATGCTTAAAGAAGTTATTTTTCCAAGATATTTAATGACTGATGGTGGTTCACATTTTATTCATGGTGCTTTCCGTAAAATGCTTGCTAAATATGATGTTAATCATAGAATTGCATCTCCTAATCACCCACAGTCTAGTGGTCAAGTAGAATTGAGTAATAGAGAGCTCAAATTAATTTTTGAAAAGACTGTTAATAGATCTATAAAAAATTGGTCCAAGAAACTTGATGATGCATTATGGGCCTATAGAACTGCATATAAAAATCCTATGGGTATGTCTTCGTATAAAATGGTTTATGGAAAAGCATGTCATTTACCTCTTGAACTAGAACACAAGGCATATTGGGCTATTAAAGAACTCAATTATGATTTTAAACTTGCCAGTGAGAAGAGGTTATTTGATATTAGCTCACTCGATAAATGGAGAACCCAAGCCTACGAAAATGCCAAGTTGTTTAAAGAAAAAGTTAAAAGATGGCACGATAAAAAGGATACAAAAGCGTGAGCTTAATGTAGGTGACTATGTATTGCTATACAACTCTCATTTAAGATTTTTTGCAGCAAAACTTCTCTCTAAATGGGAAGGTCCTTACGTTACCGAGGAGGTCTATCGTTCCGGTGCCATAAAAATCGACAACTTCGAAGGCACAAATCCGAAGGTGGTGAACGGTCAAAGAATCAAACATTATATCTCAGGTAATCCCATAAATGTTGAAACCAATGTTATTGAAACCGTAACCCCGGAGGAATACATAAGGGACACTTTTCGGAACTTTCCAGACCCTGAAAAGGAATAGGTATGTGGTACGGTAAGTAAACCGACTCCAAAACAGTTTCTAAGGCAATATTTCTCCGTTTTGGAATATTTAGAAAAATAGAAAAATAAGAAGCAGTCTGGGAAGGACACGAGGGCTCCACGAGGGTGGAGGGCGCGCCCCCTACGTCGTGGGCACCTCGTGTGCTCTCCGGACTGCGTGTTCCTATACGACACGTATTTTGGTCGGTAAAAAGTCATTATATAATCTCCCAGAGGTTTTGAATCCCGTATCACGCAAAAATCTCATGTCTTTGTTTCGAGCTGCTTTCTGTCAGGGTTGTCAAGGCCAGGCACTATGTCGTCTCCCTCCTCCTCCAACCATGAGGGCAACGATTCTTGGCTAATGAAGATAGAGCTGAAGAGAGAAGAACCCATGGAGATCAACAAGGATGAAGGGATCAAGAAGGCCATGGAGGACCAAGTTTCGGCAACAGAAGACACCCTTCAACTTGATCACAATCTCCTTACCCCAACAGAGAAAGAAGCTTTCAAGATGATTGAGTTAGCTCGTATACAAAATAAGTATCTCACACATGAAAATATTTTGTTGAAGGAGTGATGACCCACAAGTATAGGGGATCTATCGTAGTCCATTCGATAAGTAAGAGTGTCGAACCCAACGAGGAGCAGAAGGAAATGATAAGCGGTTTCCAGCAAGGTATTCTCTGCAAGTACCGAAATAAGTGGTAACAGATAGTTTTGTGATAAGATAATTTGTAATGAGCAACAAGTAACAAAAGTAAAGAAGGTGCAGCAGGATGGCCCAATCCTTTTTGTAGCAAAGGAAAAGCCTGAACAAACTCTTATATTATGTAAAGCGCTCCCGAGGACACATGGGAATATCGTCAAGCTAGTTTTCATCACGTTCATATGATTCGCGTTCGGTACTTTGATAATTTGGTATGTGGGTGGACCGGTGCTTGGGTACTGCCCTTACTTAGACAAGCATCCCACTTATGATTAACCTCTATTGCAAGCATCCGCAACTACAACAAAAGTATTAAGGTAAACCTAACCATAGCATGAAACATATGGATCCAAATCAGCCCCTTACGAAGCAACGCATAAACTAGGGTTTAAGCTTCTGTCACTCTAGCAACCCATCATCTACTTATTACTTCCCAATGCCTTCCCCTAGGCCCAAATAATGGTGAAGTGTCATGTAGTCGACGTTCACATAACACAACTAGAGGACATACAACATACATCTCATCAAAATATCGAAAGAATACCAAATTCACATGACTACTAATAGCAAGACTTCTCCCATGTCCTCAGGAACAGAAGTAACTACTCAGAAAGCATAAACATGTTCATAATCAGAGGGGTATTAATATGCATATAGGATATGAACATATGATCTTCCACCAATTAAACCAACTAGCATCAACTAAAAGGAGTAATTAACACTACTAGCAACATACTAGCACCAATACCGGACTTGGAGACAAGAATTGGATACAAGAGATGAACTAGGGTTTTGAGATGAGATGGTGCTGATGAAGACGTTGATGGAGATTGCCCTCTCCCGATGAGAGGAGCGTTGGTGATGATGATGGCGATGATTACCCCATCCGGGAGGGAAGTTTCCCCGGCAGAACAGCTCCGCCAGAGCCCTAGATCGGTACCGCCAAGGTTCCGCCTCGTGGCGGCGGAGTTTCGTCCGGAAAGATGGCTTATGATTTTTTCCCATCGAAAGACTCCATATAGTAGAAGATGGTCACCGAAGGGCCACCAAGGGGCCCACGAGGTAGGGGGCACGCCCTAGGGGGTAGGGCACACCCCCCACCCTCATGGGCAGGGTGTGGCCCGCCTGGTGAAGTACTTGCTCTCAGTATTTTTTATATATTTGGAAAACATCTTCCGTGAAATTTCAGGTCTTTTGGAGTTGTGCAGAATAAGTCTCTAATATTTGCTCCTTTTCCAACCCAGAATCCCAGCTGCCGGCATTCTCCCTCTTTATGTAAACCTTGTAAAATAAGAGAGAATAGGCATAAGTATTGTGACATAATGGGTAATAACAACCCATAATGCAATAAATATCAATATAAAAGCATGATGCAAAATGGACGTATCAAGGAGCATATCATCGCACTCAAGGGCATTTTCCGCAAGTTAGAGGACCTCCTACGCTCGATGTGCGACTATCCATCATCAACAACTCCACCTTCTTCACCAACAAAGGAGACATAATCACATGGGTATGGGCACTCCCCTTGGCAAACTGCCAAGCTTGGGGGAGTGCCCCGGTATCGTATCAGCATCACTTTTACCTTTACTATTTTTCTTAGTTCGAACCTTTTGGTAATATCTTGATCTAGTAGAATAAATGTTCTTAGTATGATCTAGTTGTGAGCTTTGCTTTATGATTCCTCTATGTAATCGAGTTTGTGAGCTATATATATAATAAAGATTAGTGTTGAGTCAAGGCTTGACTATTTTGCCATGATCCTAAGTGAATAAAAGAAAAGAGAAAGAAATAAAAAGAAACGAAGAGATCATGTGAGTCTTATGGAGAGTAATGAGCTCACATAGAAAAAGTATGATGAATAAAAGTTGTTGAGAGTTGACAAGCATAGTTTTGGTCATCTTTGCAATTAATAGGAAGTAATGAAGAAAGAGAGGTCTTCACATATAGATATACTATCTTGGACATCTTTTATGATTGTGAGCAGTCATTAAAATATGACATGCTAAAGAGTTGACGTTGGGCAAGGAAGACAACGTAATGGGTTTTGTTTTCTTACATCTGAGATAAATTATATTATCATGGATCATCCAACATGGTTGAGCTTGCCTTTCCCCTCATGCTAGCCAAATTCATCGCACCAAGTAAAGATACTACTTGTGCTTCCAAATACCCATAAACCGGTTTTGCCATGAGAGTCCACTATACCTACCTATGGATTCAGTAAGATCCTCTAAGTAAGTTGTCATCGGTGCAAGCAATAAAAATTCCTCTCTAAATATGTATGACTTATTAGTGTGGGAGAAAATAAGCTTTATACGATCGTGTGATATGGAAGAAATAAAAGCGACAGACTACATAATAAAGGTCCATATCACAAGTGGCAATATAAAGTGATGTTCTTTCGCATTAAGATTTTGTGCATCCAACCATAAAAGCGCACGACAACCTCTGCTTCCCTCTCCGAAGGGCCTGTCTTTTACTTTTATGTCCTACCTTGCATAAGAGTAATGGTGATCTTCACCCTTCCTTTTTACATTTATCCTTTGGCAAGCACAGTATATTGGAAAGATCTTGGTATATATGGCTAAATGGATGTGAGTTTTCATTAACTATTATTGTTGACATTACCCTTGAGGTAAAACGTTGGGAGGCAAAACTATAAGCCCCTATCTTTCGCTGTGTCCGATTAAATTCCATGCCCATAAGTATTGCGTGAGTGTCGGCAATTGTGAAAGACTATATGATAGTTGAGTATGTGGACTTGCTGAAAAGCTCTTATACATTGACTCTTTCCTATGTTATGATAAATTGCCCTCTCCCGATGAGAGGAGCGTTGGTGATGATGATGGCGATGATTTCCCCCTCCAGGAGGGAAGTTTCCTCAGCAGAACAGCTCTGCCAGAGCGCTAGATTGGTTCCACCAAGGTTCCGCCTCGTGGCGGCGGAGTTTCGTCCGAGAAGATGGCTTCTTATTTTTTTCCCATCGAAAGACTCCATATAGCAGAAGATGGTCACCGGAGGTCCACCAGGGGGCCCACGAGGTAGGGGGCGCGTGCGCCCCCTACCTCGTGGGCAGGGTGTGGCCCGCCTGGTGAAGTTCTTGCTCTCAGTATTTTTTATATATTTGGAAAACATCTTCCATGAAGTTTCAAGTCTTTTGGAGTTGTGCAGAATAGGTCTCTAATGTTTGCTCCTTTTCCAGCCCAGAATCCTAGCTGCCAGCATTCTCCCTCTTTATGTAAACCTTGTAAAATAAGAGAGAATATGCATAAGTATTGTGACATAATGTGTAATAACAGCCTATAATGCAATAAATATCGATATAAAATCATGATGTAAAATGGACGTATCAACTCCCCCAAGATTAGACCTCGCTTGTCCTCAAGCGAAAAGCCGAAATCAAAAAATATGTCCACATGTTTAGAGATATAGGTGTTGATAAAAATAAAATACGGACATGAGGGCATCATGATCATTCTTAGAACGACAACTTATATAATTCTTATCATATGATCTCTAATGCTAGAGTAAAAATTCAATCACAATATGAAGTTTGAATCGTAAACTTCATTGAAAACTAACAAACTACAATCTCAGTCATTGAAGCAATTGCAATTTATCATAACATAGGAAAGAGTCAATGTATAAGAGCTTTCAGCAAGTACACATACTCAACTATCATATAATCTTCACAATTGCTGACACTCACGCGGTACTTATGGGTATGGAGTTTTAATGTGACACAGAGAAAGATAGTGGCTTATAGTTTTGCCTCCCAACGTTTTACCTCAAGGGTAATGTCAACAGTAATAGTTCATGAAAACTCACATCCAATTAGCCATATATACCGGGATCTTTCCAACATATTGTGCTTGCCAAAGGATAAGGTGTAAAAGGAAGGGTGAAAATCACCATGACTCTTATGCAATGTAGGAGATAAAAGTAAAAGATAGGCCCTTCGCAGAGGGAAGCAGAGGTTGTCATGCGCTTTTATGGTTGGATGCACACAATCTTAATGTGAAAGAATGTCACTTTATATTGCCCCTTGTGATATGGACCTTTATTATGCAGTCTGTCGCTTTTATTACTTCCATATCACATGATCGTATAAAGCTTATTTCCTCCACACCAATCAATCATACATATTTAAAGAGCAATTTTTATTGCTTGCACCGATGACAACTTACTTGATGGATCTTACTCAATCCATATGTAGATATGGTGGACTCTTATGGCAATACTGGTTTGAGGGTGTTTGGAAGCACAAGTAGTATCTCTACTTTGTGCAATGAATTTGGCTAGCATGAGGGGGAAAGGCAAGCTCATCATGTTGGAAGATCCAAGACAATATAATTCATCTCAGATGTAAGAAAACATAACCCATTATGTTGTCTTCCTTGTCCAATGTCAACTCTTTAGCATGTCATATTTTAATGAGTGCTCACAATCATAAAAGATGTCCAAGATATATATTTATATGTGAAGACCTCTCTTTCTTTATTACTTCCTATTAATTGCAACGATGACCAAAACTGTGTTTGTCAACCCTCAACAACTTTCATTCATCATACTCTTTCTATGTGAGCTCATTACTCTCCATAAGTCTCACATGATCTTTTTTTTCTTTTTATTTCTTTCTCTTTTCTTTTATTCACTTAGGATCATGGCAAAATAATCAATCCCTTGACTCAACACTAATCTTTATTATATAGCTCACAGACTCGATTACATAGAAGGATAATAAAGCAAAACTCACAACTAGATCATACTAAGAACTTTTATTCTACTAGATCAAGATAATACCGAAAGGATCGAACTAAGAGAAACGGTAAAGATAAAAGTGATGGTGATACGATACCGGGGCACTCCCCCAAGCTTGGCAGTTGCCAAGTGGAGTGCCCATACCCATGTGATTAGGTCTCCTTTGTTGGTGAAGAAGGTGGAGTTGTTGATGATGGATAGTCGCACATCGAGTGTAGGAGGTCTTCTAACTTGCGGATAATGCCCTTGAGTGCGATGATATGCTCCTTCAACAAAATATTTTCACATGTGAGATACTTATTTTGTATACGAGCTAACTCGATCATCTTGAAAGCTTCGATCTCAATTGGGGTAAGAAGATTGTGATCAAGTTGAAAGATGTCTTCTGTTGCCGGAGCTTGGTCCTCTGTGGCCTTCTTGATCCCTTCATCCTTGTTGATCTCCATAGGTTCTTCTCTCTTCAACTCTATTTTCATTAGCCAAGCATCGTTTCCCTCATGGTTGGAGGAGGAGGGAGACGACATAGTGAGTGGCCTTGACAACCATGACAGAAAACAGCTCAAAACAAATACAGGAGATTTTTGTGTGATACGGGAGTCAAAACCCCTAGGAGATTATATAATGAATTTTTACCGACAAAAATACGTGTCATGTACGAAAACGGAGTCCGGAGAGCACACGAGGTGCCCACGAGGTAGGGGGGCACGCCTAGTAGGGTAGGGCACGCCCTCCACCCTCGTGGAGGCCTCGTGTCCTTCCCGGACTGCTTCTTATTTTTCTATTTTTCTGAATATTCCAAAACGGAGAAATATTGACTT
This sequence comes from Triticum urartu, assembly GCF_056163025.1. Taxonomy (NCBI): domain Eukaryota; kingdom Viridiplantae; phylum Streptophyta; class Magnoliopsida; order Poales; family Poaceae; genus Triticum; species Triticum urartu. The sequence continues at coordinate 247,104,175 of NC_141875.1, forward strand.
AAAAACTGTTTTGGAGTCGGTTTACTTAGCGTACCACATACCTATTCCTTTTTAGAGTCTGAAACGCTCCGGAAAGTGTCCCTTATGTATTCCTCTGGGGTTACGGTTTCAATAACATTGGTTTCAACATTTATGGGATTACCAGAGATATAGTGTTTGATTGTTTGACCGTTCACCACCTTCGGATTTGTGCCTTCGAAGTTGTTGATTTTTATGGCACCGGAACGGTAGACCTCCTCGATAATGTCGGGACCTTCCCATTTAGAGAGAAGTTTTCCTGCAAAAAATCTTAAATGAGAGTTGTATAGCAATACATAATCACCTACATTAAACTCATGATTTTGTATCCTTTTGTCATGCCATGTTTTAATTTTTTTTCTTTAAAAAACTTGGCATTTCCGTAGGCTTGGGTTCTCCATTCATCAAGTGAGCTAATATCAAATAACCTCTTCTCACCGGCAAGTTTAAAATCATAATTAAGTTCTTTAATAGCCCAATAAGCCTTGTGTTCTAGTTCGACAGGTAAGTGACATGCTTTTCCACTACTAGAAAAAGGGCTATAGATTGGATTGACACTAATGGCGCACCAGACAAGCGGTGCGCCATTAGTATGTACTAATGGCGCACCACCTTCTAATACGCCATTAGAGTTGAAACTACTATGGCGCACCTGGCCCAGGGTGCGCCATTAGTATCAAAAAAAAATTTGAACTAGTGCGCCTGTCCAAACATACTAATGGCGCATCCAGACACAGTGCGCCATTACTAGTTGTAACTAGTAATGGTGCACCTGTCGGAAAGTGCGCCACTAATGTTGTTTTTTTATTATATTTTTTATTCCTTTTTTTGCAAAACGACTAATGGCGCACTGTGGAACAGTGCGCCATTAGTATGTTTTTTTTTGCTCGAGCAGGAATCAAAAAAAATACTAATGGCGCACCAGGGTGAGGTGCGCCATTAGTATGGATGTACTTATGGCGCACCGAGGGGTGGTGCGCCATTAGTATTGTGCCGCCCCAATCAAATTTCCTCCCCGGCCCAAACCTATCCCCTCTCTCTCCCTCGCCCTCGCCCTCGATCCCCTTCCCCTCTCCTCTCCTGACGCCGCTGCCCCGCCGCCTCGACGCCGCCCCGACGCCGCCTCGCCGCCTCGATGCCCCGACGCCGCCTCGATGCCCCGACGCCTCCTCGATGCCTCGACGCCGCCCCGACGCCGCCTCGACGCCTCGACGCCGCTGCCCCGCCGCCTCGACGCCGCCCCGACGCCTCCGAGGAGCACGACCTGGCGCAGGCGCACGGCGTGCAGGACTACCCCACCCTCCTCTTCTTCATCGACGGCGTGCCCAGGGACTACTCCGGCGAGAGGACCAAGTGAGCAATTTCTGCAGATCCCCAATTCCCTCCCTATTCCCGCTCCGCAGCTGCTGAGAATTTTGTTTTTGCTTTGCTGCAGGGACGCCATTGTCGCTTGGATCGGCAAGAAGCTGGGCCCTGCGGTGCAGAACCTCACCGCCGTCGACGAGGCCGAGAAGATCATCACCGGCGACGACGTGGCCGTGCTCGCCTTCCTCGACCACCTCTCGGTATGCAATGCGCCTTCTCCAGTGGCAGCAAAGTCCAACAAACCCAAAATTGGTTCAGTTGCAAACCATGTTACCCACATTGACCCAAAGTTGGTTGAATTGCAAACCATGTGACCCAGATTGACCCAAGAATACAATGCTTGAATTGTGGCCAAACCGAGAACATGTGGCCATGTTACCCAAAATACAGTGCACCTAGTTTTCCCAATGCCTTTATTCTTCTGCTTGCTCACTACTAGATGAAATGTCAACCTGCATTTTCCATTTCCATGTTCTGAGAAAAAATCTAAGATGTGCTCGTATGTTTAGCTCTTGGTACGCAATGCACCTTCTCCAAGCACAACAAAGTCCAGCAACCCAACCTGCTTCAACTGCATCCATTACAAGCATAGTGTTCCTTTACAAGCATAGTAGAGCATAGTATGGATTCTAATGTTCAACTCTGACTAAACAGGTTCTGCAAACGGTCTTTTACTGCACTTGACTGAAGAAGTAGGTGTCTGCTATATCCTGCACTTGAGGTGAGTTGTGTTCTCAGGTTTACATTGCAATGGGCACTCTTCTTGTAAACACAAATTCAGATTTATATACTATATGCTGGCATGACTATTTTTATTAGGTAGGACAGTGCAGTAGTTGATGTATCTTGGGTTGATTATAAAGTTGCTTGGGTTTAATATTACCCAGCATGATGATGTATCAATGTAGCATTAGCATATGATCCAAGTGCTAGTACTGCTAGTAAATAGCTAATACAGTTAATGAAGAAGAAAAAAAACTGCTACTACTGCTAGTAAATAGCATCAGACTGAATGTCTTTTATATATGGTACTGCTAGTAAATAGCTTCTTCTATATACTAATTTGCATCAAAGTGTAGAACAAAGCATCAGACTGAATAACTAATAGTGGGTAATTAACCTAACTATTCATTTTTCCTTAGGTTAATATTAAAATGTCTAGTGTATATATATTTGAAAATGATTGCTGCTAGATGTTAATTTGCTGGTACTAGCTAGAATTTGGCACTGAAAAGCAAAAGCAAAAGCTAATTAACTGCTGGGTAATAGCACTGGTACTAGGTAGCTAAAATATGTGTTCTGAAACACTGAGAGCAGAAACACTTACTACATACATATGCTCAAGAAACACTTACTAACCAGAAAAGGTTTTGACTTGAAATGTTAATAGCACAGAGAGCACCACAAGTTAAACACCTCAATCTGTTAGTATTTGTCTACATTTTCTCACATTCTTCTTGTATCTGATCCAGTATTGCTTGTAGTGGTTTGTCCAAAATGTTGAATGATACTGCTTGGAGATGCATATATTGTTTCACCTCTTCACATGCCAATGTATTTTCCATGTTGTGATGTGAAGACAAACTCGCTACTCGTAGTCTCGAGACTTGTAATATAATGTTCTATCTTTGTTCGGTCTTTTCAATTCGGAGACTAATATGATGAATTGTATTCGGAGACTAATATGATGAATTGTATTCAGAGACTAATCTTCTATTGTATTCGATGAATCTGTTGTTGATGTGTGCTGTCTATATTTTGTCCAATTATACATTTTGTAACCTGTGCAAAAAACAGAAAATAAAAAAATAAAAAAACCTAATATTCATACTAATGGCGCATCACATCACAGTGCGCCATTAGTATGCCAAAGGATACTAATGGCGCATCATTAAACAGTGCGCCATTAGTATGCCGGAGTTACTAATGGCGCATCTTGTTGTTGTGCGCCAATAGTATGCCAAAGCACCTGGGTATACATGGCCCCCTGGGAGGCATACTAATGGCGCACTGTTGTATATACTAATGGCGCATCTGAGGTCCGCCATTAGTATACCAGATACTAATGGCGCACCACTGGTGCGCCATTAGTAAAATATACTAATGGCGTGGCACTAATGGCGCACCATTAATGCGCCATTAATGGCCAAATTAGGTGCGCCATTAGTAGGCCTTTTCCTAGTAGTGTTCCATAAACCATTTTATACGGAGACATACCCATAGGATTTTTATATGCAGTTCTATAGGCCCGTAATGCATCATCATGTTTCTTGGACCAATTCTTTCTGGACCTATTAACAGTCTTTTGCAAAATTAATTTGAGTTCTCTATTACTCAATTCTACTTGACCACTAGACTGAGGGTGATAAGGAGATGCAATTCTATGATTAACATCATATTTAGCAAGCATTTTACGGAAAGCACCATGAATAAAATGTGAACCACCATCAGTCATTAAATATCTAGGGACTCCAAATCTTGGAAAAATAACTTCTTTAAGCATTTTAATAGAAGTGTTATGATCAGCACTACTAGTTGGAATAGCTTCTACCCACTTAGTAACATAATCAACAGCAACTAAAATATGTGTATACCAATTAGAGGAAGGAAAAGGTCCCATATAGTCAAAGCCCCAAACATCAAATGGTTCAATAACAAGTGAATAATTCATAGGCATTTCTTGACGTCTACTAATATTACCAATTCTTTGACATTCATCACAAGATAAGACAAACTTACGGGCATCCTTGAAGAGAGTAGGCCAATAAAAACCAGATTGCAGTACCTTATGTGTAGTTCTATCTCCAGCATGGTGTCCTCCATAAGCTTCGGAGTGACACTTGTGTAGGATATGTTCCTATTCATGCTCAGGTACACAACGTATAATAACACCATCTACTCCTTCTTTATAAAGATGTGGGTCATCCGAAAAGTAATGCCTCAAATCATAGAAGAACTTTTTCTTTTGCTGGTATGTGAAACTAGGTGGTATAAACTTAGCAACAATGTAATTAGCATAATTAGCATACCATGGAGCAGTATGAGAAGCATTTATGACATTTAATTGCTCATCAGGAAAGCTATCATCAATAGGTAGTGGGTCATCAAGCACATTTTCTAACCTAGACAAGTTGTCTGCAACGGGGTTCTCAGCTCCTTTTCTATCAACAATATGCAAGTCAAATTCTTGTAGCAAGACAACCCATCTAATAAGTCTAGGTTTAGCATCTTTCTTTTCCATAAGATATTTAATAGCAGCATGATCAGTGTGAATAGTTACTTTAGAATAAACAATATAAGGTCTTAACTTATCACAAGCAAATACAACTGCTAAGAATTCTTTTTTAGTAGTTGCATAATTTCTTTGAGCATTGTCTAGAGTTTTACTAGCATATTGAATAACATTTAGTTTCTTATCAACTCTTTGTCCTAGAACAGCTCCTACAACATAATCACTAGCATCACACATAATTTCAAAGGGTAAATTCCAATCAGGTGGCTGAACAATAGGTGCAGAGATCAATGCTTTCTTAAGTATTTCAAATGCTTCTACACAATCATCATCAAAGACAAATTGTATATATTTTTGTAATAAATTAATCAGAGGCCGATAGATTTTTGAGAAGTCCTTAATGAACCTCCTATAAAAACCGGCATGACCAAGGAAACTTCTTATACCTTTGATGTCCTTGGGACATGGCATCTTTTCAATAGCATCAACCTTGGCTTTATCAACTTCAATACCTCTTTCAGAAACTTTATGCCCCAAGAAAATACCTTCATTAACCATAAAGTGGCACTTTTCCCAATTCAAGACAAGATTAGTTTCTTCACATCTCTGCAAAACTCGATCAAGGTTGCTCAAGCAATCATCAAAAGAAGATCCATAGACGGAAAATTCATCCACGAAAACCTCACAAATCTTTTCACAAAAGTCGGAGAATATAGCCATCATGCATCTTTGAAAGGTAGCAGGTGCATTACATAAACCAAAAGGCATATGTCTATAAGCAAAAGTACCAAAAAGGCATGTAAAAGTAGTCTGTGATTGATCTTTGGCTGACACAGGTATTTGAGAGAAACCGGAATAACCATCTAGAAACCAAAAATGTGTATGTTTGGACAATCTTTCTAGCATTTGATCGATAAAAGGTAAGTGGTAATGATCCTTTTTAGTAGCCTTATTTAATTTCCGGAAATCAATTACCATCCTATAACCTGTAATAATTCTTTGAGGAATCAATTCATCTTTATCATTTGGAACGACGGTAATACCTCCCTTCTTAGGGACACAATGGACAGGACTTACCAGTGACTATCAGCAACGGGATAGATTATACCTGCCTCAAGGAGCTTTAGTATCTCCTTTCTTACCACTTCTTTCATTTTAGGATTCAGTCGACGTTGATGATCATGAACTGGTTTAGCATCTTCTTCCAAATTAATTTTATGTTGACATAGAGTGGGACTAATGCCCTTAAGATCATCAAGAGTATACCCAATAGCAGCACGGTGCTTCTTCAGAGTTTTCAATAATCTCTCTTCCTCATGCTCTGAAAGGTTAGCACTAATAATAATAGGGTATATCTTTTTCTCATCAAGATAAGAATTTTTAAGAGTATCAGGTAACGGTTTAAGCTCAAACATGGGATCACCCTTGGGTGGAGGAGGATCCCCTAGGATTTCAACAGGTAAATTGTTTTTTAGAATAGGTTCCTATTTAAAGAATACTTCATCTAATTCCCTTCTTTCATTCATAAACATATCATTTTCGTGGTCTAGCAGGTATTGTTCCAAAGCATCACTAGGAGGTACGGCAATAGAAGCAAGACCAATAATTCCATCCTTACTAGGTAATTCTTCTTCACGGTGTCATCTACTAAATTTAGAAAAATTAAATTCATGAGTCATATCATCTAAACCGATAGTAACAACATCTCTTTTGCAATCTATGGTAGCATTAACAGTATTTAAGAAGGGTCTACCAAATATAATGGGACAAAAGCTATCTTGTGGGGAACCAAGAACAAGAAATTCAGCAGGATAATTAGTTTTCCCACACAAGACTTCAACATCTCTAACAATTCCCATTGGTGAAATAGTATCTCTATTGGCAAGTTTAATTGTGACATCAATTTCATCTAACTCAACGGGTGCAATATCATGCATAATTTCTCTATAAAGGCTAATAGGTATTGCACTAGCACTAGCACCCATATCACATAAGCCATGATAACAATGATCTCATTTTAACAGAAATAACAGGCATGCCTACCACAGGTCTAGGTTTATCTTTATCACAAGGTTTTGCAATTCTAGCAGTTTCATCATAGAAATGAATAACATGCCCATCAATATTATCAGACAAGAGATCTTTAACAATAGCAATATTAGGTTCAACTTTAACTTGCTCAGGATGTGTATATGTTTTAATATTGCTTTTACAAACTACAGTTGAAGCTTTAGCATGATCCTTTATCCTAACATGGAAAGGTGGTTTCTCAACATAAGAAGTAGGAACAATAGGATCATTATAAGTGATAGTCTTTTCTTCAACTTTAATAGGTACAGCTACTTTTACTTCTATGGGAGGATGATATTTAAACCACTTCTCCTTGGGGAGATCAACATAGGCAGCAAAAGATTCACAGAAAGAAACTACTATCTCAGAGTCAAGTCCATATTTAGTGCTAAATTTAAGAAAAATATCGGTATCCATAAAAGATTTAACACAATCAAAACTAGGTGTCATACCTGACTCCATACCATTGTCAAGGTCCCAATCTTCAGAGTTGCGTTTAATTCTTTCCAATAAATCCCATTTGAATTCAATAGTCATCATCATAAAAGAGCCAGCACAAGAAGTATCAAGCATGGTGCGATTGTTACCAGAAAGCCGAGCATAATTTTTTTGAATAATCATTTCTCTTGAGAGCTCATGATTGGGGCATGAATATAACATTGATTTAAGCCTCCCCCAAGCTTGAGCGATGCTTTCTTCTTCGCGAGGCCAAAAATTATATATGTAATTGCGATCACGATGAACAAGATGCATAGGATAAAACTTCTGATGAAATTCTAATTTCAATCGTTTGTAATTCCAAGACCTCATATCATCACATAGCCTATACCGTGCCGATGCATCTCCCCTCAAAGATAAGGGGAATACCTTCTTCTTAACAACATCTCCGGGTACACCTGCAAGCTTAAATAATCCATAAACTTCATCCACATGTATCAGATGTTCATTAGGATGTTTTGTTCCATCTCCTAAAAAAGGATTAGCTAGCAGTTTTTCTATCATACCCGAAGGAACTTCAAAGCAAGCATTTTCATTTTCATATTCATTTTCAGTAGGTTCAGTAGGTTGAGGAGAAACTCTTTGCTCTACTGGTCGGGGTGAAGATACCCCGAATAAGCCCCTCAGAGGATTACTTTCCATGGTAATAAGTGACAGTAAATTTCAGCACACTATATAAATTTTTCCTTACCAAATTCCACCTACCAAAGGCGCTTCACTCCCCGGCAATGGTGCCAGAAAAGAGTGTTGATGACCCACAAGTATAGGGGATCTATCGTAGTCCTTTCGATAAGTAAGAGTGTCAAACCCAACAAGGAGCAGAAGGAAATGATAAACGGTTTCCAGCAAGGTATTATCTACAAGTACTAAAATAAGTGGTAACAGATAGTTTTGTGATAAGATAATTTGTAACGAGCAACAAGTAACAAAAGTAAATAAGGTGCAGCAAGATGGCCCAATCCTTTTTGTAGCAAAGGACAAGCCTGGACAAACTCTTATATAGAGAAAAGCGCTCCCGAGGACACATGGGAATATCATCAAGCTAGTTTTCATCACGCTCATATGATTCGCGTTCGGTACTTTGATAATTTGGTATGTGGGTGGACCGGTGCTTGGGTACTGCCCTTACTTGGACAAGCATCCCTCTTATGATTAACCTCTATTGCAAGCATCCGCAACTACAACAAAAGTATTAAGGTAAACCTAACCATAGCATGAAACATATGGATCCAAATCAGCCCCTTACGAAGCAACGAATAAACTAGGGTTTAAGCTTCTGTCACTCTAGCAACACATCATCTACTTATTACTTTCCAATGCTGTACCAACCGCAACACCTTTCCATTTTTACCCTTGTCTATGTTGCCACCTGTCGGTGACCCCTTGAGCATATAAAAGGAGGCCCATGCGCAACGTAGAGGGGAGCAGAAGCGGTGGTCCGGGTGGACCCCGCTCCAGTTGCCGCAGCAGCGTGAGGTGCTCCCACAGCAACAGTGCTTGCCGCGGTGGAGCGTGTCGCGCGGCGCGGCGACTGTTCACTTGCCCGCCGCCCCGCTACGTCCCCGGCCTTGCGGAGACGCCTTCTTGGTGGGGATGGAGGCTCTGCTTGCGGCGAGCTGCCTGAAGATGAGGAGGAAGAGGAGTTGATCTCCAGCGAGCCGCTCGTATCCTTGGTGGGCTCGCTCGACTCGACGTCATGCCCGGCAAGCTCTTTCTCGCCGACGCGCTACTCTCGCTCGGCACGGCTTGCCGCCTCTGGTGCCTCTGCCTCCTCCATGGTGAATCCAAATTCGCCCACAGGGAACATGCCGGTGCAGGCACCTTAGCCGCGAGCGCTGAGTGCGGGACGTCAGAAGCCTGCTGGCGGTGCCGCTACCGACAAGAAACCTTGTCGTAACTAGTCGCAGCTCACTTAAGTTGTTGAGCGGACTCGAAACAAAGTAAGGGCGCAACTAGCTATGAGTTGGTTCCTCCGCGCACAGGTTTTCCATACAAAGTTCGGTCGTTCAAGGGAGATAACTTAAAAATTTAAACAATCTGATTGCTCAAACTTTGGCAACTTAGCTTTTCTGTTGTTTGCTTCCCGGTAAGGCGAAACTTTCTTGAACGACGCCTGGTCCATACCATTATCTTCTCCTTTCCCCCCCGGCAAACTTTTGGGCGAGGGAACCTTCCTTTCCTTGACAAAAAAGAAAGAGGAGAAAATAAAGATATGGAGCCTTACTGCTCGTTGTTGCTTACCGGGGGTAGGTGCTGCACAAAGTGTCAGATAACACATGCAAAAAATAGAAAGCATGATATTGACAAGGTGTGCGGAGCACATGAGCTTTATGCACGGGTTCTGCGCCCGACTTTGTACAAAGGATTACATGCAACAGCGGCAAGACTTGTACAAAAGGTGGTTGCCGGAACGGGTTCCGGCAACCGCGCCTTACGGGTAAAACTTACGAAGATGCCCAATGTTCCAGGAGTTGCTCACCAGAATGGCATCTTCGGTCCCAAGGCGGACAGCGCCAGGCCTAGTGACTCGTTTCACCCGGTAAGGGCCTTCCCACTTCGGCGTCAACTTGTTGGAATTCTTGGCGGACTGAACACGCCGAAGAACAAGGTCGCCTTCCTCGATACTTCTGGTGTTAACTTTGCGGCTATGGTAGCGGCGCAAAGCTTGCTGGTAGCGAGCAGCTCGTACAGCAGCCTGAAGACGGCCTTCCTCAAGGAGTAGCGCGTCATCTTGTCGCAGCTGCTCTTGCTCAAGCTCATCATAAGCGAGCACTCGAGGGGACCCGTATACGAGTTCCGTGGGGAGAACTGCCTCTGCTCCATAGACTAGAGCGAAAGGTGTCTGGCCAGTGGCTTGATTTGGCGTCGTCCTAATCGACCAAAGAACCACCGGCAGCTCCTCGATCCAGTTTCTTCCGCACTTGTGCAGCCTGTCGAAAGTCCTGGTCTTGAGCCCATGCAGCACTTCAGCATTTGCCCTCTCCGCTTGACCGTTGCTTCTCGGGTGAGCAACAGAAGCGAAGCAGACATTGGCGCCAAGATCTTGGACGTACTGCATGAAGGTGCGGCTCGTGAATTGCGTACCATTGTCGGTGATTATCCTGTTAGGGACCCCGAAGTGGCAAACAATCGACCTGAAGAACTTGACTGCTGACTGTGCTGTCACCTTCCTCACTGCTTCCACTTCCGGCCACTTTGTGAACTTGTCGATTGCAACGTACAAGTACTCAAAGCCCCCGACTGCTCGGGGAAAGGGGCCGAGGATGTCGAGCCCCAGACCGAAAATGGCCAGGATAAAGGGATCGTCTGGAGAGCTTGAGCTGGTTGGTGTATCTGCTTGGAATGGAACTGGCACGCTTCACACTTGGTTACTTGTGCAGTTGCATCCTGGAGGGCTGTCGGCCAAAAGAAACCTTGCCGGAATGCTTTGCCGGCAAGTGCTCTTGCGCCAATGTGGTGACCACATATGCCTCCATGTATCTCTGCCAACAACTTTTGTCCGTCTTCCTGGTGAATACACTTCAATTTCACACCGTTGAGTCTTCTTCTGTACAGTGTGCTGTCGACAAACTGGTACATACTTGACTGCCGGGGCAGCATCTTCTTCTTCCTGTTGTTCCGCCGCCGGTTTTTCTTTGCTGGGGCAGCATCCTCGCTGTCAGATCCTCCTGCTCCTGTATTCTCTCCGGGGAGTTTCCTCCCTTCCTCAGCACGTGCACACTTGTCGGCCAGGGCATACAGCTCACTGACGTCTCTGGCCTTGCACATCGCCATCTCCTCTCGCATCCTGCGGTTATGCACGTTCTGATGGAACGCACTAATGACCGCGGCAGGGTGGACATCTGGGATGTTGTGCTGTACACGGTTGAATCTCTGAATGTACTTGTGCAGGGGCTCTCCTTCCTTCTGGGCGAGCAGATGAAGGTCACTCTCTTGGCCATGAGGTTTGTGGCCGCCTATAAAGGCACCGACAAACTGATGGCATAGGTCTGCCCAGGAGGATATGGAGTTGTCTGGCAAGTGCATGAGCCAGGACCCGACGTTGGGCTTGAGCACCAGCGGGAAGTAGTTGGCAAGGATCTTGTCGTCCCGCCCCCCGGCAGCCTGCACCGCGATGGTGTAGATGCTGAGGAACTCCGACGGATGCGACTTGCCGTCGTACTTCTCTAGTACGTTTGGCTTGAAATTCTTCGTGCTGGGCCACTGGACTTGCCGCAGCTCACGAGTAAACGCAGGGCAACCTACCGCGTACGGCAAGCCGCCTGGTTCCCCTGGCGCATGCATGTCGACAGAGGGCCCAGCGCGCTGGTCCTATTGATGTCGCGCTTCTCTTCGGGGCTCGATGCGAGTACGAGCGTCTTCTTGCTGTCGTTCGTGAAGAACTTGGCGCTGATCGTGACGAGCTCGTGGATCTGATGACGCGGTGGAGTCGCTGTCGAGGTGGATCCGGCGAGTCGGCGATCTTGGCCTTCGGGGCGGAGAGTGCACAGTGGTTGCACCCCCACCGGTGTTGTTGCCACCGGCTCGTGCCTGGCTGACTTGCCACGGCTGCGACGTGCTCGGCTGCCGTTGAGTGTCGCCGTTGGCAAAGCCGATGAGACTCCGAATGGTGGCCCTCTAGTCGTCGACCTTGTCTGCCATTGGAGGGTAGTCCAGGAGCAGCTGAGCTCGCGCCAAAGCTTCTGCTCTAGTGGCGGGTGGCGGTGGCGAGCGGTGCGAGGAACGGGATATGCTCGGACTTCTAACTATGTTAGAAGGAGCAGTACCCCGTCCAGGCGACCGTGCCTCGCTCGTGCCAGCATGTTGGCGTGCATGCTGGTCTTGAGCACTCCGAGATCCACAAGCTCGATCTTGGTCCAGCAAACGCATGGTACCGTGAGTACCATGCCGCTGCCGGTCCTGCGCCTCCTGAGATGGGCGCGGTGCATGTACGGACGCCGAGGTCTTGGTGTGCGCCCGGTCGTTGTGGCAGCCAGCTATGCCGCCGATGGGCAGCGCAGCCTTGTCCTTGGACCTGGCAGCACCGTGAGCTCCCTCGTCGACGCCCGTTCTTCCGCCGGCGTCTGCCCCATCAGCCGTTTGCTCCGGCGGTGGTGGGTTCGGCGCGGACGGAGCAGCCGCTTCCGAAGCCTTCTTCTTCGGCGGCATGTCGATGAAGATGATGAAGATCTAGCTCGTGTGAACGCCGGATCTGGTTCACACAACCTCGACACCCCTACCTGGCGCGCCAAAGATGTCGGGGGACTAATCCACGAGCACCTATGGGACCGGCGGACCGAGTCCCTTTCGGTTCGGCGGGGGCGAGGGTCGCACGAAGAGCGGATCGAGGCGAAGCACACGAGCAGTTTACCCAGGTTCGGGCCGCACGGATGCGTAAAACCCTACTCCTGCTTTGTGGTTTGTATTGAGTTCTTGCTCGGGAGCGCGGAGTGCTACAGTACACCCCAGCAGCTAACGAGACCGAGCGCGAGTGTTCTCTCTTCTTCTCCCCTCTACGTTGCGCATGGGCCTCCTTTTATATGCTCAAGGGGTCACCGACAGGTGGCAACATAGACAAGGGTATAAATGGAAAGGTGTTGTGGTTGGTACAGCTACCTGCTACAGTGTATCATACCTAACCCTGACGGCAGGGGACAAGGGCATTAAATGCCCATCTGCGTCGCCTAAATAGTGAAAAAGGAACCGTCAGGGACGCCACCGCTCGCCACGATGGCAATCTTGTCAGCGCCGCTTGCCACCGCGCACCGCTGGATGCACAGCCTCCCGCCACGTACGCCTGGAAGGGTCCCAGAGCGACACCTTGGTGGATGTGCTGGAGCACGGACACAGAGTGATGGCTTGCCGCGGCAAGCGCCTTGCCGCGGTCGTTGTCTTGTCGCGTCCAGGAGCTTGTCGCTCACCGGGCCTTGCCGGGACGCGTGGCGCGTCTTGGCAAGTTCCTTGAGATTCCTTGGTTGGCCTTCCCGGCAAGCTCCTCTTGTCGGGGTCTTGTCTCCTTGGCTTGGATACTTTGTCCTTGAATGGCTCCAAAGGAACCACGGAGGACCTTAGTGGTAACCCGGCAAGCCTTGCCGCGGGATGCTGCGACTGCCCGTGCACAAGTTCGGGATACTAGGGTACCCCTACTCTAGTACACCGACAAATGCCTTCCTCTAGGCCCAAATAATGGTGAAGTTTCATGTAGTCGACGTTCACATAACACCACTAGACGAGAGACAACATACATCTCATCAAAATATCGAATGAATACCAAATTCACATGACTACTAATAGCAAGGCTTCTCCCATGTCCTCAGGAACAAAAGTAGCTACTCATAAATCATAAACATGTTCATAATCAGAGGGGTATTAATATGCATATAGGATCTGAACATATGATCTTCCACCAATTAGACCAACTAGCATCAACTACAAGGACTAATTAACACTACTAGCAACCTACTAGCACCAATCCCGGACTTGGAAACAAGAATTGGATACAAGAGATGAAATATGGTTTTGAGATGAGATGGTGCTGATGAAGATGTTGATGGAGATTGCCCTCTCCCGATGAGAGGAGCGTTGGTGATGACGGTGGCGATGATTTCCCCCTCCGGGAGGGAAATTTCCCCGGCAGAACAGCTCCGCCAGAGCCCTAGATTGGTTCCGCCAAGGTTCCGCCTCGTGGCGGCAGAGTTTCGTCCGAGAAGATGGCTTATGATTTTTTCCCATCGAAAGACTCCATATAGCAGAAGATGGTCTCCGGAGGGCCACCAGGGAGCCCACGAGGTAGGGGGCGTGCCCTGGGGGGTAGGGTGCGCCCCCCACCCTCGTGGGCAGGGTGTGGCCCGCTTGGTGAAGTTCTTGCTCTCAGTATTTTTTATATATTTGGAAAACATCTTCCGTGAAGTTTCAGGTCTTTTAGAGTTGTGCAGAATAAGTCTCTAATATTTGCTCCTATTCCAGCCCAGAATCCCAGCTACCGGCATTCTCCCTCTTTATGTAAACCTTGTAAAATAAGAGAGAATAGGCATAAGTATTGTGACATAGTGTGTAATAACAGCCCATAATGCAATAAATATCGATATAAAAGCATGATGCAAAATGGACGTATCAAGGAGCATATCATCGCACTCAAGGGCATTATCCGCAAGTTAGAAGTCCTCCTACGCTCGATGTGTGACTATCCATCATCAACAACTCCACCTTCTTCACCAACAAAGGAGACATAATCACATGGGTATGGGCACTCCCCTTGGCAAACTGCCAACCTTGGGGGAGTGCCCCGGTATCGTATCACCATCACTTTTAGGGCCAGTTCTTTTCGGCGATTCTCCTAGAATCGCCCCCTCCCCAGCTTCTCCCAGAATCGTCACTCCATATTTTTTTTTACAATCCTATCTAGTTAAGGTCTAATTAGGTAGGATTGTAAAAAACATATGGATTGGTGATTCTGGGAGAAGCTGGGAAGGGGGGCGATTCTGGTAGAATCGCCCAAAAGAACTGGCCCTTACCTTTACCGTTTTTCTTAGTTTGATCCTTTTGGTAATATCTTGATCTAGTAGAATAAAAGTTCTTAGTATGATCTAGTTGTGAGCTTTGCTTTATGATTCCTCTATGTAATCGAGTCTGTGAGCTACATATATAATAAAGATTAGTGTTGAGTCAAGGGCTTGACTATTTTGCCATGATCCTAAGTGAATAAAAGAGAAGAGAAAGAAATAAAAATAAACAAAGAGATCATGTGAGTCTTATGGAGAGTAATGAGCTCACATAGAAAAAGTATGATGAATCAAAGTTGTTGAGAGTTGACAAGCATAGTTTTGGTCATCGTTGCAATTAATAGAAGTAATAAAGAAAGAGAGGTCTTCACATATAGATATACTATCTTGGACATCTTTTATGATTGTGAGCACTCATTAAAATATGACATGCTAAAGAGTTGACGTTGGGAAAGGAAGACAACGTAATGGGTTATGTTTTCTTACATCTGAGATAAATTATATTGTCATGGATCATCCAACCTGGTTGAGCTTGCCTTTTCCCCTCATGCTAGCCAAATTCATCGCACCAAGTAGAGATACTACTTGTGCTTCCAAATACCCTAAAACCAGTTTTGCATGAGAGTCCACTATACCTACCTATGGATTGAGTAAGATCCTCTAAGTAAGTTGTCATCGGTGCAAGCAATAAAAATTGCTCTCTAAATATGTATGACTTATTAGTGTGGGAGAAAATAAGCTTTATATGATCATGTGATATGGAAGAAATAAAAGCGACAGACTTCATAATAAAGGTCCATATCAAAAGTGGCAATATAAAGTGACATTCTTTCGCATTAAGATTTTGTGCATCCAACCATAAAAGCGCACGACAACCTCTTCTTCCCTCTGTGAAGGGCCTGTCTTTTACTTTTATCTCCTACCTTGCATAAGAGTCATGGTGATCTTCACCCTTCCTTTTTATATTTTGTCCTTTGGCAAGCACAGTATGTTGGAAAGATTCTGGTATGTATGGCTAATTGGATGTGAGTTTTCATTAACTATTATTGTTGACATTACCCTTGAGGTAAAACGTTGGGAGGCAAAACTATAAGCCCCTATATTTCGCTGTGTCCGATTAAAATTCCATACCCATAAGTATTGCGTGAGTGTCAGCAATTGTGAAAGACTATATGATAGTTGAGTATGTGGACTTGCTGAAAATCTCTTATACATTGACTCTTTCCTATGTTATGATAAATTGCAATTGCTCCAATGACTGAGATTATAGTTTGTTAGTTTTCAATAAAGTTTATGATTCATACTTGAAATTTTGGTTGAATTATTACTCTAGCATAAGAAGTTATGTGACAAGAATTATGTAAGTTGTTGTTCTAAGAATGAGCATGATGCCCTCATGTCCGTATTTTATTTTTATCGACACCTCTATCTCTAAACATGTGGACATATTTTTCGATTTCGGCTTTCGCTTGAGGACAAGCGAGGTCTAAGCTTGGGGGAGTTGATACGTCCATTTTGCATCATGCTTTTATATCGATATTTATTGCATTATGGGCTGTTATTACACATTATGTCACAATACTTATGCCTATTCTCTCTTATTTTACAAGGATTGCATAAAGAGGGATAATGCCGGCAGCTGGGATTCTGGGCTGGAAAAGGAGAAAATATTAGAGACCTATTCTGCACAGCTCCAAAAGTCCTGAAACTTCACAGAAGACGTTTTTAGAATATATAAAAAATACACAGCAGAAGAAATTCACCAGGGGGGGCACACCCTGCCCACGAGGGTGGGGAGCGCGCCCCCTACCTCGTGGGCCCCTAGTGGCCCTCCGGTGGCCATCTTCTGCTATATGAAGTCTTTAGATGGGAAAAAATAAGAAGCCATCTTCTCGGACGAAACTCCGCCGCCATGAGGCGGAACCTTGGCGGAACCAATCTAGGGCTCTGGCGGAGCTGTTCTGCCAGGGAAACTTCCCTCCCGGAGGGGGAAATCATCGCCATCGTCATCACCAATGCTCCTCTCATCAGGAGAGGGCAATCTCCATCAACATCTTCATCAGCACCATCTCCTCTCAAAACCCTAGTTAATCTCTTGTATCCAATTCTTGTCTCCAAGTCCGGGATTGGTGCTAGTAGGTTGCTCGTAGTGTTAATTACTCCTTGTAGTTGATGCTAGTTGGTTTATTTGGTGGAAGATCATATGTTCAGATCCTATATGCATATTAATACCCCTTTGATTATGAACATGTTTATGCTTTGTGAGTAGTTACGTTTGTTCCGGAGGACAATGGAGAAGTCTTGCTATTAGTAGTCATGTGAATTTGGTATTCGTTCGATATTTTGATGAGATATATGTTGTCTCTCCTCTAGTGGTGTTATGTGTACATCGACTACATGACACTTCACCATTATTTGGGCCTAGAGGAAGGCATTGGGAAGTAATAAGTAGATGATGGGTTGCTAGAGTGACAGAAGCTTAAACCCTAGTTTATGCGTTGCTTCGTAAGGGGTTGATTTGGATCCATATGTTTCATGCTATGGTTAGGTTTACCTTAATACTTTTGTTGTAGTTGCGGATGCTTGCAATAAAGGTTAATCATAAGTGGGATGCTTGTCCAAGTAAGGGTAGTACCCAAGCACTGGTCCACCCACATACCAAATTATCAAAGTACCGAATGTGAATCATATGAGCGTGATGAAAACTAGCTTGATGATATTCCCATGTGTCCTCGGGAGCGCTTTTCTCTATATAAGAGTTTTTCCAGGCTTGTCCTTTGCTACAAAAAGGATTGGGCCACCTTGCTGCACTTTATTTACTTTTGTTACTTGTTGCTCATTACAAATTATCTTATCACAAAACTATCTGTTACCACTTATTTCATTACTTGCAGAGAATACCTTGTTGGAAACCGCTTATCATTTCCTTCTGCTCCTCATTGGGTTCGACACTCTTACTTATCAAAAGGACTACGATAGATCCCCTATACTTGTGGGTCATCAAACACTCACGGCGATTGCCAACTCTTCGGCCGTGGGTTGCCCACCGTTGTTGGAGAAGCTTCATTCGATTTGTGCGGTGACTGCAATGAGATGGGCGTGCGCGGCCTCAACATGGTCGTGGGCAGCCTCCATCAGGGCTAAGGCTGCTGCTGCGGAACGGACAGCTACTGTGCTGCTCTCGCCAGTTGCTATCCCCAAGGCAGATATTGTTGCTGCCACCTGAGAAGCAACAGTGGCCGTTTGGGCTGCCTTGCCCGCCCGTTCGCAGATTGCGACCACGCGCATGCACCTTGTTAGCACGTGCATGGCAGTTGCGGCCACGCTCTCGCCGGAGTGGGCCACCGAAGTTGCCCTCACGACGCGGGTCCACGCCCCCATCTTTCACTAGCAACAATTGAACGGTGAAATGATATTTGGGGAGCGAGGTAGTGTGCTTGACACGCCGACTATGGACTATAGCCGACACACCTTCTCGCGTAAGCCATAGGCATACTATACGGTTGGTGATAATAAACTGTGTGGAATCTACTTGATTTTTCATCTTGATTTGAATTACATAATGGGGTCACAGCGGCAGTGGACGGTGTTTGAATTGCTTGACATTTTATCTGAAGTGAACATGCAACTATATGTGTCTCGTGAAAGAATTGGAATTATTTAGGGTTCATTTGGACATTTTATACATTAAATTGATTTTCTAGCCATTTCAGGTGCACAATTCAAAATTAAACTACATGCACATGCTCTGGCGTAACAACATGGGTTGTAAAATCATATATGTGTCCATGGGTTTATGCTTATATCCCATGCAAGAAATGGGGATGAATTTCGAACACCACAGCACCGTGGCTCTTCGGCCAACGTCGACGTACTACTTTTGTAATTCTAGTAAATCCAAAAGTCATCCGAAATTCATGAAACTTGGCATGCTATCATGGAGCGGCATCAACGTGTTGTGGTAAAAATTTTGTCCCATTTGGGGCAGGTTTGGGTATAAGCTTCTCATAAACCAGAGCTTCTCACAACAAGTGTGATGGTTTCGGTATAGAATGTTTCACCTTTCTGGACGAAAGGATATCCGTAGCCTCTTCTCGATTTCAATTTTTTTTCCTAGTGTCAACATAGAACAACAAGAGTGTTGTGTCAATTTTTCGGATTTTTCGGGGTTCGCTTGGACTTTTTTATATATCAACTGAGCTTTCTATGCATTCATGTGCATAATTTAAATTTGAACTACAGGCACATGCTCTAATGTATACACTGGTATGCGTCGGTGCTATACGAATGGTTTTTAACCCCTTTCCGCAATGGCATTTGGAACCGTCACCTAGTGAGTGTGGGCGATAGGGGGGTCCTTCCCACACAACCCAGAAACTGTTGGGGATATGCCCTCCTGGCACACACGCTCGGTAAAATCAGGTCATGTGCAACCGGCGAGCGCTCAAATATGGAAATACATATAGTAGAGCTAAAAATACAATTATACAGGCGAAATTGTTTAAGGTCGCAAGTACATCCCACAAAGTCAGTCCCTGCTAAACGCTTCCATTCGTATGTACATCCCACACAGTCACTCCAAGGAAAATGTTTCCGTTCATAGGTACATCACACACAATTTCTCCCGTTAAATCGTTTGCGTTATTGAATGTATCACACATGGTCCATGGAAGAAACTGTGTGTCAAAGGATGTCCATCACACACAGTTTTTATGTGGTAATTGTTTGTGCAAGGTGGCCTAACGCAAACAATTTTCAAGAGATAGTCGTGTGTGATTGTTCATTGATCCAACACGGTTTATTCCTAGAAAGTGTGTGTGTTGCCGGAGGTCATCGCCCGCGGTATTTTTTTCCAAAATCGTTTGCAATAGCAAAACCCAATTAGCAGCCTAATTTGCCATTAGTGGATAATTGCCCTATTATAGCAATCAATTTATTAATCTAATTGACATTCATATTAAGCACATAATATATTTCATTTCCATATTAAGGAAGCAGAATTTCATAATTGAGATACATCATAGTACAACATGATATAGCTTCAGCACTCAGCTACCCCATTATACAACTGCACCAACACCAAGTTTCACATGCAACATGTAGAACCTTTCGAAATTAGCATCATAGACGGTATATAGACTGATGCATATCATCTGGAAAACTGCTGAAGCGGAAGGCGAATATTGATCCTTCATTCATGTTGAAGGTCTTTGCAACTTTAGTCTAGTGCCTGTGGATGATTGATCGTCCGTCCATCGTCCTCTTCAGTAACACTTCAATATTGAACCGTGGGTGTTGTATGAAAACCTTCCTCGCCTCCTGACCATAGAGGTGGTTTGAGAGGTAATCATCAATGAACTGCTTTGGAAAGGCCTGAAAACAAGGATGTGCATAAATATCTTCTCTATATTGGAAATGGGGCAAAGGAATAAAAAAAGGCAAGGTATAATAGTTAGTACCATCTTGTAGTGAACTGATGTTGTCTTCATTGTGCAGAAAAAGATCCTGTTGTTTTTTGTCGTTAATTTCTTTATCCTAACAATCTTTCTGAGTTTCTTGATTTGACTGATATTCATGGACAACTCATTTCCCCATATGCAAAAGGGTCGAACAGTGGGTCAAAACCTCTGACAGTAGGACTTACATGTGCAAGACCAAATTGTTAAAAACCTAAATATTAGAATGGTTCCTGCAATTGCACAATAATGTGCTATTGGACAACGGACCATGCACATGCTAACCTCGATTGTAAACCTCAGTGCTTCCATTTGTTTCCATACAACACATATAAGGTAGTTAGTCATCAGGTTTAGTAAGGGTTCGTATGCTATCAGTAAAATATGTTGATGAAAAATAGGCACATTGTAGATTCATCAGATTAATTCAAGCCACATGGAAAACCCATTTATCCAAACCATGCATGATTAAGAACTAGGAAATATAGCACTTGTATATGTTTCTCATGTGTTAAGTGCAGCCAAATTCGATTTATTCCTCACATGCACAACAATACAAAATTCTACCCACGACAATTGGACATCGCATTGCAGAATTGAACCAAGCAGTTAACTAAGCACCACAACAAATGAACCAAACATTAACTGAGCACCACATCGCACAACATAACATACTCCTAATAGAAGATGAGACAGTTAACCAAAAAGTTAACTACAGCCAATTGTAGCAATTGTATTTGTTTCTCGTGTATTTACTACAGCCAAATTCAATTTATTACTCACATGGTATACAATAACATAATGCACCCACAACTATTCAACATCGCATTGCAGAATTTAACCAAACAATTAACTAAACACCACAATACAGATGAACCAAACGTTAACTAAGCACCACATTGCACAATGTACAACCAAACCAAGCATGCTTGACAACTTGGAAATATAGAAATTCTATTCGTTTCTCATATATTTTGTAAAGTTAAATTCGATTTATTTCTCACATGGAAGAAAATACAAAATTGCAGCCTGAAGAATTGAACATCACATTTGCAGAATTGAACCAAACAGTTAACTGAAGATGACAACTAATTAACAAAACAGTTAATAAATAAGCACCACACTGCACGACTGATGACCCACAAGTATAGGGGATCAATTGTAGCTCTTTTCGATAAGTAAGAGTGTTGAACCCAACGAGGAGCAGAAGGAAATGACAAGTAGTTTTCAGTAAGGTAATGTCTGCAAGTGCTGAAATTGTAAGTAACAGAGTAGTTTGATAGCAAGATAATTTGTAATAAGCAAGTAACGGTAGTAGTAACAAAAGTGCAGCAAGATAGCTCAATCGTTTTAAGGCAAAGGACCGGCTAAAACGGTCTCTTATGATAAGCAAAGCATTCTTGAGGGTACACAGGAATTTCATCTAGTCACTTTCATCATGTTAGTTTGATTTGTGTTCGCTACTTTGATAATTTGATATGTGGGTGGACCGGTGCTTAGGTGATGTTCTTACTTGAACAAACCTCCTACTTATGATTAACCCTCCCACAAGCATCCGCAAATACAAGAAAAGTATAAATAATAAATTCTAACCATAACATTAAACTTTTGGATCCAATCGGTCCCTTACGAAATAGCGCATAAACTAGGGTTTAAGATTCTGTCACTCTCGCAACACACCATCTAATTTCTACTCCACAATGCATTCCCTTAGGCCCAAATATGGTGAAGTGTCATGTAGTCGACGTTCACATGACACCACTAAGGGAATAACAACATACATACTATCAAAGTATCAAACACATATCAAGTTCACATGATTTCTCCCGTGACCTCAAGAACAAAACTAACTACTCACAAATGATAAATATGTTCATTATCATAGGAGTATTAAATAGCATAATGGGTCTGAACATGTAATCTTCCACCAAATAAACCATATAGTAATCAACTACAAGATGTAATCAACACTACTAGTCACCCACAAGCACCAATCTATAGTTCCGATAACAAGATTGAACACAAGATATGAACTAGGGTTTGAGAGGAGATGGTGATGTTGTAGATGTTGATGGAGATTGCCCTCCCTAAGATGGGAGAGTTGTTCGTGATGATGATGACAATGATTTCCCCCTCCGGGAGGGAAGTTCCCCCGGCGGAATCGCTCCGTCAGAGGGAAAAAGTGCTCCTGCCCAAGTTCCGCCTCGAGGCGGCGGTGCTTCGTCCTAAAAGTCTCCTCCTTATTTTTTTTCTAGGTGAAAATGACTTATATACCAAAAGATGGGCACCGGAGGTGGGCTGAGGAGGCCACAACCCACCAGGGCCCGCCTGGGGGGGGGGGGCTGGCGCGCCCAGGTGCGTTTGTGCCCACTTGGTGGCCCCCCTCTGGTGTTTATTGGCTCCAGTATTCCTTAAATAATCCATAAAAAACTCCATGAAGTTTCATCTCATTTGGAGTTGTGCAGAATAAGTGGCCTGGCGTAGCTTTTCCAGGTCCAGATTTCTAGCTGCCGGAATGCTTCCTATTGGTGTGTTCGTTGCAAATTATGAGAGAAAAGGAATTAGAATTACTCCAAAAATCATTATTATGGATAAAAACATTATAAATAACAGTAAGAAAACATGATGCAAAATAGACGTATCAACTCCCCGAAGCTTAGACCTCGCTTGTCCTCAAGCGAAAACCGAAATCGGAAAACATGTCCACATGCTTTGAGAGAGAGGTGTCGATAAAAACAAAATACGGACATAGAAGCATCATGTTGATTATTATAATAGCAAAAAAATTAAACATAGGACTTCTATCATAGAACTTTTATCATATACTTCTCATGAATAAGTAATAGTTCATCACACAATCGAAGTATAAAGAAAAAACTCTATTAGAAACCGACAAACTATGTTCTCAATCAACTTTGCAACTACAATTCATCATATTTTTTAGGAATGTCGGCATCCTAGGAACGGGGGTACCCAGAATTGCCTACCTGTGGCCCAGGGCATGGCTCCACAATCGTCCTGGTACGGCCCATCTTCATCAGCAACCACTCAAAACCCTCGCAAGGTGTCAAGCCTCGTGAGGTGGATCACACCAAGACCACCCCAGGGGCGGCCTCGCTCGGCCGCGTGACGTGTGCCATGACGACCGAAGCCAGGCGGGTGCCAGCGGGTGTAGAGTGCTAGTTTCCTATTTTTTGCTAAGGAAGCAGGCACAGGTGAGGAGTCCCAAGGCATCAGGAAAAGGTTTCCATATCGGTGCAACAAGACCAAGACCAGCGGGACGGCAGGACGGAGGTCACCGCGGAGCCCACGAGGGCATCACCACCCGAGCCTTTGGCAGGCGAAGACCACCTTTTGTCAGGATAATTTGTACTAGTTGTCTCCCTTCAAAACAGGCCGTTGTGGGATCCCTTCCCTCCTAACATTTGGGAAGAGGACCAGGGCCTCTATAAATAGGGCTAGCCAGCACCATAGCAAGGGGATCGGACATTTGGACCATCCTCTAACACACCAGCTCATCGAGCTCAAGAACACCTCTCCTCAGGAGGTTGTTCATCCATTGTACTGATTCATCCACAGCCCACTAGGCAATCCACCACACCACACTGGAGTAGGGTATAACACCACAACGGTGGCCCGAACAATTATAAACCCTCGTGTCTCTTGTTCCTTGGGTTCGGTGAGCTAGGCCTTGAGATCGTTGCGAGAGCAAGCTAGGGAGAGGTCTTCGTGCGCACCCCAGAGTTCGAACCTCAAGGGTTTGCCGGAACCCACAATCCGACATTTGGCGCGCCAGGTAGGTGTAACGCCCTTGATGCGGCTATATCTCCCACGTGTCGAAGCATGACTTAGAGGCATAACCGCATTGAAAGCAATGTCGCAAGTGAGGTAATATTCACACAACCCATGTAATACATAAGGGAAAAAGATACATAGTTGGCTTACAATCGCCACTTCACACAATTACATGAATAAAACATTACATCAATCAGATACAATCAAGGCCCGACTACGGAGCCAAAATAAAAGAAGAACCCCAAATACGACACGGTCCCCAATCGACCCCAACTGGGCTCCACTACTGATCAACTAGAACGAAACAACACAATGGACAAGATCTTCATTGAGTTCCTCCTGAGCTTGGTTGCGTCATCTGCACGGACTCATCGACACCTGCAAGCTGGTTTTGGAAGTATCTGTGAGCCACGGGGACTCAGCAATCTCGCACCCTCGCAATCAAGACTATTTAAGCTTATGGGTAAGGTAAAAGGGTGAGGTGGAGCTGCAGCAAGCGACTAGCATATATGGTGGCTAACATACGCAAGTGAGAGTGAGAAGAGAAGGCAAAGCACGGTTGATAAAAGTATGATCAAGAAGTGATCCTAAAACAACCTACGTCAAGCATAACTCCAACACCGTGTTCACTTCCCGGACTCCGCCGGAAATAGACCATCACGATTACATACGCGGTTGATGCATTTTAATTAAGGTCAACTTCAGGTTTTCTACAACCGGACATTAACAAATTCCCATCTGCCCATAACCGCGGGCATGGCTTTCGAAAGTTCAAAACCCTGCAGGGGAGTCCCAACTTAGCCCATGACAAGATCTCACGGTCAACGAAGGAATAGACCTCCTCCCGAGACATTCCGATCAGACTCGGTATCCCGGTTCTACAAGACATCCTCGACAATGGTAAAACAAGTCCAGCAAAACCACCCGATGCGCCGACATCCCGATAGGAGCTGCACATATCTCGTTCTCAGGGCAACACCGAATAAGCAATCCGTACAACTAAAACCAGCCCTCGAGTTTCCCCGAGGTGGCGCTGCAAGGGGCTCTAGTTTGGACCAACGCTTAGACAAGCACTGGCCCGGGGGGGTTTAAAATAAAGATGACCCTTGGGCTGGCCTAGCCCAAGGGAAAAAGAGGCTAGGTGGCAAATGGTAAAACCAATGTTGGGCCTTGCTGGAGGAGTTTTATTCAAAGCGAACTGTCAAGGGGTTCCCATTATAACCCAACCGCGTAAGGAACGCAAAATCCGGGAACATAACACCGATATGACGGAAATTAGGGCGGCAAGAGTGGAACAAAACACCAGGCATAAGGCCGAGCCTTCCACCCTTTACCAAGTATATAGATGCATTAATTAAAT
Organism: Triticum urartu; assembly: GCF_056163025.1. Taxonomy (NCBI): domain Eukaryota; kingdom Viridiplantae; phylum Streptophyta; class Magnoliopsida; order Poales; family Poaceae; genus Triticum; species Triticum urartu. The sequence goes on from NC_141875.1 coordinate 247,129,450, forward strand.
AAGATATAATGTGATATCCCAACAAGTAAACATGTTCCAACAAGGAACAACATCTCCATGTTCCAACAAGGAACAAACTTCAATCTTCACCTGCAACTAACAACGCTATAAGAGGGGCTGAGCAAAGCGGTAACATAGCCAATCAATGGTTTGCTAGGACAAGGTGGGTTAGAGGCTTGGCTCAACAATTCGGGAGGCATGATAAGCAAGTGGTAGGTATCGCAACATAGGCATAGCAAAAGGGCGAGCATCTAGCAAGCAAAGATAGAAGTGATTTCGAGGGTATGATCATCTTGCCTGAAATCCCGCAAGGAAGAAGAACGAGTCCATGAAGAAGACAAACGGACGTAGATGAACGTGTCCTCACAAACACGACGTTACCGGAACCAACCCGAAGAAGCAAACACCGGAAAGAAGCACACAACATAGTAAACAACCAACACATGAGCATGGTATGATATGCGAGATGCGGTATGCGATGCATATGAATGATTTGACAAGGAATGATTGAACCTGGCCTCAACCTGGAAATCCAAGTGTGCCACTGGAAAGGTGAGAAGAAATCTCTTGAAAATGATATAAAGATCACCGGAATCGGAGTTACGGTTTGGAAATGGCAAGCGATTCAAATATGAGACCGGTCTGTGATATACAGCAAGTAGCCAACTAAATGCAACAAGATGAACATGCTACAGCACTCAAACATGGCAACAAAATACATGGCAGGGATCCATTCATGATGCTTGACAAAAGATGAACACTGAGCTACGGCCAATTCATCCATTAACAGGTTCAAACAAGCATGGCAAAAATGCAATTGGTAAATGGATCTCAGACTTAGTGAAATTAACACTTGTCTGGAATTTCAGATCAGGTAGCACACTTTGGAGCATGAAAACTATATGCTACAGGACCTGAACATGGAAAAGTAAAGCATGGCATGGAGCTACTCAAAGATCTTAACAAAAGTCCCTTAGTGACCTTGAGCCAAAAGGGATCAGAAAATACAATTGCAAGCATGTGAACATGGCAAAAACATAATCAGATCACAGGCTTAGTGAAAACTGGAGCATGCCAAAAACATAATCATATCAAGTAGGCATGTTTACGAGCTCAATGCACTCACTACAGAGTAAGTCATGACAATCTAAGCATACAGTCATCAAGAATACACAAAATACAAGCTAGACATGGCAAGAACAATAGCATAGCATGCATGGATCAACAACAACATCCTCGGCAAAATCGCTAACAAGTAGACAATCTGCCCAGATTTACGAAATAGCAAAAGTAGAGCTTGATTGACTCAAGCTAGGTTGCTCCATAATTGCAAACAAAGACATGGATGGATATAGCACTACAAGATTAACAAATCATCCTTACTGATCATCTTCAAAAGAGGAACGGATCACTAGGAAACAACATGAACATATGGCATAATGAGATAAACAGACCAAGGACTTGGTGGAAATGCTAAGTCCCTGAAATTAGCATTAACAAGTGCACCACTTTGCAAGCTTGTGCTAGTCACCACACATATCACAAAAATACATGGATGGCACCACTGGAAAGATGGCAAAATCTATAACAAAACATATGTAGAGCTCATGGGCATAACATGCACACAATAATCATGGCAAAAATGACAAATATCTAAATGGAGCAGCAGATCTGACAATTATCTCAACTAGCATACTTCTAACAGCATTTCGGGCATCAAGATGAGCTCAAATGAAAATGATGCAATGAGATGAAATGATTTACTCTCGGAGACAAACAGTTTGATATGCTATATGTCCAAAACGGAGCTACGGATGCGGAGTTACGATGCTATGAACATGTGCATTTGAAACATGGGAAACTCAGGGAAACGTGGGAAACGTGGAAATATAGACCTCTCCCAGATCTAGGGTTCGCACGGAATCCAAGGCGCGGATGGAGTTCGCCGGAGCACGACCGGAGACAGCGACGACGGTGGCCGGAAGACGCGGGATCTCGCCGGAGATGGCAGATCCGGGCCGGATCTCGCCGGATCCGGCCGGATCCCGGCGCGGGGCGGCAGCCTGGGAACGCGGGAGGCGGCCGGCGTGGTCGGTGAGCGGCGCGGCGCCCGTCGCCGGTGATGGCCGGAGTTGGATGGCAGCGGCGGCGTAGTCCGGCCGGGCGGCGCAGCGACCGGTTGATGATGACGGGGCAGCGGGGATCGAGCGCGGCGCGGGGAGGCGAGAGCCTCGGGCGGCGGCGGCGCACCGGGCCAGGGGAGGCGGACCTGGGCCTCCCGGGCCCGCGTGGGAGAGGCGGCACGTCAGGCCAGGTGGCGGCGCGGGGTTGGATGAGGGAGCTGCGGCGATGATGTGGCGAGCCTCCATTGGACGGAGGGACGTGGCGGTGGCGGTGGCGGGTTTGTCTGGCCGGGTCCGGACATGTCCGGCGCGGCGCGAGGGAAATTTAGGGTTAGAGGAAGGGGAAGACCCGGGATTTTTCGTGGGGGGTTCTTTATATAGGGGTAGAAGGAGCTAGGAGAGTCCAAATGAGGTGCGGTTTTCGGCCACGCGATCGTGATCGAACGACCGAGATGATGGAGGAGGTTTAGGTGGGTTTTGGGCCAAATTGGAGGGGTGTTGGGCTGCAACATGCATGAGGCCTTTTCGGTCCCTCGGTTAACCGTTGGAGTATCAAACGAAGTCCAAATGGCATGAAACTTGACAGGCGGTCTACCGGTAGTAAACCAAGGCCGCTTGGCAAGACTCGGTCCAATCCGGAAATGTTTGACCCCCACACATGAAAAGAAGGTAGAAATGACCACCGGAGGAGATAGGAGTGCCGGAATGCAAAACGGACAGCGGGGAAAATGCTCGGATGCATGAGACGAACATGTATGCAAATGAAATGCACATGATGACATGATATGCAATGCATGACACGCAAGCAATGACAAGGCAACAACAACGAATCACTGGAGGACACCTGGCACATTGGTCTCGGGGCGTTACATAGGGGTGCGTTGAAGCCTTTCTTTCATTGATCCATGATCCATTGCTCCACCACATCCATGGCTGACACTCACCGAGCTTGTGCTGAGCGTCGAGCCGCCCTCGCTACCCGCATCGCCCAGACGGCGCCCGTTGGCGGACCTCCCGGCCGTTCTCCATCACCCGCTACAAACGCCGCCACCGCCCGGGCAGCAAACGAGTAGCTAGCTTCATGGTTGCACCCCTCCGTGCGGCGGGACGGACGTACCGCCACCCCGTCGTTGACTCCGGACGGCTTGTCGCGCGCCCACGGACGCGCAGTCCGCTCTGCTCATGGCACACGAGCTCCTACGTTACTGCCCGGTCGACGACCTCTATGACGAGTGGCTGGACGGCATCGCCAAGCTCATCAGCGCTGCCAGGGGTTCTCCCGCACCATCCCTCTCGCTGCCTCGCCCACCTCGAGCTGCGGGCGATGTAGCTTACGGAGCGCCTCCGCCGCCTCCGCATCAAGACGGCGCCCTCGCACCAAGACGCTTCGTCCCGCTGCATGACCCGCCACACCAGGCACCTGCGCATGAAGAGGGAAGCTGCCAAGAAGTTCCGAGGCCACAAGAAAATGCTCCTCCGCTCCCAACACCACTACGTCGAGACCGCGTGCCACCTGTGGCAGCGGCGTATATATATCAGGATCAGTCTCCGCCTCCGCGACGGGCTCCGGTGACCATAGCAGGCTGTCGCGCCTTCACTCCCGAGCTGCGCAGTGTTGTCTGGCCGGGCAAGTTCAAGCCAGACCTGCATCCGTGCTAATACGGCACCCCCGACACAGCGGAGTTCTTCCAACTCTATGACCTGAGCATAGAGGTAGCCAACCGAGATGAGAAGGTCATGGAGAACTGGTTTCCCATGGCCCTCAAGGATGGCGTGTGCTCGTGGCTCCTGAACTTGCCTGCGGGGTCGATCTCCTCCAGGGGCGAGATGTGCGAGCACTTCATCGCCAACTTCTAGGGCACTTGCGACCACCCGCCGGCCGCAGGCGACCTGCGGCGCATCAAGCAACAACCAGGGGAAACCCCGCAGAAGTACATCCAGCGCTTCAACAACGTCTGCCTCAATATCCCCAAGGTGACAGACGAGGCCATCATCTCCATGTTCTCCGATGGCATCAACGACGTCAAGATGGAGGAGCTCGCCATCCACGGGGAGTTATGCACGGCCCTAGAGATGTTCAATATGGCGACCAAGTGCGCAGGGGCAGAGGAAGGGCGCATTTCCCACCTCGTGCTCCAAGCTGTTAACCAGGAGGAGAAGAAAGCAAAGATCAAGGACGTGAAGCCCAAGGGAGCTGCCGTGCTCGCGGCGGAGCTAGAGATGAAGCGCGGCCGTGAACACCCCGAATCATCCAAGGCCAACCGTCTATTCTGCGCCTTCCACAATGTTCATAGCCACAACACCAGCGACAGTCAAGAGCTCAGAGCCATCCGAGATGGGCGCTTTGGTCGGCGCCCCGAGCACAATGACCGAGGCTACGACCGAGGAGGAGGAAAAAGTGGAGGACGCTGGGATGACCGCGGCTCCTGCCAGGAGTGCTGTGACCGGCCACGTGAGGACCGCTGGCAGGACCAGCCTCTCGAGGGCGCCTGGAGGGACCAGCCTCATGAGGACCGCCCCCAGGGCAACACCGGCCACCCTTCGTTGCCGCCCCCACCAAGAAGGAACGACGACCACCATCAAGACGAGGGGGCTGGGGGCTTCTAGGAGCCATGCGCCATCGTGTGTATCTTGGGTGATGCTCAAGCCCCAGCCTCTTAGCGTGTCTTCAAGCAGTTTGCTCCCAAGGTCAATGCGTCCCTTCCCAGGCTCGAGGCCACGTGCCCGATCAGGTGGTCCAAGTGCGCCATCACCTTTAGCTTGTCAGACCAGCTCAAGTGTGCGGCGACCGCCGGTGCCCTCCCGATGCTCTGCTCGCCCGTCATCGGCAACGTTCAAGTCACCAAGACCCTCATCGACGGCGGCGCAGGGCTCAGTGTCCTGTCCGTCTAGACATTCGACAGCCCCCAGGTGCGATACAATCAGCTACAGCCTACCAAACCTTTATCAGGAGTGACCGACGGCTCCACCACCCCGATAGGGCAGGTCCGCCTCCTTGTCACCTTCGGCTAGCGTGAAAACTACCACACTGAGCTCATCGACTTCGACGTCGCCCACATCCGCCTGTCGTGCAACGCCATCCTTGGGTATCCAGCCTTGGCCAAGTTTATGGCAGTGACCCACCACGGCTACAATGTCCTCAAGATGCCAGGGAGCGACAGCATCATCATGGTCCCCTGTGAAGAAGGAGATGCGGTGTGCTCCCTCGAGCGCGCTTTCCAAGCTGGAGCGGTCGAAGACCCCGACAACGAAGGCACCCCGCACCCTCCTGATGCCCACCCCAAGAAGAAGAAGCAGCTGCTCTGCCAAGGACCTCAGGAGGGCAGCGTCTCCGGTGGCACCACCTCAGGACCTGTGCCCATAGATGGGGTGCCCCCTTCCCTCGCATAGGAAGGCGCCCCCGGCGCCCTCCTCAGGCTGGGCTCGGGGGCTCTCTTTTGGAGGGCCTCAGACCTAGCCAATGTCCTGAGGAAGGCGCTTGGGCACCATGTGGAGGCGTGCTTCGCTGCACATTTCCCCCAAGAGGGAACGAGGCGTGGAGAGCCTAGTGCTCAGGAGTTCATCACCAAGGCGATCAAGGAGCTTCAGTAGGCAAGGATCATCCATGGCGACCGCCGCCCACCACTTGGCACAGCTCCCCATCCTGGCGAGGACGGAGGCTACATGTCTGTGTCGACATTCCAGGGCTCAACATGGACGCATCTTAGGGATGTTTTTGGCCTTCACGCATTGGACGGTGCTAGGGTCCCCCTCACAACTACGTTCGCATGCCTTTCAGCCTGCCGAACGCGGCTGTCACCTTCCAGCACCACCTGTGGAGCATTCTGGCATCTCATGAGGCCAGGCATCACGATGTCCTGGCGGAGGTCACGACAGTTCTTCAGGAGCCACCTGGGCCTGCGGAGCCTCCTGAGGCTCAGGACCCTGGCGGCTTGTGAGGAGCAACTTCTCCTGCACGCATCTTCAGCTACCTCGACACCACTCCAGCTACGGTATTAGGTGACTCTTTCCAGTTCATTCAGTTAGCGGCGCCCTTCGGGCAACATTATCCCCAAGTTGCATGTGCATGTCCCTGCGGCGTGTATCCTTTCGCATCTTTAGCTTACTTTGTTGGGAGCGCCTCACGGGCTGCATCATCCCCATGCCACTCGAGTCCATCCCAATGGCATGTATCTTTCTTGCATCTACTTGAACTAATTTGCCTCCTCTCATAAATTGCTCTATAATCATTACTCACATGGCGCTTGCTCATCGCGGCCTCCTGCACTACTAATCGGTCACCTGCTCACCCCGCAACGAGAGACTCACATGCTGGCACGACGATTGTGCTTGGGTCCGTCCCTGCAATGCTGATAAACCCATGTGATCGAGATCTGGCTCGCGGCCCACTATGCGCATGTCACCTCACCAGATCCGTAGTGCCTTTATCTTTTCACGGAAGGAGCAATGGCAGGACGGTAAGCACGGCTACGGGCTACTCTCTCTCCTTGCACTAATCTGCAGGAACCTCTGGAGCGTAGCTACAGGTGGTCCCTCCAGCTGCTTCCTTTCATGCTTTTTGCTTGGGCGTTAAAGGGAGGGCTCCTGAGCATCATGCCTCAGGAGCTCTTACTGACTCTCCAGCCCTCACCCCCTGGCACGACATCGTGACCTGGCATACCAGCGACGACTGAGCTCGCTCGAGGGTCGGGACCCGAGGACGCAGAGCACTTAGGAGAGTGTGAAGCGTGGGAGCTGTCATGGACACAACCTGGCAGCATCGCCATGAGTGGCGCATGAACCGGACGCCACACAAGGAACCGACCCAGGATCGCTAAGATAAGTGACGTATCCAAGGCAGCCTAGCTCGTGACTTAGGATTTTCGGCTCCTGCAGCCTTGCTCCGGCAATGCCGCCTTCCATTTCTACCTTTAGGGAGCTGCTTGCACGCCAAGGGGGGCTTCTTGAGCATCGCGCCTCAGGAGCTCTTACCGGACCTCGGGCCGCTCACCTCCTGGCCTTGACCACGTCATCGCAACCTGGCATACCAGCGACGGCTGAAGCCTGCCTGGGGACTGTGACCTATTGGTGTAGAGCACTAAGCTACCGCAAGGGCGAAAAGGGGGACAATGCCAGAGCAAGACGTGCAATCACGTATTTCGCAATGAAAATGATACTGATGCAAAGGCATTACAAATTCTTTACACACACCCACAGGGTTCATCTTGATTCCTCGCAGGGAACAAAAGAAGGAAGTTTCTAGGAGCCCTATCTACAGGTATCGCCGCCGGCGCCATCATCAACAGTGGGCCACAAGGGGCCGGTGCCAACCCCGTCCAGATCAGTGGCGAAGACGAGCGGACGCCGCTGCTGCGCTCCGGGCGCGGCGAGAGCTTGGGGGCACTTAGTTGTCATCACTTGTCTCTAGAGTCTCGTCAGGCTCGGGAGAGTCGCTGGACTCCCAGGCGTCGTCGCAGCTACTAGAGGAGTCGTCGGCAGGACCAGGGGCAGGCCCAACGCCTGCCCCTGAGCTGTCCTGGCAATCCCCTTCAGGGTAACACTCCAGGCGGTGGTTGTCGTGGTTCTAAGACTGACAGTAGAATAGGGGGTTAGGAATGTTGAGGCAAGATCCTAGCTATGGAGGAGTTGTACACACGAGTTTACGAGTTCAGGCGCTTCTCGGAGGAAGTAACAGCCCTACGTCTCGGAGCCCAGAGGCGGTCGACTGAATATATGTGTGAGAATTACAGAAAGTGCGAACCCTTGTCCCAGAGGAGGGGCGTGGCTTATATAGAGTGCGCCAGGACCCAGCTCCCCTCCGTTACACAGGGTTCAATGCTCATAAAGGAAAGGCATTACAGGTAACGTCTACAGTAAAGTGTTATAAATGCCCATAAAGCTATGGTTTAAGTCCAGACCGTTGCAGAGTGGAGAGTTTCTCATCTTCTGGTGGTCGAGTGTCTTCAAGGTGGTCGAGTGAGCACATCTTCACGATCGAGTGGATGATGGTTTCTCTCCGACTGCTTCTGACTCTTTGTAGAGATGTCCTTGGGGAGGGTATGTTGGACAGATCCATGACCCTACCCTAGGTACATAGCTTCATCATTAGCCCCCGAATGGATCAGGGTTTGAGTGAGGAAGGAGTTGGGAACACTTCCGACCCACTCTTTGTGCTATGAGTATATCTTGTTCTGGAACAGTGAGTTGAGGTGACGACGTCGACTCCTTTCTCAGTCGCCTTGGTTCATTCTTGGTTTTTCTCGAGTGAATTTTCGCGATACAATTCTGGATGATGATGTTGAGGATGTTTGTCTTCAGTCTGGCAGGTTGCTCTGCTCTCCACGGATCTCGCGGGATTCGAATTTTGGGAAGTGCGCCAGACGGGCGGAACCGAGGTTATCAGGACGGATTAGGCAAGTCTCCTCGATTCCCACGCCACCTTTTTCGCCACGTACTGCGCGCGTGACTGTTGCGGGATTTGTTTAGATCGCCTGGGTCTGCCAGTCAGCCACTCGGTGAAAAGCCTTATAAAAGGTCCGGGACCAGGCCTCTGCCCCGTGCGCTCCCATTCTCTCTTCTTTTTTCCCCCGATCTCTCCGCCACGCTCGCCTCCGCCCCATCGCCGGACCTCTGCTCGAGCTCAACCCATCGCCATGGGGAAGGAGAAGACGGTGGCGTTGGAACATGCGAAGAAGGCGGCCACGAAGGCGAAGGGCAAGCGGACCAACCGGGAAGTCTCCTCGCCACCCACGTAGATCGCGGATTCTCATTGCCTCCCCATCCTTTCTTCCGGGGTTTTTTGAACTTCTTTGGGGCTCAGCTCCACCATTTAACTCCAAACACCATAGTCTATCTGGCTGCTTTCGTGTCAATGTGTGAAAATTTCCTGGGCTGTCGACCGCACTGGGGTCTTTTCAAACACATCTTCACCTGCCGCTCCCAGTCGGTCAAAAAGGCCAAGTCGAGTGACGAGAGGACACAAGTGATCCAGATGTGTGGGGGTTTGGGGATCCAGATGAGGAGCAAGAGTACCTTCCCAGCCATGATCCTTCCCGACTCAATCCGAGGCTGGCAGTCGACTTAGTTCTATGCAAGGATCAGCCGACCCCGGGTCAGTCGACTGGACTTCCTCCCTTTTCCTTGGCTCGAGTGGGGAAGCCCGCCCCCCTGAAGGTAGTTCCAGAAGAGAAGGCGCAGGTTAAGCTGCTAGTCGAGCGGGTCGTCCAACTTGTCCGCGATGGGGTGATCGGAATGGACCTGCTGGAGGTCTTTCTCGGTCGATGCATCCAACCACTTCAGGTGCGTGATCATCCGATGTGGATGTACTCTGGGATCGAGGATTCCACTCGGATCGACTCGTGTCTTGGTATTCTCACGGGGGCTTGCGAGTCGACAGATGCCACAAGGGCTTAGTGTGAGGGTAAGACTACTGCTTATAGGACCGGGAGCGGGTATGCGAGTAGCACGTGCTAGTTTACCCAGGTTCGGGGCTCTCCGGAGAGATAACACCCCTACTCCTGCATGTCTAAGTATATCTGGTATATTTGCTACAGGGTGCTCCTGGAGCTATATATGAAAGCTGTGCCACGGGCATCTGGTTTCATAAATACATGTATGTGGTATGCTAGTGGCCGGCTATGCCCATGGCATGTGGCCGAATGGATGGGTGTGCTCCTACGTGAGTGCCCATGTGTGTCTCTCCTGGATGGATGGATGGATGGATGGATGGAGCTAGCTTATATAGTGGTAGGCATGGGTGGTGGTAGCGTTGGTTGCAAGCTACCTTGGGTAGCTTACAAACCAAGTAATGTAGTGGCATGGTCTAGGCATGGTGCATGTCATGCTTGTCCCCTGGGGAACTTTATAAATCAGTACCCAGGGGACATGGTACACTGTATATGACGTCGCGGTACGGTCGTCCCGTCGGTGTCTTGTCGTTGTCGGGTCAGGCTGCAGTCGGCAGTCGGCTGGATGGCGCAGTCGACAGCCGGCAGCCAGCCGGGCAGAGCAGTCGGATGGGGAGCCGGCAGGAGCAGCCGGGCAGTCGAACTTAGGGGCTTTGGTAGCCCCGATGTCTTGAAATATTGTCTTGCCGTCTTCGGGGTACCCGTGGTCAATTACTCCGTCAGTCGCCCCCAAGCCTCCGGGCAACTTGGCAAAGCTGGGTGGAGGTTTTTTGGCGAGTGTTCATGGAAATGATCATGAAAAAGACAAAGTTAGTCCACGCAGATATATCAAATGTTTGCTTTTAGCATTGCAAGTTTTGTGCGGAGGGTGCCGACTCGGTTTCGTCCGAGCCCCCTTCAATCTTTTTCATGTTCCCTCCGCTTTTTGGCTTGTGCTCTCGCTCGACGGACAGCCGCTCTGCGGTCTGTGGCTGAGAGTGGCCCATGAAGCGGAGTGTATAGTACTCAGAATCTGGGAGCAGATTTAACCGAGTAGATACTCATCAAGGAAACGGTCGGGTCACCCGAACCGTTTTTCTTCCCGGACATTTTTCGCGTGGGTGGCCTCCAGCGTTCACCCTTGCTAACCGGACAGCCGATCTGGGGTCTGTGACTAAGAGTGAGCCTTTCGTACCGCGCACGCTACTAAACCGTCTGCGGGAACTAACGTCTCAGGCCAAGTGGCCAGCCCCCGGGCCAACTCTGGCTGGCGCCGGGGCGAATAGTGATGCAACTGTAATAAAATGTAGAGACAGCCCCCGAGCATCGCTCGGGGTTATCCGTGCTTGCGTTGTGCAAAAAATATATGGGTGAGGAGCTCACATTGGTTTTCGCGCATTCGTGGTCGTTGTCGAAGACAGCCGGCGTGGCTCGGTGCTTACGGAGTGCGCCAGCGTACCCGCTGGGTGTAGCTTTCGAGCCTCCGGGTGCTCGAAGGGGAGTCCTGGCTGGTCAGGCTCGACCAGCCAGGCGGCGAGGCGTCTTGCAGCGCCCTTTTTTTTCTTCTGCCGGCTGCTGACAGCCGGACAAAACACTTCTCTTGTTTGCAATCTTCCGTGGGGGCGCGCCAGCGCACCCACTGGGTGTAGCCCCCGAGATTTGGGTCGACTGCTTAGCAGTCGGGCCAGATCTCCCGGCATCTACTTTGTCTTCTTCTTCGCGGGGGCGCGTCAGCGCACCTGCTGGGTGTAGCCCTCGAGATCTGGGCCGACTGCTGAGCAATCGGGCCAGATCTCCCGGCAACTACTTTGTCTTCTTCTTCGCGAGGGCGCGTCAGTGCAACCGCTGGGTGTAGCCCCCGAGATCTGGGCCGACTGCTGAGCAGTCGGGCCGGATCTCCCGACAACTACTTTGTCTTCTTCTTTGCGGGGGCGCGTCAGCGCACCCGCTGGGTGTAGCCCCCGAGATTCGGGCCGACTGTTGAGCAGTCGGGCCGAATCTCCCGCTTGATGCGTCGTCGGAGCAGGAGGCAGTCCAGTCGGCCTGACACAGCCGGCAGCGTGGGTCACGACTGACCGTCCGAGTGGCCAAGCAGGCGGACGGACAGACAGACATTTTTTCTTTTCTTCTCTTTGTGTCAGCCGACTCTTTTTTTTGGGGGGCAGTCGGCCGACTGGGTACCCGGCCTGACTTTTTTCTTTGCCTCTGCCGGCGCACCGTGCCGAACCAGCCGACCTCTCTCTTCCTCTTTCTGCCGTCTGGTGGCACCCGAACGCTCTCTTTTTTTCCAACCACTGGCTTGACTTTTCTTCTTTCCATTCTTTTTATTCCCTACCTGACGAGCCGGTAGGAGCGGGACGCGGCAGAAGCCAACGGCCGAGTCGCGCCAGAGGCCAGCGTTTGAGTTGCGGGGAGTCGGCAGGCCGGGTCGCCGGGGAAGCCGGCAGGCCGGGTCGTCGGGCGGAGCCGACCAGCGTAGGAGGCGGAGGAGTCGGAGCCGCAGCCGACTCGGGCTAGCGGGCGCTAGAGGCCGGCGGACACGGAAGGCGGGGTAGGCAACGGGAGAGACCTGGCGCGGCGACAGGGAGCCGGCCCGAGGCAGGGCTCGCAGGTGGAGCAGCGGTGGGTGGTAGGCGGAGGAGTCGGGTGGCGCGAAGCGACCACCCAGAGCTGGTGCGGCCGGCTGCAAGCTCGCGCAGGGAGGAGCCAGCGTGGCACGGCCGGGACGCAGGAATCGGCCGGTTGGTGAGGAGCCGGCCACGGGGCGAGCAGGAGCCGGCCGGGCCCGTCGCAGCCAGCGTGGGAGCAGGCGGATGCACGGCAGCTGACGCGGGCGCCTGCGCGCGGGGCCGAGACGGAGTTCGGCAGAGCAAGCATCCGCGGTAGTATGGGTGTGAGGCCGGGCGCGCGGCAACATGGCAGAGACGCGACGGCGCGGGCCGGGAAGGCGCAGCGGGTGCGCACGCGGAGGCGCCGGCGCGGGTGGAGCAGACGGCCAGGCGGAGCCGGCGCCGGTCGCGAGCGGAGGCGACGCGGCGGGGACCAGCAGATGGCCGGGTCGCCGGGGGTCAGCCGACCGGCGCGGGCGGACCCGGCGGCTGGAGGAACGGCGCGGAGCGCGGCCTGGACCCGGAGCAGGCGACGGGCAGGAGTCGCGACGAGCAGCCGCGGGAAGAGCCGAGCGGAGCGGTCGAGGCAGCGTGCTGGGGGAGGAGGCGCGCGGGACGCCTGCTGCGGGGATGGCCGGCGCGCGGCGGGGCAGGAGCATCCGCGGGCGGCTGCAAGCGGAGCAGCAGAGCTGCGCTCGAGGAAGGGACGGAGTCGGACGGCGCGTGCGGGCACACAGGAGCTAAAGAAGTGGTGTGTGCGTGTGTTGACTTTGCTGGTATGCATGTAGCCAAATCGACTGGGTTTGCTAGCTAGCTAGCTAGCGAGCTAGGCGTAGGCGCGTGCACGCACATGTGCTTATGCGGCCAGCCTGCCTGCGCATGGAGGAGCAAACGTCTGTTCCAGTCGGAGCAAAGCGCAGCACGGAGAGGAGTGGCCGCGAGCAGCGTGCGGTCGGATGTGGCCGACCGAAGCGAGGCCCCGAGCGCGGCGCGCGCGTGGATGGACGGCCGGCGTTGCTGTGGTGATGACGAAGATGACGAGGCCGACGGCGAAGAAGCGCCACCCCTCGCGGCCGCTCCGGGGGCGGGTCGATGTCGAGCCCCCGAGCGCTACCGGAGAGACGGCGTGACGCCGCGGCGGAGGCGAAGATGGTCCCGCCCGGACTGCGAAACCAGCAGCAGCGTGGTGGCATAATACCGCACCATGGTGGGCGCCAACTGTCGTGGTATTCTCACGGGGGGCTTGCGAGTCGACAGATGCCACAAGGGCTTACTGTGAGGGTAAGACTGCTGCTGATAGGACCGGGAGCGGGTATGCGAGTACCACGCGCTAGTTTACCCAGGTTCGGCGCTCTCCGGAGAGATAACACTCCTACTCCTGCATGTCTGAGTATATCTGGTATATTTGGTATAGGGTGCTCCTGGAGCTGTATATGAAAGTTGTGCCACGGGCATCTGGTTTCATAAATGCATGTATGTGGTATGCTAGTGGCCGGCTATGCCCATGGCATGTGGCCGAATGGATGGGTGTGCTCCTACGTGAGTGCCCATGTGTGTCTCTCCTGGATGGATGGATGGAGCTAGCTTATATAGTGGTAGGCATGGGTGGTGGTAGAATTGGTTGCAAGCTACCTTGGGTAGCTTAGAAACCAAGCTATGTAGTGGCATGGGCTAGGCATGGTGCATGTCATGCTTGTCCCTTGGGGTACTTTATAAATCAGTACCCAGGGGACATGGTACACTGTATATGACGTCGCGGTACGGTCGTCCCGTCGGTGTCTTGTCATTGTCGGGTCAGGCTACAGTCGGCAGCCGGCTGGTTGGCGCAGTCGGCAGACGGCTGCCAGCCAGGCAGAGCATTCAGACGGGGAGCCGGCAGGAGCAGCCGGGCAGTCGGACTGAGGGGCTTTGCTAGCCCCGATGTCTTGAAATATTGTCTTGCCGTCTTCGGGGTACCCGTGGTCAATTACTCCGTCAACCCGGAGGATGTCAGCGAGGATATCTTGGAGAAGTGGTTGATGGGGATCACCGGCAACAAAGACAACCCCCGGGGGTCTAGGAGGGTGATTCCATTCGACAACTCGCACCAGCCGGAGAAGGTATAATTTTGTTTTGTCAAATATCTTTCCGATTCATTGTGTGATATCTCGTTTATGGTCGACTAAATTTCCTTTGATCGTTGTCCTTTTAGGCCCTTATTGACATGTACTCAATGCCGAACGGAGTGCAGGACCCAGACGCCGAGGAAGAAGTGAGCGGGGGCGAGAGCGGCGAGGAGCATTCGGCTGCCGAGGAGGGCGAGGAGACCGAATAATCGACTGAAGGCGAAGAGGTCAACTCGCCTCCTCGCAGGGAGAGAAGATCCAAAAACGCTCATGGCCCGGCGAGTGCTCCGGACTTGGCGGCCGTGCCTATTGGTCAATCTTTGAAGCGTCCCAGGACGGCTTCCCCAACGCCGACTGAGAAGGCTCCAAAGCAGTCCAAAGTTGCGCCGCCGAAAGCGCCGAAGGCCACCTGCTCCAAACTGCCAAAAGCTTTGCTCAGGATCAAAGTGACCGTTCCTACTATCTCCAGGTAACCATCTGACTTGTCCTTTTCGTCTATTCGATTACTAGATGCAACTCATTGAACGTGGGCCTTTGTAGTGCCGCTACGTCAGGAACCTCTTCTTTCCAGTACCGGGACGAGGAAATGGAAGATGCGGTGACCTCCAACCCAGGTATAAACTCTTGCGATTTTGTTCTTGATTCTTTGGTCGATTGTGTTCAAGTGGTTCACTTGGAGTCGAATGATCTGCCTTGCAGCTCCACCCAACATCATAGATCTTCCAGACGACGACGACGAAGATGTGGCTCTTAAGCCCAGGAAGAGCAAGAAGGTAGCACCTGGCAGGATGGCTCGGCAAGAAGCACCTCCCGTCCGTCAACCTGAAGACGCGGGCAGGGCCTCTGTGACCTTCGCTGCGCCCTTGTCGAGTGGGCCTCCCGCACCGTCGACTGCACCTATGATTCCTTTAGTTGTCCAACTCCACGCCGCGGAGCTCCAAGACGCCGCACTTGGGTCGTCTGCCCACTTTTTCACCAGCTACCCCATCCCAGACAACCAGTCAGAAGCGGCCGCGGATATGATGATGGAGCGCGTGAAGACAGTGCATGAGAACAGCGAGGCTGCCTACGACGCCAGCGCTGCTCTTCGGGCCAATGTCCAGGTGAGTAGACTTTCCGACTATTTTTGTTCTATGAAGAAATGTTACTCGAAAAATCTTCTTATGCACAATCTCCTGTTGTTTGCGTCAAATTAGAGCACCCACTGGGTGCTTTGTTCTTTTTGGTAGTTTCGTTCTTCCACTCGGTCTGGGCGAGTGGGACCAAAACCAGTGGGGGCACGCTAAGTGCACCCACTGGGTGTAGTCCCCGAGACCACGGTTGACTGCATGTAGTCGACTAGGATCTGAGTCCTTCTTTCTTTTCATTTTTACTCCTTGCACTCGACTCCGGCGGGCCGGTCGAGTAGGATCCGAACCGGTGGGGGCACGCCAAGTGCACCCACTGGGTGTAGTCCCCGAGACCGCGGTCGACTGCTGATAGTCGACTGGGGTCTGAACAGCCCTCTTTTTTTGGTCCAGGCGGACCAGACGAGTTGAGCCTTAGTCAGCGGGGGCACGCCAAGTGCACCCACTGGGTGTAGCCCCTGAGACCGCAGTTGACTGTGTGTAGTCGGCTGGGGTCTAGATGAACTTCTTTAGGTTTTATTCACTCAGAAGTGAACCACCTTGATCTTATCGATTGATCCGTCTTTTTCCTTCTGCAGAAGTCTTGTACTCTTATTTCCAAATTTGCTGAACTTGAGGAGAAGCAGAGGCAACTCAACTTAGACTTGGAATTGGCCTAGTAGAATCTGAAAAAATCTCAAGACGAGGTCGCTGGTATGGAAGGTAACCGATTGTCGACTGACTTTCAATATATCTCTTTGATCTCGTCTTTGATTCGATTGCTTATTTTGCAGAGAAAATGAAGTTGGCTCTGGAGAAGAAGCACGTGGACCTCGCCGCCGCGCAAAAAGCAGCCCAAGACAAAACCGCTCTCGCAGACCAGAAGCTTGCTTCAATTGGAACGTTGGAAGGAGAGGTGAACAAACTGAAATCTTGTCTTAATGAAGCTAACCGCGAAGTGACCAGTCTGAAGAAGGACAAGGTCATCCTGAATGAAAAGTTGGAATCTGCAATCCGCAAGAGAAATGACACAGAGGCTTATCTGAGGACTCTCGCGAAGAAGCTTTATCCCGCGCTAGAAGGTATTTATTTTAATCCGACTGTGTTGATGCTTGCGATCGGATCTTGCTCGGTCGATTGACTAACTTTTGGCTGCAGAACTCTGCCAAGACTTCAACGAAGAAACTGGGAGGGTCGAGACGGGTCTGGACCCTATCGCTTCCCCAGTCCCGTATCGCCAGCGCCACAAGCTACCTCGCGCGCCTGAAGGAGGTTGTCTCTTGAATCGACTCATCGCTTTGGCCGGGGGCGACACTTCAGAATGACCTGGAATCCCTGATGACTCGACTGAACGAGATCCCTGACCGAGTTCAAGAATGGAAGAAATCCTCCGCCCGGTGTGGTGCTGATGTGGCTCTTTCCTTGGTGCGAGTCCATTGCAAGGAGGCTCGTGAGGACAAGCTGGCTGTGATCAAAGTCGCTAACACCAAAAAGCACGATTTCCAGTCCTTCATGGAGACTTTGATTGCTGCTGCCACTCGGATCGCCAATGGGATCGACCTGGACTCATTCGTGGAGCCTGCCAGCCCTCATCTGGCTGAGTGAACAAACTTATGAAACTTGAATCCACTTTAAATTTGCCTCGGAATGCCGAGTGATTGTTGTAACCGTTGAACTCCTTCGGGATTGATGCCCGAGTACTTTTGATTTGCTGCTTGGAACCTTTAGGATTTATTTGAATTTGGTTTACTTCCGAATGTGCTTGTGTTTGCCTTTGAATGGACTTTGTTCACTGCTCGTAACGCTTCGTCGTCCTTGGGAATAGGGACGGAGTGGACGTTGTATTTGTGCCGTAGCTCCGAAGGGGAAGGTTGCAGTTCACCTGCACCTCGTCGTCCTTGCGGATAAGGATGGAGCGGATGTTGTATCTGTGCTGCAGCTCCGAAGGAGAAGGTTGCAGTCGACCTGCACCTCGTCGTCCTTGCAGATAGGGATGGAGCGGACATTGTACTTGTGCCGCAGCTCCAAAGGAGAAGGTTGCAGTTGACCTGCACCTCGTCGTCCTTGCGGATAGGAATGGAGCGGACGTTGTATTTGTGCCGCAGCTCCGAAGGAGAAGGTTGCAGTCGACCTGCACCTCGTCGTCCTTGCGGATAGGGATGCAGCGGACGTTGTATTTGTGCCGCGGCTCCGAAGGAGAAGGTTGCAGTCGAGCTGCACCTCGTTGTCCTTGCGGATAGGGATGGAGCGGACGTTGTATTTGTGCCGCAGCTTCGAAGGAGAAGATTGCAGTCGACCTGCACCTCGTCTTCCTTGCGGATAGGGTATGTTTCAAACTTAAGCGAGTACTGGACTGCAGCTAAGTCCTCGAGCGAGAGGTTTGCTCTCCACTCGGTAGGATTTTTTTTAACCTTAGGCGAGTACTGGACTGCAGCTAAGCCTCTTAGTGAGAGAACTTAGGCGAGTGCTGGACTGCAGCTAAGCCTCTTAGTGAGAGAACTTAGGCGAGTGCTGGACTGCAGCTAAGCCTCTTAGTGAGAGAACTTAGGCGAGTGCTGGACTGCAGCTAAGCCCTCGAGTGTGAGGATTGCTCTACACTCGGTAGGATTTTTTCAAATTTAGGCGAGTACTGGACTGCAGCTAAGCCTCTTAGTAAGAGAACTTAGGCGAGTGCTGGACTGCAGCTAAGCCCTCGAGTGGGAGGATTTCTCTCCACTCGGTAGGATTTTTTCAACCTTAGGCGAGTACTGGACTGCAGCAAAGCCTCTTAGTGGGAGAACTTAGGCGAGTGCTGGAATGCAGCTAAGCCCCCGAGTGGGAGGATTGCTCTCAACTCGGTAGGATTTTTTCAACATTAGGCGAGTACCGGACTGCAGCTAAGCCTCTTAGTGAGAGAACTTAGGCGAGTGCTGGACTGTAGCTAAGCCCCCTAGTGGGAGGATTGCTCCCCACTCGGTAGGATTTTTTCAAACTTAGGCGAGTACCGGACTGCAGCTAAGCCTCTTAGTGAGAGAACTTAGGCGAGTGCTGGACTGCAGCTAAGCCCCCGAGTGGGAGGATTGCTCTCCACTCGGTAGGATTTTTTCAACCTTAGGCGAGTACTGGACTGCAGCTAAGCCTCTTAGTGGGAGAACTTAGGCGAGTGCTGGACTGCAGCTAAGCCCCCGAGTGGGAGGATTGCTCTCCACTCGGTAGGATTTTTTCAACCTTAGGCGAGTACCGTACTGCAACTAAGCCTCTTAGTGAGAGAACTTGGGCGAGTGCTGGACTGCAGCTAAGCCCCGAGTGGGAGGATTGCTCTCCACTCGGTAGGATTTTTTCAACCTTATGCGAGTACCGGACTGCAGCTAAGCCTCGTAGTGAGAGAACTTAGGTGAGTGCTGGACTGCAGCTAAGCCCCCGAGTGGGAGGATTGCTCTCCACTCGGTAGGATTTTCTTTTGAACTTAGGCGAAATGGATTCGCGACTAAGCCCACCCACTGGGGGATTTCAGAAGTAAATAAAAACAACACAATCGAACGAGAGAACCGCAAGCTCTTGTCTTTGATAAACAAATTACAGAAGGTGTTTCTTTTTACATTTTATTCGAACGAGTGCTTAAGTATAAAAGGGACGGAGCAGCTCCGCGTTCCAAGCCCGTGGCTCGTCTTTTTGATGCTCAACACTGTAAAGATGGTATGCTCCGTTGTGGAGAACTTTGGTGATGATGAAGGGGCCCTCCCAAGTCAGGGCAAGCTTGTGTGGTTTCTGCTGATCCACTAGAAGAACTAGGTCTCCTTCTTGAAAGGCCCGACCCCTCACATTTCTAGCGTGGAATCGACGCAAGTCTTGCTGATAAATGGTCGAGCGGATCAAGGCCATATCTCTTTCCTCCTCTAAGAGATCGACGGAATCTTCTCGGGCCTGCTCTGCTTCCGCTTCGGAGAAGAGCTCAACTCGTGGTGCATTGTGGAGCAAGTCACTTGGCAGAACAGCTTCGGCTCCATAGACTAAGAAGAAAGGAGTTCGTCCGGTCGACCGATTAGGAGTTGTCCTTAAACCCCACAGAACTGACGAAAGTTCGTCAACCCAAGCACCTGCTGCGTGTTTGAGATCACGCATCAGTCGGGATTTCAGTCCTTGGAGAATTAGGCCATTGGCTCTTTCTGCTTGTCCGTTCGACTGCGGGTGAGCGACAGAAGCATAGTCGACTCGAGTGCCCTGAGAGGCGCAAAAAGCTCTGAACTCATCAGAATCGAAGTTCGATCCGTTGTCCGTGATGATGCTGTGTGGGACTCCATATCTGAATGTAAATTCTCTGATAAAACTGACAGCGGTGCTAGCATCAAGGTTCTTGATAGGTTTAGCTTCGATCCATTTGGTAAATTTGTCGACTGCAACGAGCACGTGAGTGAAGCCCCTTTTGCCGGTTCTCAGCGGTCCAACCATATCCAGTCCCCAAACAGCGAAGGGCCAGAAGAGGGGGTGGTCTTTAGGGCTGACGGTGGCTTGTGAGACATATCGGAGTAAAATTGCCAGCCTTCATTCGCTCGTGGCCAATAGAATCCAGCTCGGTATGCTTTAGCCACGATGGCCCGAGAGGACGCACGGTGACCACGGGTCCCCGATTGGATGTCATTAAGGATCATTCGACCTTCTTCTGGTGTTATGCATTTCTAACCGACTCCAGTCACGCTTTCCCTGAACAGCTGCCCTCTTATCACAGTAAAGGCCTTGGATCGACGGACGATCTGTCGAGCCTCTTCTTCATCCTTTGGGAGCTCTTTCCTGAGGATGTACGCAATGTAGGGCACCGTCCAGTCGGGAGTAATGGCCAGAGCCTCCATGATCAGGTCGACCACAGCCGAGACCTCGATTTCAGTCGGATCCATGGCGCTCTTAGGTTGCGGGGGCCCTTTAGTGAAAGGATCTTCCTGAACTGTCGATGTGTGAATATGCTCCAAAAACACATTGCTGGGAATGGCTTATCTCTTGGAACCTATCTTTGCCAAGTCATCGGCTGCTTGATTTTAAAAATCGGGGGATGTGGTGGAGCTCTAACCCCTCAAACTTCTTCTCAAGCTTCCTCACCGTGTTGTAGTAACCAGTCATGGCTGGGCTTCTAACGTCCCACTCCTTCATCACTTGATTAACTACCAAATCTGAATCGCCATAGACCATGAGGCGACAGACGCCGAGTGAGATGGCCATGCGCAACCCATACAGGAGTGCCTCATATTCTGCTTCATTGTTGGAGGAATCAAAGTGAATCTGGAGGACATATCTGAGCCTATCTCCTCGGGGGGATACGAGAACTACCACAGCACCAGACCCATTCAGCATCTTGGATCCGTCAAAGAACATGGTCTAGTGCTCCGAGTGAACTTGAGTCGACAGTTGCTATTCGATCCACTCGGCGAGGAAATCTGCTATTGCTTGGGATTTGATAGCTTTCTTTGCCTCAAACTTGATAACCAAGGGAAGGAGTTCAATCGCCCATTTTGCCACTCAACCAGTTGCATCCCTGTTGTGCAGAATCTCTGACAATGGAGCGTCACTGACGACTGTAACAGAGTGATCAGAGACGTAGTGTGCAACCTTCTTTGTGGTCATGTAAATCCCATAGACAAGCTTCTGATAGTGAGGATATCTCTACTTTGACGGGGTTAGGAATTCAGAAATATAATAAACTTGGCGTTGAACCTTGTACGCTATTCCTTCTTCTTCCCGCTCGACCGTAAGTACTGTACTGACGACTTGTCCAGTGGCTGCTATATAAAGCAGTAGAGGCTCTTTGCTGATTGGAGCAGCAAGCACCGGCTGGGTGGACAGTAGGGCTATTAGCTCTGCTAATGTTGTATCAGCTTCTGGGGTCCACTCGAACTTATCTGATTTCTTCATCAGTCGGTAAAGAGGCAGCGCCTTTTCACCGAGGCGAGAAATGAATCGACTTAGGGCAGCCAAGAAACTAGTAAGCTTCTGGACATCATGCACACGCACAGGGCGTTTCATTCGGAGTATAGCGCCTATCTTCTCTGGGTTAGCATCACTTCCTCGTTCGGAAACAAGAAAACCGAGTAACTTGCCGCCTGGAACTCCAAACGTGCACGTTGATTGATAGAGCTTGATATCATACCTTCTGAGGTTGGCAAATGTTTCAGCAAGGTCAGTCAGTAGGTTGGAACCTCTACGTGACTTGACCAGAATGTCATCCATGTATGCTTCCACATTCCGACTGATCTGAGTGAGCGGGCACTTCTGAATCATCCGCATAAATGTGGCTCCGGCGTTCTTCAAGCCGAATGGCATTGTGACATAACAGAAGCACCCGAACGGGGTGATAAAAGCTATCTTTATTTCATCGGGTCCGTACAGACGGATCTGGTGGTACCCGGAGTAGGCGTCCAAAAAGGTCAAACGCTCGCACCCTGTAGTCTAATCGACTATCTGATCGATGCGAGGGAGAGGGAGGTGATCTTTCGAGCAGGCCTGATTGATATGCTTGAAATCAATACACATGCGGAGTGAGTCATCTTTCTTTGGGACCATGACAACATTGGCTAACCACTCGGAGTGGTAAATCTCTCGGATAAACTCAGCTGCCAGAAGCCGAGCCACTTCTTCACCAATTGCTTTTCTTTTCTAGACGATGGACCATCGAAGATGCTCTTTGACTGGTTTCACCTTCGGGTCGACTCGCAAACGATGCTCAGCCAGTCCCCTGGGAACACCCGGCATGTCAGAAGGCTTCCATGCAAAGATGTCCCAGTTCTCACGGAGGAACTGGATGAGCGCTTCTTCCTATTTGGAGTCGAGTGTGGTTGAAATGTGAGTCGGAGCTGCATTGGGATCCGTCGGGTGAATGTGAATCGACTTCGTCTCGCCAGACGACTGGAATGCTGAATCTGTGGCTGGCTTCTTGGCTCGCAGCAAGTCACTCGGGTCTGCATTTTTCCGGTATTCTTGCAATTCTACCACGGCCATCTGGGCATCAGCGATCTTTGAGCCCTTCTGGAAGCACTCTTCCGCCTTCTTCCGATTACCAGAGATAGTGATCACTCCTCTAGGACCAGGCTTCTTCAGTTTGAGGTACACGTAACAAGGTCGAGCCATGAATCATTCATAAGCTGGTCTGCCTAGAATTGCGTGATACGCACTCTGAAAATCCACAACTTCAAACGTCAACTTTTCTTTGCGGTAATTTTTGGCATCACCGAAAACTACGTCGAGTGCAATCTGACCAAGGGATGCAGCCTTCTTGCCTGGAATGACCCCATGGAAACTCATATGGCTTTCGCTGAGTTTGGACATCGAAATGCCCATTCCTTTCAAAGTTTCTGCATACAGAATGTTCAGGCCACTGCCACCGTCCATCAGGACATTTGTCAGTCGAGTGCCTTCGACCACCGGGTCGACCACTAGCGCTTGCCTCCCAGGGGTGGTGATGTGCGCTTGATGATCAGACTGGTCGAATGTAATGGTAGTCTGTGACCATTTCAAGTAATTGGGTGTCACCGGAGCGACCATGTTCACTTCCCTGTTGATGACTTTCAATCGACTTTTTCTCTCAACATCAGCAAAAATCATTAGAGTGGAATTCACGTGGGGATAACCATCATCATCCTCTCCTTCACTCTCAGCCTTGTCTGCCTCCTTCTCCTTTTCCTTGGGCTGTTTCTCTCGGAACTGCTGGATCAGGAGCCGACACTGTCGAATGGTGTGCTTCGGGTAAATGAAATTACCTTCTTCGTCTTTTTGGTGTGGATATGGCATGGCAGATCCAACACGTCATTTCCATCTTGATCTTTTACTTTCTTGGGGTTCCACGGGCCTTTAGGCTACCCCTTGAACTTTCCCTGAACCACAGCCAAGGCTTCACCTGGAGCAGCTGGTTCGGCCTTGCGCTTCTGTTTTCGACTGGAGTTTCCTCCTCCGGCTTCGTGGGCGACTGCTTTGTGCTTGCCACACCGGAGTCGCTCTTCCTCTTCACCATTGGCATACTTGGTGATTTCCATTATCCGAGTCAGAGTCATGTTTCTTGTCTGACCGAATTTCAGATTCAACTCCCGGTACCTAACGCCTTCCTTGAAAGCAAAAATTGCTTGATGATCAGACACATCTTCTACTGTGTGGTGCAGGGTGATCCATCTCTTGATATAATACCTCAAAGTTTAATTCGGTTTCTGGACGCAACACTGTAATTCTGTCAAACCTGCTGGCCATTTGCAAGTACCCTCAAACGTTCTGACAAACACTCGGGCGAGATCTTCCCAAGTATAGATGCTGCCCGGCGCCAACTGATTCAGCCATGCTCTAGCCAAGCCCTCCAACATCAAAGGAAGGTGTTTCATGGTCACTTCATCGTTGCCGCCACCAATCTGGATAGCCACTCGGTAGTCTTCAAGCCAAGTGTCAGGCTTGGACTCTTCGGTGAACTTGCTGACTCCAGTCGCCAACCTGAAGTTGGGGGGAATCACTGCAGCTCTGATAGCTCTGCTGAAGCACTCTGGACCAGAGACATGCACCCTGTTGCTGGTTTGCGGATCTCTGTCATGGCCATCTCTGTGAGCTCTATTTCTGTCGACCAAGCCCTGCATGAGAATATATCTCGCATCAGAGCCTAGCTCCCTGGGACCGACTAGAATACCTCTTCCAACACTGTGAGGGCGTCTGTCTTCATGTGGCCGAGGCACGTATGACCCACTCCTTGGAGGAGGCGTGGGCACTCGACGGCGATCATCGCGATCGGCTCGACGATCATACTGCACCTGGTTTCTATACTGATCACGCCAATCTCCACGTCCCTCACGCCTCGGGGGCGATCTCGGGCTATGGGCCGACTGCACTGTATCTGCGACCACGGATCTGCTATGGATCCTATTCCGCGACTGAGACACGACCGTATTCTACTCTCCCGCTGCCCGGAGCAAGGCTCTGATCTGCACCAGACCTCGGCCAGCTTCTGATTGGGAAGGTTGAATCGACTCTGCTATCTGGGCAGCAGCTGCTAGATTTTGGATCGGTGTTCGGTATACCTGAGTCGAATGTGGAAAAAGTTGGCGTCAACTGGACTCAGGAGCATGTTGACGAGCGCGATCGTCGAGTGCTCGCTGGAGGTTCTCCAGCCGAGTGTGCTCAGCCAGATTGGCCAAGCGCGCCTGCTCCAAGGCCTGGGCCTCGGGTGTTTCTCCAACTATAGGAGTATGCAGGGCATCCATGTTTCGGCGACGAAGTTCTTCCCTCTACTGCGAGGAGAGAGGCTCGGGGCGGTACACCTCGTGAACGCGCGACAGATCACCGTTCCCGTCACCTCCGTCTTCACGATTGAAGCCAGGAGGATTGCGTGGTCCATTGACCATCAGGACTTCCGCTGCCTAGTCACTGCTGCCGCACTCGAATGCGGTCTCTACAGAGCCAGTCGACAGATCGAACAGGCCGTAGAGAGACTCCTCGGGCTCGATCGCCGCGACTTGAGGGGTGGCCGACTGGCGGGCCACCGCATGCATCACCCATCGCTGAAGCCTCGACCGACCGGTGCGCTTGCTCCGGCAGGTCGCAGGGAGGGAGAAAGCTGTTGGAGTCGACTGGTACTGGGTCGACGGTTGCCACAGGAGGACGCCGCGGATGCACGCGCGAAAGTGCGTCGCCCCGCGGGCGGGGAGCGTGTCTGTAAGTGCATCTAGTGCCACCCCTAGTTGGTTTTGGAGTATTGACGACAAACCTAGTTGAGGGACTAATGTGTTTGTGAGAATTGCAGGATAACACAGGTAGAAGTCCCTCATTGATTCGGTTTTCCTACCAGAGATGACCCCTAAAAACGTATGAAGACATTGAAATCAGAGGTGGTATGTGAAGACATTCACATTGAAGACTATGATAAGAGAAGACATCGCGTGAAGACTATGGAGCGCGAAGACTTAGCAGTTTCGTCGTTCTGTGTTTTTCTTTGTTGAGTCATAGGAACCACCGTACTGTTAAGTGGGGTCCAAGAGAACCAGTCAGAATGACTGAAGTGATGCTTAACCAAAATCCTATGTCTTCGAGTGAAGATTATGAGAGCAAATCTTGTCTAGAGTTGGATAAGTCAGCTTTGCTTGTAGCCCAAGTAAAGTTGTCGTGTGTGTTTGAAATCTGACCGTTGGAACACGTTTCAGTTCCTTAGTGACCAAGGGTCATTTCAGACAAATCAGGTCGGGTTGCCAAGGGGCTATAAATATCCCACCCCCTACAACCATAAACGGTTGGCTGCTCAGAGTTAGAGTACGGCTTTTGTCGTTTGAGAGCAACCCACCTCGAAGCTTTTGAGAGAGAATTCCTTGTGAGGATAAAGCCCTAAACACCCAGAGCCAAAGAGTGTTAGGCATCACCTAAGTCTACCTATCTGTGTGATCTGAAGACTTATTACACTTGAGAACTGTGAATCCTCCAGCCGGTTAGGCGTCGCGTTTTGAGCATCCAAGAGTCATTGTGTATCGCCGGTGAACGAAGTCTGTGAAGGTTTGGAAGTCTACCTTGAAGACTTACCAGAGTGATTGGGCGAGGTCTGTGTGACCTTAGCTCAAGGGGAATACGGTGAGGACTGAGTGTTCTGAGCTGCGTGTTCAGGACTGGGTGTCCGGGACATTGCGTCCTCAGGTTTAAATACCTAGCCGCCCTAACCAGACGTACAACTGTCACAGCAGTTGGAACTGGTCTACCAAATCTTTGTCTTCACCAAGCTCACTCGTTCTATCCTTCCCATCTCTTTATTTACAGTTGGTCCTTGTGAAGTCATTGCCTATTTGCATTGTCCATTTGTCTTCACTGTGTGACTGTTTGTTCAGATTGGTTTCATATTATCTTCCATCCTGATCCGTACTACCTAGCTGTTGTTAGTCTTTGTGCTTTCACTTCATTGAATACTTGACTATGGCTTGTCTAGGGTAGTCTACCTTCCGCTGCATGGTTATAGGTTCATTTCTATCGTTTGTCTTCAAAACTTCCATGTTTTGAAGACTTTCATAAAAATCGCCTATTCACCCCCCCTCTAGTCGATATAACGCACTTTCAATTGGTATCAGAGCAAGGTACTCCCTTGTTCTGTGTGAGTCGGTTTAACCACCTGGAGTTTTAGCTATGTCGACTGCAGGGATAATTAAAGTCTCCGTTGCATGCCCCGTCTTCGATGGAACCGAATATCCCTACTGGAAGAATAAGATGCACATTCATATTGAAGCCATTGATGTCGACCTATGGTATGTCGTCAAGAATGGCGTTCCCAAGGCTGGTGAAGGTGTCACCGCTGCTGATGTCAAGAAGTTCGTTCAACTAGACTCCACTGCCAAGAACATCATTTGTGGTCATCTGACCAAAGGACAGTATGGCTGCGTGAGTGCTTTGGAAACATCTAAGCTAGTCTGGGACTGGCTCTCCAAGGTCAATGAAGGCATCTCGACCCAGAGAGATCAGAGAATCAGTGTCCTTCGCAACCTATTCAACCGCTTCAAGAGAAATGACAATGAGAATTTCCAGCTCACGTTTGATCGACTCACTGACATCACAAATGAGCTTCAAGCTCTCGGCGCCACTGAGATCACCAAGCATGAAGTCGTCAAGACACTCCTGAGATCACTTGACAGCTCGTTCGACACCCTAGCCCCGATGATTCAAGAACGTCCTGACTTCAAGACACTCGATCCGTCTGACATACTTGAGAGGCTCAACACACACGAGTTTCAGCTTTCTGAGAAAAGAGACATCTACGGTCCCAACTATGGGCGAACTCGTGCCTTGAAGGCAAAAGCTATCTCCTCATCTAAAGAAGAATCTGACAGCAGTTCTGATGATCCTGAAGACATTGGAAAGGAGCTTGCTATGCTTATGAAGAAGTTCCAAAAATTCACCAAGAAGAAAGGCTTCAGAAAGTCTTCACGATCAAGCTCAAGGAATGATGAAGCTTCTGCTCATGACTACAAGAAGAAAACATGCCACAAGTGCAAGAAACCTGGCCACTACATCTCTGAGTGTCCGCAGTGGGACAATGAGAACAAGAAGAAGAAGAAGAAGAGCAAGGAGTATGACTCTGACGACAAGAAGAAGAAGAAATACTCAAAGTCTTCTTCCAAGTCTTCCTCAAAGTCTTCATCACACAAGAAGAGCTCATCTGGCAAGGCACGTGCATTTGTTGGCAAGGAAATGGATTCAGAGGAGGAGTCCGCTTCTGTGGAGGCGGAGGTGGAGTTTGAGGAGGAGTCCGATTCTGGCGTTGCGAGTCTGGCTACAACATACGTTGCCAAGTCCATCTTCAACACTGAAGACAATGACTTCATCACCGACACCGATGCAAATGACAAGGACTACTCCGCTCCTACCTACTGCTTCATGGCACGCGGTGCCAAGGTAAACACACGCACTACTCACTATCAAACATCTAGTGAAGATGACTCTGATTGTGGTTCCAAACCCAGCTACAAAACACTTGCTAAAATTGCAACTGAACAATAGAAAGCTATGGAACATATTCAAAAACTGTTAGACAAAAGCGATGATCTGTTAGACGCTGAAATGACTCGATCTCAGTCCTTAATTGAAGACATAAAAAATCTTCACTTTAAGTATGAGGAACTTGAAAGTCGTCATGAAACGCTCTCAACAACTCATGAAAAGCTTTCCTATGATTATCTTCAAAGGAAGCAAGATCTTGAGAAATTGAGAGCGGCTCATGAAGATCTTCAAAAGGAAAACGAGTCACTTCGCGCCGAATAGATCAATTCAGCTCAGGATGGATTTAAACCACCATGTCTTAAATGCATCGAGCGTGACAACGCTACTTCTGTTCCTGGGTGTTCTACTGCTGCTACTATTGCAATATCTTCAACTGTTGATGTGGTAACTAACCCCTCTACTGAGGATACCACTGCTATTGCTGATGAGAATGCTAGGTTGAAGACATTGCTTGGAACAGGGATGTACAAAAGTCTCAAAGGGCATCAGACACTATGTGATGTCCTCAAAAGGCAGATCCTGAACCGAAACCCTAGGAAAGAGGGTGTTGGGTTCAAAAGGAAAATGAATGCTGAGGGCTCTTACTGAAAACCTCAGAAGTACCCCAAAACCACATGGGTTGCTGCAAAGGAACCTTCAGTGGATCAATCCACCCTATCTGGCTTCACTTATGCTAATCCCATTGTTATTGATGAATCCTTTGATGCAAACTATAAACTGTTTAAGAATCAGAATGGTGAAGTGTTTGCCAGGTATATTGGTAGTAACTACAGGAATGGGCCGCCTATGAAGAAAGTCTAGGTGCCGAAAAGGAGTTTGGACAATCTTCCTGTGAATGTCGTCATGACACCACAAGTGAAGAAGACAAATCCCAGACCACAGGCTTCATATGGTCCAAAGGCTTCATACAGACAGAGGACTCACCTGAGTCGCACTAACACAAATGTTTTGCAGGGAAACCTTACTCAGGCCTATGAATATGAGTGCGTTTCATCAAACCGCCATGTTCATAAGACCAAAAACTATTCTGCTTATCCTTATGAGTACTATTGTCCACCTGCAAGACTTTTTGCTAGGGCTCCAAAGCCAAAGTTCTCAGATGCTGCACTTAGACTCATTGCTTCAAAGCCACCCTTGAAGATGTGGGTGGCTAAGAAAGCTTAACTCTCTTTTGCAGGGAAAGGTCTCTAGCCGAAAACCAAAATCGTTTGAAGCCATTGCTAGGGAACTTAAACATCTTGTAGGGCGCAAGATCAAATTCCCAAATGGTCTTATTATGTATTTTGCTCCTGAGTCGCTTGCCACTTGCCCTATCAGTCCTAACCTCGATCTAAGCTTTCATAATACACTTGCTTGTCAAATGTTTATTCTTCACAATTCTCTTCGTGAAGCCTATCCCCCTAACTGCACTGTAGGGTACGACACCAGCTGCTTCAGAATGGATTATTGATAGTGGGTGTACTAATCACATGACTGGCAAGCGAAGCCTTCTCATGGACTCAACCTTACGTCCATCTGACAAAAGTCACATCACATTTGCTGACACTGGTAAAAGCAAGGTATTGGGTCTAGGTAGAGTTGCAATCTCAAAGGATCAACACATGGATAAAGTCATGCTTGTTGAATCCCTTGGTTTCAACTTAATGTCTGTCTCAATGCTTTGCGATTTAAACATGATTGTGATGTTTGGAAAATAACGTTGCCTTGTTCTAATGGAATCTGACAAGTCTCTAGTGTTTGAAGGGTATCCGAAAGATGATTTGTACGTGGTATATTTCTTAGCAGGACCACAACTTGCTGTATGTCTTCTAGCAAAATCTTCTGAATGCTGGCTCTGGAATCGGAGGCTAGGGCATGCTGGCATGAGGAACCTCCACACCCTTGCAAGGAAGAAGCATGCCATAGGCATCGAGGGCGTCAAGTTCAAGATGGATCACTTATGTGGTGCCTGTGAAGCAGGAAAGATGACGAGGGCCAAGCATCCCTCGAAGACAATCATGACAACAACTCAACCCTTCGAACTGCTCCACATGGACCTTTTTGGTCCCACTCATTACTCAACTCTTACTACTACTGCTTGTCTCTATGGCTTTGTCATTGTTGATGATTATTCAAGATATACTTGGGTGCATATAATCCTCTACAAGACTGAAGTGCAGGATGTCTTTAGACGCTTCGCCAATCGAGCCATGAACAACTATGGCGTCAAGATCAAGCACATCAGAAGTGATAATGGCACTGAATTCAAGAACACTGATCTAGACACTTATCTTGATACTTTGGGCATTACACATGAATTCTCAGCTCCGTACACACCGCAGCAGAATGGCATCGTGGAACGCAAGAACAGAACACTTATTGAGATGGCCCGGACGATGCTTGATGAATACAAGACTCCAAGAAAGTTCTGGCCTGAAGCCATTGATACTACATGCCATATCATCAACCGTGTTTATCTTCACAAGCTTCTCAACAAGACATCCTATGAGCTCCTTACTGGCAAGAAGCCAAATGTCAGTTACTTCAGAGTATTTGGTGCCAGGTGCTGGATCAAGGATCCACATCACACTTCAAAATTTGCACCAAAAGCACATGAAGGTTTTATGCTTGGATATGGAAAGGATTCACACTCCTACAGAGTCTTCAACCTTTTTCACTATAAAGTGGTTGAAACAGCGGATGTGCGGTTCGATGAGACTAATGGCTCACAAAGAGAGCACCTGTCAAATGTGCTAGATGAAGTTCCATCCAGTGAATCAATCAAACTTATGGGAACTAGAGAAATCATACCATCTGAATCTCAGACTGAAGAGGAACTTATCATCTCCGCACCTGATCAAACTGAAGACAATGCTCAGCCTGAAGACAATCCTTCTAACGATGACAATGATCAGCAAGAGCAAAATCTTCGTCCTGTACATCCTCGTGTTGCAAATGAAGTACAGATTGAGAGAATAATTGATAGCATCAATGCACCAGGTCCACTCACTCGTTCGAGGGCAACACAGCTAGCAAATTTATGTTGGCACTTCACATTCATCTCAATATCTGAACCCAAGAAAGTTGAAGAAGCCTTTATGGAACCTGAATGGATTCAAGCTATGCAAGAAGAGCTTCAACAGTTTGAGCTGAATAATGTATGGGAACTGGTTAAGCGTCCTGATCCTCGCAAGCACAATATAATAGGCACCAAATGGATATATCACAACAAGCAAGATGAGCTTGGTCAAGTTGTCAGAAACAAAGCTTGTCTCGTTGCTCAAGGGTACACTCAAGTTGAAGGGATTGACTTCGATGAAACATTTGCTCCTGTGGCTAGACTTGAAGCCATACGCATACTGCTGGCCTATGCAAATCATCATAACATTCTTCTGTATCAAATGGATGTGAAGAGCGCTTTTCTCAATGGCAAGATTGAAGAAGAAGTGTATGTTGCACAACCGCCTGGCTTTGAAGATCCAAAACATCCTGACATGGTGTACAAGCTCAACAAGGCACTGTATGGCCTCAAACAAGCCCCTCGGGCTTGGTATGACACACTCAAACACTTCCTGAAGAGCAAAGGCTTCAAACCTGGTTCCCTCGACCCCACTCTCTTCACGAAGACATATGATGGTGAACTGTTTGTGTGCCAAATATATGTGGATGACATTATCTTCGGCTACACCAATCAGAAATACAGTGAAGAGTTTGGATATATGATGCAAGAGCAATATCAGATGTCCATGATGGTTGAGCTGAAGTTCTTCCTTGGTCTTCAAATACGTCAGCAACGCAACGACATCTTCATATCTCAAGAGAAGTACCTCAAAGATTGCTTGAAGAAATTTGGGATGCAAGACTGCAAAGGCTTCACGACGCCAATGCCAGCCAAACATCATCTGGGTCCCGACGACAATGGTAAAGAGTTCGATCAAAAGGTATACCGCTCCATGATTGGTTCTTTACTTTATCTATGTGCATCTAGGCCAGATATTATGCTTAGCGTTTGCATGTGTGCCCGGTTCCAAGCGGCACCAAAGGAATCGCATCACTTAGCTGTGAAGCGAATTCTCAGATATTTGGCTCACACCCCAACACTAGGATTATGGTATCCAAAGGGCTCAGAGTTTGATCTGGTTGGATTCTTGGATGCTGATTATGCTGGTGACAAGGTGGATCGCAAGTCTACATCAGGCACATGTCATTTTCTGGGATGATCACTTGTATGTTGGTCTTCAAAGAAGCAAAACTGTGTATCTCTCTCCACTGCTGAATCTGAATACATTGCTGCTGGATCTTGCTGCGCTCAACTTCTATGGATGAAGTAAACACTCAAAGACTATGGCATTCATCTGAAGCAAGTGCCACTCTACTGCGACAATGAAAGCGCCATCAAGATTGCCAACAACCCAGTTCCGCACTCGAAGACAAAGCACATTGAAATTCGTCATCACTTTCTCAGAGATCATGTTGTGAAGGAAGATATTGATATCATACATGTCAACACCGAAGAGCAATTGGCAGATATCTTCACCAAGCCCTTGGATGAGAAGAGGTTTTGCAAGTTATGGTGTGAGCTAAATATCTTGGAATCCTCAAATTTCCTGTGATCAGGCACACATCCTAACACTTATGCATATTGATGACTTAGATGTGAAACACACGAAGTAAAGTATATCTTCAATCAATGAAGACTTACATTCTAAGTGTGAATACATTAATGTGGAATTTGACTTTGGAGTGCCATGATAATTTTGCGACGTGTCTAGGTCTAATACCTCCTATACGGTGGGTAACGCCACCACCAAATTTTTCTGTTTGAAGTGTTTCACTCATGGCATTACGTTTGGTATGTCTTCACATTTGGTTTGGCTTCAATCTCAACTTGTCTTCATGATTATCTTCACTATGTTGATTTGATTGTCTTTCTCATATATATATACTAGTGTTCTGTCCTCTACAGCATTCACTTATAGCTATGTCTTCTTGTTGAATCTTATGAACTAAGTGAATGTGATCGGACCCTAACCTCTCTATGCTTTCTATCTCAAACTCTATCTCTCCAAACCATATGCATTCTATTGAAACTGTCGAATATCTTCTCCGCGTCCTTGTCAGCAGAAGATACAGAGACAAACATTAAGTCTGTTTTCAATGCTAAATCCTTTCACCTGAAACCCGGAGAAGTGGGAACGACCACCCAACAATCCAGGCGTGCGTGGGAACGTGGAACAACCTCCGATATGTTGGATGATAGCCACGTGCCCTTCAAATGTGAATCGCCAGGGGCACCTGTGTAATAACACTGTGCCATCCCTGTCCCTATAAATACACGCCTCACCACAGTCATTATCCTTTCTTCCACTCTCGCACAAACCCTAGCGCCACCGCTAGCCCTTGACGACACCGGCGACGAAGCGCTTAGCTGCCGCGACCTCACCGACGCCGTCTTCACGCTGGCCGCGGACATCGTCTTCTCCACCGTCGCCGTAGGTGTCCTCCATCGCCAAGTTAGGGCACAGACGATCGAACTGCTCGGCCTCCTCTCCCACTCCGTCTAGCATCTTCGTGTTGTAAATAAAACTTCCTTTTTACGGCCGCTTTGATCCTATAGATTCATCACTTTCTACCACAAGCAGTTTCTGTTCACACAAGTTGGATCCATTTCATACTGCATCTCATAATAGTATGTTCACTTATGCTTCACAAAGTAGTTAGATTCCTCACTTGTACTTATTCATGGATTCGTACAAATCTGGAACCAACTCTCTATCTATGAGTGAATGTCTTCGCACTATGAGGTCAATGTCTTCTAAACCGATTTATCTTCAAAATCTTCTGAGAATGCATATGACCTCTTCCCCTTCGCTCACACCTTAATGTTGTCACAGGTACATGTCCGTGGGAGAATCCCTTGGTTCTCATAGTCTGCATTCATTTGCAGAATTCTTACAGCATCATATAAATTCTCCCGAAGCCAGTTCCTGTTGACTAGCAAGCAGAAGCCTTTGAAACCTTTGAACATGTTGAAGCCATTTAGTTTGAAGTTCATGGCTAATGAGAAATCAGCAAGGAAGGGTGGCAGACAACGTCGAGGGGGAACATCAAGAGATCTGCCTGATGACCTCTCATAGCTGTACAAGACAGATCCAGAAGAGGATTACAATCAGCACAAGACACGAATCCAATGGATTCGAAGATACTGGGGCGAGAAATGGTTCAAGTACAAGTTTGTGACCCAGGAATATGCTGAGAAGAATGCCATCAAGCGACCATGGGGAGACATCCTATACAGAAATCTTCAACCCAGGTCCAGAGATGAAGCCATTGAACAAGGCTTCTATCCCTGCATGGTCCATGGACCACAGCCTGCGGATGCAGACCCACCGTCATTGCTATGGTGTCGTGACGACAATCTGTTCAAGCACAACTTCCAGTTTGCCAAGAATTCGGCTAAGCAAAACAAGAAGTCATTGGGATTAGACTTCAACCCAGGCCCCTCTGCGCCCCGGGCTGATGGCACACGCAATGTTGAACCCAATATCATCAGACCTTTCTACAACCTTGATGGCCTTATCACTCACATTTCTGTTCAAGGTGCAAAAGTTGATCATTCTGATGATGATGCCGACACTGATGAAGCCCCAGCTCCTACTACAAAGCCAACGAAGCTGAAGAAGCCTAAAGCTTCAAAGTCTGCCTCAGCTCCAAAAATCTTAGGGGCGAAGCCACTGGCTACTGCACCTCCTGAAGACAGTGTGCAGTCTAAAGATCTATCATGTATCTCCAAGAAGACTGAGATGAGAAAGAATACTAATCAGGCACTGACTGCTGCTGCTATTCTGCGCAATGACGCCATTGATCTGTCCAGCGATGAAGATCTTGCAGATGACGCTCTTGAGCAACTGATCAAGAGCAAGGAAGAAGCAGAGATCTTCAATGATTTGCCTCTCTTTGATGTGGCAATCATCCATAACTTCATTGATGAGTGGTTTGACACGCCCAACCTCGGCTTTAAAGATCTGCAACTTCCAATTGGCCTCAGTGTCGCCTTCACTGGCGCCATTGCTTCTGAGCTAGCTCTAGCTCAGCGCATAGTTGAACTGAAGCAAAAGATCGACTATGAGAAAGCTCAGTTCAAGAAGCACATGGCCAAGCTCAGCGTGCAAGATGTGAAAAACTTCAAGATTATGTTGCACGAGCTCAAGGAAGCCTTTCTCAAGAAGCGTGAAGAAGCTAAAGGTTCTCGTGAGTGCATGAAGAGCCTGGCTGACAAGTGTGTGCAAGCCTACAATGAGGTTGAGAAGCGCAAGGCTCTTGGTCGTCCTGGCATCGACCCAAGAATGGCTGCAAAGAAGAAGAAGCCATCAACAGACCAATCTGCACCTTCAAGGCGGGAAGAGCCACGCATAGTCTTTCCAAGCAGCATGACTGGCTCGAAGCCAAAGGTTCGGTCAACCGCTTCAGAACTGAAAAAGACGAGGACTGCCGAGGCTGAAGCCAGAAAAAGGAAAAATCCTGATGCTTCTGATGTCGCTCCCTCCCAGAAGAAGCGCAGAACCAAGAAAGATTGGGCTGCTCCCACAGAGCCCCTTGTTGTAGAACCCATCTCTGTTGCTCGCCCTGATTCCTCGCATCAAGAACGACGGATAGTAGTTCATGAGCCTGCTTCCATAGAGGCTCTTGAAGCTGAAGACATTCCAGCAGTTGACCCTACCGCTGCTGAAGACATTGGTCACCATGACAATGTTGAATATGATGAAGTCCTTCCTCAGATCGAGCACCAACTGGTATCATCACCGGTGCTCACGCACATCGAACTCATCAGCATTGGTCGTCCTCTGACGCCAACTGCTCAGGATGCATCGTGGGCTGATCACCCACAACAACAAGACACCCCGAGTACTCCCCAACAACAACAAGTCACACCACCTGTGCAAGACGAAGAAGACGACTTTGAGGCCCAGCCAACTCCATCTCCACAGGCGTCGCCAGCACTACGCAGGCTCCGCAAAGGACCAAGGCCTCAAGTCCCTCTTTCGAGCGTTCCAGAAGGAGAAGTGCACCACCAATCTGTTGCACGTCAAGTCTTTCCAGATGCCACTCCTACTGTGACTGTCTCTGAATCCGAAGCCAAAATGGCTGAAGATGTTCCGGCTGCATCAGCCGATGAAGAAGAAGCCCCAAGAGTTGCTACACCCCCATCTCACCAAGATGTTGTTCTCGAGGAGAACGTGACCGACCCTCCAGTGCACGAGGAGAATCCTGAGGCTGCCACCACTAACACCACTGAAGCCAATGACTTGGTCATGGTTGAAGACATTGTGGAGCCTGCACCTAACACTGTGCCAGAGGCCAATGAAGCCAATGATGCACCTACAATAGATGTGCAGCCTGACGCCTCTGTTGATGCCACTGCTCCTGTTCCGCCACCAAGGCCATACACTATCGAGCAAGCATTCAACTATGGCCAACTTATCATTGTCAAATGGCCTTTTCTGACTCCTCCGCCTACTGCTAGTCCTCAGTTTGACTATCACGTTGAGCACATGCCTCAGGTTCAGAAGCCAATGCCAAGGTTGCCCAGGTTTCCAGGTACTGCATCTGCACCCGGATCTTTTAATATCAATGGCTTCAAGGCACACAACACCTTCTTTGATAGCGCCAGGAACCCCTACACCAAGGCAAGAATATCTTCTGATCGGTTCTGGAGCTATCAGCAGCGCAGTTATTACTCATGCA
The DNA here is from genome assembly GCF_056163025.1 of Triticum urartu. Lineage (NCBI taxonomy): Eukaryota > Viridiplantae > Streptophyta > Magnoliopsida > Poales > Poaceae > Triticum > Triticum urartu. The sequence goes on from NC_141875.1 coordinate 247,165,943, forward strand.
TTCTGTACAATCACGGTCGCATTTTCCCACATATGTGTCTTGACACTGAAGCCATAACTGGTCTGCCTTGTTTGGAAGAAGCTCTGGATTGCTTCAGAGAGTCTGGATTGTTGCCGTTCGTCACTGACAAGGAGCACTGGAATGAAGAATTGCTGCTCCAATTCTATGCCACTCTTCATATTCGTGGCTACAACAGAGATCGGAAGACTTGGGTCCTTGAGTGGATGACAGACAATGTTCATCATGTAGCCAAAGCCTTTGATATCATTGAGTTCACTGGTCTGCCCACTCTAGGAGATCTTTATGAACCTGGTTGTCAGCTTCAGAGTGCAGCTATGGAGAGCATTTTTCACAAGCCTGAACCAAACATGAATCAGATGCTTAGCATAATGAAGCCTTTGCCTCCAGATGCTGCATATCCTAAGGAGTTCTTTGTTGAAGACCTTGAGTATCTGTCATGCACTATCTATCACATTATAAGGCGAACTCTCTGGCCCATCAAAGGACATTCTCCACATGCAAAGCTGGAAGGTGCAATGAAGACTTTGGTCTTCCATAATCTTCACGTCAAATGCTTCAATGCACAAGACTTCTTCATCCGCCAACTTGCTGCATCAGGATCTGATCTCTTTGGCTTGAAGTTCTACGCTCCATGGATTATGTGGCTGATCAAACGACACTCAGCTATCACCTATCAGCCCTCTGCTCGCAATCATCGGATCTTTATGCCTAACGTCGATATGTCAGTTGAAGTCATCTATCCAGAGCCTGCCAAGGAGCACCTTAGTCTTCAGAATGCTGATAAGCAAAGTTTCTCACAACACATTGACGGAGATCTAGCAGTCGCTCGTGTTTATCCTCTGGCTGGTACTACCCGTGCACCTCATCGTGCCCTCACTGAAGCCACTGAAAGCACCATTGCACAGCGGCCCCAGAAGTGATCCCGTGTTCTCAATGAACGAGAGCTTCTGGTTGCCCTTCATCAGAAACAGGATAAGCATCATGACTGGCTGAAGCGCCAAATGCAAAGCCTCTTGGTGGACGTAAACAGGATTCACAACCTTGCCACCAAGAATGCCTTTGTTGCCCATGAAACCTATCGGCGTACATGGAAAGGGATGACGCTTATGTGTTCTGAAGATGATCTTCAAGAGGATGGCTTCTCTGAACGCTTCATGTTTGACTCAACACCTCCAAGAAGGACTGTGCTGCGGCATACTCCGTCTCTTGAAGACTCTGAGTTCTCCTCCTCTGCTGCAACAGTGAATGCACGTGTCATCGATGATGAAGACGATGCTACTTCACCACCTTCAGCGCGAATCAACACTGCACCGAGTTCGTCTGCACCGCCAACCAACACCGAAGACCCTGCTGCTTCACCAACTCCTCACGGGGACGAGTAGGTGCTCTATGTCTTCAAACCATTTTGGTCCTTACTGACAAAAGGGGGAGAAGCATATGAGTTTGATAGTCTTCAAGCGGGTTCATATGGGCAGTAGTTTTATATTTTGCCTAGTGTTTACAACTCTCGCATCTTGATACATTTGGTTCTTTGAGTTGTAACACTCAAACTCGATGGTCGTCTGCTACTTATTTGCTATTCTGTGATGCGATGATAAATTCCGCATGTGCGACGATAAATTCCACCCTTAGATCATTTTGCAGACGTCCATTTTTCATTATTCATGTCATTATCTTCACATACTTTTCATGCATGATAAATTGTCATCATAAGTTGAAGATGATCTCCACAAGTACAACATGCCATGTGCATTTGCATACCAAAAGCAAATTACTTATACGCACATCTTCAGGGGGAGCCTTTGCCACTTATGAAGACAATAACCTATCCTTTACAATTTCACATATTATATTCCCCGTTGAAAACTTCAACTAGTTTGTCATCAATCACCAAAAAGGGGGAGATTGTAAGTGCATCTAGTGCCACCCCTAGTTGGTTTTGGAGTATTGACGACAAACCTAGTTGAGGGACTAATGTGTTTGTGAGAATTGCAGGATAACACAGGTAGAAGTCCCTCATTGATTCGGTTTTCCTACCAAAGATGACCCCTAAAAAAGTATGAAGACATTGAAATCAGAGGTGGTATGTGAAGACATTCACATTGAAGACTATGATAAGAGAAGACATCGCGTGAAGACTATGGAGCGCGAAGACTTAGCAGTTTCGTCGTTCTGTGCTTTTCTTTGTTGAGTCATAGGAACCACCGTACGAACCAGTCAGAATGACTGAAGTGATTCTTAACCAAAATCCTATTTCCTCGAGTGAAGATTATGAGAGCAAATCTTGTCTAGAGTTGGATAAGTCAGCTTTGCTTGTAGCCCAAGTAAAGTTGTCGTGTGTGTTTGAAATCTGACCGTTGGAACACGTGTTAGTTCCTTAGTTACCAAGGGTCATTTCAGACAAATCAGGTTGGGTTGCCAAGGGGCTATAAATAGCCCACCCCCTACAACCATAAACGGTTGGCTGCTCAGAGTTAGAGTACGGCTTTTGTCGTTTGAGAGCAACCCACCTCGAAGCCTTTGAGAGAGAATTCCTTGCGAGGATAAAGCCCTAAACACCCAGAGCCAAAGAGTGTTAGGCATCACTTAAGTCTTCCTGTCTGTGTGATCTGAAGACTTATTACACTTGAGGACTCTGAATCCTCCAGCCGGTTAGGCGTCGCGTTCTGAGCATCCAATAGTCATTGTGGATCGCCGGTGAACGAAGTTTGTGAAGGTTTGGTAGTCTACGTTGAAGACTTACCAGAGTGATTGGGCGAGGTCTGTGTGACCTTAAATCAAGGGGAATACGGTGAGGACTGAGTGTCCTGAGCTGTGTGTTCAGGACTGGGTGTCCGGGACTGTGTGTCCTCAGGTTTAAATACCTAGCCGCCCTAACCAGACGTACAACTGTCACAGCAGTTGGAACTGGTCTACCAAATCTTTGTCTTCACCAAGCTCACTGGTTCTATCCTTCCCATCTCTTTATTTACAGTTGGTCCTTGTGAAGTCATTGCCTATTTGCATTGTCCGTTTGTCTTCAGTGTGTGACTGTTTGTTCAGATTGGTTTCATATTATCTTCCATCCTGATCCGTACTGCCTAGATGCTGTTAGTCTTTGTGCTTTCACTTCATTGAATACTTGACTATGGCTTGTCTAGGGTAGTCTACCTTCCGCTGCATGGTTATAGGTTCATTTCTATCGTTTGTCTTCAAAACTCCCATGTTTTGAAGACTTTCATAAAAATTGCCTATTCACCCCCCTCTAGTCGATATAACGCACTTTCAGTGTCAGCGTCGAGTGGTGCCTCCTGAAGCCAAGCAGAGTCGTCGGTGACAAACACGAGCCCGCCGAGATGGATCTCGCGGCCCTCAGCCAAACCTCCGCCTGGAACCATGATGATGGGGATCAAAAAAATTGCAACTTCTCCAATAAGTCGCTAAGACACCTGCCCCAAGGTGGGCGCCAACTGTCGTGGTTCTAAGACTGACAGTAGAATAGGGGGTTAGGAAAGTAGAGGCAAGATCCTAGCTATGGAGGAGTTATACACACGAGTTTACGAGTTCAGGCCCTTCTCAGAGGAAGTAACAGCCCTACGTCTCGGAGTCCAGAGGCGGTCGACTGAATATATGTGTGTGAATTACGGAAAGGGTGAACCCTTGTCCCAGAGGAGGGGGGTGGCTTATATAGAGTGCGCCAGGACCCAGCTCCCCTCCATTACACAGGGTTCAATGCTCATAAAGGAAAGGCGTTACTGGTAACGTCTACAGTAAAGTGTTATAAATGCCCATAAAGCTATGGTTTAAGTCCTGACCAATGCAGATTGGAGAGTTTCTAATCTTCTGGTGGTCGAGTGTCTTCAAGGTGGTCGAGTGAGCACATCTTCATGGTCGAGTGGATGATGGTTTCTCTCCGACTGCTTCTGACTCTTTGTAGAGATGTCCTTGGGGAGGGTATGTTGGACAGATCCATGACCCTACCCTAGGTACATAGCTTCATCAGCGGCCTTACTCATCAAAGACTTTGAAGAACATCGTGGAGGCGCCGTCGTACTCAAAATGGATGGCGAGGGCCCCCTCCACGCGACAGACACGGGCAGCCTCGCCCCATCCACATGTCATGAAGATCTTGCCCGGGGAGACGGCTTCGACCTCTGCTCCCGTCGTCAGGGTGCCGCACTCGGCGTGCTGCAGCCACAGCTCGAGCGGCCCCCTTGGCAGAATCACTTCGGCAAACAATGGCGGGAATCAGATCCACGTGCACGATGGCATCTCCGCCCACACCACAAGTTTGCGCGAGGACCCTCAGCGTGGGTTCACAGGGTGGCAGCATGCGCCACCACGGCACAGCCATCGTGGCCATGGTGTGAGCTGCGCCGGTCGCTGCCTCCTCCTCCATAGCCTTCTTCCCGAGCGTACAAGGGCAGTGGGTGGCTAGGGGGAGGCCGCTCGTACCAAGGCCTCGTCACCACCAGCCTCACGACGATGTCGCGGGAGTGGGCGAGCCTCTTCTTCGGTGGGAGTGGCCCAAGCACTTCGCAGGGGGTTTTTCCCTTCCCAGTGGCGGAGAACCTCCGTATCAGCGCCATGAGCGACACATCAAGAAGGAAGAAGAGGAAGCAAGTGGGATGGAGGAAGAGATGAGCAATGCGGGCTCCGCCCCTATCCTCATTTGTATCTAGTGGGAGGCCAACCACCGGCCTTCATGATCTAAGGTAATGATGGTTTTCTTTTGCATGCAGCAGGGTCTCGTCAAGTTGGGCAGTTGCCGAGGCAGCATGGGGAAGCGAAGACGCCCACGTCCTGTTAATCGCCATGCGTCAATCAAGACCATAGGTGGTTGGGGCCTGTGGCGCTCCGCACTTGCCCTTTGGCTTCGCCCTGACGCCATGTCTGAGCGTGCCTTGGGCCCGGGGGCTACTGTCGGCGTCGTGGGAACGGGGGTACCCAGACTTTCCTGCCTGTGGCCCACAGCGTGGCTCCACCATCGGCCTGGTAGGGCCCATCTTCATCAGCAACCACTCAAGACCCTCGCGAGGGGCCAAGCCTCGCGAGGCGAACGACACCAAGACCTCCCCAGGGGCGACTCACTAGGCTGGCCCTTGAGGAGAGGAGATACCTATGCAAGGGGCACCTCACGAGGTCCACGTGACGTGAGCCATGACGACCGAAGCCAGGCGGGTGCCAGCGGGCATAGAGTGTCAGTTTCCTCTTTTGTGCTAAGGAAGCAGGCGCAGGCGAGGAGTCCCAAGGCATCAGGCAAATGTTTCCATATCGGTGCAACAGGACCAGGACCAGCAGGACGAAGGTCACCACGGAGCCCACGGCGGCATCACCACCCGAGCCTTTGGCAAGCAAAGACCACCTTTTGTCAGGATAACTTGTACTAGTTGTCTGCCTTCAAAACTGGCCGTTGTGGGATCCCTTCCTGCCTAACATTTTTGAAGAGGACCAGGGCCTCTATAAATAGGGCTAGCCACCACCATAGTAAGGGGAGAGGACATTCGGTCCATCCTCAAACACACCAGCTCATCGAGCTCAAGAAAACCTCTCTTTAGGAGGTTGTTCATCCATTGTACTGATTCATCCTCAGCCCAGGAGGCAATCCACCACACCACACTGGAGTAGCGTATTACACCACAACGGTGGCACCAACCAGTATAAACCCTCATGTCTCTTGTTCCTTGGGTTCGGCGAGCTAGTCCTTGAGATCGTTGCGAGAGCGAGCTAGGGAGAGGTCTTCATGCGCACCCCAGAGTTCAAACCTCAAGGGTTTGCCGGAACCCACAATCCGACAAGGAAGGGTCACGTGTCGGAGCCTTTAGGAAAGTCCTCATACTCAACCATCATATCGTCTTCTATGATTGCTAACACTCACCTCGTACCCATGAGAAAAATGTTTCAACTGGACACATAGAAAGATAGGGGCTTATAGTTTCGCCTCCCAACATACTCACCTCAAGGGTGATGTCAACAATAATAACTCATGCCCTCTATATTCAATTGGAAATATGTTCCTAGATCTTTCTACAACACATGATGCTTGCCAAAGGAGAAAAATAAAAGGAATAGAAGGAAGACTTTGACTCTTTGCATAAAACTAGAAGATAGGCCCTTCGTAGAGGGAAGCAGAGGTTTCCATGCGCTTATTTGTTTGTATGCTCAATCCCTTAGTGCAAGAGAACGTCACGTTGTATTGCCCCTTAACATGACAACCTTTATTATGCAGTATGTCGCTTTTATTCTTTGTCATCCAAGTTCATACAATCAATTTTCTCTTACACTAAATGATCTCACACTTTTAGAAGCAATTTTTATTGCCTTTTTGCACCGATGATAACTTACTTGAGGGGTCTTGCTCAATCCCTAGGTAGGTATGGCGGACACTTGAAAAAGATTTGGGATTAAGGGTTTCTGGATGCACAAGTAGTATCTCTACTTACTGCGGAATTTTTGGCCAGAAAAGATAGGGTGCAAGCACCACATGTTAAAGGATCTATGGCAATATGACTTCTATGTGAATATAAACAAACATAAACCATTAAGTTGTCTTCCTAGTCCAGCGTCAACAATTTTGGCATATAATATTTTTATGAGGGCTCACAATCACAAAAGATTTCTAAGATAGTATATCTATATGTGAATCTTCTCTTCCCTTATTAATTCTTTCATGAGTTGCATCATTGACTAATGCTATGTTTGTCAATCTCTAATAAAATTTTCTACTTATACTTTTCCTTATGTGGTACCATCACCTACCATAGGATTAGTATATAATCTTATTGATTTATTTCCTTTCTTCTTTTATTTCCTTTCTCTTTTTCTTTCTTTCTTATTTCTTTTCTTTATTTGCAACATGAAATTAAAGAAAGCAAAAAACTCAAACTAACTTTATTATATAACTTGCACACGGTTACAAGGATAGATCACTAAGCAAACTCTCAAAGAAGAAAGGATCGAACTAAAATAAGTAAAAGCAAAACGATAGTGGGATGATACAATACCGGGGCACCTCCCCCAAGCTTGGCGGAAGCCATGGGGAGTGCCCATACCCGATACTGAATTCTCCTTTGGTGGTGAAGAAGATGATGGTGGTGATGAAGGTGAGATCTTGTCCTTGGATTTCCATGGCAGTGGCCCACCATCATAAGAGGAGGAGTGAGTCTCACGAGTCCTACAACCAACAGCCAAACTCATACCTTTAAACGTAGTCTCATATTCAAATACTTGGTTTTGAAGATCATAGATCTGACTTTGGAGAAAGTTGATTTGCTCATTGAGGGTGAAGATGATGTCCTTCATGGGCTTTCCATCCACGTTAAGATCACAGAAAGGTCCGTGATCATGAGGTGATTGGCATTGAGCCCACACTCTACCATCCCCTTGCACCGGAAGACATCTTTCCCCACAGCTTCAAGCCTGGCCTCCATGGTTCCCGTCCCCTTGGGACACGACACATCGTGGAGGTGAAGCACCCCCTCATGCATCTGGATGACCTGAGGGTGTTGCACCACTTCCCGCAAATATGGGTTGATGAAGTTCTTGAAGAACTTGTCCTTGGAGGAGCTTGAAGAGGCCATGGTAGATGGGATCTGACAGAAAATAGCAAGGAAAAAGAGAACAGAGGATTTCTCCGCGATACGGTGATCAACAGGTTTGGGAAGTATATATAGATTTTTTATCTTGGAGGACAAGTACATGGAAGAAAAACGAAGTACGGAAGGTGTCCCAGGTGGGCACAACCCACCTGGGCGCGCCAGGCAAGCCTGGCGTGCCCTGCTGTCTTGTGCCCACCAGGGGACGCTTTCTGGAAGTTTCTTTATTTCCAAAATTTTAAAATATTCCAAAACTGATAAAAAAATATTTTTACGGATTTTTGAGAGTCTGTTTACTTACCATATCACGTACCTCTTTATTTTCATGATTTTGGAGTGTTCTGTAATGACTCTTTTATGTTTTCTTCCGGTGTCAAAGTTTGGATAATATTACTTTCAACATTGATAGGCGTACCTGAGATATAATGCTTTATTCGTTGCCCGTTGACAACCTTCGGGTTAGTACCTTCGGAGTTATTTATTTTGATGGCCCCAGACCGGTAAACCTCCTCGATGATGTATGGGCCTTCCCATTTCGAGAGGAGCTTTCCTGCAAAAAGTTTAAAACGAGAATTGTACAAAAGAACATATTCTCGAACTTTAAACTTGTGCTTTTGAATTCTTTTGCCATGCCATATTTTAACTTTTTATTTGAATAACTTTGCATTCTCATAATCTTGGGTTCTCCATTCATCTATGGAGCTTATATCAAATAACCTCTTTTCGCCAGTTAGTTTGATATCATAGTTGAGTTCTTTAACTACCCAATATGCTTTATGTTCTAACTCAAGAGGCAAATGACAAGCTTTTCCATAAACCATTTTATAAGGATACATACCCATAGGATTTTTATATGCTATTCTATAAGCCCAAAGTGCTTCATCTAATTTCTTAGACCAATTCCTCCTAGACCTATTAACAGTGTTTTGCAAAATTAATTTTATTTCTGTATTGCTAAGTTCAACTTGACCACTAGACTGAGGATGATAGGGTCATGCAATTCTATGGTTAATATCATACTTTGCAAGCATCTTACGGAAAGCACCATGAATAAAATGTGAACCACCATCAGTCATTAAATATCTAGGGACTCCAAACCTTGGGAAAATAACTTCCTTAAGCATTTTAATAGAGGTGTTGTGATCAGCACTACTGGTTGGAATGGCTTCTACCCATTTAGTAACATAATCAACACCAACCAAAATATGTGTATACCCATTAGAGGAATGCAAAGGTTGATAATCAAATCCCCAAGCATCAAATGGTTCAACAACAAGTGAATAATTCATAGGCATTTCTTGACGCTTACCGATATTACCTTGTAACGCCCGGATAATCGTGCTACAGTAATCCAACGCTAATCATGCCACGTCACCACGGTTACTGTTGCTAACCTATCGCTAGTTCAAAACCGATTCAAATTCAAATTTAAAATAAGGTTAAATAATAAAAGTTTTCAAAAATTAAAACAAAAATGTTCGGTGTGTGCAAATAAATGCCCAGGAATTTATGGTGTAGTGAACACATTTTTATAAAAGGCCTAAATAATTTAAAATGATTTAAAACAGAAAAGTAAATAAATAAAAGAAAAGAAAATACAAAAGAAAGAAAGAAAAAACTAAACTAAAGAAAAGGCCCCCTGGCCAACTGGGCCAGAAGGCCTAGCTGGCTGACCCATTAGGCCCAGCCGGCCACTCCCCCACTCCTCCTTATCCACTTCCCCCACCCAATCCACCGACACCCCCCACACTCCCCCCCCTCGCAAAATATCTCCTCCCCCTCCCTCTCCCCTGATAGGATCGGGATCGAGAGGAGGAGGTCGCCTCGATGCCCGACGCCGCCCCGCGCCCGGAGCTCGTCCTCACCGGACCTTCCCGTCGGCCTGCTTCTCCTCCGGCGATTCGTCGTCCCCGTCGACCACCCCGACCCCCACTGCCCCGTCCCTACTCACCCATGTGAGCCGCCGCCACCCTCCTCCCTCTCTGCTCCCGCGCCGTGCCGTCCTCGCACGCATCCCGCACCCACTCACCGTGCCCGACGGCCGACGCACGCGCCGTCCCACACCCCCTAGCGCAAGCTGCCGAGCCCCGCTGCTAGCTGCACCCACGCCCGCCTCTTGCGCTTCGGCCCCGTGCTCGCCGCAGTCGGGCCGCGCCCTGGCCGTGCGCCGCTCGCTCGCCGTGCCGCGTGCCCCGCCTCTGCTGCTTGTCGTTGCACTCCGCCTCGCAGCCCCCCTCCCCCCGTGCGCCCGGCTCCTCCTTCACCGCGCCCTCCCCCGCTTGCGCTACCTGCCGGTGTCGCATCGCCCGCGCCCCGTCGCGCCTGCTGTCGTCCACTCGCCGCTGCAGCAGCTGCTCCTCCACCGCCCGCCATTCGTCGCCCACGCCCGGTGGATCTAACGACCGCGCCCTCCGCCACACTACGGCCCTGGCCGCCCCCCTCACCGCACCGTACCGGCGTCTGCACCGCGCCGCTCCGGCATCCTGCGGTGGCCGTCACCCTCCTATGGTCTGGGCGGGCGCTCGCACGGGCTAGTGCCCGTCACCCATTGCGCCCGATGCCCACTATGGCCTTAGGGCCAATGACATGTGGGGCCCACGCCCCAGAACGATTAATAAAAAAAGGGGTTAAAAATAAATAAGTAAAATTAATGTTTAATTAAATAATTAATTAAAGGATTAATTAAACTAATTAATTCTGATTAGATTAACCTAATCAATTAACTAAACCCTAATTAACCTAATAGAGTATGACAGGTGGGTCCCACTGGACCCACGCGTCAGTTTGACCCAGTCAACCCCTGTTGACTGCTGATGTCAGCATGAAATCATGCTGATGTCATAAATCCAATTTTTAATTAAACTAAATAAATAATTAAATTCCAGAAATTAATAAAATCTTTAGAAAATCATATCTTTTAATCCGTAACTCGGATTAAATTATTTTCAACATGAAAGTTGCTCACAACGATGAGACGAATCTGGATACACTGCCCATTCGTCCGCCACACATCCCTAGCATAGCGAACATGCAACTTTCCCCCTCCAGTTCATCTATCCGAAAACGCGAAACACCGGGGATAATTTCCTGGATGATTTCCCCCTTCCTCGTACCGCGTTAGGGCACACCTAGCATCACGCTTTGTCATGTCATGCATCGTCATGCATTTGTTTGCATTATATTTATTGTTTCTTCCCCCTCTTCTCTCGCTAGACACCGAGACCGATGCCGCTGCTACCCAGTACGACTACGGTGCTGACGACCCCTCTCTCTTGCCAGAGCAACTAGGCAAGCCCCCCCTTTTGATCACCAGATATCGCCTACTCTTCTCTCTACTGCTTGCATTAGAGTAGTGTAGTATGTTACTACTTTCCGTTAATCCTATTCTGATGCATAGCCTATCATTGTTGCTCCAGCTGTTGATACCTTACCTCCAATCCTAAATGCTTAGTATAGGATGCTAGTTTACCATCAGTGGCCCTACATACTTGTATGTCTGCCATGCTATACTATCGGGCCGTGATCACTTGGGAGGTGGTCACGGGTATATACTTATACATAATATATGATACTTGTGGTGATTAAAGTCGGGTCGGCTCGTAGGAGTACCCACGAGTGATTCCGATGTTGGGGGCTGAAGGGGCAGGTGGCTCCATCCCGGTAGAGGTGGGCCTCAGTTCCCGAAGGCCCCCGACGGTTACATTGTGGCGGAGCGACAGGGGAGGTTGAGACCACCTATGAGAGAGGTAGGCCTGGCCCTGGTCGGCGTCCATGGTTATTTCAAAATAACACGCTTAACGAGATCTTGGTATTTGATCTGAGTCTAGCCATTGGGCTATATGCACTAACCATCTACGCGGGAACAGTTATGGGCACTCGACGTCATGGTATCAGCCGAAGCCTTCATGACGTCAGCGACTGAGCGGCGCGTGCCGGGTTGGACCGCGTAACACAACTTCCTTTGTAATGGAGGTTGCTAGGTCTGCTCTTCGGCCGCGTACGCAACGTGCAGGTGTGCAATATGCGATGGACCCAGACCCCTGCGCCATAGGATTTAGACCGGCGTGCTGACCTCTCTGTTGTGCCTAGGTAGGGCTGCGACGTGTTGATCTTCCGAGGTCAGGCATGACCCAGAAAAGTGTGTCCGGACAAAGGGGATCGAGCGTGTTGGGAAATGTGGTGCACCCCTGCAGGGAAGTTGATCTATTCGAATAGCCGTGTCCCTCGGTAAAAGGACGACCCGGAGTTGTACCTTGACCTTATGACAACTAGAATCAGATACTTAATAAAACACACCCTTCCAAGTGCCAGATACAAACGATGATCTCTCTCTCACAGGGCGACGAGGGGAGGATCATCGGTTAGGATTATGCTACACGATGCTACTTGGTGAACTTGCCATATACTCTCTTCTTCTGCTGCAAGATGGAGGTTACCAGAAGCGTAGTCTTTGATAGGACTAGCTATCCCCCTCTTATTCTGGCATTCTGCAGTTGAGTCCACATATGATAGCCTTTTCCATTTGATACCAATGCATACATATGTAGTGTAGCTCCTTGCTTGCGAGTACTTTGGATGAGTACTCACGGTTGCTTTGCTCCCCCTTTTCCCCCTTTCTATACTCGATGGTTGCAACCAGACGTTGGAGCCCGGGAGCCAGACGCCACCCTCGACGACGACTACTACTACTCGGGAGGTGCCTACTACTACGTGCAGCCCGCTGACGACGACCAGGAGTAGTTTAGGAGGATCCCAGGCAGGAGGCCTGCACCTCTTTTGATTTGTATCCCAGTTTGTGCTAGCCTTCTTAAGTCAAACTTGTTTAACTTATGTCTGTACTCAAATATTATTGCTTTCACTGACTCGTCTATGATCGAGCTATTGTATTCGAGGCCTCGAGGCCCCTGGCTTGTAATATGATGCTTGTATGACTTATTTTATTTGTAGAGTTGTGTTGTGATATCTTCCCGTGAGTCCCTGATCTTGATTGTACACGTTTGCGTGTATGATTAGTGTACGATTGAATCGGGGGCGTCAAAAGTTGGTATCAGAGCCGACTGCCTGTAGGAATCCCCCTTCCACACTCCTTGGCCGAAGTCAAGTCTAGACATTACAAAAACTTTTACTAACGTGGTTGTGTGCCTTACGGGCCCACGTCGCCATCTGGGTGGTATTAGGATCTTTTACTCCTCGCTCCTTACTCTGGGACCCTGTACTCTCTCCTACTCGGGTTAAACAATTTTACTAACTCTAACATTAGGATCTCCTGACCACGTTCACCCCAAAGTTGGATAAGCCCTAGTTATTCTTTAGAGTAGTATTTCAACATTATGCACATGTCATTTGACTCCTGTGAAAACATCTTTGTTTTTAGATGGAACCCACGAGACGGGTCGTGCACCACACGACGGCCATTGGTGCCTCAGGATCACCTGCTGTGTTGGTTGAGATGATGACCTATCTGGGTTACCGCTGGCATCCTGAGTACACTGTCTATGAGGAGTACCAGGACTTCAACCAGGAGAAGTACCGTGCCATCATCCACCTCTACCCTTGGGAGTATGACTCCACTACCGTGTTGCACACTGCTCATGGTGTTGGAGTGACTATCGATATGGCAGTCCACGATGCTGCTTACGCTGCTCTGACACGTCTTCGTGGAGAGTATTAGGAGTTGGACACCTCCCCCTTCAGGCACATTGCTATCGCATCTGATGTTGGTGTGGAGGGATACTACACTGTTGCCTACTCCACTATCACCCGAGAGCCCTTCTACCATCAGAACCTGGTTCTGCATCCTGATGGGCTGGATAGAGCTAACCGAGCTCTTCGCCACGAGTTGTACACCACCCGTCAGCACCTGTACCGTGCTCTGACGCTGTTGCACCCCTCTATCTGATCTGGTGGTCTATCGCATTCTGCAATCTACCCTGCCAGGACCGTGATGCCCCAGGGCATCGGCTGGCCAGATGTGGGAGGCTACTCTCCCGCACTTGGTCCTCTCCTGCCACCTATGCATCGGGTTCCGCACCAGAGTATCCGTGGACCCCAGGCTACTCGCGTGGAGGTCTTCCCTTCGCGTCACTGCCAGCTGTCAGGCTACACCTACCTCCATAGTTCCTCCTGGGACTGATGTAGGCTTGCTTGTTAGTGTTAGATGCATTTGCCGCGAGCCTACGTGCCGCCTATGATGTTCTTAGCCTGTGTACTGAACTCTGTGTACCGAACTTTATGCATGATCAGTTTTGTAAGATATGCCCACTACTATGCAGTGTCTATCGTGTTCCTTTCATTATGCATGTTTCAGCATGAATGATTTTTGCCCTTGCAAATTCTCAATGCTGAACTACCCCTGTTATATATTAGCAGGATGGTTAGACCAGGTGGTCGTGGTCGTGGTAACCCTCCCCCACCCCCGCCTGAGTACATGGCTGGGATGATGCAACAGTTTGAGCTGAATCGCCAGTTCATGGAGAATATTATGGCTTGGTTTCCTCGCCCCAATATGAACCAGCAGCCAACCCAAGTGACTCTCCAGGATTTCATGCGCCTCAACCCAACCATGTACCGCAGCTCAACTTAGCCTCTGGATGCTGATGACTGGCTCCATGACATCACCTATGAGATGGAGTCTGCTGATGTAGCCCCTGCCAGCTACGTCACATTTGCTTCTTTCTTCCTGAAAGGACCCGCCGCTCAATGGTGGGACAGCCACAGGCATACTCTGCCAGTTGGAACAATCATCACCTGGCCAGACTTCCAAGCTTCTTTCCGTGCTCGCTTCATTCCCCAAGGAGTCATGGACCGTAAGAAGCGCGAGTTTCGCAGCCTCACCCAAGGCAACAAAACTGTGGAAGCTTATCAACGGGAGTTTTGGACTTGTCCCGCTATGTTGAAGAAGACATTGCAACTGATGCACGCAGACAGGAGAAGTTCTGTGATGGCCTTCAAGCTGACATCAAGCTCGCACTTCTAGTGCATGACTTTGCTGATTTCGCCACCTTGGTGAACAAGGCCATAAACATTGAAACAGGTCTGCAGGAACACCAGAGCTATCATAGGTGCAACCGTGACACGGGCTCATCTTCAGGCCCGTCCTCGCAGAAGCGTAGGATATGGATTCCCAACATCATGTATCAGCCAACTACACCTACTCCAAGGCATTCCTATGCTCCACTGCGTCTGCCTCCCCCACCAACTAGGCAGCCAAGACTTCCAGCTCCACCACCACAAGCTCCTGTCCCCACTCCCAATAATGGTCTGTGCTACAAGTGTGGCCAACCTAGTCACCTTGCCAGGAACTGCTATCAGAATCAGAACCAGAATCAACTGGCCCTTCCCACAGCTGGCCGTGGAAGCAACCAGCCTCGCAACAACAATGCCAAGTCTTATGGTCGTGTTCATGCCAACCACGTTGATCTCAATGAAGTTCTAGACCAGCCTGCTACCGTGATGGGTACACTCCTCGTAAATTCAGTACCTGCATCTATTTTATTCGATTCAGGAGCATCGCATTCATTCATGTCAGAAGATTTTGCATACAAGCATGACGTTAAATGTGAGGAGATGAACACTTCGGTATTGGTAAAAAAAACCCCGTGGGACAATGTCAAACCTCACTAGTTGGCATTGACGTCCCTGTGGAAATCGAAGGGCTGGAATTCTATGCCTCTCCCATTATCCTGAAGTCGTCTAACATCGACCTCATTCTGGGGATGGATTGGTTGAAAGCGCATACTGCTTCTATAGTTTGCGCCACTAAGGTCATCCATCTGCTACACCCTTCTGATGAAATAATTGCTTACGAAGCTCATCTAGTTCACAACGTCGAGGCACGGCTTTATGCCTTGAATGCATTGAACGCTGCATCACTTGAGGGCATTGAAAACATTCTCATCGTTCGTGAATGCCAAGACGTCTTCCCAGAAGAACTTCCAGGGATTCCCCCTGCTAGAGCTGTCGAATTCATCATCGACTTGAAACCCGGCACCACCCCTATAGCCAAACGACCCTACAAGATGCCGCCACATGAACTCATTGAGCTTAAGGAGGAAATCGACAAATCTCTTGTCAAAGGTTTCATTCGGCCAAGTTCCTCTCCTTGGGGAGCACCTTCTCTCCTTGTTAAGAAGAAGGATGGGACAAACCAATTAGTCCAAGACTACCGTCCTATAAACCAAGCTACCATTCAGAATAAATACCCTCTTCCTAGGATCAATGATCTTTCTGATCAACTAGCTGGCTCATCAGTGTTCTCCAAACTCGACTTGAGGTTGGGTTACCACCAGATCCGTGTTCGTGAAGAGGATATCCCAAAAACCTCCTTCGTGACTCGGTATGGGTCATACGAGTACACCGTCATGTCATTCGGCTTAACGAATGCTCCCGCCACCTTCTCTCGTCTGATGAACTATATATTCATGGATTACCTCGACAAGTTCGTCATGGTTTATCTAGATGATATCCTTGTATTTTCCAAGAACAAAGAAGGACATGCTGAACATCTTCGTCTTGTGCTGGAAAATCTTCGAGAGCATCAATTGTATGCTAAGTATTCCAAGTGTGAATTCTGGCTCCCCGAAGTAACCTATCTTGGGCATGTCATCTCCAAGGATGGTATTGCCATCAACCCTGAACGAGTTCAGGCTATTCTCGATTGGACACCTCCGAAGAATGTCAAGCAAGTCCAAAGTTTTCTCGGTCTCGCCAGCTATTGCCGTCGATTCGTCGAGAACTTCTCCAAGATTGCCAGGCCTCTGACTAATCTATTGCATAAGGGTGTCAAGTTTGAATGGACAGACAAGTGTCAGGAAAGTTTCCAGGCACTCAAAAACAAGTTGACTTTTGCCCCAGTGCTTGCTCCACCTGATACTAAGAAGGACTTCGTCATTTACTACGACACTTCCCGTCAAGGATTAGGCTGTGTCCTAATGCAAGAGCGCAGAGTGATTGCTTATGCCTCTCGTCAACTGCGCCCTCACGAAGAAAACTACCCAGTTCACGACCTCGAGCTTGCTGCTGTCATTCATGCACTAAAGCCGTGGCGACATTACCTTCTCGGTAATCGTTGCGAGATCTTCACCGACCACCAAAGTCTGAAGTATCTATTTACTCAGCCAGATCTGAACCTCCATCAGCAGAGATGGATGGAGACTGTTGCAGTCTTTGACGTGGGTATATCCTATACCCCCGGCAAGGCTAATGTAATGGCTGATGCCTTGAGCCGCAAGTCTTACTGCAACCACCTCCAGGTTCACAAAGTTCAGCCCTCGCTTGTCAAAGAATTTAGAAAGCTGAACCTTCATATTGTTCCTCCTGGAGCACTCGCTCCCCCTCCCCTAGAGTTCCTAAAGATGAATCTTCATGTTGTTACTAAGGGTTCTCTAAATACCCTGGCTGTCGTACCAGATCTTGTAGCTGGTATAAAGACTATTCAAGGTTATGACTCTGAAGTCCATAAGATTAAACACCATCTAGCAGAAGGAAAGCCCTCATTCTTCACTATCGCCGATGATGGCACCTTGTACTTCAAAGGCCGCCTAGTGGTACCATGTTCGAAGAAAAACCTAGATAAGACTAAAAGGGTTATGAAAGAAGTTCATGATACGCCTCTGTCCATCCATAATGGTAGTACAAAGATGTACCAGGATATTCGTCAAAGATTCTGGTGGTCTAATATGAAGCATGACATTGCTCGTTATGTTGCTGAGTGTGACGTTTGCCACCGTATCAAAGCAGAGCATCAAAGGCCTGCTGGAACTCTGCAACCTATCTCTATTCCTGAATGGAAATGGGACCATGTTGAAATGGACTTCGTCACTGGATTTCCCAAATCGTAGAAGGGTAATGATGCTATTCTTGTCGTCATTGATCGGCTTTCTAAAGTTGCACATTTTCTGGCGGTCAAAGAGAAAATCACTGCTAGTCAGCTTGCTACTCTCTGCATGACCAGAATTGCTTCACTTCATGGTATTCCACTGGTTATCAGTTCAGACCGTGGTAGCTTATTCACTTCAAGATTTTGGGCAAGTTTCCAAGAAGCTATGGGAACTCATCTGTCATTCAGTACGGCATTTCATCCTCAGTCGCAAGGACAGGTTGAATGTGTCAACCAAGTTCTCGAAGACATGCTTCGAGCTTGCGTAATTTCCTTCGGCAAGAAATGGGAGGAATCTCTTCCATATGCCGAGTTCTCTTATAATAATAGCTATCAAGCTAGTCTGAAGATGTCCCCCTTCGAAGTGTTATATGGATGAAAGTGTCGGACCCCTCTGAACTGGTCAGAAACTGGGGAACGTCCACTCTTCAGTCCGGATATTATCTAACAGGACGAAGAACGAGTTCGCATTATCCGCGAGAATCTCAAGACTGCTCAGTCACGTCAGAAAAGTCAGTATGAATGTCATCACAAAGACATGGTCTATCAACCTGGCGAAAAGGCTTATCTTCGAGTTACACCAATGAAGGGTGCTCACCGCTTCAGGATCAAGGGCAAGCTAGCACCTCGCTATATCGGTCCCTTCACTATTCTCGAAAGGCGTGGGAAAGTAGCATATCAACTGGAGCTTCCGCCGAACCTTTCTCAGGTTCACGATGTGTTCCACGTGTCACAGTTCCGCCGTTGCTTCAAGGATCCAATCCGAGCAGTGGATCATGAAGTGCTCGAATTACAACAGGACCTCTCCTATAAAGAGCATCCGGTACGCATTCTCGACCAAGCTAAACGCCGCACACGTCAGAAGGCGATCAAGTTCCTCAAAGTCCAGTGGTCGCACCATTCTAAAGATGAAGCCACTTGGGAACGCGGGGACCGCTTGCGTGATGAATACCCCGCACTGTTTCCTTCTACCTCCTAAAATCTTGGGACGAGATTTCTTGTAGTGGAGGAGATTTGTAACGCCACGGATAATCGTGCTACAGTAATCCAACGCTAATCATGCCACGTCACCACGGTTACTATTGCTAACCTATCGCTAGTTCAAAACCGATTCAAATTCAAATTTAAAATAAGGTTAAATAATAAAAGTTTTCAAAAATTAAAACAAAAATGTTCGGTGTGTGCAAATAAATGCTTAGGAATTCATGGTGTAGTAAACACATTTTTATAAAAGGCCTAAATAATTTAAATTGATTTAAACCAGAAAAGTAAATAAATAAAAGAAAAGAAAATACAAAAGAAAGAAAAAAACTAAACTAAAGAAAAGGCCCCCTGGCCAACTGGGCCAGAAGGCCCAGCTGGCTGACCCATTAGGCCCAGCCGGCCACTCCCCCACTCCTCCTTATCCATTTCCCCCACCCACTCCACCGACACCCCCCACACTCCCCCCCCCCCCCCGCAAAATATCTCCTCCCCCCTCCCTCTCCCCTGATTGGATCGGGATCGAGAGGAGGAGGTCGCCTCGATGCCAGATCCCGCCCCGCGCTCGGAGAACGCCGCCCCGCGCCCGGAGCTCGTCCTCACCGGACCTTCCCGCCGGCCTACTTGTCCTCCGGCGATTGGTCGTCCCCGTCGACCACCCCGACCCCCACTGCCCCGTCCCTACTCACCCATGTGAGCCGCCGCCCCCCTCCTCCCTCTCTACTGTCGCGTCGTGCCGTCGTCGCACGCATCCCGCACCCGCTCACCGCGCCCGACGGCCGACGCGCGCGCTGTCCCGCACCCCCTAGCGCAAGCTGCCGAGCCCCGCTGCTAGCTGCACCCACGCCCGCCTCTTGCGCTCCGGCCCCGTGCTCGCCGCGGTCGGGTCGCGCCCTGGCCGTGCGCCGCTCGCTCGCCGTGCCGCGCGCCCCGCCTCTGCTGCTTGCCGCCGCACCCCGGCTCGCAGCCCTCCTCCCCCCGTGTTGTCCGCGACCCGTTCGCCCGGCTCCTCCTTCACCGCGCCCTCCCCCGCTTGTGCTGCCTGCTAGTGTCGCATCGCCAGCGCCCCGTCACGCCTTCCGTCGTCCACTTGCCGCTACAGTAGCTGCTCCTCCACCGCCCGCCATTCGTCGCCCACACCCGGTGGATCTAACGCCCACGCCCTCCGCCACACTACAGCCCTGGCCGCCCCCTCACCGCGCTGTACCGGCATCCGCACCGCGCCGCTCCGGCGTCCTGCGGTGGTCGTCGCCCTCCTGTGGTCTGGGCAGGTGCTCGCACGGGCTGGTGCCCTTCACCCGTTGCGCCCGATGCCCGTTATGGCCTTAGGGCCAATGACATGTGCGGCCCACG
The DNA here is from genome assembly GCF_056163025.1 of Triticum urartu. Taxonomy (NCBI): domain Eukaryota; kingdom Viridiplantae; phylum Streptophyta; class Magnoliopsida; order Poales; family Poaceae; genus Triticum; species Triticum urartu. Next base: position 247,185,749 of record NC_141875.1, read on the forward strand.
CCCCAGAATGATTAATAAAAAAAAGGGGGTTAAAAAATAAATAAATAAAATTAATTAATTAATCTTAATTAATTAATTAAAGAATTAATTAAACTAATTAATCCTAATTAGATTAACCTAATTAATTAACTAAACCCTAATTAACCTAATAGAGTATGATAGGTGGGTCCCACTAGACCCACGCGTCAGTTTGACCTAGTCAACCCCTGTTGACTGCTGACGTCGGCATGACATCATGCTGATATCGTAAATCCAATTTCGAATTAAATTAAATAATTAATTAAATTCCAGAAATTAATAAAATTTTTAGAAAATCATATCTTTTAATCTGTAACTCGGATTAAATTATTTTCAACATGAAAGTTGCTCAAAACGATGAGACGAATTCGGATACGCCGCCCGTTCGTCCGCCACGCATCCCTAGCATAGCGAACATGCAATTTTCCCCCTCCGGTTCATCTATCCGAAAATGCGAAACACTGGGGATAATTTCTCGGATGATTTCCCCCTTCACCGGTACCACCTCCTACCGCGTTAGGGCACACCTAGCATCACGCTTTGTCATGTCATGCATCGTCATGCATTTGTTTGCATTATATTTATTGTTTCTTCCCCCTCTTCTCTCGCTAGACACCGAGACCGACGCCGCTACTACCCAGTACGACTACGGTGTTGACGACCCCTCTCTCTTGCCAGAGCAACCAGGCAAGCCCCCTTTTGATCACCAGATATCGCCTACTCTTCTCTCTACTGCTTGCATTAGAGTAGTGTAGCATGTTACTGCTTTCCGTTAATCCTATTCTGATGCATTGCCTGTCATTGTTGCTCCAGCTATTGATACCTTACCTGCAATCCTGAATGCTTAGTATAGGATGCTAGTTTACCATCAATGGCCCTACATTGTTGTCTGTCTGCCAAGCTATACTATCGGGCTGTGATCACTTGGGAGGTGGTCACGGGTATATACTTATACATAATATATGATACTTGTGGTGATTAAAGTCAGGTCGGCTCGTAGGAGTACCCGCGAGTGATTCTGATCTTGGGGGCTGAAGGGGCAGGTGGCTCCATCCCGGTAGAGGTGGCCCTCAGTTCTCGAAGGCCCCCGACGGTTCCTTTGTGGCGGAGCGACAGGGCAGGTTGAGACCACCTAGGAAAGAGGTGGTCCTGGCCCTGGTCGGCGTCCGTGGTTATTTCAAAATAACACGCTTAATGAGATCTTGGTATTTGATCTCAGTCTGGCCACTGGCCTATACACGCTAACCATCTACGCGGGGACAATTATGGGCACTCGACGTCATGGTATCAGCCGAAGCCTTCGTGACGTCAGCGACTAAGCGGCGCGCGCTGGGTTAGACCGCGTAACGCAACTTCCTTTGTAATGGAGGTTGCTAGGTCTGCTCTCTGGCTGCGTACGCAACGTGCAGGTGTGCAATGGGCGATGGGCCCAGACCCCTGCACCATAGGATTTAGACCGGCGTGCTGACCTCTCTGTTGTGCCTAGGTAGGGCAGCGACATGTTGATATTCCGAGGCCGAGCATGACCCAGAAAAGTGTGTCTGGACAAAGGGGATCGAGCGTGTTGGGAAATGTGGTGCACCCCTGCAGGGAAGTTGATCTATTCGTATAGCCGTGTCCCTCGGTAAAAGGACGACCCGGAGTTGTACCTTGACCTTATGACATCTAGAACTGGATACTTAATAAAACACACCCTTCCAAGTGCCAGATACAACCGGTGATCGCTCTCTCACAGGGCGATGAGGGGAGGATCATCGGTTAGGATTATGCTACACGATGCTACTTGGTGAACTTGCCATCTACTCTCTTCTTCTGCTGATAGATGGAGGTTACTAGAAGCGTAGTCTTCGATAGGACTATCTATCCCCCTCTTATTCTGGCATTCTGCAGTTGAGTCTAATATGACAGCCTTTTCCATTCGATACCAATGCATACATATGTAGTGTAGCTCCTTGCTTGCGAGTACTTTGGATGAGTACTCACGGTTGCTTTGCTCCCCCTTTTCCCCCTTTCTATACTCGATGGTTGTGACCAGACGTTAGAGCCCAGGAGCCAGACGCCACCCTCGACGATGACTACTACTACTCGGGAGGTGCCTACTACTACGTGCATCCCAGGCAGGAGGCCTGCGCCTCTTTCGATCTGTATCCCAGTTTGTGCTAGCCTTCTTAAGGCAAACTTGTTCAACTAATGTCTGTACTTAGATATTGTTGCTTCCTCTGACTTGTCTATGATCGAGCTCTTGTATTCGAGCCCTCGAGGCCCCTGGCTTGTAATATGATGCTTGTATGACTTATTTTATTTGTAGAGTTGTGTTGTGATATCTTCCTGTGAGTCCCTGATCTTGATCATACACGTTTGCGTGTATGATTAGTGTACGATTGAATCGGGGGCGTCACATACCTATTCTTTGACATTCATCACAAGAAGAGACAAACTCACAGGCATCCTTGAAGAGAGTAGGCCAATAAAATCCAGATTGCAATACCTTGTGAGCAGTTCTATCTCTAGCATGATGCCCTCCATAAGCCTCAGAGTGACATTTCCGTAGGATTTGACCCTGTTCATGCTTAGGACACAACATCTAATAATACCATCTACTCCTTCTTTATAAAGATGTGGGTCATCCAAAAAGTAATGTCTTAAATCATAGAAGAATTTTTTGTTTTGTTGGTATGTGAAGCTAGGTGGTTAATATTTAACAACAATGTAATTAGCATAGTCAGCATACCAAGGAGTACTATTACCAACATTTATTGCAGCTAACTGCTCATCAGGAAAACTATCATCAATAGGTAGTTGGTCACCAAGCACATTTTCAAGCCTAGACAAATTATCAGCTACGGGGTTCTCAACTCCTTTTCTATCAATGATTTGTAAATCAAATTCTTGTAACAAGAGAACCAAACAAATAAGTCTAGGTTTAGCATATTTCTTTTCCATAAGATATTTAATAGTAGCATGGTCTATGTGAATAGTTACTTTGGTATCAATAATATAAGATCTAAATTTATCACAAGCAAACACCACTGCTAAGAATTCTTTTTCAGTAGTGTCATAATTTCATTGAGCACACACTAGAGTTTTACTAGCATAATGAATAACATTAAGTTTCTTATCAACTCTTTGTCCTAGAACAGCACCAACAACATAATCACTAGCATCACACATAATTTCAAAAGGTAAGTTCCAATCAGGTGGTTGAACAATAGGTGCAGATATTAAGGCTTTCTTGAGTGTTTTAAAGGCTTCTAAACAATCATCATCAAAAAGAAAAAACAATATACTTTTGCAAAATATTAGTAAGAGGCCTAGAAGTTTTCGTAAAGTCTTTGATAAATCTCCTTTAGAAACCAGCATGACCTAGGAAACTACGAATACCTTTGATGTCCTTAGGACATGGCATTTTCTCAATTGCATCGACCTTAGCTTCGTCCACTTCAATACCTCTTTCAGAAATTTTGTGCCCCAAGAAAATGCCTTCATTAACCATAAAGTGGCACTTCTCCCAATTCAAGACAAGATTTGTTTGTTCACATCTCTGCAAAACTCACTCAACATTGCTTAAACAATCATCAAAAGACATCCCATAAATAGAAAAGTCATCCATGAAAACCTCAACAATATTTTCACAAAAGTCAGAGAATATAGCAATCATACATCTTTGAAAGGTAGCAGGTGCATTACATAAACCAAAAGGCATACGTCTATAAGCATAAGTTCCAAAGGGACAAGTAAAAGTAGTCTTTTCTCGATCAGCTTGAGAAACATGTATTTGTGAAAAGCCAGAGTGTGACGCCTTGAGACCGATGCGCCAGGTGTCTTCCAGTTATTCGCTGTTGTTGCCTTCTCTTTCACTTGTGTGTTGCCTCTTGCCATGTCATCATGTGCATTGCATCATCATGTTTTCAAAACTTGCATCCGTCCGGGTCCCCCAGTTCTCCCTGTTGTCTGTTCTGAGCCCATACACACTTGCCCCCGCCCGGGCCATGTCCGAAATAGTATTTTATAGGTGGCCGAAAAATGTTCTCGAAATGGGTTGAAAGTTGGCATGCGGTCTTATTACAGTGTAGGTAGGCCGCCTGCCAAGTTTCATCGCATTCGGAGTCTGTTTGACGCCCCAACGGATAACTATAGCGGCATTATAGTCGGTCAAACGTCGGACGTTTTCGATCTTCGAAAACTTTTGTCGGGATGCATTCCTCCTCTTTCCTCGCAGACCACCTCCTCTCTACACAGCCCACTATCATCACCGGCAGCCCACCTACCCCTTCTCGCGTCCGACGCCATCCGATGGTGATCGCACGGTCCGAAGACGCCTCCAAACCCCTACTAACCCTAATCCTAACCCCCCTTTCCTATTTAAACCTATCCCCTTGCCATTTTGGGCAACAGCCATCCTCCTCCTCATTTTCCGTGCCGCCCAATCATCAGCGCCGCCACCCACCTCCATTTCCGCGCTCGGCCACCTACCTGCCGCCACTTGGCGCTGTCCTAGTGGCCAGCCGCCACCACGCAGACACCCGCAACCAACGGGAAGGCACCACACGTCCTCCCCGCACCCCACTTCGCCGCGGCCCTGTAGGCTCACATCCGGCCCTCCGCTGCTGATCTGGGCCCGAGGCCGCTCGGGCGCACCCGAGCTCGTCGCTTACTCGCTTGTCTGGGTCGGAGGAGCCTAGATCCCGACCTCCTCCTCACGCCGACGATAAGTCCAGCCCCGTCCTCACCGGCGACGTTGCCGGAGCTACCACCCTCGCCGGCGAACCCCAGGCAGGAGCCACGTCGCCCTCTCCCTCCTCTCTGACCTGCCCCTCTCCTCCCTGCTTCATCCTCTCTCTCCCGCGCAGGTCATCATCGCTGGTGGAGATCCATGCCTCCCTCCCGTCTGGCCTCGCCGTCGACCGTATGTGGCACCCTGAGGCCGGATCCGCCGCCCAGCAACCCGTTCCTGGCCTCGCCAGCGCCACCGGACCCCGCCGTCGCCAGAGCATTGTCGTGCTGCCGCCATGGTCCTCTGCTCGTGCGGGCACAAGACTAGGATGACGTCCATGCCACCCATCGCCCTGGTCGACCTCGCTTAGCCTCCAAGGCCCAGAGACCGGCCTGCTTCCCCTCCGACTGGGCTTGGCCCATGGTGAGAGAACCTCAGCCCAACGCCTAGCAGTTTTGGCCCGTTTCATGTTTTTTCACACAGGACGATTTTTCCTATATTCCAGAGAAAACCAGTTTTACAGGAAACCCCCTAAGCTTCACGCATTTAATAACTAAATAACCGTGCATCGGATTAAAATGATCAAAATATGAAAAATGCTTAGAATTTCATCCGGTTTCATAATATGCCACTTTCATCCATGTTTGAAATGTTTAAATTGATGTTTGCTGAAATAGCATGTTAAAATGATTTATTTCATAACTAAATAACCGTAGCTCCGGTTTAAATAAACTATATATGAAACTTGTCTAGAAAAATGCATAGTTTAACATAGTGGCATTACTTTGCATGTTGAACAACTCTAAAATATGATTTAGGGCAGAACAGTAACAAACCTAATATATGCATAGGAGGATTTTCCGGAATTGTTATTTGTTATTTCCGGCCTCATTTTAACTTGCCTAGATAGGTAGTTTTCATATGCTTCACCTCTTGCCATGCTAACCAACATTTAATATCGTTGACTACCTAAACAGGAGAGAACTAAATAATTGTTGTGGTGTTTCGTCAATATGCAACTCGTTGAATATTGAGCTCCACTTAAATTGTAGTTTTGCTTGTGCATTTGGCCATGCCATGCCTCATAAAACCGGACATGCATCATACTATGTTGTGCATCATGCCATGCTTATGTGATGGTTGTTTACTATGTTGCTTGCTTGTTTCCGGGTTGCCTCTCTCGCTAGCTTCGGTTTCATTCGGGAGTTGTGAGGATCCGTTTGGCTACGCTGTTTGACTCCTTCATGGACTCGTTCTTCTTCCTTGTGGGATCTCATGCAAGATGACCATACCCTCGAAATCACTTCTATCTTTGCTTGCTAGTTGTCCGTTCTATCGTTATGTCGCGCTACCTACCACTTTTTGTATCATGCCTCTCATATTGCCATGTCAAGCCTCTAACCCACCTTCCTAGCAAACCGTTGTTTGGCTATGTTACCGCGTTTGCTCAGCCCCTCTTATAGCATTGCTAGTTGAAGGTGATGTCGAAATTTGTTCCATGTTGGAACATGGATATTGTTGGGATATCATTATTATATCTTATTTACCTTAATGCACCTATATACTTGGTAAAGGGTGGAAGGCTTGCTCTTGTGCCTGGTGTTTTGTTCCACTCTTGCCGCCCTCGTTTCCATCATACCGCTGTTATGTTCCTTGATTTTGTGTTCCTCACGCGGTTGGGTGTTATGGGAACCCCTTGACAGTTCGCTTTGAATAAAACTCCTCCAGCAAGGCCCAACCTTGGTTTTACATTTTCCTAACAACCTATTACCCTTCTGTTGGGTCGGTCAACCAGAGGGTCATCTTTATTTTAACCCCCCCAGGCCAGTGCTTCTCTAAGTGTTGGTCCGAACCGAGTAGACTGCGGGGCCACCTCGGGGAAACTTGAGGTTTCGTTTTACTCGTAGGATGTCTCATCCGGTGTTGCCTAAGAATGAAATATGTGCAGCTCCTATTGGGATGTCGGCGCATCGGGCAGTCTTGCTGGTCTTGTTTTACCATCGTCGAAATGTCTTGTAACAGGGATTCTGAGACTGATCGGGTCTTTCTGGGAGAAGGAATATCCTTCGTTGACCATGAGAGCTTGTGATGGGCTAAGTTGGGACACTCCTGCAGGGTTTGAACTTTCAAAAGTCGTGCCCGCGGTTATGGGAAGATGGGTATTTGTTAATATCCGGTTGTAGAGAACTTGACACTTAACTTAATTAACATGAATCAACCGCGTGTGTAGCCGTGATGGTCTCTTTTCGGCGGAGACTGGGAAGTGAACACGGTTCTCGTGTTAGCTTGAACGTAAGTAGTTTTCAGGATCACTTCTTGATCACTTCTAGTTCACGACCATTGCATTGCTTCTCTTCTCGCTCTTATTTGCGTATGTTAGCCACCATATATGCTTAGTGCTTGCTGCAGCTCCACCTCACTACCCTTTCCTACCCACAAGCTTAAATAGTCTTGATCGCGAGGGTGTGAGATTGCTGAGCCCTCGTGACTCACAGATACTTCCAAACAGTTGCAGGTGCCGATGATGCCAGTACAGGTGACACAACCAACCTCAAGTGGGAGCTTGATGAAGATCTTGGTCGTTGTTTTGTGTCTTTTCCGTATGATCAGTAGTGGAGCCCAGTTGGGACGATCGGGGATCTAGCATTTGGGGTTGTCTTCTTTTATTTTGGTTTCGTAGTCGGACCTTGATTGTATTCTAGATGATGTATGTTTAACTTTTATTTGTGTGAAATGGCGATTGTAAGCCAACTCTTTATCTCTTTCTTATTCAGTACATGGGATTGTGTGAAGACTACCCCTCTTGCGACAAACCTACCATGCGGCTATGCCTCTAAGTCGTGCCCCGACACGTGGCATATATAGCCGCATTGTGGGTGTTACAAGTTGGTAGTCAGAGCCATCCCCGACTTAGGAGCCCCCTGCTTGATCGAATTGCTGACGTTGCTGAGTCTAGAACAAAATGTTTTGAGTCTTAGGATTATATATATCAGAGAGTGGGATTCTTTTTACTCCTCGGTCCCTTCGTCGCTTTGGTGAGGCCTCATGACATAGAGTTTTGACTCTTCTCTCCTCAAATTTCATGAAAAAGAATTAGGATCACGCGGGTATCTTGGAATCGTTCCGATGGTTTTGTGACGAGAACATTGTTCTTGGTGCCTCCTGACATTTAGGGGTTGTGGCAGTGTCTCGGGGAGTTGAGCTCCGAGGTGTTCTCATCACAATTTTATAGTTGCAGTTCTGGAATACCTGAGTTCGCCGACATCGAAAATCTCTTTTATGCAATTGTTGGTGAGATAACCTCGATGCCACCCAGTACTGGGGCGGGAGTTCGGGAGTATTGCCATAACTCGTATAATGGATGCTTTTCGAAGGTTGAGGTACATGATTTCCGAAGGTTTCTTGGTTATGTGTTGAAGGATGGATACAGCTGGATGTAGGATTTGTTAGTTTTGGGTGAGATATTATGCTTCCTCTGTATCCCCAACACCTTATTCCATAACCAGAAAGTTTTAGGAGTTTATAAGTGGGAATTCAAGTATCTTGTAGGATATCTTTCGAACAGACACATGATACGATACGGGATCTATCATATGTTTGTTTCCTGCTTATTCTGCAAGCCAATCCTTTGTTTTATTTTGAGTTGTGGTATTCTAGTTGCTTCAATGTCAAGTGTTGATTCCATACTTTTCATAAGCGGTGTTCTCATATTTCTATGAGAGTGGTAATCCTTCTTCATCATCGAGTTTGTCAGCTCAATTTCTTCTCAACCGGCATGTTTCTCTTCAAGTGGATCCGATCATTTCAACATCCGCAAGATCACCTCTCGGTTTTCCCAATGTTGTTCGCTTCATCCGTCTGCAAGTTTCCTTTGTTTTTCTGCCCTCCTACCCCTTGTTTCTTCTAGGACTCAGATTCCTTAATCTAGTATCCATCTTATTGATGGGAAATCTCTCCATTCTTTCCGTCAATGTTCTTATCCGGTGATTCTCAGGAAGATACTAACGGAGCCTCAAGTTCGTCATTACTCGTTCTCTTTCTTCTCAGGTGGATTCAATTCAAGCTTTGTCGATAATATCTTTTCCTCGGTTCAAATGTTTTCTCATGCCGGTGCACCTCTTAATCGTTCACCTCTCTCTATTCATATCCGGAGTGCTGAAGATATCCCAGAAGATTCAAGTTTCTATTCGTAATCCTTTCAAGCTATTTCGAGGTCTTACCTTATTAAAGCCATTTAAGTCAACTGGCGCAATCTATCTTTTAAATCGTTCAACGGTGTTCCTTTTGAGTGGGCCCTAACCCACAAATCTTTTCCCAAGATCTTATCTGACTCTTCTAATTTTTCCCGGAGTTATTCTCAAATTCATTTCTAAGTAAGACGTAAGAATGATTTCAAATATCTTTCTCCAAGATCTTTCAAATTCTTTTCATCATTGGTTCAACCTTTCTAATTTCCATTCCGGAGTGCCTCAATAATTCAAGGTGGTGTTTCTCGTCATCATTATCAACATTTGAAGACTGAAGAAGAGTTCCTCTTAAATCCTTACCCGTTCTTCCAACGATTCATGGTGCTAGCTTTATGCCATCCTCTCATAATTGTTTTCGATTGTGAGAATTCTTTTCACCCATCTGGAGCAATTCATGAGTCTTTTCAGTTCAATTCTCCAAAGGCCATCTTTTCAAACATTATTCATTCAAACTTTCAGCTCTCGTTCTCCAAATCATACCGGTGCATCATTAAAGTATTATCTAATCAGCTCGGGATCTCTTCGTTCACTTGTATCTAAATTCTCTCAAGTATCTTCGTTCATTTTTTTAATTCTTCCCGGTGTTTCTTTATCTTTTCTTCATTCATTTTCAATTCTTACGGTGATTCTTCAAGATTCCTCTTCTCTTAGTATCATATCAATTCATTCATTCTTTCCTAAAGCCTACTGGTGGATCCATCAAGACCTTCCCAAGTTTACGCTATATCTCGCCTTTATCATTTCCAATCAGAATGAGTAGTCTGCCAAATCCGTTGCTTGTCATGAATTTATTTGATGAAGGATAAGCATAATGTAATTCTTATTCTTGTTTCATCCAAGTGATTAATTCCTTATTCCGAAGGTTCATCAAAATTCTTGGTTTCAATTGTTTCATCTTTCTTTTCCGGAGCTCCAAGTTATTTCAATTATATCATTTCAAAGCTCCATCTAATCATTACAAGGCTTCACCTTGTGTTTTCAACTTCTCTTTCTTTTATCATCATTTTGTTACTGGAGTTCTTCATGGAGGCTCTACTTTGTGGTTCGTCAAGGATTCTTTTCATTCTTCATTTGTTCTTTAAGTTTTCTCTCGAAGTTAAGTTCCGCCAAGCTATACTCTCAAATAACATGGTGCTCGACACGTGTTTTGTTTCGAGGAGTTCAAGTATTCTTCATCTTGCATTCCATAGTACAATTCCTTCTACCTTATCTTTTGAGGTGGTGTTATGTCATTCTTGATAATTTTCCTTCGTGTTTCATGATTCACATGTTGTCAAGAATGAGATATTTTAAATCCATCAATCTCTTCGTTGGAGTTACCTTGGCAAAGATTTCACCTAAAGCCTTCCCTAAGGAATGTTGCTATTGTGGTGCTTCTCAATGACCCAAGCTTGCTATTTATCCTCTTGGTGGAACAAGTTTTCATTTCTTCATTGATCTCAAGCAAGCAATTGTTTTTCATTAGTGGCAGAAGTTCACCTCAAGTTTTGAGATGTCTCAATAAGCCCGCGAGGATCATATATTTTCGTTGTTGTTTTTTTCCAACAACTCCGCTCTAACCTTCTTGCAAGGATGCTTTCCAAATTAAATTGTGGTATAAGTTGTCATTCCATCTCCGCTCTCTTATTCCGATGATCTAGCTTCTATTCGTTCATTCCCGAGTCATTGTGATGTCACTCTCTTCGACCAATCATCTCGTTTTTCTCAAGATCACGTTCTTTCCTTGCTTATCCATTCAACCGGAGTGTTGTGTCATCCCTTCAATTTCTTTTCATCTTATCAAGTTTTCTTCTCTTTTCTACTAGAGTGATGTCCAAATTATATCATTCTTATGCCTTCTCTATCTTGTTCTAACCGGAGTGTCCTGCCCTCTTTTCAAGTTATCTCATCTTATCAAGTTTTACCTTCCATTTCCGACCAGAGTGTTGTCGTAATTGATCCTTATCATTCCTTGAACATCTGGTTTCATCCGGAGTGCTTGCATGTACTTCCTATCCATTGCAACCCTTTTCTTATGTCTTTCAACCAACAGGGTTCTCGTGATGTTCCTTGTTCCTCTTTTCTAACGGAGTGTTTTCAACTTTGTTCATCTTCATTGTATTCTTCTTTCAATTTGTTCAACCTTGAAAGGTTCTTTGGTTTCACTCATTGGTCAAAGAAGCAACTTTGTTTTACCTCTTCATCTTTCGTTTTCTCTCCGGTGCCATCCTAGATCTCGGGACGAGATCCTCTTGTAGTGGTGGAGTGTTGTGATGCCACGAGACCGATGCGCCAGGTGTCTTCCAGTTATTCGCTATTGTTGCCTTGTCTTTCGCTTGCGTGTTGCATCTTACCACGTCATCATGTGCATTGCGTCATCATGTTTTCAAAACATGCATCCGTCCGGATCCCCCAGTTCTACCCGTTGTCCGTTCTGAGCCCATACACACTTGCACGCGCCCGCGGCATGTCCAAAATAGTATTTTATAAGTGGCCGAAAAATGTTCTCGAAATGGGTTGAGAGTTGGCATGCGGTCTTATTGTAGTGTAGGTAGGCCGCCTGCTAAGTTTCATCGCATTCGGAGTCCGTTTGACGCCCCAACGGATAACTATAGCGGCATTATAGTCGATCAAATGTCGGAAGTTTTCGGTCTCCGAAAACTATTGTCAGGATGCATTCCTCCTCTTTCCTCGCGGACCACCTCCACTCTACATAGCCCACTATCCCCACCGGCAGCCCACCTACCCCTTCTCGCGTCCGGAGCCGTCCGATGGTGATCACACGGTCCGGAGACGCCTCTAAACCCTTCCTAACCCTAATCCTAACCCCCCTTTCCTATTCAAACCTATCCCCCTGCCATTTTGGGCAGCAGCCATCCTCCTCCTCATTTTCCGCACCGCCCAATCATCAGCGTCGCCACCCACCTTCATTTCCGCGCTTGGCCACCTCCCCGCCACCACTTGGCGCCGTCCTAGTGGCCAGCCACAACCACGCAGACGCCTGCAGCCAACAGGTAGGCGCCATACGTCCTCCCCACTCCCACTTCACTGCAGCCCTGCAGGCCCGCATCCGGCCCGCCACTGTCGATCTGGGCCTGAGGCCGCCCGCGCGCACCCGAGCTCATCGTTGCCTCGCTTTTCCGGGTCGGAGGAGCCCAGATCCCGACCTCCTCCTCACGCCGGTGACAAGTCTAGCCCCGTCCTGACCGGTGACGTTGCCAGAGCCACCACCCTCGCCGGCGAACCCCAGGCAGGAGCCCCGTCACCCTCTCCCCCTCTCTAACCTACCCCTCTCCTCCCTGCTTCATCCTCTCTCTCTCCCGTGCAGGTCGTCGTCCCAGGTGGAGATCCGTGCCTCCCTGCCGTCTCGCCTCACCGCCGACCGGATCTGGGACCCCGAGGCCGGATCCGCCGCCCAACAACCCGTTCATGGCCTCGCCAGCGCCCCCGGACCCCACCATCGTCGGAGCATTGCCGCACCGCCGCCATGGTCCTCTGCTCGTGCGGGCGTGAGACGAGGACGACGTCCAGGCCGCCCCATCGCCCTGGTGGGTTTCGCTCAGCCTCCAAGGCCCAGAGACACGCCTGCTTCCCCTCCGACTGGGCTTGGCCCATGGTGAGAGAACCTCAGCCCAATACCTAGCAGTTTTGGCCCATTTCATGTTTTTCCCATAGGACAATTTTTCCTATATTCCAGAGAAAACCAGTTTTACAGGAAACCTCCTAAGCTTCATGCATTTAATAACTAAATAACCGTGCATCGGATTGAAATGATCTAAATATGAAAAATCCTTAGAATTTCATCTAGTTTCACAATATGCCACTTTCATCCATGTTTGAAATGTTTAAATAGATGTTTGCTTAAATAGCATGTTAAAATGATTTATTTCATAACTAAATAACCGTAGCTCCGGTTTAAATAAACTATATATGAAACTTGTCTAGAAAAATGCATAGTTTAACATAGTGCCATTACTTTGCATGTTTAACAACTCTAAAATATGATTTAGGGCAGAACAGTACCAAACCTAATATATGCATATGATGTCAGGACCCCGATTCCAAGTCACATCGATCTAGCCGGTAACACGTCATATCACTTTGCGACCTCACGCACGGTATCCCCACGGGTGTCGCCTTACCATGGCCCGGGACTGTTTGCGCCTTTTTGCTCACATATATGATTATGTCGCTAGCATCCATATGACAGAGAACCCGGGCCGACATGGCTAGTCGTGAACCCAAAGCGGCACAAACCTATGGGGACAGGCATACATGAATCACATCACGCATGTCGGTCAACAGCGTGTGAATCCGGGCTATAGCACTGGGCTAACAGGACTCCAGGGAACCCGGGCTGTAGCAGGCTGGGCAGCACTCTAGATGTCACTGCGTGACATTTCCCCGAAGGGATAGACATAGGAACGAAGTGAAACACATGCCGGCCAGTCAAGTGTCCTGAGCAGTAGTGTTGGGCTAGCAGGACTCCGGTGAACCGGGCTGTAGCTGACTACTATGGCTCAAGGAGCACTAGACTAGAGGCTGCCAAGGATAAACAACTAGATTGTCGGATCCCACACATACTAAGCATTTCAATCATACACACAATATGCTCGATATGTGTAAATATAACATGGCATCAGAACAAAACTCTACAACTCAAGTACTTTATTTAAAGGCTCCGGAGAGCCATACATAACATGTTCATACAGGTAGGGGTCACATGACCTGACACTCAAGTCATACAAACATACAAGCACATGCGGAAGCAAATAAGTCTGAGTACAGACACTAGAAATAAGAAGGCTTGACGAAGCCTGTCTATCTACATAGGGCCCTCCATGGCCAGAATCACCACCAGGGTGGCAAGTTACTCATCGACGTCGAGGTCTACGTAAAACCCATCGGAGGGGGCTGTGTTGTCGTCTAAAAACAGGAATTAAAGCAACATGAGTACAAAGGTACTCAACAAGTCTTACAACAGATCATACTATACATGCTCATTCTCAAGAAGGTGGTGGAGTTATTGCAGCAAGCCAGCTTCGACTCTTGGCTAAGCTATCCTACGAGACACCACTATAAATAGTTTTCGCATACGAGTCCACTAATCACCAACACAATACTCCACCAAGGATCCTCCCTCGTCATCCTATAGAGGGCCATCCTTGGTTCTCACACTTATCTTGAGTCTTTTAGTAGTAACCATTAACTTGTCTATGAACTGTATAGGCAACCAAGTAGTCCTTTACCGCGGATGCGGCTATTCGAATAGTTTTATACCCTGCAGGAGTGTACTTCGTCACACATGTTTCCACCACTTAGCGTCTGCACACGACATGTGCTCGGCAGACTTCAAGCGAAAGCCCACGTGGGTTTAGACCACGACCTAACTAACCACACAAGTCTCTAGTCCAGGTTTATCGCCTATTCATGTTCCATCCGCAAGGAAATCCGGCCGGGGTCACATTGGGTCAGCGCTACGCACAGCCGCCAACACATAACCTATAAACACCAGAAACTAGTTGCAACTCCTGGACAGAGGATGAGAGGGGTCAGTAAGTCGAGCGGGGTCATATTTCAGGGCCCAATGTGTGGTAGTAGATGAATCTTAAATCACGCATACAGATCTCAGTTCTTAGGGACGGCTTCAATGAAACAACCCACCATGTACTCCTAAATGGCCTCTCATCGATACCTTTACCAAAACATGTTCAACTCATCCGTCACATTACCGATGTAATCATTTCACTCTAGCCCATCACCCCGATGAACCAGACCTGACACAACTCTAAGCATAGCAGGCATAGCAAGGTAGGAAACACATACATGGCTCAATCAACCCCTACACATGCTAGTGGGTTTCATCTAGTTACTGTGGCAACGAAAGGTCATGCAGAGGATAAGGGTTCAACTACCGTAGCACACAGCAGTTTGAAACGTTGTTGTCTTAATGCAGTAAATGAGAGCAGAAGCGAGAACATGGGATTGTATCGATATGATCAATGGGGCTGCTTGCCTGATGGAGTAGTAGTAGGGTACTGCCCTTCAGTGGGATACTCGGAAATATCTTCGGAGGCAGAACCTACCACGAAAGACACCACAGAACACGATCATCACATGGCAATATGCAACAATATGATGCATGCTATGACATGGCAATATGAGGTGTCCTGCCTAATGCAATGTGAAACAAGTTGGTTTGGGTCCATTTGAATCAAGGATTCAAATGGAAGCTTATGTTCTTAAACGTTATAAGTGTATTAGCTTGTTTCACCTAAACAGCAAGGTTAAAGTGTTTTGTCATGCATGAAACCATTACAGATGGAAAGATTGGATTTTTATGATCAAATTTCATATATAAATCTTTGCATTTGGAGTTACAGATTAAAAGTTATGAATTTTTGAAGTTTGTAATATTTTTTGGAATTTCCTGTATAAGAATAATTCCAGCAATTGTGTTATTGCGTCAGCATTGCATCAGGGTGACGTCAGTGGTCAATGGGGCCGGTCCAGGTCAAACCTGACCAGTGGGACCCACTGTCAGTAGTTAATTAACTAACTAATTTTAGTTAGTGCTAATCTAAGTTAATTAGCAGGGCGGTCCCACGTGTCATAGACTCAGGGGAAGTCAACCTGGGCCCACACAGGGTCAACCAGGGTCAAACTCGCCGGCGTTTGGCCGCCGATGAGGCCAGACGCGGTGGAGTGGTGCAGGTTACGTTCTCCGGTGACCAAATGGGCGGCGGAGAGCATCTACGCGTAGCTGGGAGCAAGCCGCATCGAGTGGTGGCAGTGGGTGGAGCTGGGGTGGTCGGAAACGTCGCCGGCGACGACCTTGGCGGTCGCCGAAGTTCGGGCAAGGTCGAAACCGAGGCTACGGGGCACGGCGAGGCGTGTGGAGTGGAGCTACGGGCTCCTGCGAGTGCGGTGAGTGTGTTGGTCACAATGGTGTGGCTGGTGGGTGGCCGGAGTCACGTCGGCGACGAGCTCGGCGGCGGCGGGTGCTCAGGTGAGTGTGGTGCGGTGCATAAGGTGCAGGAGGGAGTTAATGGAGAGGGGGAGGAGGTAGCTGGGCTCACGGCGATCGCAACGAGGCAGACGGCGAGGTCGGGGACAAGCTGGTGCTGCGGTGACGGCGAAGGGGATCTCCGGCGGCCGGAGATGGGGAAGACGGGGTCGGGGCGACTCCAGAGCAGGCGAGCGCTCGGGGCTCGGCCTGCTCGATGTAGTCGACGACAGCGGAGCTCGTGGAAACAGTGACGTGGCACGGGGACGGCGACGGACGCGGTTATCACGGTGGCGCGGGCGCGGCGGGGTCGGCCATGGTGCGGGAGAGCGAGGGAGAGGAGCTGGGGAGGAGAGGGCGTGTCTGCGAGCTCGGGGGAGGAGTGTGTGACCAAACCAGGGCAGTAGCATGGCGAGGGGAGGAAGCAGGGCGGCAGGCAGCTGCGTGGCGCGCGCAGGTGCCGGCGTTGAGCACCTGCCTGCCTGCCTGGCCAAGCCAAGAAGCTCGCTGGAGCGGTGGCTGGGCTGGGCCGGCGGGTGGGCCTGCTAGGTGGCGCCAGGTAAGCCTCCACTATCTCTGCTTTCTGTTTTTCTTTTTATTTATTCCTGTTCTGTGTTTTGAAACAGTAAAAATACTATTTCATTTAGGAAAAACCTGAAAATATTCAGAGGCATATTTGAAAATATTCTCAACAGCCTAAAAATACTTTCAGGATTATTTGGGCATTTTAAAATATTTATAGGATTTAAATTGCCCAAATGCAAATAGTAATGATTTAATCCAATGACCTTACGATGTCCTAGAAAAGTGTGCGCCATTTTTTTCAAAGGTTCTAGACCAAGGAAAGATGATGAACATTTTAGAAGGGCATTTCAGGTTCATTGAAAAAGATTTTAGTAAACCCTAGTTGTTTCTAGGGGGGTGCTGGGGGTTCTGTCATCCCCATTTCAGTTTTTTGGAAAAGAAGACATGATGCAACACTCTAATGCATGAACTAGCTTGTCATGCCCTCGATGCGGCTATATCTCCCACGTGTTGAAGCACGACTTAGAGGCAAAACCGCATTGAAAGCAATGTCGCAAGTGAGGTAATCTTCACACAACCCATGTAATACATAAGGGAAAGAGATACATAGTTGGCTTACAATCGCCACTTCACACAATTACATGAATAAAGCATTACAACATCCGAATACAATCAAGATCCGACTATGGAACCAAAACAAAAGAAGAACCCCAAATGCGACAAGGTCCCCGATCGACCCCAACTGGGCTCCACTACTGATCGACTGAAACGAAACAACACAAAGGACAAGGTCTTCACCGAGCTCCTCCTGAGCTTGGTTGCGTCGTCGGCACGGACTCATCGGCACCTGCAAGCTGGTTTTGGAAGTATCTATGAGCCACAGGGACTCAACAATCTCACACCCTCGCGATCAAGACTATTTAATCTTATAGGTAAGGCAAAGGTATGATGTGGAGCTGCAGCAAGCGGCTAGCATATATGGTGGCTAACATACGCAAATGAGAGTGAGAAGAGAAGGCAAAGCACGGTCGATAAAAGTATGATCAAGAAGTGATCCTAGAACAACCTACGTCAAGCATTACTCCAACACCGTGTTCACTTCCCGGACTCCGCCGGAAAGAGACCATCACGGTTACACACGCGGTTGATGCATTTTAATTAAGATAAACTTTAAGTTTTCTACAACCGGACATTAACAAATTCCCATCTGCCCATAACCGCGGGCACGGCTTTTGAAAGTTCAAAACCCTGCAGGGGTGTCCCAACTTAGCCCATGACAAGCTCTCACGGTCAACGAAGGAATAGACCTCCTCCCGAGACATTCCGATCAGACTCGGTATCCCGGTTCTACAAGACATCCTCGACAATGGTAAAACAAGTCTAGCAAGACCGCCCGATGCGCCGACATCCTGATAGGAGCTGCACATATCTCGTTCTCAGGGCAACACCGAATGAACACTACGTACAGCTAAAACCAGCCCTCAAGTTTCCCCGAGGTGGCGCCGCAAGTGGCTCTAGTTTGGACCAACACTTAGACAAGCACTGGCCCGGGGGGGTTAAAATAAAGATGACCCTCGGGATGCGCGACTCCCTAGGGAAAAAGGCTAGGTGGCAAATGGTAAAACCAAGGTTGGGCCTTGCTGGAGGAGTTTTATTCAAAGCGAACTGTCAAGGGGTTCCCATTATTACCCAACCGCGTAAGGAACGCAAAATCCAGGAACATAACACCGATATGACGGAAACTAGGGCGGCAAGAGTGGAACAAAACACCAGGCATAAGGCCGAGCCTTCCACCCTTTACCAAGTATATAGATGCATTAATTAAATAAGATATATTGTGATATCCCAACAAGTAACCAATGTTCCAACAAGGAACGAACTCCATGTTCCAACAAGGAACAAACTTCAATCTTCACCTTCAACTAATATCACTATAAGAGGGGCTGAGCAAACCGGTAACATAGCCAAACAACGGTTTGCTAGGACAAGGTGGGTTAGAGGCTTGGTTCAACAATATGGGAGGCATGATAAGCAAGTGGTAGGTATCACATCATAGGCATAGCAAAAGAGCGAGCAACTAAGCAAGCAAATATAGAAGTTATTTCGAGGGTATGGTCATCTTGCCTGAAATCCCACAAGGAAGAAGAACGAGTCCATGAAGAAGACAAACGGACGTAGTCGAACGGGTCCTCACAAACACGACGTTATCGGAACCAACCCGAAGAAGCACACACCGGAAAGAAGCACACAACATAGTAAACAACCATCGCATAAACATGGCATGATGCACAATCAAGTATGATTCATGTCCGGTTTAAATATGCATGGCATGGCAAAGAGCACAAACAATCCTACAAATTAAGTGGAGATCAATATGCAACGAGTTGCATATTGACGAAACACCACATGACTTATTTAGTTCTCTCTCGGTTATGTACCCAACAATATTGATAGAGGGCGAGGGTGTCCCGATCTTTCGAAGAGATGATAACTATCGATTTGGTGGAGACGACTTTGACGATCCGACTACAAATGTGCACGACGTTGCGCCTTAGCAACCGCTAAACCAATCTCCTGAGGTTGGTGACAATGCTGGAAGCACGGTCAGCCTGACCACGAAGGTCTATTCCTGCAAGCAATGGAAGAACGAGCAAGAATATTATAAAGCAATCTGAATATCGCAAATATATATGAAGTATTGATAATGGTGGGGATCCGGAAGCGGTCTTGGTCTGGTCGTTGGACACAAACGAAGTACACGAAGTTGCAATGGCTAACTTTTAACTAAACAAATCCCAAGGAAAAAGCTACTAGATGGATCTACTTATATAGGAGCAAGGGGTGGCAGCCAAGGAGGTGGGAGGACGTCCCAAGGCAGCCTAAAACTAACCCTAGGTCGTACAAGGCTCATGGGCCCAAGTGGAGGTGATGCAACACCTTTGGGCTTGTAGTTTGACTCGGATTCTGCTGCAACGTCAGATTGTTTCGTCCGTAACTCAACGATCCGGACGAATTTGAAGGTGAATCCAATTGGGTTGGAAAGAGCACGAAATCTAGTTTCCAACAAAAAAAGAATCACCCAATTCGGAGTCCGTATGAAAAAGTTGTTGGCGTTTTGAGTCAGGTATGTCTATGAAGTCCGAATCTGAATCCAGAACGTGAAAGACTTGGACTCTATCTTCTCTTGGCCAAAAGTGACGTGAGAGGACTTTTTGAACACAACATAAACTTCTCCTTTTCCCTTATCTTCATATGTGGATTATACAAATGTCCCATACACCTGCAATTAGACAAAACACAAAAGTGTGTGAAGTATTTTTGTTCTGGATAACATAAATAGATTATTGAATAGTTTGCATTAGAAATCACCTGACAAATATGCATGTATGCAATATTTTTGGTCGTATCCAAGGTAGTCATGTCCTCATTATCCTCCCCTTTTTGAAAACAAAGCCGTCCTCGGCGTTGCTTAATCTGAAATGTGGCTAACAAAAGAGACAAGGTGTACATGTTGTATATGTATATGTCATCCAGTTTAACTTTCTTTGATTTTTGCACGTATGACACATGTATACATGAGTAACTTTCATACTTCATAAAAACTAAAGCCAAAAAATTATCACAAGAAGTAGAAGGCATGAAAATATTAGAACTCGGTTTGCACATATAAGTGAAGCTCTTATTCATTTCAAAAGATTCGCAATGTTCATCATTAAACCATCCCAACTTTGGTGAATAAACCTTACTTGCATCAAATTTACATGCTACAACATGCTTAAATAAGCAAACATGCAATAACTCATTGGACACAAAATCATCACCAAGATTGGAGGCCATATCAAAATGATTAAACATTAGTTCTTTTGCATCAACAGTTAATTCAATGGGTGCACTCAAAATTATTGATATTTCAGTTGTTTGATCACATGACGCATTAATGACAGTAACAAGATTCTCTAAAATAGGTGGTGTGCTCAAATCAACAGGTAACTCAATACATGACGCATTCAAGTTAACTAGGCATGCATCATTCTCATGTGAAGTTATATCATCAATACCTTTACTGTTACCTTGTGGCAAAGATGTAGCTGATGTAGGTACGGACGTTGACAATGTACCATACCCTTGAGATGATGCCGCGCTCATAATCCGAGGTGCAATGATGGAGGAACCCACCGGCGGTGGTGAGCATGAACTGGAATAGTAGTTGTCGTAGTCACCTAATGCATCCTCCTGTATCTGTCTCTCAAAGGTACAGGCACGGACATATACCAGTAATGCAACGAGGAATATACTGAAATCTTGCCTGAATATTATGGTTCAAACCACCAAAAAATCTATTCATTGTATCATTCTCAGATTCTTCTATGTCACAATGATGCATATAAGATTTGAACTCTTGGTAGTAAGCATGAACAGTGTTGTTGCCTTGTTTAAATTGTTCAAATTTGCGAAGCAATTCACGACGATAATAAGGAGGGAAAAATTGTTGTCTCATTACAGCTTTCAAAACTTTCCAAGTTGTGGGTTGGTTATCAATGTTTTTCTTACAATGTACACTCCACCAAACAGAAGCAAAACCAGTAAATGCTCTAATGGTAGCTCGTACTCTCTCAAGTTCAGAAAAATC
Source organism: Triticum urartu (assembly GCF_056163025.1). Taxonomy (NCBI): domain Eukaryota; kingdom Viridiplantae; phylum Streptophyta; class Magnoliopsida; order Poales; family Poaceae; genus Triticum; species Triticum urartu. The sequence continues at coordinate 247,206,868 of NC_141875.1, forward strand.
ATGGTGACTAAAAACTTGTTCTACTTCAAGCTCCCAAGCTAGATAAATAGCAGGATTAAATCTACCCTCAAATGATGGTAAAGAGATAACCTGACCATATGCTTGTGTGTGTTGTCCCAACTCTCGTGATGGTGAAGATGTGTCCATCGTCCAAGAACTTCTATCTCTGGAACCTGTCATGATTAGTAGAAACAAGAACCAAAATTCGAGAATAATGTTCCTATGAACTACTAGGATGTGGTTGTAAAGTGCTCACAGTAAAGCAAATATCAATATCTTACAAGTTCTTACCATGCGGCAGATGGTGACAGGCAACCAGCGGTGTCAAATAACTCCGAAGATTGTGTAAAGCGATTGCCAGGGGAACGTGTGTATAGACGGTGTAGAAATATGTGGAGCTGGGTTGGCTATATATGGTAGCAAAAGATTAGCAATAATCAATTCAGAGATGCAATGTTGAATAAACGCTCAACGACGGTACTGTGCTGGTCCTAGGCTAGACCGAACTAGAGACGCGAGCCTAGAACACTAATGAGGTCACGTCGTAGCACAACCAGCATCAATGAAGGATACTAAGTAGCTCTGGACAGCAAGATATAAGTGAAGATCACAACGGCAGTAAAGATAATGATGTGAAACAACAGCCAAGCTGTTTTACTGAACAGTGCACAAAACAGATTCCAATCCGAATTCAACTACGAGATTGAGTCTAAAAAGATCCAAATTTTGTTTTTTTTTCTCTTTTTTTTCCTCACACTTTTTTTTCTTTCTCTCCTTTTTTTCTCTGACTTTTTTTTCTCTTTTTTTTTCTCTCGTTTTTTTTCTCTCTTTTTTTCTCCCTCTTTCCAAAACAAACTAGATAAGATGCAGATTGGATCAAGTGAAGATGTGAACGATCTCAACTATTATTATGACAATGAATGGTGGGTAGCACGTGGTGGAAATTGATGGATGGGTGGTGGACAGCGGAAGAGATAATGATGCAGCGGTGGCGTGACTAATGTGAACAGAACTCGAAACTCTAAACGAACTAGACACTAAGACCAGCAACTCGACACGACGATGCAACCGATAATTCAACTATGCAAGCAATGAAAAGAAAATTGCAAAGGCTCAGACTGGCTTGGACCAAGGATGAATAGATCTAACCCTTTTTTGTGGCTTTTTCTTGGACAATAGGTAAGAAAATAAATCTAATCTAGGAAAACTGGAAATTCTCACCGAGTAACTCAACGATCCAGACGAATTTGAAGGTGAATCCAATTGGGTTGGAAAGAGCACGAAATCTAGTTTCCAACAAAAAAAGAATCACCCAATTTGGAGTCCGTATGAAAAAGTTGTTGGCGTTTTGAGTCAGGTATGTCTGTGCAGTCCGAATCTGAATCCAGAACGTGAAAGACTTGGACTCTATCTTCTCTTGGCCCAAAAGTGACGTGAGAGGACTTTTTGAACACAACATAAACTTCTCCTTTTCCCTTATCTTCATATGTGGATTATAAAAATGTCCCATACACCTGCAATTAGACAAAACACAAAAGTGTGTGAAGTATTTTTGTTCTGGATAACATAAATAGATTATTGAATAGTTTGCATTAGAAATCACCTGACAAATATGCATGTATGCAATATTTTTGGTCGTATCCAAGGTAGTCATGTCCTCATTAAATATTAAATGTTGTTAAACATGGCAAGAGGTGAGGCATAACAAAACTACACCATCTAAACAATTTAAATGGGGCCGGATAAAACAAATAACGAATCTGGTAAATCCCCATATGCATTTAGCAATTTGGTGCAACAACAATTTTTAAACATTTAAATGTTATTATCATGATGCGAATGACATGTGCAAGTTTTATGCAATTTTTTATTAAGACTTGATAAGAGCATTATGAAGCATTTTTGTCATCGTGGCGGAAACAAAAGGGGTGCCACGGCGATGATAATGAAACGGTGCCACGGCAATGTTCCGGTTCCGGTAACTCGATTGAGATACCGATGCAAAGGAGAAGTGTGCGGATCCGTGTAAAAGATGGCGGGGCACTCCCGGATACCGGGTGTCCCATGAGTCGACGATGGTGACAACGTAAAAGAGGGGTAACATGCACCGACAATTCGAGCACGAAGCAAGCATGAGCATCTCATACATCACACATGCATTCGTTCACGGGCAGTCGTCTTGGGGTTATACCTTCGAAGCGTGTGTTGTCGGACGGACCAAGTTCGATGTGGTGTAGGGGAAGTAGACGTTCTCGGGACGTTCGTAGTGGAAGTAGTCATTGTCGCATGCTCTAGGGTCAACGGAAGAGGTTCTCGCGATCACGACGACGATAGTTGTACATGTAGGCGATAGACGAACTTGACGGTTTCGTTACCCGGTTCTTCGGAGACGGAAGTAGTCGTACACGTTTTCGTAGAGGTTCGAGGTCAACGACATGAAACTTGACGTCCACGGGGTCTTCGAGGGTCGACGGTAGTGGTACTCGGGTCATCGGCGACGGTAGTTGTTCTATGCATCGGGCATCAAGGTACTAGCCGAGGTACTTGCCATACTTAGCAGTTCCGAAGACGGCGGTAGACGAACTTGACGCGTCGTCGTGGTACTTATTGGTCTCGGTTGAGGCGGCAAAACGTAGTCGAACTTGAGGTGGCCTTGACCATCCCAAAAGCATTCCTGCTCGAGGAGGTCTCTGTCTTGGTCTTCACCGGGCATGGTACTTGGCGAAAAGGGATCTCCGAGGGTGGCCTTGCATCCCTGGATTCCATGGCCTGTCGAGCTGCGCAGTGGGCGCGACCCACCTGACGAAGCAGAGAAGGGAGACCCATTTAGATGAGTTGACCACATAGTCAACCGATGAGGGCGCTTGCATCTACGCCGTTGCAGAGGCTGGCAACATGGAGGAAGCCGAGAAGCTGCAGCTTGTAGGAGGTGACGGGCTGGACGTATCCAGGCAGGGAATGGCCCTAGACGACGATGGTGGAGCAGACCTTGCCGGAGAATAGGTCGGGGACAGACGAGGGAAGACGGATCCGTTCGATTCCCGGCTAGAAGGAGTGCAGAACGGCGGCAAGGCGGAGCTTGGCAGAGCCGTTCATCCATGGCGGGGTCCTGTGGCTAGAGGGCGGCTCGAGCGAGAGGAGAGGGAGAGGTCGAGCGTGAGATGGGATCGGGCAGAGGCATTGAGCACGGGCGCTCCTTCCTGGCAGCGCGAGCAGCGGGACAAGAGGAGAGACGAGGGGGGATCGGGAAGGACGAGGGGTGGCGGCGCTGGTGTTGGGGTCGAGAGAAGGGAGTGGGGATCGGGGAGATGGTGGGTTCGGGGCACTAGGGTTAGGATAGGGGTAGGTGGCTTTGGCCTTTGGCCAGCCCAGGTGCGAGGGCGCAGGCTAGGCTTTGGTCCAAAAGGCTGCGGGGTTTGGATGGTCCTGTGGGGCTGATGGCCTGGACTCTCTCCTCCCTCTCTCTTTAAAAAACTTAAAACTTAAACAAAAAAGAAATTGGAGAAAGAGGAAAGAAAGAGAGGGTTAGGGAAGGATTTTGAGCATGGGGATAATTTTCACGGACTCGTAAAAATGTGCACGGTCCATGAAAATTAGGGGAGACATGATTGCAAGAATTTAATTCAAAGTCATTTGAATTTAATTCAAATGGTTTGAACAAGGACTAGAAATAAGAGGTGTCCAAAAATGTTCGGATTTTTGGTGGAGCTCCGAAATGATGAAAGAAAAAATATGGCCATGTTGGAGACCGAGAATTAAGATAACAAAGGCATTGGAATATTTTGCAAGTGTGTTATAGGTGATTCCGAAAATGGAATATTTAATATAGCTCCCTAATATCGAGAGGATATGTTATAAAGAGAATCACCATGTGAATTCCCTCGATTTAAATGGATGAAAGATCCATGCCATTTATTTAGTTGAGTTAAGAAAAGAAATGACATGATGCAATGCACATGATGCAAAGAACCAAACAAATCACACGACGAAACCCGGAAACCCTGGAAGGCATCTGCAGCTCCGGTCTTGGGGCGTCACAACACTCCACCACTACGAGAGGATCTCGTCCCGAGATCTAGTATGGCACCAGAGGGAAGAAGAAGAGGAAGAGAAGAGGTAAAACTAAGTTGCTTCTTTGACAAACGAGTGAGACCAAAGAACCTTGAAAATGTTAAGCCATTTCGAGAAAAGAATGCAACGGAGATGAACGAAGTTGAAAACACTCCGTTAGAAAAGAGGAACAAGGGAGAACAACTTCGGGCAGCACTCCGATTGAAAAGAAAAGGAATTGAATAAGAACTTGGCAAGATGAGAATATACTTGATGAAATCACAACACACTTCCTCCGGAACTATTGAATAAATGGAACAAGGGGTAAGAAGGATCTCAGACAGCACCCCGGTTTAAAAGAGATGAAAAACTTGATAAAATGAAAGAGCTTGAGAAAAGGGACACAATACTCCGATTAAAAGGATAAGCATGATCAAAACATGGTCCTGACAATCCGAGAAGATGGGTTGAGGAGAGCAACATCACAATGCCTCCGGACGGAAGAATAGAAGATAGATAATTGCCATAGGAGAATTGAGAAGAAAATGCCAACTTCTGCCACAAAAGAGCTTGAAGAGGCATCTTTAGGGGAAGGGTCGAACGGAATTGTTGGAAAAAACCAACAACGAAAAGAATAAGCTTGAAGTGGGCTTATAGAAGGCATGTCAACATTATGAGGTGAAAACTTGCCACTCACGGAAAAGATTGGATTGATAACAACGAGGAGACGAGAAACTTATTTCACCAGGAGAATAAATGAAGAAGTTGGATCATTTATGAGCACCACAATTAGCAATGATCCTTAGGGAAAGCTTAAGGTGAAATATAGCCCAAGATAACTCCAATGAAGAGATTAATGAATTGGAAAGGATGTGTTGAGCGAAGAGAAAATGATGGATTTAGATATGTCACTCTTGAAAACCTTGTGATCCATGAAACACGAAGGGAAATTATCAACAATGACATAACACCACCTCAAAAGATATGCGTGAAAGAATTGCACTCCGGATTGCAAGATGGAGAATGCTTGAGCTCCTCTAAAAAGAATCTCAATGAAAACTTCGAGAAGGAATTAAATCCTTTATGAACCCTCATGTAGAGCCTCCATGAAGAACTCTGGTTAAAAGAATGATCACAAAGAAGTGAAGGATGACAAGAATAAGGTTGAAGCCTTGCAATGATTAGATGAAGCTTGCGACGAGATAAATGAGAGATCTTGAAATTCCGGGAAAAGAAAAAGCTGAACACAATTGGAATCAAGAAGTTGATGCACCTCCGGAATAAGGAATTAAACACTTGGATGAACAAGAATAAGAATTACATTATGCTTATCCTTCACCAATTCAAATTGATGACAACCAATGGAATTGGCATACTACTTATTCTCGTAGAAAGGATTAAGATAGATAATGCGCAAACTTGAAGAGGCCTTTGATGATCCACTGGTAGGATTTGAAAGAACGAAAGTATGATAACGTAAGAAAAGGAATCTTGAACAAACCACCGTAAGAATTAAAATGAACGAAGAAAAGATAAAGAAACACCGGCAAGAATTATAAAATGAACAGAGATTGAGAGGATTTAGAAACATGAGAACGAAGAGATCATGAGCCGATTAAAGATCACTAGAAGGAAGGACCGGTAAAATAGGAGAATGATAACTGATAGCTGAGAATGAATAAACCTGAATTGATGGACTCCGGATAACAAACTGAGAAGACTCTTGAATTGCTCCGGATAGGTGAAACGAATACTCACGATCAAAACAATTACGAGAGGATGGCAACAAGCTAGCATCACGAGTCTCTAAGAGAACGGATAAGATATGGAGGAAAAACTCTTCTTTGGTCTTCAAATGTTGAGAATGACGATGAGAAACACCACCAAGAATTATTTAGACACTCTAGAAGAATCAAAACGAAGAGGTTGAGCCAACGATGAAAAGAATTTGAAAGATCTTGGAGAAATACATTTGACTGATGATAATTCATTCTTACGTCAAACTTTGAAAAGAAATTTGAGGATATCTTCGGGAAATAAGAAGAGTCAGGTAAGATCGTCGGAATAGACCTGTGGGTTAGGGCCCACTCAAAAGAAAACACCGTTGAATGATTTGAAAGAGAGGTTGCACCGGTTGAATTAAATGACTTGAATGAGATAACAACCTCGAAATAGGTTGAACGGATCTTGAATGACAAGACGAGCCTTTTGAGAAAGCTTGAGCACGCCGGAACAAATGAATAGTGAGAAGTGAATTATTATGAGGTGCACTGGTATGAGAAGGCATTGAAATGAGGAAAGGGTAAGATCACCAAAGCTTGACTTGAAACCACCGGAGAAGATAAAAGAAACGAAGGAAAAGAATGGAGAGGCTTCACATCAATAAGATGGATACTCGATTAAGAAATCTGAGTCCTTGAAGAAAAACAAGGGAGGGAGGGCAGGAAAACAAAGGCAACTTGGAAACGGATGAAACGAACAACGTTGAGAAGACTTTGAGTTCATCTTGCGGATGTTGAAAATGATCAGATCCACTTGAAGAGAAGCACACCGGTTGAAAAGGATTGACATGACAATCTCGATTATCATGAAGGATTAGTATTCACACAGAGGTATGAGAGCACCTCTTAGGAAAGGTATGGAATCAATATTTGACTTCGAAGCAACTCGAATACCAAAACTCAAAACAAAACAAAGGATTGGCTTGCAAAATAAGCCGGAACAAACATATGATAGAGATTTCGTCCGAACTTTTCGTGGTGGGGCCTACACGGGCTCGATCATACAGCACCATCATGTACAAGGCAGTGCACATGACATACGAAGCATCCCCGAGTCAGCATAGCCAAGGACTCTTTAAGACACAACGAGACCACTGTAAAACCAACCGTGAATAGGCAGACCACTAGACGTCGAACCCCAATTTCATATCATACATCTGTCGGAAAGATATCCAAAGAGCTACTTGAATTCCCACTTATAAACTCCCGAAACTTTCTAGTTATGCAATCAGGTGTTGGGGATACAGGGGAAGCATAATATCTTACCCAAAACTAGCAAATCCTACATCCAGTTGTATCCATCCTTCAACACATAACCAAGAAACCTTCGGAAATCATCTACCTCAACCTTTGAAAAGCATCTGTTATACAAGTTATGGCAATACTCCCGAACTCCCGCCCCAGTACTGGGTGGGGTCGAGGTTATCTCACCAACAACTGCATAAAAGAGATTTTCGATGTCGGCGAACTAAACTTAGGTATTCCAGAACTGCAACGATAAAATTGTGACGACAACACCTCGGAGCTCAACTCCCCGGGACACTGCCACAACCCCTAAATGACAGGAGGCACCAAGAACAATGTTCTCGTCACAAATCGATCGGAACGATTCCAAGATACCGGCGTGATCCTAAAATTTTTTTAGTGAAATTTGAGAAGAGAAGAGTCAAAACTCTACGTCAGGATGCCTTACCAGAGCGATGAAGGCATTGGGGAGTAAAAAGAATTCCTAAACTCTCCGATATATAATTCCTAAATGACTCAAAACATTTTTCTAGACTCAAGTCGTCAGCTAATTCGATCAAGCAGTGGGGGCTCCTAAGGTCGGGGAAGGCTCTGATACCAACTTGTCACGCCCTCGATGCGGCTATATCTCCCACGTGTCGAAGCACGACTTAGAGGCATAACCGCATTGAAAGCAATGTCGCAAGTGAGGTAATCTTCACACAACCCATGTAATACATAAGGGAAAGAGATACATAGTTGGCTTACAATCGCCACTTCACACAATTACATGAATAAAGCATTACAATATCCAAATACAATCAAGATCCGACTACGGAACCAAAATAAAAGAAGAACCCCAAATGCGACAAGGTCCCCGATCGACCCCAACTGGGCTCCACTACTGATCGACTGAAACGAAACAACACAAAGGACAAGGTCTTCACCGAGCTCCTCCTGAGCTTGGTTGCATCGTCGGCACGGACTCATCGGCACCTGCAAGCTGGTTTTGGAAGTATCTGTGAGCCACAGGGACTCAGCAATCTCACACCCTCGCGATCAAGACTATTTAAGCTTATAGGTAAGGCAAAGGTATGATGTGGAGCTGCAGCAAGCGGCTAGCATATATGGTGGCTAACATACGCAAATGAGAGCGAGAAGAGAAGGCAAAGCACAGTCGATAAAAGTATGATCAAGAAGTGATCCTAGAACAACCTACGTCAAGCATTACTCCAACACCGTGTTCACTTCCCGGACTCCGCCGGAAAGAGACCATCACGGTTACACACGCGGTTGATGCATTTTAATTAAGATAAACTTTAAGTTTTCTACAACCGGACATTAACAAATTCCCATCTGCCCATAACCGGGGGCACGGCTTTCGGAAGTTCAAAACCCTGCAGGGGTGTCCCAACTTAGCCCATGACAAGCTCTCATGGTCAATGAAGGAATAGACCTCCTCCCGAGACATTCCGATCAGACTCGGTATCCCGGTTCTACAAGACATCCTCGACAATGGTAAAACAAGTCCAGCTAAAACACCGGATGCACCGACATCCTAATAGGAGCTGCACATATCTTGTTCTCAGGGCAACACCGGATGAACACTACGTACAGCTAAAACCAACCCTCAAGTTTCCCCGAGGTGGCGCCGCAAGTGGCTCTAGTTTGGACCAACACTTAGACAAGCACTGGCCTGGGGGGGTTAAAATAAAGATGACCCTCGGGATGCGCGACTCCCTAGGGAAAAATGCTAGGTGGCAAATGGTAAAACCAAGGTTGGGCCTTGCTGGAGGAGTTTTATTCAAAGCGAACTGTCAAGGGGTTCCCATTATTACCCAACCGCGTAAGGAACGCAAAATCCGGGAACATAACACTGATATGACGAAAACTAGGGCGGCAAGAGTGGAACAAAACACTAGGCATAAGGCCGAGCCTTCCACCCTTTACCAAGTATATAGATGCATTAATTAAATAAGATATATTGTGATATCCCAACAAGTAACCAATGTTCCAACAAGGAACGAACTCCATGTTCCAACAAGGAACAAACTTCAATCTTCACCTTCAACTAATAACGCTATAAGAGGGGCTGAGCAAACCGGTAACATAGCCAAACAACGGTTTGCTAGGACAAGGTGGGTTAGAGGCTTGGTTCAACAATATGGGAGGCATGATAAGCAAGTGGTAGGTATCACAGCATAGGCATAGCAAAAGAGCGAGCAACTAAGCAAGCAAATATAGAAGTGATTTCGAGGGTATGGTCATCTTGCCTGAAATCCCGCAAGGAAGAAGAACAAGTCCATGAAGAAGACAAACGGACGTAGTCGAACGGGTCCTCACAAACGCGACGTTGTCGGAACCAACCCGAAGAAGCACACACCGGAAAGAAGCACACAACATAGTAAACAACCATCGCATAAGCATGGCATGATGCACAATCAAGTATAATGCATGTCTGGTTTAAATATGCATGGCATGGCAAAGAGCACAAACAATCAGACAAATTAAGTGGAGAACAATATGCAACGAGTTGCATATTGACGAAACACCACATGACTTATTTAGTTCTCTCTCGGTTATGTACCCAACAATATTAAATGTTGTTAAACATGGCAAGAGGTGAGGCATAACAAAACTACACCATCCAAACAATTTAAATGGGGCCGGATATAACAAATAACGAATCCTGTAAATCCCCATATGCATTTAGCAATTTGGTGCAACAACAATTTTTAAACATTTAAATGTTATTATCATGATGCGAATGACATGTGCAAGTTTTATGCAATTTTTTATTAAGACTTGATAAGAGCATTATGAAGCATTTTTGTCATCGTGGCGGAAACAAAAGGGGTGCCACGGCGACGATAATGAAACGGTGCCACGGCAATGTTCCAGTTCCGGTAACTCGATTGAGATACCGATGCAAAGGAGAAGTGTGCGGATCCGTGCAAAAGATGGTGGGGCACTCCCGGATACCGGGTGTCCCATGAGTCGACGATGGTGACAACGTAAAAGAGGGGCAACGTGCACCGTCAATTCGAGCACAAAGCAAGCACGAGCATCTCATACATCACACATGCATTCGTTCACGGGCAGTCGTCTCGGGGTTATACCTTCGAAGCGTGTGTTGTCGGAATGGACCAAGTTCGATGTGGTGTAGGGGAAGTAGACGTTCTCGGGACGTTCGTAGTGGAAGTAGTCGTTCTCGCATGCTCTAGGGTCGACGGAAGAGGTTCTCGCGATCACGGCGACGGTAGTTGTACATGTAGGCGGTAGACGAACTTGACGGTTCCGTTACCCGGTTCTTCGGAGACGGAAGTAGTCGTATACGTTTTCATAGAGGTTCGGGGTCAACGACACGAAACTTGACGTCCACGGGGTCTTCCAGGATCGACGGTAGTGGTACTCGGGTCATCGACGATGGTCGTTGTTCTATGCATCGGGCATCAAGGTACTAGCCGAGGTACTTGCCGTACTTAGCAGTTCCGAAGACGGCGGTAGATGAACTTGACGCGTCGTCGTGGTACTTGTTGGTCTCGGTCGAGGCGGAAAAATGTAGTCGAACTTGAGGTGGCCTTGACGATCCCAAAAGCATTCCTGCTTCAGGAGGTCTCTGTCTTGGTCTTCACCGGGCGTGGTACTTGGCGAAAAGGGATCTCCGAAGGTGGCCTGGCGTCCCTGGATTTCGTGGCCTGTCGAGCTACGCAGTCGGCGTGACCCACGTGATGAAGCAGAGAAGGGCGACCCGTTTAGATGAGTTGACCATGTAGTCAACCGATGAGGGCGCTTGCATCTGCGCCGTTGCAGAGGCAGGCAACATGGAGGAAGCCGAACAGCTGCAACTTGTAGGAGGCGACGGATTGGACGTATCCGGGCAGGGGATGGACCTAGACGACGACGGCGGAGCGGACCTTGCCAGAGAATAGGTCGGGGACGGATGAGGGAAGACGGATCCGTTTGATTCCCGGCTAGAACGAGTGCAAAACGGCGGCAAGGCGGAGCTTGGCAGAGCCGTTCATCCATGGCGGGGTCCTGTGGCTAGAGGGCGGCTCGAGCGAGAGGAGAGGGAGAGGTCGAGCGTGAGATGGGATCAGGCAGAGGCATCGAGCGCGGGCGCTCCTTCCTGGCGGCGCGAGCAGCGGGACAAGAGGAGAGACGAGGGGGGATCGGGAAGGACGAGGGGTGGCGACGCTGGTGTTGGGGTCGAAGGAAAGGAGTGGGGATCGGGGAGATGGTGGGTTCGGGGCACTAGGGTTAGGATGGGGGTAGGTGGCTTTGGCCTTGGGCCAGCCCAGGTGTGAGGGCGCAGGCTGGGCTTTGGTCCAAAAGGCTGCGGGGTTAGGATGGGCCTGCGGGGCTGATGGCCTGGACTCTCTCCTCCCTCTCTCTTTAAAAAACTTAAAACTTAAACAGAAAATAAATTGGAGAGAGAGGAAAGAAAAGAGACGGTTAGGGAAGGATTTTGAGCATGGGGATAATTTTCACGGACTCGTAAAAATGTGCACGGTCCACGAAAATTAGGGGAGACATGATTGCAAGAATTTAATTCAAAGTCATTTGAATTTAATTCAAATGGTTTGAACAAGGACTAGGAATAAGAGGTGTCCAAAAATGTTCGGATTTTTGGTGGAGCTCCGAAATGATGAAAGAAAAAATATGGCCATGTTGGAGACCAAGAATTAAGATAACAAAGGCATTGGAATATTTTGCAAGTGTGTTATAGGTGATTCCGAAAATGGAATATTGAATATAGCTCCCTAATAATGGGAGGATATGTTATAAAGAGAATCACCATGTGAATTCCCTCGATTTAAATGGATGAAAGATCCATGCCATTTATTTAGTTGAGTTAAGAAAAGAAATGGCATGATGCAATGCACATGATGTAAAGAACCAAACAAATCACACGACGAAACCCGGAAACCCTGGAAGGCATCTGCAGCTCCGGTCTTGGGTAGTCACATAGCTAGGGTGTGAAAACTCACCCCCACTCAAAAGAATCTTGTCCCGAGATTTAGGATCCGTTGGGAAGAAGGTGGGGTACTCAAGTCGAAGACGATCCTCCCTTTCCCAAGTGGCTTCTTTCTCGGAATGGTGTGACCATTGAACCTTGAGAAACTTGATGTTATGGCGTCGAGTGGTACGCTCGGCTTGATCAAGGATACGAATGAGATATTCCCGATATGTGAGATTATCTTGGAGATGAAGCGTTTCGTGGTCCACTCCACGGATAGGATCCGCGAAGCAACGCCTGAGTTGAGAAACGTGGAAGACATCATGAACTCTGGAAAGATGCGGAGGTAGTTCCAATTGGTAGGCAACTTCTCCTCATTTGGCAAGAATGCGAAAGGGTCCAATGTAACGAGGAGCCAATTTGCCTTTGATACCGAAACGATGGTTCCCTTTAAAGGGCTAACCCGAAGGTAAGCCTTCTCGCCGACTTCATAAGCCATGAGTTTGTGTTTATGGTAATATTGGCTCTTTTGACGAGATTGGGCTGTTTTCAATTTCTCACGAATAACGCGAACCTTCTCTTCTGCTTCCTGAATCATATCTGGGCCAATGAGTTGTCTTTCCCCGGTTTCTGACCAGTTAAGAGGCATTCGACATTTTCGTCCGTAGAGAACTTCGAAGGGAGCATTGCCCAAGCTAGCTTGATAACTATTGTTATAAGCGAACTCCGCAAATGGAAGGCATTTCTCCCAATCCATTCCGAATGAGATGACAGAAGCTCGGAGCATATCCTCCAGAATTTGATTTACTCGCTCTACTTGACCACTTGATTGGGGGTGGAAGGCGGTGCTAAAAGAGAGACAAGTTCCCATAGCATTTTGGAAACTTTCCCAAAATCGAGAGGTGAAGAGACTCCCACGGTCTGAGTTAATTTCCAATGGGACACCATGAAGAGACACTATTCGGGAGATGTACAAGTCGGCTAGCTGGCTGGCAGTGATACTCTCACGAACAGGTAGGAAGTGGGCTACTTTGGAAAGAAGATCGACAACGACGAAGATAGCATTATTCCCTCTCTTGGTCCTGGGAAACCCAGTAATGAAATCCATACTGATTTTATCCCATTTCCATTCAGGAATAGCCAAAGGTTGAAGGGTGCCAGCAGGCCGTTGATGCTCTGCTTTAACACGACGACAGATGTCGCAACTAGCTATGTATTGAGCAATTTCTCTCTTCATCCTAGTCCACCAAAACCTCTGGCATAGGTCTTGATACATTTTAGTACTACCGGGATGAATGGTGAGAGGGGATTCATGAGCTTCCTTAAGAATCAACTGACGTAGATGTTGTTTCTTGGGAACCACCAAGTGGTTCTTGAAGAAGACAACACCTCGCTCATTCATGGAAAAACATTTAGCAACTCTGCTGGCGATGTTTTCCTTAATAAGGGATATGCCCTTATCACGCTTCTGGGCAGCTATGATTTGATCCGTAAGGTTAGGCTTCGCCACTAGGGTGGATAGGAATCCTCGAGGAACTATGTGAAGGTTAAGGTTATGAAATTCCTTGTGGAGAAGTGGTTGACTTTGTTGTAACATCAGGTTGTTACAATAAGATTTACGACTTAGCGCATCAGCCATGACATTGGCTTTGCCCGGGGTGTAAGTTATTCCTAAGTCGTAATCCGAGGTCAACTCAACCCAACGTCTTTGCCTGAGATTCAAATCCGGTTGGGTGAAGATATATTTCAAACTTTGGTGATCGGTGAAGATCTCGCAACGATTACCGAGAAGGTAATGTCGCCATGTTTTAAGTGCATGGACTACAGCTGCAAGCTCTAGATCATGTGTGGGATAGTTTTCCTCATGGGTGTGTAATTGCCGTGAAGCATAGGCAATTACCTGACGATCTTGCATGAGTATGCAACCTAGTCCTTGTCGCGAGGCATCGCAATAGATAATAAAGTCCTTGGAGAAATCTGGTGGTACCAGTACGGGAGCAGATGTCAGGCGTCTTTTCAGTTCCTAAAAGCTGAACTCGCACTGTGGGGTCCACTCGAACCTTTTATCTTTCGTGAGGAGTTCAGTTAGAGGTTTAGCAACCTTGGAGAAATTCTCGACGAAGCGGCGACAATAAATCGCTAAGCCAAGGAAGCTCCAAACTTGCTTGACCGTTTCAGGTGGAGTCCAATCAAGGACAGCTTGAACTCGCTCGGGATTGACAGCAATACCCTTACCAGAGATTACATGGCCTAGATAGGTCACTTCAGGCAACCAAAATTCACACTTGGAGAATTTGGCATAAAGGCGATGCTCTCGAAGTTTCGTCAATACTAGCCTTAGATGTTCGGCATGCTCTTCCTCACTCTTGGAGTAGATGAGCATATCATCGAGGTATACCACGACGAATTTATCCAAATACTCCATGAAGACCGAGTTCATTAACTGAGAGAAGGTGGCTGGGGCATTGGTTAAACCAAAGGACATAACAGTGTACTTGTATTGGCCATAACAAGTAACAAAAGCCGTTTTAGGAATGTCCCCATTCTTGATTTTGATTTGATGGTAGCCCAACCTCAAATCCATCTTGGAAAAGACTGAGGATCCAGCGAGCTGACCATACAGATCATTGATCCTGGGAAGCGGATACTTGTTCTTGATAGTGACCAAGTTGACAGGTCGGTAATCTACAACCATCCGATCCGTTCCATCCTTCTTCTTGACGAAGAGGACGGGGCAAGCCCAGGGGGAGGAACTAGGACGGGTGAAACCCTTTTTCAAGGACTCATCGAGTTGGTTCTTAAGCTCGGCTAGTTCTAAGGGTGCCATCTTATAGGGTCTTCTAGAAATTGGGATGGTTCCTGGAACAAGGTCTATCATGAACTCGACATCCCTGTCAGGTGGGACACCTGGCAGTTCTTCTGGAAAGACATCTGGGAAGTCTCGGACTACCGGAATATCTTCATGGTCTGGAAGGGGGTTGGCATTTAGGGAGTAAAGCTGGCGCTTGGCCACTCGAGTTAAGACATTGACTATCTTGCCCGATGGGTGAGTAAGTTGAACAGTTCTAGTAGAGCAATCAATCTTAGCATAATGGGCTGACATCCAGTCCATACCTAAGATGATGTTTATATCTGAGGACTTGAGAGCTATTAAAGATGCAAGGAAGACAAGTCTATTGACAAGAATTTCATTCCCATGGCTTACTCTAGAAGTTTGCCATCTAGAGCCAGGGGTTTGAATTTCCATGGTAGTGGGCATGTCACAGAATGTCGTGTTATGCAATCGAGCATAGCTCTCAGATATGAATGAATGAGATGCTCCAGTATCGAAAAGAACAGATGCCAGATGGCAATTAAGAAGGAGCGTACCAAGGACGATGTTAGGATGATCATGAGCCTCCTCAGCTGAGACATAGTTGACATGGCCACGTGTAGTGGTGGCTGGCTTGGCGTAGAATGTCTTTCCTGCTGGCTTACCACGGCCAACGGACTTTCCAGAATGGTTGGGGTTGTTGTTCTGGGGACACTCTCGACTGTAGTGACCCGGCTCTCCACACTTGAAACATGTCACAACATTGGGGCGTGGAGCAGCATTAGCAGCGGGGCCACCATAGGGCTTAGGCGGTGCAAACTGTTGGTTGGGGCGAGGCGCCTCAAAGGATGGCCTCGGAATGAACCTGGGTGGCCGCGCTGTGCTTGGAATCCACACCCGGCGCTTCTGAGGTCCAGGGCCGGATGAAGAACCAAAATCATCAGAGTGCTTGCATGAAGCGTCATAGTCAGTCTGGCCTGTCTCAGCACTGATGGCCTTATTGACCAACTTCAGGAAGGAGGTGCACTCGTGCAGATGAAGATCGCGGTGAAGCTCAGGGCTAAGTCCCTTGCGGAACCTTTCCTGCTTCTTAGCATCGGTGGATACCTCTTCAGGAGCATAACATGCCAGATTTCCAAACTCATGACTCTATGCATCCACAGTCAGTCTGCCTTGGGTGAAATTGCAGAACTCTTCCCTCTTACGAACCATGAGACCTTCCGGGATGTGATGCTCACAGAAAGCCTCACTGAATTCAGCCCAAGTAGTGATTTGGCCGACCGGGCGCATAGCCTCAAAATTTTCCCACCAAAGGCTAGCAGGGCCTTCGAGGTGATTGGCATCATAGGTAACCTTATCAGCTTCGACTACATTGGCAGAACATAGCTTGTGGGTGATGCTGCGAAGCCAGTCATCCGCGTCAAGGGGCTCGACAGAATGATTAAACTTTGGTGGGTACAACTTGATAAAGTCATTGATTTACACCAAGTCGTTTCGCTGATGATGTGCAGTGTTCTGCTCAATCCGCTCCAGCAAGCGGTTAGTCTCACGCTTGTTTCTTTCTGCCTCCAGCATAACTTCGGCCAGAGAAGGCGGGTGAGGCAGATTCTCACCCCTAGCTGCACTGGCTTCCCCCTGCTCCGGGGCAGCAGGGTTGTTGCGGGTGTTGACCATCCTATTAAAAACAAGACAATGGTTTAAACAAGGATGGCACAATCTTGGCAAGGAAGTGAAGAATGTAATGGATAACATGAAATGCTTAGATGTTCATTGCACGACATGGTAATATAGAAATTGCCATATATATACCATCGGTCATACACACCGTACATAGTTTAGTACAAGCCCAGGCTAGAGTACAACTACGGTGAAAGACATTACATCTCATCGGAGGCATTCCAAGCTCCTATACATTATTTTCTACACCTCCGGAGCGTGATACACACCAAGTCGTATCCCACGGGTCACGCAGGACTGTGGAGAATACAACTAATACGGTACTAGTGAAACTACTACTAGCTCAGACAGCTCCATAGTAATCCTCATAAAAGACACCACCAAAACCTGGAAGCGGAACATGATCATCTGGGAACGGACGGTCCTGTGGAGCTTGCGGACCATAGGGACTCGGATGTGGCCTTGGTCCCACAAACGGTGGCAGACGGGGACCACGAGGAGGGGTGATGCCTCCTACATCATGCCAGTCCATACAATCTGGCAATCCAGACCGTACGGGGTACAGGTCCATCATGTCCATGTATCCTGCCTGCACAGCAAGTGCAAACCGAGTCAAAGTGGCCTAGTGATCAGAACGAGAGTTGAAGAGCTCCATACGCAAGGCCCAATTTTCGCGGTCCTTGTCCTCGAGCATCTCGGCAGTGGTGCGGAGTAGTGACTCCTCATGTGTAGAGTCATAGTACAAAGCCTGATAGTACCCCTGTGCTCCAGGGAGTGAGGCTGGCATGTAGCAAAAATCGGTGTTCTGGAGCAAGGCAGTTCTGGCTCGAATGATACTCATCATTGAGTAAGCTGCGTCCTGCACGGACATCTCAACAGTGACCCCAAGTCCATAAGAGCAGTGGAGGGGTTCAGTAGCTCCAGGATAAGAGGGATATATCCTGACGGTACAAAGGTACTAGCTCTGGTTGAAGTCTCGGAACTGCTCCTCGACGGTATATTCCGGATACCATCGATAGCCTGTCTCGTCCATCACTCGAACCAACATGGCCGTGTGACCGGGTACATCGAGGCACCGGGTCAGACGAACCACTTGGTTCTGGGAACGGGTGGCCATCTGAAAGCACAGAATAATGCAAAGGCATTAGAATTTCCTAGAAGAAATCGGACGGCATAACGGCTATAAATGCTCAGAAGAAGATTTGAGTCATTCACAATAGTTTGCAAAACCACTCAACAACATCATATCAAGGTTCTGGTTCAACTGACAACATACTAAAAGTAGTAGAAAATGTACTGAGGCTTGTAGCAACAATCCTATAAGCTACTACGGATTAGTAACATGTGAACCTGATAGAGAGATGAGAGCCTAGTCCTTAACCCACGTAGAATGAGAAGAGAATGACTCAGATTAGAGGGCATAAGGTAAAGGTGTAAAAGAGCCTTACGTTCCCTCACACAATCCATTCCCCTACATATAACTAAAGCATTTCTCGACTCGACATCGACCAGTTTGGCTCAACGAACCTACAGGCAGTCCGGCTCTGATACCTATGATGTCAGGACCCCGATTCCAAGTCACAT
Organism: Triticum urartu; assembly: GCF_056163025.1. Lineage (NCBI taxonomy): Eukaryota > Viridiplantae > Streptophyta > Magnoliopsida > Poales > Poaceae > Triticum > Triticum urartu. Next base: position 247,224,956 of record NC_141875.1, read on the forward strand.
CGATCTAGCCGGTAACACCTCGTATCGCTTTGCGGCCTCACGCACGGTATCCCCACGGGTGTCGCCTTACCATGGCCCGGGACCGTTTGCGCCATTTGGCTCATGTATATGATAGTGTCGCTAGCATCCATATGACAGAGAACCCGGGCCGACATGGCTAGTCGTGAACCCAAAGTGGCACGAACCTATGGGGACAGGCATACATGAATCACATCGCGCATGTCGGTCAACAGCGTGTGAATCCGGGCTGTAGCACTGGGCTAACAGGACTCCGGGGAACCCGGGCTGTAGTAGGCTAGGCGGGACTCCGAATGTCACCGCGTGACATTTCCCCGAAGGGACAGACATAGGAACGAACTGAAACACATGCCGGCCAGTCAAGTGTCCTGAGCAGTAGTGCTGGGCTAGCAGGACTCCGGTGAACCGGGCTGTAGCGGACTAGTATGGCTCAAGGAGCACTAGACTACATTTCCCCATAAGAGAGGCTGCCAAGGATAAACAACTAGATTGTCGGATCCCACACATACCAAGCATTTCAATCATACATACAATATGCTCGATATGTGTAAATACAACATGGCATCACAACAAAACTCTACAACTCAAGTAATTTATTTAAAGGCTCCGGAGAGCCATACATAACATGTTCATATAGGTAGGGGTTACATGACCCGACACTCAAGTCATACAAACATAAAAGCACATGCGGAAGCAAATAAGTCTGAGTACAGACACTAGAAAGAAGAAGGCTTGACGAAGCCTGTCTATCTACATAGGGCTCTCCATGGCCAGAATCACCACCTGGGTGGCAAGTTACTCATCGACGTCGAGGTCTACGTAAAACCCATCAGAGGGGGCGTTGTTGTCGTCTGAAAACAGGATTAAAGAAACATGAGTACAAAGGTACTCAGCAAGTCTTACAACAGATCCTACTATACATGCTCATTCTCAAGAAGGTGGTGGAGTTATTGCAGCAAGCCAGCTTCGACTCTTGGCTAAGCCATCCTACCAGACACCACTGTAAAATAGTTTTCGCTCACGAGTCCACTAATCACCAACACAATACTCCACCGAGGATCCTCCCTCGTCATCCTACGAGAGGGCCATCCTCGGTACTCACACTTATCTTGAGTCTTTTAGTAGTAACCATTAACTTGTCTATGAACTATATAGGCAACCAAGTAGTCCTTTACCGCGGACGCGGCTATTCGAATAGTTTTATACCACATGTTTCCACCACTTAGCGTCTGCAAACGACATGTGCTCCGCAGACTTCAGGCGAAAGCCGACGTGGGTGTAGACCACGACCTGACTAACCACACAAGTCTCTAGTCCAGGTTTATCACCTATTCGGGTTCCATCCGCAAGGAAATCCGGCCGGGGTGTCCTCAATGGCCCCAAACAATGTGTATAGGGTCCCGAGACGCCAAACGGGCGCCCGGCATACCTGGCCACGGTGTATCTACCGCATCATAGCCCACCCCTAGGGTCAGCGCTACGCACGGCCGCCAACACATAACCTATAAACACCAGAAACTAGTTGCAACTCCTGGACAGAGGACGAGAGGGGTCAGTAAGTCGAGCGGGGTCATATTTCAGGGCCCAATGTGTGGTAGTAGCTGAATCTTAAATCACGCATACAGATCTCAATTCTTAGGGACGGCCTCAATGAAACAACCCACCATGTACTCCTACATGGCCTCTCATCGATACCTTTACCAAAACATGTTCAACTCATCCCTCACATTACCGACGTAATCATTTCACTCTAGCCCATCACCCAGATGAACCAGACTTGACACAATTCTAATCATAGCAGGCATAGCAAGGTAGGAAACACATACATGGCTCAATCAACTCCTACACATGCTAGTGGGTTTCATCTAGTTACTGTGGCAATGACAGGTCATGCAGAGGATAAGGGTTCAACTACCGTAGCACACAGCAGTTTGAAACGTTGTTGTCTTAATGCACTAAATGAGAGCAGAAGCGAGAACATGGGATTGTATCGATATGATCAATGGGGCTGCTTGCCTGATGGAGTAGTAGTAGGGTACGGCCCTTCAGTTGGATACTCGGAAATATCTTCGGAGGCAGAACCTACCACGAAAGACACCACAGAACACAATCATCACATGGCAATATGCAACAATATGATGCATGCTATGACATGGCAATATGAGGTGTCCTACCAAATGCAATGTGAAACAAGTTGGTTTTGGTCCATTTGAATCAAGGATTCAAATGGAAGCTTATGTTCTTAAGCCTTGTAAGTGTAGTAGCTTGTTTCACCTAAACAGCAAGGTTAAAATGTTTTGTCATGCATGAAACCATTATAGATGGAAAGATTGAATTTTTCTGATCAAATTTCATATATAACTCTTTGCATTTGGAGTTACAGATTAAAAGTTATGAATTTTTGAAGTTTGTAATTTTTTCTGGAATTTCCTGTATAAGAATAATTCCAGCAATTGAGTTATTGCATCAGGGTGACGTCAGTGTTCAATGGGGACGGTCCAGGTCAAACCTGACCAGTGGGACCCGCGTGTCATAGTTAATTAACTAACTAATTTTAGTTAGTGCTAATCTAAGTTAATTAGTAGGGCGGTCCCACGTGTCATAGACTCAGGGGAAGTCAACCGGCGAGGCCAGACGCGGCGGAGTGGTGCGGGTTTCGTGCTCCGGCGACCAAATGGGCGGCGGAGAGCATCTACGCGTAGCTGGGAGCAAGCCACATCAAGTGGTGGCAGTGGGTGGAGCTAGGGTGGGCGGAAACGTCGCCGACGACGACCTTGGCGATCGCCGGAGTTCGGGCGCGGTCGAAGCCGAGGCTACGGGGCACGGTGAGGCGCGTGGAGTGGTGCTACGGGCTCCTGCGAGTGCGGTGAGTGCGTTGGTCACAATGGTGTGGACGGTGGGTGGTCGGAGTCACGTCGGCGACGAGCTCGGTGGCAACGGTTGCTCGGGTGAGCATGGTGCGGTGCACACGGTGCAGGAGTTAGTTAATGGAAAGGGGGAGGAGGTAGCTGGGCTCACGGCGATCACCACGAGGCAGACGGCGAGGTCAGGGACGAGCTGGTGCTGCGGTGATGGCGAAGGGGATCTCCAGCGGCCGGAGTTGGGGAAGACGGGGTCGGGGCGACTCCAGAGCGGGCGAGCGCTCGGGGCTCGGCCTGCTCGACATAGTCGACGACGGCGGAGCTCGTGGACATGCTGACGCGGCACGGGGACGATGACGGACGCGGTTATCATGGTGGCGCGGGCGCTGCGGCGTCGGCCATGGTGCTTGAGAGCGAGGGAGAGGAGCTGGGGAGGAGAGGGCGTGTCTGCGAGCTCGGGGGAGGAGTGTGTGACCGAACCAGGGCAGCAGCACGGCGAGGGGAGGAAGCAGGGCGGCGGGCAGCTGTGTGGTGCGCGCAGGTGCTGGCGTCGAGCACCTGCCTGCCTGCCTGGCCAAGCCAAGCAGCTCGCTAGAGCGGTGGCTGGGCTGGGCCGGCAGGTGGGCCTGCTAGGTGGTGCCAGGTAAGCCTCTACTCTCTGTGCTTTCTGTTTTTTCTTTTTATTTATTCATGTTCTGTGTTTTTAAATAGTAAAAATACTATTTCATTTAGGAAAAACCTAAAAATATTCAGAGGCACATTTGAAAATATTGTCAACAGCCTAAAAATACTTTCAGGATTATTTGGGCATTTTAAAATATTTATAGGATTTAAATTGCCCAAATGCAAATAGTAATGATTTAATCCAATGACCTTATGATGTCCTAGAAAAGTGTGCACCATTTTTGTCAAAGGTTCTAGACCAAGGCAAAGATGATGAACATTTTAGAAGGGCATTTCAGGTTCATTGAAAAAGATTTTAGCAAACCATAGTTGTTTCCAGGGGGTGCTGGGGGTTCTGTCATCCCCATTTCAGTTTTTTGGAAAAGAAGACATGATGCAACACTCTAATGCATGAACTAGCTAGGGTGTGATATATGAGGATTTTCCGGAATTGTCGTTTGTTATTTCCGGCCTCATTTAAACTTGCCTAGATAGGTAGTTTTCATATGCTTCACCTCTTGCCATGCTAACCAACATTTAATATTGTTGAGTACATAAACGGGAGAGAACTAAATAATTGTTGTGGTGTTTCATCCATATGCAACTCGTTGCATATTGAGCTCCACTTAACTTGTAGTTTTGCTTCTGCATCTTGCCATGCCATGCCTCATAAAATCGGACATGCATCATACTTGGTTGTGCACCATGCCATGTTTATGTGATGGTTGTTTACTATGTTGCTTGCTTCTTTCCGGGTTGCCTCTCTCGCTAGCTTCGGTTTCGTTCCAGAGTTGTGAGGATCCGTTCGGCTACGTCGGTTTGACTCCTTCATGGACTCGTTCTTCTTCCTTGCGGGATTTCAGGCAAGATGACCATACCCTCAAAATCACTTCTATATTTGCTTGCTAGTTGTCCGTTCTATCGCTATGTCGCGCTACCTACCACTTTCTATATCATGCCTCCCATATTGCCATGTCAAGCCTCTAACCCACCTTCCTAGTAAACCGTTGTTTGGCTATGTTACCGCGTTTGCTCAGCCCCTCTTATAGCATTGCTAGTTGCAGGTGAAGTTGAAGTTTGTTCCATGTTGGGATATCATTATTATATCGTATTTACTTTAATGCACCTATATACTTGGTAAAGGGTGGAAGGCTCGGCCTTATGCCTGGTGTTTTGTTCCACTCTTGCCACCCTAGTTTCCGTCATACCGGTGTTATGTTCCTTGATTTTGCGTTCCTTACGCGGTTGGGTGTTACGGGAACCGCTTGACAGTTCGCTTTGAATAAAACTCCTCCAGCAAGGCACAACCTTGGTTTTACATTTGCCTAACAACATATTACCCTTCCCTTGGGTCGGCCAGCCCGAGGGTCATCTTTATTTTAACCCCCCCGGGCCAGTGCTTCTCTAAGTGTTGGTCCGAACTAAGTAAACTGTGGGGCCTCCTCGGGGAAACTTGATATTTGGTTTTACTCATAGGATGTCTCATCCGGTGTTGTCCTGAGAATGAGATATGTGCAGCTCCTATCGGGATGTCGGCGCATCGGGCGGTCTTGTTGGTCTTGTTTTACCATTGTCGAAATGTATTGTAACCGGGATTCCGAGACTGATCGGGTCTTTCCGGGAGAAGGAATATCCTTCATTGACCGTGAGAGCTTGTGATGGGCTAAGTTGGGACACCCCTGCAGGGTTTGAACTTTCGAAAGCCATGCCCGCAGTTATGGGCAGATGGGAATTTGTTAATATCTGGTTGTAGAGAACTTGACACTTAACTTAATTAAAATGAATCAACCGCGTGTGTAGCCGTGATGGTCTCTTTTCGGCAGAGTCCAGGAAGTGAACACAGTTCTCGTGTTACGCTTGAACGTAAGTAGTTTTCAGGATCACTTCTTGATCACTTCTAGTTCAGGACCGTTGCATTGCTTCTCTTCTCGCTCTTATTTGCGTATGTTAGCCACCATATATTCTTAGTGCTTGCTACAGCTCCACCTCACTACCCTTTCCTACCCATAAGCTTAAATAGTCTTGATCGCGAGGGTGTGAGATTGTTGAGTCCTTGTGACTCACATATACTTCCAAACAGTTGCAGGTGCCGATGATGCCAGTACATTTGACGCAACCGAGCTCAAGTGGGAGCTTGATGAAGATCTTGGTCTTTGTTTTGTGTCTTTTCCGTATGATTGGTAGTGGATCCCAGTTGGGACGATCAGGGATCTAGCATTTGGGGTTGTCTTCTTTTATTTTGGTTTTGTAGTCGGACCTTGATTGTATTCTGGATGATGTATGTGTAACTTGTATTTGTGTGAAGTGGCGATTGTAAGCCAACTCTTTATCCCTTTCTTATTCAGTACATGTGATTGTGTGAATATTACCCCTCTTGCGACAAACGTACCATGCGGCTATGCCTCTAAGTCGTGCCCCGACACGTGGGAGATATAGTCGCATTGTGGGTGTTACACAGAGTATCCATCTAGGAAGGAAAAGTGTGTGTTCTTAGATAATCTTTCAAGCTTTTGATCAGTAAAAGGCAAGGGGTAATGATCTTTTCTAGTTGCTTTGTTTAATTTCCTGTAATCAATTACCATTCTATAGCCTGTAACAATTCTTTGTGGAATAAGTTCATTCTTATCATTAGGAACAACAGTAATACCTCCTTTCTTGGGGACACAATGAACAAGACTTACCCATCTACTATCAGCTATAGGATAGATTATACCTGCTTCCAGAAGTTTTAAGATTTTTGTTCTTACCACTTCCTTCATTTTTGGATTCAACCGACGTTGGTGATCAACAACGGGTTTAGCATCAGGTTCCATATTAATTTTGTGATGACATAGAGTGGGACTAATTCCCTTTAAATCATGAAGAGTATATCCAATAGAAGCCCAGTACTTCCTTAGAACTTTCAAAAATCTTTCTTCTTCATGTTCTGAAAGGTTAGCACTAATAATAACAGGATATATCTTCTTTTCATCGAGATAAGAATATTTCAAAGTGTCTGGCAATTGTTTTAATTCAAACATAGGATCACCTTTAGGTGGAGGAGGACCTCCTAGAGTTTCAATAGGCAGATTGTGTTTTAAGTAGAGGACATTGTTCAAAGAAAACCTTATCTATTTCATTTCTTTCATGCATATGTAAATCATTTTCATGGTCTAGCAAATATTGTTCTAAAGGAACAGTAGGTGGAACAACAATAGAAGCAAGACCAATTAATTCATCCTTACTAGGCAATTCTTTTTCATGATGATTTCTACTAAACTGGGAAAAATTAAACTCATGAGATTCATCACCAAATCTAACACCAACAGTTTTTTTCTTACAATCTATCTTAGCATTAACTGTATTCAAGAAAGGTCTTCCAAAGATAATGGGACAAAATTCATCTTGTGGGGAACCAAGAACAAGAAAATCAGTAGAGTATTTTATTTTCCCACACAAGACTTCAACATCTCTAATAATCCCAATTGGTGATATGCTGTCTCTATTAACATGTTTAATAGTAACATCTACTTCTTCTATCTCAAAAGGTGCTATATCTTTCATAATTTCTTCATATAAAGTGTAAGGAATAGCACTCACACTAGCACCCATGTCACATAAACCATGATAACAGTGATCCCCTATTTTAACTAAAATGACAGGCATGCCAACAACATGTCTATGTTTATCTTTTCTATTAGGTTTAGCAATTCTAACAGCTTCTTCACAGAAGTAAATAACATGCCCATCCATATCTTCTTCCAAGAGATATTTAACCATAGCAATGCTAGGTTCTACTTTAATTTGTTCATCAGGTTTAGGTGTTCTAATATAGCTTTTGTTAATCACAGTTGAAACTTTAGCATGTTCCTTAATCCTAACAGGGAAAGGTGGTTTCTCAAGATAAGCAGAAGGAACAACTGGATCAGCATCATAAAGTATAGTTTCTTCTTTAACTGGTACTGGTTCTTTAATTTCTTCTTTAATAAGTGGATGATATTTAAACCACTTCTCCTTAGGGAGTTCAACATGAGTAGCAAATGTTTCACAAAAGGAGGCTACTATCTCACAGTCAAGTCCATATTTAGTGCTGAACTTTTGAAAAGCATCAGTATCCATAAAAGATTTAACACAATCTTACCTAAGTTTAATACTTGACTCTTTCCAAAAGATCCCACCGGAATTCAATAGTCATCTTCATAAATGAACCAACACATGAAGTATCAAGCATGGTTCGATCATTACAAGAAAGCCGAGCATAAAAGTTTTGGATAATAATTTCTCTTGAGAGCTCATGATTGGGGCATGAATATAACATTGACTTAAGCCTCCCCCAAGCTAGTGCGATACTTTCTCCTTCACGAGGCCAAAAATTATATATATAATTCCGATCACGATGAACTAGATGCATAGGATAAAATTTTTGGTGGAACTCCAATTTCAAATGATTCCAATTCCATGATCCAATATCATCACATATCCTATACCATGCCAATGATTTTCCCTTCAATGATAAAGGGAAAACCTTTTTCATCACTTCATCCCTGGGTAAACCTGCAAGCTTAAACAATCCACAAAATTATTCCACATATATCAAGTGCATATCAGGATGTTTGGTTCCATCTCCTGCATAAGGATTAGCTAGAAGTTGTTCTATCATGCCCGAAGGAATTTCATATTCAATATTTTCAGTAGGTGTAGTAGGTTGAGGGGTTACTAATTGTGGTTATGGATGAGGTGAAGATACCCCGAACAAACCCCTCAAAGCATTGTTTTCCATAGTAACAAGTGAGAATAAATTTCAGCACACTATATAAATGTTTCCTTACCAAATTCCATGTACCAAAAGCGCTTCACTCCCCGGTAACGACGCTAGAAAATAGCCTTGATGATCCACCAGTATAGGGGATAAATTGTAGCTCTTTTCGATAAGTAAGAGTGTCGAACCCATCGAGGAGTAGAAGGAAATGACAAGTAGTTTACAGTAAGGTAATGTCTGCCAGTGCTGAAATTGTAAGTAACAGAGTAGTGTGATAGCAAGATAATTTGTAACGAGCAAGTAACGGTAGTAGTAACAAAAGTGCAGCAAGGTAGCCCAATCCTTTTGAGGCAAAGGACAGGCCTAAACGGTCTCTTATGATAAGCAAAGCATTCTTGAGGGTACACGGGAATTTCATCTAGTCACTTTCATCATGTTGGTTTGATTTGTGTTCGCTACTTTGATAATTTGATATGTGGGTGGACCGGTGCTTAGGCGCTGTTCTTACTTGAACAAACCTCCTACTTATGACTAACCCTCCCGCAAGCATCCGCAACTACGAGAAAAGTATTAAGAATAAATTCTAACCATAACATTAAACTTTTGGATCCAATCGGTCCCTTACGAAATAGCGCATAAACTGGGGTTTAAGCTTCTGCCACCCTCGCAACCCACCATCTAATTTCTACTCCACAATAAATTCCCTTACGCCCAAATATGGTGAAGTGTCATGTAGTCAACGTTCACATGACACCACTAAGGGAATAACACCATACATACTATCAAAATATCGAACACATATCAAGTTCACATGATTACTTGCAACATGATTTCTCCCGTGACCTCAAGAACAAAAGTAACTACTCACAAATGATAAACATGTTCATGATCAGAGGAGTATTAAATCGCATAATGGATCTGAACATATAATCTTCCACCAAATAAACCATATAGTAATTAACTACAAGATGTAATCAACACTACTAGTCACCCACAAGCACCAATCTATAGTTCCGGTAACAAGAATGGACACAAGAGATGATGATTTCCCTCCCCAAGATGGGAGAGTTGTTGGTGATGATGATCGCGATCATTTGCCCCTCTGGGAGGGAAGTTCCCCTGGCGGAATCGCTCCGCTGGAGGGCAAAAGTGCTCCTGCCCATGTTCCGCCTCGAGGCGGCGGCGCTTCGTCCAGAAAGTCTCCCCCTTATTTTTTTTCTTGGTCAAAATGACCTATGTACCAAAAGATGGGCACCGGAGGTGGGCCGAGGAGGCCACAACCCACCAGGGCGCACCTAGGGGGGCTGGCGCTCCTAGGTGGGTTGTGCCCACCTGGTGGCCCCCCTCTGGTGTTTATTGGCTCCGGTATTTCTTAAATAATCCATAAAAATATTCGTGATGTTTCACCTCAATTGGAGTTGTGCAGAATAGGTGGCCTGACGTAGCTTTTCCATGTCCAGATTTCCATCTGCCGGAATTCTCCCTCTTGGTGTGTTCCTTGCAAATTATGATAGAAAAGGCACTAGAATTACTCCAAAAAAGCATTATTATGGATAAAACATTATAAATAACAGTAAGAAAACATGATGCAAAATGGATGTATCAACGACATATAGAACATATACACCAGAGCAACAGATTGCATGGTAAAATTACATAGCACAATTCACTAGAATTTGTGAAGGAATGGCAGGAGCAGCCCATGCAACGGGTAAACCGAGCATGCTTAACCGGCGTAGCCAGCAAATGTCATGGTGCTCCTCCATGATTTGGGGGTCAGCACGAAAGGCAGCCATCGCAACCTCATCCGCACATGCGGCCGCGATTTGCTTCTCCGCCGCCAAATGCTCCTTGAGATCCTGGCTATACTGCGTGCACCATGACTTAGGGCGGCGCTTATTTGGTGGAGGGGTCGATGATTTGGGTGGAAGGTGTCGCGCTCGCACCCGCGGTTCGGGCTTGTGGGATGTGGAAGGAGGAGGAGGATGGGGGTCGGGTGTGGATTACCTGCCTGGATAGACAAGGCCGAGCAGCGTGAAGGAGGGTCGCCGACAAGGAGGCGACGCTTCAAGCAAGGAGTGAAGGTTTCAACATGGAAAGGAAGGTGGAAACTAGGGAAATGTGGCTTTTGTTAAGGGGGAGGGGAAGGGGAGGTAGAAATTTCTGCGAAAGCCAAAAATTTGGAATCACTTCAGCGAAAAAACTGGTATGCAAAGTGTCATCAGACACAGTCCCTTATTCAGAACTGTGTACGATATGGGAACATCACAAACGATTCAGAGAGCTTAAACCGTGTGTGATGAGTTTGAACGTCAAAAATTTTGGTTCGAATTTCCATGGTTATAGTGGTCATCCACGTCATTGCATAATTTGGGTACACAAAGGAGACTACATCACACCCACACTTATTAATCGAGCAAGTTCAGCAATTAAATAGAGCTAGCTGACCTGAACTTTACTCTAACAAATTAAAGACCGGCACTCTTAATTAAACAAAACAAAGAGTACTAATACGGCTTGTGCTCGTCGATCTCCGCTGCCTCCTCCATGTCCAGCTCGCGCCCGACGATCTCCTGGGGAATGGGCTCCATGGCATCCACCGCACCATACTCGGCAAGCATCTCACCATCCGCGTCATCCATCTCTTTGGAAAAGGCTGCCACGAGCTGGGCGTGGGCGGACCCGATCTGGGCTTTGACGGGCTCCGTCGTCGCAAGGTATGCGGTGGAGGAACAGACGGCTGCTCGAACGCTCTCGGCGATTGCCAGCTCTTCGGCCGTGGGTTGCCAACCTTGTCGGAGAAGATTCGTTTGATTTGTGCGGTGACCGCCAGGAGCTGGGGGTGGGCGGCCTCGACATGGTCGTGGGCGGCCTCCATCAGGGCTAAGGCCACCGCTGTGGAACGAACAGCTGCTATGCCACTCTCGCCAGTTGTTATCCCCAAGCCTGATGTTGCTGCCACCACCTAAGAAGCAACAACGGCCGTTTGGGCTGCCTTGGCCACCTGATCACAGATTGCGGTCGCGCTCATGCACCTTGTTTGCACGCGCATGGCAGCTGCGGCTGCGCTCTTGCCGGAGTGGGCCACCGAAGTTGCCCTCATGACGCGGGTCCACGTGCCCATCTTTCACTAGCGATGATTGAACAGTGAAATGATATTTGGGGAGAGACCTAGTGTTCTTGAGACGCCGGATATGGACTATAGCCGACGCACCTTCTCGCGTAAGCCATAGGCGTACTATACACCGACGGTGCTCCAGGATATTTTGTGTTGCATCTCACACGGTTGGTGATAATAAACTGTGTGCGATCTACTTGATTTTTCATCTTGATTTGAATTACATAATGGGATCACAGCGGCAATGGACGGTGTTTGAATTGCTAGACCTTTTATCTGGAGTGAACATGCAACTATACGTGTGTCGTAAAAGAATTGGAATTATTCAGGGTTTGTTTGAACATTTCATACATTAAATTGGTTTTCTAGCCATTTCAGGTGCACAATTCAAAATTAAACTACATGCACATGCTCCGGTGCACCAACATGGGTTGTAAAATCATATATGTGCTCATGGGTTTATGCTTATCTCCCATGCAAGAAATGGGGATGAAATTCGAACACCACGGCACCGTGGCTCTCCAGCAAACGTCGATGTACCTGCTTTTCAAATTCTAGTAAATCCAAAATTCGTCCGAAATTCATGAAACTTGGCATCCTATCATGGAGTGGCATCAACATGTCGTGGTAAAAAAAAATCCCATTTGCGGCAGGTTTGGGTATAAGCTTCTCATAAACCAGAGCTTCTCACAACAAGTGTGATGGTTTCAGTAGGGAATGTTTCACCTTTCTGGACAAAATGATATCCATTGCCTCTTCTCGATTTCAAATTTTTTCCTAGTGTCAACAAAAAAAACATGAGTGTTGTGTCATTTTTTGGGATTTTCAGGGTTTGCTTGGACATTTTTATACATTAACTGAGTTTTCTATGTATTCATGTGCATAATTCAAATTTGAACTATTGCCACATGCTCTAATGCATATAAATTAGTTGAAAATTGAAATATGTGTCCTTGGTTGCCTGCTTAGGTCCCATGCAAGAAACGGGAATGAATGTCAAACACCCTGCCACCGTCACTCGGCCGCAAACATTGAGATACCTAGTTTTTAAATTCTACTAAATCCAAAACTCATCTGAAATTCATGAAATTTGGCATGCTATCATGGAGCGGCATCAACATGCCATGGTAAAATTTTGTCCCATTTGGGGCAGGTTTGGGTATATGCTTCTCACAAACCAGAGTTTCTCACAACAAGCATGATGATTTCGGTAGGGAACGTCCCACCTTTGGGGACAAAACGATATCCATTGCCTCTTATTGCTTTCAAAACATTTCTCGTGTCAACATAGAACAACAGGAGTGTTGTGTCAAATTTTATGATTTTTCGCGGTTCGTTTGGACATTTTTATGCATTAAGTGAGTTCTCAATGCATTTATGTGCATAATTCTAATTTGAACTACATGCACATGCTCCAGTGCATATAAATTGGTTGAAAAAACAAATGTGTCCTTGGGTGCATGCTTAGGTCCCACGCAAGAAATGGGAATGAATTTCAAACACTATGGCACTATTGATTGCCCGCAAAACATTTAGATGCGTGGTTTTTAAATTCTAGTAAATCCAAAACTCGTCTGAAATCCAAGAAAGTTGGCATGCTATCATGGAGCGGCATCAGCATGCCTTGGTAAAAATTTTGTTCCATTTGGGGAAGGTTTGGGTATATGCTTCTCACAAACCAGAGCTTCTCACAACAAGCATGATGGTTTTGGTAGGGAACGCCCCACCTCTGGGAACAAAACGATATACATTGCCTCTTTCTGCTTTCAAATATTTTCCCGTGTCAACATAGAACAACAGGAGTGTTGTGTCATTTTTTGTGATTTTTCGCGGTTCGTTTGGACATTTTTATGCATTAACTGAGTTTTCAATACATTTATGTGCATAATTCAAATTTGAACTACATGCACATGCTCCGGTGCATATAAATTGTTTGAAAAATCAAATTTGTTTCCTTGGGTGCATGCTTAGGTTCCATGCAAGAAATGGTAATGGATTTCAATCACCAAGGCACCGTTGATTGCCGCACAACATTGAGATACCTGCTTTTTAAATTCTAGTAAATCCAAAACTGGCCTGAAATTCCTGAAACTTGGCATGCTATCATGGAGCGGCATCAACATGTCGTGGTAAAAATTTTGTCCCATTTGGGTCAGGTTTGGGTATATGATTCTCAAAAACCAGAGCTTCTCACAACAAGCATGATGGTTTCGGTAGGGAACGTCCCACCTTTGGGGATGAAACGATATCCATTGCCTCTTATTGCTTTCAAAAATTTTCTCATGTCAACATAGAACAACAGGAGTGTTGTGTCAATTTTTGTGACTTTTGGGGTTCGTTTGGACATTTTTATGTATTAACTGAGTTTTCAACGAGACGAAAAACATTCATGTTGAACGTTTTTCGATTCGAAGCCATTTTGAGGGCGGAATCTTTAACACAAAACAACCGATTGGTGGCGCTACCCATCAGACACGTGTCTGGTGGGGCACGCCATATTTTGCCTCCTGGCTGGGCTGCATTCCGATGGCTCTAACTTTTTGTAACACCCCGAGAAAGATGCGCCAGGTGTCTTCCAGTTATTCTCTGTCTTTGCCATGTCATTTGCTTGTGTGTTGCATCTTGCCATGTCATCATGTGCATTGCATCTGCATGTTTTCAAAACTTGCATCTGTCCCGGTCTCCTCGTTCCGTCCGTTGTCCGTTCTGAGCCCAGACACACTTGCACGCGCCCATGGCATGTCCGAAATATTATTTTGTAAGTGGCCGGAAAATGTTCTCGGAATGGGTTGAAAGTTGGCATGCGGTGTTTTTATGTTGTCAGTAGGCCGCCTGCCAAGTTTCATCGCATTCGGAGTCCATTTGACGCCCCAACGGATAACTGTAGGGGCATTATAGCCGGTCTAACATCGGACGTTTTCGGTCTCCGGAAACAGTCGCCGGACCTCTCTCTCGTCTCTTCTCTCAGCTCGAGACCGTCTTCACAGCCCACTACCTACCGCCAGGCTCAACCTAACCCTCCTCACATCTGAAGCCGTCCGATTGTTATCGGAGGGCCTTGAAACCCCTCCTAACCGCCTGACCCCCTCTTTGCATCAGTGCATCGAACCTCGAGTGCGCGTCCGAAAGCTGACCCGGACCCGACCCGAACTGTCGCTACCATTGTGTTCGGATCATCCCCAAACATCTACAAAATATCTCTGTTTTCTTATTTAGACTCACTATCTTTTTATTTCTCGACCGTCCGATTAAAATCGGAGGGACCAAATACTCCTAACCAAAATCCTCGTGCTATATAAATAGATGGAACACTAGTCTTGTCCCATCCATCCACCGAATCCCTCTGCCGCCGCCGCCTGAAAACCTCCCTCTTTTTCCTCGCGCAGCCAGTCAACTCCCTGCTTTCTTCCTTGGGATCACTCCCGATCCAAAAATTCACCAACCAGATCCACCTTCCTTTCCTCCTGTAGCACTCAACTCCTCTTGATCCATGCCATGCCTCCTCTTCTCAATCTCCACCGCAAGCCCCCGCTTGCCGGCACTCTATCTGGACCGGCGCCATGCCTGCACCTCCCGAGGGAGCCTGTCATCGCCCCGTTCACTGCTTCCCAGAGTTATTCACCACGAGGCCTTCTTCGAGCCATGGCGCGCCAAGGTCTTCATCGTCTCGCCTCCCTCGCCTCGCTGCCTCATCGCCGCGGTAACAACAGCAGTTCGCAAGCCTCGGCACCTCTCCTGCTCTACGCGCCCGTCGCTACTCCTCGAGCCCCCTGCTTCACCCTACACCGAGCGACAAGACGTGCCGTCGCGCATTGACCCATCCTCTGCCTTGCGCTAAGCTCGCCCGAGCATCACCTCCATGGAGCCCGAGACGCGCCTCTGGAGCTCCATCCTTGCGCCCGATCTGCTCCAAGGCCGGCCCTATGCAGCTCTCCAACGCCCTGCTGTCTCCCTCGCCGTCTCCTTCTGCACTTCCTCGTTTTCTTCTCTGAATTCCCCTATCTTCGTTCTGCAGGCAACAGCGAACGTCGTGGACACCAACCACCAAGCCGTCGCCTTCCTCCGCCGACATTGCTTGTCTTCGGCCGGATCCCGCCGTCAGGGCCCCGTCCCCGCCGCCGGCACCCCCAAGTCCCGTTGTCACTTCCGTTCCCCTACCATGGCGCCTCGACCTCCTCTGCTTCCCGCTCACTCGCTCGTTGACTGCAGCCACGCGCTCGTGCGGTGCCTCGCTGGGCCGCTGCCAAGGCCCAGCCTACTTCCCCATGATCTGAACTCCTCCAGTCCTAAACCGAGCAGGCCAAGGCCCACTGGGTGAGGCCACCCCCTCAGCGCCCCTTCTTTTGTTTTTTTCTTTCTCCTGTTGGGCCAGTCTGCAGTTTCGGCCCACATGTTTTTTTCCTGCCTCTGCGATTTAGCTTTTAATTCTAGCGAGTGTAGTTTTACAGAAAAGGCCCTCATGTTCATACATTTAATATCTCACAATTTATGCATGACATGTAAAAACTTGATATATGAAATATGGCTAGAATTTCATCTAGTTTCACAATATCCAACTTTCATACATGTTTGAAATGTTTAAAATGTTGTTTGGTTAAATTTTCTCCTATGCCATGTTAAAATGTTTTATTTCTTAACTAAATAACCGTAGCTCCACTTTAAATAAACTTTGTATGTAAATGGGGTAGAATATTCTTAGTTTAACATGGTGCACTCACTTTGCAAGTTTAATAACTCTAAAATATGGTTTAGGGCAGAACAGTACCAAACCTTAAAATATGCACATGAGGAGTTTGCAGACTTGTTGTTTGTTGTTCCGGCCTCATTTAAACTTGCCTAGATAGTTAGTTTTCTTTTGCTCCACCTCTTGCCATGTTAGTCAACATTTAATATTGTGGAGTACATAAACGGGAGAGAACTAAATAAGTCATGTGGTGTTTCGTCAATATGCAACTCGTTGCATATGGAGCTCCACTTAATTTGTAGGTTTGCTTGTGCACTTTGCCATGCCATGCCATGTATCATTAAATTGGACATGCATCATACTTGGTTGTGCATCATGCCATGTTCATGTGATGGTTGTTTACTATGTTGTTTGCTTCTTTCCGGTGTTGCTTCTTTGGGTTAGTTCCGATAACGTCGCGTTTGTGAGGATCCGTTCGACTACGTCCATTTGTCTTCTTCATGGACTCGTTCTTCTTCCTTGCGGAATCTCAGGGAAGATGACCATACCCTCGAAATCACTTCTATCTTTGCTTCCTAGTTGCTCGCTCTTTTGCTATGCCGCGATACCTACCACATGCTTTATCATTACTCCCATATTGCCATGTTCAGCCTCTAACCCACCTTGTCCTAGTAAACCGTTGTTTCGCTATGTTACCGCTTTGCTCAGCCCCTCTTATAGAGTTGATAGTTACAGGTGAAGATTGAAGTTTGTTCCATGTTGGAACATGGATATGTTGGGATATCACAATATCTCTTATTTTAATTAATGCATCTATATACTTGGTAAAGGGTGGAAGGCTCGGCCTTATGCCTGGTGTTTTGTTCCACTCTTGCCACCCTAGTTTCCGTCATACCGGTGTTATGTTCATTGATTTTGCGTTCCTTACATGGTTGGGTGTTATGGGGACCCCTTGACAGTTCGCTTTGAATAAAACTCCTCCAGCAAGGCCCAACCTTGGTTTTACCATTTGCCTCACCACCACCTACCTTTTCCCTTGGGAGTCGCGCTCCCGAGGGTCATCTTTATTTTAACCCCCCGGGCCAGTGCTTGTCTAAGTGTTGGTCCGAACCGGGCAGCCTGCGGGGCCACCTCGGGAAAACTCGAGGGCTGGTTTTACTCGTAGCTTGACCTATCCGGCGTTGTCTTGAGAACGAGATATGTGCAGCTCCTATTGGGATGTCGGCGCATCGGGCGGCTTTGCTGGTCTTGTTTTACCATTGTCAAAATGTCTTGTAAGCGAGATTCCGAGCCTGATCGGGTCTTCCTGGGAGAAGGAATATCCTTCGTTGACCGTGAGAGCTTGTGATGGGCTAAGTTGGGACACCCCTGCAGGGTTTTGGACTTTCGAAAGCCATGCCCGCGGTTATAGGCAGATGGGAATTTGTTAATATCCGGTTGTACATAATTTCAAACTTAATTAAAATGCATCAACCGCGTGTGTAGCCGTGATGGTCTCTTTCCGGCGGAGTCCGGGAAGTGAACACGGTTCTTGTGTTATGCTTGATCGTAAGTAGTTTCAGGATCACTTCTTGATCATGATAGCTTATCGACCATGCTTTGCTTCTCTTCTCGCTCTCATTTGCGTAAGTTAGCCACCATATATGCTAGTGCTTGCTGCAGCTCCACCTCACTACCTTTTCCTACCCATTAAGCTTAAATAGTCTTGATCGCGAGGGTGTGAGATTGCTGCGTCCCGGTGACTCACAGTTTACCTCCAAAACCAGTTGCAGGTGCCATTGATACCAGTGCAGATGACGCACCTGAGCTCAAGTGGGAGCTCGATGAAGATCGTGTTCGTTGGATTGTTTTTGTTTCCTTTCGATCAGTAGTGGAGCCCAGTCGGGGCGATCGGGGATCTAGCATTAGGGGTTGTCTTTCTTTATTTGGTTCTGTAGTCAGACCTTGATTGTATTCTGGATGATGTAATGCTATATTCATGTATTGTGTGAAGTGGTGATTGTAAGCCAACTCTTTATCCTTTTCTTGTTCAGTACATGGGATGTGTAAAGATTACCCCTCTTGCGACATGCCTACAATGCGGTTATGCCTCTAAGTTGTGCTCCGACACTTGGGAGATATAGCCGCATCGTGGGTGTTACACTTTTGTATACTAACTTGGATTGATATGATTGTTATATCGAAATCGACCGATTCGACGAGACGCACCACTTTTGTGTTGAAACATTTCTCATACAAGACCATCTTGGAGGCTTAATTGGCCGAATAATACACTGAATACAAAATCATAGTACTTTGAGCATAGTTTCGGCCCTTGAGATGAGATCGGATGGAGATTGCCCAAACTTCAAAGATGTTCATGTCGACAATATGGAACTTTTTCATGTAGATCTCTTCTTCATTTGAGGCCATCTTAATCAAGTTCTTGACCATGCCAGAAACTGGTGTCAACACACCCATAGTGCTATATTCATGTCTTGCGCTCAGGTATTGCATGGGGGTTGAAAAAACTGAAGTGCGTTAAAAAGTATGAACCAATTGCCTGGCTGACATCGGGGTACTACATGATTTCTACTTCCTGTTAAGAAGATGGAGCATGACAAGGCTATATGATTTTGTAGGGATAACGTTCTTTCACATTAATATTTCGAAAGACATGATTATTTGTTGGGATGCCTGAGTATTAATGTCTTTATGTCAAATTATAGACTATTGCTTTGAATCACTCGTGTCTTAATATTCATGCCATGACTAGATTATATGATCAAGATAATGCTAGGTAGCATTCCACATTAAAAAATATTTTCTTTTTACCATTTACCTACTCGAGGATGAGCATGAATTAACCTTGGGGATGTTGATCCGTCTCTGCTGTATCTATAATTTTTTGTTGTTTCATGCCAATATCTATAATTTTTTGTTGTTTCATGCCAATATTCTACAACTTTCATATATTTTGGCAACATTTTATATTATTTTTGGGACTAACATATTGATCCAGTTGATGTTTGTTGCAAGTTTTTTGTTTCGCAGAATACCCATATCAAACGAAGTCCAAACACGATAAAAAATTTACAAATATTTATTTTGGAATATATGTGTGAAGGAAATATGCCCTAGAGACAATAATAAAGTTGTTATTAATATTTCCTTATATCATGATAAATTTTTATTATTCATGCTAGAATTGTATTAACCGGAAACTTAGTACATGTATGAATACATAGAGAAACAAAGTGTCACTAGTATGCCTCTACTTGACTAGCTCGTTAATCAAAGATGGTTAAGTTTCCTACCCATAGACATGAGTTGTCATTTGATGAACGGGATCACATCATTAGAGAATGATGTGATTGACTTGACACATCCGTTAGCTTAGCACTATGATCGTTTAGTTTATTGTTATTGCTTTGTTCATGACTTATACATGTTCCTGTGACTATGAGATTATGCAACTCCCGAATACCGGAGGAACACTTAGTGTGCTATCAAACGTCACAACGTAACTGGGTGACTATAAACATGCTCTACAGGTGTCTCCAATGGTGTTTGTTGAGTTGGCATAGATCTAGATTAGGACTTGTCACTCCGTGTATCGAAGAGGTATCTCTGGGCCCTCTCGGCAATGCACATCACTATAAGCCTTGCAAGCAGTGTGACTAATGAGTTAGTTGCAGGATCTTGCATTACAGAACGAGTAAAGAGACTTGCCGGTAACGAGATTGAATTAGGTATTGAGATACCGACGATCGAATCTCGGGCACGTAACATACCGATGACAAAGGGAACAACGTATGTTGTTATGCAGTTTGACCGATAAAGATCTTCGTAGAATATGTAGGAACCAATATGAGCATCCAGGTTCCGCCATTGGTTATTGACCGGAGATGAGTCTCGGTCATGTCTACATAGTTCTCGAACCCGTAGGGTCCGCACGCTTAACGTTCGATGACGATCGGTATTATGAGTTTATGTGTTTTGATGTACTGAAGGTAATTCGGAGTCCCGGATGTGATCACGGACATGACGAGGAGTCTTGAAATGGTCAAGACATAAAGATTGATATATTGGACGATGTTATTCGGACACCGGATGAGTTCCGGGGTCACTGGATAAATATCGGTGCCGGGGGTTATCGGGAACCCCGGGGGAACTAATGGGCCAACATGGGCCTTGTGAGAGAGAGAGGTGAGGGCCCTAGGGCTGCCCCCCCTTGAGGATTCCGAATTGGACTAGGAGGGGGTGGTGCCCCCTCCCTTTCCTTCTACCTCTCTCCCTCTCCTTCCTTCCCCCGCTCTTCCCTTGTTGGAAACCTACTAGGAATAGGATTCCTATTCCTAGTGGGAATTCTACTTGGGGGCACGCCCCATGAGAGCCAGCCGGCCTTCCCCCTTGCTCCTTTATATACGGGGGTAGGGGGCACCCTAGAACACACAAGTTGACAGTTGTCTTAGCCGTGTGCGGTGCCCCCCTCCACAGATTTCCACCTCGGTCATATCGTAGTAGTGCTTAGGCGAAGCCCTGCATCGGTAACTTTGTCATCACCATCATCACGCCATCGTTTTGACGAAACTCTCCCTCGGCCTCAACTAGATCAAGAGTACAAGGACGTCACCGAGTTGAACGTGTGCAGATCGCGGAGGTGCCATGCGTTCAGTACTTGATCGGTTGGATCGCGAAGACGTTCGACGACATCAACCACATTACTTAACGCTTCCGCTTTCAGTCTACGATGGTACGTGGACACACTCTCCCGTCATTGCTATGCATCTCCTAGATAAATCTTGCATGATCGTAGGAATTTTTTTTAAATAATGCGTTCCCCAACAGTGACATCCGAGTCAGGTCTATGCGTAGATGTTATATGCACGAGTAGAATACAAAAGAGTTGTGGGCGTGAGTATATGCATATTGCTTTGTAACGCCCCGAGACCGATGTGCCAGGTATCCTCCAGTTATTCGCTGTTGTTACCTTGTCATTTCTTGCGTGTCATGCATTGCATATCATGTCATCATGTCATAAATCTTTTGCATCTCGACTAAATAAAAATGCATAGCTCTTTGATCTATTTAAATCAAGGGTACTCACATGGTGATTTCTCTATATAACATATCCTCCCAATATATTAGGGAGCTATAATAAATATTCTAACACACTTGCAAAGTAATTCCATGTATTTTTTTTCTACCTCAAGTTTGGTCCTCACACTTTGCCCATAATTTTCTTTCATCATTTTCCCGATCTCCACAAAATCCCCAAACATTTTTGGACACTTCTCAAACCCGTCCTAGTTGAAACCATTTGAATTAAATTCAAAGGAATTTGAATTTAATTTTTCATTCATGCCCACTCCTATTTTTCTGGGCTCAAGCTTCTTTTTATGAGTCCAAGAAAATTGGCATCCTGCTCAAATTCTTCTCCTATTTCTCTCTACATTTTCTTAACTCTTTGTTTTTTTTGTTAAACAAGGAGATTAGTCTAAGGGAGAAAAAGAGAGAGCCCAGCCTAGATCTCAGGCAGGCCCATCTGCGCCTAGGCGCAGCCCCCCTCTCTATTGGGCCGGCCTCCAAGGCCCAACCGCGCCCCCGGCCCTAGCCTCCCTGAGGCCTCACAGCCCGTAGTCCACTTCACTAACCTAGCCCGATCCATCTCCCTCCCCGATCCCATCTCTTCCTCACTCGTCTCCCTCTTCCTCCCGTAGCGCCTCTAGAGGAGTAGTGCAGCAGCGCCTCCTGCCTGATTCCCCAACACCGCCCCTACCGGAGTCCCTCGCCTCCACCACCCGATCCAGCCGGCCTCCGCCACCTTTGCCCGTTCCCGGCCGGATCCCGCCAGCAGGGTCCCGTCCCCGCCTCTGTTTTGCTCCACCACCATCGCCTCCGGGTGTTGCACCGGCGTTCTACCTCATCGGAGTAGCCCAGCGGACCAGGACGCCCCTACTGCACCTCTCATTTTCTCCCCTGGTTCCCTTCCTCTTTGACTCTCTCTCTGTCTCCCGACTCAAATCACTCCCTCTCTCGTCTCTGTAACAGGAAGCCCCGAGGAGCCGCCCTCGTCCCTAACGCCGGCAAGCTCGCTGATGTCCTTGTGCGGCAACACTGGTGCGCCCACCTCCGCACACCCACCTCGTCGGACCCCTACCCCGGCTCCATCTCCACGCGAAGACCGCCCGCCTCTGCTCATGTCGAAGCTTCACCTGCAGCTCTGCATCACTTGTGCCTCCTTCCCGGGCAGAGAAGATCTTGTCTGAGCCGTCCCCTTTGGTCAACCCGGTTGCTACCATCGCTGCCTTAAACTTCCCTGGTGCAGCTCGTTTCCAATGAATGGCGGCCTGAGGTTTACCTCCACGCCAAGTACCACGACCTGCAAGGCCGAGAACGCCAAGCACCCCTTCAAGCTATCAAGACCGCAAGCACCAAGTAACACGCTGACCCTCGAAGACTTCGGATTCGACAAGTCTGATGACGCTCTTGTACAACTACGTTGCCGAGACCGGAACCGGCAAGACCGACGACACGGAAACGCCAAGTACCCCTACGCATGAAGACGCCTATGAACGTTTTGCGATTCACCAAGTACCACTATGGTGATATGAACATCTACGAACCGTGTTCAGCTACCGTTTCCTACCTAGAACGACTACCGTTGACGTGCTTTTCGCCCGAAGGAATCGGAGTCATCAAGTACCTCTCCGAACGAACGTGAACGACTACCGTCGCAAGAACGGGACCGGTAAGTCCGAAGACCCCAAGTACCACGACACCGATCACATGAACATCTATGGAAACTCGGGTAACGATATACATGTACCACTACCATCGCCGAGATCGCGAGAACCTCTACCGTTGACCCTAGAGCATGCGAGAACGACTACTTCCCCTACCGCCGTCGCGAGAACTGTCCTGTTCGCACGCTTCAAAGGTATAACCCCGAGATGACCGCCCGTGGACCGTATGCATGTGATGTGTTGTATGAGATACACCCTATGTTTGCACCGTGTCCGAGTTGTCAGGTGCTTGGTCCTCCTCGTTGCCATGCCGTCCATCTGTGGGAACCCGGTAACCGGGATCACCCCACCATCTTTGGCACGCTCCCGCCACCCTTCCTTTGCACCGGTATCTCCGTGAGCTACCGGAACCGATATGTTGTCGTGGCATCATTTTCGGATTCGTTGCCATGGCACCCCTTTTCTTTCCACCATGGTGACAAATGCTTCATTTTACTCTTGTCAACATTTTCATAAATTGCATAAGCTTGCACATGTCATCCGCATCATGTTAATAACATTTAAAATGGTTTAAATGGTTGTTTGCATTAATTTGCTAAATGCATATGGGGATTTACCGGAATTGTTGTTTGATGTTTCTGACCCCATTTAAATTGCTTAGATTGTGTAGTTTTGTTATGCTTCACCTCTTGCCATGTTAACCAACATTTAATATTGTTGGGCACATAAACAAGATCAAACTAAATAACTTGAATGTGGTGTTTCGTCAATATGCAATGGAGTTGCATATTGAGCTCCATTTAATTTGTCAGATTGTTTGTGAATTTTGCCATGCCATGCCTCATTAAACCGGACATGCATCATACTTTGTTGTGCATCATGCCGTGTCTATGTGGTGGTTGTTTACTATGTTGTGTGCTTCTTTCCGGGTTGCTTCTTGCGTTAGCTTCAGTTTCGTTCTGGAGTTGTGAGGAACCGTTCGACTACATCCATTTGTCTTCCTCATGGACTCGGTCTTCTTCCTTGCGGGATTTCAGGCAAGATGACCATACCCTCGAAATCACTTCTATCTTTGCTTGCTAGTTGCTCGCTCTTTTGCTATGCCTATGCTGCGATACCTACCACTTGCTTATCATGCCTCCCATATTGTTGAACCAAGCCTCTAACCCACCTTGTCCTAGCAAACCGTTGTTTGGCTATGTTACCGCTTTGCTCAGCCCCTCTTATAGCGTTGTTAGTTGCAGGTGAAGATTGGAGCTTGTTCCATGTTTGTAACATGGATATTTTGTTGGGATATCACAATATCTCTTATTTAATTAATGCATCTATATACTTGGTAAAGGGGGGAAGGCTCGGCCTTATGCCTGGTGTTTTGTTCCACTCTTGCCGCCCTAGTTTCCGTCATATCGGTGTTATGTTCCCGGATTTTGCGTTCCTTACGCGGTTGGGTTATAATGGGAACCCCTTGACAGTTCGCCTTGAATAAAACTCCTCCAGCAAGGCCCAACATTGGTTTTACCATTCGCCACCTAGCCTTTTCTTTCCCTTGGGTTCTGCAGACTCAAGGGTCATCTTTATTTTAACCCCCCCCCCCGGGCCAGTGCTTCTCCAAGTGTTGGTCCAACTGAGCGATGTCCGGAGCTACCAGGGGCAACTCTGGGCTGGCCCACCCGACGTCTGGCTCATCCGGTGTGCCCTGAGAACGAGATATGTGCAGCTCCTATCGGGATTTGTCGGCACATCTGGGTGGCTTTGCTGGTCTTGTTTTACCATTGTCGAAATGTCTTGTAACCGGGATTCCGAGTCTGATCGGGTCTTCCCGCTAGAAGGAATATCCTTCGTTGACCGTGAGAGCTTGTGATGGGCTAAGTTGGGACACCCCTGCAGGGTTTTGAACTTTCGAAAGCCGTGCCCACGGTTATGGGCATATGGGAATTTGTTAATGTCTGGTTGTAGAAAACCTGAAGTTGATCTTAAATTAAAATACATCAACCGCGTCTGTAACCGTGATGGTCTCTTCTCGGCGGAGTCCGGGAAGTGAACACGGTGTTGGAGTTATGCTTGATGTAGGTTGTTTCTAGGATCACTTCTTGATCATAGTTGTTCGAACGTGCTTTTGCCTTCTCTTCTCACTCTCATTTGCGTATGTTAGCCACCAAATATTCTAGTCGCTTGCTGCAGCTCCACCTCATACCCTTTTTACCTTACCCATAAGCTTAAATAGTCTCGATCGCGAGGGTGTGAGATTGCTGAGTCCCCGTGACTCACAGATACTTCCAAAACCAGCTTGCAGGTGCCGTTGAACCATGCAGATGACGCAACCAAGCTCAAGGAGGAGCTCGTTGAAGATCTTGTCCTTTGTGTTGTTTCGTTCTAGTTGATCAGTAGCGGAGCCCAGTTGGGGTCGATCGGGGATCTGTGTAGTATTTGGGGTAGTCTTCTTTTATTTTGGTTCCATAGTCGGACCTTGATTGTATCTTATTGATGTAATGCTTTATTCATGTAATTGTGTGAAGTGGCGATTTTAAGCCAACTATGTATCTCTTTCCCTTATGTATTACATGGGTTGTGTGAAGATTACCTCACTTGCGACATTGCTTTCAATGCAGTTATGCCTCTAAGTCGTGCTTCGACACGTGGGAGATATAGCCGCATCGAGGGCGTTACATGCTTGCCATCGCTAGTTGATTCTTGATTCAGTGGTATTGTTGGATGAAGCGGCTCAGACCGACATTACGCGTATGCTTACGCGAGACTGGTTCTACCGACGAGCTTCGCACACAGGTGGCTCGTGGGTGTCTGTTTCTCCAACTTTAGTTGAATCGGTTTCAATGAAGAGGGTTCTTTCTGAAGATCATAAAGCAATCTCTATTCTAAGTTGTGGTTTTGATGCGTAGGTAAGAATGGTTCTTGCTAGAAGCCCATAGCAGCCACGTAAAACTTGCAACAACAAAGTAGAGAACGTCTAACTTGTTTTTGCAGGGCATGTTGTGATGTGGTATGGTCAAGACGTGATTATATAAATTGTTGTATGAGATGATCATGTTTTGTAACACAGTTATCGGCAACTGGCAGGAGCCATATGGTTGTTGCTTTATTGTATGAAATGCAATCGCCATGTAATTGCTTTACTTTATCACTAAGCGGTAGCGATAGTCATGGAAACAATAGTTGGCGAGACGACAACGATGCTTCGATGGAGATCAAGGTGTCAAGTCGGTGACGATGGTGATCATGACGGTGCTTTGGAGATGGAGATCAAAAGGCACAAGATGATGATGGCCATATCATATCACTTATTTGATTGCATGTGATGTTCATCCCTTATGCACCTTATTTTGCTTAGTACGGCGGTAGCATTATAAGATGATATCTCACTAAAATTTGAAGGTACAAGTGTTCTCCCTGATTATGCACCGCTGCTACAGTTCGTCGTGCCAAGATAACACGTGATGATCGGGTGTGATAAGCTCTACGTTCACATACAATGGGTGCAAGCCAGTTTTGCACAAGCAGAATACTCGGGTTAAACTTGACGAGCCTAGCATATGCAGATATGGCCTCGGAACACTGAGACCGAAAGGTCGAGCGTGAATCATATAGTAGATATGATCAACATAGTGATGTTCATCATTGAAAACTACTCCATCTCACGTGATGATCGGACATGGTTTAGTTGATATGAATCACGTGATCACTTAGATGATTAGAGGGATATCTATCTAAGTGGGAGTTCTTAAGTAATATTATTAAATTGAACTTTAATTTATCATGAACTTAGTACCTGATAGTATTTTGCATGTCTATGTTGTTGTGGATAAATGGCCCATGTTGTTGTTCCGTTGAATTTTAATGCGTTCCAAGAGAAAGCTAAGTTGAAAGATGATGGTAGCAACTACATGGACTGGGTCCGTAACTTGAGGATTATCCTCATTGATGCATAGAAGAATTATGTCCTGGAAACACCGCTGGGTGACAAGCCTGCTGCAGATGCTGCTGACGACGTTAAGAGCGTCTGGCAAATCAAAGCTGATGACTACTCGGTAGTTCAGTTTGCCATGCTTTACAGCTTAGAACCGGGACTTCAACGACGTTTTGAACGTCATGGAGCATATGAGATGTTCCAGCAGTTGAAGTTAATATTTCAAGCAAATGCTTGGATTGAGAGATATGAAGTCTCCAATAAGTTCTACAACTATAAAATGGAGGAGAATAGTTCTGTCAGTGAACATATACTCAGAATGTCTGGGTACCACAACCACTTGACTCAGTTGGGAGTTAATCTTCCTGATGATAGTGTCATTGACAGAGTTCTTCAAGCATTGCCACCAAGCTACAAGAGCTTCGTGATGAACTATAATATGCAAGGGATGGATAAGACAATTCCTAAGCTCTTCACAATGCTAAAGGCTGCGGAGGTAGAAATCAAGAAGGAGCATCAAGTGTTGATGGTCAACAAGAACACCAGTTTCAAGAAGAAGGGCAAAGGGAAGAAGGGGAACTTCAGGAAGAACAGCAAGCAAGTTGCTGCTGAAGTGAAGAAGCCCAAGTCTGGACATAAACCTGAGACTAAGTGCTTCTACTACAAAGGGACTGGTCACTGGAAGCGGAACTGCCCCAAGTATTTGGCGGATAAGAAGGATGGCAAAGTGAAAGGTATATTTGATATAGATGTTATTGATGTGTACCTTACTAATGCTCGCAGTAGCGCCTGGGTATTTGATACTGGTTCTGTTGCTAATATTTGCAACTCGAAACAAGGGCTACGGATTAAGCGAAGATTGGCTAAGGATGAGGTCACAATGCGCGCCGGAAATGGTTCCAAAGTCGATGTGATCGTCGTCGGCACGCTACCTCTACATTTACCTTCGGGATTAGATTTAGACCTGAATAATTGTTATTCGGTGCCAGCGTTAAGCATGAACATTATATCTGGATCTTGTTTGATGCGAGACGACTATTCATTTAAATAAGAGAATAATTTTTGTTCTATTTATATGTGTAATATCTTTTATGGTCATGCACCCTTGATGAGTGGTCTATTTTTACTAAATCTTGATATTAGTGATACACATATTCATAGTATAGAAGCCAAAAGATATAAGTTTAATAATGATAGTGCAACTTATTTGTGGCACTGCCATCTAGGTCATATTGGTGTAAAGCGCATGAAGAAACTCCATGCTGATGGAATTTTGGAATCACTTGATTATGAATCACTTGATGCTTGCGAACCATGCCTCATGGGCAAGATGACTAAGACTTCGTTCTCCGGAACAACGGAACGAGCAACAGACTTATTGGAAATAATACATACTGATGTATGCGGTCCGATGAGTGTTAATGCTCGTGGCGGGTATCGTTATTTTCTGACCTTCACAGATGATTTGAGCAGATATGGGTATATCTACTTGATGAAACATAAGTCTGAAATATTTAAAAGGATTAAAGAATTTCAGAGTGAAGTGGAAAATCATCGTAACAAGAAAATGAAGTTTCTATGATCTGATCGTGGAGGAGAACATTTGAGTTACGAGTTTGGTCTTCATTTGAAACAATGCGGAATAGTTTCAAAACTCACGCCACCTGGAATAGCATGGCGTAATGGTGTGTCCGGATGTCGTAACCGCACTTTATTAGATGGGAAAACTTTGTTTTTGCCACTCTAGTTTTCGCCAACTTTGCTTATGCCACTCTAGAATTTGACATCTCACTTTTGCCACTCTTAGCTTTTGACAATACATCACAAATGCCATTCCGTGGCAAAAACGATAATTTTTCATTTCACTTTTGCCACTCTTAGCTTTTGACATCTATCGCAATTGCCACTCTAAAATTTTTGCTTTTGCCACGGAATGGCAAAAGTGATATATTGTCAAAAGCTAAGAGTGGCAAAAGTGAAATGTCAAATTCTAGAGTGTCATAAGCAAAGTTGGCAAAAACTAGAGTGGCAAAAACAAAGTTTTCCCCTATTAGATATGGTGCGATCTATGATGTCTCTTACTGATTTACCGCTATCGTTTTGGGGTTATGCTTTAGAGACGGCTGCATTCACGTTAAATAGGGCACCATCAAAATCTGTTGAGATAACACCTTATGAATCATGGTTTGGCAAGAAACCCAAGTTGTCATTTCTTAAAGTTTGGGGCTGCGATGCTTATGTGAAAAAGATTCAACCTGAGAAGCTCGAACCCAAATTGGAGAAATGTGTCTTCATAGGATACCAAAAGAGACTGTTGGGTACATGTTCTATCACAGATCCGAAGGCAAGATATTCGTTGCTAAGAATGGATCCTTTCTAGAGAAGGAGTTTCTCTCGAAAGAAGTGAGTGGGAGGAAAGTAGAACTTGAGGAGGTAATTGTACCTGCTACATTATTGGAAAGTAGTTCATCACACAAATCAGTTCCAGTGATTCCTACACCAATTAGTGAGGAAGCTAAAGATGATGATCAT
Source organism: Triticum urartu (assembly GCF_056163025.1). NCBI lineage: Eukaryota > Viridiplantae > Streptophyta > Magnoliopsida > Poales > Poaceae > Triticum > Triticum urartu. The sequence continues at coordinate 247,254,220 of NC_141875.1, forward strand.
GAAACTTCTGATCAAGTTACTACCGAACCTCGTAGGTCAACCAGAGTAAGATCTGCACCGGAGTGGTACGGTAATCCTGTTCTGGAAGTCATGTTACTTGACCATGACGAACCTACGAACTATGAGGAAGTGATGATGAGCCCAGATTCCGCAAAATGGCTTGAGGCCATGAAATCTGAGATGGGATCCATGTATGAGAACAGAGTATGGACTTTGGTTGAGTTGCCCGACGATCGGCAAGCCATAGAGAATAAATGGATCTTCAAGAAGAAGAGTGACGCTGACGGTAATGTTACTGTCTACAAAGATCGACTTGTTGCGAAAGGTTTTCGACAAGTTCAAGGAATTGACTACGATGAGACCTTCTCACCCGTAGCGATGCTTAAGTCCGTCTGAAACATGTTAGCAATTGCCACATTTTATGATTATGAAATTTGGCAAATGGTCAAAACTGCATTCCTTAATGGATATCTTAAAGAAGAGTTGTATATGATACAACCAGAAGGTTTTGTCGATCCAAAAGGTGCTAACAAAGTGTGTAAGCTCCAGCGATCCATTTATGGACTGGTGCAAGCATCTCGGAGTTGGAATATACGCTTTGATAGTGTGATCAAAGCATATGGTTTTATACAGAATTTTGGAGAAGCCTGTATTTACAAGAAAGTGAGTGGGAGCTCTGTAGCATTTCTGATACTATATGTGGATGACATATTGTTAATCGGAAATGATACTGAATTTCTGAATAGCATAAAAGGATACTTGAATAATAATTTTTCAATGAAAGACCTCGGTGAAGTTGCTTATATATTGGGCATCAAGATCTATAGAGATAGATCAAGACGCTTAATTGGACTTTCACAAAGCACATACCTTGATAAAGTTTTGAAGAAGTTCAAAATGGATCGAGAAAAGAAAGGGTTCTTGCCTGTGTTACAAGGTGTGAAGTTGAGTTAGACTCAATGCCTGACCACTGCAGAAGATAGAGAAAAAATGAAAGTCATTCCCTATGCTTCAGCCATAGCTTCTATCATGTATGCAATGCTATGTACCAGAACCGATGTGTGCCTTGCTATTAGCTTAGCAGGGAGGTACCAATCCAGGAGTGGATCACTGGACAGCGGTCAGGAACATCCTGAAATACCTGAAAAGGACTAAGGCTATGTTTCTCATTTATGGAGGTGACAAAGAGCTTGTTGTAAATGGTTATGTTGATGCAAGCTTTGACACTGATCCGGATGACTCTAAGTCACAAACCGGATACATATTTTTATTGAATGGTGGAGCTGTCAGTTGGTGCAGTTCCAAGCAGAGCGTCGTGGCGGGATCTATGTGCGAAGCGTAGTACATAGCTGCTTCGGAAGTAGCAAATGAAGGAGTTCATATCCGATCTAGGTGTCATACCAAGTGCATCGGGTCCAATGAAAATCTTTGTGACAATACTGGTGCAATTGCCTTGGCAAAGGAATCCAGATTTCACAAGAGAACCAAGCACATCAAGAGACACTTCAATTCCATCTGTGATCAAGTCAAGGAGGGAGACATAGAGATTTGCAACATACATACGGATCTGAATGTTGCAGACCCGTTGAGTAAGCCCCTCTCACGAGCAAAACATGATCAGCACCAAGACTCTGTGGGTGTTAGAATCATTACTATATAATCTAGATTATTGACTCTAGTGCAAGTGGCAGACTGAAGGAAATATGCCCTAGAGGCAATAATAAAGTTGTTATTTATATTTCCTTATATCATGATAAATGTTTATTATTCATGCTAGAATTGTATTAACTGGAAACTTAGTACATGTGCGAATACATAGACAAACAGAGTGTCACTAGTATGCCTCTACTTGACTAGCTCATTAATCAAAGATGGTTAAGTTTCCTAACCATAGACATGAGTTGTCATTTGATGAATGGGATCACATCATTAGAGAGTGATGTGATTGACTTGACCCATCCGTTAGCTTAGCACTATGATCGTTTAGCTTATTGCTATGGCTTTTTCATGACTTATACATGTTCCTATGACTATGAGATTATGCAACTCCCGAATACCGGAGGAACACTTAGTGTGCTATCAAATGTCACAACATAACTGGGTGATTATAAACATGATCTACAGGTGTCTCCAATGGTGTTTGTTGAGTTGGCATAGATCGAGATTAGGATTTGTCACTCCGTGTATCGGAGAGGTATCTCTGGGCCCTCTCGGTAATGCACATCACTATAAGCCTTGCAAGAAATGTGACTAATGAGTTAGTTGCGGGATGTTGCATTATGGAACAAGTAAAGAGACTTTCTGGTAACGAGATTGAACTAGGTATTGAGATACCGACGATCGAATCTCGGGTAAGTAACATGCCGATGACAAAGGGAACAAGGTATGTTGTTATGCGGTTTGACCGATAAATATCTTCGTAGAATATGTAGGAACCAATATGAGAATCTAGGTTCCGCTATTGGTTATTGACCAGTGATGAGTCTCGGTCATGTCTACATAGTTCTCGAACCCGTAGGGTCCGCACGCTTAACGTTCGATGACGATCGGTATTATGAGTTTATGTGTTTTGATGTACCGAAGGTAGTTTGGAGTCCCGGATGTGATCACGGACATGACGAGGAGTCTCAAAATGGTCGAGACATAAAGATTGATATATTGGACAATGTTATTCGGACACCGGATGAGTTCCGGGGTCACCGGATAAATATCGTAGCGCCGGGGGATATCGGGAACCCCGGGGGGAACTAATGGGACCATGTCGGTGTCAAAACTGGCGGATCTCGGGTAGTGGGTCCCAAACTGTGCGTCTAGGCCGGATGGTAACAGGAGGCAGGGAACACGATGTATTACCCAGGTTCGGGCCCTCTCGATGGAGGTAAAACCCTACGTCCTGCTTGATTAATATTGATGATATGGGTAGTACAAGAGTAGATCTACCACGAGATCAAGGAGGCTAAACCCTAGAAGCTAGCCTATGGTATGATTGTTGTATATGGAGTTGATTGCCTACGGACTACAACCCTCCGGCTTATATAGACACCGGATAGGGTTAGGGTTACATGGAGTCAGTTACAATGGTAGGAGATCTTGAATATCCGCATCGCCAAGCTTGCCTTCCACGCCAAGGAAAGTCCCATCCGGACACGGGACGAAGTCTTCAATCTTGTATCTTCATAGTCCAGGAGTCCGGCTGAAGGTATAGTCCGGCTACCCGAACACCCCCTAATCCAGGACTCCCTCAGTAGCCCCTGAACCAGGCTTCAATGACGACGAGTCCGGCGCGCAGATTGTCTTCGACATTGCAAGGCGGGTTCCTCCTCCAAGTCCTTCATAGAAGATTGTAAACACCAAGAGTAGTGTCCGGCTCTGCAAAATAAGCTTCCACATATTGCCGTAGAGAGAATGATATTAACACAAATCAAATCTGCTGACGTATTCCGCAGTGCGTCATCACTATAGCCAAATCCTTTACTCAAATCGATTTCACTTTTCCACCTCAGCGTGTTTTGCGAGGCAGTTTCCTTGGCACGTCTTGTCAAAGTAGAGATCGTGTGCCCCCCTTTTACGGGATTCTCATCAATACGGACGTGGGTAACCCAATCGTGCCCGTTAGCATATTTTCTCGATTAAAGGCGAGTCCCAAACGGTTACGGGGAGGGCTCCTGGTATTCAACCTCTAATAAAGAGACCAGGGCCTTACTCCTTTTCTCCAGTCCCAAAATGAGTTCGCCCGTCGCCTCGAGTTCCAACACCCTAGGCTCCAGATTCCGGGCGCCTCAGACCTTCGATAATGTCCGGTTCCGACCTTCAAGGCCGATGGATGCCCTCCTCCGTCACGGAGGAAGACGTGCTAAAGTTGAGAGAGGCTAAGTTCTTGACCGCCGAAATTTTGCACAGGTTGCCTGTTCAAAGACAGGCTATCCCCAGTCCCCAGCCCGGTGAGAGCGTAGTGTTCGTGTCTCACTTCCTTCGGGGGTTAGGCTTCCCGATGGATCCCTTTGTCAGGGGACTGCTGTTTTATTACGGGCTGGAATTTCGCGACTTAGCTCCGGAGTCCATCCTCCATATCTCCTCGTTTATCGTTGTATGTGAAGCGTTCCTCCGTGTTACCCCTCACTTCGGATTATGGCTCAAGACTTTCAAAGTGGAGCCGAAGATGATCAAGGGACGGCACGCAGAGTGCGGAGGCGCTGTTATAAGCAAAAATGCTGATGCTCCATGGCCCGAGGGCTCTTTTCAAGAGGAGCTAGGCTTGTGGCAACGAGAGTGGTTTTATATCACCACTCCCCGGAGCACCAAGTGGGTGGCGCTTCCTGCCTTTCGCTCGGGTCCTCCACCACGGCTAGCGTCATGGGTTAACAGAGGGTTAGATTGGGGTATACCCAAAGACGTGCCCTTGTTACAGGGCCAAATTAAGGATCTCTTGGAAGGAGACCTCAGCTTGGTCAAAGTGACGCAGGTCATGCTGATTCGCCGAATATTGCCCGGCAAACGTCGCCCCCTTCGCCTATGGAAGTTTAATCCAAAGGGACCACGAGCTCTCCAGAACTTTATGGGCGCAACGCCCGCGGAGATGTATAGACTGTTCTTCGGATCATAAGAGATGTGTCCGGATTTAACCGAGGATGCAGGCCTAAGCTGCAATCGCCCGGATACTCAAGTAAGCAACCTTGTGCCCGGACCTTCTATCCGTATAATTGTCATAAACTTGCCCCTAAAAGAGTCGTCCTTTTAAAAAGGAGTGGATAGCGAAGGCAAAGATGATCAGGTGTCCGGCCCCCCTTCCTGAAACCAGGCCCGATCCCGTGCTGGTCAGGATGCTGGAGATAATGCCTTTGGAGGGGGAGGACAAGGAAGCTATGGCCTCCTCGAAGGAGGCTGCTCCGAAGGGAGGAACCGATAATTCCTCTCCTAAGGGGCAGAAGAGAGCCGCCTCTGATGACCCAGAAACCATGGTCTCGAAGCGGGGGAGAAAATCCTCGTCAGAGGGTCCGACGCCGGGGAGTTCCTCGGCCGGACTACGCCCTCAAGGGGATCAGCCCTCCAGTGAGCCGTAAGTGGAGAAAAGATTTTCCTTTTGAGGGATGAGGGAAATCCTTGATTTATATCTGAGAAGATTAACCAAACCTTTACCTTGTAGCTCGGACCTCAGCCCTTCTCAGCAGAGCTCGTCTTCGGGGGATCTCCTTCCGGGGATGATGGAGAGCGGGACGCCTCCCCCTGCCGTGCCGCCTAGCGAGGCGGGCGACCCTGAGGTGTCGTCGCGGAGGGTTTCTCCAAATCCGGCAGGGGCGGAAGGTGGCTATGCGGCCCCCCGAGGTTCTCCGCGTCCGGCCTTCGAAAGAGGTCATGGGACGAGCCCGACACCGTCTGTTGCTCGGCCGGAGGAGCTAAAGATTCTGCTGGGGCGAGCTTCTATCTCAGAGGAGCACCGCGCATTGATGGGCACGGTGATTGAAAGGATTTCATCCGTAGAGAGCGGATTATATGAGGCCGTCAAAAGTTTACTGACGGGTTTCGAGGTACATTAGATAATGTATACTTTTGTCAGTTGCACAGGAATAAGATGCGCCCTGTGTAGATAGTAGCCCCTGAGACTCTGTGCGTCGTCAAGAAATGATGGCATGCGGAGGATCATAATCCTAGGTCTAAGATGTCTCCTTTGAATGTAGGCGGCAGGGTGTCTGGAATTGAGCCAAACTGACGATTTTGCCGAACTAAAGCGGCAACTGGATGTGGCAGATGCCGACATCATGCTTGTCAATAAGCGGCTTGATGAGGCTCAAGGTATGTAATTCCTCGGGCGGCATCAGGTAAGAACAGTTTTATGCCTGCGTCTTACGATGTGTGTGCTTGACGCAGATGGTGCGGCCACCGTGGAGAGTCTTAGGGAAGAACTTGCCCGAGATAAAGAACAAGCCAGCGAAAGTGATGCGGCCACCAGGAAATCCCTTGAAGAGCTGAGAGCCGAACAGGCTGCTCATTGCCGAAGCAAGGAAGAAATGGCCGAGATGGCCGAAAAGTTAAAAAGCGCTACAGACCGTTGCAGACTTCTTGAAAAATAAGACCAGGCGAAACAGACGGACTTAGAGAAGGCCGTTGCCAATGCCAAGGACGCGCGCTCTGCGATGAGAGCTACGAAGGAGGAGCTGCGTCAGGCCGAACATATTGCGGTTGGAAAGCCCTTTATGCTGCGAAGGAAATTTTGCGATCCGAGGTTTGCTCCGTTGAACCGGATGTGGAGTGTGGAGGATACCTATCTGGACTTGGCAGCGAGTGCTGCTGATGCGACCGAACACTTTCGAGATCAGAAAGATCGCGAAGTGGAAAAGCTTTTCTGGTCGGAGTTTCACAATCCAGAGCGTCCACTAGCAGTGGACGATCGTTTGGCTCAATGGGCCAAACTGAATAGGTTGTCCGGACTCTCCATGAAGTACGTCATGGGTCATTTGTGGCCGGGGAGATCGGAGCCGAAGAGTTATTTCAGCTTGGTGCAGCAATTCCTTGACGCGGTGCCGCGTATTAATGCAATGAAGAGGTCAGCATGCATAGAGGGCGCAACGATGGCTCTTGCCCATGTCAAGACATACTGGGCAGAGATGGGGACCACCATTGTTGCGTCCCGAGATTCGGACAAAAGCCGAGTACCCTTCGAGCACTATTTTCAGGAAGTCCTTGAAGGCGCTCGTGTAATAGAGACGCAGTGCTCGAAAGAGGCTATATTATGATAGCATATGTAATTATAAAGTAATATTTTGATAAACTGTAGTGGCCTTTTTATACTTGTGCCTTCAAGTATTGGGAACACCTCCTGTGCGGCCATTTTAAGATATATACAAAATCTGAAAGATGGCAGTCGTTGGCTTCAGCCCCCACGCACATAGTGCGTGGGTGCTCGCAGAAGACGCATTTTCACACTTAACCCAACGTCTTGGTCCTACAAAGGAGGTGATAGCGCAGCGGCCAGGCAACCGGACTATAATGCTTTAACACTTTCACTTAGCCATAGGAGCTTGACAGTGAGACTATTTAGGTAGCCCCTTGGAGGCGACTGCGCTCGCCCGAGTTCGGGGCGCGTATGTACCTGACCGGGAAGCGGCCCATCGTTAAAGCGGAGGAATCCGATAGATTCCGATAGGTCATCGAGTGGCTGACCAGTCTCACGCTACATCATGACAGTCAGTTTTCGGCTCTCTCTACTGAGGTGCTTGCCCAGCAGAACCGGAGCACAATCGCAGTAGTTCTCCTGGTGCTACCTTAGCCGATAGAGCGGAACGTAAGGTAGCCGAACTCAGGAGCCGGGCAGCCCAACATTTGACCAAAGACATGATTCGGAGCTGATGCATATAATGCCACAACTCGCGACACCGAACACTCCCTAAGGTGTTCGGTCTTTATGAGTGCGGGCGAAACAACACTCTTTATTATTAAAAAAGCCCCTAGTGTCCAGGTACGTGCAAAAATTCTGACGTGGCCACATGCCAAGACGCCAGCCTCCTCCTTGGTTATATCAGAAAGAAAAAACCAGGGGATGTGTAGCAACAAGAGACAGTAAAAAAGGTTTACGCAGGGTCTTAATCTAAAAAGAATCCTTTAGGACGGGTCCCTACTGCACGTCCGTGCCTGTGTCTCCGTTGTGCCGCAACCTGGATGGGCGCCGCACGACGTTCATCTGTAAAACAGAAAAACTGAGTTGAAAACGGGTCGTGCCAAAAAAAGTTTAAAATAAACAAAGGATAAAGTAAAATATAAGATTGAGCTTTATTGTCTCTTATTGTATATGCGTGGAGCCCCTAGTGCGGGGGTATATGGCTTCTGGCCCTGCATCAATGATGATTTTGCACCGAACTCGTCTATCCGCGTTCGTGGTCTTGAATGACCTATTTTGAAGTTTTTTTTTGGCTGGTGAGGTCATTTTGCTGTGGGGCTGTCAAAGCGGCCGCACAGTACTCCGCTTGGGGAGGCACACTTTAGTGCTTCCCCTTGAAAGAGATGATGCCTCGTGGACCGGGCATCTTAAGCGTAAGAGATGCATAATGCGGTATTGCGTTAAAGCGAGCGAAAGCTTCGCGTCCCAGTAGTGCTTGATAGCGACTTGAGAATGGGACGATATGGAAGGTCAGCTTTTCACGGTGGAGGTTATCGGCAGAGCCAAATATGACTTCGAGCCGGAGGAAACCCATACAATGGGTGTCCGGACCAGGTATTACCAGTTGAAAGGAGGTTTTGCTCCATCTAATCCGGAGTGCATCTTCCGCTGTTTTTAGTTTCCGCTTCTCCTTTTTTAGGCTGCGTGCAGTTGCAATGAGCCTTTCGTGGAGATTCTTCTGCTCCATAGGTTTATTCGGCGTGAGGTCGTCCGGAATGCCATTTTCGCCGGAGGAGGGATGTTCGGTTTCTCTATCTTTGTTGCCCTGTTCGGGCGGTTGCTCTAAGGCCTGCTCGTTGTCTACCGGCTCATCCTGCTCTATGGCTGGGTTTTTGTCGAGGCGGGGCATGGGTCGGTGTTTACGCCGACGCTTTGATTGCTTTTCGGGGGGTCGATCTCCCGTCCCATCCCCTTTTTCCTCGTTGTCGCTTCCTTTAGGGGTATCCACCATGTACACATCGTGAGATGAGGTGGCTGTCCAATGCCCTATGGGCGTTGGTTCGTCGGTATCTCCTGCATCGTCTTCCATGATGTCAATGTCTCCGGAGTTGAAGTTGAGCACGTCGTTTAAATTGTCGACAGTGGCTACCAAGTGGGTGGTGGGTGGGCTTTGAATTTCTTCATCGTCTGTATCCCATCCTCGCTAACCGTAGTTCGGCCAGGGCTCTCCTGATAAAGAGAGAGACTTAAAAGAATTCAGGATGTCGCAAAAAGGCGAATGCTGAAAGATGTCTGCGGCGGTGAACTCCATTATCGGAGCCCAATCGGATTCGATTGGCAGGGGCGCGAGGGGTTCGGAGTCCGGGGAGGAGTCCGGATCCTCGGAGTCATGGGTCGTGCGGAGTGCGGGGCTAGCGTTCGGCTCGATCGCTTTTGGGATCGCAGCCCCCGAGGTGACGTCCAACCGCTCATCCTCGATTGGCGCAATAGGCTCCGAGTTAGGGGTCGGAACCGATGCGTGTGCGGCCTCCAGGACACTGTCCGGGGGCAGAGCTAGATCATGCCCCTCGAGATAGTGCGGCGCGCTTGGCCGTGGCTCGAGCCCGTCAAATATCAAGTCTCCGCGGATGTCAGCCGTGTAGTTTAAGTTTCCAAACCTGACTTGATGGCCAGGGGCGTAGCTTTTGATCTGCTCCAGGTGGCCGAGCGAATTGGCAGGCAGAGCGAAGCGGCTGAAGACGGAGATCTGTCCGGGGAGAAAAGTCTCACCCTGGACCGCATCGTTGTCGATGATCGAAGGAGCCATCGGGCCTAAAGGCGATGACACAGAGGAACTCTCAATGAAAGCACCAATGTCGGTGTCAAAACCGGCGGATCTCGGGTAGTGGGTCCCGAACTGTGCGTCTAGGCCGGATGGTAACAGGAGGCAGGGAACACGATGTTTTACCCAGGTTCGGGCCCTCTCGATGGAGGTAAAACCCTACGTCCTGGTTGATTAATATTGATGATATGGGTAGTACAAGAGTAGATTTACCACGAGATCAAGGAGGCTAAACCCTAGAAGCTAGCCTATGGTATGATTGTTGTATATGGAGTTGATTGCCTACGGACTACAACCCTCCGGCTTATATAGACACCGGATAGGGTTAGGGTTACATGGAGTCGGTTACAATGGTAGGAGATCTTGAATATCCACATCGCCAAGCTTGCCTTCCATGCCAAGGAAAGTCCCATCCGGACACGGGACGAAGTCTTCAATCTTGTATCTTCATAGTCCAGGAGTCCGGCTGAAGGTATAGTCCGGCTACCCGAACACCCCCTAATCCAGGACTCCCTCAGACCACATGGGCCTTGTGAGAGAGAGAGAGAGGAGAGGGCCCTAGGTCTGCCCCCCCCTTGAGGAGTCCGAATTGGACTAGGAGGGGGCGGCGCCCCCCTCCCTTTCCTTCTCCCTCTCCTTCCTTCCCCCTCTCTTCCCTTGTTGCAGACCTACTAGGAATAGGATTCCTATTCCTAGTAGGAATCTTACTTGGGGGCACGCCCCATGAGGGCCGGCCGGCCTCCCCCTTGCTCCTTTATATATGAGGGTAGGGGGCACCCTAGAACACACAAGTTGATAGTTGTCTTAGCCGTGTGCAGTGCCCCCCTCCACAGATGTCCACCTCAGTCAAATCATTGTAGTGCTTAGGCGAAGCCTTGCGTCGGTAAGTTCATCATCCCCGTCATCATGCTGTCGTGCTGACGAAACTCTCCCTCAGCCTCAACTGGATCAAGAGTATGAGGGACGTCACCTAGCTAAACGTGTGCAGATCGCGGAGGTGACGTGTGTTCGGTACTTGATCGATTGGATCGCGAAGACATTCGACTACATCAACCGCATTACTTAATGCTTTCGCTTTTGGTCTACAAGGGTACGTGGACACACTCTCCCCCTCATTGCTATGCATCTCCTAGATAGATCTTGCGTGAACGTAGGAAAAAATTTGAAATACTGTGTTCCCGAACAATGTGGTTTTTGGAAAAAAGAATCAATGCGAGACAATGCCCGAGGGGCCCATAAGCCCATGGGGCGCGCCCCCTACCCCAGGCGCGCCTAGAAAGCTTGTGTCCCCTCCGTAAGGTGTTTGGTTCCCTTATTTCTCCATAAGAAAAATAATATCTGGAAGAAAATCATGTTAAAATTTCATCCCAATCGGAGTTACGGATCTCCAGGAATTTAAGAAACGGCGAGGGCCAGAAAACAGGAACGCAAAATTGAAGAGAACAGAGAGAGAGAGATCCAATGTCGGAGGGGCTCTCGCCCCTCTGCCACCATGGAGATCAAGGACCAGAGGGGAAACACTCCTCCCATCTAGGGGGAGGCCAAGGGAGAATAAGGAGGGGACGCTCTCTCCCCCTCTCACCTAGTGGCGCCAGAACACCGCCGGGGCAATCATCGTGACGGCGATCTACACCAACAACTTTGCTGCCGTCATCACCAATTCTCTCCCCCTCTATGCAGTGTTGTAACACCTCTTCTCCCTTCTGTAATCTCTACTTAAACATGGTGCTTGATGCTATATATTATTATCGAATGATGTATGGCCATCTATGATGTTTGAGTAGATTCGTTTTGTCCTATGGGTGACTGATGATCATGATAAGTTTGAGTTGAACGTTTTATTTTGGTGTTGTCCTATGGTGCCCTCCATGTCGCGCAAACGTGTGGGATTACTGATGTAGGGTGTTGCAATATGTCCATAATTCTCTTATAGTGGGTGGCTAGACTAACAGAAGCTTACCCCCGAGTAAGGGGGTTGTTGCGTATGGGAGTAAAGAGGACTAGTTACTTAATGTTGTGGTTGGGTTTTACCTTAATGATCTTTAGTAGTTGTGGATACTTGCTAGACACTGGTGCGCATTAATCCTAAACAAACGGTTTGGCGGAACGACTTGACAAAGAAAACCAGATTTGTGGGTGATGAGGAGAGGAACTATGAAGTAATTTTCAAGTGGGTAGTTTTTATAGCCCGGTGCTAAGTGTGAACACATATTAGTTTGAGAGGTGTGAAGAGATTTGCAATTACTTATTGCATTGTAATCAGCAATGTGACGAGAAACAAGGCCAAAATTTATTGATGGCAGAAGGTTAACCATGTGGTTGCTCGCCGCCGAGGAGGCCGCGGCGCGCTCCGCTCTGGCATCCCTGCGCGCGCTCTGCTCACCGTTGAGCCAAAGTTACAATGGCAACTGTTAATAATTCTTAATAATTGTCTTAGGTATTTAGGATAATTTAAAATGCCAAATGCGTCAAGGCCCAGAACACTCATGACCTACATACGCATACAATTATAATAAAATATAAGCTAAAAGGCTGAGCTGGCGGCCTTCCGACGATGGTCTTCTCGGACTCCATGATCAGCATAACACCCTTGCAGCCGTTCACTCTGAGTGTCCCGACCCGCCTCCGCCTACGGAGCTGCTGGCGCTGATGGGAGGCTCTTGGGGCTGCTGGGCCTCTTCCAGAAGAGCCTGACAGCGTGCAATCGCACGCATGACAACTCCGCAGAACCGCTCCATTTCAATGTCTCTGGCTTGGTAGCAAATTCCGTCGATCACCTGCATCCTCAAGATATCACATTGGCGAAGTTCTACTTCGTCGGGGACGTCACCTCCGCCAAGGATGCGCTCGAGCCTGGCCACCACATCATCGGGATCAAGGTTGACACGGCCACCGCGGGCAATGATGAAGTCGCGGGCTGCCTTTGTCTTGACTGAATCGCAGAGGTCCTGTGCCCATTCCTTGCGGGGCATCAGGCTCTCGATGAGAACTAGTGACGGCGGTTCTTCGGGTGGGTATTCGATCATGCCGCCAAGCAGCTCTGGATCTTTTGCATGGTGGATGGCAAACTGCTCATCACACCTCCTCTGCAATATGTCGATTGTGCTCCCAAGGACTATGACGCCGATATCGCTGCCGGTGGGCCATGGTGCCTGCACCGGCCAACGAAGCTCTTGCTCCCCGACCTGCTCCATCTCGTTCTACTCGCCGAAGATGTAACGTAGCTAGGCGTCGACGTCGAAGCTTTGGTCGTTGCCTGGCATGCTTGGAATAACTAATCATAGATGGGTGAGGACTAGATCTTCGCTGAGTGTCGCGGCGGTGCGTTGCCGCCTGGGTTATATGCAGCAAGCCATTAACTGGTGGCGGGAAAACGGTGAGGGAATAGGCATGGATTTTACAATTCACCCATGTGGAGCGCGGGAAGACTAAGATGAGAACACACACAACCCGAATACCGTAGCCGGTGCCACGTGTTATTTATCACACAAGTGTTAACATAAGGAAATGCATGTGTAACTTACTAATCATCGCACACGAGTACTCGCAGACGCATCATGTGCGTTACTCCTAGCCACCGCAAGCAACTAGTTTGCATTTTTCAAAGTTTTTTGTACACACATAATCGCACAAGAACTAACTGTATTAACCGTCTATGTTGTAAATTCTCACCGCAAACATTTCATCCGAGTCGGCTGTTTGCCACGTATCACACACATCTTGTTAAGTTGAACTGTTTCTGTTGCATTCGCTAATCGAAAACAGTTCTTTTGAGTGAACCGTATGCCCTATATCACACACACATTGATATGGCTAACCGTTTATGTTGCACTCCCTAATAGCAAACGGTTCATCAAAGCAAACGGTATGCCGTCTATCGCACACACATTGATATGGCTGCCCATTTCTGTTGTTCTGCCTCATCGCAAACAGTTCGAACAGGTTAATCGTGTGGCCTGAATCACACACGCAACTAAAATCTGAATCGTGTTTGATGCATCCTCCATCGCAAACGTTTTGCACCTTTTTCACGGTTTTCATACACCACCGTTTGCGATTAATGCATCGCACACAGTTTCTCGAAGGGTCTCTGATCGTAGTGTCGCGTTAGCAGCATCCTGCAGTAGTGAGAGTTCTAATCATAAGTGCATATGATCCAAGTATGGAAAGTATGTTAGCACATGCCTCTCCCTCATATAAAATTGTAATGATGATTATCGGTCTAGTTATCGATTGCATATGGACAATTCTTTCTCTTGTGTTACAAAAGCATACTACTAAATAACTAACTTTTATTATATCGCAAAGTACTCCTAGTTTTATTCTTGCAAAGTAGTTCTAGCACTACCCCTACGAAAATAGTTTCATACTTGTTCTAGGTAAAGTGAATGTTAAGTGTGCGTAGAGTTGTATCGATGGTCGATGGAACTTGAAGGGAACATAAATCCTACCTTTAGCTCGTCGTTAGGTTCGACACTCTTATTATCAAAAAAGCTACAATTGATCCCCTATACATGTGGGTTATCAAGGCCCTATCCATCGTGCGGGGTTACCTCGATAATTAAGATAATGAAATCAGACCAGAGCTTTCGGTGTTTAATGACTACACCTCATTTCTCCCCAAGGATAGGATCCATGTTATCGTGCTAACCTTACTGTCCCTGGTGTTCGGTATAACACTTCACGGTCTCCTTGAGCCTAGCCCCACCGGTGCTCGATCTCCATGATCCTGGGTACCTGCACGGATGAAGATCGCGGACAAGACAAGAAGCATCTTCACTTAACAATTTTATTTCACACATACGGGACATTATATCAAAGTCTTTCATCGATCCCTTCAACAAATACCTCGGGTTGCAAGGCTTATTCCTCAACCCATATGCTACTTGTAATCTATGTTGGTACTTCCCCGGAGAGGAGGGGATGATGCAGCACAGCATAGGTAAGTATTTCCCTTAGTTATAAAACCAAGGTTATCAATCCAGTAGGAGAACCAAGAAACACTATGTAAAAAACACCTGCACACAAACAACAAATATTTGCAACACAATGTGTAAAGGGTTTGTCAATCCCTCAACCGTATTCAAATAGATTAAATTGTATGCGATTCGATAAATAGATCTAACTAAAACACAAAATAAAATAAAATAAAATTCCAACAAGGTATTTTTGGTTTTAATATATGATAGGAAATAGACACGGGGCCCATAATTTTCACTAGAGGCTTCTCTCTAGAAAATAGCATACGGTGGGTAACCAAATTACTATTGGGCAACTGATAGAAAAGAAAATAATTATGATGATATCCAAGGCAATGATCAAGTATATAGGCACCACGTCCAAGATTAGTAGACCTAAATGATTCTGCATCTACTACTATTATTCCACACATCGACCACTATCCAGCATGCATCTAGTGTATTAAATTCATGGAAAAGTGGAGTAATGCATTAAGCAAGATGACATGATGTAGAAAATATAAACTCACGTATGAATAAACCCCATCTTGTTACCCTTAATAGAAATGATACATGCGTGCCATGTCTCTTTCTGTCACTGAGATTGAGCACCGCAAGATCGAACCCATCACAAAGCACCTCTTCCCATGGCAAGATATATCAATCTAGTTGGCCAAACCAAACCAATAAATCAGAGAATAAATATGATGCTATAACAATAATGCATAAAAGAGTTCATAGAGGAATCAAACAATATTCACTGATAGATATGATCATAAACACAATTCATCGGATCCCAACAAACACACCGCAAAAAAGAGTTACATCGAATAGATCTCCAAGAACATCAAGGAGAACATTGTATTGAAGATCAAAAAGAGAGAAGAAGCCATCTAGCTACTAACTACGGACATGTAGGACTGTGGTAAACTACTCACGCATCATTGGAGGGGCAGCAAGGATGATGAAGAACCCCTATGTGATCATTGTCCCCTCAGGCACAGTGCCGAAAAAGGCCTCTAGATTGGATCTCGTGGTTCTGGAACTTGCGGTGGTGAAAAAAAGTATTTCATGGACTCCCCTAGAGCTTTTGGGATTTTAGAGTATTTCTAGAGGTGGAGGTAGGTCAAGACGGTGCCTATGGCGCCCACTACCCATCAGGGTAGGCAAGAGGCCCCTGGCGCACCTTGGTGTCTAGTGGGCCCCACGGGCCTCTTCTTGTGTACTCCAAAAGCTTCCAGGGTCTCTTATCACCAGAAAAAATCTACAAAAAGTTTCGTGGCATTTAGACTTCATTTGGTATTGATATTCTGCAAAGAAAAAAATCAACAGTTGGCACTGGGCACTAGGTTAATAGGTTAGTCCCAAAAAATTGGATAAACTTGCTAGTAAATGTATATAAAACATGCAAGATTGATACTTTATTAGCATGGATTAATAAAAAATTATACATACTTTGGAGACGTATCAACCATCCCCAAGCTTAATTCTTACTCGCCCTCGAGTAGGTAAATGATAAAACTGAATTTTTGATGTGGAATGCTACCTGTCATGTTCATCACATATTCTTTTCTTATGTAGCATAGACATTTGGACTTTAAGTGATTCAAAGCAATAGTCTATATTCTGACATGAAGACATCAATACGCAAGCATATCAACAAGCAACCATGTCTTTTAAAATATCAATGCTAAATAAAGCTATTCCTAGCCCATTATGCTCAATCATTGATCCATTCATGAAACACACTCAAATATTAGCTACATACAGTGCACAAGTATGACAATAGTGTTCCCTAGTTGGTGCTTTGTAAGAGAATACGGAGACTCAATAAAAATTAAAATTGCATAAAAGTAAATAGATAGGCCCTTTGCAGAGGGAAGCAGAGATTTGTAGAGGTGCTAGAGCTCATAGCTTAAATTGAGAGATAAAATTGTTTTGAGAGGCATGCTTTTCGAGTCAGCGAAAACGACCGAGAATTCCCAATATCTTTCATGCTAGATAAATCATAGGCAGTTCCGAAACATAAAACAAAGTTTATTTCATTTTCCATCATTCTTGCACAATCCATGGCTTGCCGTATCCATCGGTGCCTTCCATACCAACACTTCCCAAGGAATTTAATATGAACAACATATAATTATTTTTTCATTTATGGACTGGGCATCCCTATTACCTGCCACACTCTCGTGCAATGACAAGTGAATAAATACTCATCTTGAGAATAACATACCTAGCATGGAAAATATTGGCCATCCCCTACCGCTTCATGAGCGGTACGGGCACACAAAAAGGAAATTCATTTTGAAAATTATAGTTGGTACAAACAAATTTTCTTGGAATGACATGGAAATACCGCATATAGGTAGGTATGGTAGACTCATTTGGCACAACTTGGTTTAGGATTTGGATGCACAAGCAGTATTCCCGCTTAGTACAAGGGAAGGCTAGCAAATAGATTGAGAAGCAACCAACCAAAAAAGCGATCATAAATGAGCATTGAACATTACTAACACTGAATAATGCACCACAAGTAGGATGTAAATTTGTTGCATAACTATTGACTTTTGTGCTTGCATAGGGAATCACAAACCTTAACACCAATATTCTTACTAAAGCATAAGTACTCACCAACATGAATCACATATTACTATCTCCATATCGCAAAACTATTGCAAGGAATCAAGTTTTAATATCCAATGATCTTCATTAAAGTTTTTATTATATCCCTCTTGAATATCTATCACTTTGGGACCAAATTCATATGTTAAGCAAATTACCATTGCTAATAACAAGCTCTCATACAAATCTAAGTGAAGCACAAGAGCATAAATATTTTTTCAAAATTTTCATCTCTCAAAATAACATAAGTGAAGCGTGAGAGGATATTTCTTCAAAACAATTATAACTCTAAAATTAATATAAGTGAAGCATGAGAGTATATTTCTTCAAAAATTTACTAACTCTCAAAATAATCTAAGTGAAGCATGAGAGTATTTCTTCAAAAATTAAACCACCATCATGCTCAAAAAGATATAAGTGAAGTACTAGAGCAATTCCATAGTTGAATTTTTTGAAATGAAGCACATAGAGCAATTCTAACAAATCATCGCATCATTATGGCTCTCTCAAATAGGTGTGTCCAGTAAGGATGATTGTGACAAACTAAAAAGCAAAACAAGTAAAGACTCATATAATACAAGACGCTCCAAGCAAAACTCTTGATATGTGACGAATAAAAATATAGCTCCAAGTAAAATTACCGATGGTCATTAGAAGAAAGAGGGGATGCCTTCCGGGGCATCCCCAAGCTAGTTGCTTTGTACTCCTTGAATATTACCTTGGGGTTCAATCACACAAAACTTAACAAAACCTTTGTGAGATCTGTTAGTATAATAAAGCAAATCACCACTTTAAGTACTGTTGAAAACCCATTCATATTTTATTATTACATTATACCTACTGTATTCTAACATTACCATGGCTTATACACCCCCCCCCCCCCGAAGCACACAATGCAACGAAAACAGAATCTGTCAAAAACAGAAAAGTTTGTAGTAATCTAAACTTTAACCATACTTACATAAATCCAAAAATTCTAACCAATTAGGACAACGTGGGAAATTTGTATATAAATCATGTGTAAAAAATTCAGAATTTTTTGTTACTCCAGTGATTTTGAACAATTCTACTACCCGGCGCAAAAGCTTGTGTTAATGCACATAATCAAATCAACTATCACCCAAATCATCCCAGAGTCTTTACTTGGCACAAACACTAACTAAAACATAAAGACGCAAGCATAATACAAGCATAATTGTATATTTATTGGAGAATAAAAAGGAAAAAAAATTTCAAATATAACTATTGGGTTGCCTCCCAACAAGCGCTATTGTTTTACGCCTGTAAGTTGGCATAATGCATAGATTCAAGTATCGTAATAAAAGTGAGGGAGATCATCCATGCACATCTCATACTCCCTCCTTTCAGTAGCAAGTTTCCTTTGTGGCAAGCCCAAATAATCAAAACGGCTAAATTTAATTGGGTATGGATCTATAAGATCAAGTTTGGGAGGAGGAGGTTCTTCCCTTGGCCCTTTATAAGTGATCACTATCTCTTCATTATAAGCGTTCATTTGATTATGGTCCCTAAGCCTTTTCTTAAGAACAAGTCCTAGTCCATTATTTTGTATAAAAAAGTTATCATTTTTTTTGGAAATTTTATCAATCAAAACAGATGGGGGAATCTTTTTCCTTAGATTTTCATTGTAAGCAGCATAATCCGGAGATTGTAGTCTCCTAATCTCTTCTTGATGAAAATGGATATCCTCAATAGGAAGGCAACCACAATTTATATTGTAATGAGTAAATATTTCATGTGCTCCTTTCATAATATGCCCAAATTCATAATCTAGAAATATAGTGGTAACACGTTTAATGAAAGGATCTTAAATATAAGAGAATTCTAAAAGGATCCTTTGCATGATAGGATGCATGTGAACAAATTTTCTTTCAAATTCAACTATAAGCAAAGATATGGGATCCGCAAGACTAGAAGTTTTATTAATGATAGACCCTCCTACCATAGGTAACATACTAGCACAAGTAAAGAAAACTTGGATAACACCTTTTCCAATAATATTACCGCTACCTATCAGAAGTTTTTTTGTATGAATGATAGTAGTTTCCTCTTCATGAGGATCATCATTAAGAAAATCATCAATTTTTTCTTTAGAAACCTCATGAATATTTTCTTTATTTTTCATAAGTTTCAAAGGCATGGACGGATCGTCCAAAGAACTTGCACTAGTGGTGAAAACATCACTACTCTTTTCAGATCTAGACATGATAATGAGAGCCAACAAGGTTGCAAGCAAACAAAAAGATCTAACGAGAAAAAGGCAAACGGAAAATATTTTTGTATTTTTGTAAAAACTTTTTAGAAGTGCGGCAAATGGTAAATAAAGTAAATTGCAAGGAAATGGAAGTTTATGCATAGGTACTTGATACATGTTGATGATGTCTCCCCAGCAACGGCGCCAGAAATTCTTCCTGCTACTTGTAATCTGCGCTGGTATTTCCCCGAAGAGGAGGGGATGATGCAGCACAACAGAGGTAAGTATTTCCCTCAGTTATGAAACCAAGGTTATCAATCCAGTAGGAGAACCAAACAACACTATGTAAACAGCACCTGCACACAAACAACAAATACTTGCAACCCAACGCGTAAAGTGGTTGTCAATCCCTCAACGGTATTGAGATGGATTAAATTGTATGAGATTTGATAAATATATCTAACTAAAACACAAAATAAAATAAATAAAATAAAATTACAGCAAGGTATTTTTGGTTTTAATATAATATAGGAAATACTCGCGACCCATAGTTTTCACTAGAGGCTTCTCTCCAGAAAATAGCATACGGTGGCTAAACAAATTACTATTGGGCAATTGATAGAAAAGCAAATAATTTTGATGATATCCAAGGAAATGATAATGTATATAGGCACCACGCCCAAGATTAGTAGACCAAAATGATTATGTATCTACTACTATTACTCCACACACTGATTGTTATCCAGCATGCATCTAGTGTATTAAGTTCATGGAAAAACGGAGTTATGCATTAGGCAATGTCAGTGGAAACGACACCTACGGGATCACGTGGATCCCCTCTACAGTTTGGTAGGTAAGAGGGGTGTGCAAAGAGCAGATCCAATGATCAACACGACAGATTTTTCACCTAGGTTCAGGCCGCTCAGCAGCGTAAAACCGTAGTCCTGCATGAGTGTATATTCTGTGTTCTTGAGCTTCGGCTCCCTGCTATGCATGCAAGCTAGGCCAAGAGGTTGAAAAGTCTGAATCTTCCTCTAGTACACCGTGGGCCTCCTTTTATATGTCCAAGGGGTGGCCACAGTGGCATACAGGAGGTGTAAAGTAGCTACAATGTCTATGTTTATCATCGGAGTCTTAGGACAAACGCATTAAATGTGCTGCTTACGTGCCCCTTAGCTTTATCAGGGACGGGAACAGAGCCCGTCCCGTCCGTCGTCGCCCCGCTCCATCTCAACACGCGTCCAGGCCGACGAGGCATGCAATGTCAAGTTGGCTGGCCAGCTGCTGCGCTGGAGAGGCGGCAGGGTCTTCACGAAGATCTGCATGCTACCACGCAGGTGCTTGCTAGGCTGGTAGGCCAACCATCGCGCTGGAGTGGTGACTAGGTGGCCGAGTCTTGTCGTGGCTTTGCAACCGTCCCCGGCGAGGGTCTTGCCGGGGCCTCGCTGTCGTCGCCAGCAAGGACCGTGCTGGAAACTTCGTCTTTTAGTCTTCATAAAGATCTGTATGCCACTATGCATGGCCCCTGGGACTTGGTCTCGACATTGTCAATGGTGTCAGAGCTCCCAACCTCAAGGGTGGTGGTTTTGGCAATGCTTTGCAAGGCGTCCCGGCAAGGACCTTGCCGGGGTCTCGCAATCCATCCTGGCAAGGATCTTGCCGGGGTCCAGCTCGTCTTCTGCTCTCTGGTCTCTGGCTTGGCCGCTTCTCTAGTGATCTTGTACCCCGCCTCTAGATTCCCCCGTCAAGCCATGCCAAGTAAGGGGTACCAAAGGGCCCAAACTTTAGTACACCGACAGGAGCCCTTGGGCCCGGGCCACCCATGAGTGTGAAGTGTCGTTGGGCCAGGCCCAAATAATGCGCAGCCATGCGTGGCAGGGGATAACTGCGGTAATGTTCTCGTCTATCATGCTTCCCCATGATCTGCAATGAGTGCACGGCGTGGGGGTCATGCGTGGAACGGTCGCAACGCATCCGCGCCTGCGCAAATGTATTCCCATCGAATAGCAAAGAGGCAGCCCCCCGCCTTCCCCATAAAAAGAGGAACCCGCAGGGGCGCTGCTCATTTACCCCCTTTCTCCTATTTCAATCTAGGAAAATGTCGTCTCCTTCTTCTTCCTTGAGCCCAAGACAACGCTTTCTTCCCCCGCCCGCCGCCGCCACACCCTCACCACCTTTGATCCCCCGCCCTCCTTCAGCAGTTATGGCGCCCAAAAACAAGAGCACGGGAGCGCCCAATGCAAGCGAGCAGGAAGAGGTGCCGGAGAGCGAGTTGGTGAAGATGCGGAGGGAGCACGTCGTCTTCGCCCTAACGCTTGATATGCGTGTGCTCAGGGACCGGTACCAGTGCATGTGGGGGAGAGATACGACCGGCGCACTCTACCACTCACATCATCCCCGGTCACAACGCTGCACCGGGTCCGGATAAATATCCATTCTTCGTTGATTACCTCTACTACGGGCTCTGCCCCCCATTCTCAGATTTCTTCATCAACATTATGTATACCTTCGGCTTCCATCTTCTAGATTTCACGCCGAACGGCGTGGCGTGCATGTCCATATTTTCCCACCCCTGTGAGAACTTCGTCGGGGTGGTCCCCAACAGGGCGCTCTTCCGCCACTATTTCGTCCCCTACGTCCAGCCAGGAGGGGCTCTGTCTGGCTGTGCTACCCGGATCCTGAGGGCCTTGTGCAAGGAGACATACCCAAGCGGGAGTCCCAAGGAGAAGTGGGACAAATGCCGGGGAAGATGGTGCTAGATCATGGAGAAGGAACCGCAGCCATTATGCATGCCCCGAAAAGCACAAGTGGTTCGCCGTGGAAACTGGGGCGATCCCGATCCTCGAGACAAGAAGGTCACAGTTGCCACCACCATAATCCATCGCCTCAAGGTCGTCGGGCTCACCCTGGAGATGATCGGGGCTGATTTCCTCCGCCCCTGTATCGCCCCCTTGCATAACAAGGGGAGGCTAGCTTGGGATTTCCGGAATGCGGCAGACATCATGAGGCTGTGCCCCAGCTTGAGCCACAATTTTACGATGATGTAGCATGCAGCTCTTTTCCAGAAGCTGTTCCAATTCAAGGTCGACAAGACCGGCAAGGCCGGGAAGGCTGGCAAGGCTGAGAAGGCCGACAATCCGTTCAGGTTGCCGGCCGCCGTGGTCCCTCTGTGCAACAATTCCGCCCGGACCTCCGTCATTGCCATGATGCCGGTGTTGAACGCCCACATCCTTGACCAGACCTGGGCCGAGCCAGATGCGGCGTGGGCGCAAGAGTTTTTCGACAACTTGTCGGAGAGGCCCATCCATGAAGAATCGCAGCTCATCCGTGACACCACCAACAAAGAGGTTGCGTACATTGCCAGTAGGGTGGAGGAGGCAGCTCTTGCATAGGAGGCCAGCAGCGTCGTCTTCCAGGAAGACAAGGACGGCACAGAAGATGACCTCGCCAAGCGGGGTGAGCCCATCGGGGAGCACAGTGGTGCCACCACTGGGGGCCCTTCTGCTGAGGAGGCGGCCAAAGAGGCGGCCGACAAGACGGACGAGGAGGAGCTGCACGATGAGGGCCCAGTCCAGGGGAGGAGGAAGCATGTCCTCCGAAAGTTGGGCTCCAGCGAGCCAGTGCGGTGAGCCTCCTCGCCCGGAGAGGTCCCCGCCAAGAGGGCGGCCGGCAAGGCCGCACAGCGGCAAGAGGCCCAAGCGCAACCCGTGTGCCATATAAGGCGCACGGCCGCGGCAGCATAGGAAGCAGCGGCTGCATCCTCCGCCGCAGCCAAGCGGCCCAGGTCTCCATCGCCACTGATACGTCTCCATCGTATCTATAATTTTTGATTGTTCCATGCCAATATTATACAACTTTCATGTACTTTTGGCAACTTCTTATACTATTTTTGGGACTAACATATTGATCTAGTGCCCAGTGCTCGTTCCTGTTTGTTGCATGTTTTTTGTTTCGCAGAAAATCCATATCAAACGGAGTCCAAACGGGATAAAACCTGACAGAGATTTTTTTTTGGAATATATATGATTTTTTGGAAGAAGAATCAATGCGAGACGATGCCTGAGGGGGGCCACAAGGCAGGGGGCGTGACCCAGGGGGTCAGGCGCGCCCTGGGCCCTCATGGCTACCCCGTAATGCGGTTGGTGCCATTCTTTCGCCACAAGAAAGCTAATATCTGGATAGAGATCGTGTTATAATTTTAGCACAATCGGAGTTACGGATCTCCAGGAATTTAAAAAACAGTGAAAGGGCAGAATCAAAAAACGCAGAAACATAGAGAGACAGATCCAATCTTGAAGAGGCTCTCGCCCCTCTACCGCCATGGAGGCCATGACCCAGAGGGCAAACCCTTCTACCATCTAAGGAGAAGGTCAAGGAAGAAGAAGAATAAGAAGAAGAAGAAGAAGAAGAAGGGTGCTCTTTCCCCCTCTCTTCCGGTAGTGCCAGAACGCCGTCGGGGCCATCATCATCACCGCAATCTACACCAACAACTTCACCGCCATCATCACCAACTCTTCCCCCCTCTATGCAGCGGTGTAACCCCTCTTTTACCCGTTGTAATCTCTACTTAAACATGGTGCTCAACGCTATATATTATTTCCCAATGATGTATGGCTATTCTATGATGTTTGAGTAGATCCGTTTTGTCCTATGGGTTAATTAATGATCGTGATTGGTTTGAGTTGCATGTTTTATTATTGGTGTTGTCCTATGGTGCTCTCCGTGTCGCGCAAGCATGAGGGATCCCCGCTGTAGGGTTTTCAATATGTTCATGATTTGCTTATGGTGGGTGGCCTGAGTGATAGAAACACAGACCCGAGTAAGTAGGCTGTTTGCGTATGGGAATAAAGAGGACTTGATACTTTAATGCTATGGTTGGGTTTTACCTTAATGATCTTTAGTAGTTGCGGATGCTTGCTAGAGTTCCAATCATAAGTGCATATGATCCAAGAAAAGAAAGTATGTTAGCTTATGCCTCTCCCTCAAATAAAATTGCAATAATTATTACCGCTCTAGTTATCGATTGCCTAGGGACAAATAACTTTCTTGTGTGACAACAAGCTCTCTACTAAAACTAACTTAGTTTTGTCTTCATCTAAGCAGCCCCTACTTTTTATTTACGCTCTCTTTATTATCTTGCAAACCCATCCAACAACACCTACAAAGTACTTCTAGTTTCATATTTGTTCTAGGTAAAGCGAATGTTAAGCGTGCATAGAGTTGTATCGGTGGTCGATAGAACTTGAGGGAATATTTGTTTTTAGCTCCTCGTTCAGTTCGACACTCTTACTTATCGAAAGAGGCTACAATTGATCTCCTATACATGTGGGTTATCAAGACCTTTTTCTAGCGCCGTTGTCGGGGAGTTATAGCGTGGGGTGAATATTCTCGTGTGTGCCTATTTGCTTTATCACTAAGTAGTTTTTATTTTGTGCTCTTGTTTTATATCTTTAATTATAGGTAGGAAATGTAAAATACCAAAAAATTAGTGGTTCCTACTGAACCAGTGGTTGAAGAACCACTCAAAATCTATCACACTCCTGAAACTTTTTACTTGGATCATCTTCGATCCCTATGTGCTCGTGCTGAAACCCCAACTAGCTTAGTTGAGGGAAAATCTTTAGATGAGCATGCTTGTTATGTGCGACACCGCTTATCTCAAAAAGGGAAACTTTTATTGGATCAAATTCATTGTTTTCAATGCTATGCTTGGAATTTATGTGAAATATATGATTTTACTTGTTGTTCTAAAGACCCTAAGAAACACCTTCCCCACCAATGTGAGTTTAGTGATAATGGAATCGTATCTTCGTATGCTAAGGGTGTTTATAATTAGTATGATATTCTACAAATTGAAGAATTTGTTGCTTTTAAGGGTGCTTATGAAATTGATTCTTTGATTGGAAATTATTATGCTACTCTTTACAAATATGAAAATTTTGCCATACTTAAATATTGCTATGATAAATATGCTTTTAATGCCTATGTTAAACCATATATTGAGGACTCCTCCGCTGTCCAAGAAGAGACTAATGTTTTGCAGGAGTCTATGGAAGAAGGAATTGATGAAACTGTGGGCTCATTGGATGAAAAAGATGATGAGGAGAGCGAAGAACAAAAGGAGGAAGAGCGGATTAGCTACCCATGCCCACCTTCTAATGATAGTAACTGTTCAACTCGTACATTGTTTAATTTCCCTTCGAATTTATCGAAGGATGATTTCTATGATGATTGTTATGATCCCGTTGATTCTTTTGAAATATCCCTTTTTGATGATGCTTGCTATGCTTGTGGCCAAGATGCCAATATGAATTATGCTTATGGAGATGAACTTGCTATAGTTCCTTATTGTAGGATCGAAAGTATGTCTAGAGGGGGGGTGATTAGACTACTTGACCAAATAAAAACCTAACCTTTTCCCAATTTTAGTTCTTGGCAGATTTTAGCTAATTTAGGACAAGTCAAGCAATCATCACATAATTCAAGCAAGCATGCAAAGAGTATATAGGCAGCGGAAAGTAAAGCATGCAACTTGCAAGAATGTAAAGGGAAGGGTTTGGAGAATTCAAACGCAATTGGAGACACGGATGTTTTTCCCGTGGTTCGGATAGGTGGTGCTATCCTACATCCACGTTGATGGAGACTTCAACCCACAAAGGGTAACGGTTGCGCGAGTCCACACAGGGCTCCACCCAAGGGTAACGGTTGCGCGAGTCCACATAGGGCTCCACCCACGAAGGGTCCACGAAGAAGCAACCACCCACAAAGGGTCCACAACGAAGCAACCTTGTCTATCCCACCATGGCCATCGCCCACACAGGACTTGCCTCACTAGCGGTAGATCTTCACGAAGTAGGTGATCTCCTTGCCCTTACAAACTCCTTGGTTCAACTCCACAAACTTGTCGGAGGCTCCCAAGTGACACCTAGCCAATCTAGGAGACACCACTCTCCATGAAGTAACAAATGGTGTGTAGGTAATGAACTCCTTGCTCTTGTGCTTCAAATGATAGTCTCCCCAACACTCAACTCTCTCTCATAGGATTTGGATTTAGTGGAAAGAAGATTTGAGTGGAAAGCAACTTGGGAAGGCTAGAGATCAAGATTCATATGGTAGGAATGGAATGTCTTGGTCTCAACACATGAGTAGGTGGTTCTCTCTCAGAACATATGAGTTGGAGTGGTGTGTGTGTTCTGATGGCTCTCTCCTCGAATGAGAAGGAGGTGGAGGGGTATATATAGCCTCCACACAAAATCCAACCGTTACACAGTTTTCCAATCTCGGTGGGACCGAATCAATAAACTCGGTCGGACCGAAAATGTAAACCTAGTGACCGTTAGAGATTTTCGGTGGGACTGACATGCAACTCGGTAGGACCGATATAGTTAGGGTTTGGGCATAACGTAATCTCGGTGAGACCGATTACACAAACTCGGTGAGACCGAATTTGGTAATTAGCTAACCAGAGAGTTGGTCAGGCAAACTCGGTGGGACCGATTTGCTCTTTCGGTGAGACCGAGTGGAACTCGGTGAGACCGAAAAGTTACAAAGGGGAAACACTGAGTTTACATTGCAATCTTGGTGGGACCGATTCGCTCTTTCGGTGAGACCGAAAAGTTACGGAAGGGAAACAGAGAGTTTGCAACCCCATCTCGGTGAGACCAAGATCCTTATCGGTAGAACCGAATTGCTAGGGTTTGGCAGTGGCTAATGACAAGTGAAACTCGGTGGCGCAGGATAGGAAGAATCAGTAGGACCGAGTTTGGCTTAGGGTTTAGGTCAAATGTGGATATGGGAAAGTAGTTGAGGGTTTTGGAGCATATCACTAAGCAGATGAAGCAAGAGGCTCATTAAGCAACACCTCATCCCTCCTTGATAGTATTGGCTTTTCCTAAAGACTCAATGTGATCTTGGATCACTAAAATATAAAATGAAGAGTCTTGAGCTTTTGAGCTTGAGCCAATCCTTTGTCCTTAGCATTTTGAGGGTTCCACTTTCACATCCATGCCATGCCAATCATTGAGCTTTCCTGAAATAATCATCTTGGAATAGCATTAGCTCAATGAGCTATATGTTGTTATGAATTACCAAAACCACCTAGGGATAGTTGCACTTTCTTTCAATCTCCCCCTTTTTGGTAATTGATGACAACATATAGATCAAAGCTTCGACAAATGATAATAAGCATGAAATATATCGTCACTTTGAGAAGTATGTGATAAGTAAGAGCTCCCCCTAAATTTGTGCATATTTAAAATTTTCTTTGGACTGCAAATGCACAAAGAGTTAGAGTCATGGGTTACTCTTCCATGTCACATACATCTTGGTGGAGCGCTTAAAAATGATAAGAATGAAATACATGCACTCATCACCAAGAAAAGTGAATGATCACACAAGATAGATAGGATAATAGCAATAAGCAAGCATTAAGTGTAGCTTATGATCAAACACATGATCATCAATGTCTCACAAATAATGACGTAGTATCTCAAGCACTCAAAAGCAAACAAGTTCGAAAAAACCACCAAATAAAGCAAGAGAGAAAAGCAACACTCTCTCTCTCGAAGCCTATGATCTATACATCTTCTCCCCCTTTGGCAACAAGTTACCAAAAAGTTCCTAGAAAATGCATAGCACTAGATCGATGCTCAGGCTTGATCTTCTGGTGGTGGTGGAGTCCGGATCACTCCAAGGACAAAGGCTTCGGTAGATGCTGAAGTAGATGCTGGAGTTGGAGCTGAAGTAGACGCTGGAGCTGAGGCTGTAGCTGGTGCTGAAGTGGTGGCTCTGGTGTCAGCAACTGGCACGGCAGATGACCTCGGGCCTCGTGGCACTCTGGCAAAGGCATGAGTGGTAGTCCTGCCTCTCCTCTCCTGCATGTCCTCCTGGAGCTACTCCACTGCAGACTGAACTTCCGTTACCTTGACATCCAAGTCATAGAACTTCTGTTCCATGATTCTCTCTAGGCTCTGCTGATTCTGAGTGAGGGTGGCCAGACTTTGCTAAATCCTCAGCGTGGATGCAATCAAGTAACCAAGCTGCTCTTGTTTAGTCTTGAAGAAATACTCAGATGCCTCCTCTTGAGTAGGCATCTTGGCAGCTTTCTCCTTCCTCGCCTTCTCCTTCTTTGCATATGCTTGGGCAGATGATGGCTCGTTCTCAGTCATGACAACTTGATTGTCCTCGAAATCTGGATGGATGGGCAGGTGTTCCTTGTCCAATAGATATATGCCCGTGCCCATCTTGGAGTTGATGAGCTCCTGAATTTGAGGGGCATATCCGCAACTCCTCTTCTGATCTGCTGCAGTCCTCTTGATTGTTTCCACTATGAGGCTCATCACCTTGAACTTCTGAGGCACATCAAACACATGTAGCAAGTTGATAGCATGGCCTCTGATCACCTTGTGATCTCCAGACTTGGGCAATAAGGTGTGCCTCAAGATCCAATTAATAGTCGGGAGCCCTGACAGAAGGTAATGTACTGAGCCAAACTTGAAGGTATCAAGTGCTTCATTTGGGATCTCCTTGTACATATTGGACATTGAGTTGTGGTCCATCTTCTTCTTGGCATATATGTCCATGTCATCATCATGCTCCTCTGGGGCATTAATCAACTTCGCCCATTCCTCAACAGTGGATTGGTACCTCGTACCCTCAGACATCCATGTGATCCTCCCATCTGGATAAAAGTGTGCCGTGGAGTAGAATTGCATGATCAGTTCCTCGTTCCACTTTGTGAGCTTCTGCCCAACAAAGTCAGCTACTCCACAAGCTATGAAGCTGTCTTGCACTCCAGGATGGTGCTCCTCATTGTCCTTAATGTATTGCCAATCAACCCATTGCATATCACAGACAATGGGCTTCTTATCTAGCAGCACTGTCTCATAAAAATCCTGCTGCTCCTTGGTGTGAAACCTGTAGTCAACTGCTGTCCTTCTCCTTGAAGCATACGGGTCTGCTTCTCTCCACTTCCTCAGCCCTGAATCTCTCCTGAGCTTCATATCCTCAGCCACAGGATGAGCATCGTTGTGGTCTGGGATCTTGGGCTTTAGCTTTCTCAGGACATTCTATTCCTCTTCTTCTGCAACAGTCTCAGGCACTGGGGCCTTGTTCTTCTCAGCTGCAGGAATGCTTCTTGTGTTCCTCTTTGGCTTGGGCTTTGGAGCTGGCTTGGCCTTGGAAGCAGCTCCCCCTGATTTTATGGCATCTCCCATTAGCTTGGGTGCCTTGGGCGCTGGTGCAGCTACCTCTTCTTCTTCTTCCTCTTCCATGATGGAAGCTTTGCCAAGCACTCTAGCCACAGTCTTCTTCACCCTTTCCTTTCTTTTCTTGCCCTCAGCTGCAACTGGCTCTATGGGCTTCTCAGTTGATATTCTGGCCTTTGACATTGGCTGCCTGCCTGCTGGCCTTTTGATTTTCAGACCTGGCTTAGTGCCTTGAGCTGGCTCAACTCTCTTGGAAGTGGCCTCTTCCTCTGTCACATAGTCCTCATCTTCGGAATCTGAAGTCCTCTTCTTCCTTTGTCTCGTGGCAGCCTTTGGCAAGTTGCTAGGAGTGCTCATGCTGCCTTCATCAGATGAACTAGAGGGACTAGTGCCCTCACTCATCACCACTTGCTGCTCTGACATATTTTGGCTATCACTTTGATCAGACATGCTGCAAACTGACTGCTGACCCTGTGAATAGATTATAGATGAGGTAGAAAGGATGAGCATCACAAAATGCAGAGATTTTTGCAAAAGAATGATCCAAAAACTTAGTTTTAGTTTCCCACTGAAATCATCTCGGATCTACCGATTTTCAAACTCGGTGATACCGAAGCAGTTTTGGAACCTAAACTAGTGAACTCGGTAGGACCGAGTCACAGTTCGGTGGCACCGAGACTGCTAGGGTTTCACAGAGTTCCAAAATCGGTCACACCGATAAGTAATTCTCGGTCAGACCGAGTCTCACTTGTGTAATGGCATAAGCCAAATCGGTGGGACCGAGTTTTTCAACTCGGTGGGTCCGAGATGGTTTCAGCGGAAACCTAACCCTAAAATTTTCGAATCAAAGCTAATCTACGGGCGTTTTGACTGGATAGGAGTGTTTCAATCGTGGCAAGAATCATGAAGAACACAATGTGCTAGGAATTGGATGGGGAATAGCACTGTGATCAAGTCCATACCCTAGTTCGGCGGAGACTTGCTACAGCGGCAACAGCGGGGCAGAATTCCCGTTGACGGCGACGGAGACCAGCGACTGGAGGCTGCTGGCGGCGAGAAGACGATCCGGAGACCACGAGGGTAGAGTAGGCTATCGCGCGGGCGGAGGGGTTCGGAGAAATTTCCAAAATTTTGCCCGTGACTATATATAGCCCGACCCTGTCGGTGTGACCGAGTGGAACAACTTGGTGGCACCGAGATTCATAACTGCAAGCAGTTACTGAAACTCGGTGTGACCGAAATGTTCAAATCGGTTGCATCGAGATCCAAAACCTAGATCAACTTAATGATCTCGGTAGGACCGAAAGTGGAGTATCGGTCAGACCGAGAATCATAAAGAGGTTTTGGAAGTTTAAGTCTATGACGAATCAGGGACTCCGAGCGCTCCTCACACAGAGTGGTTCGAATCTGACTTGATCAAATTTTGTGATGCAGCATGAATAGAGTTTGAGACGAGAACAGCATAGATAGCTAGAGGAGGTTCTTAGGCATTCTTGTCCATCCACTTGGCAAAAGAAGATAAAACCAAACAATCAAAACAACAAGTGGATGTCCTTGAATGAGTAAAATATGCAACCAGCATGCTCACACAATAAGATGGCAAATGAAATATGTGACAAGGCATGCACAACCAATTCTAGCATCTATCAAGCAATTTGCAATGACTAGGTCATCTATATCTGAGTATATTGACTTAGGAGTCAAGTGAGAGCACTTGATCATAGGTCATACTCATCGTTTAAGCTCAAGTGGGGTTACCACTTTTACATAAAGCATTGTTTTGTTCACATCTTTAGAGTTGCTTTAGCTCAAGTCTTAGAGTAAAGCTCCCCCTAGATGTGATATCCCCCCTAAAAGGGATGAAATAACCTTGGGTTTTGTCGATGATGACTTCATGTAGATATTGAAGATGTGGATGCTCAATGTTGATGTAGATCTCTTGGAGCTATCCATTTGAGTGAATTCCACTTTCAATACCTACATGGGTTAGTCCCACAAGGAACAAGCAAGGATATCCATAAACATAGAGTGATGCACACAAAAGATGATGTCCATGAAAACTTTTAGGTTACCTTGTCCCTTGTCTTACCAACAAGAGGGTTTGTGACTCCTTAAACTAGTGCAAGATGTGGAAGTTGATTGCACTTGTTCTTGCCAAAATGATAAGAGTGAAGTATGTTGGCGGAGTCACCCTCAAGAACTCTCTAGTTCTTCTTCTTTTGGATCCACATCATCTTGATGGGAATCCTTGGAGTTGTAGTCGTACTTGATGAAGTGGAACTTGAAGCAGTCTTGGGAATCCACTTGACTAAGGTCTTTGGAGCTTCTTCAAATGCGTTAATTTCCTCTTGAAGCTTGTCCTTGCCTTTTTGCTTGTAGTCTTGTGGTGGAAGATCATCTTGAGCTTGTGTCCCCTTGAAAGAAGTATGCTTCTCTTGTTGAGGGACAAACTTTGTCTTGGGGTATTGATCTTCTTCCCACTCAACTCCATTGGCATTGAACTTTCGTTCAAAACCAACACCTTGATTCTTCCGGTGCATTCCTTGCTTGCGCACAATTTCCTCGAATTGCTTACTCCCGGCAAGGCTTTTGTACACTCCTTTCTCTATAATTCCCTTCAATAAGCTAGTTTCTTGCTCAAGTGTAACTTGGCTTAGAGAATCATTAGTGTAATCAAGAGAGCTACTAGAAGTAACAATATTGGATTTAGCATGATCATTGTTACTACTAGAGGAAGAATCTTTCTTGTTCTTGTTACTAGACTTGACTTGAGGCATGTAAGTGGATAAGAGTAAACGCTTGGCAATGTAAGAAGAACTTTTCTTGCAGAGATCATCATTGATTGCCTTTAAGAACTCATGCTCTTTCTCAAGATTGAGCTTTTCAAAGCGTAATTTCTCATGAGCTCTTAAAAGTTCTCGATGATCTTCGAAGATGGTTTCATGAGCTAACTTAAGAGTGTTTAGTTCTTTAGTTAGGGCCTCAGTCTTCTCCTTATCATTGTCATTCGTTTTATCTTGATTAGCATGTTTAATTGACATTTCATCATAGTATTCATCACTAGAGTTGTCAACAAGCAAATCATCACCTAACAAGTCATCCTCATCACTATTGAAATCAACATACTCGGGGTGTGTTACCTTAGGACCTTTGGCCATGAAGCATCTTCCAATTCCTTCATTTGGTGAGTCAAATATGTCATAGGAGTTGGTTGACACAAGTGCTAGACCGGCAACACCTTCATCTTCAGTATCTTCGGAGTCGGAGTGATAACTTCTGTCGGAGTGGCTGTCGGAGTCGGAGCCGGATACCCATTCACCAACATGAGCTTGATGTCTTCGTCTTGTGTAGCTCCTTGATGATTTTTCCTTCCTTTCCGAATCCTTGCTTCTCCGTGAGTATCTTCGTTCATAACGATCATCTCTACTCCTTCTCTCTCTTGGTGGTGATCCTTTGCTTCTTCTTTTTGGGGAATCTTCTCTTCTCTTGTAGGGAGCTGTACACTCAATGGAATAGTGTCCGGGTCTTCCACAATTGTAGCAGTTTCGCTCTCGACTAGAAGATCTTTTGTCATTGTAGGACCTTGACTTGGAGCTTCTATCTTTGCTTCTACTCTTGTATAACTTGTTGAAGTTCTTCACCATTAAGCTCAATTCTTCATTGAAGTCTTGTTTCTCACTTGATGATGTAGGGGCTTCACATGAGGCTTTATAGGCACCACTTGATTTGTTGTGAAGTTCCTCTTTATCCTTAAGTGACATCTCATGAGCAACAATTCTTCCAATCACCTCCGTTGGCTTGAGATCTTTGTAATTGGGCATCATTTGGATTAATGTGCACACGGTATCATATTTTCCATCCAAGGCTCTTAGAATCTTCTTGATGATGAATTTATCGGTCATCTCTTCACTTCCTAAGCCGGCAATCTCATTTGTGATGAGAGCAAGCCTAGAGTACATTTCAGCGATACCTTCACCATCCTTCATCTTGAACTTGTCAAGTTGGCTTTGAAGCACATCCAACTTGGATTCCTTGACGGAGTCCGTACCTTCGTGCATATCAATCAAAGTGTCCCAAATTTCCTTTGCATTCTCAAGGCGGCTGATTTTGTTGAATTCTTCGGGGCACAATCCGTTGAAGAGAATATCACAAGCTTGAGCATTGTATTGCAACATCTTCAACTCATCCGTGGTAGCTTCATGGTTCGGTTCTCTCCCATCAAAGAAGTCACCTTGCAAACCAACACACACAATAGCCCAAACGGCGGGGTTATGTCCAAGAATATGCATTTTCATTTTATGCTTCCAACTAGCAAAATTAGTACCATCAAAGTAAGGACCTTTACGGTGATAATTTCCCTCGCTAGACGCCATACTCTCCTAGGTTGTGAAACCAAGGCTATGACCACCAAAAGCTATGGAGATCAAAGCAAATGGAGACCAAAGCTCTGATACCACTTGTAGGATCGAAAGTATGTCTAGAGGGGGGTGATTAGACTACTTGACCAAATAAAAACTTAACCTTTTCCCAATTTTAGTTCTTGGCAGATTTTAGCTAATTTAGGACAAGTCAAGCAATCATCACATAATTCAAGCAAGCATGCAAAGAGTATATAGGCAGCGGAAAGTAAAGCATGCAACTTGCAAGAATGTAAAGGAAAGGGTTTGGAGAATTCAAACGCAATTGGAGACACGGATGTTTTTCCCGTGGTTCGGATAGGTGGTGCTATCCTACATCCACGTTGATGGAGACTTCAACCCACGAAGGGTAACGGTTGCGCGAGTCCACACAGGGCTCCACCCAAGGGTAACGGTTGCGCGAGTCCACATAGGGCTCCACCCACGAAGGGTCCACGAAGAAGCAACCACCCACAAAGGGTCCATGAAGAAGCAACCTTGTCTATCCCACCATGGCCATCGCCCACACAGGACTTGCCTCACTAGCGGTAGATCTTCACGAAGTAGGCGATCTCCTTGCCCTTACAAACTCCTTGGTTCAACTCCACAATCTTGTCGGAGGCTCCCAAGTGACACCTAGCCAATCTAGGAGACACCACTCTCCAAGAAGTAACAAATGGTGTGTAGGTAATGAACTCCTTGCTCTTGTGCTTCAAATGATAGTCTCCCCAACACTCAACTCTCTCTCATAGGATTTGGATTTAGTGGAAAGAAGATTTGAGTGGAAAGCAACTTGGGAAGGCTAGAGATCAAGATTCATATGGTAGGAATGGAATGTCTTGGTCTCAACACATGAGTAGGTGGTTCTCTCTCAGAACATATGAGTTGGAATGGTGTGTGTGTTCTGATGGCTCTCTCCTCGAATGAGAAGGAGGTGGAGGGGTATATATAGCCTCCACACAAAATCCAACCGTTACACAGTTTTCCAATCTCGGTGGGACCGAATCAATAAACTCGGTCGGACCGAAAATGTAAACCTAGTGACCGTTAGAGATTTTCGGTGGGACTGACATGCAACTCGGTAGGACCGATATAGTTAGGGTTTGGGCATAACGTAATCTCGGTGAGACCGATTACACAAACTCGGTGAGACCGAATTTGGTAATTAGCTAACTAGAGAGTTGGTCAGGCAAACTCGGTGGGACCGATTTGCTCTTTCGGTGAGACCGAGTGGAACTCGGTGAGACCGAAAAGTTACAAAGGGGAAACACTGAGTTTACATTGCAATCTTGGTGGGACCGATTCGCTCTTTCGGTGAGACCGAAAAGTTACGGAAGGGAAACAGAGAGTTTGCAACCCCATCTCGGTGAGACCAAGATCCTTATCGGTAGAACCGAATTGCTAGGGTTTGGCAGTGGCTAATGACAAGTGAAACTCGGTGGCTCCGGATAGGAAGAATCGGTAGGACCGAGTTTGGCTTAGGGTTTAGGTCAAATGTGGATATGGGAAAGTAGTTGAGGGTTTTGGAGCATATCACTAAGCACATGAAGCAAGAGGCTCATTAAGCAACACCTCATCCCTCCTTGATAGTATTGGCTTTTCCTAAAGACTCAATGTGATCTTGGATCACTAAAATATAAAATGAAGAGTCTTGAGCTTTTGAGCTTGAGCCAATCCTTTGTCCTTAGCATTTTGAGGGTTCCACTTTCACATCCATGCCATGCCAATCATTGAGCTTTCCTGAAATAATCATCTTGGAATACCATTAGCTCAATGAGCTATATGTTGTTATGAATTACCAAAACCACCTAGGGATAGTTGCACTTTCACTTATGTTAAATAGGAAATTGTTGCTATTGCACCCACGCATGATAGTCCTATTATCTATTTGAATTCTCCCGACTACACTACATCGGAGAAGTTTGCCCTTATTAAGGATTATATTGATGGGTTGCATTTCACTACTACACATGATGATTTTGATAGATATAATATGCATGTGCTTGCTGCTCCTACTTGCAATTATTATGAGAGAGGAACTACATCTCCGCATCTCCATGTTTCCAATATGATAAAATTGCAAGAAACTGTTTATACTATGCATTGGCCTTTACTTTGTGTGCATGAATTGTTCTTTTATGACATGCCGGTGCATAGGAAGAGAGTTAGACTTCGTCATTACATTATATATGTTGCTTTGTCTCACTACTAAATTCCAAATCATTTTTAATTAAAAATTGGCTTTGATATACCTTGGGAACCGGGTGGATTCATTACTTGAGCACTATATGCCTAGCTTAATGGCTTTAAAGAAAACGCTGCCAGGGAGACAACCCAGAAATTTTAGAGAGTCATTTATTTCTGTTGAGTGCTTTTATATAGTTTAAAAACAAAAAAATAAAGAGGGGAACCCAAAACTTTTCAAAAAGGAAAGTGAAAGTGAGAGAGACAAGCATTGTTGAAGTGGGGGAGCTCCTTGAACTTTGTGCATGCTCACAGAAACTTTGTGAATCTTGATTACAGAAACTTTTCAACAAAAATAATTATCCCCTTGTACAATTCCATTGTATAATAAAAATAATGTGCCAAGATTTGCCTTTAGGGTGTTTACATGGCTTGTTGGTTTGTGTGGTGCAGAACAGAAACTTTGGCTGTAGTGCGCGATTTTTTTTACTAGAACGTCAAACGGTTCTGAAACAATTTGCACTGTCTTTCTATACAAATTATTTATTTTTCCTATTTTTTCAGAATTTTTGGAGTACGAGAAGTATGGTGAATGTTCAGATTACTACAGACTGTCCTGTTTAAGACAGATTCTGTTTTTGATGCATAGTTTGCTTGTTTTGATGAAATTATCAATTTCTATCAGTGGATTAAGCCATGGAAAAGTTATATTACAGTAGCTACAATGCAAAAACAAAATATGAATTGGTTTGCAACAGTACTTAGAGTAGTGATTTGCTTTATTATACCAACGGATCTTACCAAACTTTTTGTTAAGTTTTGTGTGATTGAGGTTTTCAAGTTTTGGGAGAGATCACGATGGATGAAGGAATAAGGAGTGGCAAGAGCCTAATCTTGAGGATGCCCGAGGCACCCCAAGGAAATATTTAAGGACTCCCAAGCAACCAAGCTTGGAGATTCCACGGAAGCCATCCCCTCTTTCTTCTAACGATCATCGGTAATTTTACTTGGAGCTATACTTTTATTCGTCACATGATATGCGTAAATCTTGGAGCGTCTTTTGCATTTATTTTTCACTTTTCTTTGATGCACCATGCTGGTATGAGATAGTCCATGGTTGATTTATATAATGCTCATTGCACTTCACTTATATCTTTTGAGTATGGCTTTATAGAATGCTTCATGTGCTTCACTTATATTATTTGAAGTTTGGATTGCCTGTTTCCCTACACATAGAAAACCGCCATTTGTAGAATGCTCTTTTGCTTCACTTATATTTGTTAGAGCGTGGGCATATCTTTTGTAGAAAGAATTAAACTCTCTTGCTTCAGATATATTTATTTAGAGAGATGACAGGAACTGGTCATTTCACATTGTTAGTCATAAAAATCCTACATAAAACTTGTAGATCACTGAATATGATATGTTTGATTCCTTACAATAGTTCTGCGATATAAATATAGTGATATTAGAGTCATGCTAGTGGGTAGTTGTGGATTATAGAGACACCTGTGTTGAAGTTTGTGATTCCCATAGCATGCACGTATGGTGAACCGTTATGTGATGAAGTCGGAGCATGATTTATTTATTGATTGTCTTCCTTATGAGTGGCGGTCAGGGACGAGCGATGGTCTTTTCCTACCAAACTATCCCCCTAGGTGCATGGGCGTAGTACTTTGTTTCGATAGCTAATAGAATTTTGCAATAAGTATGTGAGTTCTTTATGACTAATGTTGAGTCCATGGATTATACGCACTATCACCCTTCCATCATTGCTAGCCTCTTCGGTACTGTGCATTGCCCTTTCTCACCTCGAGAGTTGGTGCAAACTTCGCCGATGCATCCAAACCCCGTGATATGATATGCTCTATCACACATAAGCCTCCTTATATCTTCCTCAAAACAGCCACCATACCTACCTATCATGGCATTTCCATAGCCATTCCGAGATATATTGCCATGCAACTTCCATCATCATCATATACATGACTCGAGCATTCATTGTCATATTTCTTTGCATGATCATAAGATAGCTAGAATGCTATTTTCATGGCTTGTCTGTTTTTTGATATCTTTGCTGTGCTAGATCATCGCACATCCTGGTACACTGCCAGAAGCATTCATATAGAGTCATATCTTTGTTCTAGTATCGAGTTGTAATATTGAGTTGTAAGTAAATAAAAGTGTTAGACCATTGTCCCATGTGAGGTTATCAAAATAAAAGAGGCCAATGAAGCCCAAATAAAAAAGAGGCAAAAGAAGCCCACCAAAAAAACAAAACCAAAAAATGATGAGAGAAAAAGAGAGAGGGGGCAATGTTACTATCCTTTTACCACACTTGTGCTTCAGAGTAGCACCATGTTCTTCATATGGAGAGTCTCTTGAGTTATCACTTTCATGTACTAGTGGGAATTTTCATTATATAACTTGGCTTGTATATTCCAACGATGGGCTTCCTCAAATGCCCTAGGTCTTCATGAGCAAGCAAGTTGGATGCACACCCACTTAGTTTCAGTTTGAGCTTTCATACACTTATAGCTCTTAGTGCATCCGTTTCATGGCAATCCCCACTCCTCGCATTAACATCAATTCATGGGAATCTCCATAGCCCGTTGATTAGCCACGTTGATGTGAGACTTTCTCCCTTTTTGTCTTCTCCACACAACCTCCACCATCATATTCTATTCCGCCTATAGTTCTATGTCCATGGCTCACGCTCATGTATTGCGTGAAAGTTGAAAAGATTTGAGAACGTCAAAAGTATGAAACAATTGCTTGGTTTGTCATCGGGGTTGTGCATGATTTGAATATTTTGTGTGGTGAAGATGGAGCATAGCCAGACTATATGATTTTGTAGGGATAACTCTCTTTGGCCATGTTATTTTGAGAAGACATGATTGCTTTATTAGTATGCTTGAAGTACTATTGTCTTAATGTCAAATGATAGACTATTACTTTGAATCACTTGTGTCTTAATATTCATGCCATGATTAGATTACATGATCAAGATTATGCTAGGTAGCATTCCACATCAAAAATTATTTTTTTATCATTTACCTACTCAAGGACGAGCAGGAATTAAGCTTGGGGATGCTAATATGTCTTTGTGGTATCTATAATTTTTTATTGTTCCATGCCAATATTATACAACTTTCATGTACTTTTGGCAACTTTTTATACTATTTATGGGACTAACATATTGATCCAGTGCCCAGTGCCAGTTCCTGTTTGTTGCATGTTTTTTGTTCCGCAGAAAATCCATATCAAACGGAGTCCAAACGGGATAAAAACTTACGGATTTTTTTTGGAATATATGTCATTTTTGGGAAGAAGAATCAACGCGAGACGATGCCCGAGGGGGCCACGAGGCAGGGGGCGCATCCTAGGGGGTCAGGCGCGCCCTGGGCCCTCGTGGCCACCCCGTAAGGCGGTTGGTTCCCTTCTTTCACCGCAAGAAAGCTAATATCCGGATAGAGATCGTGTTAAAATTATAGCCCAATCGGAGTTACGGATCTCCGGGAATTTAAAAATGGTGAAAGGGCAGAATCAAAAAACGCAGAAACAGAGAGAGACAGAGAGACAGATCCAATCTCGGAGGGGATCTCACCCCTCCGCCACCATGGGGGCCATGGACTAGAGGGAAAACCCTTCTCCCATCTAAGGAGAAGGTCAAGGAAGAAGAAGAAGAAGGGGGCTCTCTCCCCCTCTCTTCCAGTGGCGCCGGAACGCCGTCGGGGCCATCATCATCACCGCAATCTACACCAACAACTTCACCGCCATCATCACCAACTCTTCCCCCCTCTATGAAGTGGTGTAACCCCTATTTTACCCGCTGTAATCTCTACTTAAAGATGGTGCTCAACGCTATATATTATTTCCCAATGATGTATGGCTATTCTATGATGTTTGAGTAGATCTGTTTTGTCCTATGGGTTAATTGATGATCGTGATTGGTTTGAGTTGCATGTTTTATTATTGGTGCTGCTCTATGGTCATCTCTGTGTCGTGCAAGCATGAGGGATCCCCATTGTAGGGTTTGCAATATATTCATGATTTGCTTGTGGTGGGTGGCGTGACTGATAGAAACGCAGACCCGAGTAAGTAGGTTGTTTGTGTATGGGAATAAAGAGGACTTGATACTTTAATGCTATGGTTGGGTTTTACCTTAATGATCTTTAGTAGTTACGGATGCTTGCTAGAGTTCCAATCATAAGTGCATATGATCCAAGAAGAGAAAGTATGTTAGCTTATGCCTCTCACTCAAATAAAATTGCAATAATGATTACCAGTCTAGTTATCGATTGCCTAGGGACAAATAACTTTCTTGTGTGACAACAAGCTCTCTACTAAAACTAACTTAGTTGTGTCTTCATCTAAACAGCCCCTACTTTTTATTTACGCGCTCTTTATTATCTTGCAAACCCATCCAACAACACCTACAAAGTACTTCTAGTTTCATACTTGTTCTAGGTAAAGCGAACGCTAAGCGTGCGTAGAGTTGTATCGGTGGTCGATAGAATATGAGGGAATATTTTTTCTACCTTTAGCTCCTCGTTGGGTTCGACACTCTTACTTATTGAAATAGGCTACAATTGATCCCCTGTACTTGTGGGTTATCAAGACTTTTTTCTTTCAACCCTCCGGACGGTCACCATACCAAAGGCCGACTATGACCTCTCTTCCATGAGCCCAAATAGGAGGAGGCAAGAAGAAGAGGATGAGTATGTGCCTCACCGCTTTCTCCATTTCCTGAATCTCTGTTTTGGTCATCTCGCTTGATTTGACCTTGTCTTGGCTCGCTTCTGTAGGGATACGGAGACATTGGCACAGAGGATGGCGAAGAGGGCCAAGACCTCGACGGGCGATGAGCCCCTGTCAAGCACCTCAAGCGCGCCGGAGGTGATCATGATCAGCCCGGGCCCCAGCCCACGACGATGCCCCCGACTCAGCCCCCAGCATGAGTCCATTTCCCATTTTCCGCAGGTGAGCGCAGGGGTGTGTCTTTTCACCATTAGTCTTGCTGGGTTTGCAGGGCAAGAGCGGAAACAGGAGGAGCCGCGAAGGGCCACCCCAACATGCCTCCTCCATCAACCACCACATCACCTAGTGAGGGGTCCCTGGCAAGGGCTTCCACCGGCGAGCCCACGCCGCCAAGGGAGAGATCCCCGGCAAGGGCCCCCACCAACGATCCTAGGTGTGCTGAGGGGGAGTCGGCAAGCACAAGCGCCGGCAGCTCCATCCCGACAACAAGTGTTGTCGGGGAGGGAACCACTCCTCCCCAACTCGTTGTGGGTAAGCCGTCCGCCTCCTTGTCTTGATCAGTTTCCCAGTGCAATCTTTTTCTTTTTGCTTTGAGCTCCAATCTTGGTCAAATCTTGTTCTCCTCCCTGGTTTTCAGACCTCTCCTCAGTGGGTCAGATGGACATCGATGCCACTATCAAGGTGACCGCCAAGGATGCCGCCCCAAGGCCGACAAGGTTGTTGCCGACGAGGCCACCAAGGGGTCTGCCGTGGAGGCCAGCGAGGAGGCCGGCGACCGTACTGAGGGCATCCTGCCTCAGGAGCGCCTGGCGCTACATCGGTTCCAGAGTCCTCAACTGCCGGGGAGACGGTGGCTGACGACCAACCGTCCACCTCCGAAGCCCCCACCTTGAGCTGGGTACCTGAAGATCGGCGAGGACTTGTTTGTCAGCATCCCGGGGACGGCAAGCACCGGAGCACCTACCGAGGGGGAGGTCGTTGACGAAGAGGTCATCGCTGCTGCCGGGCTCAAGGTTGTTGACGAGTCAGGTGTCAGCAGTGGCAGTTCCAAGGAGGACCATCTCCTTCAGGCCATGAGAAGCAACATCCAAAAGTTTCAGATGCTTCACCGTACCCGCATGGAGAAGCTAGACTCCAGGACGCCGGTTGTTGACGCGGCGGAGGCAGGCTTCCAAGAATGCATCGAGCTGATGCAGGCTTGGTTTGAAGAGGCCCGACAAGATCTGAAGACCAGCCAGGAGCATCTGAGTCAGTGCTGGAATGAGCTCCTCCTGAAGCAATCAGATATTGAGAAGGCCCAGGAGGAGGTCGCTACACAAACCGCCAAGGAGGACGGCAAGCTAAGGGAGCATTGTGTCTAGCTTGATGCCCAGGAAGAGGACCTTGTTGCTCACGAGAAGGCACTTGCCGCCATGCTCCATGGCAAAGATGAGGAAATCAAGAAGCTTGTCACGCAACGGACCCAGGAACTGGAGCAGAAGCACAAGGATGCACTCGACGCTCTGGTCCTGGATCCTGCCGGCAAGCTGAAGGAGGCCATTGATGCCGCCAAGGCCGCAGAGGCCACCAAAGATGAACTGGCCGGCAAGGTGGACAAGCTGGAGGTGGAGTTAGAGGAGCGCAGCAGGGAGGTCTCGACGCTCAAGAGTGTCTGGGACAAAACTGTCCACACCTTGGCGGATTTGCAGGTCACTATATCCAACAAGAACAAGCTGCTCTCTGAAGCCAACGACTCCATTGCTGACCTGAAGCTGAAGCTGACCACTCTGGAAGGATCCCTTAATGACAGCAGGGCGCGCAAGAAGATACTGGCAAAGAACCTCGAGGATGAGAATCTACTACTAAAGAGTGTTGCCGCTGAGCACAACGACTTCGTGGATGGCGTGGGAATCTGGACCGCGCGCCTCGTCGACATCTCGGAGAGGCTCACCATGCAGCTGGCCACCATGGGCATGCCAAGCATCAGGTTCTCTCACGATGATAGGACAGCCGAGAGCGCCAGGGTGACCACGTTCTTTGAGGCCGTCCTCGACGCCTTGAAGCTACTCCACGACGACCGAGTGACCGACCTCGCCAACGAGTCCCAGAAGCTTTGCTGGGGCATCCTTCTCAAGGTGCTCACCAAGACAGCTTGTCGGTGGATGCGGACCGCAGGGTGCTCGAGGAGCTTGTCATGCCCATCGTCAGCATGCTTGATGAAGTCAAGAGGGTGGAAGGCCATCGCCGGACTAGGCGCTCCGCTTCTTCCTGCCGCCATGGATCCATACCCAAAACCATTCCTCTTAAGTTAGAACGGCGGCAACTATTAATGTAATATAACGGGCTATGTTTCATATTGAATGCATGCTATCTTCCTTGTATGATTCTTCTTGGCATGGTACACACCCTACGTGTGACTGGGAAGAGCTTGCTGGTGCGCGCACCCTTGCCGCGAGCGCTTAGAGGACAGATCCTTAGCAGCCTGCTGGGGGTGCCGCAGCCAGCAAGATACCTACCCGCTCTCAGTGCAGCCACTCAAACTGTTGAGCGGGCTCGAAACAGAACAAGGGCACAACCGATCCCGACAAAGTTCCTTCACGTGCAGGTTTTCCATACAAGAATCGAAGCCATTCAAGGAGAATAACCTTATAATTTGACAGAGATTCACTCAAGTTTTTGCGACTTAGCTTTTCACCGATGTATACCTTTCCGCAAGATGCTGCTTCGAGCGTCGCCTGTTGGTGTCCACACTCCCTATCCCCCTGGGAAACATGTATGCGAGGGAACCTTCTGTCCTTTGTGACAAAGAAAGAAGATAAAATAGGAATATGGAACCTTGGTGGTTCATTAGTGCTTGCCGGCCCTGCGCATCTCGAGAATGATGCTGATGGCTCTTCCCGCAGCGGCGCCCGGGGTCACCAGCGTTGCGGCACTGCTCGTCGCGCACGACCTGGGAGGAAAGCAGCACGGACACCGACGGGGGTGTCTTGGAGGTCGCCGCGCTGCCCGTAGGTAGCACGACTCCGCCCTTGGAGTGGCACGAGCGGATCGGCTCGAGACAAACCGATTGCCATAATCCCCTTCTTCCTGGGAGCCATGGTGATCGAGGAAACAACGTGCTAACTGCTAGATCAGGTTTGCCGAACTCTTCGCCCCTGCCAGGTGCGCCAAAGATGACAGTGAAAACGACACCTACGGGATCACGTGGATCCCTTCTACGGTTTGGCAGGGAAGAGGGTATGCAAAGAGCAGATCTAATGATCAACACGACGGAATTTTTACCCAGGTTCGGGCCGCTAAGCAGTGTAAAACCCTAGTCCTGCTTGAGTGTATATTATGTGTTCTTGAGCTTCGGCACCCTACTATGCATGCAAGCTGGGCCGAGAGGTTTAAAAGTCTGAATCCTCCACCAGTATGCCTTGGCCCTCCTTTTATATGTCCAAGGGGTGGCCACAGTGGCATACATGAGGTGTAAAGTAGCTACAGTGTCTATGTTTATCATCGGAGTCATAAGACAAACACATTAAATGTG
The DNA here is from genome assembly GCF_056163025.1 of Triticum urartu. Lineage (NCBI taxonomy): Eukaryota > Viridiplantae > Streptophyta > Magnoliopsida > Poales > Poaceae > Triticum > Triticum urartu. Next base: position 247,298,483 of record NC_141875.1, read on the forward strand.
CTGCTTATGTGCCTCTTAGCTTTATCAGGGACAGGAACAGAGCTCGCCCCGTCCGTCGCCTCCCTGCTCCATCTCAACACGCGTCCAGGACGATGAGGCATGCAACGCCAAGTTGGCTGGCCAGCTGCTGCGTTGGAGAGGCGGCAGGGTCTTCACGAAGATCTGCATGCCACCACGCAGGTGCTTGCTAGGCTGGCAGGCCAGCCATCGCGCCGGAGTGGTGACTGGGTGGCCGAGTCTTGTAGTGGCTTTGCAACCGTCCCCGGCGAGGGTCTTACCGGGGCCTCACCATCGTCCCTGGCAAGGACCTCGCTGGTAACTTCGTCTTTTAGTCTTCATAAAGATCTGTATGCCACTATGCATGCGCCCCTGGGTCATGGTCTCGACATTGTCGATGGTGTCAGAGCGCCCAACCTCAAGGGTGGTGGATTTGTCAGTGCTTCAAAAGGCGTCCCGGCAAGGACCTTGCCGAGGTCTCGCAAGCCGTCACGGCAAGGATCTTGCCGGGGGTCCATCTCTTCTTCTGCTCTCTGGTCTCTGGCTTGGCCGCTTCTCTGGTGATCTTGTATCACGCCTCCAGCTTCCCCCGTCAAGCTGTGCCACGGATGCGGCTGCAATTGCCGTGCACAAGTAAGGGGTACCAAAGGGACAAACTTTAGTACACCAACAGGCAAGATGACATGATGTAGACAAGATAAACTCACGTATGAATAAACCCCATCTTGTTACCCTTAATAGAAACGACACATGAGTGTCATGTCTCTTTTTGTCACTGAGATTGAGCACCACAAGATCGAAGCCATCACAAAGCACCTCTTCCCATGGCAAGATAAATCAATCTAGTTGGCCAAACCAAACCAATAAATCAGAGAAGAAATACGAGGCTATAACAATCATCACTGGTACGCGTCGGTGCTATACAAATAGTTTTTAACCCCTTTCCGCGATGGCATTTGGAACCGTTGCCAAGTGAGTGTGGGCGATAGGGGGGTCTTTCCCACACGACCCAGAAACCGTCGGGGATAGACCCTCCTGGCAGACAGGCTGGGGAAAAATGAGCTTGTGTGCGATCGGGCGAGGCATCAAAACCCAATCATTTCCGTTCGTATGTACATCCCACACGGTGAATACTAGAAAAACATTTCCGTTCGTATGTATATCACACACAGTCAATCCAAGGAATAGGTTTCCGTTCTTATGTACATCCCACACAGTCAATCCAGGGAAAATGTTTCCGTTCGTATGTACATCCCACACAGTTTTATGTATAGGCTCGTGTGTGAAAGGTGTAACTATCACACACGCTCTGCCTTGGTTAACTGTTTGCTTTTAACAACTACATCACACACGATTTCATGAAGAAAATTGTGTGGCATTGGGCTATCCATCACAAGCGCTTTTACCGCTAGAACCGTTTGCAAAGTTCCATGACCCATTTAGTAGGTTTATTAGTTTACAATTAATAATTCTAGTATTACACAAATTCACATTCCATATCGAACAGTTGTTTGCCAAAGTCATATCAGGCACATAAATATATTTTAACATCACAGTACGATAGCTACCTGAAAACACCACAGTACATCATATAGCTAGCTCAACTTCATAAGAACAATATTAGAACAATATATACATTTCCCGAATCGAGGTCATCCAGGAATGTCTTATCCACCTTGTCACGGGAAACCACGGCCACCTATGAGACCAGAGGGCCCCTTGCTAGTCCAGCACGGGTGAAGTCGCGTTGCACAAAGAGCAGACGGGCGTCGGGCAGCACGGCAGAGATCACACGAGCAATTTTAGCCAGGATCGGGCCGCCGTGAGGCATAAAACCCTACTCCTGCTTTGGTGGTTAGATGGAGGAAGAGAGGTGGGGGAGCGTTAGTACACTTGCCCGACAGGGGCGGCAGTGGCCGCGCGCGTATGGGGGTCTGAGTTGTCCAACCTTCTAACCCTTTCTACGGTTTCTATGGGCCTCCTTTTATAGATTAAGGGGTTACCACATTGGTAAAGTAGTCATTATGCATTGATAAGATAGAAAACAGTGCTATCATACCTAACTCTACAAGCTGACAGGGTGCATTAAATGCGTCGCTTAACGTCGCGTCATTGGGTGCCCGGCAAGCCTTGACGGGCTATCTTGCCAGCTCCATGCCTGCTTGGTTGACACGTCGCAGGACGGGTGTCATCTATAGGCATCTCCTATAGAAAGAGGCTGCCATGTGGAGAATGGTTGCCACTTAGTCACTTTGCGGCTTGACACCGCACTGATTGATGATGTGGGCCATGGCGGAGTGGTTGGGTGAGGTGGTTCGGCCTCCACGAGTCTCGGTAGGCCCTGTCGGGATGCCTCGGACATGTTCTTTCTGGGGTGGCCCCGTCCTTGGCGAGCTCGTCTGCCCGGCATGGGAGGCTTTTCTCCTGGGGGTGTCTTGCTTCTCTGGCATGATCTTGGTCCTTTTGATCTGCATGTTGGTCCTTCTAAGCTCTTGGTTCCTTGTAATCTGGCTTGGGTTGGAGCCTTGATCTTGTTCCCGTGCCTGTCCATAGTCTGGGCAACAGACCCAGGGTTTGTTGAACCGACAGAAGCCCCCAGGTCTGCCCCGAATGTGTTGCCGAGTGTCGTCGGGGTAGGGCCTAATAAGTGCAAGACGGGGGTGCTGAAGAGGCTGGTCTCTTGAGGTCTCCTTTGCTTCTTCATTAATCTTGGGTCCAAGCCAGTTTCTGGATCCCCCGTGCGTCATGCAAAGCTGTAAGTGCATCTAGTGCCACCCCTAGTTGGTTTTGGAGTATTGAGGACAAACCTAGTTGAGGGACTAATGTGTTTGTGAGAATTGCAGGATAACACTGGTAGAAGTCCCTCATTGATTCGGTTTTCCTACCAGAGATGACCCCTAAAAATGTATGAAGACATTGAAGTCAAAGGTGGTATGTGAAGAAATTCACATTGAAGACTATGACATGAGAAGACATCGCGTGAAGACTATGGAGCGCGAAGACTTAGTTCTTTCGTCGTTCTTTTTCTTCTTTGTTGAGTCATATGAACCACCATACTGTTAAGTGGCGTCCAAGAGAACCAGTCAGAATGACTGAAGTGATGCCTAACCAAAATTCTATGTCTTCGAGTGAAGACTATGAGAGCAAATCTTGTCCAGAGTTGGATAAGTCAGCTTTGCTTGTAGCCAAAGTAAATTTGCCGTGTGTGTTTGAAATCTGACCATTGGAACATGTGTCAGTTCCTTAGTGACCCAGGGTCATTTCGGACAAATCAGGTCAGGTTACCTAGTGGCTATAAATAGCCCACCCCCTACAACCATAAATGGTTGGCTGCTCAGAGTTAGAGTACGGCCTTTGTTGTTTGAGAGCAACCCACCTCGAAGCCTTTGAGAGAGGATTCCTTGCGAGGATAAAGCCCTAAACACCCAGAGCCAAAGAGTGTTAGGCATCACTTAAGTCTTCCTGTCTATGTGATCTGAAGACTTATTACACTTGAGGGTTGTGAATCCTCCAGCCGGTTAGGCATCGCGTTCTGAGCATCCAAGAGTCATTGTGGTTCGCCGGAGAATGAAGTCTGTGAAGGTTTGGAAGTCTACCTTGAAGACTTACCAGAGTGATTGGGTGAGGACTGGGTGTCCTTAGCTCAAGGGGAATAAGGTGAGGACGAGGTCTTCTGAGTTGAATCTCAACCTCCCTAACCAAACGTACAGTTGTCACAGCAACTGGAACTGGTCCAACAAATCATTGTCTTCAACGAGTTACTACTTTCATCATTCCCTTCCCTTTGCTTATTGTTGGTCCTTGTGAAGTCATTGTATGATTGCTTTGTCTTTTGTCTTCACTGAGTGACTGCTTGTTCTGATTTGCTTCACAATATCTTCCTACCTGATCTTTACTGCCTAGCTGCTTTTAGTCATTGTGCTTTCACTTCATTGAATACTTGACTATGGTTTGCCTAGTGTAGTCTACCTTCCGCTGTATGGTAATAGGTTTATTACTATCGTTTGTCTTCAAAACTTCCATGTTTTGAAGACTTTCATAAAAATCGCCTATTCACCCCCCCTCTAGTCGACCACTAGCACTTTCAATTGGTATCATAGCAAGGTACTCCCTTGTTCTGTGTGATTCGGTTTAACCACCTCGAGTTTTAGTTATGTCGACTGCAGGGATAATTAAAGTCTCCGCTGCTTGCCCCGTCTTCGATGGAACTGAATATCCCTACTAGAAGAATAAGATGTGCATGCATCTTGAAGCCATTGATGTCAACCTATGGTATGTCGTCAAGAATGGCGTTCCCAAGGCTGGTGAAGGTGTCACTGCTGCTGATGTCAAGAAGTTCGTTCAACTGGACTCCACTGCCAAGAACATCATCTGTGGTCATCTGACCAAAGGACAGTATGGCCGCGTGAGTGCTTTGGAAACATCTAAGCTAGTATGGGACTAGCTCTCCAAGGTCAATGAAGGCGTCTCAACCCAGAGAGATCAGAGAATCAGTGTCCTTCGCAACCTCTTCAACCGCTTCAAGAGAAATGACAATGAGAACGTCCAGCTTACGTTTGATCGACTCACTGACATCACAAATGAGCTTCAAGCTCTCGGCGCCATTGAGATCACCAAGCATGAAGACGTCGAGACACTCCTGAGATCACTTGACAGCTCGTTTGACACCCTAGCCCTGATGATTCAAGAACGTCCTGATTTCAAGACACTCGATTCGTCTGACATACTTGAGAGGCTCAACACACATGAGTTTCAGCTTTCTGAGAAAAGATACATCTACGGTCCCAACTATGGGTGAACTCGTGCCTTGAAGGCAAAAGCTGTCTCCTCATCTGAAGAAGAATCTGACAGCAATTCTGATGATCCTGAAGACATTGGAAAGGAGCTCGCTATGCTTGTGAAGAAGTTCCAAAAATTCACCAAGAAGAAAGGCTTCAGAAAGTCTTCACGATCAAGCTCAAGGAATGATGAAGCTTCTGCTCATGACTACAAGAAGAGAACATGCCACAAGTGCAAGAAACCTGGCCACTACATCTCTGAGTGTCCGCGGTGGGACAATGAGAACAACAAGAAGAAGAAGAGCAAGGAATATAACTCTGACGACAAGAAGAAGAAGAAACACTCAAAGTCTTCTTCCAAGTCTTCCTCAAAGTCTTCATCACACAAGAAGAGCTCATCTGGCAAGGCACGTGCGTTTGTTGGCAAGGAAATGGATTCAGAGGAGGAGTCTGCTTCTGAGGAGGCGGAGGTGGAGTCTGAGGAGGAGTCCGATTCTGGCATTGCAAGTCTGGCTACAGCATACGTTGCCAAGTCCATCTTCAACACTGATGACAATGACTTCATCACCGACACCGATGCAAATGACAAGGACTACTCCGCTCCTACCTACTGCTTCATGGCACGCGGTGCCAAGGTAAACACATGCACTACTCACTATCAAACATCTAGTGAAGATGACTCTAATTGTGGTTCAAAACCCAGCTACAAAACACTTGCTAAAATTGCAACTGAACAACAGAAAGCTATGGAACATATTCAAAAACTGTTAGAAAAAAGCGATGATCTGTTAGACGCTGAAATGACTCGATCTCAGTCCTTAATTGAAGACATAAAAAATCTTCACATTAAGTATGAGGAACTTGAAAGTCGTCATGAAATGCTCTCAACAACTCATGAAAAGCTTTCCTATGATTATCTTCAAAGGAAGCAAGATCTTGAGAAACTGAGAGCGGCTCATGAAGATCTTCAAAAGGAAAACGAGTCACTTCGCGCCGAACAGATCCGTTCCACTCAGGAAGGATTTGAACCACCATGTCTTAAATGCATCGAGCGTGACAACGCTACTTCTGTTGCTGAGTGTTCTACTACTGCTACTGTTGCAATATCTTCAACTGTTGATGTGGTAACTAACCCCTCTGTTGAGGATAGCACTGCTATTGCTGATGAGAATGCTAGGTTGAAGACATTGCTTGAAACAGGGATGTACAAAAGTCTCAAAGGGCATCAGACACTATGTGATGTCCTCAAAAGGCAGATCCTGAACTAAAACCCTAGGAAAGATGGTGTTGGGTTCGAAAGGAAAATGAATGCTGATGGCTCTTACTGGAAACCTGAGCAGTACCCCAAAACCACATGGGTTGCTGCAAAGGAACCTTCAGCGGATCCATCCACTCTATCTGGCTTCACTTGTGCTAATCCCATTGTTATTGATGAATCCTTTGATGCAAACTATAAACTGTTTAAGAATCAGAATGGTGAAGTGTTTGCCAGATATATTGGTACTAACTGCAGGAATGGACCGCCTATGATGAAGGTTTGGGTGTTGAAAAGGTGTTTGGAGAATCTTCCTGTGAATGTCATCATGACACCACAGGTGAAGAAGACAAACCATAGACCACAGGCTTCATACGGTCCAAAGGCTTCATACAGACAGAGGACTCACCTGAGTCGCACTAACGCAAATGTTTTGCAGGGAAACCGTACTCAGGCCTGTGAATATGAGCGTGTTTCATGAAACCGCCATGTTCATGAGACCAAGAACTATTCTACTTATTCTTATGAGTACTATTGTCCACCTGCAAGACTTTTTGCTAGGGCTCCAAAGCCAAAGTTCTCAGATGTTGCACTTAGACTCATTGCTTCGAAGCCACCCTTGAAGATGTGGGTGGCTAAGAAAGCTTAACTCTCTTTTGCAGGGAAAGGTCTCCAGCCGAAAACCAAAATTGCCTGACGCTATTGCTGGGGACCTTAAACATCTTATAGGGTGCAAGATCAAATGCCCAAATGGTCTTATTATGTACTTTGTTCCTGAATCGCTTGCTACTCGCCCTATCAGTCCAAATCTCGATCTAAGCTTTCATAATCCGCTGGTTCGTCAAATGTTTTTGCTTCACAATTCTCTTCGTGAAGCCTATCCCCCTAACTGCACTGTAGGCTACGACACCAGCTGCTTCAGAATGGATTATTCATAGTGGGTGTACCAATCACATGACTGGCAAGAGAAGCCTTCTTATGGACTCAACACTACGTCCATCTGACAAAAGTCACATCACATTTGCTGACACTGGTAAAAGCAAGGTATTGGGTCTAGGTAGAGTTGCAATCTCAAAGGATCAACACATGGATAAAGTCATGCTTGTTGAATCCCTTGGTTTCAACTTAATGTCTATTTCAATGCTTTGCGATTTAAACATGATTTTGATGTTCGGAAAATATCGTTGCCTTGTACTAATGGAATCTGACAAGTCTCTAGTGTTTGAAGGGTATCGGAAAGATGAATTGTACATGGTAGATTTCTCAGCAGGACCACAACTTGTCGTATGTCTTCTAGCAAAAGCTTCTGGATGCTGGCTCTGGCATCGGAGGCTAGGGCATGCTGGCATGAGGAACCTCCACACCCTTGCAAGGAAGAAGCATGTCATAGGCATCGAGGGCGTCAAGTTCAAGAAGGATCACTTATGCGGTGCTTGTGAAGTAGGAAAGATGACGAGGGCCAAGCATCCCTCAAAGACAATCATGACAGCGACTCAACCCTTCGAACTGCTCCACATGTATCTTTTCGGTCCCACTCATTACTCAACTCTCACTACTACTGCTTGTCTTTATGGCTTTGTCATTGTTGATTATTATTCAAGATATACTTGGGTGCATATAATCCTCTACAAGACTGAAGTGTAGGATGTCTTCAGACGCTTCGCCAATCGAGCCATGAACAACTATGGTGTCAAGATCAAGCACATCAGAAGTGACAACGGCATTGAATTCAAGAACACTGGTCTAGACACTTATCTTGATACTTTGGGCATTACACATGAATTCTCAGCTCCGTACACACCACAGCAGAATGGCGTCGTGGAACGCAAGAACAGAACACTTATTGCGATGGCCCGGACGATGCTTGATGAATACAAGACTCCAAGAAAGTTCTGGCCTGAAACAATTGATACTGCATGCCATATCATCAACCGTGTTTATCTTCACAAGCTTCTCAACAAGACATCCTATGAGCTCCTTACTGTCAAGAAGCCAAATGTCAGTTACTTCAGAGTATTTGCTGCCAGGTGCTGGATCAAGGATCCACATAACACTTCAAAATTTGCACCAAAAGCACATGAAGGTTTTATGCTTGGATATGGAAAGGATTTGCACTCCTACAGAGTCTTCAACCTCTTTCATTATAAAGTGGTTGAAACAGTGGATGTGCGGTTCGATGAGACTAACGGCTCACAAAGAGAGCACCTGCCAAATGTGCTAGGTGAAGTTCCATCCAGTGAATCAATTAAACTTATGGGAACTAGAGAAATCATACCTTTTGAAACTCAGCCTGAAGAGGAACTTATCATCTCCGCACCTGATCAACCTGAAGACAATGATCAACTTGAAGACAATACTCAGCCTGAAGACAATCCTTCTAACGATGACAATGATCAGCAAGAGCAAAATTTTCGTCCTGTACATCCTCGTGTCGCAAATGAAGTACAGATTGAGAGAATAATTGATAGCATCAATGCACCTGGTCCACTCACTCGTTCAAGGGCAACACAGCTAGCAAATTTCTGTGGGCACTTCGCATTTGTCTCAATATCTGAACCCAAGAAAGTTGAAGAAGCCTTCATGGAACCTGAATGGATTCAAGCTATGCAAGAAGAGCTTCAACAGTATGAGCTGAATAATGTGTGGGAACTGGTTAAGCATCCTGATCCTCGCAAGCACAATATAATAGGCACCAAATGGATATATCGCAACAAGCAAGATGAGCATGGTCAAGTTGTCAGAAACAAAGCTCGTCTCGTTGCTCAAGGGTACACTCAAGTTGAAGGGATTGACTTCGATGAAACATTTGCTCCTGTGGCTAGACTTGAAGCCATACACATACTGCTGGCCTATGCAAATCATCATAACATTCTTCTGTATCAAATGGATGTGAAGAGCGCTTTTCTCAACGGCAAGATTGACAAAGAAGTGTATGTTGCATAACCGCCTGGCTTTGAAGATCCAAAACATCCTGACATGGTGTACAAGCTCAACAAGGCGTTGTATGGCCTCAAACAAGCCCCTCGGGCTTGGTATGACACACTCAAATACTTCCTGAAGAGCAAAGGCTTCAAACCTGGTTCCCTCGACCCCACTCTCTTCACGAAGACATATGATGGTGAACTGTTTGTGTGCCAAATATATGTGGATGACATTATCTTCGGCTGCACCAATCAGAAATACACAGACGAGTTTGGATATATGATGCAAGAGCAATATCAGATGTCCATGATGGGTGAGCTAAAGTTCTTCCTTGGTCTTCAAATACATCAGCAATGCAACGGCATCTTCATATCTCAAGAGAAGTACCTCAAAGATTGCCTGAAGAAATTTGGGATGCAAGACTGCAAAGGCTTCACGACTCCAATGCCAGCCAAACATCATCTGGGTCCCGACGACAATGGTAAATAGTTCGATCAAAAGGTATACCGCTCCATGATTGGTTCTTTACTTTATCTATGTGCATCTAGGCCAGATATTATGCTTAGTGTTTGCATGTGTGCTCGATTCCAAGCGGCACTAAAGGAATCGCATCACTTAGCTGTGAAGCGAATGCTTCGATATTTGGCTCACACCCCAACATTAGGATTATGGTATCCAAAGGGCTCAGAGTTTGATCTGGTTGGATTCTCGGATTCTGATTATGCTGGTGACAAGGTGGATCGCAAGTCTACATCAGGCACATGTCATTTTCTAGGACAATCACTTGTATGTTGGTCTTCAAAGAAGCAGAACTGTGTGTCTCTTTCCACTGCTGAATCTGAATACATTGCTGCTGGATCTTGCTGCGCTCAGCTTCTATGGATGAAGCAAACACTCAAAGATTATGGCATTCATCTGAAGCAAGTGCCACTCTACTGCGACAACGAAAGCGCCATCAAGATTGCCAACAACCCAGTTCAGCACTCGAAGACAAAGCACATTGAAATTCGTCATCACTTTCTCAGAGATCATGTTGTGAAGGAAGATATTGATATCATACACGTCAACACTGAAGAGCAATTGGCAGATATCTTCACCAAGCCCTTGGATGAGAAGAGGTTTTGCAAGTTACGGTGTGAGCTAAATATCTTCGAATCCTCAAATGTCATGTGATCAGGCACACATCCTAACACTTATGCATATTGATGACTTAGATGTGCAACACACGAAGTAAAGTATATATTCAATCAATGAAGACTTACACTCTAAGTGTTAATACATTAATGTGGAATTTGTCTTCGGAGCGCCACGATAATTGTGCGCCGTGTCTGAGTCTAATACTTCCTATACGGTGGGTAACGCCACCACCAAATTTTTCTGTTTGAAGTGCTTCACTCATGGTGTTACCCTTGGTATGTCTTCACATTTGGTTTGGCTTCAATCTCAACTTGTCTTCATGATTATCTTCACTATGTTGATTTGACTGTCCTTCTCATCTATATATATATGTACTAGTGTTCTGTCCTCTACAGCATTCACTTATAGCTATGTCTTCTTGTTGAATCTTTTGAACTAAGTGAATGTGATCGGACCCTAACCTCTCTATGCTTTCTATCTCAAACTCTATCTCTCCAAATCATATCCATCCTATTGAAACTGTCAAATATCTTCTCTGCGTCCTTGTCAGCAGAAGATCCAGAGACAAACATTAAGTCCGTTTTCAATGCTAATTCCTTCACCTGAAACCCGGAGAAGTGGGAACGACCACCCGACAATCCAGGTGTGCATGGAAACGTGGAACAACCTCCGATATGTTGCATGATGGCCACGTGTCCTTCAGATGTGAATCGCCAGGGGCACCTGTGTAATAACACTGTGCCGTCCCTGTCTCTATAAATACACGCCTCACCACAGTCATTATCCTCGATGACACCGGCGACGAAGCGCTTAGTTGCCGCAACCTCACCGACGCCGTCTTCACACCGGCCGTGGACATCCTCTTCTCCGCCGTCGCTGTAGGAGTCCTCCGTCGCCAAGTTAGGGCACAGACGATCGATCTGTTCGGTCTCCTCTCCCACTCCGTCTAGCAGTTCTTCGTGTGGTAAATAAAACTTCTTTTTTACGGCCCCTTTGATTCTATAGATCCATCACTTTCTACCACAAGCAGTTTCTGTTCACACAAGTTGGATCTATTTCACACTGCATCTCATAATATGACTAGTATGTTCACTTATGCTTCACAAAGTTGTTAGATTCCTCACTTGTACTTATTCGTGGATTCGTACAAATCTGGAACCAACTCTCTATCTATGAGTGAATGTCTTCGCACTATGAGGTCAATGTCTTCAAAACTAATTTATCTTCAAAATCTTCTGAGAATGCATATGACCTCTTCTCCTTCCTTCGCACCTTAATGTTGTCACAGGTACATGTCCGTGGAAGAATCCCTTGGTTCTCATAGTCTGCATTCATTTGCAGAATTCTTACAACATCATATAAATTCTTCCGAAGCCAGTTCCTGTTTGACCAGCAAACGGAAGCCTTTGAAACCTTTGAACATGTTGAAACCATTCAGTTTGAAGCTCATGGCTACAGAGAAATCAGCAAGGAAGGGTGGCTGACAGCGTCGAGGGGGAACATTAAAAGATCTTCCTGATGACCTCTCAGAGCTATACAAGACAGACCCAGAAGAGGATTACAATCAGCGCAAGACACGAATCCAATGGATTCGAAGGTACTGGGCTGAGAAATGGTTCAAGTACAGGTTTGTGACCCAGGAATATGCAGAGAAGAATGCCATCAAGCGACCATGGGGAGACATCCTATACAAAAATCTTCAACCCAGGTCCAGAGATGAAGCCATTGAAAAAGGCTTCTATCCCTGCATGGTCCGTGGACCACAGCCTGCATATGCTGACCCATCGTCATTGCTATGGTGTCATGACGACAATCTGTTCAAGCGCAACTTCCAGTTTGCCAAGAATTCGGCTAAGCAGAACAAGAAGTCATTGGGACTAGACTTCAACCCTGGTCCTTCTGCTCGCCGTGCCGATGGCACCCGCGAAGCTGAACCCAATCTCGTTGGGCCCTTCTACAACCTGGAAGGTCTCATCACTCATATCATGGTTCAAGGGACAGCCATGGATGAGCCTGCAGATGACGCTGAATCTGATGAAGCGCCTGCACCGCCGAAGCCAAAGAAACTGAAGAAGCCTAAAGCTTCAAAGCCTGCTCCTGCACCAAAGGTCTTACATGCGAAGCCACTGGCTACTGCACCTCCTGAAGATAGTGTGCAGTCTGAAGATCTATCAAGTATCTCCAAGAAGACTGAGATGAGAAAGAATACTGATCAGGCACTGACTGCTGCTGCTATTCTGCGCAATGACGCCATTGATCTGTCCAGCGATGAAGATCTTGCAGATGACGCTCTTGAGCAACTGATCAAGAGCAAGGAAGAAGCAGAGATCTTCAATTATTTGCCTCTCTTTGATGTGGCAATCATCCATAACTTCATCGATGAGTGGTTTGACACGCCCAACCTCAGCTATGAAGACATGCAACTTCCAATTGGCCTCAGTGTCGCCTTCACTGGCGCTATTGCTTCTGAGCTATCTCTAGCTCAGCGCATCGTTGAACTGAAGCAAAAGATCGACTATGAGAAAGGTCAGTTCAAGAAGCACATGGCCAAGCTCAGCGTGCAAGATGTGAAAAACTTCAAGATTATGCTGCACGAGCTCAAGGAAGCCTTTCTCAAAAAGCGTGAAGAAGCTCAAGGTTCTCGTGAACGCATGAAGAGCCTCGCTGACAAGTGTGTGCAAGCCTACAATGAGGCTGAGAAGCGCAAGGCTCTTGGTCGTCCTGGCATCGACCCAAGAATGGCTGCAAAGAAGAAGAAGCCCTCAACTGACCAATCTGCACCTTCAAGGCAGGAAGAACCTCGCATAGTCTTCCCAAACAGCATGACTGGCTCGAAGCCAAAGGTCAGGTCAACTGCTTCAGAACTAAAGAAGACAAGGATTGCCGAGGCTGAAGCCAAAAAAAGGAAAAATCCTAAAGCTTCTGATGTCGCTCCCTCTAAGAAGAACGCAAAACCAAGAAGGATCGGGCTGCTCCCACAGAGCCCTTAGTTTTTGAACCTATCTCAATGGTTCGCCCTGCATCTGAACACCACGAGCGCCAACTGATTGTTCATGAGCCTGCTTCCACAGAGGCTCCTGATGCTGAAGACATTCTAGCAGTTGACCCCACCGCTGCTGAAGACATTGGTCACCATGACAATGTTGAAGATGATGAAGTCCTTCCTCAGATCGAGCACCAACTGGTATCATCGCCTGTGCTTATGCACAGCGAACTCATCAGCATTGGTCGTCCTCTGACGCCAACTGCTCAGGATGCATCGTGGGTTGATCACCCACAGAGACAAGACACTCCAAGCTCTCCCCAACCGCAAGCAACCCCATTAGTGCAAGAAGAAGATGACTTTGAGGCCCAGCCAACTCCATCTCCACAGGCGTCGCCGGCGCTACGCAGGCTTCGCAAAGGACCAAGGCCTCAAGTCCCTCTTTCAAGCGTTCCAGAAGGAGAAGTGCCCCACCAATCTGTTGCACATCAAGTGTTTCCAGATGCCACTCCTACTGTGAATGTCTCCGAGTCTGAGGCTAAAGTTGCTGAAGACATTCCGGCTGCATCAGCCGACGACAAACAAGAAGAAGAACGTGTCCCTACTCCCCCCATTACTGAAGAAGCTATTCTAGAGGAGAACGTGTCTGTGCCCGACCCTCCAGCTCATCAAGTGGAGGTTGAGAATCTTGAGGCTGCCACCACCAACACAAATGAAGCCAATGACGTAGTCATGGCTGAAGCAAATGTGGAGCCTGCACCAACCAATGTGCCAGAAGTCAATGAAGCCAATGATGCAACTGCTCCTGAAGCCTCTGTTGTGTAGCCTAACGCCTCTGTTAATGCCACTGCTCCTGTTCCGCCACCTCGGCCACACACTATCGAGCAAGCATTCAACTATGGCCAACTTGTCACTGTCAAATGGCCTTTTCTGACTCCTCCGCCTGCTGCTGGTCCTCAGTTTGACTATCACGTTGAGCACAGGCCTTAGGTTCAGAAGCCAATACCAAGGTTGCCCAGGTTTCCAGGCACTGCATCTGCACCCGGATCATTCAATATCAATGGCTTCAAGGCACACAACACCTTCTTCAATAGCACCAAGAACCCCTACTCAAAGGCCAGAATATCTTCTGATCGGTTCTGTAGCTATCAGCAGCAAAGTTATTACTCACGCATTCTGTACAATCAAGGTCGCATTTTCCCACATATGTGTCTTGACACTGAAGCCATAACTGGTCTGCCCTGTTTGGAAGAAGCTCTGGCTTGCTTCAGAGAGTCTGTCTTGCTGCAGTTCGTCACTGATAAGGAGCACTAGAATGAAGAACTGCTGCTCCAATTCTATGCCACTCTTCATATCCGTGGCTACAACAGGGATCCGAAGACTTGGGTGCTTGAGTGGATGACAGGCAATGTTCATCATGAAGCCAAAGCCTTTGATATCATTGAGCTTACTGGCCTGCCCACTCCAGGAGATCTGTATGAACCTGGTTGTCAGCTTCACAGTGCTGCTATGGAAAGCATCTTCCACAAGCCTGAGCCCAATATGAGTCAGATGCTCAGCATGATGAAGCCTTTGCCTCCAGATGCTGAATATCCTAAGGAGTTCTTTGTTGAAGACCTTGAGTATCTGCCACGTACTATCTATCACATCATAAGGCGAACTCTCTGGCCCATCAAAGGACATTCTCCACATGCCAAGCTAGAAGGCGCAATGAAGACTTTGGTCTTTCATATTCTTCATGGCAAAAGCTTCAATGCACAAGATTTCTTCATTCGCCAGCTTGCTGCATCAGGATCTGACATTTTTGGCTTGAAGTTTTATGCTCCATGGATTATGCGGCTGATCAAACTACACTCAGCTGTCACCTATCAGCCCTCTGCTCGCAATCATCGGATCTTTCTGCCTGACGTCGATATGTCAGTTGAAGCCATCTATCCAGAGCCTGCCGAGGAGCCCCTTAGTCTTCAAAATGCTGAGAATCAAAGCTTCTCTCAAAACATTGAAGGAGTTCAAGCAGTCACTCGTGTTTATCCTATGGCTAGTACTACACGTGCACCTCATCGTGCCCTCACTGAAGCCACTGAAAGCACCATTGCCCAACGGCCCAAGAAGTGATCTCGTGTTCTCAATGACCGAGAGCTTCTGGTTGCCCTTCATCAGAAACAGGATAAGCATCATGACTGGCTGAAGCGCCAAATGCAAAGCCTCTTGGTGGACGTAAACAGGATTCGCAATCTTGCCACCTAGAATGCCTTTGTTGCCCATGAAACCTGTCGGCGTATATGGAAAGGCTGACGCTTATGTGCTCTGAGGATGATCTTCAAGAGGATGGCTTCTCTGAACGCTTCAAGTTTGACTCCACACCTCCAAGAAGGACTGTGCTGCGACGAACACCGTCTCTTGAAGACTCTGAGTTCTCTTCCTCCGCGGCAACTGTGAATGCCAGAGTGATCGATGATGAAGATGATGCTACTTCATCGCCCCCTACTTCTGCACGCATCGACACTGCCCCAAGTTTGTCTGCACCGCCTATCAACACCGACGACCCTGCTGCTTCACCTACTCCTCATGGGAACGAGTAGATGCTCTATGTCTTCAAACCTTTTTGGTCCTTAGTGACAAAAGGGGGAGACGCATATGAGTTTGATAGTCTTGAAGCGGGTCCATATGGGCGGTGGTTTTATATTTTGCCTAGTGTTTACAACTCTTGCATTTTGATACATTTCGTTCTTTGAGTTCTAACACTCAAACTCGATGGTCGTCTGCTACTTATTTGCTTTACTGTGATGCGATGATAAATTCTGCATGTGCGACGATAAATTCCGCACTTAGATCATTTTGGCAGACGTCCATTTTTCATTATGCATGTCATTATCTTCACATACTTTTCATGCATGATGAATTGTCATCATAAGTTGAAGAGGATCTCCACAAGTACAACCTGCCATTTGCATTTGCATACCAAAAGCAAATTACTTATATGCACATCTTCAGGGGGAGCCTTTTCCACTTATGAAGACAATAACCTATCCTTTACAATTTCACATATTTTATTCCCCATTGAAAACTTCAACTAGTTTGTCATCAATCACCAAAAAGGGGGAGATTGTAAGTGCATCTAGTGCCACCCCTAGTTGGTTTTGGAGTATTGACGACAAACCTAGTTGAGGGACTAATGTGTTTGTGAGAATTGCAGGATAACACAGGTAGAAGTCCCTCATTGATTCGGTTTTCCTACCAGAGATGACCCCTAAAAATGTATGAAGACATTGAAGTCAAAGGTGGTATGTGAAGACATTCACATTGAAGACTATGACATGAGAAGACATCGCGTGAAGACTATGGAGCGCGAAGACTTAGTTCTTTCGTCGTTCTTTTTCTTCTTTGTTGAGTCATAGGAACCACTGTACTGTTATGTGGGGTCCAAGAGAACCAGTCAGAATGACTGAAGTGATGCCTAACCAAAATCCTATGTCTTCGAGTGAAGACTATGAGAGCAAATCTTGTCCAGAGTTGGATAAGTTAGCTTTCCTTGTAGCCCAAGTAAAGTTGCCGTGTGTGTTTGAAATCTGACCGTTGGAACACGTGTCAGTTCCTTAGTGACCCAGGGTCATTTCGGACAAATCAGGTCGGGTTGCCTAGTGGCTATAAATAGCCCACCCCCTACAACCATAAATGGTTGGCTGCTCAGAGTTAGAGTACGGCTTTTGTCGTTTGAGAGGAACCCACCTCGAAGCCTTTGAGAGAGAATTCCTTGCGAGGATAAAGCCCTAAACACCTAGAGCCAAAGAGTGTTAGGCATCACTTAAGTCTTCCTGTCTGTGTGATCTGAAGACTTATTACACTTGAGGGCTGTGAATCCTCCAGCCGGTTAGGCGTCGCGTTCTGAGCATCCAAGAGTCATTGTGGATTGCCGGTGAACGAAGTCTGTGAAGGTTTGGAAGTCTACCTTGAAGACTTACCAGAGTGATTGGGCGAGGACTGGGTGTCCTTAGCTCAAGGGGAATAAGGTGAGGACGAGGTCTTCTGAGTTGAATCTCAACCTCCCTAACCAGACGTACAGTTGTCACAGCAACTGGAACTGGTCCAACAAATCATTGTCTTCAACGAGTTACTGCTTTCATCCTTCCCTTCCATTTGCTTATTGTTGGTCCTTGTGAAGTCATTGTATGATTGCTTTGTCTTTTGTCTTCATTGAGTGACTGCTTGTTCTGATTGGCTTCACAATATCTTCCTACCTGATCTTTACTGCCTAGCTGCTATTAGTCATTGTGCTTTCACTTCATTGAATACTTGACTATGGTTTGCCTAGTGTAGTCTACCTTCCGCTGTATGGTAATAGGTTTATTTCTATCGTTTGTTTTCAAAACTTCCATGTTTTGAAGACTTTCATAAAAATCGCCTGTTTACCCCCCCTCTAGTCGATCATTAGCACTTTCAAAAGCCAATAGTGGTGGGCCACTCTTGTAATGGCCCGTGAATGAATTTAACGCATGGGGTAGAAACTGCCAATTCACTCTTCCCAGCACGCCCTTATCCTTAGACACGTATGCGACACACATCGCGCGGGGTAGGTAACGGAGGAGCGTGGTGCAGGAGATCATTAAGGCGAGGGCCCGGTCTTCTTGAGTTGGCGAAGGAGGACGGTGATCGCCCGTTGAGGGAGTGGCTCCCCTCCCCAGCCTGCCTATAAAAGGAGGGGTAAAGGGAGGGCGGAGTCATCCATCCTTGTGCTCCCCCTCCTCTGCTTCCTGCTTCTTGTTGGTTATGCTGAAGAGAAGAGCCTGGGGCCAGCCCCCAAGCTCTTGGTCGAGGCTGGTGTTCTGTACGCCTTCTCAAGTCTTTGATTTTCTTTCTTTTTTTGCGAGGAAGGAGGGAGGACAAAATTGAAAGTTCCTAGGACTCGAAACCAAGACCTCTTGGTTGAAAACCAAGGGTGCTAGTCACTTATGTGGCGAACGTTACCTAGGAGGAGGACGGCAGACAAACGCATTTTTCTCGCAGTTTTAGTTGCGACACAAGATCGAACAGTCACAGTTTCAGGAATGTTATTAGGCAAACGAGCCCAGTTTTTCTTTTCTTCCTATATATAAAAAAGTATGCTACTTGGTGTCGGCTTAGTCAACAAATGATTGTGCCAACCTTGACCTTTGGATTGACATTCAACGTCTGTCGTGTTTCTTCGGTCTCTCCTTCTTAGGGCATGTACAATGGTTGATAAGATGGTCTTATCTTAAATCTTGCATGTAATTTTGAGATGACAAAAAACAACATGTACAATGGGTCATCTCTTAGTCTTATCTTCAATAACTAGTAATTCCTAAAAACGTGGTGAGACATATTGTGATAAGAGATCATCTCTTGTCTTCTCTTAAATAAGAGAAGACAAGCCTTTTCTTATGACTACTCTTTCCTCCACCTCATCATCTATCCTACGTGGCACTCCTAAGATAGCACCATTGTAGATGCCCTTACAGCCGCCAAAGCCATACCAACGCCGGCGGGACCGCCTGCTCCCGCCTCCCATGGCTAGTTGTGCTGCCGCGCACGCATCATGGACACATCGCACCCTAAAACTCTGTGCATCTTCCCCGGCTCCTGTTCGTAACCGTCCGAGGCCTCACCATCGTCCTTCGCCTTCGTTCGCTTGCCGCGGCGCCGCCCTCCGTTGTTGTCAACATGGTCAACAACCGAGAGGAATAAGGAGATGATTGTACATGGTGAGGATGATAGTAGAGACCCAGCAGCGCACGCAATAATTTTTTTTCAGGACAGAGAAGGGTATCAACTGGGTTCGGGAGCTGTGGCCCATCTAGCCCAGGCTTTTATTTCATATGTTTAGCACATGACCAGACCAGTTTGTCTTTTTCCTTTCTGAAAATGGCTAGCCTAGCTATTTTGTTTTTTGCAGAATAATCAATGTAGGCCTACTTGCTTTTCTATGCCCTGTTGGGCCGGAAATCTTTCAAGACGAGGAGGGATGCATTTTTCCCAGAAAATGGGCTATAAGTAATAAGAAATGGGCTATAAGTAATAATAAATGGGTTGTGAAATGAAAAAATACAGCAAACAGGCAATTAGTTCCAAATTACTTTTTTCTTTAGGATTTTGATATTTTAAATTTCATTGTTTTTGTGTGGGTAAAATTTCATTGGATTTAAATTAAGGTATGTTTAGTTTTTAAATTAATTTGAATCTGGCTAGAAATTTCGGGTTGTATGCTGTTTGGGATAGATTTGGAGGATGACTTGTGGGTCTACTAGGTTGACGTGTACGAACCACAAACGATTCTTGCAGCAGTGATCGTTGGATGTTAATCCAACGGCCATGCTACTTCTTCAATATCTGATCTTCTTGCTCCAGCTGCCCAAACCAGCGCTGGTGGGACTGCCTGCTCCCGCCTCCCGTGGTCGGCTGTGCTGCCGCACAAGTCGCACCACCCCACCCTACTCCATTGCTGGCCAGGCTGTTCCTCTACTCACCCACACCTCCTGTTATTTTCCGGCGACGGCAGCCGAACCAGTAAAACCTCATACTCCGCACCGTGTGGGTAACCACTGCTGAGTCTTCCCCGGCTCCATGTCGTTCCCTTCCTAGGCCTCGTCGTCGTCCACCGCCCTGGTGCTCTCAGTGCAACGTGGTCAACGTGGTCAACGAACGACATCCATCGGAAGTGGACTGTACATGGAGAGGCTGACAGCTGGGTCCATGGCCGCACACAAGGAAATGCCTCCTTATTACACGCAAAATAATGATTCCTCCACCTAACAGCAGGGACCCACTGGAAGGGCCTCTGTATTTTGTGAAAAAAATGTCCCCCCCCCCCCGCTGACAGCTCGGACCCACCAGCTATATCTTCGCACGTAAGGAAGTGCCTCCTTATTACACACAAATAAATGAATACCCCCTGCTAGCTGGGACCCACCATAGTGGGAGGCTGGCTTGTGGGCCTACTAAGTTGACGTGGATGGACGGCTTTGTCAACTTAGTCAATATGAATGATTCTAGCTCCGGTGGCCGTACGATGTCCATCGAACGGACGTAGTGCTTCTTCAACCTCTGGTCTTCTTGCTCCAGTCGCCCAAACCAGTGCCAGTCATACCGCCTACTCCTGCCTCCCATGGCTGACTATGCTGCCGCGGAGGCCTCACCGCCCCTACTACTCCCACCGCTGGCCAGGCCCTGCGGCGACGGCAGCCTCACACCACAACCAAACTAGTGAACCCTAGTACTCCTCTCCGCGTGGGCATCCACTGCCGCGTCTTCCCCAGCTCCGCGTCGTCCCCTTCCTAGGCCTCACCGTCGTCCACCGCCCTGGTGCTCCTGGCACGGCATGGTCAACATGGTCAAGGAACCACTTCCATTGGAAGAGTACTATACGTGTAGAGGCTGACAGCTGGGTCCACGGCCGCAGCAAGGAAGTGCCTCCTTATTACGATCAAAATAATGATTCCTCCACCTGACAGCAGGGACCAACCAGACAGGCCACCGTACTTCGTGAAAAAACGTTTCCCCCCTGACTGCTAGGACCCACTAACTACATTTTCGCATGCAAGGAAGTGCCTGACAGTTGGGACCCACCTGGTCGAAGTGTACGTAGCGTTGTCATTCTGGTCGGGAACGTGTACGTACATATGATCGGTCGGTCTGGAGGCTGCAGCGATGAACCGTATCCGTGTAAGGAAGGGCACATGTGGTAGTATAGGCGCGCAAGTGTCGTACAAGAGGCGCGCACATAGCATGTCACGCAGTCCCGTTAATATCATGTACACATACGTACAGCTAGGGTGCAAGAAAGTAAATACGGCCATGTACATACATATGGGCGGGGTCTCGAATGCCTACTCATGCATACGTACGGCCAGGGCTCATGTACATGGCTGGGTCGGAACCGAGAAACTGCATCGTTATGTTCATCGGGAGCCAACTGGCTTGAACGGAACAGCTGATCAAAACGAGGCCCGGCGTACCGCAGAATGAAGGAAACAGCCTTGTGTTCGACCGGCCACGGTCGAAATGGGATACTGTTCATCAGGAGGGGTTTGGCATACCACAAAACAGAGGAAATGGACTTCTCTTGGACCTCCTATGGTCAAAACGGGGTCCTCTTGATCGGGAGGGGTGTGGCGTACCGCAAAATGGAGGAAACGTACTTGTGTTGGAGTGCTACAGTTGAAACGGGGGTCCTGTTCATCGGGAGGGGTGTGGTGTACCGCAAAATGGGACTCCATGGGATACTGTTCATCTCCACCGTCGACTTCCTCCATGGGCTACAGTTCATCCACCGTCTACCTCCTCCAGCCTCCACATGCAACTATTCATCCACGGGCTCCTGTTCAGCCAGCCTCCACCGCTCCTCCACCGGCTACTATTCAACCAGCCCTCTCTAAGGGGTCATTTTCAACCACCCCTCCACGGGCTACTATTCATCCAGCCCTCCACCGGCTACTGTTCAACTAGCCCTCCACGGGGTCGTCCTGTTCATCCAGCCCTCCATGGGGTCTTGTGTTGGAGATATACCCTAGAGGCAATCATGTATGATGATATTTCCTATGTGTTTATGAATAAAGATAGTCCTTGGACATTATCAATGATGTGTATCAGCAAGTACGTGACTTGTTTGTGGGACTATGCATTGTATGATGACTATCCTAAAAGGTCCCTAGTCGAAAGGGCTGTGTTGACACGCAGCCAACTAGACTAGCATTTGACACGGTCGATGGCTTGGTCTCACTAGCCATGGAGCATTGGATGCTAACCGGATAATATGGACTTGGAAGGATCTGGTCGGATTCGACGTAGTCGGGTCCGAGTCGAGATAACGTCCGAGTCGGAGAGACCCAACTATGAGACACAGCGATATGTCATCTGTGAGTCTCGAGTACAACATATGTTCTATGTCCTAAGACCTGAGCTGACGCATGTACTCGGGATGGTGACAGACTTGCTTTGGCCCGACCAAATGCTACTCCATAACTGGGTAGTTATAAAGGTAGGTTTCAAGTTTGTCCAGAACCATGCTGCGAGACATGGTCGAGCAAGATGGGATTTGCCCCTCCGATCAGGAGAGATATACTCTAGGCCCCTCGTGTGATCCGACCAAGATAAGCATGGCCATGCGACAAGGATTATGAGATAATCTGGTTTGTGGTCGGCATCACTGGAACGAGAAAGAGGTCGGGCTAGCACAAGGATGATAGACTCTCCTTGAGCCCGACAACATATATCGTGTGGCAAAAGGAATGGAAGTGTGATGTACAGGTTCGCCTTGTAAGTGCATCTAGTGCCACCCCTAGTTGGTTTTGGAGTATTGACGACAAACCTAGTTGAGGGACTAATGTGTTTGTGAGAATTGCAGTATAACACAGGTAGAAGTCCCTCATTGATTCGGTTTTCCTACCAGAGATGACCCCTAAAACTGTATGAAGACATTGAAGTCAAAGGTGCTATGTGAAGACATTCACATTGAAGACTATGACATGAGAAGACATCGCTTGAAGACTATGGAGCGCGAAGACTTAGTTCTTTCATCGTTCTTTTTCTTCTTTGTTGAGTCATAGGAACCACCGTACTGTTAAGTGGGGTCCAAGAGAACCAGTCAGAATGACTGAAGTGATGCCTAACCAAAATCCTATGTCTTCGCGTGAAGACTATGAGAGCAAATCTTGTCCAGAGTTGGATAAGTCAGCTTTGCTTGTAGCCCAAGTAAAGTTGCCGTGTGTGTTTGGAATCTGACCGTTGGAACACGTGTCAGTTCCTTAGTGACCCAGGGTCATTTCAGACAAATCAGGTTGGGTTTCCTAGTGGCTATAAATATCCTACCCCCTACAACCATAAATGGTTGGCTGCTCAGAGTTAGAGTACGGATCTTGTCGTTTGAGAGAAACTGACCTCGAAGCCCTTGAGAGAGAATTCCTTGCGAGCATAAAGCCCTAAACACCCAGAGCCAAAGAGTGTTAGGCATCACTTAAGTATTCATGTCTATGTGATCTGAAGACTTATTACACTTGAGGACTGTGAATCCTCCAGCCGGTTAGGCGTCGCGTTCTGAGCATCCAAGAGTCATTGTGGATCGCCGGTGAACGAAGTCTGTGAAGGTTTGGAAGTCTACCTTGAAGACTTACCAGAGTGATTGGGCGAGAACTGGGTGTCCTTAGCTCAAGGGGAATAAGGTGAAGACGAGGTCTTCTGAGTTGAATCTCAACCTCCCTAACCAGACGTATAGTTGTCACAGCAACTGGAACTGGTCCAACAAATCATTGTCTTCAACGAGTTACTGCTTTCATCCTTCCCTTCCCTTTGCTTATTGTTGGTCCTTGTGAAGTCATTGTATGATTGCTTTGTCTTTTATCTTCACTGAGTGACTGATAGTTCTGATTGGCTTCACAATATCTTACTACCTGATCTTTACTGCCTAGTTGCTATTAGTCATTGTGCTTTCACATCATTGAATACTTGACTATGGTTTGCCTAGTGTAGTCATACCTTCCGCTGTATGGTAATAGGTTTATTACTATCGTTTGTCTTCGAAACTTCCATGTTTTGTAGACTTTCATAAAAATCGCCTATTCACCCCCCTCTAGTCGATCACTAGCACTTTCAATTGGTATCAAAGCAAGGTACTCCCTTGTTCTGTGTGATTCGGTTTAACCACCTGGAGTTTTAGCTATGTCGACTGCAGGGATAATTAAAGTCTCCGTTGCATGCCCCGTCTTCGATGGAACTAAATATCCCTACTGGAAGAATAAGATGCGCATGCATCTTGAAGCCATTTATGTCGACCTATGGTATGTCGTCAAGAATGGCGTTCCCAAGGCTGGTGAAGGTGTCACCGCTGCTAATGTCAAGAAGTTCGTTCAACTGGACTCCACTGCCAAGAACATCATCTGTGGTCATCTGACCAAAGGACAGTATGGCCGCGTGAGTGCTTTGGAAACATCTAAGCTAGTCTGGGACTGGCTCTCCAAGGTCAATGAAGGCGTCTCAACCCAGAGAGATCAGAGAATCAGTGTCCTTCGCAACCTCTTCAACCGCTTCAAGAGACATGACAGTGAGAATGTCCAGCTCACGTTTGATCGACTCACTAACATCACAAATGAGCTTCAAGCTCTCGGCGCCACTGAGATCACCAAGCATGAAGTCGTCAAGACACTCCTGAGATCACTTGACAGCTTGTTTGACACCCTAGCCCTGATGATTCGAGAACGTCCTGATTCAAGACACTCGATCCGTCTGACATACTTGAGAGGCTCAACACACACGAGTTTCATCTTTCTGAGAAAAGAGACATCTACGGTCCCAACTATGGGCGAACCCGTGCCTTGAAGGCAAAAGTTGTCTCCTCATCTGAAGAAGAATCTGGCAGCAGTTCTGATGATCCTGAAGACATTGGAAAGGAGCTTGCTATGCTTGTGAAGAAGTTCCAAAAATTCACCAAGAAGAAAAGCTTCAGAAAGACTTCACGATCAAGCTCAAGGAATGATGAAGCTTCTGCTCATGACTACAAGAAGAGAACATGCCACAAGTGCAAGAAACCTGGCCACTACATCTCTGAGTGTCCGCAGTGGGACAATGAGAACAAGAAGAAGAAGAAGAAGAGCAAGGAGTATGACTCTGACGACAAGAAGAAGAAGAAATACTCAAAGTCTTCTTCCAAGTCTTCCTCAAAGTCTTCATCACACAAGAAGAGCTCATCTGGCAAGGCACGTGCGTTTGTTGGCAAGGAAATGGATTCAGAGGAGGAGTCCGCTTCTGAGGAGGAGGAGGTGGAGTCTGAGGAGGAGTCCGATTCTGGCGTTGCGAGTCTGGCTACAGCATACGTTGCCAAGTCCATCTTCAACACTGAAGACAATGACTTCATCACCGACACCGATGCAAATGACAAGGACTACTCTGCTCCTACCTACTGCTTCATGGCACGCGGTACCAAGGTAAACACACGCACTACTCACTATAAAACATCTAGTGAAGATGACTCTGATTGTGGTTCCAAACCCAGCTACAAAACACTTGCTAAAATTGCAATTGAACAACAGAAAGCTATGGAACATATTCAAAAACTGTTAGACAAAAGCGATGATCTGTTAGACGCTGAAATGACTCGATCTCAGTCCTTAATTGAAGACATAAAAAATCTTCACATTAAGTATGAGGAACTTGAAAGTCGTCATGAAACGCTCTCAACAACTCATGAAAAGCTTTCCTATGATTATCTTCAAAGGAAGCAAGATCTTGAGAAATTGAGAGCGGCTCATGAAGATCTTCAAAAGGAAAACGTGTCACTTCGCGCCGAACAGATCAGTTTCGCTCAGGAAGGATTTGAACCACCATGTCTTAAATGCATCGAGCGTGACAACGCTACTTCTGTTGTTGAGTGTTCTACTACTGCTACTGTTGCAATATCTTCAACTGTTGATGTGGTAACTAACCCCTCTGTTGAGGATAGCACTGCTATTGCTAATGAGAATGCTAGGTTGAAGACATTGCTTGAAACAGGGATGTACAAAAGTCTCAAAGGGCATCAGACACTATGTGATGTCCTCAAAAGGCAGATCCTGAACTAAAACCCTAGGAAAGATGGTGTTGGGTTCGAAAGGAAAATGAATGCTGATGGCTCTTACTGGAAACCTGAGCAGTACCCCAAAACCACATGGGTTGCTGCAAAGGAACCTTCAGCGGATCCATCCACTCTATCTGGCTTCACTTGTGCTAATCCCATTGTTATTGATGAATCCTTTGATGCAAACTATAAACTATTTAAGAATCAGAATGGTGAAGTGTTTGCCAGATATATTGGTACTAACTGCAGGAATGGACCGCCTATGAAGAAGGTTTGGGTGTTGAAAAGGTGTTTGGAGAATCTTCCTGTGAATGTCATCATGACACCACAGGTGAAGAAGACAAACCGCAGACCACAAGCTTCATACGGTCCAAAGGCTTCATATAGACAGAGGACTCACCTGAGTCGCACTAACGCAAATTTTTTGCAGGGAAACCGTACTCAGGCCTGTGAATATGAGCGTGTTTCATCAAACCGCCATGTTCATAAGACCAAGAACTATTCTAGTTATTCTTATGAGTACTATTGTCCACCTGCAAGACTTTTTGCTAGGGCTCCAAAGCCAAAGTTCTCAGATGCTGCACAAGCCACCCTTGAAGATGTGGGTGGCTAAGAAAGCTTAACTCTCTTTTGCAGGGAAAGGTCTCCAGCCGAAAACCAAAATCGTGTGAAGCCATTGCTGGGGACCTTAAACATCTTGTAGGGCGCAAGATCAAATGCCCAAATGGTCTTATTATGTACTTTGTTCCTGAGTTGCTTGCCACTTGCCCTATCAGTCCTAACCTCGATCTAAGCTTTCATAATCCACTTGCTCGTCAAATGTTTATGCTTCACAATTCTCTTCGTGAAGCCTATCCCCCTAACTGCACTGTAGGGTACGACACCAGCTGCTTCAGAATGGATTATTGATAGTGGGTGTACTAATCACATGACTGGCAAGCGAAGCCTTCTCATGGACTCAACCTTACGTCCATCTGACAAAAGTCACATCACATTTGCTGACACTGGTAAAAGCAAGGTATTGGGTCTAGGTAGAGTTGCAATCTCAAAGGATCAACACATGGATAAAGTCATGCTTGTTGAATCCCTTGGTTTTAACTTAATGTCTATCTCAATGCTTTGCGATTTAAACATGATTGTGATGTTTGGAAAATATCGTTTCCTTGTTCTAGTGGAACCTGACAAGTCTCTAGTGTTTGAAGGGTATCGGAAAGATGATTTGTACGTGGTAGATTTCTTAGCAGGACCACAACTTGCCGTATGTCTTCTAGCAAAAGCTTCTGAATGCTGGCTCTGGCATCGGAGGCTAGGGCATGTTGGCATGAGGAACCTCCACAACCTTGCAAGGAAGAAGCATGTCATAGGCATCGAGGGCATCAAGTTCAAGAAGGATCACTTATGTGGTGCCTGTGAAGCAGGAAAGATGACGAGGGCCAAGCATCCCTCGAAGACAATCATGACAATGACTCAACCCTTCGAACTGCTCCACATGGACCTTTTTGGTCCCACTCATTACTCAACTCTTACTACTACTGCTTGTCTCTATGGCTTTGTCATTGTTGATGATTATTCAAGATATACTTGGGTGCATATAATCCTCTACAAGACTGAAGTGCAGGATGTCTTCAGACGCTTCGCCAATCGAGCCATGAACAACTATGGTGTCAAGATCAAGCACATCAGAAGTGACAACGGCACTGAATTCAAGAACACTGGTCTAGACACTTATCTTGATACTTTGGGCATTACACATGAATTCTCAGCTCCATACACACCACAGTAGAATGGCGTCGTGGAACGCAAGAACAGAACACTTATTGAGATGGCCCGGACGATGCTTGATGAATAAAAGACTCCAAGAAAGTTCTGGCCTGAAGCCATTGATACTGCATGCCATATCATCAACCGTGTTTATATTCACAAGCTTCTCAACAAGACATCCTATGAGCTCCTTACTGGCAAGAAGCCAAATGTCAGTTACTTCAGAGTATTTGGTGTCAGGTGCTGGATCAAGGATCCACATAACACTTCAAAATTTGCACCAAAAGCACATGAAGGTTTTATGCTTGGATATGGAAAGGATTTGCACTCCTACAGAGTCTTCAACCTCTTTTATTATAAAGTGGTTGAAACAGTGGATGTGCGGTTCGATGAGACTAACGGCTCACAAAGAGAGCACCTGCCAAATGTGGTAGATGAAGTTCCATCCAGTGAATACATTAAACTTATGGGAACTGGAGAAATCATACCTTCTGAAACTCAGCCTGAAGAGGAACTTATCATCTCCGCACCTGATCAACCTGAAGACAATGATCAACCTGAAGACAATGCTCAGCCTGAAGACAATCCTTCTAACGATGACAATGATCAGCAAGAGCAAAATCTTCGTCCTGTACATCCTTGTGTCGCAAATGAAGTACAGATTGAGAGAATAATTGATAGCATCAATGCACCTGGTCCACTCACTCGTTCAAGGGCAACACAGCTAGCAAATTTCTGTGGGCACTTCGCATTTGTCTCAATATCTAAACCCAAGAAAGTTGAAGAAGCCTTCATGGAACCTGAATGGATTCAAGCTATGCAATAAGAGCTTCAACAGTTTGAGCTGAATAATGTATGGGAACTGGTTAAGCGTCCTGATCCTCGCAAGCACAATATAATAGGCACCAAATGGATATATCGCAACAAGCAAGATGAGCATGGTCAAGTTGTCAGAAACAAAGCTCGTCTCATTGCTCAAGGGTACACTCAAGTTGAAGGGATTGAATTCGATGAAACATTTGCTCCTGTGGCTAGACTTGAAGCCATACGCATACTGCTGGCCTATGCAAATCATCATAACATTCTTCTGTATCAAATGGATGTGAAGAGCGCTTTTCTCAACGGCAAGATTGACAAAGAAGTGTATGTTGCACAACCGCCTGGCTTTGAAGATCCAAAACATCCTGACATGGTGTACAAGCTCAAGAAGGCGTTGTATGGCCTCAAACAAGCCCCTCGGGCTTGGTATGACACACTCAAATACTTCCTGAAGAGAAAAGGCTTCAAACCTGGTTCCCTCGACCCCACTCTCTTCATGAAGACATATGATGGTGAACTGTTTGTGTGCCAAATATATGTGGATGACATTATCTTCGGCTGCACCAATCAGAAATACACAGACGAGTTTGGATATATGATGCAAGAGCAATATCAGATGTCCATGATGGGTGAGCTGAAGTTCTTCCTTGGTCTTCAAATACGTCAGCAACGCAACGGCATCTTCATATCTCAAGAGAAGTACCTCAAAGATTGCCTAAAGAAATTTGGGATGCAAGACTGCAAAGGCTTCACGACGCCAATGCCAGCCAAACATCATCTGGGTCCCGACGACAATGGTAAAGAGTTCGATCAAAAGTGCGAGGCCCAAGTGTTAAGCCCACGACGGACGCCTATATAAAGTGGAGGTGTCGCACACTCACGCGATTGTTCGCTTCGGCGTTGTCACTAGGGTTTGCATGTGTTGCGAATAGACACCTCCACTCGCGCCGATTGTGTGATCGAACCTAGTAGTCCGCCGCACGATGTTCCTCCTGCATGCGCGGATACTGTTAGAGGCGATGCACTTGCGCTGCTCCGGCGAACCTGTACGTTGGAACCAACTACCGGCTGTACGAGGGAGATCGGACGAGGAGGAGACGATCCATGCGGACGCACTGTCCCAACTCTTCTTCTGCTGCACGGCACTGCGCGTCTAGTGGTAACGAACTGTGATCCATCTCCCGTAGCATGTTCTTGGTTGTTCTACGCATAGGAAAAATATAATTTGTAGTCGACGCACCCTACCGTAGAACCCAACAGTGGTATCAGAGCCGGGTTATACGATTTGGATTCAGATTGTATGCATATTAGATATGTGGAGGCGATAGATGAGATCTGTTGTCGTTGATAAGATCGGTTGTGTGCACGGTTGATGAGATCAACTGCGCATGGGGATCGATGTGGCTATGTTTTTTGATGATCGGAGTTGATGAGGTCGTGACACAACCTACCCCTACCGGTTGGTATCCGCCATTGGGGTTAACAGTGAAACGTAAATCTGAATTGGGCTCGCGATGATCAATAAGATCGGTCAGATCGGAAAATTCGGCGTGATCGGAGTTCAGATGTGATCTTTGATTTCTGAAAATGTCGGGTGCTAACCGGCTAGTGGGACCGCCGTGTGCGTAGCGCCTTGTTTTTCGTACACGATCACTCAAAAACGGTAGAATGTGATTCTATGCATAACTTTATTTTGCAGGGTTTGATGTGAATAGTATGGCTCATGTGTATGAGATGCATGTGTGTAAATTATACATGGCATGCGTGTCATGTTTGTCAGCCGGCAGGAGCCAAAGTGCTGTCATTTTATTGTATAACGACCTGCTTGTCGACTTATGACTCTATGTAAAATTCATTACTAGTTGTAGTATTTGGATAATAGAGATTAGGTTGGCGGCTTGGCGGCCCGGCGTGACAAACAAGATGGAGTTTCTAGATGGTCATCGGAGTTGGAGCCGACCTGGAAGAACATCCATGAAGGAGCCATACTATTTCACAATATATATTTTACTTGTGATTATTATGCTTATTTGTTTCTATGGATATTAGGATGGTAGAAAGATCCCTCATGAATATCAAGTAAATTTCCATTCTCAATGTTGCACCTTCGCACGTCAAGTACGTCTAGTAGTGGGCTCATAAAATTGGGGTGCTGCTAGGTGTCCTTGAACTGAAGGGTTCGTGTCGGACACGGACATGCACTACATTAGGTTAACTTGACAAGGCTATCAAAAAGGTTTTGGGCCTTGTGGCAAAAGAGGTCGGGAGCCGGGGTATGAGATACCTACCCGACCAACAGGAGTCGTATAGAGATACGATTAGTAAGGAGTTGCTTACCGGATAGGCATGTTGTCTAGCAATGATGCTAAAGCTCACTAGTCACATGTGCTAGTCAGATCCTGAATCACTGAGAGTTTGCAGAGGGATGCTGACTTCAGTGGGAGTATTTCTGTTTAAGGCTAGAATTACTCTACATAAACACATTGCTTAGTGATTGCATAGTTTTCTGTTGTAGATCAATGGCACCACCTGCTCAACCGAACTATGCATTGAAATCAGTTCTGGGAAAGGATAAATTGAATGGAACAAACTTTACTACTTGGTATAGAAATTTGAGAATTGTTCTCAAGCATGATAAAAAGGAACATGTTCTAGAGGATCCGCTTCCAGAGGAACCTGCCGATAATGCTAGTACCACAAGCAAGAATGCCTACCAGAAACTCGTTGATGAATCAAATGAGATCAGCTGCCTCATGCTGGCTTGTATGGACCCCGATTTGCAGTAGCATTTCAAAAACGTTGGGGCTTTCGATATGATCGAGAGTCTCAAGAGCATGTTTCAGGTGCAGGCTAGGACCGAAAGGTTCAACGTCTGGCGATCCTTGATGGATTCTAAGCTGAAGGAAGGTGATCCACTAAGCCCGCATGTGATCAAGATGATCGGATATGTGCAAGCTTTGGATCGGTTGGGCATGCCGCTCTTGGATGAGCTGGCTACTGATGCAGTTCTGGGTTCTCTTTCGCCCAACTATGGGACGTTCATCTCGAACTATCATATGCATGGCATGGATAAGAAGCTCACTGAACTGCATGGGATGCTCAAAGTGGCAGAGCAGGATATTAAGAAAGGCACACATCAAGTGTTGATGGTGCAGATATCGGCTAAGTTCAAGAAGAGTTGGTCTAAGAAAAAGGCTAAGGCAAAGGGCACAGAGACGGTAACCTCCGCCGCTGCGCCGAAGTCTGGATCGGACTCAAAGACCATTTGCTATGATTGCAAGGAAACTGGTCACTGGAAGAGGAACTGTAACAAGTGGCTTGCAGAGCATGGCAAGAAGGCCGGGAATGCTGCTTCAGGCAAAGGTACACTTGTTGCATATGTTATAGACATTTACCTTGCTGACATACCTAGCAGCTCTTGGGTATTTGATACGGATCGGTTGTTCACATTTGCAACTCGATGCAGGGGCTGGTTAGAACTAGGCATGTGGCACAAGGGGAGATTGACATCAGGGTCGGCAACAAAGCAAGAGTTGCTGCATTGGAGGTCGGCACGATGCAGCTCCAGCTTCCTTCTAGATTTATTTTGGAATTGAATAATTGTTATTACATTCCTGCACTTAGTTGGAACATTATTTCTGCCTCATGCTTGATGAGTCAGGGTTATGAATTCAATTTGAAGGACAATGGTTGTTCGATTTATTTGAATGGTATGTTGCATGGCTATGCACCCATTGTTGATGGGTTATTTATATTAAATCTAGAATAGGAACAGGTCTATAACGTGAACGTTAAGAGGCACAAGCCTAATGACATAAGTCCGACATACTGTAGGATCGAAAGTATGTCTAGAGGGGGGTGATTAGACTACTTGACCAAATAAAAACTTAACCTTTTCCCAATTTTAGTTCTTGGCAGATTTTAGCTATTTTAGGACAAGTCAAGCAATCATCACACAATTCAAGCAAGCATGCAAAGAGTATATTGGCAGCGGAAAGTAAAGCATGCAACTTGCAAGAATGTAAAGGGAAGGGTTTGGAGAATTCAAACGCAATTGGAGACACGGATGTTTTTTCCCGTGGTTTGGATAGGTGGTGCTATCCTACATCCACGTTGATGGAGACTTCAACCCACAAAGGGTAACGGTTGCGCGAGTCCATGAAGGGCTCCACCCACAAAGGGTAACGGTTGCGCGAGTCCACAAAGGGCTCCACCCACGAAGGGTCCACGAAGAAGCAACCACCCACAAAGGGTCCACGAAGAAGCAACCTTGTCTATCCCACCATGGCCATCGCCCACACAGGACTTGCCTCACTAGCGGTAGATCTTCATGAAGTAGGCGATCTCCTTGCCCTTACAAACTCCTTGGTTCAACTCCACAATCTTGTCGGAGGCTCCCAAGTGACACCTAGCCAATCTAGGAGACACCACTCTCCAAGAAGTAACAAATGGTGTGTAGGTAATGAACTCCTTGCTCTTGTGCTTCAAATGATAGTCTCCCCAACACTCAACTCTCTCTCTCATAGGATTTGGATTTCGTGGAAAGAAGATTTGAGTGGAAAGCAACTTGGGAAGGCTAGAGATCAAGATTCATATGGTAGGAATGGAATATCTTGGTCTCAACACATGAGTAGGTGGTTCTCTCTTAGAACATATGAGTTGGAATTGTGTATGTGTTCTGATGGCTCTCTCCACGAATGAAGAGGAGGTGGAGGGGTATATATAGCCTCCACACAAAATCCAACCGTTACACACAGTTTTCCAATCTCGGTGGGACCGAATCAACAAACTCGGTCGGACCGAAAATGTAAACCTAGTGACCCTTAGAGATTTTCGGTGGGACTGACATGCAACTCGGTAGGACCGATATGGTTAGGCTTTGGACATAACGTAATCTCGGTGAGACCGATTACACAAACTCGGTGAGACCGAATTTGGTAATTAGCTAACCAGAGAGTTGGTCAGGCAAACTCGGTGGGACCGATTTGCTCTTTCGGTGAGACCGAAAAGTTACAAAAAGGAAACACTGAATTTACATTGCAATCTCGGTGGGACCGATCCGCTCTTTTGGTGAGACCGAAAAGTTACGAAAGGGAAACAGAGAGTTTGCAATCCCATCTCGGTGAGACCGAGATCCCTATCGGTAGAACCGAATTGCTAGGGTTTGGCAGTGGCTTATGACAAGTGAAACTCGGTGGTGCCGGATAGAAAGAATTGGTAGGACCGAGTTTGGCTTAGGGTTTAGGTCATATGTGGATATGGGAAAGTAGTTGAGGGTTTTGGAGCATATCACTAAGCACATGAAGCAAGAGGCTCATTAAGCAACACCTCATCCCTCCTTAATAGTATTGGCTTTTCCTAAAGACTCAATGTGATCTTGGATCACTAAAATATAAAATGAAGAGTCTTGAGCTTTTGAGCTTGAGCCAATCCTTTGTCCTTAGCATTTTGAGGGTTCCACTTTCACCATCCATGCCATGCCAATCATTGAGCTTTCCTGAAATAATCATCTTGGAATAGCATTAGCTCAATGAGCTATATGTTGTTATGAATTACCAAAACCACCTAGGGATAGTTGCACTTTCACATACTTCTGGCATTGTCGGCTTGGACACATTAGTCTGAAACACATGAAGAAGCTCCATGATGATGGACTCCTAACTTCGACCGACTCTGGGTCGTTCAAGACATGCGAACCATGCTTGCTCAGCAAAATGACTAAGTCTCCTTTCACAAAGAGTTGTGAGAGGGCATCCTAGCTGTTGGAACTAATATAGAGTGATGTGTGTGGACCAATGAGCACAAGTGCCGGAGGTGGCTATCAGTACTTCGTGAGTTTTACCGACAACTTGAGTAGATATGGATATATCTATTTGATGAGGCACAAGTCAGAGACTTTTCAAAAGTTCAAAAAGTTTCAAAACTAAGTTGAGAATCAGCTCGGCAAGACTATAAAACTTCTACGATCTGATCATGGAGGTGAGTACATGAGCCAGGAGTTTGATGATCATCTGAAAAGCAGAGGTATTGTACCTCAACTCACACCTCCAGGTACGCCACAGAGAAATGGTGTATCAGAACGGAGGAATCGTACCTTGTTGGACATGATTCGATCTATGATGAGTAAGTCGGATTTACCCTTGTTATTCTGGGGATACGCTCTAGAAACTGCAGCTTTCACACTTAACAGGGTACCATCAAAATCCGTAGACAAGACATCGCATGAGATGTGGACCGGGAAGAGTCCCAGTTTTTCTTTCTAAAGATTTGGGGTTGTGAAGCATTTGTGAAGAAACTTATGTCAAACAAGCTTACACCCAAGTCGGATAAATACATATTCGTGGGATATCCGAGGGAAACCTTGGGATATAGCTTCTACAACCGGGAAGAGAACAAAGCGTTTGTTGCTCGGAACGGGGTTTTCCTTGAGAAAGAGTTTCTTAGTTGGGAGGCCAGTGGGAGGACGGTCCGACTCGAAGAAATTCGAGGACCACTCGGGGACGGCTCGGCTGGTGATGAGATCATACCGAAGTTGGTCAGGGAACTCGTAGTGGAAGCGGCACCAGAACCACGGAGGTCGGAAAGATTGCACAAATTGTGTGATGTATTGTTGCTAGAAAGCGACGAGCCGACCACGTATGAAGAAGTGATGGTGAGCCCAGATTCTGAGTCATGGCTGGAGGCCATGAGATCCGAGTTAAAGTCCATGGATGAGAATCAAGTCTGGGACTTGGTTGATCCGCCGCCTGGCGAAACATCCATTGGTTGCAAATGGGTCTTTAAGAAGAAAACCGATGTGGATGGAAATGTTCAGATCCACAAAGCTCGGCTTGTCGCTAAGGGTTATGGACAAGTTCAAGGAATTGACTACGACGATACTTACTCGCCAGTAGCGATGCTGAAGTCGGTGAGGATCGTACTAGCTATAGCTGCATATTTCGATTACGAGATATGGCAGATGGATGTCAAGACGGCTTTCCTTCACGGAATTTTAACCGAGGACGTGTATATGATACAACCCGAGGGTTGTGTCGATCCGACTAGCACTAGTAAGGTATGCAAGCTCAAGAGATCCATTTATGGGCTGAGGCAAGCATCTCGGAGCTGGAACATTCGTTTTCATGAGGTCGTCACTGGTTTCGGCTTCATCAAAAGAGAAGAGGACTCTTGTTTATACAAGAAGTTAAGTGGGAGCTCGATAGTGTTTTTAATCTTGTATGTGGATGACATACTACTGATCGTAAATGATATTTCGATGTTGAACTCGATCAAGGAGTCATTGAATGGCAAGTTTTTTATGAAGGACCTTGGTTAGGCAATGTACATTTTAGGCATTAAGATCTATAGAGATAGATCAAGGAGGCTGCTCGGCTTAAGCCAGAGCACATACATAGATAAAGTGTTGAAGCGATTCAACATGAGTGATGCAAAGAAAGGGTTCTTGCCACTCTCACATGCTATAAGGCTAAGCGAGACTCAGAGTCCTTCGACATCTGATGAGCGAAGTAGGATGAGTAGGATTTCGTATGCCTCGGCAATCGGATCCAACATGTATGCCATGATATGTACGTGGCCCGATGTTGCTTTTGCAATAAGCCTAACAAGTAGATACCATGCCAACCCAGGTGAGAGTCACTGGGCAGTGTTAAAGACTATTTTGAAGTACCTGAAAAGGACTAAAGAGATGTTCCTAGTTTATGGAGGTGAGGAAGAGCTCTTCATATGGGGTTATGCCGATGCTAGTTTACAAACCGACAGAGATGATTGTCGATCACAGTCCGGACTTGTGTACGTCATGAACGGAGGAGCAGTGAGCTAGATGAGTTCCAAGCAAGATACAGTGGTCGATTCTACTACAGAAGCCAAATACATTGCGGCTTGTGAAGCTGCAAAGGAAGGTGTTTGGATCCGGAACTTTCTGGATGATCTTGGTATTTTCCCAGCCTTTGTAAAACCATTGGACCTTTATTGTGATAATTCTGGTGCCATCGCACAAGCCAAGGAGCCGAGGAATCACCACAAGGTCAGACACATAGATCAGAAATATCACCTGATACGAAAGATCGTAAAGAGTGGTGATGTAGAGTTATGCAAAATTCACACGGATGCAAATGTTGCGGATCCGTTGACTAAGCCGCTTCCACAACCCAAGCATGAGGGGCACGTTAGAGCTATGGGCATTCGATGTCTATTTGATTGACTCTAGTGCAAGTGGGAGACTGTTGGAGATATGCCCTAGAGGCCATCATGTATGATGATATTTCCTATGTGTTTATGAATAAAGATAGTCCTTGGACATTATCAATGATGTGTATCAGCAAGTACGTGACTTGTTTGTGGGACTATGCATTGTATGATGACTGTCCTAAAAGGTCCCTAGTTGAAAGGACTGTGTGGACGCGCAGCCAACTAGACTAGCATATGACACGGTTGATGGCTTGGTCTCACTAGCCATGGAGCATTGGATGCTAACCGGATAATATGGACTTGGAAGGATCTGGTCGGCTTCGACGTAGTCGGATCCGAGTCGAGATAAGGTCCGAGTCGGAGAGACCCAACTATGAGACACAGCGATATGTCATCTGTGAGTCTCAAGTACAACATATGTTCTATGTCCTAAGACCTGAGGTGACACATGTACTCGGGATGGTGACAGACTTGCTTTGGGCCGACCAAACGCTACTCCGTAACTGGGTAGTTATAAAGGTAGGTTCCGGGTTTGTCCAGAACCATGCTGCGAGACGTGGTCGAGCAAGATGAGATTTGCCCCTCTGATTAGGAGAGATATACTCTGGGCCGCTCGTGTGATCCAACCAGGATAAGCATGGCCATGCGATAAGGATTATGAGATAATCTGGTTTGTGGTCGGCATCACTGGAACGAGAAAGAGGTCGGGCTAGCACAAGGAGGACAGACTCGCCTTGAGCCTGAAAACATATATCGTGTGGCAAAATGAATGGAAGTGTGATGTATAGGTTCGCCGAACCAGCTTCGTCGTCAGCTTGGTGGTCGGCACGCCTTGCTAGAGGCCGCTACCAGCCATGTAGTCCGAATGTGATCCGAACTGCAACCAAGCCGGCTTGAACCTAAGGGGTCGTGCTCTTAAGGGAAGGAACCTACGAGGTCGGATCCGAGGACACTGGTCGGATGTGATCCGAGCTGTATTCGGATTGTGGCCGAGTAGACTTATAGGCTTTAGGGTCCGTGCGAGGCCCAAGTGTTGAGCCCATGATGGACGCCTATATAAAGTGGAGGTGCCGCACACTCACGCGATTGATCGCTTCGGCGCTGTCACTAGGGTTTGCATGTGTTGCGAATAGACACCTCCACTCACCGCCGATTGTGTGATCGGACCTAGCAGTCCACCGTACGACGTTCCTCCTGCATGCGCGGATACCGTAGAGGCGGTGCACTTGCGCCGCTCCAGCGAACCTGTACGTGGGAACCGACTACCGGCTGTACGAGGGAGATCGGACGAGGTGGAGACGATCCACGTGGACGCGCTGCCCCAACTCTTCTTCCGCTGCACGGCACTGCGTGTCTAGTGGTAACGAACTGTGATCCATCTCCCGTAGCATGTTCTTGGTTGTTCTGAGCGTAGGAAAATTTTAATTTGCAGTCGACGCACCCTACCGTAGAACCCAACATCTTGTTCATCCACCCCCATCCGGCTCGATCGATCGGGGTCCTGTTCATCCAGCGGCAATGGCTTCTACTACCATGTGGTCCTGTTCATATACCCTCCCCCTCCCCCACTAGGAACTGTTCATCCAACCCCTCCAATAACGCTCATTGTTCATCAAGAGGCAGCATTGACCGGCTTAAGTTAGCAGTAGTAGCGAAGGAATCACTCGGGTTAAGTTACCAGGAAGGGATCGATCGGGGTTCAGTAACGTAGCTAGTGCAATCCCTCCGGTTCAGTTAGAGCCCAACGCCTCCCTCGAGTTCAGTTAGAGCGCAACGCCTCGCACACACGCGCGTACATGTATGAGAGAAACGCGGAAACCTCTATGCATCGCTCGGCCACGACGAACCACTGTAACCAGGAACTCCCTGATATTTTCCTCCCCCTCGCTTCTACCATGATGTTTTCTGTCATGCACGGACCAAAAAAATGTCATGCAGCTGCATCTCCGGCCCGCCCAAGACAAAAAGCCCATTTTCTGTCATGATTTTATGTCATAGAAGTAGGAGCCCACCACATCTATGATGATACCGGGTTTTGTCACAGTTATCGTCATAGAAGTGTCATAAGCATGACAGAACAAAAATTGTTCGGCCCAAAATGTCACGGATGTGTCTTTTTTTGTAGTGTTAGAGGTGAGCTCATAAGTATGTTTGTTCCTCCAGACAGCTGGACTCTGATGGTTATGGCATGGAATTTTTGTATGCAAGTTTAGTATGCCATGATGTTCTATATGATTGTGATAACTATATAAGTTTTTACTGAGCATCAGCAATGCATATGGCTAAAAGATGTATTTACGAGCATCGACCGATGGGTCTCTCTCTCTCTATCACACACACACACAAGTGGGACCAGTTGAATTATTTCTTCGCTCGTGACAGCTTTTAATTAGGTTCCACTGTACTCTAACTTTTTTCTTAAGTTACTAACTGAGCTCAGTGATTTCAAAAAGTTGTACAGAAGCCTTGTTTGGGCCTTTCCGGCGTTGCTGAATGTGGGCTGAATAGCCATGTAAGGTTATACTGTACTAAACATGCCTTTTTTCAACATCAGCAATGCAACTGGGTAGACAGTTGTACACAATATCCGGGTCAACTTGTTATTCTCTGCCCCGCTGGGCTGTAAATCTTTCCTAGGACGGATGCATTAGGCTTAACAAGAAAATGGCTTTAAGAGATAATAAAGGGGATGTAATTATAAAAACTGAGCAGTAACTATAAAAAATGCACCAAACATGTAATTAGTTTTAAAAATATATTATTTTTGGAATTACAAAATTTTAATTTCACTACTTGTTGTGTGCACAATATTTCATTGGATTTTTACGTAATAAAAAAATTTATTTTGAAATTATATTTAATCTAACTAGAAATTTCGGGATAAAAATATTTCGGATCCCATCAAAATGTGGGAAATTTTATTGAATTCTGTTTTGAGCGGTTGGTTAAAATTATTAATCGTTGTCCTAGATATGGAATGGGTTGTACTTTTAACAAACTGTAAATGGGCTGTAGTAAATTCCATTAGAATTCAAAAATGGGATGTACATTCTTACAAATCGTAAATGGGTTATATGTTCTCTGTCACACACTTGTGGGACTACTAAGTTGACGCATCCCCTAAAGAAACAAAAACTAAGTTGACGCGTATGCAAGGCTTTCTCAACTTATAGTCAACACACGGGTCTAGCAGTAGTGGCCGTTGGATGTCCATCCAAAGGATGTCTTGCTTCTTCTTCAATCTCGGATATTCTTGCTTCAGCCGCCCAAAAAATGATTCCACCCCCTAACATCTGGGGTGCACCATTTCGGAGGCTGACCTGTGGGCCTACTAAGTTGACATGTACCAAGGGCTTTGTGAACTTAGTCAATATAAATGATTCTAGCTGCAATGACCGTACGATGTCCATACGACCATCATGCTTCTTCAACCTCTAGTCTTCTTGCTCCAGCCGCCCAAACCAGCACCGACCGTGCTGCCTGCTCCTGCCTCCCGTGTCCGGCTGTGCTGCCACCGCTGGCCACGCCATCCCTCTATACTCACCCACACCTCCTGTTATTCTACGTCGACAGCAGCCTCACACCGTAGCCGAAGCAGTCAACCCACGTACTCCCCTCCACGTGGGCATCTACTGCCACGTCTTCCCCGCCTCCGCGTTGTTCCCTGCCTAGGCATCGTCGTCGTCTACCGCCTTGGTGCTCTCGGCGCAGCGTGGTCAACGTGGTCAACAGAGGACAGCCATCGGAAGAGAACTTTAGGCAGTGAGGCTGACAGCTGGACCCACCAGCTACATCTTCAAACACAAGGAAGTGCCTCCTTATTACTCCCAAAATAAAAATGATTCTTTCCCCTGGAAGCTGGGACCAGCTAGCTATATCTTCGCACGCAAGGAAGTGCTTCCTTATCCTCCCTGACCGCTGGGACCCACCCGGTCAAAGTGTACGTAGCGTTGTCTGTCTGGTCGCGAACGTGTACGTACATACTGGTTGATCGGTCTCTCTACAAGTACCAACCATGGCCGAGTAAGTAGCGGCACGTGACGTTGTAGAGCACCCAACATAGTTGTTCACGCAGTCCTGTCTAAGTCATGTACACGTATGTACAACCACAGGGCAAAAAAATACGGCCACGTACGCACATACAGGCGGGATCTCGAGCGCATACTGGCGCATATATATATGGACGGCCAGGGCTTGTGTACATGGAGAGGCAACGGACGGCAGCAACGGCGTCCTGGTCATCGGGTAGCGAACCGGCTGGGTCGGAACGGAGAAACAATGTCCTCTTCATCGGGAGGCAATCGACTAGGTCAGAATGGGCCGTGTT
Organism: Triticum urartu; assembly: GCF_056163025.1. Classification (NCBI taxonomy): domain Eukaryota; kingdom Viridiplantae; phylum Streptophyta; class Magnoliopsida; order Poales; family Poaceae; genus Triticum; species Triticum urartu. Next base: position 247,339,208 of record NC_141875.1, read on the forward strand.
CATCGGGAGCCAACCGACTAGGTCGAAATGGGTCTGGTTCATCAGGAGCCAACCAGCTTGCACGTAACAGCCGATCGAAACGAGACCTGGCGTACCGCAAAATGGAGGAAACAGCCTTGTGTTCGACCGGCCACGGTCGAAATGGGATCTTGTTCATCGGGAGGGGTCTGGCGTACCGCAAAATAGAGGAAACAGACTTCTCTTGGACCTCCTACGGTCGAAATGGGGTCCTGTTGATCGGGAGGGGTGTGGCATACCGCAAAATGGAGGAAACGGACTTGTGTTGGAGCGCTATGGTCGAAACAGGGGTCCTGTTCATCGGGAGGGGTGTGGCGTACCAAAAACGGGACTCCACGGGATACTGTTCATCTCCGTCGTCGACTGCCTCCACGGGCTACTGTTCATCCACCGTCGACCTGCTCCAGCCTCCACCTGCGACTGTTCATCCTTGGCGTCTCCCCTCCTGCCTCCACCAGCCATAGTTCATCCACGGGCTCCTGTTCATCCAGCCTCCACTGCTCCTCCACCGGCTACTGTTCAACCAGCCCTCTCCACGGGGTCATGTTCAGCCACCCCTCCACGGGCTACTGTTCATCCAGCCCTCCACCGGCTACTGTTCAACCAGCCCTCCACGGGGTCCTGTTCATCCAGCCCGCCATGGGGTCATGTTCATCCACCCCCAAACGGCTCGATTGGGGTCTCGTTCATCCAGCGGCAACGACCTCTAATACCACGGGGTCCTGTTCATCCACCCCCCCCACCGGGAACTGTCTAACACCCATGATGCGGCTATATCTCCCACGTGTTGAGGCACAACTTAGAGGCATAACCGCATGGTGGTTTAGTCGCAAGTGGGGTAATCTTCACACAATCCCATATACTGAATAAGAAAGGGATAAAGAGTTGGCTTACAATCACCACTTCACGCAAATACAAGTTAAACATGCATCATCCAGAATACAATCAAGGTCCGAGTATGGAACCAAAGTAAAAGGAGAAAACCCCAAATGCTAGATCCCCGATCGTCCCAACTGGGCTCCACTACTGATCATCCGGAAAGACACATAACAATGACCAAGATCTTCATCGAGCTGCCACTTGAGCTCGGTTGCGTCACCTGCACTGGTATCATCGGCACCTGCAATTGTTTGGAAGTATCTGTGAGTCACGAGGACTCAGAAATCTCACACCCGCGAGATCAAGACTATTTAAGCTTATGGGTAGGATATGGTAATGAGGTGGAGCTGCAGCAAGCACTAAGCAAATATGGTGGCTAACATACGCAAATAAGAGCGAGAAGAGAAGCAACGCAACGGTCGAGAAGCTAGAAGTGATTAAGAAGTGATCCTGAAGCTACTTATGTTCAAGCATAACATAAGACCGTGTCCACTTCCCGGACTCTGCCGAAAAGAGACTATCACGGCTACACACGCGGTTGATGCATTTTAATTAAGTCAAGTGTCAAGTTTTCTACAACTGGACATTAACGAATTCCCATCTGCCACATAACCGCGGGCATGGCTCTCAAAAGTTTACACCCTGCAGGGTGTCCCAACTTAGCCCATCACAAGCTCTCACGGTCAACGTAGGATATTCCTTCTCCCGGGAAGACCCGATCAGTCTCGGAATCCTGGTTACAAGACATTTTGACAATGGTAAAACAAGACCAGCAAAGCCGCCCGAATGTGCCGACAAATCCCGATAGGAGCTACACATATCTCGTTCTCAGGGCACACCGGATATGTCAAGCTACGAGTAAAACCGGCCCTCAAGTTTCCCCGAGGTGGCCCCGCAGGCTGCCCAGTTTGGACCAACACTTAGAGAAGCACTGGCCCGGGGGGTTAAAATAAAGATGACCCTCAGGCTCCAGAAACCAAAGGGAAAAGGCTTAGGTTGTTAGGCAAATGTAAAACCAAGGTTGGGCCTTGCTGGAGGAGTTTTATTCAAAGCGAATTGTCAAGGGGTTCCCATAACACCCAACCGCGTAAGGAACGCAAAATCAAGGAACATAACACCGGTATGACGGAAACTATGGCGGCAAGAGTGGAACAAAACACCAGGCATAAGGCCGAGTCTTCCACCCTTTACCAAGTATATAGATGCATTAATTAAATAAGAGATATTGTGATATCCCAACATATCCATGTTCCAACATGGAACAAACTTAAACTTCACCTGCAACTAACAACGCTATAAGAGGGGCTGAGCAAAAGCGGTAACATAGCCAAACAATGGTTTGCTAGTAAGGTGGGTTAGAGGCTTGACATGGCAACATGGGAGGCATGATATAACAAGTGGTAGGTAGCGCGACATAGCGATAGAATGAACAACTAGCAAGCAAAGATAGATGTGATTTCGAGGGTATGGTCATCTTGCCTGAGATCCCGCAAGGAAGAAAAACGAGTCCATGAAGAAGACAAACGGACGTAGTCGGACGATTCATCACAACTCCGGACCGAAACCGAAGCTAACGAGAGAAGCAGGCCGGAAAGAAGCAAGCAACATAGTAAACAACCATCACATAAACATGGCATGATGCACAACCAAGTATGATGCATGTCCGGTTTAATGAGGCATGTCATGGCAAAGTGCGCAAACAAAACTACAAGTTAAGTGGAGCTCAATATGCAAGGAGTTGCATATTGACGAAACACCACAAGACTTATTTAGTTCTCTCTTGTTTATGTACCCAACAATATTAAATGTTATTAAACATGGCAATAGTTGAAACATGAGTAAAATACATAGTTAGGCATTTTAAATGAGGCCGGAAACATCAACCATCAATTCTGGTAAATCCCCATATGCATTTAGCAATTTAATGCAAGAACAATTTTAAACATTTTATATGTTATTTTCATGATGCGAATGACACGTGCGAGTTTTATGAAAGTTTTTATGAAAATGTTGACAAACATACTATCAAGCATTTTGTCACCATGGCGGAAACAAAAGGGGTGCCACGGCGACGATAATGAAAACGGTGCCACGGCAACATTCCGGTTCCGGTAACTCGATTGAGATACCGATGCAAAATAGAAGTGTGCGATAGAAGTGTGCGGATGCGTGCAAAAGATGGTGGGGTGATCCCGGTTACCAAGTTCCCACGGGTGGACGGCATGGCAAACAAGGAGGAACGTCCAAGGACATCTCGGACACGGTGCAAACACGAGCATCTCATACAACACACATGCATACGGTCCACGGCATCGTCTCGGGGTTATACCTTCGAAGCATGCAAACGAGACGGTTCTCGTTCGGTGCAAAGTAGAGGAAGTAGACGTTCTCGCGGCGGCAGTGAAAGTAGTGGTTCACGAGTCACAAGAGGAAGTAGTCGTTCATGTCCGTAGATGTTCGTGCTCACGACACGGAACTTAACGTCCACGGGGTCTTCGCGGGTCGACGGTAGTGGTACACGTTTCGTTTTCGGAGAGGTACTTGAAGAATCAAACGTCTTCGGGGTGACGGTAGTGGTACAAACGACGTCGTGGTACTTGTCGGTCTGGTCTTGGCGGTGTAGAGGTACATGTTGTCGGGGTACTTGTCGCATCACCGGGTGTAGTCGTACATGTTCGGTGCGGAACTTGGCGGTCCATGTAGTCAAACTTGGCGCATCCGAAGGGTACTTGGTGAATCCCCGTAGTCGTTCTTGGTGGTCTGTGTGGTCATCGATGTTGTGGTACTTGGCGACATGCACGGGGTGGTAGCACACACGGAGGATACAACCTCGAGCGACAGCTCAAGAAGCAGCTTGGAGGCGAAGGAACTTTGGCCGAAGCAGGAGGCAGGGCACCCGGCTGAAGGTGGTCTAGGCAGCGGCAAACCACGGCCAAGGTTGTGCAATGGACGTAGCCGGTCGGAACCTTAAGGAGGCCAGCATGAGAGGAGGGACGCGGGCAGCAAGGTGACGGCAATAGAGCAGCCGTGGATGGGAGCAGCTCCATGGGAGGCAGCCAAAGGGAGCAACAACTCATGCGTCAGGGTGCAGGGCGGAACAGAAGCGAGGCAGGCTTGCAGAGCAACAGCGGCGAGGCGAACCAGGCCGGTGGAGGCGCTGGAGGCTAGCGACAAAGTAGCAGAGGCGTGGGCGTCAGTCCATGGTGACGGGGAGACGATGCAGAGGAGGGTCGGAGGCGCCGGAAGCGAACGACAGAGGGGCGTGTGGATGTGACCGACGGGCAAGGGAAAGGCAAGGGCATGCGGCTTGGCGACGTTGGCACTCCTCACTACTAGAAAAGGCCTACTAGTGGCGCACCTGTTTTGCCTACTAATGGCGCACTACAGGTGCGCCATTAGTATATTTTTTACTAATGGCGCACAAGTGCGCCATTAGTTTTTACTAATGGCGCACAAAGGCTAGCGACAAAGTAGCAGAGGCGTGGGCGTCAGTCCATGGTGACGGGGAGACGATGCAGAGGAGGGTCGGAGGCGCCGGAAGCGAACGACAGAGGGGCGTGTGGATGTGACCGACGGGCAAGGGAAAGGCAAGGGCATGCGGCTTGGCGACGTTGGCACTCCTCACTACTAGAAAAGGCCTACTAGTGGCGCACCTGTTTTGCCTACTAATGGCGCACTACAGGTGCGCCATTAGTATATTTTTTACTAATGGCGCACAAGTGCGCCATTAGTTTTTACTAATGGCGCACAAGTGCGCCATTAGTTTTTACTAATGGCGCACAAGTGCGCCATTAGTATAGCCAACGGTGCGCCATTAGTATCTGGTATACTAATGGTGCACCACATAGAAGTGCGTCATTAGTAACAATTTTAAAAAAAATCAGAATTTTTTTTAAAAAAATCCAATTTTTTCGTTTTTTTAATCTCATGTCACTATGGCTTAATCTCAGGTCAATATGCTTAATCTCAAGTCAAATCGCACTCTATGGTCAAACTTCCCGGAAGGTCACCCATCCTCACACTTCTCAAGCCCGAGCACGCTTAACTTCGCAGTTCTATCCAACCCCAGCACCAGCTCAGTTCACATGCACTTGTTGATATATCTATCATATCAATCCTATTAAACATTGTTGATGTCTAGGACTTTGTTCATGTTCATGAGTATGATGAAATTTTGAAAAAATATTTCAAACTTCCCGGTCATATTACGTATCATATTTTGAAAAAAAATCGAATTTTTTTTGAAACCAATTATTTTTTCTGTTACTAGTGGCGCACCTAGCAAACGGTGCGCCACTAGTAAGTTTGAAATTTTTTTCCATTTTTTCCCTCTAGATCTTAAAAGCCCCGTAACTTTTTTTCTGTTAGGTTTTGGGGATTTTAAAAATGTTTAACGGGGTTCCCCTGGTTAAATTCGGATGTAACTTTTCGAGTAGATGATTTTTCATATAAAAAAAACTTTTTAATCCGAGTTCATATGCAAAAGTTATGCCCATTTTACAAATTCCAGAGAGATTTTGCAAATAAAGTCGAAATTCATATTTGTAAATTTTCCCAACAAGTAGAACACATATCACATGGGAAACTTATTTTATTTTATTTTTTGACATTTCCATCATTTTCTTTTATTTGTTTTTAAACCGAAAAGGCGGTCCACGGGGAGGGGGTGCATTCGTGGAATTTTTGGGCCAAGTTAGTAATGGTGCACCGTGGGTGTGGTGCGCCATTACTAGTTAACTAGTAATGGCGCACCACACCCACGGTGCGCCATTACTAGTTTTGGAACAAAAAAATTGATTTTTTTTGAAAAAAACTTAGTAATGGCACACCAGTGGACAATGCGCCACTACTAGTTTTAACTAGTAATGGCGCACTATCCACTGGTGCGCCATTACTAACAAAAAGAATTCAAAACTACTAATGGCGCATGGTGGGTGTGGTGCGCCATTACTATGTCAACTAGTAATGGCGCACTGTCCCGTGGTGCGCCATTAGTAACAATTTTTTTTCAAAACTAGTAATGGCGCACCACACACCAGGTGCGCCATTAGTAATATATTACTAATGGTGCACCTGTATGTGGTGCACCATTAGTGTCCATATTATCTATAGCCCTTTTCCTAGTAGTGCCTGCGGGGCATTCATGGCGGCGGCAGATCGAGAAGATGGACGGCGGCGGCGCGCGAGGCACTTGAGGGCGCGACGCGGCTGGACGGCGTCGGGCACGAGGTGCAGGAGAGGAGAGGCGCTCGGGCATGGGGAAGACCGGGAGCAGGGGCGGCGTCGCACGAGCTCCTCTCTAGTGCGTGAAGTGGGAGACGAGGGAGATGGGGCGCTGGGTCTGACGGCGCGAGGGGAGAGGGTGAGGGAGAGATCAAGAGGAGGGGAGTCGGCCTAGGGTTAGTTAGGCAGGGCCGGCTAGGCCTTGGCCTTGGGCCGCGAGGATGGTCCAAGTGCCATGGAGGTTTGGTGGGCCTAGGGAGGCCGGCCTGGGCTGGGCTTCTCTCTCCTTCTCTCTTCTTCTTCTAAAAACAGAAGAAAAGGAGAAGAGATAGGACAAGAATTTGCGCAAGTGGATAATTTTCCCGGACTCATAAAAATGAGCCTGATTCAGGAAAAATAGAAATGGGCACGCAGATGAAGTTGAATTCAAACTCATTTGAATTTAAATCAAATGGGTTTGAACTAGGATTGGGATTTAGAAGTGTCCAAAAATGTTGAAATTTTTGGAGGAACCTCGGCAAATGGGAAGAGAAATGTGGGAAAGGTTTTGAAGTCAAACTTGAAGTAGAAAAGACATGGGGAATATTTGCAAGTGTGTTATGATGAATTCCAAATTAATGCAATATTTAATATAGCTCCCTAAATACTGGGAGGATATGTTATAAAGAGAACTCACCACGTGAATTCCCTCAGTTTAAATAGATCAAAAGATCTATGCAATTTATTTAAGTGAGTTTTAGTTAGTTTGAGAAAAAGATGGCCGGATGACATGATGCAATGCAAATGATGACATGATGAAAGCAACAAACAAACGAAACACAAGACAACAACGAAAAACATGGAAGCCGTCTGGAGCGTCGGTCTCGGGGTGTCACAAATTGTTCATCCACCCCCCCCCCCCCCCGAACAATGCTCACTATTCATCAAGAGATGGCATCGATCGACTTCAGTTAGCAGCAGTAGCGAAGGAATCACTCGGGTTCAGTTAACAGCAAGGGATCGATCGGGGTTCAGTAACGTAGCTAGTGCAATCGCTCGGGGTTAGAGCCCAACGCCTCGCTCGGGTTCAGTTAGAGTGCAACACCTCACACACATGCGCGTACGTGTACAAGAGAAACGTGCAAACCTCTGTGCATCACTCGACCCCAACCACCCACCATAACCGGGAACTCCTCAATATTTTCCTCACCCTCACTTCTACCTTATTTTTTTCGTCATGGACGGCCCAAAGAATGTCATGCAGCTGCATCTCCAGCCCGCCCAAGACGTAAAGCTCATTGGCTGTCATGATTTTTTTTTCATAGAAGTAGGAGCCCAGCACATCTATGATGATACCGGGTTTTGTCACAATTATCATCATAGAAGTATCATATGCATGACAGGAAAAAATATCGTTCGTCCCAAAATGTCACGGATGTGTCTTTTTTTGTAGTGCTGAGAGGACTAAGGAGATATTTCTCGATTATGGAGGTAATAAAGAGTTCTTCGTAAAGGGTTACGTCGATGCAAGCTTTGACGCCAATTCGGAAGACTCTGAGTCTCAATCTAGATACATATTGAAAGTGGGAGCAATTAGCTAGAGTAGCTCCATACAGAGCTTTGTAGACATAGAAATTTGCAAAAATACATATGGATCTGAATGTGACAGATCCGTTGTAATGCCCACGATGCGGCTATAGCTCCCACGTGTGGAGGCACGACTTAAAGGCATAACCGCATAGTGGTTTTGTCGCAAGAAGGGTCATCCTCACAAACATCCCATGTAATAAACAAGACAGGGATAAATAGAGTTGGCTTACACTCGCCGCGTCACACAATACATAAATAATTCATACATAATCCAAAATACACTCATAGACCGACTACGGTCAAATCCAAATAAAAGGAAGACAAACCCCAAATGCTAGATCCCCGATCGTCCCAACTGGGCTCCACTACTGATCATCAGGAAATGAAACATAGTAACGACCCAGGTCCTCTCGAATTCCCAATTGAGTTCGGTAGCATCACCTGCACTGGTATCATCGGCACCTGCAACTGTTTTGGAAGTATCCGTGAGTCACGACGACTCAGCAATCTCACACCCATGAGATCAAGACTATTTAAGCTTATGGGTAGGATATGGTAATGAGGTGGAGCTGCAGTAAGCGCTAAGAAAATATGGTGGCTAACATACACAAATAAGAGTAAGATGAGAAGCTACGCAATGGTCGTGAAGCTAGAAGTGAGCAAGAAGTGATCCTAAAACTACTTACGTTCGAACATAACACAAGATCGTGTTCACTTCCCGGACTCCGCCGAAAAGAGACCATCACGGCTACACATGCGGTTGATTCATTTTAATTAAGTCAAGTGTCAAGTTCTCTACAACCGGATATTAACAAATTCCCATCTTCCACATAACCGCGGGCACAGCTCTTGAAAGTTTATACCCTGCAGGGGTGTCCCAACTTAGCCCATTACAAGCTCTCACGATCAACGAAGGATATTCCTTCTCCCGGAAAGACCCGATCAGTCTCGGAATCCCGGTTACAAGACATTTCGACAATGGTAAAACAAGACCAAAAAGACCGCCCGATGTGCCGTCAAATCCCGATAGGAGTCGCACGTATCTCGTTCTCAGGGCACACCGGATGGGACAAGCTACGAGTAAAACTAGCCCTCAAGTTTCCCCGACGTGGGCCCGCAGGCTGCCCGCTTCAGACCAACACTCAGAGGAGCACTGGCCGGGGGGGTTAAAAATAAAGATGACCCTCGGGTCTGCAGAACCCAAGGGAAAGTTATAGGTTGTTAGGCAAATGTAAAACCAAGGTTGGGCCTTGCTGGAGGAGTTTTATTCAAAGCGAACTGTCAAGGGGGTCCCATAACCCCAACCGCGTAAGGAACGCAAAATCAAGGAACATAACATCGGTATGATGGAAATTAAGGCGGCAAGAGTGGAACAAAACACCAGGCATAAGGCTGAGCCTTCCACCCTTTACCAAGTATATGGATGCATTAATTAAATCAGAGATATTGTGATATCCCAAAAAATCCATGTTCCAACATGGAACAACCTGCAAGGCACCTCCAACTAGCAACGCTATAAGAGGGGCTGAGCAAAAGCGGTAACTTAGCCAAACAACGGTTTGCTAGGAAGGTGGGTTAGAGGCTTGACATGGCATTATGGGAGGCATGGTATAACAAGTGTTAGGTAGTGCGACATAGCGATAGAACGAACAACTAGCAAGCAAAGATAGAAGTGATATCGAGGGTATGGTCATCTTGCCTGCAATGTTCTCAGATTTGTCGAAAGCTTGCTCCTCGTTAGCGTACTCAACAGGTTCCTCTTTCACGTACTCGTCTCCCAGCTCCACCCAAAGCAAGAACACAAGCAACGGAACAACAATCAATCACGGTGCAATTGTGACGCCCGGGTAATTAAGCTACAGTAACCCTCTGGAAATGATGCCACGTCACCTCGGTTAGTGTTGATAATCTCACGTTAGTTCGAAACCGGTTCAAAATTCAAATTCAAAATATGGCAAACAACAAAGTTTTCAAACATTAAAACAAAAATGTTCGGACGGTGCCAAGTATTACATAGATAATTATAGTGAAGAAAGCACATGTTTAGAATATACTTAAATGCCCTAAATTAAACAAAATGGAAAAGGAAAATAAATAAAAGAAAAGAAAACACAAAAAATAGAAAACAAAACTAAAAAAAGAGAGGAAAGGAGCCCCCCCCCACTGGGCCGGGGGGTTAAGGTTCCTCTCGGAGACTGCCAGTCTACAAGAAGCTGGCAGAGCTTTAGAACTGGCCCAACTGGCCATCATGCCGACTAGGCCGGCCCACCCCCACACCTCCATACCCCCCCCCACGACACCCAAACCCTAACTGTCGCCCCACGTTGCCACTCCCCACTCCCCTCGCTCCTCGCCCCCCCCCCTGATTTGGATCGGGGGCACCCGAGCCCGCCGCCCCAGCGCGACCCCACGACCTCGCCTCTCCCTCCTGACGGTAGCCAGCTTCCCCGTCGCCGCGTCGCAGGTGGACCTCGTCCGGACCACGCCGCCCGGACCTCGCCGGCGCCCTTCCCCACCGGCCTGCACCCGCTCCGCCGACGTCGTCCCCGTCACCCCCCTCGTCCCTCGCTGCCATTGCCCTACTCCTCGATGTGAGGCTCGGCCCCTCCTCTCTCCCCCTGTCTCCCACGCACTCGCCGCGCCACGTGCGCGCCCGCGCACGCATCGGCCCGACGGCTTCCGCTCGCGCTCGCGCTCGCCCGCGCCTACGCCGCTCGCCCGCCGACGCCCGTAGCTCCGGCACCGCTGCTGCCTCCCCGCCTCTGCTCCCTACGCCACCGGCGGCCCCGTCGTGGCCGCGGCCGCCCCTCCACCCGCGTCGAGGTCTCGCCGGCGCCCCTGATGCCGCGTGCCCGCACGAGCTTCTGCCCCGTTAAGCCCGCTGTACTCGGGCGCCCGCAACGCCCCCCCCCCCCCCCCGCCTGCTATCGGCGCCCGACTGGCCCCTATGGGTCAATGACAAGGGGCCCCCAGCGCCCAGAACGTTTTCTTTTAAAAAAAATTAATTAAATAAAAATAAAAAATTAAGTAATAATAAAAATAAAAATAATTAACTTAATTAATTCTGATTAAATTAACTAACTAAGATTAATTAATCTAATGATTAATTAACCTAATTAACTACTGTTAATTAATTAACTAACAGAGAATGACAGTGGGGCCCACCCCTAATTAATACTAATTAGGTTAATTAAATTGTTTAATTAAAATGTGTCACTGACCAGTGGGACCCACTGGTCAGGTTGACCAGTCAACCCTGTTGACTGCTGACGTCAGCATGACATCATGCTGATGTCATAAACACAATTTTGAATTAATTTAAATAATTAAATAAATTTCAGAAATTAATAAAATCTTTAGAAAATCATATATTTTAAACCGTAGCTCGGATGGAAAAACTTTGTACATGAAAGTTGCTCAGGACGACGAGATGAATCCGGATACGCAGCCCGTTCGTCCGCCACGCATCCCTAGCATAGCAAACACGCAACTTTCCCCCCTCCGGTTCGTCTGTCCGAAAACGCGAAACACCGGGGATACTTTCCCGGATGTTCCTCCCCTTCATCGGTACCACCTCGTACCGCGTTAGGGCACACCTAGCATCACGCTTTGTCATGTCATGCATCGTCATGCATTTGTTTGCATTATATTTATTGTTTCTTCCCCCTCTTCTCTCGCTAGACATCGAGACCGACGCCGCTGCTACCCAGTACGACTACGGTGTTGACGACCCCTCTCTCTTGCCAGAGCAACCAGGTAAGCCCCCCCTTGATCACCAGATATCACCTGTTCTTCTCTATACTGCTTGCATTAGAGTAGTGTAGCATGTTACTGCTTTCAGTTAATCTTATACTGCTGCATAGCCTGCCCTTGCTACTACTGTTGTTACCTTTACCTTCTATCCTACTGCTTAGTATAGGATGCTAGTGTTCCATCAGTGGCCCTACACTCTTGTCCGTCTGCCATGCTATACTACTGGGCCGTGATCACTTCGGGAGGTGATCACAGGCATATACTATATACTTTACACTGTTACATTACCGGTGATACTGTTCGGAGTTGGGGGCTGAAGGGGCAGGTGGCTCCATCCCGGTAGAGGTGGGCCTGGGTTCCCGATGGCCCCCGACTGTTACTTTGTGGCAGAGCGACAGGGCAGGTTAAGACCACCTAGGAGAGAGGTGGGCCTGGCCCTGGTCGGTGTTCGCGGATACTTAACACGTTTAACGAGATCTTGGTATTTGATCTGAGTCTGGCTATTGGCCTATATGCACTAACCATCTACGCGGGGACAGTTATGGGCACTCGACGTCGTGGTATCAGCCGAAGCCTTCGTGACGTCAGCGACTGAGTGGCGCGCGCCGGATTGGACCGTAAGCCTGCTCTTGTATTAAGGGGGCTAGTTCTGCTTCCGGCCGCGTACGCAACGTGCAGGTGTGCAATGGGCGATGGGCCCAGACCCCTGCGCCATAGGATTTAGACCGGCGTGCTGACCTCTCTGCTATGCCTAGGTAGGTCTGCGACGTGTTGATCTTCCGAGGCCGGGCATGACCCAGGAAAGTGTGTCCGGCCAAATGGGATCGAGCGTGTTGGGATATGTGGTGCACCCCTGCAGGGAAGTTAATCTATTCGAATAGCCGTGATCTTCGGTAACAGGACGACTTGGAGTTGTACCTTGACCTTATGACAACTAGAACCGGATACTTAATAAAACACACCCTTCCAAGTGCCAGATACAACCGATGATCGCTCTCTCACAGGGCGACGAGGGGAGGATCATCGGTTAGGATTATGTTATACGATGCTACTTGATGCTACTTGGTGAACTTACCATCTACTCTCTCCTACATGCTGCAAGATGGAGGTGGCCAGAAGCGTAGTCTTCGACAGGATTAGTTATCCCCCTCTTATTCTGGCATTCTGCAGTTCAGTCCACATATGATACCCTTATTCCATTTGATACCCATGCATATGTAGTGTAGCTCCTTGCTTGCGAGTACTTTGGATGAGTACTCACAGTTGCTTTCTCCCCCCTTTTCCCCCTTTCCTTTCTTTCTGGTTGTCGCAACCAGATGCTGGAGTCCAGGAGCCAGACGCCACCGTTGATAACGACTACTACTACTCGGGAGGTGCCTACTACTACGTGCAGCCCACTGACGGCGACCAGGAGTAGTTTAGGAGGATCCCAGGCAGGAGGCCTGTGCCTCTTTCGATCTGTATCCCAGTTTGTGTTAGCCTTCTTAAGGCAAACTTGTTTAACTTATGTCTGTACTCATATATTGTTGCTTCCGCTGACTCGTCTATGATCGAGCTCTTGTATTCGAGCCTTCGAGGCCCCTGGCTTGTAATATGATGCTTGTATGACTTATTTTATTTGTAGAGTTGTGTTGTGATATCTTCTCGTGAGTCCCTGATCTTGATCGTACACGTTTGCGTGTATGATTAGTGTACAGTCAAATCGGGGGCGTCACAGCAATGCACAAGCAACATGATGCAATACATGGCATGGAATGCAAGATATGATATGCAATGCATATGGGTACTCTGGAAGGAAAAGAATGAACAAGGCATCAACTTGTCAAAACAAGTATGCCGCTGGAAAGATGAGGTGATTCCGGTCGAAATCGATATAAGGATCACCGTAAACGAATGCACGGTTTGCAAATGACAAGCAATACAAGAATGATGCAAATCTGTGATTAACAACATCATAGCACTTAGAATGCAACAAGGAACTATGCTACAGCACTCCAACATAGCAACAAAGCACATGGTAGTGAATTACACATGAAGCTCTGCAAATCAGGAACACTGAGATCCTGCTAGAACTCCCTACAACAACCTCAAAATAGCATGGCAAAAATGCAAATGATATCAGATTCACAGACTTGAGAAAATACTAAACATGTCAGCATTAGGTAGCAATGTTTAGAGCTAGCATGGCAGGAACAGATTCATGATAGCAACTTTACCCAAAGACATGGCATGTTATTACTAAAGACATAGAACAAAACTCCCTTACTGAGCTTTACCCAAAGATTCATGGAAAATGATGTGACATCCATGCAAACATGACAAGTTATATTAACAGTTTCAGACAAAAACAGAGCATGGCAGGAACAGATTCATGATAGCAACTTTACAAGCTCATGACACTCACCTCAAAGCATTACATGGCATGGAAAGGTAACCAACATGAATTATACATATTCAAGAAGCTAAGCTTTGCAAAAGCAAGTTCATAGGATGCATGGATCACTAGCAAAACACATGGCAAAACTGATCATCATGTTAACAATCTGCCAGGAACATTGTTTAGCAAAAGTAGAGCAAGGAAATGACATGCTAGGGTAATCCATAATTGTAACCAGAGGCATGAATGGATATATCCATACCACCTCTACAAAACATGATTAGTGAACTATCTCGAAATGTGCATGGATCTCATGGTAGCAACAAGTTTACATGGCATCAAAACATAACAGGAAAAGGACTTAGCAAAATTACCAAGTTTCTAAAAATAGAAACATTATGAATCCTACTTTGCATGCTTGTCCTAGTCGCCACATAGGTCACAAAAATACAAGACTAGCACCACTATAAATATGGCATGATGGAGCTCATAAAACATGTAGACATCATGCTCATAGGATGCACACACAAAATGTAACGAAAATGACAAATCATCACTTTCTATTAAATTCCAGCAGACAACATCATATAGCACTTTATCAACGATGATAATGGCATCAAAATGGACAGCAACATGCATGCAAATGCCACTAACATGAAGAGCATCACGAGGCGAACATTTCGATATATCGTATGCACAAAATGAAGTACCCAGCATGGAGATATGGCATGACAAAGGGGGCATCAAAATATTGGATTCCAGTGACTTGGCGAAAAAATACCACGCGGATCTAGAGTTTTGGCGCGTGAACCGAGGTTCGCCAGGATCTCGCCCGAGAGGAAGGAGAGACGGCGGCCGTGGCAGTTCCGGCGAGGGGGAGTCGCTCCGGCGAGGGGAGGAGGTCGGAGATGGCCGGATCCGGGTGGTCCGGTCGGGGAACCGACGCGGCACCTGCGGGGAGGAGGTGACCGGGTAGCAAGGTCGCTGGGTCGACGCGGGAGCTCCGGTGGGCGAGCTCCGGCCGGCGAGCGCTGTGCGGGGCAGCGAACTACGGGCGGCGGAGGTGGTGTGCGAGGGCGGCGGCGGCGATGCACGAGGGTGGCGGCGGCAAGGCACAACGCGCGGCGCGGTGGTGGCGGAGCGGCGCGTGCGGCAGAGCAGGTCACCGGTGGCGAGCGGCACGGTGGCGCCAGGAGGCGGCGGGGAAGGGAGCCGGGCGGCGCGGCAGGCAGGCCATGGGAGGCGAGCGGCGGCGGCACACGGGCTCGCGCGGGCCGGATCTGGGCCCCACGGGCCATGCGGTGGAGGAGGACGGCGGTGACACATGGTGGCACGTGGTTGGAGGAGAGCGGTGGCGGGGTGACGTGGCGGCTTGTGGTTGGCCGGGGCGACATGGCCGGCGGACATGTCCGGCATGGAGGGACGCGTCCGGCGGCGCGAGGAGGAAGATTGCTAGGGTTTCATCCGCGAATTTCAGGGGGAGAGGCAAATATATAGGTAGAGGGAGCTATGAGTGTCCAACGATGGAGAGCATGGAGGGGGTTTAGATGGGCTAGTGGACTATATTGGGGAGTGTTGGGATGCAAAGATAGAGGGGCTTTTGCGGTTACCCGGTTAACCATTGGGGCATCAAACGACCTCCAAATGGAACGAAATTTGACAGGCGGCCTACCCATGATGTACCAAGGCCACTCGACAAATCTCGACCCATTCCGAGAACATTTGTATCCCGTTCACAAAACAAGATTAGAGGGGTGCAACAGGTGCATGTGGGAGTGTCGGATTGCGAAACGGACAACGCAAAGGATGACCGGATGCATGAGACGAACACGAATGCAAATGAGATGCACATGATGACATGATATGAAATGTATGACATGAACAAAATGCAAAACAAAGACAAAACCCAACCACGAAGGAAATATCATATCACATAGCCGGAAAATGGCAAGAGTTGGAGTTACAAATATGGAAAGTTACATCCAGGGTGTTACACCCGTTGACTAAACTTCTCTCACAAGCAAAACATGATCACTCCTTAATACTCTCTGGGTGCTAATCATATGGTGATGTGAACTAGATTATTGACTCTAGTAAACTCTTTGGGTGTTGGTCACATGGCAATGTGAAGTATGGGTGTTAAATCACATGGTGATGTGAACTAGATTATTGACTCTAGTGCAGGTGGGAGACTGAAGAAAATAAGCCGTAGAGGCAATAATAAAGTTGTTATTTTATATTATATTTCCTTATTCATGATAAAGGTTTAGTATTCATGCTAGAATTGTATTGATTAGAAACTTAAATACATGTGTGAATACATAAACAAATACCGTGTCCCTAGTAAGCCTCTACTAGACTAGCTCGTTGATCAAAGATGGTTAAGGTTTCCTAACCATAGACATGTGTTGTCATTTGATAATGGGATCACATCATTAGGAGAATGATGTGATGGACAAGACCTATCCATTAGCTTAGCATAATAATCGTTCAGTTTATTGCTATTGCTTTCTTCATGTCAAATACTTATTCCTTCGACTATGAGATTATGAAACTCCCGGATACTGGAGGAATGCCTTGTGTGCTATCAAACGTCAAAACGTAACTGGGTGATCATAAAGATTCTCTACAGGTATCTCTGAAGGTGTTCGCTGAGTTGGCATAGATCGAGATTAGGATTTGTCACTCCGAGTATCGGAGAGGTATCTCTGGGCCCTCTCGGTAATACACATTATAAGCTTGCAAGCAAATGACTAAGGAGTTAGTCACAAGGTGATTTATTACGGAATGAGTAAAGAGACTTGCTGGTAATGAGATTGAACTAGGTATGAAGATACCAACGATCGAATCTCGGGCAAGTAACATACTGATGGACAAAGGGAATTATGTATTTTGTCATAATGGTTCAACTGATAAAGATCTTTGTAGAATATGTAGGAGCCAATATAGGCATCCACGTTCTGCTATTGGTTATTAACCGAAGAGGTGTCTCGGTCATGTCTACATAGTTCTTGAACCCATAGGGTCCGCACGCTTAACGTTCGTTGATGATATAGTGTTATATGAGTTATATGTTTTGGTGACCGAATGTTGTTCGGAGTCCTGGATGAGATCACGGACATGACGAGGAGTCTCGAAATGGTCGAGAGGTAAAGATTGATATATATATAGGACGATGGTATTTGGAGACCAGAAGTGTTTCGGGACGTACCAGGAAGGAATCAGGTCATCAGAAGGGGTTTCGGGCACACACCCTCGCAAGTTATGGGCCTTATGGGCCAAAGGAGGGGACAGACCAGCCCACAAGGGGGCTGGTGTGCCCCTCTCTTGTTTGGCTAGCCCTAGGGAAGGAAAAGGGGGAGGGCTAGCCCCTCCTTCCTTTCCCTCTAATGGGAGAAAGGAAAGGGGGGCGCCACCCTCCCCTGCCTTTCCCTGCAGTACTCCAAACAAGGAAAGGGGCGCAGGGACCCCAAGTAGGATTCCTCCTACTTGGGCGCCTCCTTTGGCTGCCCCTCCCTCCCTCCCACCTATATATATGTGGGAGGGGGCGCCTAGCACACAACAGATAATTGCTAGCCATGTGCGGCGCCCCCCTCCACCGTTTACACCCCTGGTCATATTTTCGTAGTGCTTAGGCGAAGCCCTGCGGAGATCACTTCACCATCACCGTCACCATGCCATCGTGCTACCAGAAGTCATCTACTACCTCGTCGACTTGCTGGATCAAGGAGGCGGAGGACGTCACCGAGCTGAACGTGTGTAGAACGTGGAGGTGTCGTACGTTCATTATTTGATCGGTTGGAGCGCGAAGAAGTTCGACTACATCAACCGCGTTGTTAAATGCTTCCACTTACAGGCTACAAGTGTACGTAGACACACTATCCCCCTCGTTGCTCTGCATATCCATGGATAGATCATTGCGTGAGCATAGACATTTTTTGTTTTCCATGCAACGTTTCCCAACACGTTACACTTAACGATATCCTAAGATTCGGAAAACTTGACCAACAACCACTACAAAAAAATACACTTCCGTGATGATACGTGTTTGTCACAGTAGGTCGCTTTTTTGTCATGCATGTACATCCATGACAAATTTATGACAGAATCAAGATAGTCATACCTGTGCTGTCGTAGAAGTGTTCCATGACATTACCAAAACTATCATCACGGAAGTGTCCACTTCCATGACGATAAATGCGCGTCACAGAAGTGCTTTCGTCAACGGTGACCGACACGTGGCATCCACCATAACGGAACGCCGTTAAGCTATCGGGTCGGGTTTTGGATCCGATAACCCGTTAACAGCCCCGACCAATGGGGATTTTCCACGTGTAAAATCATCATTGGCTAGAGGAAACACGTGTCGGCTCATCGTCGGGACAGATGTCATCCACTCACTGGATAGAAGGCGCCTATGATACGTCGACACGCGGCACGGCCCAACAAGTTTAAATGGGCCGGCCCAACTAGAGGCCAACAAGATTTTGCAAATCATAATGGGCCGGCCCAGCTAAAGGCCCATGAAATTTTGTGGACCATAATGGGCTGGCCCAGCTAAAGGCCCATAAGATTTTGCGGGCCATAATAGGCCGGCCCAGGTAAAGGCCCACAAGATTTTTTTTGTGCCATAATGGGCCGACCCAGGTAAAGGCCCACAAGATTCTTGCGGGTCATAATGGGCCGGCCCAGCTAAAGGCCCACGAGATTTCGCCGACATTAATGGGTCGGCCCAGCTATAGGCCCACAAGATTTTGAGGACCCTAGTAGGCCGGCCCATTAACTGGCTGCCATGTTTTGGGCCAAATGCCGGCCCATATTTGATCCGGTCCATTAATGGCCTGACATGCTCCGCGCCCAATAGTGGCCCATATGAGATCCGGCCCGTTAAAAGCCTACCATGTTCTGGGCCAAATTACGGCCCAGATCAGGTCCGGCCCTTTAAGAGGCTTTGGGCTCAATTATGGCCCATATCAGATTCAGCCCGTCAACTGGACACTATGCTTTTGGGCCCACTTGCTAAAGGCCCACTTAGTAATTCGCCCTGATATTAGTTTTGGCCTATTAAGGGCCTGTTTAACATTTCGGCCCTATATTAATTTCGGCCTGTTAAAAGCCCGTCATATAGTTGGGCCTAACTACGGCCCGATTTGCATTTGGCCTGCTCGCCGCCGATATCTGATTGGGCCAAACAAGGACCCAAACAATTTTGGCCTGTTAAAAGCCCGTGATTTGATTCGCACAATCATGGGTCGGGGTTCATTTCGGGTTGCTGCCGGCCCGTGAGCTGATCGGCACGTTTCAGGCCCAACCTACATCGTGGTTGCATGACGGCCCGATTATGTACCGTAATTTTACGGTTTGGCCGGTTTACTGCGAAGACAGGATATATATACAGTAAAATAACTGCAGCATCATGAATAAGAAAAAACCTATACTATACAATAAAGAAATTATGGCATATTACATCCACTGGGCATCAAAGTTCGCCACTATGATAATAAAGCACAAACAGACAGCAGATTACATACACTGGGCATCAAAGATCGCCACCAGTGCAAATAAACACGCCGACAAAATAATATACAAAACCGACAGCACTTCAATAGAGTTCAAGAAAGGTTAGCCCTGCTGGGGAGCTGCAGCGCAAGCAGCTGAGCAAGATGATGAGACTGCGCTTGTTCAACACTTCTATCTTCCTCACTCTAAAAGATAAACAAGCAGACAGATGACAGGTTTTGCACATAAAAGTATCAGTGCTGACAATTCATCACATTTCTTACTGACGAATAAAGTGACACAGTTTAAGTTTGCATTAACACAATATGGTATTGTTCAGGTCAAGACATGGTAGGAAATGACATTGTGAAGGAGTTGGCAGCTTCACGACACCACTGGATTACAGATCAAGAACTCATAAGTATCAATGGTTAGTGTGTTGTCAATTTATACCATTTCAGATTGGCAAATAAAGAGATGGTTTAAATAATAGTAGAATGATATGACATTTTTCATAGTTAAGACATTACAGAATATGACATTGTGCTGTAGTGGGTAGGTTCACCACACCACTGGATTACAGATGAAGAACAGAAGCATACATGCAGTGCAAAAGAAGATCACTTGCTCTGTATAGTTTAATTTACATGGTATGAAGAAGGAACTTGGTTGTACAACTAAAAACTTAAATTGAGAAAGGACGAACTTTTGTTTATGAACTACATATAATAAACTTTAAACAAGCAATTTGATGAAAACACCAAAAATAAACAGCTGTTGCAGTCATGCCTAACCAAATATATACAACAAAGTTTGAAGGCTTGAGATGGACAAACTTACATTATTGGTGAAGACAGGCTCTATAAAGGCCTTGTCCATGCTGATGGGGGGGGCAATTCAAGAAGTTTACCACAGAATCTTCTTCAAAAGCATTGCCTTTATTCTACATTTTGTTAAGAGTAAATATAGATGTGATAATATACGAAAAAATGGAGAATATTTAAGATAAGATGAAGAGTAATGCTACATAACCAAGTAGCTATAAATGTAAGTGCAGCGATACAAGCAAAAGGTACAGCCAAGAGCAATGCACGGCTAAACTTCTTCAGTACCAACCTTATGGTAAGAGTAAATATAGATCCGATGTGTAGAAAATGGAGGACAAAGGAAAATAAGATGCAGAGTGATGGTACATGAACAACTACCTGTCATTATAAGTACACTGATAAAGGACAACATGTACTTACAAGAACAATGCAGAGCTAAAAAAACATTGGCATTGGATATATTCTACACTAATGTAACCATTCATACAGATCATATAATTTGGAGCGAACAATTGATAAGCAAGCTATCATGCATACTGCTGTCACATAATGAACCAGGTATGTATGCAAGTATAGTGATACAGGACAATAGGTACTAACAAGAGCAAAGCAGCGGGCAGCATATTTGAGATATCCTGTCATTCTTGTCAAACCGGAATTCTTCTTCGAGCAGATTTCCTACAAAAAAGATCCGTAAGGCACATGCGGAAAAGTAGAAGTTCAAATTGTCATGTGATTTCATAGACAGTACCTCATCCTGGGAACGAGACCAGTGCATAACAAGGTTTTTCCATTCAATGTCTTCTAAATTTAGCACAGGAGACTTCACCAGAAATTCGTTTATAGACTTGCCATCAAAGTGTGATTTCCTCAGGTAACACCGATACTGCTGCAATGCTTCCTTGAAAAGGACAAGCAAGCTTTGCTCGTCATGACTATCTAGATTGACCCTCGCCTAGTTACAACAATGTAATGTAAATCATTGATGTGTTCAATCAGCAGAAAACAGGAAAATAATAGCCATGAATAATAGCACTTACACATAAGATGGACAGGAAGATGTGAAAATGGTGTTTGTCTTCACAATAATCTTCCCATGATGGGAATATATGCACGTAGTCCCTAACAACATTGAAAGCATTGTCTTTTAAACTGGGAATAAATGGAATGAGGTTCCAATCTACAGGAATTGGCTGTCTCTGCAGTTGGGAGAGGTCTTCGGCCGGTGGACTTGTTGTACTTTTTGCTGGAGTGGGATTTTTCTATGGTATAGCTGGTGCTATGGCAAATAAAATCGGTATACCTTTTTCTAGAGTGCAGGTCCTGTGTGTTGGGGCTAGTGGTGTGGCCAGTGAAGTATGGGTACAGTCTGCTGGAGTCGGTCCTATGTTTTGTGTCACTGGTTGTACAGCCTATATAAGTGGGGAAAATTTTGTTTTTGCCACTCTAGATTTTTGTCAATTTTTCTTATGCCACTCTAGATTTTGACATTTCAGTTTTGCCACTCTTAGCTTTTGACAATTATCACAATTGCCATTCCGTGGCAAAACCAAAATAAATTAGAGTGGCAATTGTGATACATTGTCAAAATCTAGAGTGGAAAAAGTGAAATAAAATTAATTTGCTATTGCCAATTATGATATTTTTCAAAAGCTAAGAGTGGCAATACTGAAATGTCAAAATCTAGAGTGGCATAAGGAAAATTGGCAAAATCTAGAGTGGCAAAAACAAAATTTTCCCATATAAGTGGGGTGATGTCTGATTTCTCCGGCACCACCACGTTTTTCAAGGACTTTGCTGGTGCTCCTTCAGGTTCGGCAATCACCCTCTTCCTTTTTGATGTCTGATGCACAAGAACAACATTTGAGTGGAAAAACATGGTATGATGACAGATGGAATATGTATTGATAATGGATGGGCATGGCATCTCGACATATATGATGAGTAAACTAAGCAGATGGCGGTGCAACAAAGTAGAAGAAATGCAAGACAACATATGCAAGATACCCGCAATCAATAAAACATTGCCAAATTAGAACAGGCACCTTGATGGGTGAACAGGACAGGCCATCTACCTTTGACTCCTCGAGGTTAGAATAGTCATTAGGATGATATTCTGAACAAGAATCAACAAGTGGGGAGCGTATGAGTTTCATTGCATCCAGAATGGCACTCAATGCCTTGGTGCCAATTTTGTAAGTCATTGCAGTGTTTAGCTTCAAGAGTGGACTGCTGCTAGTGCGACACAAAGCAGCTACACAGATCATAGTGTAGATATAACGGGAAAACCTTAAGCATCAGAGTAAAATCAGCAAAGTGGAACTTGCTGGAATATATGTGCTATTATTGTCGGTACGGCTAGAAAGGCTTCGAATACCAGCTCTCTTCAAGTGAAGGTGTGGTACTGTTAATATCAATGTAACTCTCAAAGGCGACACAGCTCCCCGCATTTCCTTGCTATTCCTATAGGATTCAAGTGGGCAGGCCACTACAAATCCTATTCCTATGTTTACAAGATCCTACGAATCAAAGAGGCTCAAAGTGTCCATCACAACCGACCGTATAGACCTCTACACTGCAAATGTCCTTGCTCATCTTCAGTACAAGGAACATACTGTACTACTATCATACTCCCTCCGTTCCAAAATATAAGTCTTGGTAGAGATTTCCACTATGGATCACATACAGATGTATCCAGGTACATTTTAGAGTGTAGATTCACTCATTTTGCTCCATATGTAGTCCATGGTGGAATCTATACAAAGACTTGTATTTAGGAATGGAGAGAGTACATATTAAAGAAGAACGGAAGAGGAACATGGTAAAGAAGAGCAAGCAGATTTTGGATAATAAAATGTTGGTTGCGCAGTGCCCACACAAGATGAACCAGAGCGCATTAAGAATGCAACTCCTAGCTGTCTCTCGGCCATTTCAGGTGGTTGGATGAAGATCCTACGTCTCCTAACCCATCTTCTTCCTCGTCTTTGATTCTTCCCATACAGAACACCGCACGGGCCGCCGGCCGGACCACCGGCCCCCACCGCCTGTGTTCCTCCACCACCCCCACCCCCACCCCCACCCAACCCCCACCTGCGTCGAGTTTTCTTCGTTCGGCGGGGCCCCACAACCACCCGAGCCCCTTTGATCGCACCGGCGAACTCCGGCGAGCTCTGAAAAATCGACTGACCCAATTTTGAAATTTAGTCTACTGTGATTTAACTAGTGTGGAATATAAAAGGGGAAAACCATAAGCATTACGAGTATGGTGTTGAGCGTGCCATGGCGGATCTGAAGGTGCAAACCGGACAAAGGCAACTTCGCAACCAAGACAAGAAATCAGATAAAGCAGTGGTGGTCTATTTTCTTGCTGCGATAAATAAGTTGAGAAGATACGAAAGAGTACCACCTCTGGTGCGGCGCCATGTAGGCATCTGCTGAGAATTTGATGGTGATGCTGTCGCGATGGTTGTCGGCGGCGTGGAAGCAGATCTAGGAGGGTAGACGGTGGCGGCGGGGCGCGGTGGACGAGATGGTCGTTGGAGCGGCGCCGGCAAGGTGGACGACGGCGGGGATGAAGCGAGAGGACGGGATGCAAGGATCCCAGTCCGAAGCCGTGGATGAGAGAGGTCGATCTCTTATAATGGACGGCGGCGTCGGGGTATCAGGTCCGGCATGGTGGAGGAGGACGGCGGTGGATGGGCTGGCGGACGGCAGCGGACGGAGGAGGGTGGGGTGGAGAGGGTGTTTTGGCGCCCACGGAGTACGAATGGGCAAAAGGGAGGTAAAGAGGAAGGGGGGAACCATGTATTCAGGGCTAGCTTGTCTCAAATGCGAGGAAATTTACAAACTTAGTCCCCATTTCAAATTTCTACTACATCACAGCAACACTAGTCGGTCGGGGATAGGACGGTAATCTCGCATACACCGAATATTTGCCGACGAGAGTTTGTTTTTGGCGCCCACCGTGTACGAATATGAATCGGGGAGGGAGTCGATTTCGGCAGAGGACACACTGTGTTTTGGCGCCCACCGTGTATGAATCCGGGTGAGAGGCGGTTACGTCATGTTTGGGTGAAATTACAAACCTACCCCTATCGAAACCTATAGAAATCCAGCATATAGGCTTTGCATGGCAGGGATAGGCAGCAGTGATTTCCATCTCGCGGATTTTGGTTCCGGGCGGTTACTGCGACTTTCCCCGCTTCGTTCAAATTTTGCAGAGTGCACGTTTACCGTGCCAACTCAATTCGAATCCCGTTTGTATTCTATTTTTTTCGGGCGGGATCCATTTTCAATTGGAATTAAATTCTATATACATCATTTTTATATATACTTTCAAAAGCACAACACCATTTATACATAAATATGGTTTAAAAATGGCATGATCTCAGATTCATAAGGTTGTATCCATCAATTTGGATTTTCAAATATTTGAAACCACTTTATGTTCAAATCCAATGTATGCATTCCTCGCTAACTGTCTCCAATTAATGTGTGTTTCATGCGGGTTTTTTTTACTTCTCAAACATGTATAATGTGTTTTACACACGCAACATATAGTGTAATCCCGTTTAGACATTAATTGCATATAAACCATGCATTGTTTGTAATTGAAGAATCTATGGATCACCAATATTGATAAACTATATAACATTACACGTGTGTCCAAATTCAAATGAATATGCATGTTTGATACACCAATTTGCGTTATGATATTATCGATGCTGTGATCTCCAGTTTAAATATTTGAATCCCCTTTAATCCAGATATCCGTCTCATATAGCTATCACTCATGCTTATATAGGACTATCTCTCTGGACCTATATGCGTTCATCGTCTCTCAGGTATCTCTCGTGCTACCTGTATGTCGACAATGATCTTTTATCTTCGTAACACACTGACGGTACTCTCTCGCTCGACCTTCATCACTCTATCTCTCTCTAAGTATATCTCGCTCCCTGCTATGTGTCTCTAACTATGATTCTCCATGTGGAATCTCTTTCTCTCACACAAACACAAAATTTTGTCTCCCGGGGTCTCATTTCTCTCTACTATTCTCATGTGTGCCACTCGCACACCCCTCATACAGAGATGTCTTTCTCTCCTTAGATATGAGAACCTACGACTCTTCCTCATCAATATCTCTTTCTCACACACAAACACAAACTCTGTCTCCCAGGGTCTCATATTTCTCCATTGTTCTCTTGTATGTCGCTCACACACACCCTCTCTCCCTAGAGATATCTTGCGTTCCCTCGTATGTCTCTCTAGCTATCACTCTCGTTGTGAAATATCTTTCTCTCTCACAGACACAAACCTCCGTCTCTCTGGATCTCATTTCTCTCTGATATCTGTTTGTATGTGACTCACACGCACCCTCTCTCTATCTCTCTCACACCCACACACATAACCCAGCCTTCTGATCCACTCGACTCCTATCTCTAACGCACACTAGCTAGCATCTTTATCTTTCTATTTATCTGTTTCTCCATCAACCTTCTTTCTCGCCCTCACTCTTGATTCCTATCACGCACACTACATATGTTTCTCTCTACATGCAGTCAAGTGCCCTCTCACACACATATATAACTTCACCCTTTGAACCACCCGACGGTCATCTCCAACACCCAAACTAGCGGATGTACCTCTAGCTAGCATCTCCATCTCTGTATCTATCTGTAGTTTCTCTGTCAACATTTCTTTCTCGCACGGAGTCTTGCTTCCTATCACCCACACTATATATGTCTCTCCATACATATGCATTTATAGGTTGGTCTCTTTTGCATAATCATTGCGCCTCACTCCCTCTGCTCGCCATAGATGCATGCTCAAGCCCACGCCACTATCTCTTAAAGACAAAAACACATGCTCAATTGTCGGGACTTCTTCCATGCATTCTCACATGCATGCATATTGTCATACTGATCCGTCTCTCCCATGTCGTTGATCTTATGACTTATGCCTTCTTTCTTTTATCTCGATCATGCACGCGCACACACACACACATCCCACGTATACATGTATACCTCTCACACATGCACGTTCAAGGTATCTATGTCTCCATACGTAGTTAATTACCCTCAATCCTAATGCCACATCGAATCGTTCTCCTCTTTTGTGCACATAACTTCCGCCTAGATGGGTAAAACACACACTCACACTTAACAATCTCCTTCTAGCTACCCCCCCCCCCGCGCGCGCCTCTCACTCTTCCCCTATATCCCTGAAACCAATAAGACCATCCCATAGTTTAATTCCTGCCTACATGCACCATCGATATATAGTAGTCTTCCTCGGTGTCTCTCGAACAGACACGTTCTCTCGAAGTCGACTCCTCTCATGCATATAGGTCCTAATGCGTTTTTCGAGGCTAACTTTGACCAAACGTTAGACCAATAATATATGACATGCAACTTACACAAAGCATACCTTCAATTTTGTATGTCAAAGGAGCTTCCAATAACATAATTTGCATAGTATACATCTCATGTGCTATTAATCTTGTCAATAGTCAAAGGCTGTCTTGAAAAACACATTAGGACCTATATAGATGGAAGGAGGGAGTAGGTCCCATGCAAAAAATGAGAATAAAATTCAAACATCTGGGTATCGTGGCTCGGTCGATAACATTGAGAAACTTGGTTTTAAAATCATGAAACTTGGCATGGTGTCATGTCATGGTAGTACCATGCCGTGGTAAAAAAAATTGGCCGAATAGGAACAAATTTTGGTATAAGCTTCTTGCAAATCGGAGATTCTCTCAAGAAGGCTCGTGGTTCTGGGAGGGAACATGTCACCTTTGTGTGCATAATTCAAATTTGAAATACAAGCACATGTTCCAGTGCACCAAAGTTGGTTGAAAAATCACATGTGTGTCCTCGGGTAAATTTCTAGGTTCCATGCAAGAAATGGGAATGAAATTCAAAATTCTGGGCGTCATGGCTGGGTTGGAAACATTGAGAAACTTAGTTTTTTAATTCATGTAAATCCAAAACATGCATGAAAATAATGAAACTTGGCTTGGTGCCATGACATGGCACCAACATGTTGTGGTAAATTTGCAGTCCGATTTGCGAAGGCGCACACATTAACAATCAACAAAGTCATTTTGGAAGAAGTGTTGTCACGTTACAATCGAAAACACAAGTATTATTGAAACCGTGGGCGTTCTACTTACTAGTACCATTTACGTGCCACCACGCGTCCCCTTTTTTATTAGCTAGGAGGCGACGTGCAGGGTAGCTATTTGAGTACGAGAGGCGTGCGATCAGACCCCTGCGCGTGCTTATCGGGAGGAGAGCCCTTTGACCTCCATCTGCCGTCCACCTCTCTCCCAAGGTCTCCATTAATGGCGCCCGAGCCTCTGTTTAATGGCGTGGCTATGTATCACTCGACTGAGATTTAAGAGAGAAAAAAGAAAATTTGAAAGCACGGATCTTGATGTAAGATCCGACGGACCTATATAGCATCTACTGCGACTTATAGCAAGACTGATGAATATATAAGGACGGTTAAATTTTTTTTGATCAAAGAAGGGCTTGCCCCTTCTGATTTTCATTACTGAAAACCACCATAATTCACAAGAAGTTCAGCACAACTCCAGCCTAACACGAAGGACTAAAAGCTACCAGATTGAAATCGCAACATCCCAAGAGGCCAACAAAGACCAAACATCCGTGCTAGAACCCAACATTTCACAACCGACGACACAATCCACATCCTAAACCGATTATTACATCAAAAGAAACTAGGAAACTAGTCTCCGCAGCGAGCGGCAATGAGCTCTTTTGTGTCCTCAAGACGCTTCTTGAGAACATCCACAGATTCCTCCACCAGCCTTTGGCGCTCGTTGCGGAGCATGTCATTCTCGTCCATAAGTTTCTTCAACAAGGCACTAGTCTCCTCCTGTAGGTCTGCACTTCGGACGATCTTCTCCCTCAGTAGGTCGCGCTCAGCCCGAAGCCTCTCATTGCCCTCCCTTAGTTGCCGGATGACGCCGGTAGCCTGTTCAAACGAGGCTATCATGTCGTCCTGCAACCTCGCCGAGCGGGACATCTGATTCGTCTGGCTATGGACGATCGCATGCATGTGCCTATAACAGTCGTCGCGTGCCCGCGAGAAATTTTCCCAGGCCGCCGCGGCGCGGCGGGACATCTCTACTGCATTCATGGCACGACGGGACATCTCTGCTACTTCCATGGTGCAGCCGGACCAGTCTGCTGCATCGACGGTGCGGCGGGACCTCCGTGCTGCTTCAGCGGCACGGCGGGACCTCTGTGCTGCTACTTCCGCGCAGCAGGACATGTCGGCTGCTCTCGCAGCAAGGCGGGACATCTCTCGTGCTTCCGCTTCCATGCTCGCCTCTCCCTGGTGGCAGTCTCTCGACCCAGAACTCACACTGGCCATGGCAGACGCAAGGGAAGGATGCTGAATGACTTGTTTGTTTTTGTGGATGAGGAGTTGAGGAGGAATGTGCAGTCATCTTGGCATACTAGTATTTATAACCGAGTACTAATACGCTCCTAAGTGGGAAACCGTTTAGGTTGTGATCGGTGTGAACAGGTTTGCAATTCAATATAGCGTGGAGTAATTTGGAATGTGACAAGACGCAAGCTCAAAATTTATTGACGGTTCTAGTTTCGAAGTGCGGCACTATTCCCGGATGGAGTACTTCTTTTTCTACTCCCTCCTTTCCGGTTTTATAGGGCTTATCTCAAAATTTTAGTTTTTCCATTTTATAAGGCTCAATTTGGTTGTCCCCAACACATGTTCAGATTCCAAGGTGCATTAAATCATTGCATGCAAGTATTAGGAGAAAATTGACCAATGCATGTACTTTATGCATGCATGCATTGCAATTAATGCATTAAACCTATATCTCGGGAGTTCTCGCACGCACCATCGTGCCACCCACAAAAACTTGTACTCTAAGTTTAGTAGTACGTTATATAGGAAGAGAAGAGGTGCACGCATGCACTCGTCCTCTCACACACGCATCTATTTTTTCTCAAAAAGGAGGATGATAACCCCCGGCCTCTGCATCTGGGAGTCACACACGCAAATTATTGAAATATATCGAGTGCAATGCTTTGATGTGTCGCGTCAACTCGTACATCAATGAGAAGTTTGATTATCCTCTCCCTCGCGGACTTAACTGCACATGCCTTTGGCTGTATGACAGGTTGGCCACACACCTGTAGGGCTCACCTGTCATACACGCAAAGGCAGGAGCGTCCCTCCCTCGCCCATGAGCGTGGTGGCTGGCAAGACTAGGAGAAGCTTTCGCTACACGCTCTCCCTCCCGCACGCGGTGGACATGCAATAGTTCAATCGGTGTCAGATGGCCAGAAGCGTACTGTAGTACTCCTCCAGTGCAGTAGTATTCCATCATTGTTCGACTTCCCGAAGAGGCGAAGAGCCAAGCGCAGCCCAGACGCTTGTGTGGCAGTTTCATGTGTATAGTAGTCTAGGATAGCGTGTACCGTGCATGTAAGCTTAAAATCGTTGGTGTCGGCTCCATGCTATGTGGCCGTCTCGAAGTTTTATTAAAAAAATTAAAATAGTCTTCTGGCCCTACCCGAAAACTGTCGCGCGTACTGCCCGGGAAAAGCCTTGCCCTCAACTTTTAACTACGCGAAAACAGTTCGAGCTTGTTCGTTCTATATAAATACAGTCCTTACTGTATGTTTATTCACCCGTGGGGTTGTTCAATGAATGCAGGGGCGGGGAGCACAAGTGAACAATACTGTAGTACTACTAGTAGTAAGTAGGAGTCGTACAGTAGTCACCTTAAATAGAGAGTTTCTTTTCTTTAATGCCATGTACACAAATTGAAACGCTTGTTGTGGAGAGAAAAAAGATAATCACTCCACTATATATGGATGCAGGGGCCTGAGCGCTTGCTTTACTAGGGTTGCTCTCTTCATTCTCTCATCCTCTCCAGATATAAACAAGATAGCGGTAGCGACATTTTCTCTCTGCTCACCGCTGGTCACAGATCCGGTCGGATCCCTTCGGCCGGTGTGTGTAGAGGACTAAAAGGTGCATCGTTCATGCAGTCATCGCCGCCGAGGGAGGAAACCCACAACTGCCGGAGGGGCTCGATCCTCTGCCCGTGCCGTTCTCTCCAACACATGGCTAGCTCGGGAGGTCCTCCGACCCTTCTTCCTCCCTGCCGTATTGTCCGCAGATCCGACCTGCCGCTGCCGACATCCCGGCGACCCTCAGGTATAAGTTCTTTGAAAGCGGCCTTGCTCTATTGCCCCAGCTCCCCACGTGTCTGCATGTGCATCTTTTTCTACTACCATCAGCTCTTCCAAAGCCACCTAAATTTTTAGTATTATTAGAGGTAAAGCTACTTCATGCATTCAAATCTAGGGCTTTGTTCAAACAACGAAGAAAGGGGGGAAAGTTGTAGCATAAATCTAGGACTTGATTCAAAGAGGAAATAATATGGTGAAAGTAGTAGAGACCAGATACCCAACCGGTCTCTTGGTTGAAAAGGGAAATAATGGGAAAACACAGTACAAAGTGGATAAGGAACAGATCTATTATTGGTTGAAAAAATGATAGAAAGTGGTGGCTGGTGGACAAGTCAACAGAGTATGTCCAGGATTAGATTTTCTGCCATCACATAGTAAAAGGTCTCGAGGATTAGATTTGCTGCCCTCACATAGTAAAAGGTCTCAGGATTAGATTTGCTACCCTCACATAGTAAAAGGTCTCCAGGATTAGATTTGCTGCCCTCACATAGTAAAAGGTCTCCAGGATTAGATTTGCTGCCCTCACCTAGTACAATGGCACTCCTGCTGTTTTCCCCAGTATGATAAGTCAGTTGCTCCTTTACGCTGCTCAGTGTCCTGGTTTCCTATCCCCACAGTCGCATGCCCTTAAACCAACTCTTTAGCTGCTGTTGATTTACTGTGTCTGGTAAACAAGCAATGCCACCATTAAAGTAATCCCATATTTGAGGAATCTCATTGTTGATCGTAATGCTTCTGGTAACATGAAGCATCGCCGACGTTTTAAAATTTCTATTGTCCTTGCGTGATTGCCATGAACATAATTAAGATGCTTCTTTTCATTTTGTATATGTTTCGTATATTCTTATTGACCAGCAACTGTTTACTTTCTATCTTTTTGTGTAGATAGGGATATCCATTTCAACTTGTTGCTATTGTGACCTTTTGGTGAACTGCAGAAAACACTTTTTTTGGAATGAGTGTCTTGTGCAGTTCAACTAAAATGTCACGTGGGCAACATCTCTCAATTTTTGTGGAACTGCACAAAATGGTGATTGGAGTTTCCAAAATCTCCGTCAAGTTCTGCTGGTAATCTCGTGCAACATTTTATTAGCCTTTGCAAGATGGAGCCGTCACTGTCACCACAATGGCACTTTATTTTAGTGGAACTGCACAAAAGGATAAGAAAATTATAGTTGCACCTTACATGAGCCGGACAGCCAACCTTAATGTTCCTCAATTTTAGTGCAACTACTAAAGAAAAACCTGCCAGCTCACAAGAGCAAGTACTTCTTGCTAGCTGAATGATGCAATCTTTGCTTCATTTCAGGTGAACTACAGAAAAAGGCGCATGAATTGAATCATGGAACTCCAGGTAGACCTCATCCAAGTAGAGCTGGAGGTTGAGTTCAAGGAGGCCACTATTAAAGCGAAATCATGCTCTCCTGTCTCCTTGTTTGTGCTGTGCAAACAGAAATACTCAACTACAGATGTTGTGACGGTCAAGAGCATTCGCCAAGTTCTTCGATTGTATGACATGGTTAGCCAAGATGGATTTAATCCCGATATTCACTTTATCAAAAGGCTCTAATGGGTTGGTTTTGAATCTTGCAAGCTGGGAATCAGTGAGATGTGTAGGAATCTTTGTTGTACTTATTATTTGGATCTTATTTGTTGGTTCTGAATCTTGCAAGCTGGGAATCAATGAGATGTGTAGGCATCTTTGTTGTACTTATTATTTGGATCTTATTTGTTGGTTCTGAATCTTGCAAGCTGGGAAACACAGCATGATGATGCAGAGGACAACAACCATAACAAACAGTTCAAACTTGGTAGTATTATCTTTTGTGAAAGTGCGACAAATGTGATGATCATGTGCGTCCTGAGAATAATAATTCTAATTGTTGTGCATGTTGATCCCGTGGCACTGATAGAACGAGCGAATGCATTGCTTGTTTTAAGTACAAATTTCTATTAAAGCTAATTAAATTTAAGTAAAGTGACCACTAACTCCTGTTATTACAGTACCAATACAGACCCGCTTGTGAACCGACGTGTGGCCGAGGGTGCATCTTCTGTCGGGCGTGCAGCGGACGAGGGAGGGGTAGTAACTGTTGTCGCCTGTACACACTCAACTTACTGTTGAATCCAGTTCCCCAAGAGCTAAAAAATGAACTGTTGCCGCCGCCTACACACTCGTTCACTCGAAGAGACTCCAATGGCGATCCGAGGGGTGAGCCTGCTAGATATGGACTTAAGCAAGGAGTTCGCCGTTCAGTCCTATGGCTGCACCAAGTTCAATGTGATGTATACCAATGATACGGACTCGATGAAGCTCTGCCTCGCCTCAGTCCTATGGCTGCACCAGGTTCTGGAGCATTCACCCGTTTCATCGGCAGCGCCGACTGCACCTTCGCTATGGTGGAGAGAAGGAAGAACGCGACGATTCGGCCATCTAGTGCAACAAGCTTGTCGACATCCAGAAGCAATACAAGATCATCAGCAACGGGCAGGAGAAGGACTCCATGGTTGACCTCGCTGAGACCATCATCGACCCCTGATACGCCAACATGAAAGAAGATGACCTGAACACGTGGGAGGTACCTCTGAATCTAGCCTACACAACCTACGCGGCCAAGGGCGCATACGCATGCTACGACATGTACATGCAGATCTTGGACATGAGGGCGTGTCTGCTTCCCGTAACCGACGAGTACACAGACAGCCGCAGCGTCATGATCAAGCGTGCCAGGAAGGTCTAGATGTTGTACTTTATCTGTTTATAAGCACCTTTATCATGTGAGTATTTCATGCATTAGCCTATGTGTCGTAATTATTTGTTTTGTCCGAAATATTTCTTTTAAGAACCCATTAACCTGATTGCTTTTTAGTGGCAGTTTGCTTATGTATGTAAACTAGTTCACTTGTCCGTAAAAAAACTAGTTCACTCGGCTGCCGTGCTTTGAATCTCCTTCCTCCCAACATATTCCCCTCCTCAGGTGGACCCAGCAGGTCTCTGAATTTTCTCCCACTTTCTTTTTCGATGTAAACTTAGTTTTCTCCCAGTACTTTCCCCTAGAACCAACTCAACTGTCCCACGTCTAGCCTAAAAAATAATAATACCCCACGTACTATTAACTCATCAAATTAAAATGATATTTTATTTCATAAGTTGAAAGTTCTTACAAAATAATAATAATAATTGTTTATATATAACTTGGCAAGTTAACTCCTAGTGATTGCGTACATAAGCTTGCAAAGATTTTACTGGCGTGCAATCATGTGTTTATGTTTTTATAACATTTCTCCGTCTAGCCCAACATGATATTTTCACCCAGCCCAGCAAGTCCGTGGCTTTCGAGAAAAATGCAAATGGGATTTAAATGGGCTGCATAGATGCTACATCATTGTTTCACCCAGCCCACCAAATGGACTAAAAAAAA
The DNA here is from genome assembly GCF_056163025.1 of Triticum urartu. Lineage (NCBI taxonomy): Eukaryota > Viridiplantae > Streptophyta > Magnoliopsida > Poales > Poaceae > Triticum > Triticum urartu. The sequence goes on from NC_141875.1 coordinate 247,373,037, forward strand.
TGGACTGACAGCTGGGTCCACGGCCACAACCCAATTTTTTTGTGATTTGCCAAGTAAGTCGCTTTGTCAGGCCTGTTGGGCTGCAAATCTTTCAAGACGAGGAGAGCTTTCATTCGGCTGGCCGAGAAAATGGCCCATCAGTAAGGAGAAATGGGCTATAAATTTTTAAAACACATCATACCGGCAATTAGTTTCAAATATTTTTTTTCATTTCGAGATTTTAAATTACATTAATTTTTATGCGTGGAGAATTTGTTGGATTTTATATTGATATACATTTATTTTTAAAATCAGTTTGAATGTGAGTCGAAATTTCGGGATTAAAAACAGTTCGGACCGCACCGAAATATGCAAAATTTCATATAATTTTTTGACCGTGGCCACAATATGGGCTGTAATGCTAACAAAAAGAATATGGGCTCCAAAAAAACCTTAAGAATTAGCAAAATGGGTTGTATGCTGTTTTCCACAGATTTGAGGCTTTCCTAAAAAAAGGTTGACGCACAAGCAGTGACTGTTGGATGGCCATCCAACGGCCGTCGTGCTTCCACAATCTCTGATCTTCCTGCTCCAGCCGCTCAAACAGGCACCGGCGGGACTGCCTGCTCCCTCCTCCCCGCGGTCGGCTTTGCTGCCGTGCAGGCCTCACCGCCCCACCGTACTCCCATCGCTGACCTAGCCATCCCTCTACTCACCCACAACTGTTGTTATTCTCCGGTGACGGCAGACGAACCAGTAAACCCTCGTACAGTCATACTCCCCTCCGCGTGGGAAACAACTGCCGAGTCTTCCCTACCTCCGTGTCGTTCCCTTCCTAGGCCTCGCCGTCGTCCACCGCCCTGGTGCTCTCGACATGGCCTGGTCAACATGGTCAACGACCGACATGCATCTGAAGTGGACTTTACGTGGAGAGGCCGACAGCTAGGTCCACGGCCACACGCAAGGAAATGCCTCTTTATTACGCGCAAAATAATGATTCCTCCACCTGACATCAGGGACCCACCGAAAGGCCTCTATATTTCGCGAAAAAACGTTACCGCCGCTGACAGCTCAGACCTACCAGCTATATCTTCGCACGCAAGGAAGTGCCTCCTTATTACGCACACAAAAAATGAATACTCCCCCTGTTAGCTGGGACCCAGTATAGTGGCAGGATGACTTGTGGGCCTACTAAGTTGACGGGGACGGAGGGCTTTGTCAACTTAGTCAATATGCACGATTCTAGCTCCAGTGACCGTACGATGTCCATCCAACAGCCGTAGTGCTTCTTCAACCTCTGGTCTTCTTGCTCCAGTTGCCCAAACCAGCGCCGGTCGTGCCTCGTGCTCCTGCCTCACGTGGCCGGCTGCGATGCGGCGGAGGCCTCACCGCCCCCTACTACTCCCACCGCTGGCCAGGCCATCCCTCTACTCACCCACACCCCCTGTTATTCTGTGGCGACGGCAGACTCACACTGCAGCGAACCAGTGAACCCTCGTACTCCTCTACGCGTGGGCATCCACTGTCGTCTCCGGCTCCTCGTCGTCCCCTTCCTAGGCCTCGCCGTCGTCAACCGCCCTGGTGCTCTCGGCACGGCGTGGTCAACGTGGTCAAGGAACGGCTTCCATCGGACGTGGATTGTACGTGGAGAGGCTGACAGCTGGGTCCACGGCCGCAGCAAGGAAGGGCCTCCTTATTACGTGCAAAATAATTATTCCTCCACCTGACAGCGGGACCCACCGGATGGGCCACCATATTTCGCGAAAAAACGATTCCCCTGACTGCTGGGACCCACCAGCTACATCTTCGCACGCAAGGAAGTGCGTCCAGGCAAAAAAAATACAAAACGATTCACCCCCTGACTGCTGGGACCGACCAGCTACATCTTCGCAGGCAAGGAAGTGCCTGACAGTCAGGACCCACCTGGTCGAAGCATACGTAGTGTTGTCATTCTGGTCGCGAACGTGTACGTACATACTGGTCGATGTAGAGGCGCGCACGTGTCATAGTAGAGGCGCGCACGTGTCGTAGTAGAGGCGCGCACGTAGCATTTACACGTACGTACAGTGGCCAGGGTGCAAGAAAGAAAATACGGCCACGTATGTGTACATACGGGCGGGGTCTCGAACGCCTACTCGCGCATACGTACGGCGACGGCTCGTGTACATGGCTGGGTGGGAACGGAGAAACAGCCTCATCGTCATGTTCATGGGGAGGCAACGGAATGCGTCGTGTTCATCGAGAGGCAACGGAATGCGTCGTGTTCATCGGGAGGGCTTGGATGGAACAGGCTATGGAAACGAGGCATGGCATACCGCAGAACGGAGGAAACGGCCTTGTGTTCGACCGGCCATGTTCGAAACGGGATCCTATTCATCGGGAGGGGTCTGGTGTACCACAAAACGGAGGAAACGGACCTTCTACGGTCGAAACGGGGGTCCTGTTGATCGGGAGGGGTGTGGCGTACCGCAAAACGGAGGAAACGGACTTGTGTTGGAGCACTAGGTCGAAACGGGGGTCCTGTTCATTGGGAGGGGTGTGGCGTACCGCAAAACGGGACTCCACGGGATACTATTCATCTCCACCGTCGACCTCCTCCAGCCTCCACGGGCTCCTGTTCATCCAGCCTCCACGGGCTCCTGTTCATCCAGCCTCCACCGCGCGCTACTCCACCGGCTACTGTTCAACCACCCCTCCACCGTCTACTGTTCATCTAGCCCTCCACACCACGGGGTCCTGTTCAACCACCCCTCCACGAGCACCCCTCCACCGTCTACTGTTCATCCAGCCCTCCACACCACGGGGTCCTGTTCAACCACCCCTCCACCGTCTACTGTTCATCCAGCCCTCCACACCACGGGGTCCTGTTCATCCACCCCTCCACAGGCACCCCTCCACCGTCTACTGTTCATCCAGCCCTCCACCACACCAAGGGGTCCTGTTCATCCAGAGGCAACGCCACCGCTCACTGTTCATCCAAACCCCCCCCCCCACCCGCAACGCTCACTGTTCATCCCATCGATCGGCTTCAGTTAGCAGCAGTAGCGAAGGAATCGCTCGATCGGGTTCAGTTAACAGCCATCGATCGATCGCTCGGGTTCAGTAATGCGTAGCCTGCAGTGCAATTGCTTGGGTTCAGTTAGAGCCCAACGCCTTGCTTGGGTTCAGTTAGAGCCAACGCCTTGCACACACGCATGTACGTGTACGAGAGAAACGCGCATCGCTCGGCCCCCGACCTCCCACCGTAACCGGGAACTCCCCAAAATTTTCCTCCCCCTCGCTTCTACCATGGTTTTTTCCGTCATGGACGGCCCAAAGAATGTCATGCAGCTGCGTCTCCGGCCTGCCCAGGACGAAAAGCCCATTTTCTGTCATGATTTTTTGTCATAGAAGTAGGAGCCCACCACATCTATGATGATACCGGGTTTTGTCACAATTATCGTCATAGAAGTGTCATATGTATGACAGAAAAAAATTTCGTTCGGCCCAAAATGTCACGGATGTGTCTTTTTTTTGTAGTGAACACTTGAGCTAGTCTTACAGGAGAGACTAGGAATCATATTTTACCGTTTATCATTCCATACGTGCATATGAGTTTTCCACTGAATCGCATATTCCAAGATCATAGCGGTTATAGCATAGAATATAAACTCATAATTATAAACATTGAAATATAATAATATAATATTATTGCCTCTAGGGCATATTTCCAACATGTCATGCTGAAGACGACTTTGGAACAAAACAATGCAGTTTCACAGTCATGTGACCAGCTGGCATTCATGTCAGCCAAGAGTAATCCACCCGGTTTCACTCAAAGTCGGGTGGGCATTGTTGCTTCATCACAGACTTGGTAGTATGCTGAGGGAAGAACGGACATTTCGATGTGTCACTGGTGACGGTACATAATCCAATTTGTAGGTTGGGTTGCTAACGTGGCTAGAAGTTTCAGATCAGAGGTCACACAAGGGTTTTACCCAGGTTCGGGCCTCCAATGAGGAGTAATACCATACGTCATGCTTATTGTTGTTATTCATTGTGGGTATACCTCGCGCGAGGGTTTACAATGGAGAGTTTGATATGCTACCAAGAGTTATGTCTATGGGAGTAAATGGGAATGAGAGCCCCGTTGCCTCCACCTTATATGCATGGTTGGGGCAAGGTTTTTATAGTAGAGAGATCAGATCTAGACTGTCGCTAGGATGGCTTTGGCACCAAGTTAATCTATTGATGTCTATGTGGTCCTTCGAGCACCTGGCTGCCTCCAGGGATGTGGTGGGGCCTCTATGATCCTTGGCAGGCCTGTTGCTATGCTTCCCATGGAGAAGCCACCCTCGGTGTATTACACCGTCAGTCGGGTTGATCCTTCCCCATGGTATGAGGATTCGCCACGTCGACGAGTTGATTCTCCCAGGCCACATGATTATCTGCCTCATCGCTAAGATTCCTCTCCTCAGCGTGGGTGGATTCTTCATGGCATTAGGATTATTCTCCCATGCGGCATGGTGATGGACCACGTCAAGGGGATCAGTCTCGCCAAAGACACGAGAACTCATCGCAGAGATTACTCTCCTCAACGCGGGTGGATTCTTCACGACATCAGGATTATTCTCCAAGGTGGCATGGTGATAGACCACATCGAGGGATCGGTCTCCTTAGAGACATGAGAACTCACCTTGTGGACAAGATTATCATCCTCAAGATGCGTGTGGATATTTTTCACAAACCTGAGTGGACAGAGTGCGGAGGCGCCATGAGGCAAAAAGAGATATATCGCCTAGTTCGAGTTCTTCTGGACCAATGCGCGTTAGTCAAGAAATATGTACTCCTCCATTCCTAAAGCAGCCCCAGATGGTCTAGGGGTGGAAAAGTAAGATGGAAACTCCAAGCCAGAGACCTGCTTGATGATTACTTCATTGACATACAAATCGGCGAGGAGATGAATATGTTTTTATGCGAAATTTGTCTTTGATGCTAGAGCACCCGAGTAGATCCTCGTTTAACGTCATACTGGCTTATAGCATCTATAGTTGGATGGACCTTGAGAGGGTCTTCATAAAAAAATTGAGGTCACATACAAGCGTCTAGGCAGCTTGCAATATTTGCTTTTATGCGTCTAGAAAAATGGTGAGAGCAGTCGGTAATACATCCAGAGATGGACTACTCTTCACGACTCTGTTGAAAATGTATCCGAGCACCAATGCATGCCTTAAAGCAAGACATAAGATACGAGCATCTATGTCTTAAGCTTGATCATTCTGAAGTCCACTCAATGAACCGACTAATTGAGATTGCCAATCAGTACACGAATGGTGAGGAAGGAGATCGGATCAACAAGGGAAAGGAGAGGGTTGAGCCTTCAAATCACAAAATCGGTCTAGTTAGAACAAGAAAAATAATGATAACGACCAAAAATTCAAGCGGAAGGCAGATAAAAATGATGGACTTAGTGGTGCAGAGGCAGTTGCTGATCAGAGCAAGAAGATCAACTAGAAGAAAGAGTGGGTTCCTCGTATAAAGGCGGCCGCATATGACATTATCGACAAATCGTGTGTTACTCATAGCAGCGAGGAGCATGGCTGAGCGAAACACACCACTTGACAATGTAGGATTTTGAAGTGGATCCAGTCGGACAAGTCTACACCTTCTAGTGACAATGACAAGGAAGACGGCGGGGATGAAGGAGATGTTGGATTCCTGAGTGAAAAGGGATTCCTACCCATTTTGCAACTCATGAGTCCAGGCACATCCGGAAGCTTTGCAGTTGGCATGTAAATCTGTTGCACCCTCGACCCCAAAGTTCTTTAACTGATTGGAAATGTCTATTACTTTCGACCTGTCGGATCACCCACCACACAATCCATTTCTAGACTATACATCTTATTACAATGGTTATATATCTTATTACAATGGTTATATCTCTATGTTGCGAATTGCTATATTCATATATGTGTTGAATTGTTGTTATTGTGCTAAGAGTTAAATAAATATTGTGTTGCAATTGCTATGTGATCATGTCATTGAGATAATGATTTTAAATAGAAACATGTTGCAATTGCTATGTCATAATGTCATTATGCTAATAGTTACAAAAATAGTAATGTCTCCTTGCCATGTCATTGTGCTATGTGTTCAAATGTCTTTGTGTTAGTAGTTGCACAAAGAATAATGTCAAATTGCTATGACATTGTGTTGTATGTTCAAATGCCATCATGCTATATGTTCAAATCTCATCTGAAGTGGACTCACTTTCCAACATATGTAGTTATTTTTGTTGCACTCCACAAAAAGATCAAATTGTTGGTTTTGTCCAATGAGGGGCATCAACGAAACCAACATGATCAACTCTATTTTGTCCCACCACCCGCTTTTTAGAGAAACCCCGGGGCGAGGGTGCTATATTTGGTTTCCTCGCATGCTGGTGGGTGATATGCTAGGCTACTTCATAAAGTAATTGGTGTTGTCTTCTGTTTGTGCTTAGATGAGCATACTTTGTTTTTTCTTCTAAATACGGATACATGATTCACGTCATCGCCATTGTGATCTTTATGTGTACTACTAGATAGAACACTCCTTTTAGATGAGTGTTGTGTACAGTGAGACAGAAATGTCATGACGATGATGTTTCCTGATTTCAGCCGCACTACACAAAAGGATCGAGTCTTCACGTCATTAGCTGGTACAATCGCTCCAACTATTGATCCAAACTTGCTCTTTGGTGGTTGTGAAGCTGGGGTTGCACTACTAGCAGTAATTCTGTTGGAATGCTAGCAGTACATGCTTCTGCTACCATTCCAAAATCTACATCACTGATTGGTCAGTATACAATGGGCGGTCAGTGATAGGTCTCTTGCTCGAGCCCTTCTGTTAAGTGGTACTGACAGTCTGTCAGGTCAGTGATGAGCCTCATCGCAAATGAGTCTTTTGAACCGGTCCATGACGAAAGTATCATCATGAACCCCGAGGCAATGACGGGCCACTCGGACATCACTGATGGCACTATTTGGCTGGCCGGTGTTGTTCGGATCTATAGTAGTGTATTCAGCAACAACTTCTTCGAGCTCGATAATGAATGAAGAGCCAGGCAGATAAAAAGCATGGTGAGCGTTCCTTCCAAGTGGAGGAAGATGTTTATTTAAAGTTACGACCATATGTTCAAACTTATATTGCACGACGCTCAGACCAGAAGTTGAGTTGCAAATTCTTTTGTCCTTGATAAATCATTCAAAAAATGGGTATTGTTGCCTACAAATTGCTGTACCACAAGGCGGTCTTATTCATCCCGTGGTCCATGTCTCCCTCTTGAAAAAAACTATTCTTGCTCAAGCTACTCTTGAGGTGGATCTTCCCCGTTGCTTGTATATCAATGGAGGCGGATCTTTTGCCTCTTCACATTTTGGATACCAAGCAAATTCAAACTAATGCATCTTCTACTTCTCTTGTGCAAGTGCAATGATTTTCATTGTCTGCTTCTTTGCATAGCACGGAGAACAAGGGGCACTTTATTGCAAGATCATCCCAATGTGTTTGCTTGGGGTCAAGCAGGTTTTAAAGGAGGATGAAGTGTCATGTATATGGACTAGCGCACATCATCTAGTACTAAAGCGGATCGACAGGAATAAGTCGAGGCCAAGTGAAGCCACGTGCGGTGCGCGTGCGTGAACTGGCTACGTCCAGATCCCAGCCGCTTAGCTATGTAATGGGAAAAGAGGCTACAATAGAGATAAGAAGAAAAGTACTAAGTTTTAAACTCCATTTCCTTTTCTTCGGCTACTACCTTGTATCTTCAATCCTTCTTCTTTTCGAGTTGAACTGATCGTAACAGCTCTTCGAGAGATGAGAGAAGGAGGAGGACTCACGGGAAAGGGCACTGACCATGCGCCGTCATCGAGCTCTGTTGCGCTCCGCTCCGCTTCTCATCTCGTCCTATAGAGTTGTTCTTTTCCTTTCCCCACGAGGGCACGATGGGGTAAGCGGCGCGGGCCAAATACGTAGCGAAGCTGAGGGATTTGGCTCCAGATTGGAGAGTGGGGCGAGCATGTTGCCGTGGGGCATGCAATATCGGGCTTCATTTCCACGCCTGAATGTTGTGACCAACCGAACAACGTTATTCAGTCTACGTGAATGCAGAAGTCCAATTCGAGCTCCTAATATCAATATCCAAATGGTGTGTCAGAGCCTCGGTCGGAAATAATGGTATGCCCCCAATCTGGTCGAGAATAAATTTCATTACTGCATTTATGTTGCGCAAAGTAACAGGTGAATCCTGGCGGTACCTGGCCTTTATCCGACACAACAAAGGATCCTCGGTTGCGAGTGGGATCGAAGAATGGAGTACACGATGTTACAGCACAAAATGGATATTATCATTTCTTCGGCCTCTTAGGCTCGTACTATGGAAGGTGCTTAGGAAAGTTACTTAGAGAAATAAACCAGTTTTTTCTTAAGCATCAGTGGTTATTTGTGGAGGGTAAACGCTTCGTTAGTCACCACTTACGTAGAGATAAGCACCGATGCTTAACAAAAAAATGATTTATTTTACTAAGCACCTTCTTAAACATTTTGCATTTTATAATGCCTTAAAATACAATCAAGTTCCGTATTAGCATAGTACTGGCACAACGTGTTGTAGAACAAGACACAAGGTCATTTTCGGTCCTTTCACTACATCTCAAATAAGTAGGCAAAATCTGTGGAACACGTCGCCGTCCTTGCCTCCTCAAGTTGCCACAACTCAACATCCAAATCGCGGCAAAAGCAAAAGCAAAAAAATAAAAATGTAAGGTCGAGATCCCTGACAAACCTGAAGCGCAGATGTAGAAACAAATGTGCGCACACACAATTCCTATCAACAAAAATCCTCTACTAAACTTGACCATGAATTCTCCATCCCCTCCGTCTCTCTCTCTCTCTCTCTCTATTGGCCCCCGTGGAACACAAGAAACCTCTTATGATTGGCTCTAACAAACGCATGGCTCCCAATCAATTATTGGTGCTCGTCCCTCCCGGAGGGCGCCACAAAACAAGAGGCTTGGAGGCAAACAAGGAGAGAGATGACAACCGCCCGCGCGCGCGCACGCCAGAAACGAGTTCCACTCATAAATAGATACTCGTCTCCTTCCTCCGCCTGCGATCCTCCTCCCTGCCCCATTTCTCTCCTTCCTCCACCCACCCGGCTTTCGTTTCTTGGAAGCGAGAGGAGGGACGGGGAGGGAGAGGGGGCGGAGGGCGCCGGTGAGCTTTGCCAGGGAAGCTGCTTGCGTGGGGCTTTGCACGGCCGGGCCCCGCCCACGCTTCCCTCTTGCTCACTCACTCCCACCAACGCTCGCCTCTCACCTACTCTCTCTCTCTCTTATCTCCTTCCAAGATCCCTTTTTCCCTTTCGTCTTTGCTAGGACCATTCTTTGATCTTTCCTTGGCTCCAAATACTCCCGTTCCAGCTGCGGAGATCCCACCTCGGTTCCCTCCCGTCCGAGTAATCAGCTCGAATTTGACTTGTTTCTTGCTCTTCTTTTTTGTGGCTGCTCAGTTGGTGCGCGTCTCCGCTTCAATCCGAGAACAACCCCCGCTCGGCAACAAGTGTCCCCCCTTCTTCTCCGGGCTTCGATTCGATCGAATCCCGCCCAATATTTTTCTAACCCTTTCTGAAGTGGGTTCCATCGCCTAGCTTTCTCCGATCGGCCGGAGAAAGCAGCTGAGCTAGTGGTTGATGCGGCTGTGGTCGTAGAGGCGGCAGCATCTCACCTCTCTTTCTTCCACTGGGTCTGGGTCTGGGTGGCTTGCGTTGTTTATTTGCGAGGAGCACTGTGCAGCCGCAGTGCTCCACGCCTCGCTTATTTGCCTCTCATCAATGCTTGCCCTGGTCGCCACCTTCGTCTTCTCCTGCCTCCTCTTCTTGTCCAAGCCATGCGCCCGTGACATGAGACTCTTCCTCGCCTCCATCTCCCAACAACTCGCGCTCTCGCTGCTCGGATTCTTGGCCGGCTACAGGCTGCTCGGCGGCGTCGCCTCCAGGGCCACGGCCACGGCCGTGGACGCCATGCCCCTCATGCCGTCCTTCAAGAGGAAGCGCCCGGCCGCCAAGCTGGAGACTACGGATACGACCGGCGAGCCGTCGGTGCTCGACCTCCCGGAGCTGGCCATCGACTGCATTCTCGCCAAGCTGCCGCCGGCGGAGCTGCGGAACATGGCCGCCGTCAGCCGGTCCATGCGGGAAAGGTGCAGGAGCGATCACCTCTGGGAGCGCCACATGTCCGACAAGTGGGGTTCTGTCCTGGGTACCGCCGCGAGGGACGAGTGGAGGTCGTACCTGTCCTCGTCAACCGCGGCCGGCGGCGGCGCGTCGGGGTGCGGGTCTGCTGGCAGCGGCAAGCACCGGAGGTGGCTTGCCGCGCTGTCCTGCGTCTGCCCGGTGGTGTCCTGGATGCGGCCTAGGGCTGACGGCGGCGCCGGCACGTCCGGGGGGCCTGTGCTGGATGATTCCATCATGTCGTGGTATCTCCACCTGGAGAGCAGCAAGTTCTGGTTCCCCGCACAGGTCTACAACCGAGAGGTACAATAATCTTCATGCTTGAGCAGAGCAGTTGCTATGATTTCATTTCATTATTGTAAAGCATGCAATTAAGTACGCTTTGTTAATTGTCAGTTGGTCATCCAGTGCCAATTATTAGACTGTTAGGGATGAATTATTAGAAGCAAGCTGTAGAGTAATCATTTAAACTTACACCTTAATTTGGTTGGGTGGATTTGCTTCTCTGGTTTCCAGTTGAGTTGTTCATGTTTCAGAGCTGTTCATGTTCCTGTGGGCTCCTGTCTTCTTTTAGTTTTCAACTAACGGTATTTCTGTTTCGTTTGACAAAGAAATCCTGAGACTTTCATGTTTGTTTTGCAGCATGGGCATGTTGGGTTCATGATGTCATGCTATGATGCAGAGCTCAGCTATGATTTCCGCACTGACACGTTCCACGCAAGGTACTAACTTCTGTCTGATTTTAAGCATAAACTGTGAACATGCTATATGGTTTCTAGGCACACAACTAGAGTAGTGGAGATGATTCATACCTCTCTCTTCCTCTTTTTTTTTTCTTTTCTTTTTGTGTATCTTCAAGTTCTCTATCTGAGATAACTCAAAATAGAAAGCATTGACGTGCCAGGTATCCACCACACGGGCGACGAACCGTAGTCTTGGAGGATGGCGTGCAATGGGACAGGGTCAGGGCACCTCCCGTCGGAACTCTTGCACATGACCTGCATGCCTCTGACTGCTTACATGAACTACGGCCTGGCGATAACATTGAGATTCAGTGGAGAAGGAACAAGGAGTTCCCATATGGTATGTTCCCAGGCGCCCAACAATGCAGTGTTTGCTTTGGACAGTGTTGGAAGAATCATTAAACATTGCCATATGGATATGCTATTCTTATCTGATACTGATGAGGAGTATTATACTGCTTGACGGTGTGTTCATTCATGTGTTGCTATATATGTTTGGCAGGCTGGTGGTATGGAGTTGTTGGCCACTTGGAATCATGTGATGGAAATGAGCACTTTTGTCGGTGTCATCTTAGTGGTGAGAATAGCTTTAATCTCTACGACTAATTTATTTGACTTGACTAATAATTGCAAAGTTAGTTGCATATACATAGGCTTTTCAGAATCATGACCCCATGAACATTGCAGCAAAGTTCAAAGAACATTATAATACAACATCATGGCCTCAATCTCATTTTGGTTATCCACTTATTAAATGGAAAGTGTTAGTCCGAAAATGATGACCTCCTCATATGTTTGACCTTAATTTACTTTAAATGAGTTGTATATTATGTTTATTCCCATTAACTACACTGGTTCATCGTCTCCCCACTCATCCATTATGCTGGGATACTGATAACCTAGTTAACATATTTTGAACATAGCTGACATTAACATTTCTGTGAGTGCTTGTTCCATAAGAATCCATCCTTTTAGGTTATGCTTGCTTTATTACCTATATTGAAGATGGTTTTATTATACACGATGTGCACTTATTCTCTAAACTTGCCAACCCTGAACTTGTCACTCGGTTTAAGATTCAACCCCAAACTTCAAAATCAGTCGAACCACACCCCAAATAACCCCCCGGGTTCAGGAATCAACCCCCTCCCGGCTTTAACTCACTGGAGTGGTTTTGACCTCGTTGACTGCTGACTGGGCAGTGCCATGTCAGCAGGTACAAGAATGCCAAATCTGAAATTTTACAGATCATCGAGCATACCATGTGGACTATGGGCAATTTTCACCATATTTGGTTGAATAGATTGAGAGATTCATCAAAATTTCAATTTCTGCAATTTTGGTCAATAATTTGAGCGATTTTTTTCCAGAAAATTGAGAAAAATTTACACAACATTAAGCATAGCATGTATACTTATCTGGGAAATTTTAAATAAAATTTTGCCAAACGGATTGAGAGATTCATCAAAAATTCAATTCCTGCAATTTTTGGTCACAATTTTGACCCAGCTTTTATCCCCCCACACACAAACCCCCCCCAAAAAAACTGAAAATCAAACATAGCATCTGGACTAATCTGAGAAATTTTCACCATATTTGTCGAACAGATTGGTAGATTCATCAAATTTTGATTTCTGCAATTTTTGGACAAAATTTTGACCGAGAAAAAAGTTTTCAGAAAATTTCACACAACATCAAGCATAGCATGTGGACTAATCTGGGACAGTTTTCACTATATTTGGCTGAACAGATTGAGCGATTCATCAAAGTTTTAATTTCTGCATTTTTTTACCAAAAAAAGTTCTCGTTTGACCTAATGGCTTATTTGGCACACCCTGCTGACATGGCACTGCCCAGTCAGCATTCAACGCGGTCAAAACCACTTCAGCGAGTCAAAACCGGGAGGGGGTTGATTCCTGAACCGGGGGGTATCATGTGGAATGTTGAGGTCAAGTATCTTAGTTGTTAGAAGTCACTCTGCGATGACTAGCATAAACATAAACATTGGTACTGTTAAGCGGAATGGAAGTAGATCTCTGAAGATACAAACTCTTGTGCCGATATATTATTGCAGACACTGTGGTGCTGGAGTTTAATCAATACACGCCTGGCTCAAGATGGAGGCAGTCCCTGGTGAATCGGAAGGACCACAGGGAAGAAGGCAACGAGAGTGACGGATTCTACGGTGGAATAAGGAAGCTCCAAGACAAGGATGAAATCTCAAAGTGGAAGCAGCTATGGCCAACGGATATCCTGGAATAACGTGAACTATTTCGCCCTTGTGACTCCTCCCCTCAGTCAAGCTGGCTAATTGATATGCTCCCACGACCAGCCACCCCCTCCGTTCAAGTTGTACACACGGATAGAACACGGGGTGGCAAATTCTGGTGGCTGGACACGGTTGTAAACTTACTGTCGGGCAAATGAACGCAGACTGCTGCTGATCTACGTGCAGTGTATTTAACCGCAATCTGCGCCTTTTTGCCTGCTGTTGTAGTCCTAGAGCAGAAAGATCAAATGTAAATTACAATTTAGTTCAAATTTACCACAGGTCTGTCGCATCTCTCTCTCTCTCTCTCTCTCTCTCTCTCTCTCTCTCTCTCTCTCTTTCTCTCTCTCTCTCCATTGCTGCTTTCCACCATCATGCAGCAAGTAAAACACACAGAGAGCGAGGGGAAGTAGCAGAGTTCCACTGTTGCCAACGCCTGAACTGGACGCTGTAGTCACCTAATATGTGTAGGAGGCTACATTGGATCGGCTTTTCAGATAGGCCTTGAGAGGCAAGGAAAGTAGCTTAACCACCATCATGCAGCAAGTAAAACACACAGAGCGCGAGGGGAAGTAGCAGAGTTTCACTGTTGCCAACGCCTGAACTGGACACTGTAGTCACCTAATATGTGTAGGAGGCTACATTGGATCGGCTTTTCAGATAGGCCTTGAGAGGCAAGGAAAGTAGCTTAACCACCATCATGCAGCAAGGAAAACACACAGAGCGCGAGGGGAAGTAGCAGAGTTCCACTGTTGCCAACGCCTGAACTGGACACTGTAGTCACCTAATATGTGTAGGAGGCTACATTGGATCGGCTTTTCAGATAGGCCTTGAGAGGCAAGGAAAGTAGCTTAACCAGATTACATCTCTATCTCTAATGCCTCTTCAGATCCTCCTAGATAATCGCAGAATACAAGTTTGTTACAATCAGGTCTAGCCTATGATCCTATCACAACCAAGGAAAACAATGAGGTTAAGATTGCAATTGAATGCTTCAATCTGGTAAATCCATCAACAACTTGATCCTCTACAGGAATAAATATAATATAAGTACCTTCCGTGCAACTCTTTCTCTAACTGTTAGAGTTGTGTCGAATATTGTGTATAAGGTACTAGGTTACAGTTAGACTAGGAGTTGTATTGTGTTTACATAGGATGTGAAGTCGTGTCTTAATAGGACGCTCGTATCCTAGGCCTCTCATATATAGTGGGGGTAGACACACGATGTAACATATGCCAACATAATAGCACAGACGCGCAAGGGGGAGCCGGCGGCGTGTGCCGGCGCCCGGATGGCCGGTGTGCGGTATTGTGATGGTGTTACAGGTAAGAGCGCCCGTAGTCAAGCCCCGGGGATGTAGCCATATCGGTGAACCTCGTTAACAAATTTTGATGTCGTGCTCGTTTGATTGCTTGGTTCTCAGATGATCGACGGTATGCCTCGAGTTTATTCTAACAAGTGGTATCATGAGCTAAGTTTGAGGCTTTGATCTAAAGGAAGAAGATTTTAAGTCATGATCATCGTCACAGCGGATGGAAGTGATCCGGAGACGTCGTCAAATCCAAAAAAGCAGTCAAGACGAGCAGCATGCAGCGTACAGCGGAAATCCTCTATTTGTTCGAGTTCGGTCGAGATGGGATCGATCGGCAGCGTACGGGCGGCGGCAAACCCAGCACAGGCGGCTGGCGTGCGTAGCGTGGCAGGCCACGCGGAGGCCAGACGGGGCGCTGGCGCTGGTCGGGCAACGCCCATGTTGGGCTGGAGCGGTCCGGGCAGGCTGGCCCAGGCGGGACTGGACGCACCAAGCCTAAGCGCGAGGCAGGGTTGTACGTATGGACAGGGATTTGTTTTGAAAACAAAAAGGGACCGAGTCCCTGGAGGAGAGGCGTGCTCCTCGTGGCCGAGACGCGGGCATGCAACATCATGGCAGACTCCAAAAGGAATACATCCATTGTTGAAAGGCAAGGACTTGGGCAAGCAAACCTAGCATTGAAAAGTTGTGTCCAAAGAGCGACTTCACGTGAAGACCAGAAGCTATCATCGGATTTGCTACTACTAGTATACGATTTGTGTACTTGGGGCGTCACAGGAAGAATGTTTGGATATTTTTTCCGGGTTAGCCATACAAAGAACCATGGGAACAACGGGTACTATGTTTAAGGTGGAGAAGTTTCGCGGAACTGAAAACTTTGGGTTACGG
Organism: Triticum urartu; assembly: GCF_056163025.1. Taxonomy (NCBI): domain Eukaryota; kingdom Viridiplantae; phylum Streptophyta; class Magnoliopsida; order Poales; family Poaceae; genus Triticum; species Triticum urartu. The sequence continues at coordinate 247,388,478 of NC_141875.1, forward strand.
CAGACAAGTGTGAAAATTTGTTGGCACAACAGGGATGCTTGAAGGGGTTACGGAAAGTCAAGCCAGTAAGATGGACTATGAGGAGTTGCAGATGGTTGCAGTCAGGAAAGTTCGGCTGGGCCAGCCTTGTCAGTCTGACGGATCGACGCAGGTCGGTTGGTACAAAAGACGGTGGTTGGATCGGCGACGACGACATAGGAAGCGTGATGCCGATGGTGACCGACTTCTGGGCGTGGAAACACGTGGTGCAGGTCCAGAGGGCTTGTGTGGCTTCGACAAGGCTATGGCGCAAGGTTGATTCAAGACGGTGCACACAAGAGTTTGGAGTCGACGGGGCGCGGGGTGGCACGTACAACCACCATGAAGTCATGTTGATCGGTGGTACTCTGCAGTGGGGGTTGAGTGGTGTGGGTTCGCGACCCTTGAGACTCAATCAGGACAGTGGAGGCTCGACGCGGTAATAGCGGCGAGGCGTGCGGTACGCACGGGACATGGAGACGGGCCAGGGCTCTGGTGGTCATACATGTGGTGAGACAACTGCGAATTTGACTCGGGATGACTACAAGCAGTGGTGAAATTTCTTCTAGTTTCAGACAGGCGGTCAAGAAAGGAGCGGTGATGTTGAGTTTAGGTAACACTTATGTGTGACACCCAATATGTGAGTTGTTCAATTTCACGCAGGTCAGTGATCAGTGTGTGATGGCGTTGGACTGATACTCTGGAAGTTGGGAGCGCAAACTAGAGTAACATGGAACTTAATTTTGCTCGAGTGTTGACAATGGTCAAGAAAAGAAGGGACTACAAGTTGCAAGTGGAGTCATATGAAGTCTTTGAAGTAGCAGCGGTGCTCATGGGATAAGCTCAAGCCCAATATACATGGACGTTTGACGCATTGCCGAATTCAAGGTGGTGGAAAATATTCGTCAAGGTGGAGTTTGTTAGAGTTGTGTCGAATATTGTGTAGCTGCTCGGTGGGCTAGTGAGTAGGGGATTAATAGGCTAATCGGCAAGTTAATCGGCCATTTAATCAATTAATCGGACGATTTATCGAGTAATCGGCTACTCGGGGACCGTATGAGTAGGGATTAATTGGCAAGTTAACTGGTTAATCGGATGAATTCTTGAAGAGGATTGTGTACAGGATAGGTTACAGTTGGACTGGAAGTTGTATTGTGTTTACATATGATGTGGAGTCGTGTCTTAATAGGACACTTGTATCCTAGGCCTCTCATATATAGTGAGAGTAGACACACGATGTAACCTATGCCAACATAATAGCAGAGGTGTGCAAGGGGGAGCCGGCGGCCTGTGCCGACTCCCGGGTGGCCGGTGTGCGGTATTGTGATGGTGTCACGGGGAGGAGCGACCGTAGTCAAGCCCCGGGGATGTAGCCATATTGATGAACCTCGTTAGCAAATTTGAATGTCGTGATCGTTTAATTGCTTGGTCCTCGGATGATCGACAGTATACCTTGGGTTTATTCTAACATTAACAAAATGGTGACCCACTTCTATGTGTTTTGTTTTGGCATGAAACACAGGATTGTCAGACAGTTAGCGCTCCAATATTATCCTGCCATAACCTTGCTGCTGAAGGAACTTGAATTCCTATTTCCTTCAAGAGAGTTTAGAGCATCTCTAGCCGTTGACCCCCAGGCAGCGAATTTACGCGTCCCTTTGGGGCAAGCCGACGCTAAAATTGGCGCGGGGGCGAGCGGGTTCCCAGCCGCTCGTCCCAGGGTCGTTCCTAGACGTGGTTTTTTTTTGAAAAAAAATCTGAATTCAGCAAAGTTCGGCAAATTAGACAAAACGTTCGGCTAAATTCGGCAAACTTCACATAATATTCGACATGTTCGGCGTTATTACATAAGTTAATTAAAAAAACAACTATGGGGCGAAGAAGTCGCTCAGCGCGGCGAAGTCGCCGCCATCCTTGTCGTCGGCCTTCTCCTTCTTGATGGCGCGGCTTCCCCTGCTGGACCCCTGCCCGACGTCTCCATGGCGGACCGGTGGCGGCGGCGCGTCATCGTCGCTGTCGTCGAGGACGACGACACCTCCCTCATCCCGGCCATGGCGTCGAGCCTCGAAGTGCTCGTAGGCGAGGCGCTGGCGGCCCAGCTCCAGCTGCGCCCAGTCATCGCGCGCCCATTTGAGGGCCGCCACGTCGTCGAGCTCCTCCTCCTTGACGCCACCGGCGAGCCCGGGCTTCGTCTTCACGACGGGGAGCCCCGGCTCCGTCTTTGGCTTGGCGTAGCACGGAGGAGCCGAGGATGGGGCACGCCTGCCGTCCTTGTTGATGACGATGCCAGCGCTGCGGGTGCGTCGGCCGAGCGGCGTCTCTGCGGCGGGCTCGGCCTTGATGCCGAACAGCGCCGGGGAGCCGGAAGAGTGGGAGAAGGAGCGGGAGGAAGACTGCGATGAGGAAGAGGAGAAGGAGCCGAACCTCCTGGACGCCCATGACCCGGCGCTCCGGCGTGGGGGTGGGATGGCCGCCGCGGCAGGGTACGCCAGCGGCGGGTCATTGCCGCCCTCGAGGTGTGCCAGCACCTCGTGGAATGTGCGGCCCGGGACACCCCACCAGACGCAGCAGCCGTCGCTGTTCTTGACACCGCCCACTACCGGTGCCCCGTTCGTCGACGCCAGCCGCTGCGCCTGCTGGCGCCGGAAGTACTCCGCCCACGCCGCGTGGTTGTCGGCGGCGTACTGGGGGAGGGCGTGCTGCTCCTTCGGCAGGGACGTCCTCACACGGTCGACCTCGGCGGCGAAGATGCCGGGGCGCGCGTCGACGTCGGACACCGAGGGGATGGGGACACCCCCGTTGCTGAGCCTCCACCCCGTCGGCCCGACGCGCATGTCCGGCGGTGCCGGGATGTTGGCCTCGAACAGGAGGTACGCCTCCTACTCCTAGAGCGAGCGACGGCCGAAGCCGTTGGCCGCTGCGGCGTCGCCAGGGAAGCGTTCGGCCATGGAGAGGGAAAGGGAAGGGGAGGGGAGGGAAGGGGAGAGCGGCAGAGCTCGGCGGCTGACGGGATGGACGGCGGCTCTTTGGGCTCGACGGCTCGGGCTGGTGTGGCCAGCGATGAGGGGGGGCCTCTAGTTTTGTAGCCCCGCGCCATGTGAATGCATGGCAGAAGGGGAGACGTCGCACCCGCCAGCCCGTGACGCGCCGTCCGTGAGGAATCAATGGCAAGGCTGACCGGCGGTAGCCTTGCCATTGATTCCCGCGGGAAACCGAGGCATTCTGGGAAAGACGAGGCGCATGTCGCTGACTCGGCGGGCCCACGGCTCTTTCGCGCCAAAACGTCTCGCCCCGGCGCCCCGGACGCCCCCAGCACGCCGGGTTCGGCCTGGGGCCGCCGGCGCCAATTTCGGCCCAAGCCGGCGAAAAAGGGTTCCTAGGGGTACGACTGGGCCATTTTTTGAGCGCCGGCGCAGAAAAAACACTTGGGAAGGGCCTATTAGGGATGCGGCTGGAGATGCTTTTAGATCCATATAACTTCTGCTCTGGTGTTGGCCAAGGCTTTGTATTCTCCTTGACTTGGAAACTGTTGCTCACTTTCTAGCATTCAATGAAATAATGTTATAAGCAAGGTAAATAGTGAGGAGGAAATCCCAACTGGGTAGGCCCACGACGACAGTCGGCTGAAGGCAAGGACATAACGATAGGGTGCAACTTAGCAGGGCTACTTATTGCGACTTGTCTGATGCTGAAGTTCCAGCACCCATCAACATCGCATCATCTTCAGTTGGACCGGGTTGAAGTCAGTCGGACGAGACAATGGCCAGGCGGATCCCCTGGAGGTAAAACGGTGCAACATGGAGACAATTGTTGTCACTCAACCTTCATTCGCCTTGGCTCCCCTAAAGCGCTAGACTTCCTAATGATGCTTATCTCATGGGAGATATGAACAGAGCATAACGCTAGGGTCTTTCGAAACACGACCATCCCTTCCATGGTCCTAATCTATAAGATCAAAGAGAAGGTATCTTTTTGAACGGTGGCGGGTGCGAAGCATATGAGTATTGTAATGCCGTAAGAGTAAACCTTTTATTTATAAAACAGGCGTTACCAGTGTAATAACTAGCAGTAGTAACAGTCGGCAATCAATATGCCATTACCAATGGCATTAAATAAGCCAACCATTGTAGCTCCCATCCATCTCGTGTACAATATAAGACATGGCTAGGGTGTCTGGTATTTTTTTGGAAAAGTATGATAAACCCTGGGCCACTACGATGGATGCAGTCATCTTATTAATTATTCACAAAGACCATACAAAGCAATACATCGATGAGTCTGAAGCCACCATCTAGGCAATACATGTTGCTACTCCTATCTCATTGATGAAGGTGTGTGAATATTTGAGCCTAATATCAAACGGACATCGTACTAAACCCTAACATCTAAAGCCGGATGCCCCAGCCCAGCCACATACCGGGACTGGGTCTCATATTGGACCGACGCACTCTCAGAGGCCGCCGCCGCCATCTTTCACCGGTCCATCTCCAGAGCAGCAACTGACACATCGACCTTGCCTGGCCTGCCGTCGATGCCACCACGACGCCAGACAACTCCACCATCCTGCACGAATCCGTTCACACGCGCCGTCGCCGAACCTTCGCAGAACCATGCCACCGGGATCCGACATCGGCCTTGCGGTGGATGAGACACCGCTCTTCCGGTTGTCCCGTTCAACTAGCACTTGCTCCAAAACGATGTCTTCGGGAGGGACAACAGCATCAAAGGTACCATCATCGTCTGATCCGATAGATCCAGATTTAGGATTTGCCCCGGAGCATCACGAGTGGAGTGCCACGACCTGCAACAACGATGGCTCGAGAAGGGAACGACGTCATAGACGCCGCCATCGTCCGCCATGACCGAAGTCAGCGTGATTTTCACCGAAAGTCGTGTCCCCCCAACCTCACAGCTGGCTGGAACCGAACGAAGCCTCACCATGGAGATGAGGGCCGTCGTCGGCATGCTGACAAGAAGCCTCTAGCCGCCCCTCACCAATCCTCCTCGCGCCACCGGCTGGCCAAGGCCGTTCCGAGATGGATCTAGACAGGACGCCAGATCCGCAGCCATCAGAGTCACCCATGTGCCCGCGGCCGCTACACCGTCGGCCATGTAGGTTCCCATCGCCATCGTGTAGCAGGGACGCCACCCTGACTACCGCCTCCGGCCTCCCCGCATGACACGCCGCCTCTGTCTTATCGGATCTATCGCGGCGACCACCCGCCCTAGATCATGCAGGGCCCGCCGCCACCGTGGCCCTTGCCGGCGGCAGCGGTGGCTGGGGATGAAGGAGCGGGAAGGGGCTGGCGGCGCGGGATCGGGGGCCCCTGGCTCCGCCCGAGGGAAGGCGACGCGAGGAGGAGGGGAGTCGTCAGGGTGAGGTGGCGGTGGCCTGAGATGAGACGCGAGGCGTAGCTACTGTATTGCATCTCCGTAATCTCATTTTTTTCGAAAAGGGGGATCTCCCCGGCCTCTGCATCAGAACGATGCATACGGCCATCTTATTAACCAAATAACAAAAGGTGCCAACAAGGTTCCACAGTCTCCAGCCAAACAAAAAGCAAAGGATAAATGCAGCTCACACAGAGCGACAGGCGGCTAGATACAGAAACTAGCCCGAAAAAGATGCCACAACCGGCTGGCTAAAAATAGATAGGGAAACTAATTTCCTATCCTATTACATGACCGCCATCCAAACCGGTTGAAGATATCCCGAGCTACCATCTCCCAGCGGATAGATCCAGTAACCAAATGCTCCCTGGCCTCCATCGGAGTGAGTAGCGACCACGTACGGATCAGTGCCGTAGCTCGGAAAATAACCTGCAAAAAATGAATCCGTGATGTTCTGTTAAAAACCGAATCATTTCTGCAATTCCAGATAGTCCATAACAAAGCGCAAACTCCAACCCGAATATGTCTTGCTAATTCAGGCTCAACCCCGTTAAGCCATGTCCCAAATAAAGCATTGACTGAAGTCGGTGGAGTAATATTAAAAGCAATATGGACCGTCCGCCAAAGAACTTTGGCCAATGGGCAATCAAAGAATAAATGCTTAATCGTCTCATCCCGATCACAGAAACTACACCTAGTAGGTCCTGTCCAATTGAGTTTAATCAAGTTATCCTTTGTTAAAATAACTTGTTTATGGACAAACCACATAAACACTTTAATTTTTAAAGGAACTTTGACAGCCCAAACATACTTGGAAGTTGGAATAGCATTCGAATTAATAACATCAATATACATTGATTTAACTGTGAATACTCCAGAGCTAGTCAACTTCCAGCGCAATATATCGGGATGGTGAGAAAGTTGAATCTTCATCAGTCTCCTAACTAGATGGAGCCATTCTTCCCAACGATTGCCCGCTAGCGACCGTCGAAACTGAATATTCAGGGGGACAGATTGGAATACCGTTGCCACGAACACCTCACGTCGTTGAGCAATCCGATATAAAGACGGATATTGAATGGCTAAAGGTGATTCACCAAGCCAAGTATCCTCCCAGAAACGTGTACTTGTACCATTTCCAATAACAAATCTCGTCCTATTGAACATAGATTGTTTGACTTTCATTAATCCTTTCCAGAAAGGCGAATCAGTCGGCCTGACTGCGACCTAGGACAATGTTTTAGTCTGGAGGTACTTGTTGCGGAGGATCTGCGCCCACATGGCCTCAGTTCCGGAAGACAGCTTCCACAACCACTTACTAAGAAGGCATATGTTCTTAACTTCAAGATTTTCAATACCAAGAACCCCTTGGTCTTTCGGTCTACAGATGATGTCCCATTTAGCAAGCCGGTATTTTCTTTTAAGTTCATCACCCTGCCAAAAGAAACGCGACCGATAGAACTCCAGTCGTTTCCTAACACCAACTGGGACCTCAAAGAAAGATAAGAGAAACATAGACATACTCGTGAGCACCGAATTAATCAAAATCAAACGGCCTCCGTATGACATGAGCTTACCCTTCCAACAGCTCAGTTTTTTTTCAAATCGATCTTCGATGCATTTCCATTCTCTGTTTGTTAGCCTACGATGGTGAATCGGAATACCAAGGTAAGAGAAGGGTAAACTCCCCAACTCGCACCCAAACAATTGCCTATAAGACTCCTGGTCGTCTTTGGCTCTACCAAAGCAGAACAACTCGCTCTTATGAAAGTTAATCTTTAACCCGGTCAATTGTTCAAACAGGCATAACACTAGCTTCATATTTCTCGCCTTGGCCAAATCATGCTCCATAAAGATGATTGTACTGAAGGATGGAAACACCTCCCTCAACAAGATGAGGTACCAACCCACCCACTTGACCATTCTCCTTAGCCCTTCTTATCAAAATTCTAACATATCGACCATAATGTTAAACAGGATAGGGGACATCGGATCTCCTTGTCTTAGGCCTTTATGTGTCTGGAAATAATGACCTATGTCGTCATTCACTTTAATTCCCACACTCCCTTTTTGCGTAAATGAGTCGACCTGTCGGCGCCAGGCTTCATCAAAACCTTTCATACGCAATGCCTGTTGGAGGAATGGCCACTTAACCTTATCGTACGCTTTTTCGAAATCCACCTTAAAAATTACTCCATCTAATTTCTTGGAATGGATTTTCATGGAGCGTTTCATGAAGAACAACCACCCCTTCAAGGATGTTCCTGTCCGGCATGAAAGCCGTTTGGGATTGCTGCACCACAGACTGCGCAATCTGTGTGAGCCTATTAGTCCCGACCTTGGTGAATATTTTGAAACTAACATTGAGGAGGCAGATCGGTCTGAACTGCTCAATCCTCACATCATCCGTTTTCTTCGGGAGCAATGTGATAGTTCCAAAATTCAAGTGAAATAGTTGAAGCTGACCAGAGAATAAATCATGAAACATCGGTAGTAAATCCCCCTTAACAATGTGCCAGCACTTTTTATAGAACTCAGCCGGGAACCCATCCGGACCGGGAGCCTTATTGTTCTTCATTTGTGCAATAGCATCGAACACCTCCTTTTCTGAGAACGGGGCAACCAGGATATCATTATCAGCAGCAGACAATTGAGGCACGTCCTCGATCCTGGACTCATCGAGGGACACACAATTGTCCTCCGGCGGTCCAAATAACTGTCTATAGTATTCGGTAATATAGGTTTTGAGATTATCCTGACCTAAAATAGTGCCCTCATCCTGCTCTAACTGAAAGATCTGCTTCTTTCTGTGCTTACCATTAGCAATGAGGTGAAAGAATTGAGTGTTCGCGTCCCCTTGGACTACTTTGCGGACCTTGGCACGCAAAGCCCACTTCAATTCTTCTTCGCGGAGAAGTTCTTTCAGCCTCTTCTCCGCCTCATTTTTAACCTGGAGCTCGGCGGGCAACAACATCGCGGATTCGGCTTTTACGTCCAAGGCCTGTACAAGAGAGAGGAGCCTATCCTTCTCAATTTTATACTCCCCACTGAGGTGCTTAGCCCAACCCCGTAAGAAACTTCTCAAATGCCTAATCTTATTCTGCCAGCGCTCGACCGCCGTCCTTCCTCCAACACCCTTGGCCCACTCCCTGGCTATGATGTCTAAGAACCCCTCGCCTTCGAACCAAGCCATCTCAAATGAGAAGGTGTTTTTGTTTCCCATATGGTTCAGCTCCCCTGAGTCAACGAACAATGGTGTGTGATCGGAGATTCCCCGCGTGAGAGCTTGCACCGTAACAAGAGGGAACTTCTGTTCCCATTCCACGCTGGCGAGAACCCGATCAAGCTTTTCATACGTCGGGTTTGGCAGAGCATTAGCCCAGGTAAAGTTTCTACCAGAAAGCTCTATCTCCCTTAGATCTAAGCTTTCAATAATGGTATTGAACATAAACGACCACCTGCCATCAAAGTTATCATTACTTTTCTCCTCTCTCCTCCTAATGATATTGAAATCACCCCCGACCAAAATCGGAAGCTGTTCGGATCCACAGATCCGAACAAGATCCGCCAGAAACTCCGGTTTAAGCTCGGGTTGTGCGGCACCATAGACCGCTACCAAAGCCCAGTTGAACCCATCAACTTTAGACCTAACTCGAAACTTTACCGCGAAGTCACCCATTACTACACTCCGGACTTCAAGGGAATCGCATCTCACACCCAGTAAGATACCTCCCGATCTACCTTGTGGCGGGAGACAATGCCAGTTGAAATCAATACCTCCCACAAGAGAGGAAAGAAACTGCGGCGCAAAATTCTCTCTACTGGTTTCCGATAAAGCAATGAAATCTAACCGATGTTCCAGAGAAGCTTCAGCAAGAAACCTTCTTTTAGCCAAGTCCTTCAGACCTCTGCTATTCCAAAAGATTCCTTTCATAGTTCATCATGGAATTTTTTAGCAGTCCGAAACCTAGCACTCCTCCGAACTGCAGAATCGGGATAAATCTTTCGTGTCCACTTACGCCTTGGCTTAGTGGGCTCCGTCACCCGGTCCTCATAACCGGGTTGAACGGAACCGCCAGCTACATCATCTAAGGGCGCATCATCGCCCTCAGACTCCTGATTAGAAGGTGCTAGATCCGCACATAGATTATTTAGCACTCTCACCCCTAACGCATCCAATTCCTCATCATTCATGGGTTTGACCGCAGCAAGATTACGAATAGTCTCTAAGGCCCGCTCCGCCTCTAAATCTAACATATCATTTACCGAAGTGGAAATTTCATTATCAGCAGCGCCTAGTGAAACTCCTAATTGGTTTGCATTATTAATAATCTCCTTAGGAGCAAAATGCAATAAAGAATTAGATATGTTAACGGACATACCAGCAGAGATCGCAGCATCGTTAAGCTTGGCCGCCCTCATAGCGCACCGCTGCTGCATATCGTCCACCTCCGGAAGGTCCAGAACGCGAGCACTCATCCATCTCCCCGTCGAGACCGGGTCTGGGATCCCGCCAAAGGCAATAACCTCCTCTCGAGAATGAGGAGGCCGCGGGCTCCCAATGCCCTCGGACAAGTGCCCGGCGGGTGGGACAAGAGACGGGACAACTGGGGCCACCTGCCCACTCCCTCCTCCTGCCCGGACCACCGGCTCAGAGCGAAGTGTCGAAGTCGCCGATGGTGCGGTCCTCCTGACCGCAGACAAGGACGGGATGTCTAGGGCCATCTGCCCCAGCCCCCCCTCCCCCAGCGTCACGGGAGACGCGGGTGCCACAGCCAGGGCCTGAGGGGGAGGAGCCGAAGCCACTTGCCTCGGGCTCCCACTCCTAGCGCTGGCGGGCCCCGACGTGGCCGGCTTCACCGGTGTCAGTATAGGAAGGGGAGAGGCCAAGACCACCAGCCCTGACCCCCGTCCCCCAAGGCCCACCTCGGGCGTAGATGCCATTGCCGGAACCACGTCAACCGGTGAAGCAGGGGACATAAGAGCGACCTCCGGCTCTACATCCCGACCTGTAGACCCCGCAAAGTCCAATGCAGGAAGCGCGTGCTCAAACACATCGTCAGTCTCCACCCTATCACTCTACAGTCTGGGAGGCGCAGAAGCAGGCGCAAAGGACCCAAAACGCAGTGTCGTCGTGGACACCGAAGGTGACGGTGTCGGCTCAACCCCGGTCCCCTCCCCAGGCAACTGAGCATCTGGGCGAGACCCGGTCGACCCCTCTCGAGCAGACTCGGCTGGCGCCCCCTTGGCTCCTGCACCACCATCACTCTCGTGCATATCAACATCATCCCCAACAACTTCTTCAGCAAGCATCTCCACGTCCTCAAACTCAATGTCGAGCGGGAATACCTCTCCCCTATATGTCCAGTGAACCACATCAGGTACGAAATCAACATTCAGAACACTCACCAATATCCGAGCCACTCCATGAGCCCGAGTGAAAGCCATATCCACTCTCTCCGTCTTACCAACCATGATACCCATACTGGCTACAACTCGAACGTCCTGCAGAGGCTTAGATGGGGCCCCAGAAAACCGCAACCAGATCTGCGTAAGCGGCTTTCCTTTAGGCTCCACCTTCGTCCACTCGTGAAACTCCAAAATACACGTAGTACCAGGAACTCTACACAAGCCAAAACTCAGCAGTTTCTGTAAATCCTCCACAGAAGGAAAATCCACCTTAAAGACATTAGCTTCTAAGCTGACCAGCTCCCACTGAAAGTCCCCCGGTACCAACTCCTGAAGCCTCCGGATAATCTGCGCCTCAGTCACCTCGCCCTGGGTTGCTTTCACTATTCTGGTAATCAGGCCTTGTGGCTCCTCTGGGATCTCCCTCGCGACCGGGGACTCGAAGAATAACAGCTCCGTGCAATATAATCCATACATAGTCAGAGCCGGAGCCTGGTCACGCAAAACCGGGCACTCTCCCGAAGCATGTGCTGACTTGCCACATGAGTCACACAACTCGGCCACGCACTCTGCAATAAAATGTCCCTTTTCACCACACCGATAACAGAGCATCTTTTCCTTCTTGCGCGGCCACTTGGCTGCCCTCTCAGAATCAGACCTGTCCGATGCCGCAGCCGCCGCCTCAGTCAAAGGAACCTCAACATTAGCCAGTGCCATTACCACGTCCATCGCCTGACTAGTAAGATCAGTGGACTGAACGTTATTTGTCGCAATAGCTGTCATCTCATGGTCGACAGCAGCCGGGGGCGGAGGCTGTCGACGAAACCTCCCACGGCCACCACCCCGACCACCTCGATATCCACGGTAGCCTCCTCTCTGGCGGTGCTCCAGACCGGATGTCCCCTCGACAAAGCCACCCGGAGGCCCAAGGAAAGGTCGCTCAGCCGACCCGTCACCCTGCCAGGCGTAGCCTCGACCGCCACCCGTAGATGAGGAACCGCGGTGCTTCCCTTGTCCATACGCATCAACACCGTCATCCCCCCACTAACCTCGGGGTGGCTCGAAGGAATCTGTAGCTGTCAAAATTTGCCTCGTCTGCGCAGTTCCCGACCGGTTCTGAGCTGGTCTCGCTACGAAGTGCGGCGGGGGAGCGCCTCGAGGCGGACCACTACCCGGGGCCGGCACCACAGTAGTTTGTCCAATCCCGTCGCCCCTCCCCGTAGCAGTAGGTACTGTAGGACTTGGCCCCGTCGGTCTGTGCGCCGCGGCAGCGCCACGGCCAGCGCCGGCTACAACGACGCCCCTAGCCTGGGCATCTCTTCCCGTCTGCCGCGCGGGCGGTTTGGCAGCCACATGCACAGGCGGCCTTGGCCCGAGGTCACCGCCTGGCCGCCCCATGGCATAGACAGCGGCGCCCCGCCCGGCTCCAACAACAGCACCTGCCGCACCAGGCACAGCGGCAGCAGCTCCCCGTCCAATACCCCCCGGCGGTGGCGGCACGGCTGCCCCAGCCCTGTCTCTGGCTACCTGGATCTCCGTAATCTCATATGGAAGAGTATAGTCCCATATAGCAGGAGGAGGGTATTACCGCTTAGCAAGGGAACTTGGACCTGGGTAAAATCCTTGCGTGTACTCCCTTTGATCCCTTTGCATGCACATAGCTCCTCCATCAATTCCACTCTACTTATTGTCAGATATTCCAATGATAGTTGGCTCAGCGTTTGCAAGGTCATGGTTCAGATGGCTTCATCTCCGATGATTGGCAGCAGACTGTTGTCTGGACATGTCATCTGTTTCAGCTTGCTGGACTTGATCGTCGACGATTCGGCATGGCACCCCGGCGCTATACGCTCTCCCGATACTCGGGAGTTTGCACTTCCTTTCCGACATTTCTAGCACTCTCTGCCTGCATGATCCGGCTCAGTGTCGGTTAGTCGGGCAGGGATCCCGACAGCCTCGTGGGCGCTCCACGCACCGTTTCGACCATCCTGTGACCTTGCTAATTGGTATGGTTTATCACAGACTTGATGTTCCTCATCCTGGAGTGTTCGGTACCAAAAAAAGACACATCTGTGGTGATACACATTTGTTATAGTAAGGCACTTTTTTACCATCTTTGTACTTCCAAGATAATTTTATGATAAATCCAGATGATTTTATGATTAATCAAGATAATCATACATGTGTTGTAGTAGATGTTCGATGACGATAATTGTCGTTTTATCACGGAAGTGTGCACTTCCCATGACAAAAAATGACATGACATGCACTACCGGAAAACGGCCCTACCCCGACGGCCAAATCTATGCCTACGGCTGCCGTCGGCCTAGTTTGAGATATGCCGACAGCCCTGTCCTGGCCGTCGGCTTAGCCTGGCCGTCGGGTTACACGGATCTATGCCGACGGTCGCCGTCGGCACAGGACGGCCGTCGACCTAGGCGCAGATATGCCAACAGCAGCCGTCGGCATACATCAGCCGTCGGTATACATGTGGGCCCGGCGACCCTGCCTGTGACTAGCGGCTAACGCCGTCAAACCTATGCCGACGGTTGGGACGGGCGGCCGTCGGCATATCTCCGCATGCCACGTCACCGATCCGCGGCGTAGGTATGCTGACGGCAGCCGTCGACATAGGTGCCACGTCACCGATCCGCGGCACGGCGCCCACCAGAACCCTGTCGTCTCTATGCCGACGGCAATGCCGTCGGCATAGCTATTTTTTACATACTTTTTTTGCATATGTTTTTATACTCTTTTTACATATGTTTTTATGCTTTTAAAAAAAATATGTTTTCATGCTTTTTTATGTATTATATGAATATATATGTAGTTTGTAATTTTTTCCATAGATTATAAATATATATATATATAGTTTGTATTTTTTTCAAGCACATTAATAATGTGCCGTCATGTCTTTTGAATACATGTCCTTATATTTTATTAAAATAAAAAACAGCTATGCGACAAAAGTTGAGTGGCGGTTGCAAACGCCCGGCACCCGTCTCCGGAGTGTGACCCCCTCACGCCCGCGGTGTGCCCCCCTCACGGACGGCGCCGCCGCCAGCATCTGGAGAGCGGAAACAGCCGCATCGGGTCTATACGAAGGGGACGTTGCTCCCAAGTGTTTCTATGGGATGACCTACCACAACCGGGTGGTGTTGTGGCATGTTCGAAGAGGCGGCATGCATCTCCGGGGTGTGGCCCCCCTAACAGACGGCGCCGCCGCCGACACCTGGAGGGGGAAAACAGATGCATCAGGTCTACACAGAGGGGATGTAGCTGTCGGTTTGGCCCGGATGTTGCTTCCAGGTGTTCCTATAAGCTGACCTGAGACAACCGGGTGGAGAGATCCACTGTTCAAAGCCCGTCCGTGGAAAGTCAAAGGGCTAGATCTCGTGGTCAACCGCTCCAGGGTTAGGCGGGACGGGGGCCCTCGGGGGGTAGCAATGCCACAAGAGCATCGCACCGGCTCCTCATACATGCGGGGTGGTGTGGTGGCATGTCCGAATAGGCGGCACGCGTCTCCGGGGTTTGGCCCCCCTCACGGACGGCGCCACCACCGGCACCTGGAGGGGGGAAACGGACGCGTCGGGTCTACACGGAGGGGATCTTGCTGTGGGTCTAGCCCGGATGTTGCTCCAAAGTGTTCCTATGGGCTGACCTAACACAACTGGGTGGAGTGGTCCACTGGCCAAAACCCGTCCGTGCAAAGTCAGAGCCCACCCGCCGCCGGCACGTGGAGGGGTTGACATACGACCGACATCTGTAGAAAAATTTCTTGATGAAAGTTTGGCTACAATATTGCATGCATGACTTTCCCGGCTATGCCCTGTTTTGCGGATGGTGTACAAGTGGAAAGATGCCTTGCTCAGTGTGCATGCAGGCCTTGATTTTCATTTGGCTGAAGAAGGGTGGCAAGTATGTTGCCTTTGACCTTCATCAACAATTCCTCCCTCCAGACCATCCCGATAGGGAAGACAAGAAGAACTTCACAAAAGGCAAAGTTGTCCATGAAGTAAACGAGATTCCAACCTTTTCTGGTGCGGATGTGCTTGCTCAGCTGAAAGCTCTTAAGCCTGCCGGTGAAGGCAAAGGCAAAGGCAAAGCCACAGGCGAAGACGAGGGCGAGGGCAAAGGAAAAGGTAAAGGGAAAAATGTTTTGAAGGATATGGTGAGACGCACAACTGGACTCACATTACCCCCTTCACGCAGCTTCCCTATTTTAAGGACCTCAAACTTCCATACAACATCGACGTGATGCACACCGAAAAGAATGTCGCAGAGTCCCTTTTTCACACGATCCTCAACATTCCTGATAAGACAAAGGATAATGTTAATGCTAGAGTCGATCAACAGAATATTTGTGATAGACCACGTCTACACATGCAGCCTCCCACAGGCAGTCGAAAATCTTGGTTCAAGCCAGATGCTGACTTTGTACTTAAAAAGGATCATAAGATGGAGGCATTCAAGTGGCTGAAACACGTCTTGAAGTTCACTGATGGTTATGCGTCGAATATAAGTAAAGGGGTCAATCTTTCAACGGGCAGAGTGACCGGGCTCAAGAGTCATGACTATCTTGTATGGATTGAGCGGATTATGCCGGTGATGGTTCGGGGCTATGTTCCCGAGCGTGTCTGGCGTGTGCTTGCGGAGTTAAGCCATTTATTCCGCACGCTTTGTGCTAAAGAAGTATGTCCTGAGAAGATAAAAGAAATGCATAATAATGCGCCGGAGTTGATATGCAAGCTAGAGAAGATCTTCCCGCCAGGCTTCTTTACTCCGATGACACATCTCATTTTGCACCTCGCGAACGAGGTATTGTTGGGGGGCCCTGTGTAGAATCGTTGGCAGTACGGCCCTGAGAGACAGAACAAGCATCTGAGACAGAAATGTGGAAACAAAGCTAAGATTGAATCTTCCATAGCTGAGGCGGTTATCCTAGAGGAGGTGGCAGACCTCAGGACAGCCTACTATCCGGACCATGTTCCCACGTTGCACAATAAGGTGTCTCGATACAATACAGAAGAACCCAAGTATAAACCCAAGTTGCCTCTATTCATCGGGCAAGGTGGCAGGGCTGGATGCTCGACACCTTATCTCATGTCATGAGATGAGTGGGAGGATGTCATGTTCTATATCTTGCACAACATCAAGGAAGTTGAGGATGAGTGGATGAGGTAATACCTTTGCACCATTCTTTTAGTCAATTCGTTATGTTCACTTTGCCTAGTTCTTATACCGCTTTTCTTATTATAGTCGATTCGTTGAAGAAGAGTGGACGGGAATGCTGCCTCCGACTGAAGCGGAGGCACTTGCTCTTCTCCGAAAGGGTGCTGATGGAAGGAAAAATTTCGTTGCGTGGTTCATGGAGAAAGTAATTTTTCACACTTCACTATTACCTATTTAAATTAAACTCATGCACCCTATAATTTCAATTAAACTCATGCACCCTATAATTTCAATTAAACTTGTGGGGAAATGATCCGACCGAATCAATGGATGAAGAATTGAGATGGGTTTCCATGGGTTTTGACCCTGCCGTCATGACATGCCAAAAGTATGATGTGAATGGGTATCGCTTCCATACAGAGGAGCACCAGAACAGTCGGCCTGATCCCAAAACCATAAATACCGGAGTCTTCACTGAAGGAGATAATAAAGTAGATTACTATGGAAGGGTAGGAAAAATATACAAGCTTACATTCAAACGTGGCCGCGAACACCTAAGTCTCACTGTGTTCAAATGACGATGGTTCGACCCCAAAAAGGGTCTGAGACATACGCCTTCTATTGGTTTAGTTGAATTTAAACCATCAACCTTCTATGCCAGAGCTGATCTCTTTATCGCCGCTACCCAGGCCACACAAGTATATTATCTGCCTTACCCATGTCAGAAAGAGTACCTAAATGGTTGGGAAGTTGTGTTCAAGGTGTCGCCACATGGTAAGCTACCAGACCCGAACGATGATGATTACTACAACATAAACCCCATGCCATACGAGGGAGTGTTCTATCAAGAGGAACATGATGACGTGGTCGGAAACAACGAGGATGATGACTTGGGTTATGTTGACATGGACCCAAACGACGACGACGCACAGATTGATGGTGAGGCAGTTGTGAATCAAAGAGACATAATTATGCTTGAAAAGTTAAATGAAGACGCTGACGATGAGGAAGAGCCTCCACCTCCATCAGACAACGAAGAAGATATGCGTGATAGTGATAATGAGACCGGTCCACAAATAGATTACAATAGTGATGATTCATATGGGTTCTAGAAAATGTAAGTTCTTTTAATGATCATTACAATAGTATGCTTAATATGCTCTTCTGTTATTAATGTTTTTCCTGTATGCTTGTTTACTTGATATCCTTACTAATTGTTTATTCTCTTCTCAATGCAGGTTTGCTAATCATGGGCAAGTCCAGCGGCGCCAGTTTCCTCAGTAAATTCAAAGGACTTACTCGGAGTGGACGAGCCCACAAGGTTCCCTCCCGACTATGCGAGGATGACACCTCATAGGGAGGTGGAGGGGTCGGGGGAGGAGACCCTAGAGGAGGAGGCGGTGGGGGAGAGCCCCTAGAGGAGGAGGCGGTGGGGGGAGAGGCAGCCGGGGCAAAAAACTCCGGGCCGTGTCCGAAATAGGAGGGTCTTCTTCGATGCCCTCCTATACAGAGGCACCTTCTGAGTCTGAGGAGGAGGAGTATGTTCCTGATGGTGAGGAGGAGGAGGCCGAGGAGGAGGAGGTCGAGGAGGAGGGTGAGGAGGAGGGCGAGGAGGGTGGTGGAGGGGAGGTTGATCCCGAGTTGTGGGGTGACTTGCCACCCGGTGCTCCGCAGGGGTGGCTGCGTGGTAATGCCGGACTACCTACACCACCTTCTATCGAGGCGCACAAGTGGCTCATTGAACCTGCGGGGACAGAGTAAGTGCCTCTCAATCATATTTTCAACACATGACAACATTTTCTTATTGTACACATGGAAATCCTTTGATTCTTTTGCAGAACCTGGATCCTTCGCGAAAAGGGCCGTAAACCGAGCGGCCTTATCACTGTCCTGTTGAAGGAGTTTTGGCCTGGCCTATTCTGCCCGCGGCCAGACAGGGACCCGCAGCTGCGGGTTTTGGCCACGAGCTGGGCCCACTACGAGGCTTGCAGCAACGCGGAGTACGGGACGACCGCTAAGGCCGTGATCACCAAATTTTGGGTAAGTTCTCTTCTGAATCACTTGTTTTCAGTTTCGTTCATAGTTTATCATTGAATCACTCAACTCATGCCTTGTTTGCTTCTGGTTTATGCATGATTGCAGCAACTCTATAGAGTTCTTGATGAGCACAAGGCCAGAGCCGACTTAGTCTTGCTTGCGGCTGCGAAGAAGAAAGCTCGTCAGTTGCAGTACGAGGTGCGCTGGGTTGCCGTCTCGTAGTACTACCACATCTACCTGCAACAAAAGATGACCAAAACTCAAGCGCAGAAGCAACGACTTACCTTGAACAGGGAGCAGTTCATGATGGTAACTATTACTAACTTTTCATTGTTTCAAGCAGTCAACTATATGTTTCGTGCTCACATGTCATGCTTCCAAAATTTTCATAGGTTGTTCCTCGTTGGTGCTATGGAAGGCATGATGGATGGGCGAGTTTGGTGGATAGGTGGCTCGGCGACGATGCAGAGTTTGCTGCCAAGAGCATCAAGGCCCGGGCTAACTGTGGAAAAGACGGGACACACGGCCAAGGAAACAGGAACCACCGGGTCTTCATGGCCATGAAGATATATCTATATGCATGATGCATTTTTGTTCTTCTTTACCGTCATGTTCTTATGTATGGCTAACTTCTATTTGACGTTGCAGGAGGACAAGTTGAAGAGGCCGCTCTCAGACATTGAGTCATGGAAGCTGGCCCGCGAGCGGAGTCATCCCAAGGAGGGAGAGAGCCAGTACTACGGCAAGACCGAGGAGCACCTGGAGTCTTACACTCAGCACTATCAGAAGTTGCATCCGGATGTTCCTGAGGTCGCCCAGTCTCAGATCAACGACACAGTGGTGGTGGCCATCCAGGGGAAGTCACATGACCGGTATCCTTGTTTCGATGGCTTGATCACTCCTTCGATCTCGTACACATGGCTTCGGTCTACCAACCCGAGCCAGTTAGAGAGTACGAGGTGTTCACAGACTCCCTTAGCCCGCCAGCATGCTATAAGTACTTCCCCTTTATCTTTTTCTCTCTAGCATTCTCAGTTTATTTTCAGCATTTCTCACTTAGAAACAACCTAAATTATGTAGGCATATAAGGCCTTTGTCGAGCATAGGAATCTCGAGGTGCGAGAGTACTTGCAACGAGTGAAGGCAAACGATGATTACAACCGTCAGATGATGGCAGTTAGTTTTGCCCTCTTAAAACCAAGCTAAAATTTTGCACTTTCATTCCTTCTGACCTTCTAGTTTGCTTGTTTAACTAACATCCAGGCTATGTTGGCGTCTTGGAGTAACTGCACGGATCCTCCACAAATGGGACCCCCACCACCACCTGCGGGAGAACCCCCACACGTGCCCACGTTCGATGAATGGGTGGCACTAGGAAGTGATAGTCCGGTTAGTACATTTGCCTAACTACTAACAAATTAGTTCTCGTTCATTCAACACTATCATATCATATTTACCGTTAGAATCTTCTCTCAAACATGTAGGGGACCGGTGGCTCGACTCCTGCTCCGTCGACCCCAGTCACTCCGATCTTCCAGAGTGATGGTGGTCGCGGTGGCGGTTTTGGCGGAGGTGGTCTTAGCGGTGGTGCTTTTGGCGAAGGTGGTCTTGGTGGTGGTGCTTTTGGCGGAGGTGGTCTTGGTGGTGGTGGTTTTGGCGGAGGTGGTCTTGTTTGATGTCGATGATGATTCCGTGCATTTGGCCGTCATGCCATGCCTTTCATGTTCCTACTTTTATTATGTTCCATGTCTTGCACTTGTTTTATGTTCATGAACTTTCGCTAGTGATGATCTTTAGATGATGATGATGAACTTGAGTATGTTTAGATGATGATGATGAACTTGAGTATGTTTAGATGATGAACTGTCATATTTCTGCATAATTCTATATTATTCTGCTTTGAAATGCTGTCAAATGAATTGAAAAAGAGAAGACGGAGAAAATAATAAAAAAAACTATGCCTAAGGCAAAGCCGTCGGCATATATAAGCCCAGGAGATACCAGGACGCGCCACGTGGCAGAGATATGCCGACGGCAAAGCCGTCGGCATTGTTTTCGGTCTATGCCGACGGCTTTGCCGTAGGCATATCTCTGCCGCCATGAGAAACCAGGGGCCGACACGTGGCAGAACTATGCCTACGGCAAAGCCGTCGGCATAGATTCCGTCTATGCCTACGGCTTTGCGTAGGCATAGACCTGCCACCAGGAGGCACCACCGGATGCCATGTGGCACAGATATGCCGACGGCTAGGCCGTCGGCGTACCTCTGCCACGTGGCATTCCATGATTCGTCCGTGCTTTTGACGGCGCCGTCCGTTGTCGTCAGACGAAAAACAGTGCCGACGGCTGATGCCAGGCCGTCGGCATAGGCCCCTATGCCGACGGCTATACTACGCCGACGGTCTGACAAGACTACGCTGATGTGATCTACGCCGACGGGTCTATGCCGATGGCAGCCGTAGGCATAGATCTATGCCGACGGCATAGGACCTATGCCGACGGCCCTGGGCCGTAGGCATAGTCCGCGAGTCCGGTAGTGATGGAAGTGTTTTGTCAAGGGTATATCACACGTGGTACCCGCAATTTCGAATCATCGTTAACTAAATGGGTGTGGGTTCTGGTTCTGATACCTGTTAATGATGTAGCATGCTGCCTATCCACCACGTGTCAGCTTCCTAATGGCCGAAGGTGCCATGTGTTGGCCCCATGTTGGAACAAGTGTCATACATAGAATGGACCACGTGCAATATTCCTAAAGTGACACATGGCAAAGCCCAATAGAGGCCCATTTCGGAAAAAGGCGGCCCAGTCATGTTTAAGGCCCATGGGACTTCATGAAAACTTAGCGGATCTAGCCCATGAAAGGCTGACGTAACAGCCTGCTTGTAGATAGCCGATTTATAGCACGGGTGCATATGGCCCATTAGGACCTGTGCGAGTTCATCCCATTAACGACCCACAATCTTTTGGCCCAAATGTGGCTCGTGATGTCTTTCGTCCCATATGTAGCCCATGGTGTATTTCGACCTATTAATGACTCATGCTGTAACAGGGACGTTTCTGGCCCAGGTATCTTTTAGCCCATTTACGCCACATGGTGTCTACATGTCATTTTCACTACTTAATGTCTTCCAACCCATCAACGCCCGTGGGGCATTTGGTCTCATTTACGGACCCTGATGCCTTTCAGCCCAGTTGCCGCCCATGTTGTCTTTCGACCCATTCACCGTCTGTGACACTTTTGGCCTGTGTGTGGCCCATGGTGCTTTCTCCTGTCTGTGTCCTGATATACTTTGGGCCCTTTGCATCTCGTGGTGCTTTTGTCCTGCTTGTGGCCCATGGTGCTTTCGGCCAGTTTACGGCCCAATATGCTTTCGGCCAGTTTACGACCCAATATGCTTTCGACCAGTCTGCATCTTGTGGTTGTGCAACACCTCCTAATTAACACAGATAGGGTTGGAGGACACAAATAGGGGAAGTTGTGCAAGACCTTCTAATTGTTTCCATTTCTTGCCTAACCGGGTGGTGGGGGTTTGATGGATTTGCCTAGATGACGTGGGCCTAGACGTCTAGTTTAAGGAAACAAGATCTTAGGTCGGCACTAGAGTGCATGCCCGGGAGGCACATTGTTAACATTGTTTTGCAAAAAGGGCATCTAATTAACGTGATACTTAGCAAGTATTACTCGATGACCTTGGCAACCACGTGTTCTTAAGATAGTACTTAACATACAATGTCCGCCCAGATGATCTTGAATGCAAGTATCACATCATCCAACAACATGTCAAGAAAGGTTTTGTGAAATTACTCAAGGTTCATAGGATTTGAATGTGTCAGAACCAATGAAGAAGCCTCTACCACGAGCAAAACATGAGCAACACCGAATAGCCATTGGTGTTAGATAAGCTATGTAAGTAGATTATTGACTCTAGTGCAATTGGGAGTCTGATGGAAACATGCCCTAGAAGCAATAATATTGTATTATTTATTTTCATGTTTATAATTAAGAGTTATATTCTATGCTACGACTGCCATGATCCTGGAATATGCAATTCAGTGGTAAACTCATAAACACGTGTGGAATGATAAATGGTAAAACCGGATTCCTAGTCTCACCTCTAGGACTAGCTCAAGTGATGTATATTGATCATGTTTTCTAGATCTTGGGATATCGTTAAGTGTAACAATACTCCCAAAACAACATTGAGAGTATGGCATTAGAAGAATGATCATATTGAATTGACCCAACTTGTTTGTCATACTTTGAGATACAATCCTCACAAGTCAATCGATATAACACGGAGAGTTAACGTATGACTTAGTTTGTTACACCATGAGAGTATCATAACCATCTTACCAGATAATGGACATTGGGCTTTCTCAAATTTCATTGGTAACAGGGTGACCATAACAACAACTTACATGTTCGTTAGAAAGTATGACAAGGGACTAGATAGCTCAAGAGTGGGATTTTCTCCTCCGATGATGGAGAGATATTCTTACGGCCCTTTCAATGTGATGACATCCATCATCGTGCCAGACACATGTGACTAGGTCACAGGGATGCTGGAACATGTCGATGAAAAAGAAGAACAAAACCAGTAACGAGGAGACCGGTATAGTGAGCATGTAACGCCCTCGATGCGGCTATATCTCCCACGTGTCGAAGCACGACTTAGAGACATAACCGCATTGAAAGCAATGTCACAAGTGAGGTAATCTTCACACAACCCATGTAATACATAAGGGAAAGAGATACATAGTTGGCTTACAATCGCCACTTCACACAATACATGAATAAAGCATTACACCATCCAGATACAATCAAGGTCTGACTACGGAACCAAAAAAAAAGAAGACTACCCCAAATACTACACAGATCCCCGATCGTCCCAACTGGGCTCCACTACTGATCAACTGGAAACGGAACAATATAGCGAATACAAACTTCATCAAGCTCCTCCTTGAGCTCAGTTGCGTCACCTGCACGGTATCATCGGCACCTGCAAACTGGTTTTGGAAGTATTTGTGAGTCATGGGGACTCAGCAATCTCACACCCTCGCGACCAAGACTATTTAAGCTTATAGGAAGGGTAAAAGGTATGAGGTGGAGCTGCAGCAAGAGAATAGCATATTTGGTGGCTAACAAACACAAATGAGAGCGAGAAGAGAAGGCAAAAGCACATCGAGAATCTATGATCAAGAAGTGATCCTAGAACAACCTACGTCAAGCATAACTCCAACACCGTGTTCACTTCCCGGACCCTGCCGAGAAGCGACCATCACGGCTACACACACGGTTGATGCATTTTAATTAAGTTAAGTTTCAGGTTTTCTACAACCGGACATTAACAAATTCCCATCTGCCCATAACCGCGGGCACGACTTTCGAAAGTTCAAAACCCTACAGGGGTGTCCCAACTTAGCCCATCACAAGCTCTCACGGTCAACGAAGGATATTCCTTCTCCCAAGACAATCCAATCAGACTCGGCATCCCGGTTACAAGACATCCTCGACAATGGTAAAACAAGTCCAGCAAGACCACCCGATGCGCCGACATCCTAATAGGAGCTGCACATATCTCGTTCTCAGGGCAACACCGGATGAACACTACGTACAACTAAAACCAGCCCTCAAGTTTCCCCGAGGTGGTGCTG
The DNA here is from genome assembly GCF_056163025.1 of Triticum urartu. Classification (NCBI taxonomy): domain Eukaryota; kingdom Viridiplantae; phylum Streptophyta; class Magnoliopsida; order Poales; family Poaceae; genus Triticum; species Triticum urartu. Next base: position 247,412,163 of record NC_141875.1, read on the forward strand.
CAAGTGGCTCTAGTTCGGACCAAGACTTAGACAAGCACTGGCCCAGGGGGGGGTTAAAAATAAAGATGACCCTCGGGATGCGTGACTCCCAAGGGAAAAAGGCTAGGTGGCGAATGGTAAAACCAAGGTTTGGCCTTCCTGGAGGAGTTTTATTCAAAGCGAACTATCAAGGGGTTCCCATTATAACCCAACCGTGTAAGGAACGCAAAATCAAGGAACATAACACCGGTATGACGGAAACTAGGGTGGCAAGAGTGGAACAAAACACCAGGCATAAGGCTGAGCCTTCCACCCTTTACCAAATATATAGATGCATTAATTAGATAAGAGATATTGTGATATCCCAACAATAATTATGTTCCAACAAGGAACAAACTCCAATCTTCACCTGCAACTAACAACGCTATAAGAGGGGCTGAGCAAAGCGGTAACATAGCCAAACAACGGTTTGCTAGGACAAGGTGGGTTAGAGGCTTGGCTTAACAAAATGGGAGGCATGATAAAGCATGTGGTCGGTATCGTAGCATAGGCATAGCAAAAGAGCGAGCAACTAGCAAGCAAAGATAGAAGTGATTTCGAGGGTATGGTCATCTTGCCTGAAATCCCGCAAGGAAGAAGAACGAGTCCATGAAGAAGACAAACGGACGTAGTCAAACGAATCCTCACAAACGCGACGATATCGGAACCAACCCGAAGAAGCACACCGGAAAGAAGCAAACAACATAGTAAACAACCACCACATAATCATGGCATGATGCACAACCAATTATGATGCATGTCCGGTTTAATGAAACATGGCATGGCAAAATGCACAAGACAATCCTACAAATTAAGTGGAGCTCAATATGCAACGAGTCGCATATTGACGGAACACCACATGACTTATTTAGTTCTCTCTTGTTTAGGTACCCAACAATATTAAATGTTGATTAACATGGCAAGAGGGTGAAACATGATAAAACTACCTATCTTGGAAAATTTAAATGAGGCCGGAACAACAAACAACAAGTCCGAAGAATCCTCATGTGCAAATTAAGAATTTGGTACTGTTCTGCCCTAAACACAATTTTAGAGTTGTTAAACATACAAGATAAGTGCACCATGTTAAACTAGGCATTTTTCTACCCCATTTACATATAAAGTTTATTAGAAACCGAGCTACGGTTATTTAGTTATGAAATAAACCATTTTAGCATGGCATAGGTGCAAATTTAACCAAACGGCATTTTAAACATTTCAAACATAGATGAAAGTTGGATATTATGAATCTAGACAAAATTCTAAACAAGTTTCATATATAAATCATTTTAAACCGATGCACGGTTATTAAGTTATTATATGCATGAAGTTTAGGGACCTTTCTGTAAACTGGTTAGTCTCTGGATAAATGATAAAATCGCCAGAATGGAAAAAAATAGATGCAGGCCGAATATGGTGGGCACTGGGGAGCTCACCATGGGCCTCGGCCCAGTCGCTGGAGCTGGCTGCAGGCTACGAGAGCGCTGGGTCGAAGGAGAGGAGAAGATGGGCCGGCTTGGTTCGGTGCCGCAGGCCGGCTTGGGCTGGCGGAGGTTGCAGCTGGGCTTGCAATCTGCTGGTCCATGTGCTCAACGAGACCACGACGAGGAGAGGCGGGGTCAATGCGCACATCGCGTGGGGCTCGAGCAGTTCGAGTTGCCGGCAGGGCGAAGCAGAGGAAATCCATGGTGCGTCAAGGGACTTGGCGGCGGGCGGCAAAGCGGATGGGTAGCTCCGGGCGAGGGCGACCGCGAGGCGCCGGATCTGAAGCAGAACACGATGGCAGCAGAGCTGCATCGGAGTGCTTCCATGGGGCTCCTGCAGGGAAGAACACAGAGAGCGAGATGTGAGACGAGGAGAAAAGGGAAACGAAGGAAGGAGAGCTCATCTCCGGCGAGGGGCTCCGGCGGCTACGCTCTCCGGCGGTGACTGGTCGGCGGAGGAGCTCCTCAGCGCAGCAGCGGCGGGGTCGGATGGGGAAACTCGGGAGGAGCGGGGCGACGGCATGTTTCAGGCGCAGATGGGCTTCCAGGGCCCCGATCTGGGTTCTGCGGGCCCTGCGCGAGGTGGGAGACAGGCAGGGGTGCGTGGCGCGAGGGGAGTGAAGGAGGCTGGCTGGCGGTGATGGCGTAGCCAATGGCTGCGCGCCAAGTGGCAAGGTGGAGGTGGAGGGCGCCGGAAAACGAGGAGGTGGATGGATCTGGCTGGTGGTGCGGTTTTCGAGGGGGATGCGGCGGCTGAGGGTAGGGGAAGGCTTGGGGCACCCAAAAATGGCAAGGGGGGCTTCTTAAATAGGCAGGGGTCTAGGGTTAGGGGTTTTCATCCGTTCTCGGACCCTCGGATCACGATCGGACGGCTCCAGACACGAGGAGGAGTAGGCTGGGCCTAGGTGGGCTGTGTAGACGGTCTAGAGAGGAAAGAGAGGGAAAGCCCGGCAACAGTTTTCGGAGACCGAAAACGTCCGACGTTAGACCGGCTATACTGCCGCTATAGTTATCCGTTGAGGCGTCAAACGGACTCCGAACGCGATGAAACTTGGCAGGCGGCCTACCTACAACATAAAAACACCGCATGCCAACTTTCATCCCATTCCGAGAACATTTTTCGGCCACTTATAAAATAATATTTTGGACATGCCGCGGGCGCGTGCAAGTGTGTTTGGGCTCAGAACGGACAACAAAGAGAACGAGGAGACCGGGACGGATGCAAGTTTTGAAATCATGATGATGCAATGCACATGATGACATGACAAGATGCGACATGCAAGCAAATGACAAGGCAACAACAATGAAACACCGGAAGACACCTGGCGCAACGGTCTCGGGGCGTCACAACACTCCACCACTACGAGAGGATCTCGATCCGAGATCCTAGGGATGGCACCGGAGGGAAAAAGAAGAGGAAGAGGTGAGGTGAAACTAAGTTGCTTCTTGGACAAACGAGTGAAACCACGAACTTTGAGAGGTTGAATTTTTTTTTGAAATAAAGACTACAACGAAGATGAACAAAGTTGAAAACCTCCGTTAGAAAAGAGGAACAAGGAACATCACGAGAACCATGTAGGTTGAAAGACATGAGAAAAGGGTTGCAATGGACAAGAAGTACATCCAAGCATTCCGGTAGAAACGAGATGTACAAGGAACGATAAGGATCAATTACGATAACACTCCGGTTAAAACAAGATAGAGAAGGAATAAGACTGACATAATTTGGACAGCACTCCGACTATAAATGGAAGGAATCGAACATGATCTTGGGAAGATTGGATGATACTTGATGAAATCAACAACGCACTACCTCCGGAACTATTGAAAGAATGTCACAAGGGGTAAGAAAGATTTCAGACGGCACTCCGGTTGAGAAGGGAGCCAAAACTTGACAGAATGGGAAGAACTTGAAAAGAGGGCATGACACTCCAGTTAAATGGATAAGCATGAAAAGAACATGATATTCACCATTCGAGATGATGAGAGAAGAGGGCAACAACACAATGCCTCCGGAAGAAATGAAAGAATGGAATTGAATGAACTGAGGGAAACAAGATCTTGGGAGAGCACGCTTACAAGAAATGCTAGAACGGAGATGTTGGATTATCAACAACGGAAAGCATAAACTTGATATGGTCTTATGGAATACATCTCAAAATTATGAGGTGACAACCTGCCACTCACGGAAAAAGAATTGGATTGGTATGAACAAGGAGACGAGAAAACTATTTCACCGGGAGGATAAATAAAGAACCTGGGTCATTTATAAGCACCATAAATAGGAACAATCCTTAGGGAAAAGCTTTAGATGAAATATAACCCAAGATAATTCCAATGGAGAGATTTTTGGGTTTAAAATACCTCATTCTTGATATCTTGTGAATCATGAAACATGAACTCAAATTATGAAGAATGACATAGCATCACCTCAAATGATACGGTAGAAAGAATTGCACTCTGGATTGCAAGATGAAGAATACTTGAGCTCCTTAGAAAAGAATCTCGATGAAAACTTCGAGAATGAATTGAATCCTTAATGAACCATCATGTAGAGCCTCCATGAAGAACTCCGGTAACAAAAGGATGATCAAACTAAAGGAAAGAGAAGTTGAAAAATATAAGGTGAAGCCTTGCAATGATATAGATGGATCTTTGCGACGAGAAAAAGGGGAAACTTGAAACTCCAGAAAATAAAGATGAACAAAAGAAATCAAGAATTTTTGATGAGCCTTCGGAATAAGGAATAGAATTTATTCGATGAAACCAGAATAAGAATTACATTATGCTTATCCTTCACCATATTAAATTGATGATAAGCAACAGATTTGGCACACTACTTATTGTCGTAGAAAGGATTAAGAAGAGATATGGTGCAAAATTGAGACGGTCTTCGATGATCCACCGGTAGGATTGGAAAGAACGAATAAGTTGATATGATACCAAGAGAAAAGACTTCAATGAAACACCGGGAAGAATTAGCAAATGAACGTAGATGCTTGAGAGAATTTAGATACATGAGAACGAAGAGATCACGAGCTGCTAAGAGAATACTTGAATGATGCATCTGTAAAATTTAGAGAAAAGAGCTGAAAGCTGAGAATGAATAACCCTGAATTGATGGCCTCCGGATAATCACACTGAAAAATACTCCTAAATTACTCCGGATGGTGAAAAAGAATTCTCACAATAAAAAAACAATTATGAGAGGATGGCAGCAAGCTAGAACCATGAATCTTGAAGAGAAGGAAGCAAGATATGGAGGAAAACTCTTCTTCGGTCTTCAAATGTTGAGAATGACGACGAGAAACACCACCAAGAATTGTTGAGAAACTCCGGGATGACGAATATAAAGGTTGAGCCAACAGTGAGAAGAATTTGAAAGATCTTGGAGAAAGACATATGACCGATGACAAAACATTCTTATGTCAAACTTTGAAAGAATTTGAGGGTAGCTCCGGGAAAATAAGAAGAGTCAGGTAAGATCCTGGGAAAAGGCCTGTGGGTTAGGGCCCACTCAAAAGAAACACCGCTGAACGATTTAAACGAGAGATTGTGCCGGTTGAATTAGATGACTTGAATGAGATAACATCCTCGAGAAAGGCATGAACGAAAGCAGAGTGGAACACGAATCTTCGAGATATCTTGAGCACTCCGGAACAAATGAATAGCGAGAGGTGAATAATTAAGAGGTGCACCGGCATGAGAAGGTATTTGAAATGAGGAAAAGGATATGATCCACAAAGCTTGAATTGGATCCACTGAAGAAGAAAATGAGTGAAGAGTGACGAACTTGAAGCTTCGTTAGAATATTCATGAGAATCACCGGATAAGAACATTGACGGAAAATAATGGAGAGACTTCTCGTCAATAAGATGGATACTTGATTAAGAAATCTGAGTCCTCGAAGAAAAAGGGGTGGGTGGGCGGGAAAACAAAGACAGCTTGGGACGAATGAAATGAACACCGTTGAGAAGAACTGATAATTGATCTTGCTGATGTTGAAATGATCGGATCCACTTAAAGAGAAACAAGCCGGTTGAAAAAGAATTGACATGACAACCTCGATGATCAAGAGGGATTAGTATTCACATAGAAATATAAGAACACCGTTTAGGAAAGGTATGGAATCCACATTTGACTTTGAAGCAACTCGAATACCACAACTGAAAACAAAACAAAGGATTGGCTTACAGAATAAGCCGGAACAAACATATGATAGAGATTTCGTCCGAAGTTTTCGTGGTGGGGCCTACACGGTCTCGATCGTACATCACCATCATGTATAAGGCAGTGCACATGACATACGAAGCGTCCCTGAGTCATCATAGCCAAGGACTCTTTAAGACACAATGAGACCACTGTAAACCAACCGTGGATAGGCGGACCACTAGACGTCGAACCCACTTATAAACTCCCAAAACTTTTTGGTTATGCAATCAAGTGTTGGGGATACAGGGGAAGCATAATATCTCACCCAAAACTAACAAATCCTACATCCAGCTGTATCCATCCTTCAACACATAACCAAGAAAACCTTCAGAAATCGTATACCTCAACCTTCGAAAAGCATCCGTTATACAAGTTATGGCAATACTCCCGAACTCCCACCCCAGTACTGGGTGGCAGCGAGGTTATCTCACCAACAACTGCATAAAAGAGATTTTCAATGTCAGCAAACTCAGGTATTCCAGAACTGCAACGATAAAATTGTCACGACAACACCTCGGAGCTCAACTCCCCAGGACACTGCCACAACCCCTAAATGTTAGGAGGCACCAAGAACAATATTCTCGTCACAAAACCATCAGAACGATTCCAAGATACCCGCGTGATCCTAAATTTTTTTAGTGAAATTTGAGAAGAGAAGAGTCAAAACTCTACGTCAGGATGCCTCACCAGAGCGACGAAGGGACTGAGGAGTAAAAAGAATCCTACTCTCCGATATATATATATATAGTCCTATAAGACTCAAAACATTTTTCTAGACTCAACAACGCCAACGATTCGATCAAGCAGGGGGCTCCTAAGTCGGGGAAGGCTCTGATACCAACTTGTAATGCCCTCGATGTGGCTATATCTCCCACGTGTCGAAGCATGACTTAGAGGCATAACTGCATTGAAAGCAATGTCGCAAGTGAGGTAATCTTCACACAACCCATGTAATACATAAGGGAAAGAGATACATAGTTGGCTTACAATCGCCACTTCACACAATACATGAATGAAGCATTACATCATCTAGATACAATCAAGGTCCGACTACGGAACCAAAATAAAAGAAGACTACCCCAAATGCTACATAGATCCCCGATCGTCCCAACTGGGCTCCACTACTGATCAACTGGAAACGGAACAACATACCGAACACAAACTTCATCGAGCTCCTCCTTGAGCTCGGTTGCGTCACCTGCATGGTATCATCGGCACCTGCAAACTGGTTTTGGAAGTATCTGTGAGTCACGGGGACTCAGCAATCTCACACCCTCACGACCAAGACTATTTAAGCTTATAGGAAAGGTAAAAGGTATGAGGTGGAGCTGCAGCAAGCAAATAGCATATTTGGTGGCTAACAAACGCAAATGAGAGCGAGAAGAGAAGGAAAAAGCACGGTCGAGAATCTATGATCAAGAAGTGATCCTAGAACAACCTACATCAAGCATAACTCCAACACCGTGTTCACTTCCTGGACCCCGCTGAGAAGAGACCATCACGGCTACACACGCGGTTGATGCATTTTAATTAAGTTAAGTTTCAGGTTTTCTACAACCAGACATTAACAAATTCCCATCTGCCCATAACCACGGGCATGGCTTTCGGAAGTTCAAAACCCTACAGGGGTGTCCCAACTTAGCCCATCACAAGCTCTCACGGTCAACGAAGGATATTCCTTCTCCCAAGACAATCCGATCAGACTCGGCATCCCGGTTACAAGACATCCTCGACAATGGTAAAACAAGTCCAGCAAGACCGCCCGATGCGCCGACATTCTGATAGGAGCTGCACATATCTCGTTCTCAGGGCAACACCAGATGAACACTACGTACAGCTAAAACCAGCCCTCAAGTTTCCCCGAGGTGGCGCCGCAAGTGGCTCTAGTTTGGACCAACACTTAGACAAGCACTGGCCCGGGGGGGGGGGGTTAAAAATAAAGATGACCCTCGGGATGCGCGACTCCCAAGGGAAAAAGGCTAGGTGGCGAATGGTAAAACCAAGGTTGGGCCTTGCTGGAGGAGTTTTATTCAAAGCGAACTTTCAAGGGGTTCCCATTATAACCCAACCATGTAAGGAACGCAAAATCAAGGAACATAACACCGGTATGACGGAAACTAGGGCGGCAAGAGTGGAACAAAACACCAGGCATAAGGCCGAGCCTTCCACCCTTTACCAAGTATATAGATGCATTAATTAGATAAGAGATATTGTGATATCCCAACAATAATCATGTTCCAACAAGGAACAAACTCCAATCTTCACCTGCAACTAACAACGCTATAAGAGGGGCTGAGCAAAGCGGTAACATAGCCAAACAACGGTTTGCTAGGACAAGGTGGGTTAGAGGCTTGGCTTAACAAAATGGGAGGCATGATAAAGCATGTGGTAGGTATCGTAGCATAGGCATAGCAAAAGAGCGAGCAACTAGCAAGCAAAGATGGAAGTGATTTCGAGGGTATGGTCATCTTGTCTGAAATCCCGCAAGGAAGAAGAACGAGTCCATGAAGAAGACAAACGGACGTAGTCGAACGAGTCCTCACAAACGCGACGATATCGGAACCAACCCGAAGAAGCACACCGGAAAGAAGCAAACAACATAGTTAACAACCACCACATAATCATGGCATGATGCACAACCAAGTATGATGCATGTCCGGTTTAATGAAACATGGCATGGCAAAGTGCACAAAACAATCCTACAAATTAAGTGGAGCTCAATATGCAACGAGTTGCATATTGACGGAACACCACATGACTTATTTAGTTCTCTCTTGTTTAGGTACCCAACAATATTAAATGTTGATTAACATGGCAAGAGGGTGAAACATAATAAAACTACCTATCTAGGCAAATTTAAATGAGGCCGGAACAACAAACAACAAGTCCGAAAAATCCTGATGTGCAAATTAAGAATTTGGTACTGTTCTTCCCTAAACACAATTTTAGAGTTGTTAAACATACAAGATGAGTGCATCATGTTAAACTAGGCATTTTTCTACCCCGTTTACATATAAAGTTTATTAGAAACCGAGCTACGGTTATTTAGTTATGAAATAAACCATTTTAGCATGGCATAGGAGCAAATTTAACCAAACGGCATTTTAAACAAGTTTGGACACATAGATGAAAGTTGGATATTATGAATCTAGACAAAATTCTAAACAAGTTTCATATATAAATCATTTTAAACTGATGCACGGTTATTAAGTTATTATATGCATGAAGTTTAGGGACCTTTCTGTAAACTGGTTAGTCTCTGGATAAATGATAAAATCGCCAGAATGGAAAAAATAGATGCAGGCCGAATCTGGTGGGCACTGGGGAGCTCACCATGGGCCTCGGCCTAGTCGCTGGAGCTGGCTGCAGGCTGCGAGAGCACTGGGTCGAAGGAGAGAAGATGGGCCGGCTTGGTTCGGTGCCGCAGGCCGGCTTGGGCTGGCGGAGGTTGCAGCTGGGCTTGCAATCTTCTGGCCCATGTGCTCAACGAGACCACGACGAGGAGAGGCGGGGTCAACGCGCACGTCGCGCGGGGCTCGAGCAGTTCGAGTTGACGGCGGCGCGAAGCAGAGGAAATCCATTGTAACATCCCAAATTTTTAATTTGGAATGTTATACACTAGATCATCATTGTATAACATATTTTATTGCATTTTGGTTGATCCTAGAAATTCTACGCAACTCAAGGACCCTCGGAGAGAGTTGGGGATTTCGTTATTGTCATATTTGAGTTCTCTCAAATTTTGAAAAAGGGATCATTTGATTTTATTTATTTCCAATTATTTCTATAACAAAAATATGAGAGAGGGAATAAAATGACTTTCCCAAAATAAAGAAATATTGAGGATTTAATAACAAAATCAAATAACATTTTATTTTGGTTTTATTTGCTATTTTATTGGAATTTAGGAAAAATGCGTGTTTTTCAAATTTGCATTTAGGCCCCAAATAAATGTTCATCCTGTGGGGCTTGATTTTAGAAGCCGGGGAACATTTATTTCGGGAGTTTTGAAGTCCGTTTAGTATTTCTTTTGTTTTTTCTGAGCGTAACTATTAAAAAAACGCGAACCGACCTATCGGCCCGTGTCCGACCCGGACACCTGGCCCGGCCGGCCTTATACGTCGTGGGAGCCCAGCCGAGCCACCCCCAAACCCTAGTGCGACCCTGCTGCCCCGCCGCCTTGCCACCGCGCCGCCGCCTCGCCTCGCCGCCGCCGCCGCCCCGCCGCCTTGCCGCCGCCCCACACCGCTGCCGCCGGAGCCGCCGCCGCCGACCTCGCCGCCGCCCCTACCGCCACCTCGCCGGAGGTTGACCCTGCCCAGCCGCCGGTTTTTCTTGAAAAACCGTTCGGTTTTCTGTTCGGTTTTCCGTCGGTTTTTCGTTCGGTTTTTTAGATTCATTTTTTAATAGATCGGTTTTTCTGGTTTATTTAATTAGCGAGCGTTTGCTCGTTCATTCGTTTTAATGAACGCGTTCATCGTTTAGATCCAGATAACGAATGTTCGTTCGTTAATCTGTTCGTCATTTTCTTTTTCTCAGATTAAATCCGCGATTTTTCTGATCGCGATTCCTGATCCAATTTTCGTTCTAGTATAACTTTTCGCTTGTTTATCGGAATCAGGCGATTCAAGCGCCTGGAGTTTCGTCTCAAAAACCTATTTTTGTTTAAACAACTCAAACAAGTTTTTTCCTAAGTAAAAATTGCCCTAGATCCAGAATAGTAAATGAAGCCTGTTTCTTTTGCCGTTTGTCTTTCGTTGCTTCGTTCGATTTGATTCTTTTTGCCAACCGGAGTTCTTAAGTTGAACTATCTGGTTAGATCTCTTATTTGAGTTTTACCTGTGCATTAGTCGAGTACTTATTGTATGCTTGTTTGTTTGTGATAGAGTACCCGCAGTGCGCCGCTTGCTACTTCGAATCGCTAGGTTTCCCGGATCATCAGCAAGGCAAGTAACACTTTGATCATACCTCCTACTACCCAGTTTTTATTGCATTAGATCAATCCTCACACATTGCATGATTAGGATCCAATTAAATTGTGGGTTTGGGAAGTAGTTGAGGTAGTACCTATTACCTATTTATTATCAAACCTTTGGGAGTTCCTTCTATGTTTGCTTATTATGCCATGCTATGCTAGTAGACGTGGATTGGGTGAGTGAAATCCATGACAGATGTGAGATTGTTAAAATAATGGTTTATCTAAGGTGGCAACTTAAATACACATCTGGGTGGATTGAGGCACCTAGGTATTCCAGCGATTGCCTGTTTTTCTTTTGGACCGCCACCCAGGCTCAAAGGGATCATGAGATTATTCATACTAGAAACTTCTGTGTGCATCCACAAGCTACTATGGGCTCTAGCATAGTTGAGTAAGTTGTGCCAACTCTTACAGTGGTAGACTAGCAGATGTAGGGAAAAGTAGGTGTAACGGTCTACCCGATCGTAAGGTGCTAGCGCTTCTGAAAGACTATGTCTCGGTCATCCGTTTCTCAAACACCATGTAGTGCGAGAATCCCAACGGAGGAGATCGAGTCTTGTGGGGAAAAGTGCGCAAACCTCTGCACAGTGTATAAACTAATCATGGTTAGCCATGTCCTCGGTTATGGACATCTTGAGTATCTAGTACTTGGATTATCATGTGAATCTCATCATGTTACTCTAATTAATTTGTTGGGTTTTTAATGATGATGTTTAATTGGGATTGAGAGCGTGTCTACACTCTCAATGTTTAACAACTACCATGATAGTTAAATAAAATTTATTCAGGGAAAAATTGGCTTTACGCAAAACTGTAACCATAGAGCTTTCCACCAGCCAAATATGCATATAGTATACCCTATATCTTTCATTGCTCTCTATGTGTTACATTGCCAGCATATTCCATGTGCTGACCCGTTTCGGGCTGCAACATTCATGTTGCAGACTTTTCAGACGACGAGTAAGGTGCCTTTAGGTCGTGGTTCTATACTCAGTGATGCCGTTGGAGTTGATGGACTCACTTATCTTCCAAGCCTTCCGCTATTATCGTTATTAGATGGCCTTAAGCCATTTTTATTGTAATAAGTTCTCTTTTGAGACACTCGATGTAATAAGTGTGTGATTGCTACTCTGTTATAAATCCTTCAAGTACTGTGTGGTATCAGCATTATTGATCCAGGGATGACACCTGAGCACAGAGATTGGACCGTTTGAGGTCTGGTCGCTACAAGATGGTATCAGAGCACACGCTGAATATAGGACACGACCACTTAGCTAAAACCCTAGATCACTACTCACTCTCTTCTCACTCTGACCTCTCATCTTTTCTACTCTTTTAGGATGGCGGATGCAAGGAACAAGTTCACGCAACCGGATGAAGATACACCCTTTGGACGTCACTTGAAGGTAGTCACCAGATACCTGAACATAGGAGTACCAAGCTTCACCGGGACCTACAACACCACTTTACCGGAAGAAGAGCGCCGGATGATTCAAGTTCAAGTTCCAGGAAGGACGTTCATGCCAGTCACTGAACCCGTAGAGTTTTCCTTTGATGCACCAACTTGGAATCTAGGAAAGAGCATGGCAGCTCACATCGCCATGGGACGCATTGGACAAGTTTACCGCAATGATCTCAAGGATACTATCCACCAGATTTGTGAGCGCTGAGATGAGCACTGGGAGATGATCAGCACCAGGAAGGATAGATCAATTGCAGCTTTTATCCAGGAGTTAAACCAGCACATTCGACGTCAGGAGAACCATATGTGCGCCGACATGATAGATCTGAAGAAGGCAAGGAGTAGAATCAAGGAACTGGAGGAAGAACTCAAGGCTACATGTGAAGATTATGAAGAGGAAATCGAAGTACTAGTGGACAAGAATGCCGACCTAACAATGAAGATCGGAATATTTATGGGAGGCCCTACCCCAGTAGAAGAAGACGAAGAACCCAAGGAGATTCGCCCGGAAGACTACATCATCATCGACGACACCGAATCGGATCCAGATGATAGCGATGATGACTATGTTGATGAAGCTGGAGCAGATATCATGGAGTCTGCAACCGAAGAATATTTCTAGTAGACCACCCCATCAGTAGTAGTAGTCCACCATGTAAATATAGTAGTCCGAGCACTTTTGCGATAGTTAGACCGATTGTATACCCTTGTTTGATTGACTGAAGTGAATTGTTTGCTTTTGTCTCATGTGCATATGGGTAGTGTTTTCTCTCTAGACCCCTCTCTATTCTTAAATCTCATCTTTTCTAAAACCCTCAGATGCCTCCGAGACGTGACCCCGGATTTACCTTCCCACCGGAGCTCATCCAGTTGATCCAGCAGCAGAACACATTGATGCAGTTGCTAGTCCAGAATCAGAATCAGGGGAACAACAACAACAACCCACCACCACCACCACCACCTGTTTATCACTTAGCCCGTTTTCTTAGGCTGAATGCGCCGGTGTTTTCCAGTAGCACCGAGCCGATAGTAGCAGACGATTGGCTCCACAAGACAGCAAGGGAGTTGACCACAGCAGGATGCACAGATGCGGAAAAGGTGAAGTTTGCCGCGCATCAGCTTGAAGGACCCGCAGCATCTTGGTGGGAGAATTTCACAGCCACTTTCCCTATCGACACTATCACATGGGACCAGTTCCAGCAGGCTTTCCATACTGCCCATGTTTCAGCAGGAGCTATGGCCATGAAGAAGCGAGAGTTTCGCAATTTGCGCCAAGGAGGACAGACAGTTGGCCAGTATGTGGAGGACTTTAGTAAGCTAGCACGTTATGCCCTAGATGACGTTGCTACGGATGCAGCTAAGCAGGAGAAGTGTCTGGAAGGACTGAATGATGAGTTGAGCATGCAGTTGATGGTAGCAACCTTCAATAACTACCAGGAGTTGGTAGATCGTGCTCTTATGATTGAAGGGAAGCAGCAGCAGATTGAGAACCGCAAGAGGAAGTATGGACAAGGGAAGTACAATTCAGGAGCTTAGCAGAAGCCACGTTTTACCCCTAGACTGGGAGGACATTTTCAGCATACCCATGGGGGAGGTAGCTCGCACAATCACAATGGCACCAAGAATGGTAATGGGAATGGAGGAAGCAATGGCCAGAACCGCACCAACCCATCAACCCCAGCCAAGAGAGACCTGAGCCAAGTCACTTGTTTCAAGTGCCAGAAGACCAGACATTATGCCAGTGAATGTCCTGAATCCCAAAATGGAAATGGCAATGGAAGCTCGGGGAAGAAGCCGAACCCTTTCAACAGGGGACAGGTGAACCACGTTAACGTGGAGGAGGTTGAAGAGCAGCCGGATGCAGTAATCGGTAAGTTTTTGGTTAAGTCATTTACTGCACTCGTTCTTTTTGATACTGGTGCATCGCATTCATACATATCAAGGGGATTTGTGGATAAGTATAATCTGCCCACCAAAGTTCTTAGAACACCTATGTTAGTAAGCTCACCAGGAGCGGAGTATATGGCTAGCAAGGGATGTTTTCAAGTGCCATTGAGTATAGGTAGGCATGTGTTTCCCTCGGATTTGGTCATTTTGGAATCACAAGGTTTGGATGTAATTCTGGGTATGGATTGGATGTCGATGTATGGAGGGAACATCGATTGCGCCAGTAAGTCAATTTTGCTTACCATCCCAGAAGGGAGAAGGATCAAGTATGTATCCCGACATGTGCCGAAGAGGACTCAAGTAAATTGCTTAACAGGAGTTGTGCAAGAGGAAGTACCAGTAGTGAAGGATTTCCCTGATGTATTTCCAGAAGAGTTGCCAGGCATGCCACCGGATAGAGATATTGAGTTTTTGATTGAGCTTTTGCCAGGCACAGGGCCAATATCTAAAAGACCATACAGGATGCCCGCAAAGGATTTGGGAGATTAAAAAGCAGATTAAGGAGTTACTGGATAAAGGTTATATTCGCCCAAGTTCTTCGCCTTGGGGATCGCCAGTACTTCTAGTGGAGAAGAAGGATGGATCATTAAGGATGGTTGTTGATTATCGAGGATTGAATGAAGTAACCATCAAGAACAAGTACCCACTACCGATGATCAATGATCTGTTTGATCGATTGCAAGGAGCTAAGGTATTTTCCAAGATCGATCTGCGATCAGGATACCATCAGTTGAAGATTCGAGAACATGATATACCTAAGATGACTTTTACCACCAGGTATGGGATGTACGAATATACCGTTATGTCATTTGGTCTGACTAACGCACCTGCATATTTTATGAACATGATAAACAAAGTGTTTATGGAGTTTTTGGATAAGTTCGTCGTAGTGTTCATTGATGATATCCTGGTATACTCGAAGAATGAAGAGGAGCATAAGGAGCATTTGCGTTTGGTACTCGGTAAGCTTAGAGAACATCAGTTATATGCCAAGTTTAGCAAATGTGAGTTTTGGTTGAAGGAAGTTGGATTTCTCGAACACGTTATATCTGGAGAAGGTATAACAGTAGATCCCACTAAGGTTGACACTGTGACAAATTGGGAAGTGCCAACAACAGTTGGAGAGATCCGGAATTTTCTTGGACTCGTAGGATTGCAAAACCTATGACGGAGTTATTGAAGAAGGATACCAAGTTCATATGGACTGAGGAATGTGAGGCCAGTTTCCAGGAGTTGAAGAAACATTTGGTTACATCACCTGTGTTGATTTTGCCAGATCAGGCCAAGGATTATGAGGTGTATTGCGACGCTTCACGTCGAGGACTTGGAGCAGTGCTTATGCAGGAAGAGTTGTTTCCTACGCCTCATGACAGCTTAAGCCTCATGAGTTGAATTATGCTACACATGATTTGGAGTTAGCAGCCGTAGTGCATGCATTGAAGACTTGGAGACATTTTCTCATTGGAAACCATTGTGAGGTGTACACAGATCACAAGAGTTTGAAGTATATTTTCACGCAGAAGGAGTTGAATCTCAGACAAAGGAGATGGTTGGAGATCATCAAGGATTATGATATGAGATTGCATTATCACCCCGGAAAGGCTAACGTAGTAGCCGATGCGCTGAGTCATAAGAGCCATGTCAACACACTAATGACGGGAGATTTACCAAGGGAGTTAGCCGAGGATCTTCGTGAGCTATGTTTGGAGATAGTTCCGAGAGGCTATGTAGCAGCATTGGAGATTCAGTCTACGTTGATGGATAAGATCAGAGAAGCCCAGAAGACTGACAAGGAGATCGCTTCTATTAAGGAGAAAATAAGCAAGGGAAAAGCTAAAGGATTTTGTGAGGATGAGCACGATACCTTATGGGTTGAAGACCGTGTTTATGTGCCTAATGACTCGGAGATCAGGAAGTTGATTCTGCAAGAGGCCCATGATTCACCATATTCGATTCACCCAGGAAACACCAAGATGTATTTGGATTTGAAGGATATTTTTTGGTGGACCGGAATGAAGAAGGATATTGCGGAATATGTAGCAGTTTGTGATGTATGTCGGAGACTAAAGGCAGAGCATTAGAAGCCAGCAGGATTGCTACAGCCATTGCCGATACCCGAATGGAAGTGGGATAAGTTAGGCATGGATTTTATTACTGGATTGCCCAGAACACATTCATGCTATGACTCGATATGGGTTGTAGTCGATCGTTTGACAAAGGTAGCTCATTTCATCCCAGTGAAGACTACCTATACTAGTGCCAAGTTGGCAAAGATATACATGACCAGGATCGTATGTCTGCATGGAGTTCCAAGGAGCATTGTATCAGACAGAGGAACCCAGTTTACCTCAAAGTTCTGGAATCAGTTGCATGAAACTTTGGGTACTAGGCTAGAGTTCAGTACATCTTTCCATCCGTAGACAGATGGACAAACCGAGAGAGTCAATCAGATTTTGGAGGATATGCTAAGAGCTTGTGCGCTAGATTATGGATCTAGTTGGGACGAGAATTTGCCATATGCAGAGTTCTCTTATTACAACAGTTATCAATCCAGTTTGAAGATGGCCCCTTTAGAAGCCTTGTACGGAAGGAGGTGCAGGACCCCATTGTCGTGGGATGAAGTTGGAGACCGCCAGTTGTTTGGACCGGATCTGATTAAGGAGTCTGAACAGAAAGTAAAATTGATTCACGATAGGCTCAAGGTAGCCCAATCAAAGCAGAAGAGCTATGAAGATTCTAAACGCAAGGAGACAGTTTATGAAGTCGGAGACCGAGTTTATCTTCGAGTATCTCCACTTCGAGGAGTTAAGCGCTTTGGAGTTAAGGGAAAGTTAGCGCCATGTTTTGTAGGACCATACAAGGTTTTGGAGCATATGGGAGAAGTAGCCTACAAGTTGGAACTGCCCGAAGGATTGTCAGGAGTTCACGACGTGTTCCATGTTTCCCAGTTGAAGAAGTGCCACATAGAGATGGCTGATATACCGCTGAGAGACACAGTGCCGCTGGAAGCGATTCAGTTGGACAGTGATTTGACCTATGAGGAGAAACCAGTCAAGATTCTTGAGTATGCCAGCCGAGTTACCCACAACAAGGTTATTAAGTTTTGCAAAGTTCAGTGGAGCCACCACACGGAGGATGAAGACACCTGGGAACAAGAGGAAGATCTGTTGAAGGACCACCCTCACCTATTTTCTAGCCAACCCGAATCTCGAGGGTGAGATTCATCTTAAGGGGGGCAGGTTTGTAACATCCCAAATTTTCAATTTGGAATGTTATACACTAGATCATCATTGCATATCATATTTTATTGCATTTTGGTTGATCCTAGAAATTCTACGCAACTCAAGGACCCTCGGAGACAGTTGGGGATTTCGTTTATTTCATATTTGAGTTCTCTCAAATTTGGAAAAAGGGATCATTTGATTTTATTTATTTTCAATTATTTATATTACAAAAATGTGAGAGAGGGAATAAAATGACTTTCCCAAAATAAAGAAATATTGAGGATTTAATAATAAAATCAAATAAGATTTTATTTTGGTTTTATTTCCTATTTTATTTGAATTTAGGAAAGATACCCGTTTTTCAAAATTGCATTTAGGCCCCAAATAAATGTTCATCCTGTGCGGCTTGATTTTAGAAGCCGGGAAAAATTTTATTTCGGGATTTTTGGAGTCCATTTAGTATTTATTTTGTTTTTTTTCTGAGCGTAATTATTTAAAAAAACGCGAACCGACCTATCGGGCTGTGTCCGATCCAGACTCCTGGCCCGGCCGGCCTTATAAGCCGGGGAGCCCAGCCGAGCCACCCCGAAACCCTAGCGCAACCCTGCCGCCCCGCCTCCCCGCCGCTGCGCCGCCGCCTTGCCGCCGCGCCGCCGCCGCCTCGCCTCGCCGCCGCGCCGCGCCGCCGAGCCACCGCCTCGCCGCCTTGCCACCGCGCCGCCGCATCACCGCCGCCGCCCCACGCCGCCGCTGTCGCATCGCCGCCGCCGCCCCACGCCACAACCGCCGCCGCCCCACGCCGCCTCCGCCGGAGCCGCCGCCACCGACCTCGCCGCCACCCCTGTCGCCGCCTCGCTGGAGGTTGACCCCGCCCGCCGCCGGTTTTTCTCGAAAAACCATTCGGTTTTCCGTCGGTTTTTCGTTTGGTTTTTTAGATTTGTTTTTTAATAGATCGGTTTTTCCGGTTTATTTAATTAGCGAGCGTTTGCTCGTTCGTTCGTTTTAACGAACGCGTTCATCGTTTAGATCCAGATAACGAATGTTCGTTCGTTAATCTGTTCGTCGTTTTCTTTTTCTCAGATTAAATCCACGATTTTTCTGATCGCGATTCCTGATCCAATTTTCGTTCTAGTATAACTTTTCGCTTGTTTATCGGAATCAGGCGACTCAAGCGCCTGGAGTTTCGTCTCAAAAACCTCTTTTTGTTTAAACAACTCAAACAAGTTTTTTCCTAAGTAAAAATTGCCCTAGATCCAGAATAGTAAATGAAGCCTGTTTCTTTTGCCGTTTGTCTTTCGTTGCTTCGTTCGATTTGATTCTTTTTGCCAACCGGAGTTCTTAAGTTGAACTATCTGGTTAGAACTCTTATTTGAGTTTTACCTGTGCATTAGTCGAGTACTTATTGTATGCTTGTTTATTTGTGATAGAGTACCCGCAGTGCGCCGCTTGCTACTTCGAATCGCTAGGTTTCCCGGATCATCAGCAAGGCAAGTAACACTTTGATCATACCTCCTACTACCCAGTTTTTATTGCATTAGATCAATCCTCACACATTGCCTGATTAGGATCCAATTAAATTGTGGGTTTGGGAAGTAGTTGAGGTAGTACCTATTACCTATTTATTATCAAACCTTTGGGAGTTCCTTCTATGTTTGCTTATTATGCCATGCTATGCTAGTAGACGTGGATTGGGTGAGTGAAATCCATGACAGATGTGAGATTGTTAAAATAATGGTTTATCTAAGGTGGCAACTTAAATACACATCTGGGTGGATTGAGGCACCTAGGTATTCCAGCGATTGCCTGTTTTTCTTTTGGACCGCCACCCAGGCTCAAAGGGATCATGAGATTATTCATACTAGAAACTTCTGTGTGCATCCACAAGCTACTATGGGCTCTAGCATAGTTGAGTAAGTTGTGCCAACTCTTACAGTGGTAGACTAGCAGATGTAGGGAAAAGTAGGTGTAACGGTCTACCCGATCGTAAGGTGCTAGCGCTTCTGAAAGACTATGTCTCGGTCATCCGTTTCTCAAACACCATGTAGTGCGAGAATCCCAACGGAGGAGATCGAGTCTTGTGGGGAAAAGTGCGCAAACCTCTGCACAGTGTATAAACTAATCATGGTTAGCCATGTCCTCGGTTATGGACATCTTGAGTATCTAGTACTTGGATTATCATGTGAATCTCATCATGTTACTCTAATTAATTTGTTGGGTTTTTAATGATGATGTTTAATTGGGATTGAGAGCGTGTCTACACTCTCAATGTTTAACAACTACCATGATAGTTAAATAAAATTTATTCAGGGAAAAATTGGCTTTACGCAAAACTGTAACCATAGAGCTTTCCACCAGCCAAATATGCATATAGTATACCCTATATCTTTCATTGCTCTCTATGTGTTACATTGCCAGCATATTCCATGTGCTGACCCGTTTCGGGCTGCAACATTCATGTTGCAGACTTTTCAGACGACGAGTAAGGTGCCTTTAGGTCGTGGTTCTATACTCAGTGATGCCGTTGGAGTTGATGGACTCACTTATCTTCCAAGCCTTCCGCTATTATCGTTATTAGATGGCCTTAAGCCATTTTTATTGTAATAAGTTCTCTTTTGAGACACTCGATGTAATAAGTGTGTGATTGCTACTCTGTTATAAATCCTTCAAGTACTGTGTGGTATCAGCATTATTGATCCAGGGATGACACCTGAGCACAGAGATTGGACCGTTTGAGGTCTGGTCGCTACAAGATGGTATCAGAGCACACGCTGAATATAGGACACGACCACTTAGCTAAAACCCTAGATCACTACTCACTCTCTTCTCACTCTGACCTCTCATCTTTTCTACTCTTTTAGGATGGCGGATGCAAGGAACAAGTTCACGCAACCGGATGAAGATACACCCTTTGGACGTCACTTGAAGGTAGTCACCAGATACCTGAACATAGGAGTACCAAGCTTCACCGGGACCTACAACACCACTTTACCGGAAGAAGAGCGCTGGATGATTCAAGTTCAAGTTCCAGGAAGGACGTTCATGCCAGTCACTGAACCCGTAGAGTTTTCCTTTGATGCACCAACTTGGAATCTAGGAAAGAGCATGGCAGCTCACATCGCCATGGGACGCATTGGACAAGTTTACCGCAATGATCTCAAGGATACTATCCACCAGATTTGTGAGCGCTGAGATGAGCACTGGGAGATGATCAGCACCAGGAAGGATAGATCAATTGCAGCTTTTATCCAGGAGTTAAACCAGCACATTCGACGTCAGGAGAACCATATGTGCGCCGACATGATAGATCTGAAGAAGGCAAGGAGTAGAATCAAGGAACTGGAGGAAGAACTCAAGGCTACATGTGAAGATTATGAAGAGGAAATCGAAGTACTAGTGGACAAGAATGCCGACCTAACAATGAAGATCGGAATATTTATGGGAGGCCCTACCCCAGTAGAAGAAGACGAAGAACCCAAGGAGATTCGCCCGGAAGACTACATCATCATCGACGACACCGAATCGGATCCAGATGATAGCGATGATGACTATGTTGATGAAGCTGGAGCAGATATCATGGAGTCTGCAACCGAAGAATATTTCTAGTAGACCACCCCATCAGTAGTAGTAGTCCACCATGTAAATATAGTAGTCCGAGCACTTTTGTGATAGTTAGACCGATTGTATACCCTTGTTTGATTGACTGAAGTGAATTGTTTGCTTTTGTCTCATGTGCATATGGGTAGTGTTTTCTCTCTAGACCCCTCTCTATTCTTAAATCTCATCTTTTCTAAAACCCTCAGATGCCTCCGAGACGTGACCCCGGATTTACCTTCCCACCGGAGCTCATCCAGTTGATCCAGCAGCAGAACACATTGATGCAGTTGCTAGTCCAGAATCAGAATCAGGGGAACAACAACAACAACCCACCACCACCACCACCACCTGTTTATCACTTAGCCCGTTTTCTTAGGCTGAATGCGCCGGTGTTTTCCAGTAGCACCGAGCCGATAGTAGCAGACGATTGGCTCCACAAGACAACAAGGGAGTTGACCACAGCAGGATGCACAGATGCGGAAAAGGTGAAGTTTGCCGCGCATCAGCTTGAAGGACCCGCAGCATCTTGGTGGGAGAATTTCACAGCCACTTTCCCTATCGACACTATCACATGGGACCAGTTCCAGCAGGCTTTCCATACTGCCCATGTTTCAGCAGGAGCTATGGCCATGAAGAAGCGAGAGTTTCGCAATTTGCGCCAAGGAGGACAGACAGTTGGCCAGTATGTGGAGGACTTTAGTAAGCTAGCACGTTATGCCCTAGATGACGTTGCTACGGATGCAGCTAAGCAGGAGAAGTGTCTGGAAGGACTGAATGATGAGTTGAGCATGCAGTTGATGGTAGCAACCTTCAATAACTACCAGGAGTTGGTAGATCGTGCTCTTATGATTGAAGGGAAGCAGCAGCAGATTGAGAACCGCAAGAGGAAGTATGGACAAGGGAAGTACAATTCAGGAGCTTAGCAGAAGCCACGTTTTACCCCTAGACTGGGAGGACATTTTCAGCATACCCATGGGGGAGGTAGCTCGCACAATCACAATGGCACCAAGAATGGTAATGGGAATGGAGGAAGCAATGGCCAGAACCGCACCAACCCATCAACCCCAGCCAAGAGAGACCTGAGCCAAGTCACTTGTTTCAAGTGCCAGAAGACCAGACATTATGCCAGTGAATGTCCTGAATCCCAAAATGGAAATGGCAATGGAAGCTCGGGGAAGAAGCCGAACCCTTTCAACAGGGGACAGGTGAACCACGTTAACGTGGAGGAGGTTGAAGAGCAGCCGGATGCAGTAATCGGTAAGTTTTTGGTTAAGTCATTTACTGCACTCGTTCTTTTTGATACTGGTGCATCGCATTCATACATATCAAGGGGATTTGTGGATAAGTATAATCTGCCCACCAAAGTTCTTAGAACACCTATGTTAGTAAGCTCACCAGGAGCGGAGTATATGGCTAGCAAGGGATGTTTTCAAGTGCCATTGAGTATAGGTAGGCATGTGTTTCCCTCGGATTTGGTCATTTTGGAATCACAAGGTTTGGATGTAATTCTGGGTATGGATTGGATGTCGATGTATGGAGGGAACATCGATTGCGCCAGTAAGTCAATTTTGCTTACCACCCCAGAAGGGAGAAGGATCAAGTATGTATCCCGACATGTGCCGAAGAGGACTCAAGTAAATTGCTTAACAGGAGTTGTGCAAGAGGAAGTACCAGTAGTGAAGGATTTCCCTGATGTATTTCCAGAAGAGTTGCCAGGCATGCCACCGGATAGAGATATTGAGTTTTTGATTGAGCTTTTGCCAGGCACAGGGCCAATATCTAAAAGACCATACAGGATGCCCGCAAAGGATTTGGGAGATTAAAAAGCAGATTAAGGAGTTACTAGATAAAGGTTATATTCGCCCAAGTTCTTCGCCTTGGGGATCGCCAGTACTTCTAGTGGAGAAGAAGGATGGATCATTAAGGATGGTTGTTGATTATCGAGGATTGAATGAAGTAACCATCAAGAACAAGTACCCACTACCGATGATCAATGATCTGTTTGATCGATTGCAAGGAGCTAAGGTATTTTCCAAGATCGATCTGCGATCAGGATACCATCAGTTGAAGATTCGAGAACATGATATACCTAAGATGACTTTTACCACCAGGTATGGGATGTACGAATATACCGTTATGTCATTTGGTCTGACTAACGCACCTGCATATTTTATGAACATGATAAACAAAGTGTTTATGGAGTTTTTGGATAAGTTCATCGTAGTGTTCATTGATGATATCCTGGTATACTCGAAGAATGAAGAGGAGCATAAGGAGCATTTGCGTTTGGTACTCGGTAAGCTTAGAGAACATCAGTTATATGCCAAGTTTAGCAAATGTGAGTTTTGGTTGAAGGAAGTTGGATTTCTCGAACACGTTATATCTGGAGAAGGTATAACAGTAGATCCCACTAAGGTTGACACTGTGACAAATTGGGAAGTGCCAACAACAGTTGGAGAGATCCGGAATTTTCTTGGACTTGTAGGATTGCAAAACCTATGACGGAGTTATTGAAGAAGGATACCAAGTTCATATGGACTGAGGAATGTGAGGCCAGTTTCCAGGAGTTGAAGAAACATTTGGTTACATCACCTGTGTTGATTTTGCCAGATCAGGCCAAGGATTATGAGGTGTATTGCGACGCTTCACGTCGAGGACTTGGAGCAGTGCTTATGCAGGAAGAGTTGTTTCCTACGCCTCATGACAGCTTAAGCCTCATGAGTTGAATTATGCTACACATGATTTGGAGTTAGCAGCCGTAGTGCATGCATTGAAGACTTGGAGACATTTTCTCATTGGAAACCATTGTGAGGTGTACACAGATCACAAGAGTTTGAAGTATATTTTCACGCAGAAGGAGTTGAATCTCAGACAA
Source organism: Triticum urartu (assembly GCF_056163025.1). NCBI lineage: Eukaryota > Viridiplantae > Streptophyta > Magnoliopsida > Poales > Poaceae > Triticum > Triticum urartu. Next base: position 247,435,957 of record NC_141875.1, read on the forward strand.
AGGAGATGGTTGGAGATCATCAAGGATTATGATATGAGATTGCATTATCACCCCGGAAAGGCTAACGTAGTAGCCGATGCGCTGAGTCATAAGAGCCATGTCAACACACTAATGACGGGAGATTTACCAAGGGAGTTAGCCGAGGATCTTCGTGAGCTATGTTTGGAGATAGTTCCGAGAGGCTATGTAGCAGCATTGGAGATTCAGTCTACGTTGATGGATAAGATCAGAGAAGCCCAGAAGACTGACAAGGAGATCGCTTCTATTAAGGAGAAAATAAGCAAGGGAAAAGCTAAAGGATTTTGTGAGGATGAGCACGATACCTTATGGGTTGAAGACCGTGTTTATGTGCCTAATGACTCGGAGATCAGGAAGTTGATTCTGCAAGAGGCCCATGATTCACCATATTCGATTCACCCAGGAAACACCAAGATGTATTTGGATTTGAAGGATATTTTTTGGTGGACCGGAATGAAGAAGGATATTGCGGAATATGTAGCAGTTTGTGATGTATGTCGGAGACTAAAGGCAGAGCATTAGAAGCCAGCAGGATTGCTACAGCCATTGCCGATACCCGAATGGAAGTGGGATAAGTTAGGCATGGATTTTATTACTGGATTGCCCAGAACACATTCATGCTATGACTCGATATGGGTTGTAGTCGATCGTTTGACAAAGGTAGCTCATTTCATCCCAGTGAAGACTACCTATACTAGTGCCAAGTTGGCAAAGATATACATGACCAGGATCGTATGTCTGCATGGAGTTCCAAGGAGCATTGTATCAGACAGAGGAACCCAGTTTACCTCAAAGTTCTGGAATCAGTTGCATGAAACTTTGGGTACTAGGCTAGAGTTCAGTACATCTTTCCATCCGTAGACAGATGGACAAACCGAGAGAGTCAATCAGATTTTGGAGGATATGCTAAGAGCTTGTGCGCTAGATTATGGATCTAGTTGGGACGAGAATTTGCCATATGCAGAGTTCTCTTATTACAACAGTTATCAATCCAGTTTGAAGATGGCCCCTTTAGAAGCCTTGTACGGAAGGAGGTGCAGGACCCCATTGTCGTGGGATGAAGTTGGAGACCGCCAGTTGTTTGGACCGGATCTGATTAAGGAGTCTGAACAGAAAGTAAAATTGATTCACGATAGGCTCAAGGTAGCCCAATCAAAGCAGAAGAGCTATGAAGATTCTAAACGCAAGGAGACAGTTTATGAAGTCGGAGACCGAGTTTATCTTCGAGTATCTCCACTTCGAGGAGTTAAGCGCTTTGGAGTTAAGGGAAAGTTAGCGCCATGTTTTGTAGGACCATACAAGGTTTTGGAGCATATGGGAGAAGTAGCCTACAAGTTGGAATTGCCCGAAGGATTGTTAGGAGTTCATGACGTGTTCCACGTTTCCCAGTTGAAGAAGTGCCACACAGAGATGGCTGATATACCGCTGAGAGACACAGTGCCGCTGGAAGCGATTCAGTTGGACAGTGATTTGACCTATGAGGAGAAACCAGTCAAGATTCTTGAGTATGCCAGCCGAGTTACCCACAACAAGGTTATTAAGTTTTGCAAAGTTCAGTGGAGCCACCACACGGAGGATGAAGACACCTGGGAACAAGAGGAAGATCTGTTGAAGGACCACCCTCACCTATTTTCTAGCCAACCCGAATCTCGAGGGCGAGATTCATCTTAAGGGGGGTAGGTTTGTAACATCCCAAATTTTCAAATTGGAATGTTATACACTAGATCATCATTGCATATCATATTTTATTGCATTTTGGTTGATCCTAGAAATTCTACGCAACTCAAGGACCCTCGGAGACAGTTGGGGATTTCGTTTATTTCATATTTGAGTTCTCTCAAATTTGGAAAAAGGGATCATTTGATTTTATTTATTTTCAATTATTTATATTACAAAAATGTGAGAGAGGGAATAAAATGACTTTCCCAAAATAAAGAAATATTGAGGATTTAATAATAAAATCAAATAAGATTTTATTTTGGTTTTATTTCCTATTTTATTTGAATTTAGGAAAGATACCCGTTTTTCAAAATTGCATTCAGGCCCCAAATAAATGTTCATCCTGTGCGGCTTGATTTTAGAAGCCGGGAAAAATTTTATTTCGGGATTTTTGGAGTCCATTTAGTATTTCTTTTGTTTTCTTCTGAGCGTAATTATTTAAAAAAACGCGAACCGACCTATCGGGCTGTGTCCGACCCAGACTCCTGGCCCGGCCGGCCTTATAAGCCGGGGAGCCTAGCCGAGCCACCCCCAAACCCTAGCGCAACCCTGCCGCCCCGCCTCCCCGCCGTTGCGCCGCCGCCTTGCCGCCGCGCCGCCGCCGCCTCGCCTCGCCGCCGAGCCACCGCCTCGCCGCCGCGCCGCCGCGTCGCCGCCTTGCCACCACGCCGCCGCATCGCCGCCGCCGCCCCACGCCGCCGCCGCCGCATCGCCGCCGCCGCCCCACGCCGCTGCCGCCGCATCGCCGCCGCCGCCCCACGCCGCCTCCGCCGGAGCCGCCGCCACCGACCTCGCCACCGCCCCTGTCGCCGCCTCGCTGGAGGTTGACCCCGCCCCGCCGCCGGTTTTTCTCGAAAAACCATTCGGTTTTCCGTTGGTTTTTCGTTCGGTTTTTTAGATTTGTTTTTTAATAGATCAGTTTTTCCGGTTTATTTAATTAGCGAGCGTTCGCTCGTTCGTTCGTTTTAACGAACGCGTTCATCGTTTAGATCCAGATAACGAACGTTCAGTCGTTAGTCTGTTCGTCGTTTTCTTTTTCTCGGATTAAATCCACGATTTTTTTGATCGCGATTCCTGATCCGATTTTCGTTCTAGTATAAATTTTCGCTCGTTTATCGGAATCAGGCGATTCAAGCGCCTGGAGTTTCGTCTCGAAACCCTCTTTTCGTTTAACCAACTCAAACAAGTTTTTGCCTCTGTAAAAATTGCCCTAGATCCAGAATAGTAAACGAAGCTTGTTTCTTTTGCCGTTTGTCTTTCGTTGCTTCGTTCGATTTGATTCTTTTTGCCAACCGGAGTTCTTAAGTTGAACTATCTGGTTAGATCTCTTATTTGAGTTTTACCTGTGCATTAGTCGAGTACTTATTGTATGCTTGTTTGTTTGCGATAGAGTACCTAGAGTGCGTCGCTTGCTACTTCGAATCGCTAGGTTTCCCGGATCATCAGCAGGGCAAGTAACACTTTGATCATACCTCCTACTACCCAGTTTTTATTGCATTAGATTAATCCTCGCACATTGCGTGATTATGATCCAATTAAATTGTGGGTTTGGGAAGTAGTTGAGGTAGTACCTATTACCTATTTATTATCAAACCTTTGGGAGTTACTTCTACGTTTGCTTATTATGCCATGCTATGCTAGTAGACGTGGATTGGGTGAGTGAAATCCATGACACATGTGAGATTGTTAGAATAATGGTTTATCTAAGGTGGCAACTTAAATACCCATCTGGGTGGATTGAGGCACCTGGGTATTCTAGCGATTGCCTGTTTTTCTTTTGGACTGCCACCCAGGCTCAAAGGGATCATGAGATTATTCGTACTAGAAACTTCCGTGTGCAGCCATAAGCTACTATGGGCTCTAGCATAGTTGAGTAAGTTGTGCGAACTCTTAAAGTGGTAGACTAGCAAATGTAGGGGAAAGTAGGTGTAATGGTCTACCCGATCGTAAGGTGCTAGCGCTTCTGAAAGACTATGTCTCGGTCATCCGTTTCTCAAACACCATGTAGTGCGAGAATCCCAACGGAGGAGATCGAGTCTTGTGGGGAAAAGTGCGCAAACCTCTGCAGAGTGTATAAACTAATTTGTGTATCTAGTACTTGGTTATGGACATCTTGAGTATCTAGTACTTGGATTATCATGTGAATCTCATCATGTTACTCTAATTAATTTGTTGGGTTTTTAATGATGATGTTTAATTGCGATTGAGAGCGTGTCTACACTCCCAATGTTTAACAACTACCATGATAGTTAAATAAAATTTATTCCTTTGCAGTAGGGAAAATTTGGCTTTACGCTAAACTGTAACCATAGAGGTTTCCACCAGCCAAATATGCATATAGTATAGCCTATATCTTTCATTGCTCTCTATGTGTTACATTGCCAGCATATTCCATGTGCTGACCCATTTCGGGCTGCAAAGTTCATGTTGCAGACTTTTCAGACGATGAGTAAGGTGCCTTTAGGTCGTGGTTCTATACTTAGTGATACCGTTGGAGTTGATGGACTCACTTATCTTCCAAGCCTTCCGCTGTTATCGTTATTAGATGGCCTTAAGCCATTTTTATTGTAATAAGTTCTCTTTTGAGACACTCGATGTAATAAGTGTGTGATTGCTACTCTGTTATAAATCTTTCAAGTACTGTGTGGTGTCAGCATTACTGATCCATGGATGACACCTAAGCACAGAGATTGGACCGTCTGAGGTCTGGTCGCTACATCCATGGTGCGTCGAGGGACTTGGTGGCAGGTGGCAAAGCAGATGGGTAGCTCCGGGCAAGGGCGACCGCGAGGCGCCGGATCTGAAGCAGAACGCGACGGCGGCAGAGCTGCATCGAAGTGCTTCCATGGGGCTCCTACGGGGAAGAACACAGAGAGTGAGAGAGCAAGATGTGAGACAAGGAGAAAAGGGAAACGAAGGAAGGAGAAGGCGCGGGCTCATCCCCGGCGAGGGGCTCCGGCGGCTACGCTCTCCGGCGGCGACTGGTCGGCGAAGGAGCTCCTCAGCGCAGCAGCGGCGGGGTCGAACGGGGAAACTCGGGAGGAGTGGGGCGACGACACGTTTCGGGCGCAGATGGGCTTCCAGGGCCCCGATCTGGGTTCCGCGGGCCCTGCGTGAGGTGGGAGACAGGCAGGGGTGCATGGCGTGAGGGGAGTGGAGGAGGCTGGCTGGCGGTGACGGCGTAGCCAATGGCTGCGCGCCAAGTGGCGAGGTGGCGGTGGAGGGCGCCGGAAAACGAGGAGGTGGATGGATCTGGCTGGTGGAGCGGTTTTCGAGGGGGATGCGGCGGCTGAGGGTAGGGGAAGGCTAGGGGCACCCAAAAATGGCAAGGGGGGCTTCTTAAATAGGCAAGGGTCTAGGGTTAGGGGTTTTCATCCTTTCTCGGACCCTCGGATCACGATAGGACGGCTCCAGACATGAGGAGGAGTATGCTGGGCCTAGGTGGGCTGTGTACACGGTCTAGAGAGGAAAGAGAAGGAAAGCCCGACAACAGTTTTCGGAGACCGAAAACGTCCGACGTTAGACCGGCTATACTGCCACTATAGTTATCCGTTGGGGCGTCAAATGGACTCCGAACGCAATGAAACTTGGCAGGCGGCCTACCTACAACATAAAAACACCGCATGCCAACTTTCATCCCATTCGGAGAACATTTTCGACCACTTATAAAATAATATTCCGGACATGCTGTGGGCGCGTGCAAGTGTGTCTGGGCTCAGAACGGACAACAAAGAGAACGAGGAGACCGGGACGGATGCAAGTTTCAAAAACATGATGATGCAATGCACATGATGACATGAGAAGATGTGACACACAAGCAAATGACAAGGCAACAACAACGAAACACCGGAAGACACCTGGCACAACGGTCTCGGGGCATCACAGAGCATGAGAATGACTCAAGAGGATACCGATATATCTCACCTCGGGTTTTATAAAGTATCGCAAAGAAAAGGAGTAGCACATAATAATAAAATATTCTAATATTGATTAGGAGGCTTTTATAATTAATTAAATATCAATAGCCCAAAGAAATACTAAGAGCACAAGAGGTGGAGATTTATTGGGCCAGTTGGGGCGCCCCCTAGCTTGTATGAAGACCTAGAGGAGGTCGAATTGGAGAGGGGGGAGGACTCCTCCTCCCCCTAGGCCAGTGCACCCCTCCCTCCATATGTGGCGCCGCATCCCCTCTCCCAGCCTATATATACTAGAGGATTTTGCCCCTTGGAGTACACAAGTTTTTGGAGCCTCCTCTACTTCTAGTTCTAGTTCTAATTTTGAGTTGACATAATTAGAGCTAGACCTAGATCTTTGTAATCCTCATAATAGAGAAGCCTTATGCAGCTCTCTTCTTCTCGCTCTAATTCTTTGGCAACGATGAGCTCTAGATGACGAAGCTCTAATGGATCGTGAAGCCTGTACGCCTGCAATCCGTAGAGAGGTCGCGCTTTCGGTCTTTGGTTCGACGATACATTCGTGAACTGTTCGAGATACTTCATCAACGATCTACACCAACTCTTCTTCTGCTGCAATTCGAAGTTAGTAACAAACCGATCTAAACCTCTTATGCATCTTCATAGTGTTCCTTGACCGTGATCGTGGGATGGATTTTTTTTTCTACTACATTTCCCAACATACTTCACAACCAGAATAGAAGAAATGAGGTTAATGACCTCTACTATCTGGGAGCAACGCTAGCGACCTCTTTGGTGCTTGCAGGTTGTTATGACGACACTTCGAATAGTTGAACTCGCTTCAGTTTATGTTTCAAATAGTCCGCTTCACTTACTGATCACTATTTATGTTCCGTGCCAAGGTTTGGGAGTGATGTCTACTACGCAACCTTCTTCTTGTAGACTTGTGTTGGGCCTCCAAGCGCAGAGTTTTGTAGGACAATAGAAAATTTCCCTCAAGTGGATAACCTAAGGTTTATCAATCTGTGGGAGTGTAGGATGAAGATGGTCTCTCTCAAAAAACCCTGCAACCAAATAACAAAAGGTCTCTTGTGTCCTGAACACACCCAATACAATGGTAAATTGTATAGGTGCACTAGTTCCGTGAAGAGATAGTGATACGAGTGTAATATGGATAGTAGATATAGGTTTTTGTAATATGAAACTATAAAAACAGTAAGGTAGTACGTAGTAAAAGTGAGCCAAAACGGTATTGCAATGCTTGAAAACAAGGCCTAGGGTTCATACTTTCACTAGTGGAAGTTCTCTCAACAATGGTAACATAATTAAATCATATGGCAATCCCTTAATGTGCGACAAAGAGTCACTCCAAATTCCTATCGCGGAGAACATAAGATGAAATTATTTGTAGGGTATGAAACCACCTCAAAGTTATTCTTTCTGATCAATCTTTTGAGCTATTCCTATAAGTCTCACAAACAACCCTAGAGTTCGTACTAAAATAACACCATATGATACACATCAATCAACCCTAATGTCACCTAGATACTCCAGTGTCACCACAAGTATCTATGGGTCAACTATACGATATGCATCAAACAACATCAGATTCATAATATTCAATCCAACACAAAGAACCTCAAAGAGTGCCCCAAGATTTCTACCGGAGAAACAAGGACGAAAACATGCATCAACCCCTATGCATAGATTACCCCAATGTCACATCGGGAATCCACGAGTTGAGTTCCAAAACATACATCAAGTGAATCAATTGAACACCCCATTGTCACCACGGGTATCCACACAAGACATACATCAAGTGTTCTCAAATCGATAATAGTATTCAATCCGTAATATTCAAACATCAAAGGTAAAACTCAATTCATCACAAGAAGATAGAGGGGGAGAAACACCATATGATCCAACTATAGTAACAAAGCTCGTGGTACATCAAGATCGTGCCAAATCAAGAACACGAGAGAGAGAGAGAGTCAAACACATAGCTACTGGTACATACCCTCAGCCCCGATGGTGAACTATTCCGTCCTCGTCATGGAGACCGCCGGGATGATAAAGATGGCCTCCGGTGATGGTTTCTCCCTCCTGCAGGGTGCCAGAGCAGGCTCTCGGTTAGTTTTTCGTGGATATAGAGGCTTGGGGCCGTGGAACTTCTGATCTAGGCTTATTTCTAGAGGTTTCTATCTTTATAGGAATTTTTGGCGTCGAAAACAAGTCAGAGGGGTTCCCGAGGAGTCCACAAGCCAAGGGCGCGCCCTACCCCCAAGGCACGCCGTGAGGGCTTGTGGGCTCCTCAGGACTCTTTTGGTCCAGCTCCGGTGCTTCGGGGGTCTCTTTTGGTCCATAAAAATCACCCTAAATTTTAAGCCCATTCCGAGAACTTTTATTTCGGCACAAAAATGATACCACGGTAGTTTTGCTAAAAACAACGTCAATCCGGGATAGTTCTAATAAAATCATACCAAAACCATATAAATTGTTGTAAACATGGCACGAATCCTTCATAAATTATAGATACGTTGGATACGTATCAGGGAGAAGTGCCGATGACCTCTTCGTGGTAATGCTCACTTCCCTACAACCACCTCCTCTTGGTCCGCTCAATTACAACCAAGGAGTTTAGCAAGTTATATATCAAATGCAACAAACAACATGAAACATGTTTATGTGATATATTCATCCTCCATGCATAAGCTCGTTTCTTGTCTGGGTTAGCGAACTCTAGGTTAAGCCTTTCTACATGTCAGCGCCTCCAAGAAGCATTAAGGAAGGCCGACAGTATTGGGCGCTTCCACAAGGACGTGGGGCCAACCCACTTTTGCATGGTGATTTTTGCACCGGGGTTGGTGTTACTTCCACCCCCAACTCTTTCATGTTTTTATACTTTTTTAACACAGTACAAACACAAGTGCTCATATATATGCACATACACTCACCCCTATGAGTGCATACACGCACATCCTACCTCTATGAGCACCTCCGAGAGACTGAGCTGACATATCATCTTGAGATATTACGAAGTCATCATAGGCGCTCGTAGTCGATGGGAACATCCCCTCCCACCGAATGAGCATCGCCGGAAATCCTGAAATAAATCTAGGATAAATGCGAGCACTACGACTTGAACCCTGGTGGGTTGGGATACCACTATCCACCTAACTATCCAACCACAGGTTGGTTCACCTTTCGTGTTCGTACTTGGCTGCCATGCCTACAACTCTATGCTTATGATGTCTATGTACATATTGATGTGGTTATGGGTATATTTGCTAATGTGGTTGTGCATATGATTTTTAGTGTAGTTGAATTTGCTTATTCATAGTCATGTAGGGAACCAGAAACCCTTCGCAGACCATTCATAGAACGTGTTGTTCATAAACTGCTTGACTTCTTGGTTGTAATTGGTCTTTGCACCAAGGGTGCAACGAGCCATCTAGTTGTTGTAAAAGAGGAGAAGGCCCGACTCCCTCGTCACCACTCTCACAGGCAACACGAGAGGCTCCTAACCTAGCCGTCATGACCCTCCTTCTCCCAGCCCCCACCCTCCGTCGCCGCTGGTGGTCGGCTTCGAGCAAAGCATGTGTGTGCAATGGTGGCCGAGGGATTCTACACACTCTCCCGGATCGAGGGATGGTGCGGCGTTTTCCGATTCATGGGGATGCAACCCTCGCTTCGGCGATGGCGGTGCAGCTAATCCCAGCAATGCTTGTTGTGGCACTTGTGGGGATCGGCCAGATGTAGGGGGTGTTGCTGGGAGTGGTTAATGCCGGTAGCGACATTCGGCCTGGATTACAGACGACAGCTCCGGTTGGTGGAGGCAAGTGAAGCTTAGGCAGCCCCAGACATCATGGTGTGGTGGTGCCCAAGTCCAAGGCGGAGCTGCACCGACGATCTGGTGGCTTCTGCTCCGATTAGATCGGATCAACGACGATGAAAAGCAGGAGCATGATCCTTCCTAGCGGCTCTCGTGGTTTGGTGGGGTGGGGTGGCGGCCCTCCCCCTAGGCTCTAGTGGTGGCGCACCCCAACAATGGCCGGAGTGTCCCGGCTCCTGTGGTGACAGTGCTGCTGTGTGTGGTCACCAGGTCTGGGCGTCCTGATCTAGGTCTTTGTAGGTGGTCTGGTTGGTGTGCACAAGATGTTGTCGGTTGGAATCTCGTGGGGTAGATCCGGGTGAAGACCTTTGTCGGATGTGGTGATCCGGCAAACCCTTAAGGTTCGAACACTGGGGTGCGCGTGAAGTCTTTCCCTCCTACCAATCTGCGCCCTAGCTCACTAAGATCTAGCGGATGAACTCGACGAACTCGCAACACAGAAAGACTCAAGGTTTATACTGGTTCGGGCCACCGTTGTGGTGTAATACCCTACTCTAGTGTGGTGGTGGATTGCCTCTAGGGCTGATGATGAATAGTACAAGGGAAGAACAGCCTCCGGAGGTTGAGGTGTTCTTGTGGGTAGGCTCTCGATCAGGTTGGATCAAGCTGAGATGAGATGATGTCTCCCCAATCTGATCCCCCCTACTATGGTGGCTAGCTCTACTTATATAAGCCCTGGTCCTCTTCCCAAATATCAAGCGGGAAGGGAGCCAACAATGGCGGGCTAATTTGAAGGGGGACAACTAGTACAAGCTATCCTGACAAAAGTGGTCTTCGCCTGCTAAAAGCTCTGGTGGTGACGTCGTCTTGGGCTCCACGATGACCTCCATCTTGCCGTCCTCCTGGTCTGGGTCTCGTTGCACCAATATAGCAACCTTTGCATGATGCATCGGTACTCTTCGCCTGCGCTGGCCTCCTTAGCACCAAAGAGGAAACAAGGACGCTGCATGCACTGGCGCCCGCCTGGTGTCGTGCGTCATGTCTCACGTCACGAGGGTCTCGTGAGGTTTGCCCCGCCTTGATATCTCCGCTCCTCGTGAGCCTGCCCGGCTAACACACTCCAGAGGAGGTCTTGCGTCGTCCGCCTTGCGAGGCTTGGACCCTTGTGAGGGTCTTGGATGCTTTGTTGGTGAAGATGGGCCGTACAACCTGCTAGCTCAGCCACGCCGTGGGCCACAGGAAGGCAAGTCTGGGGACCCCCGTTCCCAGAACGCCGACAGTAGCCCCCAGGCCCAAGGTGCACTCAGGCTTGGCTTCACGGCGAAGCCACGGGCCACGTACGGAGCGCCACGGGCCCCCAAAGCCTGCGGCCTCGGTTGACGTGTGGCGACTGATTGGACGTGGGCGTCTCCGCTTCCCCATGCTGCCTCTTCAACTGCACGACTTGACAAGTCCCTGTGACATGCAAGGAAAACCATCATTACCTAAGATCGTGGGAGACGCCGGTTGGCATTCTCTTGCTATAAGTGGGGAGGGGGCGGAGCCCCCGTTGCCCATCTCTTCCTCGCTTGCTTGCTTCTTCCTCCTTGCTCCACTGCTGACAACAATGGCACCCATCAGAAAGTTCTCTACTGAAGAGAAAGGAAAGGCTCCCCGCGATGATCCGGGGCCTCTTCCGCCGAAGAAGAGGTCGATCCATCGCCGTGATGAAGAGGCGATGCAGGTGGTGTCGAGGCCTTGGTGCGAGCGGCCTCCTCCGTGGTACCCGCTGCCCTTGTACGCCCAAGCCGAGGGCTCGGGAGGACGGAGTGACGGGCAGCGCCGCCCACGCCGCATCCAGGGCCGTCGCGCCATGGCGACGCGTGCCGTTACCCCTGGAGTTCACGCCACGGACACCTCGCGCGAGTTGGTGCTGTGGGCGCCGATGCCTCCGAGCTCTTGGATCCGCTTCCCACGGTTCTTCTCCGACGTGATGCCGCCGAGGGGGCCTCTCGAGCTCTGGCTGCAGCACACCGACTGCAGCGCTCCGGCGACTGGAGCGGAGATCGAAGCGGTCCCCACCGGCAAGATCTTCATGACGCGCGGCTGCAGCGAGATTGCGCGGGTCTGCCGTGCGAGGGGCGCCCTCACGATCCACTTTGCATACGACGGCGTCTCCACGCTCTTCTTCAAGGTCTTCGATGTTGAGGGACACCGCCTGGAGTGTTGCTCCGGAGAGGAGCGTGAGGTTGACGCGCGTCCCGCTCGCGGCCACTCCAGCAGCAGCAGCCCTTGGGAGTCTAGCAGCTCTCCTGAGCTCTATGAGACTCCGGAGATGAGCGACGATAGCTACGTGTCCCCGAGCTCTCGCCGCGCTCAGAGCAGAGCTGCGGCGTCCAGCCTTCGCCGCTGATCTGGATGGGGTTGGCGCCGGCCTCCCGTGGCCCACTGTTGATGATGGCGTCCACCACGGGAGGATGTAGATAGGATTCCCCTTAGCATCGGCTTTTGTTTCCTGCAATGAATCATGAATTACCCCGTGGGGGCATGTAAGGGTTCGTAATGTCCTTTGTGCTTATCTTCCCTGTTATGAGAATTTGGTGAATGCATGTCCCGTTAAGGCTCGGTCCCCCCTTTCTTTCCTCGCGATAGCTTGTTGCTCTATGCTGACAGGTCTCGGTCCCCAGGCAGGCTACAGCCGTCGCTGGTATGCCAGGTCGCGTGCCGTGGTCAAGGCCAGGAGGTGTGCGGCCCGAGGTCTAATAAGAGCCCCTGAGGCGCGATGCTCAGGAGGTCCCCCTTAGCGCTCAAGCAGCCATGGTAAGGCGAGAAAGTGAGTTGACGTGGCCGCAACGGGGTTGCGACAAGGCGTGAGTGACCATTAGGCCCAAACATTTAGCCGATCCGAGTGCAGGACTTATCTTGTTGATCTTGTGGCAACTTCTGACGTTGCGCTAGGGATGCGCACCTACTCATGCGGCATAGCTAGGCCGGCCCATACGAGTTTCCCTCCCCTCATGCCCTCCTTAGTGCTCTACGTCCTTAGGTCCCGACCCTCGAGCGAGCTCAACCACCGCTGGTATGCCAGGTCGCGATGCCGTGGTCAAGGCCAGGGGGTGAGGGCTGGAGAGCCAGTAAGAGCTCCTGAGTCACGATACTCAGGAGCCCCCCTTTTAACGCGCAAGCGAATTGCATGAGAGAAATGGAGACTCGCGGTGCCGCCTGCTATCCTTCCCACGGGGTCTGTCGGTGTCAAAACCGGCGGATCTCGGGTAGGGGGTCCCGAACTGTGCGTCTAGGCCGGATGGTAACAGGAGGCAAGGGACACGAAGTTTTACCCAGGTTCGGGCCCTCTCGATGGAGGTAAAACCCTACGTCCTGCTTGATTAATATTGATGATATGGGTAGTACAAGAGTTGATCTACCATGAGATCGAGGAGGCTAAACCCTAGAAGCTAGCCTATGGTATGATTGTTGATGTGTATGTTGTCCTACGGACTAAAACCCTCCGGTTTATATAGACACCGGATAGGGTTAGGGTTACACAAAGTCGGTTACAATGGTAGGAGATCTTTATATCCGTACCGCCAATCTTGCCTTCCACGCCAAGGAAAGTCCCTTCCGGACACGGGACGGAGTCTTCAATCTTGTATCTTCATAGTCCAGGAGTCCGGCTGAAGGTATAGTCTGGCTATCCGAACACCCCCTAATCCAGGACTCCCTCAGTAGCCCTTGAACCAGGCTTCAATGACGATGAGTCTGGCGCGCAGATTGTCTTCGGCATTGTAAGGCGGGTTCCTCCTCCAAGTACTTCATAGAAGATTTTGAACACGAAGATAGTGTCCGGCTCTGCAAAATAAGTTTCCACATATTGCCATAGAGAGAATAATATTTACACCAATCTAATCTGCTGACGTATTCCGTAGCGTGTCACACCACGGCCAAGCCTTTATCCGAGTCGTTTCATTATCCCACCTCAGCGCGTCATGCGAGGCGGTTTCCTTGGCACGTCTTGTTAAAGCAGAGATCGTGTCCCCTTATCCCGGGATTCTCATCAATACGGGCGTGGGTAACCCAACCGCTTCTAGGACTTCTAGATTATAGGCAAGTCCAAACGGACGCTTGATATTCACCCTCTTTATAAAGGGGACAGGGCTTTTATTTTTCCCTCCCGTGCTCAATCGAATCCTTCCCCCACCTCAAGCTCAAGCGCCCAAAGTTCAGGTCAGGTGCTCCGAACCTTCAGTCATCTCCGGATCTAGCCTTCAAGGCTGATGGGTGCCTTCCTTCATCACGGAAGAAGACATCAAAAAGTTGAGGGAGGCCAAATATCTGACCGCTGAGATTTTGCATCGGCTGCCTCCCCGAGGGCAGGCCGTCCCCACCCCCGAACCCAACGAGAACGTCGTGTTCGTCTCCCACTTCCTCCGAGGTCTAGGCCTTGCTATGGATCCTTTCATGAGGGGTTTGATGTTTTACTACGGGCTAGACTTCCATGATCTAGCTCTGGACTCCTTTCTTCATATCACGACATTTATTGTCGTGTGCGAGGCCTTCCTCTGGTTACCCCTCACTTTGGCCTATGGCTCAAGACCTTTGAAGTGAGGCCGAAGATGATCGAGGGGCAACATGCAGAGTGTGGAGGTGCCTCAATACGCAAGATGACAGGAGCTCCGTGGCCCAAAGGTTCCATCCCAGAGGTGTCTGAATTGTGGCAACAGGAGTGGTTCTACATCACGGCTCCTAGAAGTGCCAAGTGGGCGGCCCCCCTGTTTTACGCTCGGGCCCTCCACCACAGCTGATGTCATGGATCAGCAGAGGTCTGAGCTGGGGTCCAGCCAAGGATGTGCCTATACTGCAAAGCCGCATTCGAGATCTCTTCAATGGAGATTTCAGTTTGGTTGCGGTAATACAAGTTATGCTGGTTCGTCAAGTCCAGCCTTGCAAACGCCAGCCTCTTCGCCTGTGGGAGTTCAATCCCGAGGGACCGCGTGTCATTCAAAAGTTTCTCGGCCTAACACACGAGGAGATGTACAAGTCATTCTTCGGACCTCAGGTGGAGCATCCAGAAATCACCGAGGACGTGGGCCTGAGTAGTAACCGCGCCGCCGAACAGGTAAGGCATCTTCCAGCCGAACATACTATCTCTCCTTTGTTACGAAGTTATTTTTGAGAGTTCCCTTTTTGACCAGGACTGGCTAACAAAGGAGAAGTTGATTCGGTGTTCGGCCCCCCTCCCTGAGGGTTTGGAAAATCCGGTATTGGAAAAGATGCTCCAGACCGCACCTTGCCCGGAGCCCTTGAAGGAAGATACTGTGGAGGATAATGCGGGTGGACGCGGGCCCCCAACGCTGCCCATTCTAGCCGAGGGAGCGAGCGTCTCCATGAAGGAAGACGACCAGAAGAGGAAAAGGACTGCGCCCGGGGATTTGGAAGCCGAAGCTTCCAAACGGGAGAAGAAGTCTCCCACAGAGGGTCCTACCTTGGGGGGCGCTGTTGCCGCACAAAGTCCGCGGGGGGGATCAATTCTCCCGCGAGTCGTAAGTGACCCGAAATACTTTAATAGTACAGATATGCCATCTTTTTCTTCTGAGAAAATAACCACCGCATATATTTTTGCAGTTCGGGCCTTAGCCCCTCTCAAATGAGCTCGTCTTCGGGGGATCTTCTTCCAGAGATGATGGAGAGCGAAACGCCTCCTCCGGACTCCTCCGCTCTGGAAGCGGGAGACCCTGAAGTGTCGTCGCGGAGGGCCTCTCCGAGTCCGGTGAGACCGGAAGATAATCCCATTGACCCCCGAAGCTCCCAGTGTCCGGCTCCCGAAGAGAGCAGACAAAAGAGTCCGACACCGTATAGTGTGCGATCGGATGTTCTGAGGGTGTTGGTGGGGCGAGCAGCCATCTCAGATGAACACCGTGTGCTGATGAATACGGTGATGGAGAGAATAACGTCCGCCGAAAGCGGATTGCATGAAGCTTTTATGAGTCTACTGACAGGATTTGAGGTACGTAAAAGAATGTATGATAGTCCTGCACATGCTAGGTGTGCCCTGTGTAGATAGTAGCCCCTGAGACTCTGGTTGTCGTCGGAAACGACGGCGAATAGAGGATCATATTCCCAGGTAATAACCATACTGCCTGTATGTGTAGGTGATGGAAGTTCCGGTGGCTAGCCGGACTAGCGAATTTGCCCATTTAAAATGGCAGTTTGATGCGGCAGACGCCAACATCGAGCTTGTTAACAAAAGGCTTGACGAGGCACAGGGTAAGTGTCATTATCTAGTAAAGGCCACATAGGAAGAGCAGCATGATGCCAGTATCTTTAATATGTTGTGAATGCAGATGGAGCTGCCACTGTTGAAGCCTTGCAGGCAGAACTTGCCCGAGTCAAGGAACAAGCGAGGTTGGGTAATGCGGCTGCTTTGAAGGCGGTTGAAGAGTTGCAAGCCGAGAAGGCCGCGCATGGCGAGAGCCGAGATAAGATGGCCAAGATGGCCATAGAATTAAAAGCCGCCGCCGACCGTTGCCAGGTTCTTGAAAAGGAAAACCAAGCGTAGGCATCGGACCTTGAGAAAGCTGCTACGACGAAAAAGGACCTCCGCTCTGCTATGAGGGCAAAGAAGGAGGAGCTGTGGGAAGCCGGGGATATTGTAGCTGGGAAATCCTTTATGTTGCGGAGGAAGTTCGGAGATCCACGGTATGCCCCTCTGGATCGGCTATGGAGTTCGGAGGATGTATATATGGATTTGGCGGCGAGCGCTGCCGATGCGGCCAAGTATTTCCAGGGTCAGACGGACCGTGAAGGAGACCAGCTGTTTTGGAGACAATTCTATTCTCCCGAGCGCCCGCTTTCATTGACTGACCAACTAGCCGAATGGGCCGAACTAAATAGGTTGTCCGGACTTTCCATGAGGTCTGTTGTGGATCAACTATGGCCGGAAAGGTCAAAACCGAACAGCTATTTCAGCTTGGTGCAGCATTTCCTTGACGTGGTGCCGCGCATTAATGCGATGAAGAGGTCGGCGTGCATAGAGGGCGCACGGATAGCCTTTGCCCGTGTTAAAGCATACTGGGTGGAGATGGATGCTACCACTATTGTAGCGCAGGATTCGGCCATAGGTCGAAGGGCTGCTGAGCACTACTTTGAAGAAGTTCTTGAGGGTGCTCGTTTGATAGAGACCCAGTGCTCAAAAAATATTATGTTTTGAGTGATATGTAATCTCATTGTAAGCGAAATGCTTTTATAAATTTTTTAAGGCTATTTTTATACTTTTTCCTGAAAGTAATATGATGCCTCCTGGGCGGCCATTTATGTATACACGTGTATAACCAGAAAGATTGCAGCCGTCGGCTTCAACCCTCACGCATATAATGCGGAGGTGCTCGCAAAAACACGCGTTCACACTTAACCCAACGTCTTGGTCCTATTAAGGAGGTGATAGCGGAGCGAGCGAGGCAACCAGACTATAATGCTTTAGCACTTTCACTTAGCCATAGGAGTTTGACAGTGGGGCTACTAGATAGCCCCTGGTGGCTCCGCACTCTCCCGATCTCGAGGTGCGTACATGCCTGGCCGGAAAACAGCCCTTCGTTAAGGCGGAGGAATTCTAACATTCCCGCAGGTCATCGAGTGGTTGACCAGTCTCACGCTATATCATGACAGTCAGTTTTCGGCTTTCTCTACTGAGGTGCTCGTCCGGATGAACCAGGGCACAATCGTAGTAGTTCTCTTGGTGCTACCTTAGCCGGTAAAGCGGAATGTAAGGCACCAAAACACAGGAGCCGGGCAAACCCAACCTTTGACCAAAGACAATGATTCGGAGCTGATGCATATAGGGCCAAACTCGCGACGCCGAACACTCCCTAAGGTATTCGGTCTTTGTGGTATAAACCGGGCCTAAATAATGGCCATTGTAAGAAGCCCCTTGTGTCCAGGTACGTGCATTGTTCTGGCGTGGGCACATGCCAAGATGTCATCATCCTTCTCAACGGTGGATATGTATCAACAAGAGACAGTAAAAAAGGTTTACGCAGGGTCTTAATCTAAAAAGAATCCTTGGAGCGGGTCCCTGCTGCACGTCTGCGCCTGTGTCTCCATTGTGCCGTATCCTGGACGGGTGTAGCGTGATGATCGTCTGTAAAAGAGTGGAATTTAGGTGAAAAAGTTGTCGTGCAAAAAGATAGTTTGTTAAAGAAACCATGTATAATTCAAGATGAGAAAAAATTGCCACTTGTTTGCGCGTGTTGAGCCCCTTGTATTGACAAATAGGGGTGTGACCGTTTATTCGGTATAAGTAGTGGCGCCGGACTCGATTAGTCTGGTCCGGGCGCCTTTAGTGTGCGGCTGCCAAGGCGGCCTCACTCTCTTCGGCGCGCAGAGATCGCTTGATATTTCTGTGCACTGTGATGATGCCCCGTGGACCGGGCATCTTGAGTGTGAGGGAGGCGTAGTGTGGTATTGCATTAAAGCGAGCGAAAGCTTCGCGTCCGAGCAGTGCTTGATAGCCACTTTGAAACAGAGCGATGTGGAAAGTTAAATGCTCGCGACGGAAGTTATCGGGGGAGCCGAATATAACTTGTAGTAGGAGGGAGCCCGTACAACGAGCCCCTGGGCCTGGCGTTACTCCTTTAAAGGTAGTATTGCTATGGCGAATTTGTGTTGGGTCTAACCCTATCCCGCGGATTGTATCCTGATATATTAGGTTTAGGCTACTGCCGCCGTCCATCAAGACTCGTGTGAAGTGATATCCGCCAATTACTGGGTCTAATACCAGGGCAGCCCATCCTGCGTGTCGGACACTTGCTGAGTAATCGCGGTGGTCGAAAGTGATCGGTTGAGATGACCAGTGGCAGGACTTCGCGGTGACAGGCACTTGGGTATATTTTCCTGGGAGTGCCGCGTTGTTTTTTCCCTTGATCACGTGTAACATGTTTACTGTTTTGACTTCTGGTGGAAATTTCTTTTGTTCTCCTGTGTCTTGCTTGGGGGGCACAAGAAGAAACACGGTTTGCCGTTACAGCTGTCAGTCTGCCGCTGGTTGCTCTGGATGAGGAGAAGGCACTGAGGGCCTGGTGAGGTGACGTGCGCGGGGCGTGCCGTGAGCCAGAGCTCGACCGCTCAGATTTGTTGGTGTGGCTGGGACGGACCCATGTACCAGTGCCGCGCCTGTGTGGAGGCCCCCGGGGGAGGCGATGATCGAGTAGGTGATAGCAGTTGGCAGGTTAAGCATGGAGAGCAGATCAACTTGGATAAATGCAGGAAGGTACATGCCACTGGGTCCGGCCCGAGCGGCTTGGGGATGATGCAGCCCGAGGGACGCCCCCAACAAGGTAAGCTGAAGACATAAGCAAAAGGGATACATGCCGCAGGGACGAACACACGCGGCCTAGGAATAATGCAGCCCGAGGGGCACTCCTAGATAAACGAGCTTGGAAGATGTCACCTGGTTCTGTAGACGAAGCAGAGTTGGTGCAGCTGAAGGCGTGCGTTGGAGAAATGACTCGTCATGAGCCGCCAGGACCCCGAGCCTCGGGAGGCTCTAGGGGCTCGGGAGGTTCCCTGAAGACCGTCTCCATCTCCTCCTCAACGGCGTGGTACCTAGCTTCCTGAGCCGCCAGGACACGTCGCATGTTGCGCTGATAGGCCGACGCCACGCTCGGCAAGCCAAAAGGCATACGAACGTAGCTGTGCGGCGGGCCCTTGCAGCGGCCCACACACGAAGGCCAGAAATGCTCCTGATATGCGGCCCTGTTGAGCCCTGGGACGCCGATGCAGACACGCAGCCCAGCATCCTTGTCAGGATGTGGAGCTGCGCCTCGTGGGCGGCTGTCGCTGCGCATGGCTCTTGCTTCTTGCAGTTCCTGGGTGGTCTTGGTGATGAACTCCTGGGTGGTGGGCACTCCTTGCCCTGTGCTCTCCCGAGGGTCTCGTGCCGCGAAGCATGCCTCGAAGTGGTGCCCAAGCGCCTCCCTCGTGAGGTTGGCAAGGTCTGATGCCCTCCAGAAGAGAGCCCCCGAGCCCTGCTTGAGGAGGGCACCGGGCACGCCTTCCTATGCGACGGAGGGAGGTGCCCCTGGAGGGGCGCTGGTCCTGACGTGGCTTCTGCCGCGACGCCGTCCTCCTGAGGTCCTGTGCGGCGCGGCTGCTTTTTCTTAGGGATGGTCTCCAGAGGGCCTTCATTTCTGCTGTCGGGGTCATCGATTGCAGCGGCTTGAAAGGCGCGCTCAAGGGAGCACACCGCATCTCTCTCTTCACACGGGACAGTGATGATTCCTCCGCTTCCTGGCATCTTGAGAACGTTGTAGCCGTGATGAGTGACTGCCATGAACTTGGCCAGGGCCGAATACCCGAGGATGGAATTGTACGGCAGGCGGATGTGCGCGATGTCGAAGTCGATGAGTTCGGTGCGATAGTTCTTGCGCTCCCCGAAGGTGACAGTCAGGTGGACCTGCCCTATCGGCGTGGTGGAGCCGTCGGTCACTCCTGAGAAAGGCTTGGTGGGCAGGAACTGCTCATATGGCACTTGGAGGTTGTCGAACGTATCGACGGACAAGACATCGAGCCCTGCGCCGCCGTCCATCAGGGTCTTGGTGACCTGCACATTGCTGATGACTGGGGAACACAACATAGGGAGGGTGTCGGTGTCAAAACCGATGGATCTCGGGTAGGGGGTCCCGAACTGTGCGTCTAAGGCAGATGGTAACGGGAGGCAGGGAACACGATGTTTTACCCAGGTTCGGGCTCTCTTGATGGAGGTAAAACCCTACGTCCTGCTTGATTTATTCTTGATGATATGAGTATTACAAGAGTTGATCTACCATGAGATCGGAGAGGCTAAACCCTAGAAGCTAGCCTATGGTATGATTGTATGTTGTCCTACGGACTAAAACCCTCCGATTTATATAGACACCGGAAAGGGCTAGGGTTACACAAGGTCGGTTACAAAGGAGGAGATATACACATCCGTATTGCCTAGCTTGCCTTCCACGCCAAGTAGAGTCCCATCCGAACACGAGAAGAAGGATATAGTCTGGCTGTCCGGAGACCCCCTAATCCAGGACTCCCTCAGTAGCCCCTGAACCAGGCTTCAATGACGACGAGTCCAGCGCGCAGTGTTGTCTTCGGCATTGCAAGGCGGGTTCCTCCTCCGAATACACCACAGAAGAATTTGAATACAAGGATAGTGTCCGACCCTGCAAAATAAGTTCCACATACCACCGTAGAGAGAATAATTTTTCCACAAATCTAATCTGCTGACATGTTTTGGCAACATGATATTACGCGAGGCAATTTTTTGACACATCTTGTCAAAGCAGAGATCGTGTCCCCCTTATTATGGGATTCTCATCAATACGGGCGTGGGTAACCCAACTGCGCTATCGATTACGGCACTTGGGGGATAAGCGAGTTTTACCAGACTAGTGGGGGCGCATAGTTTCGGCTGCCCTTATAAAGGGACAAGGTTTAACCTTTTTCTACCCACGCCTTCTTCCTCCTTGCTCATCCTCTCTTGCATGCTCGAGCTCCAATGCCCAAGCCTACATCCTTCCTCTCAACCTTCTCCAATCATGTCCGGAGCGGGATGCAAATGGATGGATTCCTCCTTCATGGAGGGACACATCAAAAAGCTGTGCAGAGCCAGATACTTATCCATGAATATCACACATCGGCTGCCCGCTGCGGGGCAGATCGTCCCCACCCCGGAACCTCACGAGAGGGTATTCTTCCTCCACCACTTCCTCCGCGGACTGGGGTTTCCCCTCCATCCATTCGTCCGTGGTCTTATGTTCTACTACGGGCTGGACTTTCATGATCTGGCCCCGAACTTTATCCTCAACATTTCGGCGTTCATCATCGTGTGTGAGGCTTTCCTCTGCATCCGGCCCCACTTCGGCCTGTGGCTGAAGACCTTCAATATCAAGCCGAAGGTGGTGGGAGGCCAACAAGCGGAATGCGGCGGAGCCATGGTGGGCCAGATGCCCAATGTTACATGGCTTGAGGGCTCCTTCATGGAGACCATAAAGGGGTGGCAATCGGCCTGGTTCTACATCACCGAGCCGTGCGACGCCAACTGGGCGGCGGCCCCCGAGTTTCAATCCGGAATCCCCACGCGGCTCACCTCCTGGAAAGAGAAGGGCATGTCCTGGGGTGCATTGGCGGAGCTCGACGGACTCCAGAAATGTATCTGGAATATGGCAAGCAAGAAGCTCAAGCTCGTCAACATAGTCCAGGTCATGCTCTTCCGCCGGATCCCCCCGTGCCAACAACGGGATTTCGATTTATGGGAGTTCGACATGGCCCAGCACCAGACTCTCAGCGAGCTCTTTGATACGACGGACAAAGACGTCTGGAGGGTGCTGTTCAAGGGCGCCAAGGTCCCTCCCTCTCTCACCGAGGACCGCGGGCTAAGCGCGAAGCGCCCTGCAAATCCGGCAAGTTCTGTACATCTGGTAGGATATTTACTTCCCATTGCTTAACCACGTGCATGGTCTGAGCTCCCATGCCTTTGACATGACTGGGTGGAGGCATCGGAGCAGATCAACTGTCCGGCCCCTCTGCCCAAAGACACCGCGGATGCTCTGCTGGCGGAGATGCTGACTCCGGCTCCTTACAAGGTGCCGGAGAAGACCAAGAAGGCCAAGGGAACCCGAAAGAGTTCCCGGCGCCAGGTAGTATCGGACTCATCCTCCATGACTCCTCGGCGCACTCCTCCCATGAAGACGAGGAGGAAGATGAAGACGCTCCCCCTCCAGTCGGGGGAGACAAGAAAAGGAAGGCCGCGCCAACTGGGGAGGCCGAAGGGTCCAAGAAGAGAAGGACTCTCCTTCCGGATAGTTCCACCACCGCCGCCGAAGGCGAAGACGAGTGGCTGCTCAGGGCCAAGCCCCTGGCAAAGTCGTAAGTATTCGGATACCAGAGTAACTCATAGCATTCCTTTGTCACACTGCTTCTCCTAACGCCGAATATGATAATGCAGACCGCCTCGAGCCCGTATCAACGTATCTTCGTCGGATGGCTCCCTAGACTCATCGGATATGGATAGCGATCCACTTCCGACCGCCACCTCCCCTTGCCCTATGGACAATGCCGAGGTATTGTCTCAAGAGGCACCGGGTCAAGGGGAGACAGTCCCGGAGGCGCCTCAAGGCGACCTTCCGGACTGCGGGAGCAAAGGGAGTAAGGCTCCCGAGGGCCCCGAGTTCGGCCCCCAGCTGAACACCGCGCCGGAACCTCCAACGGTCCCGGATTCGGGCAGGCGGCCTTCTTTCAAAAGGGGCAAGACGCCCGTGCCGGTGACCTCTGTCCATCCAGAGGTGTCGGACAACTTGCTGGGAGCGCTTCGCAGTGCTTCCATCGATGAAGAGCACCGCACTATTATGAGTGTGGTGATCAAGAAGGTTCAGTCCGCTCTAGCCTGTGCCAGCCTTCTAACATGCTTTGAGGTAAGTGTTTAAAATATGGGAAAAATATTACCGTATAGACAGTAGCCCCTGATGCTCTGTTCGGTGTTCACAAAGGAAAGCCGAACAGAGGATCAAACAATATCGTAGGAGTCTAATATAAGTATGTCAATATGCGTATGCAGGCTTCGCTGCTAGCCTCTGCCGCACTGACTGCGGAGGTCGCCGCGCTGAAGCAGGACCTTAAAGGGTCGAAGGACGAGCTCAGCCTTGCCAAGAGGCAGCTCGAGGAGAACAGAGGTAAGTAGTACCTAGTCTATGGATTGTATAAAAAGAATGCGATTGCAAAATGACAGGATCATCGTAAATTTGCTAGGGGCCATGACTGAGGTGGCAACCCTGAAGCAAGCGCTATCCGAGGCCGAAAACAAAGCGGCCAAGGAGCGCACCGAGCGGGAAAGGCAGGAGGCTCGGGTGGGCGAGGTGCAGCAAGAGCTCCACGCTCTCGTGACAAAGCACGAGGCGTTGGAGCTTGACTTGAAGACGCGAGAGTCCGAGCTTGCCGCGGCCCTCGAGAGCGCAAAGAATGCCAAGGCCGAAGCCCAAAAGGCCCTCCAGGAGATTGATGCGATGAAGAAGATAGCAGCGGGTAAGGCATTCTATATGCAAAGCAAGCATGTGAAAGTAAATTACTTGTTACTTACCCAAATCCGGAGCTCTCCGGGAGCATTCGCAGATTTGCCCCGCAGCGTGTCGGATGCCGCAACGTTTTACCAGGCTGAGGAGGGAAGCTCAACGGAGAAGTTGTTCTGGGCCCAATATACTAGGACCGAACACCCGGTGCCTATGAGCGACCAACTATAGCAGCTGATCGAGCTACACAAGGCGGCCGAACAGGCCATGAAGGGCTTTATAGTCCGGCTATGGCCTGGCGACGCCCTTCCGAACAGCTACTTCGGCCTGGTGAGGCGGCTTGTGGATGCCTGCCCACGGCTGGAAGTCGTCAAGTGGTCCGTCTGCATCGAAGGTGCACGCCGGGCTTTCGCCCGTGTGAAGGTGTAATGGGCCAAGCTAGACGCCGTGAAGCTGATCAAGGAAGGGCCGCCGGAGGGCAAGGAGCATCGCTACCCCGAGATGTACTATGAGGGTGTCCTGAAGGGTGCTCGTCTCGTAGTGGACGAGTGTACGAAAGATATAATATTCGAGTAAACTTGCTCGTGTAATCCTGTAGTTATGAAAACTTGTTCATATGCGCTATGCAACACTTGTTTGAATTTAAAATATTACCTTCTGTTTGGATGTTTATCAAATCTGAGAGATGGCTAGTCGCCGGCTTATGCCCCCATGCCATGAGTGCTGGGGTGTTCGGGATAAACCTGAGCACTCTTGTTCCCATTGTTGGGTCCTTCGAGGGAGGTGCTCAACACAATGAACAAGGCAATCAGACTATAATGCGTTATCACTCTCACTTAGCCATAGAATTCTATAATTTTAAATTTCGGCGAAGCCCCTAGTATTCGGAAGGCCGAATTCGGGGCGCGATACACGCCTTAAGCCGGAAAGGGCCGACTCCTCGCTCTAAGCGGCATAAGTCTTTAGGGACTCAAAAACCTCTCGAACAGCGACCAGTCTCTCACCTTATCATGACAGTCAGTTTTAGCTTTCTCTACTAAGGTGCTTAGCCCAGCTGAACCGGGGCACAATCGCAGTAGTTCTCCTAGTGCTACCTTAGCCGATATAGCGGAATGTAAGGAACCAAAACATGGGAGCCGGGGAAACCCAACTATTGACCAAAGACATGATTCGGAGCTAATGAATATAATGCTATAAGTTCGGGGTGCCGCACTTGTGGAAGTGTTCGGACTTCTCACACCATATTGTGGGGTACTTAAGCCCCTGGTGTATTGGCCCTACCAAAGTGTATGGTTGCAAGGTGTCATTAATGAACACATATATATAAAAAAAGAAGAATGCAATAATAGTCTTAATGCTATGCATTGTTTATTCAAAAAGGTGCGTTAAAGCAGAATGATACAGGTAGTGCGATAAGAAAAAAGTAGGACTATGTCCCTTCCAAGGGCAAGCTGAAGAATAGTATTAAAGCAAGTATCTCACTCATTATCGTAATCCACCTGGGAGTTCTGTGGAGTGACGTAGCTTTCTGCCTTCTTGGTTGCTGCATCATATGTTCGGAATCATGCTGCCGGACGGGGTTTCCAGAGATTAAAGTCCTGAAAGAGAAAAATAACAAAGCGGGAAGCCCCTAGCGCGGTTTAAGCCGCATCTTGGAGCATGCCGTAATCGTGCCCCCTCCCTACCTATGCCCATGGTATTTTTAATGCGCAATGATGTACGCGTGGCACGAGTTTCGCCATTTGGCTTGGGCTGGGGTGGGGGCCGCATTGCTATGCGAGCTCGGAACGTGCCAGGCGGTCCTGTTGCCGATTACTCCGAGCGTGCTTGAAGGTGTTCGGGTCCTTGAATGCTGAACTAGTGGATTGCCTTAAGAGGCTGCTTTGCGCTTCCGCTGTGAGGGCCGCAGTGTGCTCCTCCGTTCGGAGAGAGCCCTCTGTGTTTCCATTAACTGTAATGACCCCCCGAGGTCCTGGCATCTTGAGCTTGAGGTATGCATAATGCGGTACCGCATTGAATCTCGCAAATGCGGTTCGCCCGAGCAGTGCATGATAACCACTGCGGAATGGGACTATATCGAAGATTAACTCTTCGCTTCGGAAGTTATCCGGGGATCCGAAGACCACTTCAAGTGTGACTGAGCCTGTGCAATGGGCCTCTACACCTGGTATGACGCCTTTAAAGGTCGTTTTTATGGGTTTGATCCTTGAGGGATCTATACCCATTTTGCGCACTGTGTCCTGATAAAGCAGGTTCAGGCTGCTGCCGCCATCCATAAGGACTCGAGTGAGGTGAAATCCGTCAATGATTTGGTCTAGGACCAGTGCGGCGAATCCTCCATGACGGATACTAGTGGGGTGGTCCCTGCGATCGAAGGTGATCGGACAGGAGGACCATGGGTTGAACTTTGGGGCGACTGGCTCCATCCCACATACGTCCCTGAGCGCACGCTTCCGCTCCCTCTTGGGTATGTGGGTTGCGTATATCATGTTCACTGTCCGCACTTGTGGGGTGAACCTCTTCTGTCCTCCGGTATTCGGCTGTCGGGGCTCCTCCCCGTCATCGCTATGTGGCCCCTTATCTTTGTTTTCGGCAATTAACTTGCCGGCCTGCTTGAACACCCAACAATCCCTGTTGGTGTGGTTGGCTGGCTTGTCGGGGGTGCCGTGTATTTGACACGAGCGATCGAGTATACGGACCAAACTAGACGGGACCGGAGTGCTTCTTTTGAATGGCTTTTTCAGCTGACCGGGTTTAGAGCCTTTGAATCCGGCATTGACTGCCGTATCCTTGGTATTGTCACTATTAACACGGCGTTTATGTTTGTTGCGACGTGACCTGCCATTGCCGTCCTTGGTATCCGAAGTACCACAGTTCTTTGATATGTTATTACTGCGAGCCAGCCAACTGTCTTCTCCCGCACAAAAGCGGGTCATGAGTGTCGTGAGGGCTGCCATAGATTTCGGCTTTTCCTGACCAAGGTGCCGGGCTAGCCGCTCGTCGCAGATGTTGTGTTTAAAAGCTGCTAGGGCCTCTGCATCCGGACAGTCGATGATTTGATTTTTCTTTGTTAGGAACTGTGTCCAGAATTGCCTAGCCGATTCCTCTGGCTACTGAATTAGATGGCTCAGGTCATCGGCGTCTGGTGGTCGCACATAAGTGCCCTAAAAGTTGTCGAGGAATGCGGCTTCCAGATCTTCCCAACAACCAATGGACTCTGCTGGCAAGCTATTGAGTCAATGTCGAGATGGTACTTTAAGTTTGAGTGGGAGGTATTTGATTGCGTGTAGGTCATCACCGCGGGCCATGTGGATGTGCAGGAGGAAATCCTCGATCCATACCGCAGGATTTGTCGTGCCGTCATATGATTCTATGTTTACGGGTTTGAAACCCTCTGGGATTTGATGATCCATTACTTCATCTGTGAAGCATAAGGGGTGTGCGGCACCTCTGTACTGGGCTATATCGCGACGCAACTCCAATGAGTCTTGCCTGCTGTGTTCGGCCCGGCCGGGTTTACTTTTACTGTATCCGGTGTGACGATTATCATCTCGCGTAGTGGCGTGCCCTCGTGATCCGTAGATCGATCTTGCATGTTTTGCTTTGTCCTCCAATACATCTCGCAGGTCTGGCGTATTTCCCCATGCCTTTTTATTTGAATGGCATCGAGGTGCAGGCTGAGCTTTTGGCTAGAATGCTTCTCTGTCGCGGCCACGAGGTGGCTGGTCAGCCGCGTCATACACTTCTTCCTCCAGTCGGGGTCGCAACCTGCATTTTGGGTAACTCTTGGAGGGGCGTTCGAGTTTATATTCCTCGGCCACTAGGACTTCAGTCCATCTGTCAGCTAGCAGATCTTGATCAGCTTGAAGCTAGTGCTGCTTCTTCTTAAGGCTATTTTCCGTGGCTATAAGCTAGCGCTTGAAGCGCTCTTGTTCGACGGGATCCTCTGGCGCGACGAATTCGTCATCGTCGAGGCTTGCCTCGTCTTCGGAGGGAGGCATGTAATTATCATCCTCCGCCTCTCCATCTGCCGCTCTCTCAGGAGAGCTGGCTCCTCCATCCTCCTGCTCTAAATCTTACTGGAGGGGATTGTTGCCATCTTCGGCACTATCCGGAGTGTTATTATCTCCTGTGCCGGTATCACCACTTTTGCTTTGGCGGGACTTAGAGTGGCGCCGCTGACGTCAGCGCTTGGGTTGCTTCTTGGAGGGGTCATCCTCCGCTATCTCGTCGCCATTGCCTTCTTTGGGTGTGTCCACCTTGTATATATCGTATGATGAGGTGGCTGTTTAGTGCCCTGTGGGCAGTAGTTCTTCTTCGTCTCCCGCATCATCGTCCATACCGTCGACGTCTTCGGAGTCGAAGTCGAGAATGTCGGTTAAGTCGTCAAAAGTGGCTACTAAGTGGGTGGTGGGTGGGCAGCGAATTTCTTGGTCATCTGCATCCCAATCCTGCCGGACATAGTTAGGCCAGGATCCTCTTGACAAGGAGAGAGACCTTAATGAGTTCAGTATGTAGCCAAAGGGCGAGTGCTGAAAAATATCCGCGGAGGTAAACTCCATGATCGGCGCCCAACCCAATTCGCTAGGAACGGGCGCAGGCGGTTCGGAGTCTGTGGCCGGAGAAGGATCCAGCAGTCTGACAACACGGCTCTCGTGCAGGGTAAGGTCGATGTTCGGCTCGATCGCCGCTGAGGGTAAGGCCTCCGTGGCGGGGTCCATCCACCCGTCCATGGACGGTGCAACTAGCTCCGAATTGAGGGTCGGAGCAGCTGCCGGTGCGATCTCCTGAACACTGTCTGATGGTAGAGCTAAATCGTACTCATCGTGACCGCGCGACGCACAAGGCAGGGGCTCAATTCCGTCGAAGGTCAAGTCTCCGTGGATATCGGCCGTGTAGTTTAAGCTTCCAAACCTGACCTGGTGGCCAGGGGTTTCGATCTGCTCCAGATGGCCAAGCGAGTTGACCCGCAGTGCGAAGCTGCCGAACACAAAGATCTGTCCGGGGATAAAAGTCTCACCCTGGACTACATCGCTATCGATGATCGTAGGAGCCATCAAGCCTAACGGCGACGACACAGAGGAACTCTCAATAAAAGCACCAATGTTGGTGTCAAAACCGGCGGATCTCGGGTAGGGGGTCCCGAACTGTGCGTCTGAGGCGGATGGTAACATGAAGCAGGGAACACGATGTTTTACCCAGGTTTGGGCCCTCTTGATGGAGGTAAAACCCTACGTCCTGCTTGATTTATTCTTGATGATATGAGTATTACAAGAGTTGATCTACCACGAGATCGGAGAGGCTAAACCCTAGAAGCTAGCCTATGGTATGATTGTATGTTGTCCTACGGACTAAAACCCTCCAGTTTATATAAACACCGGAAATGGCTAGGGTTACACAAGGTCGGTTACAAAGGAGGAGATATACATATCTGTATTGCCTAGCTTTCCTTCCATGCCAAGTAGAGTCCCATCCGGACACGAGACGAAGGATATAGTCCGGCTGTCCGGAGACCGCCTAATCCAGGACTCCCTTAGAGGGTGCTAGCGGTGGCTGCGCACTTGAGCTGATCCGCCGAGTTGAAAGTGATGGTGCACTGGGACCACCTGAGCGGGCGTGTGGCCTCGAGTTTGGGGAGCGCCACGTTCGCCTCGCGAGCAAACTGTTTGAAGATGCGCTGAGAGGCTGGGGCTTGGGCACCACCCAAGATGCAGGCGATCGCACGCGGCTCCTGGAAGCCCCCAGCCCCCTTGTCCTGGTGGTGGTCGTCGTTCCTTCTTGGTGGCGGTAGCGGGGGAAGACCGGCGTTGCCCTGGGGGCGATCCTCGCGTGGCGGGTCCCTCCAGGCGCCCTCACGAGGTTGGTCCTGCCAGCGGTCCTCACGAGGTCGGTCGCTCCACTCCTGGGGCGGGCCACGGTCGTCCCAGTGTCCGCCTCCACGTCCTCCTCCGCGGCCGTAGCCTCGGTCGTTGCGCTCGGGGCGTCGACCGTAACATCCTTCTCGTATGGCTCTGAGCTCTTGACAGTCGCTGGTGTTGTGGGTGTTCAGGTTGTGGAAGGCGCAGAACGGTCGGCCGTTCTTGGATGACTCGGGTTGATCTCTACCTCGCTTGATGTCTGGCTCTGCTACGAGCACATCTACCTCCTTGCGCTTCACGTCCTTGGCCTTGGCCTTCTTCTCCTCTGCGCCCATAGCTGGCAGCTCAAGGAGAGAGAGGCGCCCTTCCTCAGCTCTTGCGCACTTGGTCGCCAGGTTGAACTACTCCTGAGATGTGCAGAGCTCCTCGTGGATGGCGAGCTCTTCCTTCATCTTGACATCGCGGACACTGTCGGAAAACACGGAGATGATGGCCTCGTCCGTGACCTTGGGGATCTTGAGGCAGGTGTTGTTGAAGCGTTGGATGAACTTCTGGAGGGTCTCTCCTGGTTGCTGCCTGATGCGGCGTAGATCACCAGCGGCCGGTGGGCGGTCGCGAGTGCCCTGGAAGTTGGCGACGAAGCGGTCGCGCATCTCGTCCCAGGAGGAGATCGAGCCATGCTGCAGGGTCAGGAGCCAGGAGCGAGCTCCATCCTTGAGAGCCATGGGAAACTAGTTTGCCATGACCTTTTCATCGCCGTTGGTCGCTTCGATGCTCAGCTCATAGAGCTGCAGGAACTCCGCGGGGTCGGCGGTACTGTCGTGGCGAGGCGGCAGATCCGACTTGAACTTGCCCGGCCAGGCGACACTACGCAGCTCGAGGGTGAAGGCGCGGCAGCCGACCGTGGTTGCCGGGGCCCGCTTCGGAGGTGGAGCTTGGTCTTGACGAGGTCCGTGCTGCACCACTGTGGGCGGTGCGTGGTCTTGATGAGGTGGTGCGGGGAGCGTAGGTGCAGCTTTTCGCGGCCGTGGAATTTCTTGGCAGTTTCTCTCTTTGCTCGCGGGCGCCGGGTGCGGTGGATCACGTCGCGGAGCCGCGCGCCTCAGTGCCAAGGCGACATCTTGGGCTGAGGCGGTGGAGGCACGCCATGAGCCCTGTCGCCCACGGCTGGTTGAGGGGGAGGCAGAGAGTGGGACGGCACCGGAGAGCCCCCCGCGGCGCGGACGAGCTCAGCGACGTGTTCGAGCCACTCCTCGTAGAGGTCGTCGATGGGTCAGTAACACAGGAGCTCGTTCGCTGCGAGGAGCGCGGCCCGTGCCTCCATGGGAGCGCGATGCGCGTGAGACGAAGAACCTGCAGGGGTCAGCGATGGAGTGGAGGTGCGGCCGTCCTGCCGTACCGAAGGATGCAGCAAGGACGCCTGCTGCTCGTTCCCTGCCGGGCCAGTGGCAGCGTTGGCAGTGGGGGACGGAGAATGGCGATGTGGCCCGCCGACAGGAGCCGTCTGAGCGACGCGGGCGGTGAGGGCAACCCGACGCTCAACTCGAGCACGGCGAGCGTCCGCCATGGAGACGACGGAGCGACGGAGCGACGAACTGATGGAAGGGAGGCTATAGCGCACCCCTACCTGGCGTGCCAAATGTCAAATGTGGGGTTCCGGCAAACCCTTAAGGTTCAAACACTGGGGTGCGCGCAAAGTCTTTCCCTCCTACCAATCTGCGCCCTAGCTCACTAAGATCTAGCGGACGAACTCGCAACACAGAAAGACTCAAGGTTTATACTGGTTCGGGCCACCGTTGGGGTGTAATACCCTACTCAAGTGTGGTGGTGGTGGATTGCCTCTAGGGCTGATGATGAACAGTACAAGGGAAGAACAGCCTCCGGAGGTTGAGGTGTTCTTGTGGGTAGGCTCTCGATCGGGTTGGATCAAGCTGAGATGAGATGATGTCTCCCCAATCCGATCCCCCCTACTATGGTGGCTAGCTCTACTTATATAAGCCCTAGCCCTCTTCCCAAATATCAAGTGGGAAGGGAGCCAACAATGGCGGGCTAATTTGAAGGGGGACATCTAGTACAAGCTATCCTGACAAAAGTGGTCTTCGCCTGCCAAAAGCTCTGGTGGTGACGCCGTCTTGGGCTCCACAATGACCTCCATCTTGCTGTCCTCCTGGTCTTGGTCTCGTTGCACCAATATAGCAACCTTTGCATGATTCCTCGGTACTCTTCGCCTGCGCTGGCCTCCTTAGCACCAAAGAGGAAACAAGGACGTTGCGCGCGCTGGCGCCCGCCTGGTGTCGTGCGTCATGGCTCACGCCATGAGGGTCTCATGAGGTTTGCCCCGCCTTGATATCTCCGCTCCTCGTGAGCCTGCCCGGCTAAGCCACTCCAGAGGAGGTCTTGCGTCGTTCGCCTCGCGAGGGTCTTGGAAGCTTTGTTGATGAAGATGGGCCATACAGCCTGCTGGCTCAGCCACGCCGTGGGCCGCAGGCAGGCAAGTTTGGGGACCCCCGTTCCCTGAACGCCGACAACCTTATCTTTGGCCATCATCAAGGTGAAGCTCCCACCTCCTTCGGCTACCTTCGGGGGAAACCCTTGATCAGTTGATTGGATGATGGCGGCGCTCATGTGTCATTCCCCCCTTGGGGCTGTCATTCTTGGAGG
This sequence comes from Triticum urartu, assembly GCF_056163025.1. Classification (NCBI taxonomy): domain Eukaryota; kingdom Viridiplantae; phylum Streptophyta; class Magnoliopsida; order Poales; family Poaceae; genus Triticum; species Triticum urartu. The sequence continues at coordinate 247,467,971 of NC_141875.1, forward strand.
TGTACATAGGCTTGAGGGACCAGTGGATGATTTCAGCGGTGGATCAGCATTACATGTGAAATATCGACAACGTGGAGTCTCGGCAGCATGGCGCAGTAGGGGCTCGGTGACGGATGTGTGATGATGGACACATATAGGGAGGTGGCGTTGTCTGGCGTCGTGGCGATGATGATGGGAGGCTTGACAAAGTCAATGAGTTGATACCAGTTCTGAGCATGGATTGGCAAAATACAATGGTGGCAGCCTCTGAAGCATGTGCATGCGGTCCCCGCTGGGAGTTCAATGGACCAGTTTGTGCCCCTGAGCCGCCGCAGGGCGGACTGGTTGAGGCCTCTGGATTTAGATGATCAGCATTGGTGTGAGGTTTGGGCAGGCAACCCCGATCATGTGCACCCACTTCATCAAGTTGGTAGAAGTAGCGACAGATGTTGTCAGGAAGGTAACTTTAGACTAATTGATGTATTCTCTGTAAAACTTTCTTGACTAATTACTAAAGAATGGTTGTGTGCATAAACATAAACACGAACTATGTTGCGCAATATGATTAGCTATGAAATGATGGGACATAACACAAACTTTCTAGACAAAAATGCGATAAGACAAGAATTCTAAGTTTTCACAAACAGAGATGGAATGATAGACTATAACTTGGGTATCATATTGGGTCAGTACGAACTATACTTGCGGTTGAAAATGGAACAAAGTTTCATTTTTTAACCATGCAAGAGAACTGCATTTTCTAACCATGCGAGAGAATTGTATGTGATCAAGAGTATAAGAAGGATGTGTGCATCGCTTGTTGCAGAGGCCAGGGGTAATGCTCCTTTTCAAAAGAAAAACAAAAGACCTCACAACGACCTACATAGGAAAGCAAAGGAACTGCCGAAACACAAACCACAACCTTGTCGAGCAGACATACACAAGCATGAAGCACCGACCTTGAACCATTAAAAGTTGTGCAAAATATTACATTAATCAGTGATGGTTAACTGAAGGTAGCATACCTTCAGTTAGCCAAACCATTCAAATGATAACTGAAAGTAGCATACCCTCAACCACCCTGCTGTTACATTTTTTTGAATGGACCATGCGACCAAGATAACAATGAAGGTTAACTTATTTCTCTTGCCTGAAGTGACCTCATACTTGACAAAATGTCCACCATTCAATGAGGAACTATCAAATTTACAAATAAATGCTGGATACACCTAGAACATGCTTCTGAAATATGGGATAAGCTGAGAAGAATAGAGAGGATCATCATAAACATACAGCTATGCAAGACATTTGGCCCCTGCCCAATACCATTTATGTGTATCACACTTGATTTGCTCGATCATGCAATCCAAACAGGAGGTTTTTCCTTCAAAAAATTTGTTGTTCCGTTCCTTCCAAATCGTCCAGACGACCAACAAAATGATGGTGTTCATTTGCTCACCTAAGGAGGCTCCATTCCTAGCGCTCGACCACCAATCAGAGAAAGAGTTGCATAGTGCAACGCAGAGTAGACCACCAGCAGTCCAATCTAGGATAAAACATGGCTCCAAAGGATGGTGATCATCGAGCAGCCCACAAGAAAATGATGAGCATCTTCACGATCAGGGCTAATTCGAAGATTTATCAACAAAATAGTGGAGTACACAGCAACAAGTTTGGTGATTCCAACACCTCAAAAAATCTTAGGCTTGCACACATCGTCCCACAGTGAAACAGTTCCTGGCTTATATGGATCATGATGCCGTTTCAATTCAAAACGAGCATCAACATTTGGAATCCAAAATGATGTGCGTAGTGATGCCAATTATAACTAACAGTACATATATCATCATTCTTTTGCTGGCAAAAAATGACAAAGAGATTGTAGGAATGAAGTATGTCTACCAGAGGGGCGGGGGGGGGGGGGGGTGAATGGTAGTTCTAAATTTTCTTCGGAAAACTTAAATCTCTTAGAACCTAGCAGCAGAACGAATGAAAAACAAACTATAGTGAACTAACACAGAGTACCGAAAGGAAACTAGAGCATGCATTGATGAAAATCATACGAATGGAAATGCATTGAAGGTAAACATGAGTGACAGAGATAACCGAAGATGCTTGATGGCGACAACGAATTTGTTCAACCAGTTCGTCTTTCTACACAAGGACTACGTCTGGTTGGAGGGGCTGTGACTTAACATGGAAGATAAACTCTCTTCACCCTATTATCCTCGACAATCAATTCATCAACCGATGCTAATTACTTGTGGTAGATACTTGAAGGCAATCTTCGAACCTTTACATACTTCTTCTTCAAGAACCACAAACACTCTTGGTCTCTAAAGAAATTGACACCTAATCGTCTAGAGAGTTTGCAGCTCTCAAGAGTAATAGGCGGAGCATACTAAACTTGGATTCCATTGATGCTGAACCACTATCTAATTCTTTGAATCTAGGGTTTTTTATCGGTGGATTTTAAACTCAAATCGCTCAGGGAGTGGGTTGCTCAACAATCTTCTCAGAAATCAAACGGAGGAGCCGCCAGACAAAGCTGGCGCGGGGTGGCTATTTATAGTCGCAGCCTTCCCAGATGGGAAATGACCATTTTGGACACAAGGTCCAGCCAATGGCCAACTGACAAGTTTACAACAGTCGGATTTTGGAGCAACGGTAACATTACTTAAGGAACAAGTAATGCTAACTCCTTGGTCCGAGTCAAATCTCTCGTTGCGAAGAAGATCACAGTCTCTTGCTGGCAAGTATTTGCTCGGAGCACAAAGAGATTTCTCTCACAACTTTCATAGGATTTGGGTTTAGCATCAGAGAACCAAAGCTTCAAACGCTACACCCCTCTTAATAGTACGGTGGTCCTATCACTCAATGAAAGAAGAAGAAGAATGAAAAAAATTCTACGTCTTCACTTCGTCTTCATTCTTCCTCGAACGCAGTCATATGCTTCAAACAGACACCGAACCGATTGCTTGAAAAAATTTTAGGGGTCACTCTTGTTAGCTTCATCTTCGGTGATAACCTTCGCTGCCACGTAGAAGGATTATCTTCATCGTTTGCATCAAACTCCTCGATACTTCAGGGACATGTTACTCTATGTGCACTAGCAAACACATAAGTCCCATACTATCTATGTCAACAAACTCCAAAACATAAGGGGCCTATCATTGCACCAACAATCTCCCCCTTTTTGGACGGTTGTTGACAAAACAGATGATCATTGAAGCAATGATAGATAAGAGAAAAGTAAATCGAACAAGATTGAACTTGCATTACTTGACTCAATGATGAAATATACTCCCCCTAGATGTATGCAGGGTTAATTGATGTACAATGAAATTCCTTGCAATTCATTTACATATAAGGAGGATTTTTTTACTCATGCGAGGGAATGATTCGCACTAATGATAGGTAATCCAATGAGCATATAGTGCAATCATTTATGACTTTTGACAATAATTCCACCTGCAAAGCTGATGCTTCAAGAGAAAATAGTGCAGCAGGTGGGGTTATTAATATTACAGCCCATATCAGAAGATTTACATCAGAGCACATGAAGTGGCATAAATAGTCTTTGAAGCATACAACACAAGAGTCTCATAAACCAATTCAAATAAACACGGAGACCAAAACCAATAGAGAAATTCTATCGAAACTCTCGATATAATTCTCCCCCTTTTTGTCAACTTGTGTCAAAAAGGTGACGAATAACATGAGTGCAAAAAGAAGTGAACTTGATTCACTCTGAGGCATCGCCCAAAGAACTGCCCAAAGACGTTTATGATTCGGAGGTGGATGGTATATCTTCATCGTCAACGGCAGCAACAGATCCTTCAATACTGGCTTGGGGCTGAGAAGAAGAAGGCACATTGGGATCATCCTGTTGAGTCTTGCAAGACAGAATATTTCCTTCAGTAGGTTTCTCAGTGGGTGAGGTGGCTTCTGATTCGTCGAGCAATTTGCGTAGCTAAATACGAAGTAAATTAGTTGTTGGCTCACGAGCTGGCAGAGGTGGAGTGATCCGATCTTGAAAATCTTTAGCTGAAAACCCTTGATCAATATACTCATAGAGTTATTTGAGATGATAATTGCTCAGTTGCTTCTTGGAAAAGAACTTCCGAAGCAATTTCCATAAACGCTTCTTGTTTTCTGCCGTGATCATGTGCACAATTTTTGTTCGGTTGTTGATTGCATTTAGTTCGGCAACCAGATGCTCTTCCTCTTGGCGGTCCTCAGCCATATGCTTCAGCAGTAGCTGTTGAGTGCACAAGGTCACTTTTAAGATGTGAAGGAGGTTGAGTGTTTGGTTGACGATCACGCTGAGGTAGCCTTGGTCCATTGAAAGTGTTATGATAATCATGAGGGCTAGACACTGGAGCTTTTCCTGGAGAAAAATCCTCCATGATTTTCAATGTATCACGTACTGGAGGAATGAAGCTTTGTGACTGACTTTAGCTAGATATTCGGTCTTCAGTGCATAGTCAGGCACCTTTTGAATCTAGGGCGCAAATACCTTGATAGTTTTCGGGTGCTGAGCTGAATCCATCAGTATGCGCAGGAACATGTCTTGGACATTGCTACTTCTTGAGCTTGCGTTGGTTTTTCCCTTGAGGAGGAAAGGGTGATGCATCACAATAGAGATAAGTATTTCGCTTAGTTAAGAACCAAGGTATCAATCTAGTAGGAGAAGAACGCACAAATCACCAATACCTGCACAAACAATCAAACACTTGCACCCAACACGATAAAGTGGTTCTCAATTCCTTCACGGTCACTTGCAAAGGTGATATCTAATAGAGATAAATAAAACTAAACAAAAGAGAACTAAATATTTTTGGGGTTTTTGGTTTATAGATCTGAAAATAAAAGATTGCAAAATAGTAGATTAGAAACTAATAAGATGGAAAATAGACACGGGTTCCATAGGTTTCACTAGAGGCTTCTCTCTTGAAGGCAAACAATACGGTGGATGAACAAATTACTATCGAGCAATTGATAGAAAAGTGCAAAGTTATGACGATATCCAAGGCAATGATTATGTAATATAGGCATCACGTCCGTGTCAAGTAGACCGACTCCTGCCTGCATCTACTACTATTACTCTACACATCGACCGACTCCTACCTGCATCTAGAGTATTAAGGTCATGAAGAATAGAGTAACACTTTAAGTAAGATGGCATGATGTAGAGGAATAAACTCAAGTAATATGATGTAAATCCCATATTTTTATCCTCGATGGCAACAATACAATACGTGCCTCGCTACCCCTACTTTGTCACCGGGTGAGGACACCGCAAGATTGAACCCAAAGCTAAGGACTTCTCCCATTGCAAGAAAATCCAATCTAGTTGGCCAAACCAAACAGATAGTTCAAAGAGAATTACAAAGATACCAAATCATGCATATAAGAATTCAGAGAAGATTCAAATAATATTCATAGATAATCTGATCATAAATCCACAATTCATCAGATCTCGACAAACACACCGGAAAAGAAGATTACATTGGATAAATTTCCAAGAACATCGAGGAGACCATGGTATTGAGAATCAAAGAGAGAGAGAGAAGAAGCCATCTAGCTAGTAGCTATGGACCCATAGGTCTGAGGTAAACTACTCACGCTTCATCGGAAGGGAAATAGAGTTGATGTAGATGCCCTCCATGATCAAATCCCCCTCCTGCAGGATGCTGGAAAAGGCCCCAAGATGGGATCTCAAGGGAACAGAAGGTTGTGGCAGTGGAAAAGTGTGTTCGTGGATGCTTCTGGAGGTTTAGGAATATATGTGAATATATAGGAGGAAGAACTAGGTCAGGGGGTCACGAGGGGCCCACAAGGTAGGGGGCGCCCCCTAGGCCGCGCCCTCCACCCTTGTCGCCGCCTCATGGCTCTTCTGACTTGAACTCCAAGTCTCCTAGGTGTCTTTTGTTACAAGAAAAATCATGTGAAAGTTTTATTCCGTTTGGACTCCGTTTGATATTCCTTTTCTACGAAGCTAAAAAACAAGGAAAAACTGAAACTGGCACTAGTCTCTAGGTTAATAGGTTAGTCCAAGAAATAATATAAAATAGCATATTAATGCATATAAAACATCCAAAACAGTTAATATAATAGCATGGAACAATAAAAATAGATACGTTGGAGACGTATCAAGCATCCCCAAGCTCAATTCCTGCTCGTCCTCGAGTAGGTAAATGATAAAAATAGAATTTTTGATGTGGAATGCTACCTAACATATTTGTCCATGTAATTCTTCTTTATTGTGGCATGAATGTTCAGATCCATAAGATTCAAAACAAAAGTTTAATATTGGCATAAAAACAATAATACTTCAAGCATACTAACAAGCAATCATGTCTTCTCAAAATAACATGGCCAAAGAAAGCTATCCCTACAAAATCATATAGTCTGGCTATGCTTCATCTTCATCACACAAAATACTCAAATCATGCACAACCCCGATGACAAGCCAAGCAATTGTTTCATACTTTTGGTGTTCTCAAATCTTTTCAACTTTCATGCAATACATGAGCGTGAGCCATGGACATAGCACCATAGGTGGAATAGAATATGGTGGTTGTGGAGAATACAAAAAAGAAGGAGATAGTCTCACATCAACTAGCCATATCAACAGGCTATGGAGATGCCCATCAATAGATATCAATGTGATTGAGTAGGGATTGCCATGCAACGGATGCACTAGAGCTATAAGTGTATGAAAGCTAAAAAAGAAACTAACTGGGTGTGCATCCAACTTGCTTGCTCACGAAGACCTAGGGCAATTTGAGGAAGCCCATCGTTGGAATATACAAGCCAAGTTCTATAATGAAAAATTCCCACTAGTATACGAAAGTGTCAACATAGGAGACTCTCTATCATGAAGATCATGGTGCTAATTTGAAGCAGAAGTGTGTAAAAAGGATAGTAACATTGCCCCTTCTCTCTTTTCTCTCATTTTTTGTTTGGCTTCTTTCGCCTCTTTTTTGTTGGCTTCTTTGGCCTCTTTTATTTTTTTCCTCACATTGGACAATGCTCTAATAATGAAGATCATCACACTTTTATTTACTCAAGAATTACAACTCCATACTTAGAACAAAAATATGACTCTGTATGAATGCCTTCAGTGGTGTACCGGGATGTGCAATGACTCAAGAGCGACATGTATAAAAAGTGATGAAAGGTGGCCTTGCCACAAATTATATGTCAACTACATGATCATGCAAAGCAATATGACAATGATGAAGTGTGTCATAATAAATGGAACGGTGGAAGTTGCATGGAAATATATCTCAGAATGGCTATGGAAATGCCATAATAGATAGGTATGGTGGCTATTTTGAGGAAGGTATATGGAGTGTGTAAGATACCTCCGAAAGTTGCGCGGTACTAGGGAGGCTAGCAATGGTGGAAGGGTGAGAGTGCGTATAATCCATTGACTCAACATTATTCATAAAGAACTCACATACTTATTGCAAAAATATATTATTCATCGAAACAAAGCACTACGTGCATGCTCGTAGGGGGATAGATTGGTAGGAAAAGAACATCGCTCATCCCCGACCGCCACTCATGAGGAAGACAATCATTAAATACCTCATGCCCCAACTTCGTTACATAACGGTTCACCATACATGCATGCTACGGGAATCACAAACTTTAACACAAGTATTTCTCGAATTCACAATTACTCACTAACATGACTCTAATATCACCATCTTCATATCTCAAAACAATCATAAGGAATCAAAGTTCTCCTAGTATTCAGTGCACTTTATATGAAAGTTTTTATTATATCCCTCTTGGATGCCTATCATATTAGGACTAAATTCATAACCAAATAAAATTACCATGTTGTTTAAAGAGACTCTCAAAATAATATAAGTGAAGAATGAGAGTTCAACAGTTTGTATAAAATAAAACCACCACCGTGCTCTAAAAAGATATAAGCGAAGCACTAGAGCAAAATTGCCTAGCTCAAGAGATATAAGTGAAGCACATAGAGTATTCTAATAAATCACGATTCAGGCGTGTCCCTCTCGAAAGGTGTGTACATAAAGGATGATTGTGGCAAACTAAAAAGCAAAGACTCATATCATACAAGACGCTCCAAGAAAAACACATATCATGTGGTGAAAAAAAATATAGCCTCAAGTAAAGTTACCGATAGACGAAGACGAAATTGGGGATGCCTTCCGGGGCATCCCCAAGCTTAGGCTCTTGCCACTCCTTATTCCATAGTCCATCAAATCTTTACCCAAAACTTGAAAACTTCACAACACAAAACTCAACAGTAAATCTCATGAGATCCCTTAGTATAAGAAAATAAATCACCACTTATGGTACTATTGTGATCTCATTATTTATTTATATTGGTGTAATATATACTGTATTCCAACTCCTTCATGGTTCATACCCCCGATACTACCCATAGAATCATCAAAATAAGCAAACAACATAAAAAACAAAATCTGTCAAAAACAGAACAGACTGTAGCAATCTATAACTCTCGAATACTTCTGTAACTCCAAAAATTCTGAAAAATTAGGAAAACAGAGAAAATTTGTATATTAATATCTAGCATCAATAATTAGTATTGTATCACCCTTTTGCTAAAAATGAGAATTGTTTTCCTGAGCTCAAAAAATTCTGTTTTTCAGCAAGATCAAATCAAACATTAATTAAAACACAAAACACATCTAACCAGAGGCTAGATGAATTATTTATTGCTAAACAGGACAAAAACACAAGAACAAAAATAAAATTGGGTTGCCTCCCAACAAGCGTTACTGTTTAACGCCCTTAGCAAGGCACAAAAACATAGATCTAGGTATTGTCATAATAAAATAAGGCATATCACGTATGATCATGTCATACTCCTTTCATTCAGCATGAAGTTTTCATTGTGGTAAGAAAAAGTTGTGAAAAGGGCTAAATTTAATAGGGTAAGGATCCCTAAGATCAAGTTCGGGAGGAATTGGCTCCTACTTCGGCCCGTCATATTGTATGATCAACTCATCATTGTATGCATTCTTTTGGAAAATAGTCATGAGATTATTTTCTAGAGAGAAACCTAATCCTTTGTTTTGTATAGCAAAATTATCATTAAGTTCAGAAATTCTCTCAACTAAAACATCGGTAGGGACCTTTTTTCTTAAATTTTCGTTATAAGCAACATGATCGAGATATCGTAATTGTGTTATTTCTTCTTGATAAAAGAGAATCCCCTCTATGGGAGGACGACCACCATCTATTTTATAATGCGCAAAAAATTCACTAGCTTCTTTCATAATGAATCTTAACCCATGAGCTAGAAATATGGTAGTGGCGTGTTTAACAGAAGAATACTCAATATTAGAGAACTCTAGGAAAATCCTTTGTATGCAAGGATGCATATGAACAAATTGTCTTTCAAGTTCAATTACAAGCAAAGTTATTGCATCCGCGAGACTATTAGTTTTATGGAGAATAGATCCACCTAACATGGGCAGCGCGCCGGCATAAGTAAAGAAATCTTGAATAACTCCTTTTCTAATAAGATTGTCGCTACCTATGCGAAGTTTTTTAGTGTGCAAGATAGTAGATTCTTCATGAGGATCAAAATTAGCAAAATTATCCAGGTTTCCCTCATCATTACTACTATCCTTTTCAACAATAATATCCCAAGACTCAGACATGGTGGCAACAAACAAATCTTGCGAACGAGCGAACAAAAAGCAAGCGAAAAGACGAACGGAAGAAGGGTGAAGAAAAGGGCAAATCTTTTCGAAAATCGTTTTAGAAGTCGGGGAGAGGAAAACGAGAGGCAAATGGCGAATAATGTAATGCAATATATGAGATTTTATGATGGGTACTTGGTAGGCTTGACTTGGCGTAGATCTCCCAGGCAACGGTACGAGAAATTCTTCCTGCTATTCTTGAGCTTACGTTGGTTTTTCCTTTGAAGAGGAAAGGGTGATGCAGCATAGTAGAGATAAGTATGCACCTTAGTTAAGAACCAAGGTATCAATCCAGTAGGAGAAGAACACACAAATCACCAATACCTGCACAAACAATCAAACACTTGCACCCAATGCGATAAAGGGGTTGTCAATCCCTTCACGGTCACTTGCAAAGGTGAGATCTGATAGAGATAAATAGAACTAAACAAAATATAACTAAATATTTGTGGGTTTTTTGGTTTATAGATATGAAAATAAAAGATTGCAAAATAGTATATGAGAAACTAATTTGATGGAAAATAGACCGGGGGGCATAGGTTTCACTAGAGGCTTCTCTCTTGAAGGCAAATACTATAGTGGGTGAACAAATTACTATTGAGCAAGTGATAGAGAAGTGCAAAGTTATGATGATATCCAAGGCAATGATTATGTAATATAGGCATCACGTTCGCGTCAAGTAGACCGACTCCTGCCTGCATCTACTACTATTACTCCACACATCGACCGACTCCTGCCTGCATCTAGAGTATTAAGTTCATGAAGAACAGAGTAACACTTTAAGTAAGATGACATGACGTAGAGGAATAAACTCAAGCAATATGATGTAAACTCCATCTTTTTATCCTTGATGGCAACAATACAATACGTGCCTCGCTACCCCTACATTGTCACTGGGCGAGGACACCACAAGATTGAACTCAAAGCTAAGCACTTATCCCATTGCAGAAAAATCAATCTAGTTGGCCAAAACAAACCGATAGCTCGAAGAGAATTACAAATATATCAAATCATGCATATAAGAATTCGGAGAAGATTCAAATAATATTCACAGGTAATCTGATCACAAATCCACAATTCCTTGGATCTCGAAAAACGCACCACAAAAGAAGATCACATCGGATAGATCTCCAAGAACATCGAGGAGAACATGGTATTGACAATCAAAGAGAGAGAACAAGCCATCTAGCTACTAGCTATGGACCCGTAGATCTGAGGTAAACTACTCACGCTTCATCAGAAGGGCAATAGAGTTGATGTAGATTCCCTCCATGATCGAATCCCCCTCCGGCAGGATGCCGGAAAAGGCCCCATGATGGGATCTCACAAGAACAGAAGGTTGCGGTGGTGGAAAAGTGTTTTTGTGGATGCTTCTGGAGGTTTGGGAATATATGTGAATATATAGGAGGAAGAACTAGGTTAGGGGGGGTCACAAGGGGCCCACATGGTAAGGGAGGCGCCCCCTAGGGCGCGCCCTCCACCCTTGTCGCCGCCTCGTGGGTCTTCTCACTTGAACTCCAAGTCTCCTAGGTGTCTTTTGGTCCAAGAAAAATCATCGTGGAAGTTTTATTCCGTTTGGACTCCATTTGATATTCCTTTTCTGTGAAGCTAAAAACAAGGAAAAAAACTGGCACTGGGCTCTAGGTTAATAGGTTAATCCCAAAACTAATATAAAATGGCATATTAATGCATATGAAACATCCAAAACAGATAATAGAATAGCATGGAACATTCAAAAACTATAGATACGTTGGAGACGTATCATACATCAAAGATAAAACCTTGTGAGATGGCATGGATGGTGTTATGAAGAACATCAGATATAACGTTGTTTGTATTCATCCCAGCCAACAGACAAAGGGTGTACATGAGAATATGATAGAAAGTCTGATTGTCGCAGGTTAAGTGCTCAGGAAGTGTAGGACCATTGTAGTCACAAACTTTATCTTCATCCATTGTGCATCGGAAATCTTCGACAATCAATGTTATGCAAAGACATGAAAGTGGGAGATCGCATCAATGTTATGAACTTGAATCTCAGTCTTGCTATGTTCGAACCAAGGCAAATGAAAGTGGGAGATAAATTCCATTGTAGAGCATTTTTTTCCTTTTCCCTTCGGTCATCCATTCCATGATCCACTTTGTGCTATTTGATACATCACTGGAGATATACAGTATTGCATAGAATTGAGGAATTATCTCCCTGTTCCATGGATGCTGATATGCAAGGACATGCGTGAGGCCAAAGTCTTCGATGTCTTGCAGTACTTGATTGAAGCAGCCAATGTTTTTCATCACAACGATATCCGGGTACTCATAAGGAAAAATCTTCCGGGTGTCATATAAGACCCGAGAATAATAAATGGCATGTTCCCGAGTCCAGAACCAAGGAGATTCAGAGGTGCGGGGCTTGCTGTATGGACTCTCTTGAAAGAAAATAGGATGAGTGTTCCGATTGAAAAGTGACCCTTTGACGCCAACGCCAATTGAGAACAATGGCAGTGGCTCGTGAGGATAAGGGTATTTGAGCTTATCTTCAATGGAGATCACTTCATCGCCATAAATAACTGAGCCTGAGTGATGAGTAGAAGCTGATTTCATTGCTGAAGGATCAACATCTGAAGTTCGTTGTGCGATATTAAGTGAAATTCACAGAGGAGAGGCATCAGATACTTTGGCAGTTGAGACTGTGGTACGATCAAGCACTGGCGACTGAGTATGTCATACTTCGGGAGTTGTGTGAGGGGCAGGGGGAGGAACCATATCATTTGGTTCGACATGGGCAGGAGAAGCTTAGCGTTCAAACCGAGGAATTTTACTATCTTCTGAAACAATTTGTTGAGGCGGATTTTCATGAACTGGAGAAGCCACAAGAACTATTTTAGTTGGCCTTGGCGAACTAGGAGCATCTACAAATAGTTCAAGAGTTGGCAAAGGAACTGCTCGTTCAAGAGAAATTTCTTTTTGTGTCTCAACGTTTGGAGGAAGAGGAGGAGGAGGATGAGAATTCTTCTTCGCTAACTTCTTCTTCTTTTACTTTGATGGATCAATGTGTCCTTTGACAAGATCATTATATCCAGTGGCTTGAGCTTGATGATCAAGGCATATTTTGCGAACGATTTGATCCAAGTCAAAGTGAAATCACAATCTTCTGTGCCAAAGGATGGTCAAAGCCTTATTGATCCACATAAGATTCTTCAAGTTGCTTCATGACAAACTTGGATTTTGTATCTTTCATACGGTTGTCAAGCTCTTTGAGTTGGGTGTGAGGTCATTTATCTCAACCGAATCATTTTTCATGTCCTGGACCAGATCAGACGCTTGAGTAATTATTTTAGAGGGAATGGGCAAAGATGCCACTTCCCCATCAAACAGGTTCTCCACAAATCTGTGAAGCTGCTCCATAATGAACACTTGATTGAAATAATGTGGTGCATCAGAATCAACTTGAGGCTGTGCAATAGGAGTAGTTTGTTCTACATTTTGCTCGGTAGGAGGCATAGAAGCCAATGGTTGAGTCAACTTGGGAGCAAAATTTGCAGCCTTCTCTTTCACAATCTCAGCTCTTGGGACATTATGCTCGGCAGAAGGGGCTTGAATTTGCTTCACCTTTTGCTTTGGGAGATTTTCTCCTGGCTTGGTTGTGCCTACAGGGGGCATCAACTACCAAATCCTGCAGATTAATTGCATAAGGATGAGGAGTTGTGTTTACTTTGTCAACCATTGTAACAGTCGTAGGAGGAGTCTTTCTCTTCAAGGGGTTCTTCTTCGGAGGTGCGATAGGGACATCACTTGCTCGAAGATCAGGTAGAACAGAGGATGTAGTGATATTCACTTGGTCTGAAAGAGTTGCATCAACTTCTTCTCTTGTGAGCGGGGGATCATCTTGATCGAAAGAATCACTTTTAGGCTCAACTGGTTTAGCATGCCTTCTTTTCGGCGCGCTCTTTTTCTTCAGAGCAGCAGATCTTGGATCATCATTCTTGGAATGGCGTTCGGCTTTTCCTTCAGCCCTTTTATTTTCAACGTCTAATTTGATAAGATGACGATTGTATTGTTCCCTTGCCTGTTCCTTTTCAGTCTCTTTGGCTCTCTTTTCAGCATTCTTCAGGCGCTTGGCCTTTTCTTCAGGATAGGAGTCAGGTATCTTAAGAGATGACTCATCAGTGTTAGGAGGTGGTGGACGCCTTTGTTGGGGTTCACCTGCCCGTATGAGTCCAATTTCACGACAGTCACCCCATGGGGGGTGGAAGGCAAAGTTCTTGGCATATCGAGGATGAACCATTTTGTAGTTGAACCACTTCTATACCCAATGACGCCAAATATTTTGCACACACCTTTTTCTTTGAGTCGAATCTTCTCCTGGAACTGTGTTGTAGTTATCATGGGAGATATACTGCGCTGAATTTGTGAGAGGTTGCCTGCCACCTTTCCTCTTCTTCGGATCATCTGTTTCTTGCTCATTTGCATTTGGTTCGGCTCTTTTTCTTTAGCTGGAGGATGGGCCTATCATTGGGCCCTTAGCATTTGGTGCTTTGGATTCATTAGCTGTTCCCATGAATACCTCTTCTTCATCAGCCATACTGTGTGGTCTAGCAGAATCCTCAACAGACTACATATGCTTGTGAAATAGAATAGGTACGAGGGAAAATGGGGACATGGTTACAAATGCTCACAGCGAAGGTTTTTCCGGACAAATATAATTTTGAAGAAGAAACAGATACAGACTTTGAGAAATGTTTCAAATGAATGAAACATATAGATCAAGCTGGTAGGTTCGAAGAAAATACTAGATAGCGAGCTAGGCATATCATTCGGGTGAAAGATAACACAAACCCTAGATCTGATAGATTCAGATGCGAGGAACAACTACAAACCACATCCGCACTAGAAGGGTAATGGCCTAGATCTACGATATGCGGTAAAATCGAAGATAATTAACTGTGGATGAACTCGACTCAAGAAGGAAGAAGACCCGAGTTCGAACCACACATACCCTAGCTTGGTGATGTGCAATAGCTACGGTGGCGCGGGGAAGAAGATGTCTTATGGTGGCGTGGAATGACTCCGGTGACCTCTGAAAGTGCAACTATCCCTAGGTGGTTTTGGTAATTCATAACAACATATAGCTCATTGAGCTAATGCTATTCCAAGATGATTATTTCAGGAAAGCTCAATGATTGGCATGGCATGGATGTGAAAGTGGAACCCTCAAAATACTAAGGACAAAGGATTGGCTCAAGCTCAAAAGCTCAAGACTCTTCATTTTATATTTTAGTGATCCAAGATCACATTGAGTCTTTAGGAAAAGCCAATACTATCAAGGAGGGATGAGGTGTTGCTTAATGAGCCTCTTGCTTCATGTGCTTAGTGATATGCTCCAAAACCCTCAACTACTTTCCCATATCCACATATGTCCTAAACCCTAGCAATTCGGTCCTACCGATAGGGATCTCGGTCTCACCGAGATGGGGTTGCAAACTCTCTGTTTCCCTTTCGTAACTTTTCGGTCTCACCGAAAGAGCGAATCGGTCCCACCGAGATTGCAATGTAAACTTAGTGTTTCCCCTTTGTAACTTTTCGGTCTCACCGAGTTCCACTCGGTCTCACCGAAAGAGCAAATCGGTCCCACTGAGTTTGCCTGACCAACTCTCTGGTTAGCTAATTACCAAATTCGGTCTCACCGAGTTTGTGTAATTGGTCTCACCGAGATTACATTATGCCCAAACCCTAACCATATCGGTCCTACCGAGTTGCATGTCAGTCCCACCGAAAATCTCTAACGGTCACTAGGTTTACATTTTCGGTCCGACCGAGTTTATTGATTCGGTCCCACCGAGATTGGAAAACTATGTAACGGTTGGATTTTGTGTGGAGGCTATATATACCCCTCCACCTTCTTCTCATTCGAGGAGAGAGCCATCAGAACACACACACCATTCCAACTCATATGTTCTGAGAGAGAACCACCTACTCATGTGTTGAGACCAAGATATTCCATTCCTACCATATGAATCTTGATCTCTAGCCTTCCCAAGTTGCTTTCCACTCAAATCTTCTTTCCACCAAATCCAAATCCTATGAGAGAGAGTTGAGTGTTGGGGAGACTATCATTTGAAGCACAAGAGCAAGGAGTTCATTACCTACACACCATTTGTTACTTCTTGGAGAGTGGTGTCTCCTAGATTGGCTAGGTGTCACTTGGGAGCCTCCGACAAGATTGTGGAGTTGAACCAAGGAGTTTGTAAGGGCAAGGAGATCGCCTACTTCGTGAAGATCTACTGCTAGTGAGGCAAGTCCTGTGTGGGCGATGGCCATGGTGGGATAGACAAGGTTGCTTCTTCGTGGACCCTTTGTGGGTGGTTGCTTCTTCGTGGACCCTTCGTGGGTGGAGCCCTGTGTGGACTCGCGCAATCGTTACCCTTGGGTGGAGCCCTGTGTGGACTCGCGCAACCGTGACCCTTCATGGGTTGAAGTCTCCATCAACGTGGATGTAGGATAGCACCACCTATCCGAACCACGGGAAAAACATCCGTGTCTCCAATTGCGTTTGAATTCTCCAAACCCTTCCCTTTACATTCTTGCAAGTTGCATGCTTTACTTTCCGCTGCCTATATACTGTTTGCATGCTTGCTTGAATTATGTGATGATTGCTTGACTTGTCCTAAATTAGCTAAAATCTGCCAAGAACTAAAATTGGGAAAAGGTTAAGTTTTTATTTGGTCAAGTAGTCTAATCACCCCCCCTCTAGAAATACTTTCTATCCTACAAGTGGTATCAGAGCATTGGTCTCCATTTGCTTTGATCTCCATAGCTTTTGGTGGTCATAGCCTTGGTTTCACAACCTAGGAGAGTATGGCGTCTAGCGAGGGAAATTATCACCATAGAGGTCCTTACTTTGATGGTACAAATTTTGCTAGTTGGAAGCATAAAATGAAAATGCATATTCTTGGACATAACCCCCCGTTTGGGCTATTGTGTGTGTTGGTTTGCAAGGTGACTTCTTTGATGGGAGAGAACCGAACCATGAAGCTACCGCGGATGAGTTGAAGATGTTGCAATACAATGCTCAAGCTTGTGATATTCTCTTCAACGGATTATGCCCTGAAGAATTCAACAAAATCAGCCGCCTTGAGAACGCAAAGGAAATTTGGGACACTTTGATTGATATGCACGAAGGTACCGACTCCGTCAAGGAATCCAAGTTGGATGTGCTTCAAAGCCAACTTGACAAGTTCAAGATGAAGGATGGTGAAGGTGTCGCTGAAATGTACTCTAGGCTTGCTCTCATCACAAATGAGATTGCCGGCTTAGGAAGTGAAGAGATGACCGATAAATTCATCATCAAGAAGATTCTAAGAGCCTTGGATGGAAAATATGATACCATGTGCACATTGATCCAAATGATGCCCAATTACAAAGATCTCAAGCCAACGGAGGTGATTGGAAGAATTGTTGCTCATGAGATGTCACTTAAGGATAAAGAGGAACTTCACAACAAATCAAGTGGTGCCTATAAAGCCTCATGTGAAGCCCCTACATCATCAAGTGAGAAACAAGACTTCAATGAAGAATTGAGCTTAATGGTGAAGAACTTCAACAAGTTCTACAAGAGTAGAAGCAAACATAGAAACTCCAAGTCAAGGTCCTACAATGACAAAAGATCTTCTAGTCGAGAGCGAAACTGCTACAATTGTGGAAGACCCGAACACTATTCCAATGAGTGTACGGCTCCCTACAAGAGAAGAGAAGATTCTCCAAAAAGAAGAAGCAAAGGATCACCACCAAGAGAGAGAAGGAGTAGAGATGATCGTTATGAACGAAGATACTCACGGAGAAGCAAGGATTCGGAAAAGAAGGAAAAATCATCAAGGAGCTACACAAGACGAAGACATCAAGCTCATGTTGGTGAATGGGTATCCGGCTCCGACTCCGACAGCCACTCCGAGAGAAGTTATTACTCCGACTCCGAAGATACTCAAGATGAAGGTGTTGCCGGTCTAGCACTTGTGTCAACCAACTCCTACGACATATTTGACTCACCAAATGAAGGAATTGGAAGATGCTTCATGGCCAAAGGTCCTAAGGTAACACACCCCGAGTATGTTGATTTCAATAGTGATGAAGATGACTTGTTAGGTGATGATTTGCTTGGTGACAACTCTAGTGATGAATACTATGATGAAATGTCAATTAAACATGCTAATCAAGATAAAACGAATGACAATGATAAGGAGAAGATTGAGGCCCTAACTAAAGAACTAAACACTCTTAAGTTTGCTCATGAAACCATCTTCGAAGATCATTGAGAACTTTTAAGAGCTCATGAGAAATTACGCTTTGAAAAGCTCAATCTTGAGCAAGAGCATGAGTTCTTAAAGGCAATCAATGATGATCTCCGCAAGAAAAGTTCTTCTTACATTGCCAAGCGTTTACTCTTATCCACTTACATGCCTCAAGTCAAGTCTAGTAACAAGAAAGATTCTTCCTCTAGTAGTAACAATGATCATGCTAAATCCAATATTGTTGCTTCTAGTAGCTCTCTTGATTCCACTAATGATTCTCTTAGCCAAGTTACACTTGAGCAAGAAAATAGCTTATTGAAGGGAATTATAGAGAAAGGAGTGTACAAAAGCCTTGCCGGGAGTAAGCAATTCGAGGAGATTGTGCGCAAGCAAGGAATGCACCGGAAGAATCAAGGTGTTGGTTTTGAACAAAAGTTCAATGCCAATGGAGTTGAGTGGGAAGAAGATCAATACCCCAAGACAAAGTTTGTCCCTCAACAAGAGAAGTATACTTCTTTCAAGGGGACACAAGCTCAAAGATGATCTTCCACCACAAGACTACAAGTAAAAAGGCAAGGACAAGCTTCAAGAGGAAATTGATGCATTTGAAGAAGCTCCAAAGACCTTAGTCAAGTGGATTCCCAAGACTACTTCAAGTTCCACTTCATCAAGTACGACTACAACTACAAGGATTCCCATCAAGATGATGTGGATCCAAAAGAAGAAGAACTAGAGAGTTCTTGAGGGTGACTCCGCCAACATACTTCACTCTTATCATTTTGGCAAGAACAAGTGCAATCAACTTCCACATCTTGCACTAGTTCAAGGAGTCACAAACCCTCTTGTTGGTAAGACAAGGGACAAGGTAACCTAAAAGTTTTCATGGACATCATCTTTGTGTGTATCACTCTATGTCTATGGATATCCTTGTTTGTTCCTTGTGGGACTAACCCATGTAGGTATTGAAAGTACAATTCACTCAAATGGATAGCTACAAGAGATCTACATCAACATTGAGCATCCACATCTTCAATATCTACATGAAGTCATCATCGACAAAACCCAAGGTTAGTTCATCCCTCTTAGGGTGGATATCACATCTAGGGGGAGCTTTACTCTAAGACTTGAGCTAAAGCAACTCTAAAGATGTGAACCAAACAATGCTTTATGTAAAAGTGGTAACCCCACTTGAGCTTAAACGATGAGTATGACCTATGATCAAGTGTTCTCACTTGACTCCTAAGTCAATATACTCATATATAGATGACCTAGTCATCGCAAATTGCTTGATAGATGCTAGAATTGGTTGTGCATGCCTTGCCACATATTTCATCTGCCATCTTATTGTGTGAGCATGCTGGTTGCATAATTTACTCATTCGAGGACATCCACTTGTTGTTTTGATTGTTCGGTTTTAACTTCTTTTTCCAAGTGGATGGACAAGAATGCCTAAGAACCTCCTCTAGCTATCTATGCTTTCCTCGTATCAAACTCTATTCATGCTGCATCACAAAATTTGATCAAGTCAGATTCGAACCACTCTGTGTGAGGAGCGCTCGGAGTCCCCGATTCGTCATAGACTTAAACTTCCAAAACCTCTTTATGATTCTCGGTCTGACCGATACTCCACTTTCGGTCCTATCGAGATCATTAAATTGATCTAGGTTTTCGATCTCGGTGCAACCGATTTGAACACTTCGGTCACACCGAGTTTCAGTAACTGCTTGCAGTTATGAATCTCGGTGCCACCGAGTTGTTCCACTCGGTCACACCGACAGGGTCGGGCTATATATAGTCACAGGCAAAATTTTGGAAATTTCTCCGAACCCCTTCACCCGCGCGATAGCCTGCTCTGCCCTCGAGGTCTCCGGATCATCTTCTCGCCGCCAGCAGCCTCCAATCGCTGGTCTCCATCGCCGTCAACGGGAATTCGGCCCCGCCGTTGCCGCCGTAGCAAGTCCCCGCCGAACTAGGGTATGTACTTGATCTTTGTGCTATTCCCCAATCTGATTCCTAGCACATTGTGATCATACTGATTCTAGCCACGATTGAAACACTCCTATCCAGTCAAAACGCTCATAGATTAGGTTTGATTCGAAAATTCTAGGTTTAGGTTTCCGCCGAAACTATCTCGGACCCACCGAGTTGAAAAACTCGGTCCCACCGATTTGGCTTATGCCATTGCACAAGTGAGACTCGGTCTGACCGAGAATTACTTATCGGTGTGACCGATTTTTGAACTCAGTGAAACCCTAGCAGTCTCGGTGCCACCGAACTGTGACTCGGTCCTACCGAGTTCACTAGTTTAGGTTCCAAAACTGCTTTGGTATCACCGAGTTTGAAAATCGGTAGATCCGAGATGATTTCAGTGGGAAACTAAAACTAAGTTTTTGGATCATTCTTTTGCAAAAATCTCTGCATTTTGTGATGCTCATCCTTTCTATCTCATCTATAATCTATTCACAAGGTCAGCAGTCAGTTTGCAGCATGTCTGATCAAAGTGATAGCCAAAATATGTCAGAACAGCAAGTGGTGATGAGTGAGGGCACTAGTCCCTCAAGTTCTTCTGATGAAGGCAGCAGGAGCACTCCTAGCAATTTGCCAAAGGCTGCCACAAGACAAAGGAAGAAGAGGACTTCAGATTCCGAAGATGAGGACTATATGGCAGAGGAAGAGGCCACTTCCAAGAGAGTTGAGCCAGCTCAAGGCACTAAGCCAGGTCTGAAAATCAAAAGGCCAGCAGGCAGGCAACCAATGTCAAAGGCCAAAATGTCAACTGAGAAGCCCATAGAGCCAGTTGCAGCTGAGGGCAAGAAAAGGAAGGAAAGGGTGAAGAAGACTGTTGCTAGAGTGCTTGGCAAAGCTTCCATCATGGAAGAGGAGGAAGAAGAAGAGGCAGCTGCACCAGCGCCCAAGGCACCCAAGCTAATGGGAGATGCCATAAAATCAGGGGGAGCTGCTTCCAAGGCCAAGCCAGCTCCAAAGCCAAAGCCTAAGAGAAATACAAGAAGCATTCCTGCAGCTGAGAAGAACAAGGCCCCAGTGCCTGAGACTGTTGCTGAGGATGAGGAAGAGAATGTCCTGAGAAAGCTAAAGCCCAAGATCCCAGACCACAACGATGCTCATCCTGTGGCTGAGGACATGAAGCTCAGGAGAGATTCAGGGCTGAGGAAATGGAGAGAAGCAGACCCATATGCTTCAAGAAGAAGGACAGCGGTGGACTACAGGTTTCACACTAAGGAGCAGCAAGATTTCTATGAGACTGTGCTGCTAGATAAGAAGCCCATTGTCTGCGATATGAGATGGGTCGACTGGGAATATATCAAGGACAATGAGGAGCACTATCCCGGAGTGCAAGACAGCTTCATAGCTTGTGGAGTAGCTGACTTTGTTGGGCAGAAGCTCACAAAGTGGAATGAGGAGCTTATCATGCAGTTCTACTCCACAGCTCACTTTTATCCAAATGGGAGGATCACATGGATGTCTGAGGGTACAAGGTACCAATCCACAGTTGCTGAGTGGGCACAGATCATTAATTCCCCAGAGGAGCAAGATGATGACTTGGATATCTATGCCAAGAAGAAGATGGACCACAACTCGATGTCGAATATGTACAAGGAGATCCCAAATTAAGCACTTGATACCTTCAAGTTTGGATCAGTACATTACCTTCTGTCAGGGCTCCCGACTATCAATTGGATCTTGAGGCACACCTTATTGCCCAAGTCAGGTGATCACAAGATGATCAGAGGCCATGCTATCAACTTGCTACATGTTTTTGATGTGCCTCAGAAGTTCAAGGTGATGAGCCTCATAGTGGAAACTATCAAGAGGACTGCAGCAGATCAGAAGAGGAGCTGCGGATATGCCCCTCAAATTCAGGAGCTCATCAACTCCAAGATGGGCACGGGCATATATCTATTGGACAAGGAACACCTGCCCATCCGTCCAGATTTCGAGGACAATCAAGTTGTCTTGACTGAGAACGAGCCATCATCTGCCCAAGCATTTGCAAAGAAGGAGAAGGCGAGGAAGGAGAAAGCTGCCAAGATGCCAACTCAAGAGGAGGCATCTGAGTATTTCTTGAAGACTAAACAAGAGCAGCTTGGTTACTTGATTGCATCCACGCTGAGGATTGAGCAAAGTCTGGCCACCCTCACTCAGAATCAGCAGAGCCTAGAGAGAATCATGGAACAGAAGTTCTATGACTTGGATGTCAAAGTAACGGAAGTTCAGTCTGCAGTGGAGCAGCTCCAGGAGGACATGCAGGAGAGGAGAGGCAGGACTACCACTCATGCCTTTTCCAGAGTGCCACGAGGCCCGAGGTCATCTGCCGTGCCAGTTGCTGACACCAGAGCCACCACTTCAGCACCAGCTACAGCCTCAGCTCCAGCATATACTTCAGCTCCAACTCCAGCGACTACTTCAGCATCTACCGAAGCCTTCGTCCTTGGAGTGATCCGAACTCCACCACCACCAGAAGATCAAGCCTGAGCGTCGATTTAGCACTATGCATTTTCTAGGAACCTTTTGGTAACTTGTTGCCAAAGGGGGAGAAGATGTATAGATCATAGGCTTCGAGAGAGAGAGAGAGTGTTGCTTTTCTCTCTTACTTTATTTGGTGGTTTTTTCAAACTTGTTTGCTTTTGAGTGCTTGAGATACTACGTCATTACTTGTGAGACATTGATGATCATGTGTTTGATCATAAGCTACACTTAATGCTTGCTTATTGCTATTATACTATCTATCTTGTGTGATCATTCACTATTCTTGGTGATGAGTGCATGTATTTCATTCTTATCATTTTGAGCGCTCCACCAAGATGTATGTGACATGGAAGAGTAACCCATGACTCTAAATCTTTGTGCAGTTGCAGTCCAAAGCAAATTTTAAATATGCACAAATTTAGGGGGAGCTCTTACTTATCACATACTTCTCAAAGCGACGATATATTTCATGCTTATTATCATTTGTCGAAGCTTTGATCTATATGTTGTCATCAATTACCAAAAAGGGGGAGATTGAAAGTGCAACTATCCCTAGGTGGTTTTGGTAATTCATAACAACATATAGCTCATTGAGCTAATGCTATTCCAAGATGATTATTTCAGGAAAGCTCAATGATTGGCATGGCATGGATGTGAAAGTGGAACCCTCAAAATACTAAGGACAAAGGATTGGCTCAAGCTCAAAAGCTCAAGACTCTTCATTTTATATTTTAGTGATCCAAGATCACATTGAGTCTTTAGGAAAAGCCAATACTATCAAGGAGGGATGAGGTGTTGCTTAATGAGCCTCTTGCTTCATGTGCTTAGTGATATACTCCAAAACCCTCAACTACTTTCCC
Organism: Triticum urartu; assembly: GCF_056163025.1. Lineage (NCBI taxonomy): Eukaryota > Viridiplantae > Streptophyta > Magnoliopsida > Poales > Poaceae > Triticum > Triticum urartu. Next base: position 247,491,305 of record NC_141875.1, read on the forward strand.
ATATCCACATATGTCCTAAACCCTAGCAATTCAGTCCTACCGATAGGGATCTCGGTCTCACCGAGATGGGGTTGCAAACTCTCTGTTTCCCTTTCGTAACTTTTCGGTCTCACCGAAAGAGCGAATCGGTCCCACCGAGATTGCAATGTAAACTCAGTGTTTCCCCTTTGTAACTTTTCGGTCTCACCGAGTTCCACTCGGTCTCACCGAAAGAGCAAATCGGTCCCACCGAGTTTGCCTGACCAACTCTCTGGTTAGCTAATTACCAAATTCGGTCTCACCGAGTTTGTGTAATCGGTCTCACCGAGATTACGTTATGCCCAAACCCTAACCATATCGGTCCTACCGAGTTGCATGTCAGTCCCACCGAAAATCTCTAACGGTCACTAGGTTTACATTTTCGGTCCGACCGAGTTTATTGATTTGGTCCCACCGAGATTGGAAAACTGTGTAACGGTTGGATTTTGTGTGGAGGCTATATATACCCCTCCACCTTCTTCTCATTCGAGGAGAGAGCCATCAGAACACACACACCATTCCAACTCATATGTTCTGAGAGAGAACCACCTACTCATGTGTTGAGACCAAGATATTCCATTCCTACCATATGAATCTTGATCTCTAGCCTTCCCAAGTTGCTTTCCACTCAAATCTTCTTTCCACCAAATCCAAATCCTATGAGAGAGAGTTGAGTGTTGGGGAGACTATTATTTGAAGCACAAGAGCAAGGAGTTCATTACCTACACACCATTTGTTACTTCTTGGAGAGTGGTGTCTCCTAGATTGGCTAGGTGTCACTTGGGAGCCTCCGACAAGATTGTGGAGTTGAACCAAGGAGTTTGTAAGGGCAAGGAGATCGCCTACTTCGTGAAGATCTACCGCTAGTGAGGCAAGTCCTGTGTGGGCGATGGCCATGGTGGGATAGACAAGGTTGCTTCTTCGTGGACCCTTTGTGGGTGGTTGCTTCTTCGTGGACCCTTCGTGGGTGGAGCCCTGTGTGGACTCGCGCAACCGTTACCCTTGGGTGGAGCCCTGTGTGGACTCGCGCAACCATTACCCTTCGTGGGTTGAAGTCTCCATGAACGTGGATGTAGGATAGCACCACCTATCCGAACCACAGGAAAAACATCCGTGTCTCCAATTGCGTTTGAATTCTCCAAACCCTTCCCTTTACATTCTTGCAAGTTGCATGCTTTACTTTCCGCTGCCTATATACTGTTTGCATGGTTGCTTGAATTATGTGATGATTGCTTGACTTGTCCTAAATTAGCTAAAATCTGCCAAGAACTAAAATTGGGAAAAGGTTAAGTTTTTATTTGGTCAAGTAGTCTAATCACCCCCCCCTCTAGACATACTTTCAATCCTACAACATCTTTCCGGCAGTTAAGCGGCGAAGGGGCCATCGGCATCGAGCTCAAGGAGGAGTGTTGTAACATCCCGAAATTCTTAATTTTGGAATGTTATATTAATTAAGTGATAATGATTGCTTGTGTGTTTTGTTGTGTGAAATTGAGTGAAATTTGAATTTTTTTAGAGGGAATGAAATGACTTTCCCAAACTTTAACTTTGCATTCTTCTCTCCATGAATTCAAATTCTTTTCAAATACAAAACCCAAGAGAGAAGATGACATGACTTCTTCCATTTAAATAAATGAAAAGGGTTTTGAAAAGATTTGAATTCCATTTGGAAATATTTCAAATTCAGAAACTTTATGCAACTCAATGAGTTTCATGAGAGAAGATAAAACGACTTCTTCAAATGCTAAGAAAGAGAGTTTGACGTTTCAAAGAATCAAATTGAGAGTCCTTTTGTAGTTATTTTGAAACCCACTTTCAATTTGGGGTTATTTGGTTTTTATTCAAATTACTTTTTTCCAAAAATAAAATATATGGAAAATAGGGTAAAATGATTACCTACAGTAGAAAAGTGGAGAAAAATGAGTTTGAAATAATTTTGGTATTTTAAAATATTTTTATTTGGCTTTCATTTGAACCAGTAGCACTGTTTTCTTTATTTAATTTTGTGTGGAAATTATTTGCCACTGAAAATATGTTCATCATTTGCAAAATCTTTTTCTGAAAATATTGATATATAATACGCCTGTGTACAATTTTATTTTTATTTTTTATTCATTTTCCTTTTTCTATTTTAGTTAAAAAAACTATGCGTGCGCCTGGAACTAACAGTCGCCCACGTACGCAACATAGTGGCATCGGGCGCGCCATCATTTTATTTTTCTTCTCTCCTTAATGGGCCAGGCCCAGCGAGCCTTTTTTTCACTTTAACCAAATTTTGTTTAAAAAAAACTATAGCAGGCGCGGCCGGGCCGAACTTTTAACCCATGTGCATGATCGTTTTTAAATTTTATCTGCGTACGTATATGTTTAGTCCCACATTGCCTAGCCTTTGACCCCTAAACCTCTTTTCCACCTATAAATATAGGTCCATAGAGCCTCCGAAAATCATCCCATTCGGGTTAAATCAATATTTTGGTTTGACTAGATTCACTAAAGAAAAATATATTTCTTCTCTCCCGCGGGACTTCTGGAAGTTGTCTTCTCTCTCCGCAGTCATCTTTTCTCTACCTTATAATGGTGTCTTTCTTCGTATTTTTTATAGTTCCATAGCTTATTATTTTTGGACTAGTGTACGGTAGAATAATTAGATTATCAATTAGTCTCTATATTTATAAATTAAACCTAGAATTCTTTTAGTCATAACTATTTTTCTTCCGTAAAACAGCTTGACCCTGATTTTTCAAATAGCCATAATTTTTTACTCGTTCATCCAAATTTAGTGAAACCAACGCCAAATTCTTCGTCATGATCTCATCTAACCAGAGAACCAAACTAAAAATATTTTTCAAAGTTTTAAAATTTGGTTTCAATCAGATTTGAATTAAAACTTGTTTTGGCTATAACTTGAGTTTTATAACTTCGATTTAATTGATTCTTTTTGCAAATCAAAGCTCTTGACATGTACTTTCTGTTAAGATCAAAATCACGCAATTTTTCGGCTGTTGAAGATATGTTTCTGCATAGAAGCTTTATTTGATGGTTTTGAAGTTTTCTAAAATATTTTCTGCGTTCTTTTGCGTCTTTGAGTGATTGCTTATGTGTGGTTATAATTGCTTGCTTACGATAGATTAATCGGAGTGTGACGAGTGGAACTATCAGGAATTATGAGTGCAAAGAATCTTCAACAACAGTACAATGCAAGTTCACACTTTGATCATACTTTTTATACCCAGTTTTACTTGCATTAGTTTCACCCCCAAAGATTGCATGAGCAGGATTGGGAATATGTGGGTATTGCTATGTAGTTGATGAGGTAGGAACCTATTACCTTCGATCACCCCGGGAATATACGTTATGCTCATATTGCTTAGCCATGCTCGTAGACGGGGATTGATATGTGAGAATCATGCAAGTTGTGAGAGATAATAACTAAGGGAAACTTAAGTTGTCTACTTTAATACACATCTGGGTGGATTGGTTGCGGGCACCTGGGGAATCCAGTGTTGTCCTATGAGATCCCGGGGTATCTGTGTGATCATCCTATGGAATGCCACCCAGGCTCAAAGGGATCATAAGATTATTCATGCTCAGAAACTTCAGTGTGCATCCGCAAGCCATTATGGGCTCTGGCATAGTTAAGTAAGTTGTGGGAAACCTTTCCATGATGGGCTAGCAGATGTGGGGGAATTGTAGGTGTACCGGCCTATCTATCTTTTAAGGGGACCTCTTCAGAAAGACTATGTCTTGATCATCCAATTCTCAAACATCACGTAGTGCGAGGAATTCAACGGAGGAGATTGAGTCTTGTGGGGAAAATACGCAAACCTCTATAGAGTGTACAAACTAATCATGATTAGCCGTGTCCCCGGTTATGGACATTTTGAGTATCTAGTATTTGAATTATTGGTTGATCTCATCACTCTATTTAATGAAATTGTTGGGTTATTAATGATTTAGTGATTTTTTGGATTGAGTTGGGGAAAGCTTCTCAATATGGGTAATTTAACTTGGTAGTAAATAAAAATGTATTCCTTTGTTGTAGGAAAAAATTTGATGTATGCAAAATTTAAACTTAGAGCCTCCACCAGCCAAATATGCATATAGAGATAGACAATTCCCGTTATTACTCTATGGTGTGAAATTGCCAGTACATTCAATGTACTGATCTATATGGATGCAACGTCTCATGTTGTAGGAATCTTACGACGAGTAAGTGATACGTTAGGGTTACAATGTATACACTCAACTTTGTCGTTGGTGTTGTTGGGACTCCACAACCTTGTTGTTTATTCTGCTATAAGGATTGAGGTGATAGTATTTACATTACTTTATACATGTGATTTACCTCTGTTATAAATCCTCGAGTACTGTGTGTGTCAACATACCGATCCAGGGATGACACTTAAGCATAGAGAGTTTGATCCATTGGGATCAGGTCGCTACAAGTGCTGCGGTGAGGGTTTCGACGGAGAGGAGACAAGGAGAAAGAGATTAAAGTGGAAGAAAGGAGCGGTGCGGTTTATAAAGGAGAATGGAAATAACCACACGCAGAGGATTTTGATCGAACGATCTCTAAGTAGAGACGATTGTGATTCAAAGGTTAGGATGGACTAGCAGATGATGTATTGCACGTGGCAACCATCATAAATGATCGTGGTCCTGACTTGGGTGGGAAACCCCAAATTTTGGACAGCTTTCGCCAAAACAGATTAATGTTCTGACGGAATCTCAATCGTGGTGCATGACACCAAATAAGGTTTCATTCTAGATGAAGTTTGAGCATTTGCAACGGAACATCATAGACTGGAAGAGATAGAACAGAGGGAAAAAAAGGTCCTAGGCATTTCACTCAGGCAGAAACACAAGCACACGAGCAAATAGCTATGAGAGAAATGCATTCGGACAGAAGCAAAAACTATCGATCAGAGAGAAATCCAACAAAAGAAAATTGTGGTGGCATAACCCACCGTATAAGAACTATATGACCATGAGCATCGCACAATTATCATGGCGTTATGTATTCACTCTCAGAAAGAAAATTTCACTTTGTCGAAAATTTCAAACTCTTCGAGTGTTATGCACCCATTCCTTCACAGATGTGGAAGTGTTGGCACGGGTGCCGAGTCCAGCTTACTGCATGTTTGCGAAGTCCAGGATATTTAGTTCACACCATAGCGCACATAATATTTTCTCACCGAGAGGCTTGGTGAAAATATTATCGAGATTGTCTTCAATCTTGACATGATTGATAACAATATCCTCTCGAGCCACATGATCGCGAATGAAATGATGTCTGATGGCAATATGCTTCCTGTGAGAATGCTGCATAGGATTGTGTGCAATTTGGATGGTACTCTCATTATCACAATATAGAAGGATATGCTTGACCTTGACACCATAATCCTTCCGTGTCTACTTCATCCACAATAACTGAGTGCAACTAGCGCCAGCAACAATATATTCGGCTTCAGCCGTAGACAGAGATACACAATTCTGCTTCCTTGATGACCAATAGACCAATGATCTACCAAGGAAATGACATGTCCCCGAAGTAGATTTACTATCAACCAAGTCACCAGCCCAATCTAAATCTGAATATCCAATAAGATCAAACTGTGCTCCCTTAGGATACCATAAACCTAAGGTGGGGGTGTGAGTCAAATATCTCAGAATGGGCTTGACCGCTTGGTGCAGCTTGATAGCGGGCACACATGCAAACACTCAACATAACGTCAGGTCTGGGTGCACATAGATAAAGAAGAGATCCAATCATCGAACGATTAGTTTTCTGATCGCAATCCTTACCATTCACATCTGCATCTAGCTTACCATTCATGGGCATTGGAGTTTTAGAGCCCTTCATTTTGGAATCTAGCATTTTGAACTTCTTCAGGCACTCTTTCAGATATTTCTCCTAAGATATAAAAATGCAATTTGCCTGTTGATGAATTTGCAGTCCGAGAAAGAATTTGAGCTCACCAATCATAGACATTTGATATTTGTCGGACATCATTTTCCTGAATTCTAAGCTGCAAGCATTGTTAGTACAGCCGAAGATAATACCATCCACATAGATTTGCCAAATGAACAAATCATTGTCAACAGCATGAGTGAAAAGTGTGGGATTAGTGGATCCTGGCTTGAACCTTTTATCGAGCAGAAACTTCTTCAGGGTGGCATACCAAGCTCGAGGGGCTTGTTTCAGCCCGTATAAAGGTTTCTTCAACCTGAAAACTTTGTTAGGAAACTTAGGGTCTTGAAAGCCAGGTGGTTGTCTAACGTACACTTCCTCATCAATTTCACCATTGAGGAAAGCACTTTTCACATTCATTTGATAAAGCAGAATATCATTGTAGTTTGCATAAGCAAGAAGAATTTGAATTGCCTCAAGGCGTGCAACATGAGCATATGTTTCACCGAAATCAATACCTTCTACCTGTGTGTACCCTTGAGCAACAAGTTGTGCGTTGTTTCTCACCACAATACCATTTTCATCTTGCTTATTACGGAAAATCCATTTTGTGTCGATGATATTGTGCTTCTTGGGATTTGGTTTGTCTACCAGTCCCCAGACATCATTTAATTCGAATTGCACCAACTCCTCTTGCATGGCATTCATCCAATCTGGATCATTCATAGCTTCTTCATACTTGGTAGTATCTACCAATGAAAGAAAGGAGAAACTACCACAGTAGTTAGCCAAACGAGTGCGTTAGTGAGTTGTGGGTCGATAACCCGGATCCTCAATTTCATCGAGAATTAATGATGGATCAACTCGATTTGCCACACGAGGATGAGCATTTTCTTTGTGATGATCATTGTCATCTTCATCAGCATCAGTGTTTTACTTGCATTAGTTCACCCTCAAATATTGCATGAGTAGGATTGGGAACATGTGGTTATTGCTATGTAGTTGATGAGATAGGAACCTAATATCTTTGATCACCCCGAGAATATACGTTATGCTCATATTGTTTAGCCATGCTCATAGATGGGGATTGGTTTGTGAGAATCTGATACGTCTCCAACGTATCTATAATTTTTGATCGTTCCATGCTATTATTTTATCCATCCTGTATGTTTTATATACATTTATATGCTATTTTATATGATTTTTGGGACTAACCTATTAACCTAGAGCCCAGTGCCAGTTTCTGTTTTTTCCTTGTTTTTGAGTTTTACAGAAAAGGAATACCAAACGGAGTCCAATTGACCTGCCAATTTTTGTGGATTTTTTATGGACCAAAAGAAGCCCACAAAGTAAAAGAATTGGGCCAAAAGAGTCCCGAGCCATCCACGAGGGTGGAGGGCGCGCCCCCTACCTCGTGGATGACTCGGAGACCCCCCCTAACATGAGACCGACGCCAAAAATTCCTATAAATACAGAAACCCACGAAAAGAAACCTAGATCGGGAGTCCGCCACCGCAAGCCTCTGTAGCCACCAAAAACCAATCGGGACCCTGTTCCGGCACCCTACCCGAGGGGGGAATCATCACTGGTGGCCATCTTCATCATCCCGGCGCTCTCCATGACGAGGAGGGAGTAGTTCACCCTCGGGGCTAAGGGTATGTACCAGTAGCTATGTGTTTGATCTCTCTCTCTCTCTCTCGTATTCTTGATTTGGCATGATCTTGATGTACCGTGAGCTTTGCTACTATAGTTGGATCTAAAGATGTTTCTCCCCCTCTACCATCTTGTAATGGATTGAGTTTTCCCTTTGAAGTTATCTTATTAGATTGAGTCTTTAAGGATTTGAGAACACTTGATGTATGTCTTGCGTGGGATACCCGTGGTGACAATGGGGTATTCTTTTGATTCACTTGATGTATGTTTTGGTGATCAACTTGCGGGCTCCGTGACCTTGGGAATCTATGCATAGGGGTCGGCACACATTTTTGTCTTGACTCTCCCATAGAAACTTTGGGGCACTCTTTGAAGTTCTTTGTGTTGGTTGAATAGATGAATCCAAGATTGTGTGATGCATATCGTATAATCATACCCGTGGATACTTGAGGTGACATTGGAGTATCTAGGTGACATTAGGATTTTGGTTTATTTGTGTCTTAAGGTGTTATTTTACTACAAACTCTAGGGCTGTTTGTGACACTTATAGGAATAGCCCAATTGTTGACCGGAAAGAATAACTTTGAGGTGGTTTCGTACCCTACAGTAATCTCTTCATTTGTTCTCCGCTATTAGTGACTTTGGAGTGACTCTTTGTTGCATGTTGAGGGATATTTATATGATCTAATTATGTTATCCTTGTTGATATAACTTGCACTAGTGAAAGTATGAACCCTAGGCCTTGTTTCGAAGCATTGCAATAAAGTTTGTGCTCACTTTTATCATTAGTTACCTTGCTGTTTTTATATTTTAAAATTACAGAAACCTATATCTACCATCCATATTGCACTTTGATGACCCACAAGTATAGGGGATCTATCTAGTCCTTTCGATAAGTAAGAGTGTCGAACCCAGCGAGGAGCAGAAGGAAATGACAAGCAGTTTTCAGTAAGGTATTCTCTACAAGCACTGAAATTATCGGTAACAGATAGTTTTGTGATAAGGTAATTCATAACGAGTAACAAGTAACAAAAGTAAACAAGGTGTCGCATGGTGGCCCAATCCTTTTTGTAGCAAAGGACAATCCTGAACAAACTCTTATATCAAGGAAAGCGCTCCCGAGGACACATGGGAATTATCGTCAAGCTAGTTTTCATCATGCTCATATGATTCGCGTTCGTTACTTTGATAATTTGATATGTGGGTGGACCAGTGCTTGGGTACTGCCCTTCCTTGGACAAGCATCCCACTTATGATTCACCCCATCGCAAGCATCCACAACTATGAAAGAAGAATTAAGGTAAACCTAACCATAGCATGAAACATATGGATCCAAATCATCCCCTTACGAAGCAACGCATAAACTAGGATTTAAGCTTCTGTCACTCTAGCAACCCATCATCTACTGATTACTTCCCAATGCCTTCCCCTAGGTCCAAACAATGGTGAAGTGTCATGTAGTCGACGTTCACATAACACCACTAGAGGAAAGAGAGCATACATCTCATCAAAATATCGAACGAATACCAAATTCACATGACTACTTATAGCAAGACTTCTCCCATGTCCTCAGGAACAAACGTAACTACTCACAAATCATGTTCATGTTCATAATCATAGGGGTATTAATATGCATAAAGGATCTGAACATATAATCTTCCACCGAATAAACCAACTAGCATCAACTACAAGGAGTAATCAACACTACTAGCAACCCATAGGTACCAATCTGAGGTTTTGAGACAAAGATCGGATATAAGACATGAACTAGGGTTTGAGAGGAGATGGTGTTGGTGAAGATGTTGATGAGATTGACCCCCTCCCGATGTGAGGATCGATGGTGATGACGATTGTGACGATTTCCCTCTCCCGGAGGGATGTTTCCTCGGCAGAACAGCTCCGCCAGAACCCTAAATTGGTTCCTCCATGGTTTCTCCTCGAGACGGTGGCGCTTCATCCCAAAAGCTTCCTTCTGATTTTCCAGGGCAAAAGACACCTTATACCAGAAGATGGGCATCAGGGGCCTGCAAGGTGGCCCACGAGGCAGGGGGCGCCTCCCCCACCCTCATGGACGGTGGCTGGCCCCCTCTGGTTCTTCGCCCAATATTTTTAATATATTGCAAAACTGACTTTCGTGGAGTTTCAGGACTTTTGGAGTTGTGCAGAATAGGTCTCTAATATTTGCTCCTTTTTCAGCCCAGAATTCCAACTGTCGGCATTCTCCCTCTTCATCTAAACCTTGTAAAATAAGAGAGAGAAGGCATAAGTATTGTGACATAATGTGTAATAACATGCCATAATGCAATAAATATCAATATAAAAGCATGATGCAAAATGGACGTATCAAGCGGAAGCCGATATCGAAAAATATTTCCACAAGTTTAGAGATAGAGGTGTCGATATAATAAACATACACACATGAGAGCATCATGATCATTCTTAGAGTAACAACATACATATATGTAGTCATATGATTTCTTATGCTAAAGTAACAATCTATTCACAATGTAAAGTATGAATCAAAAACTTCATTGAAAACTAGCAAACTATAATCTCAGTCATTGAAGCAATTGCAATTTATCATAACATCGGAAAGAGTCAATATAAGAGCTTTTCAGCAAGTCCACATACTCAACTATCTTTTAGTCTTTCACCATTGCTAACACTCACGCAATACTTCTGGGTATGAAGTTTCAATCGGGCACAGAGAAAGATAGGGGCTTATAGTTTTGCCTCCTAACCTTTTACCTCAAGGGTAACGTCAACAATAATGCTTTATGAAAACCCACATCCAATTGGATATATATCAAGATATTAGGATTTCTTATGCTAAAGTAACAATTGGATATATATATATATATAGGGTCGCGCTATTCGTCACCCAGGGTGAAGAATTCTTATTCTTCACCCCAGCCCTTTCAGCGTCCAAACCATCCTTGCCGTAAGAAAATTGGACCTGGGTGGTATGGTTTTCCTTCAGCAGCCAACTACCAGCAAACTAGATGAGGTAAGATTATGGTTTGCCTTCGTGATCCAACCACCAGCAAACTAGACGAGGTAAGATTATGGTCTTCGTGATCCAAGCACCAACAAACTAGCCGAGGTAACTTTTCTTCTTGGTAACGTAATATTACGACACACCAACGTGACACCAGATTACGTACAGATTACTTTTTTTCTTTTTGCCTCCTTGAGCCAATGACCATGAAACTGAAGTAACAAGTGTGCCGAGAGGTGACATTTCCCACGTAAAATTCCTGATACATATGCCATGTGGGACCTGTCCTCACATGTCATCCACACTACAACACCATACGGTACTGCAAAGGATCTAAACCCGTTGTTGTAGGGATGAATGTAAGCAAACTGCCGTTTATTTATTTATAAAACCAGTATTTCACACGTCAGGACAAGAAAACAATGAAATATGCATCACTATAGCTTATTGTAAAATCACACGAAATAAGAATAATCAGCAAGACGAAAATTAGACGGCATAAGAACTTCTCACATGGCCTCGTGTGCCCATAAAAGTTTGCAATACAAAATTGTTTTCTACAGACTCGTGCAATGTAATGACTATCAACTAGTATATCTCCCATGCATTGGTACTACATAACTAAAACTGGCACATGTTGAGTGTCTCCAGATACTTCGTCTCCAAGTCGCTTACAAACAGCTTCTTCCTTCCTTGATTATAGCAGATTCCTTATTTGCCATTTTCCTGATAAAATCACAAAATGTGGATCAAGTGAGACAAGGTCACCTAAAAAAATACATGCGTATTTGCATATGGTGCAACCGATGAACCAGAATTGCTCATCATGTACATTCTACCAGAAAAACTTTCTTCCATACCTTACAAAAAATGCAAGGTAAATTGAAGCAGTGACTTCCATAAGGCAAATACACAATAGCCCTAAAGTTGATTCACACTAGGGGAATTCTGCAAAGAGGAGAAAACATTATGTTTCCATGGAGTTCATCATGATTGATGACAATAACTAGAGCTTAGTTATATGGTGCGGCCTCACGTGGATCACTCCAAAAACAAAAACTGAACTAGAGAATGAACCGCGCTTCAATTGATATAAACCACATCAAGAAACAACGCTAGTTGGAAACAAATACCTCCCTTTTGACATTGGATATTTGTTCCTCCATGAGAATGACGAAACAGTAGAAGAACATGCCAGCAAGATTAACACCTAGCATGCACCCAAACTACAAGCTGGAGATACCAAGGTCGCAGCTATGCTTGCGTTGTGGTAGATGTCGTAGTACACCTATCCAATTTCTGTTGACCAGCTCAATACCAACATAGAATTGCTACCTAACTAGAGGTCAATGAGGCAACACAGGACATGTAAAATTTAATACTGCTATGCAATTTTATTCCACTAGTTCCAAACAATCGAACACATTACAAAATATGCAACCCAAAAATCCTGGTTCTGAAATTGATAAATGGGTTCTTCCCCATTACAGTTTCCAGAAACCAGTGGCTCGAACATGATGATTTTGGTAGAAACTTTAGGAAAAACTTACAACAACTACTATTGTTCTCTAGTGAAAGATCGCACTAAATATACATGGACATATCGTGCGAAGGTAGAGTAAAGGGTAATTCCATCATCAAGATCACGTTTTATAAGACATCTTTTTTGGATCAATAAACATGTACAAAGTTCTATGAGGTAACTAAAGCCCATGTATCGTCATATGATGTGTTGATCCCAGAATGATTAGTTTTGCTAAGCATACCTAATGTTGCCATTATAGTGTCCAAAACTGAAATGCATAGTGCTAATGGAAATAGTACAGTACAGGTTAAACTCAAACTCAGAAGAGAATGAGTGCGTTTCCTTGAGAGGAAAAACCTAGACATGCCCATGCAAATGTGATGGTGTCGGGCTATTTTTCTTTAAAACAAACATCAATTGGTGAGATTTGCCATGTTCCTTCAATGGATCTTCCAAGAATGCAAGTGTGGCAAATTTATTATGTTTGTTATTGATCCTACTAATCAGTGGAGTTACTTTTCAGAAAGAAGATTAAAAGAAAGAGGAGCTACAAATCTGTAACAAGAAATACTTAAGTGTCAATTGAACCAAAACTTGCAAAATCATCTTGCGCTTCTTGGTTGCTGTATCCATGAACAAGGTCAGTAGGAGCTAAAACAAGACGAACCAAAATAGAAACAGGATTGGGACCCCTCAACAGTTAAACTAATACACTGAGAGGTCCTCATCCTGTTTGTAAGAATTCTGAGAGACAAAGATAAGAGATATAGGGCCAACAAAAAAATAGGAGCATGTCCAACTAATACATTTTCCAAATTTGCATGCAACGTAGATTGCATCGCTTGTTTACATCAACATAAAATTGGAGCATGTCAAGTATTATTCTTGTGTTCAGTGTGCATCAACAGATCAAAACTAGAAATAAATAGGTGCTTAACCATTCATCATTCGCCTTAAGCACATTGTAAAAATGTGAGAAGCAAACCTGAGAAAGGTTAGTGTACTGAAGGCGTATGCAGTGGTTTCGCAGAGGTGACAAAGAGCTACAAAATGTACAATGAATTGTAAAAGGAAAACAAAATTCGGCACTTGTCATTTTCGCTAGTTGCTACTGTGTCTCACTAGTCTTCAGGTCTGCACCTACAGAAAGTTCTGAAGCGTCACTAGTGTTCAGTTCTGAAGAAGATTCAGAATGATGGGATACTAAATACAGTAGCAGCATCCCAACTCCATTCCAAGTGAAAATGGCCGGAACTGGTTCTTTTTTTTGTAGCAGTGGAGCTCTAAAGACGAAATAAGGAATAACAGTTCATCTAAAACAGAGAAGATAGACAAGAAACAGGGCTATCACATTTGGCTGGATCTAAGAAGATACTCTGGTGTTGTTCCTCCTCCGCGGCTTCTCCCTGCGTGATCCCCACCTCCTTGATTTGATCCCACAGACGAGCTAAGGTTTTCTCCATCACCCCCTTCAGTATGCAAGCTCATATCTTCTCTTTCATCTCCTTAATTTCATGGTCTTTTTACCCTTCATTACCCTGTTCCTCAAAAATATAGAACCCTAACCCTAAAAATTAAGAAATTCATGGAGAAAAGGGAATGGAAGAGGAAGAGGGAGGTGTTACCAATGAGAAGACCGCTGACGATGGAGAGGGACACCGGAAAAGGTCGTCGCCGCCGCCGAGCTCGCACCAGATCGATGCACTGCCCAGCTCGCCTCCTGGTCGCTACCGCATGAAGACGGAAAGGGGGAGTAATCCATGCAGGAGAGAGAGGGGTAGCCCTTGCTTCAAGATTGTCCCTCCGGTGCCGTCGACATGGCTACCGCCGCCTCTGCAAACCGCAATCGCCAGCGAGGAGGGGAGGAGAGAGGAACGTGAACTGCTCGCACCTGATTAGAAAATACATGGGTACGGGTGGAGACGTAGAGTGGGCTAGCTCCAAATGACCAGTCAACCGTCGCATGAACGTAAGCAAGGTAAATTTATGGCGGTAGACGTGGAATAATATTTTTTCGGTTGAGGATTCGTTAAGCCACACTGTTGCTCGGTCGAATGACTGGGGTGAAGAATTACTTATTCTTCACCCTGGGTCCTTAATAGACTTTCTATATATATATATATATATATATATATCAGGATCTTTCCAACACACAGTGCTTGCCAAAGGATAAAGTGTAAAAAGGAAAGGTGAAGATCATCATGACTCTTGTATAAAGTATACGACAAAAATAAAAGACAGGCCCTTCGTAAAGGGAAGCAGAGGTTGTCATGTGCTTTTGTGGTTGGATGCACAAAATCTTAATGCAAAAGAATGTCACTTTATGTTGCCACTTGTGATACGGACCTTTATTATGCAGTCTATCACTTTTATTTCTTCCATATCACAAGCTCGTATAAAGCTTATTTTCTCCACACTAATAGATCATGCATATTTAGAGAGCAATTTTTAATGCTTGTAACAATGAAAACTTACTTGAAGGATCTTACTCAATCCATAGGTAGATATGGTGGAATCTCATGGCAAAACTGAGTTTAAGGATATTTGGAAGCACAAGTAGTATCTCTACTTGGTGCAAAGAATTTGGCTATCATGATGGAGAAAGGCAAGCTCAACATGTTGGATGATCGATGACAATATAATTTATTTCGGATATAAGAAAACATAACCCATTACGTTGTTTTCCTTGTCAAATATCAACTTTTTAGCATATCATATTTTAATGAGTTATCACAATCATAAAAGATGTCCAAGATAGTATATTTATATGTGAAAACCTCTCTTTCTTTATTACTTCCTATTAATTGCAACGATGTCCAAAACTATGTTTGTCAACTCTCAACAACTTTTATTCATCATACTCTTTATATGTGAAGTCATTACTCTCCAGAAGATCAATATGATCTCTTTATTTCTTTTTATTCTTTCTTTTTTCTATTATTCCCTCAAGATCATAGCAAGATAACCAAGCCCTCGATTCAAGACTAATCTTTATTTTATATAGCTCACGGACTCGATTACATAGATAAGGATCAACACAAAAACTGAAAGCTAGATCATACAAAACTTCCACTACTAGAAAAAGGGCTGCTAGTGGCGCACCTATTTTCGCTACTAATGGCGCACTACTGGTGCGCCACTAGCATCACGCCATTAGAATTTTTTTCTAATGGCGCACCTGTGGTGCGCCATTAGAATCTGGTATTCTCATGGCAAAACTGAGTTTAAGGATATTTGGAAGCACAAGTAGTATCTCTACTTGGTGCAAAGAATTTGGCTAGCATGATGGAGAAAGGCAAGCTCAACATGTTGGATGATCGATGACAATATAATTTATTTCGGATATAAGAAAACATAACCCATTACGTTGTTTTCCTTGTCAAATATCAACTTTTTAGCATATCATATTTTAATGAGTTATCACAATCATAAAAGATGTCCAAGATAGTATATTTATATGTGAAAACCTCTCTTTCTTTATTACTTCCTATTAATTGCAACGATGTCCAAAACTATGTTTGTCAACTCTCAACAACTTTTATTCATCATACTCTTTATATGTGAAGTCATTACTCTCCAGAAGATCAATATGATCTCTTTATTTCTTTTTATTCTTTCTTTTTTCTTTTATTCCCTCAAGATCATAGCAAGATAACCAAGCCCTCGATTCAAGACTAATCTTTATTTTATATAACTCACGGACTCGATTACATAGATAAGGATCAACACAAAAACTCAAAGCTAGATCATACAAAACTTCCACTACTAGAAAAAGGGCTGCTAGTGGCGCACCTATTTTCGCTACTAATGGCGCACTACTGGTGCGCCACTAGCATCACGCCATTAGAATTTTTTTCTAATGGCGCACCTGTGGTGCGCCATTAGAATCTGGTATTCTAATGGCGCACCGCTGGTGCGCCATTAGTATGGCCCACGGTGCGCCATTAGTATCTGGTATACTAATGGCGCACCACATAGAAGTGCGCCACTAGTAACAATTTTTTTTCAAATTTTTTTTTCAGAATTTTTTTAATTTTTTTCAAAAAATTTCAATTTTTTTCGTTTTTTCTTAATCTCAGGTCATTATGTCTTAATCTCGGGTCAATATGCTTAATCTGAAGTCAAATCACACTCCGTGGTCAAACTTCCCGAAAGGTCACCCATCCTCACACTACTCGAGCCCAAGCACACTTAACTTCAGAGTTCTATCCAACCCCAGCAACAGCTCACTTCACAGGCACTTGTTGATATATCTAGCATATCAATCCTATTATACCTTGTTGATGTCTAGGACTTTGTTCATGTTCATGACTATGATGAAATTTTGAAAAATATTTCAAACTTCCCGGTCATATTACGTATCATTTTTTGAATTTTTTTTAAAAAAATTCAAAACCTTTTTTTTTGAATTTTTTTGCCTCTAGATCTTGAAAGCCCCGTAACTTTTTTGTGTTAGGTTTTTGGGGATTTTGAAAATGTTTAACGGGGTTCCCCTAGTTAAATTTGGATGTAACTTTTCGAGTAGATGATTTTTCATATATAAAACTTTTTAATCCGAGTTCGTATGCAAAAGTTATGCCCATTTTACAAATTTCCAGAGAGATTTTGCAAATAAAGTCGAAATTTATATTTGTAAATTTTCCCAACAACTAGACCACATATCACATGGCAAACTTATTTTCTTTTATTTTTTTGACATTTTTATCATTTTTTTTATTTTTTTAAAACTGAAAAGGCGGTCCACGGGGGGGGGGGGGTTAATTCGGTGGAAGCCGGGCAAACTAGTAATAGCGCACCGTGGGGTGGTGCGCCATTAGTAGTTAAACTAGTAATGGCGCACCACACCCACAGTGCGCCATTACTAGTTTTGAAAGAAAAAAATATAAAAAATTTGAAAAAAATTTTGAATTTTTTTTTAAAAAACTTAGTAATGGCGCACCAGTGGACAGTGCGCCATTACTAAAAAAAAATTCTGTTAGTAATGGCGCACTGTCCACTGGTCCGCCATTACTAACATAATTTTTTTTACTTTTTTTTCAAAACTTCTAATGGCGCACCGTGGGTGTGGTGCGCCATTACTATGTCAACTAGTAATGGCGCACCACCCCGACGGTGCGCCATTAGTAACAAATTTTGTTTTTATTTTTTTCAAAACTTCTAATGGCGCACCACACACCAGGTGCGTCATTAGTAATATATTACTAATGGCGTACCTGTATGTGGTGCGCCATTGCTATATTCTAATGGCGCACCACACATGTGGTGCGCCATTAGTGACCATTTCATCTATAGCTGTTTTCCTAGTAGTGTTCATTCTACTAGATCAAGATATAACCAAAAGGATCGAACTAAGAAAAATGGTAAAGATAGAAGTGTGATGGTGATACGATACCGGGGCACTCCCCCAAGCTTGGCAGTTGCCAAGGGGAGTGCCCATACCCATGTATTTATGTCTCTTTCTTCGGAGGTGGTGATGATGGAGTTGTTGATGATGTAGTCAGCTTCAACAATGCACCCTTCAGAACTTGCAGTTCTTGGAGTACAAGTTGGAGCATATTTGCATTCATCTGAATTTCCTCCATAAGATGCTTATTTTCAGGCCTCCAAGAACTCTTCCCTGCATTTCTTTCACTTGGACGGGATATGTCCCAATTGGAGGGTATGTGTGTACGAGGGGTGTTCTCTACTTCGTAATTATGAACCAAATTATGAAAGTTGTTCCGATGTAACCTGTGTAAGGGCCTCCTAGGGGGAAGCCCTTCTCGAACCTCTTGGCCTTCATGATTGTTCGTAGCTTCTATTGCTTGATGGGGATTCGGAATAGTGGAGATGCCCGCCAAAGTACCCCTCTCCGAAGTCGGAGGTTGTTCCTCAAGCGAATCTCCTTCATCCTCCTCCATCATGGCTCCCTCGGCATCCTCCCTTCTAAGTTCCTTCTGCATCAACCAAGCATCACCATCCGCGTTGTTGGAGGGGGAGGACGACATAATGCTTGGCCTTGGAAACTCTGGCAGAAAACAGCTCAAAACAAAAGCAGAGGATTGTGTCGTGGTATGGTGGTCAAAACCTTCAGGAGATTATATAATGATTTTTTACCGACCAAAAGAAGAATTGTGCAAGAAAATGGAGTCCGAAGGGCACAAGAGGTGCCCACGAGGCAGGGGGCGCGCCCTCCACCCTCGTGGACGCCTCGTGTCCTTTCCAGAGTACTTCTTATTTTCCTATTTTCTTAAATATTCCAAAATGGAGAAAAAATGCCATTACAACTGTTTTGGAGTTAGTTTACTTACCGCACCACATACTGTTGGGGAACGTAGCAATTTCAAAAAAATTCCTACGCACACGCGAGTTCATGGTGATGCATACCAATGAGAGGGGATCGTGTGTCCACGTACACTCGTAGACCGAAAGCGGAAGCGTTAGCACAACACGGTTGATGTAGTCGTACGTCTTCACGATCCGACCGATCAAGTACCGAACGTACGGCACCTCCTCGTTCAGCACACGTTCAGCCCAATGACGTCCCTCGAACTCCGATCCAGTCGAGTGTTGAGGGAGAGTTTCGTCAGCACGACGGCGTGGTGACGATGATGATGTTCTACCGACGCAGGGCTTCTCCTAAGCACCGCTACAGTATTATCGAGGTGGACTATGGTGGAGGGGGGCACCGCACACGGCTAAAAGGTCAAACGATCAATTGTTGTGTCTCCAAGGGGTGCCTCCCTCCCCGTATATAAAGGAGTGGAGGAGGAGGAGAGGGCCGGCCCCTATGGCGCGCCCTGGGGGAGTACTACTCTTACCAGGAGTAGGATTCCTCCCCTTTCCAAGTAGTAGGAGTAGGGGACAAGGAAGAGGAAGAGGTAAGAGAAGGAAGGACGGGGCGCCGCCCCTCCACCTAGTCCAATTCGGACTAGTCATTGGTGGGTGGGGCGCAGCCTACCTCTCTCTCCCCTAAAGCCCAATAAGGCCCATATACTTCTTCCCCCGTATTCCCGTAACTCCCCGGTGCTCCAAAAAATACCCGAATCACTCGGAACCTTTCCGATGTCCGAATATAGTCGTCCAATATATCGATCTTTACGTCTCGAAAATTTCGAGACTCCTCGTCATATACCCGATCTCATCCGGGGCTCTGAACTATCTTCGGTGCATCAAAACTCATAAACTCATAATATAACTGTCATCAAACTTTAAGCGTGCGGACCCTGCGGGTTCGAGAACTATGTAGACATGACTGAGACACGTCACCGGTCAATAACCAATAACGGAACCTGGATGCTCATATTGGCTCCCACAAATTCTATGAAGATCTTTCTCGGTCAGACCGCATAACAACATACGTTGTTCCCTTTGTCATCGGTATGTTACTTGCCCGAGATTCGATCGTCGGTATCTCAATACCTAGTTCAATCTCGTTACCGGCAAGTCTCTTTACTCGTTTTGTAATACATCATCCCGCAACTAACTCATTAGTTGCAATGCTTGCAAGGCTTAAGTGATGTGCATTACTGAGAGGGCTCAGAGATACCTCTCCGGCAATCTGAGTGACAAATCCTAATCTCGAAATACGCCAACCCAACAAGTACCTTCGGAGACACCTTTAGAGCACCTTTATAATCACCCAGTTACGTTGTGACGTTTGGTAGCACACAAAGTGTTCCTCCGGTAAACGGGAGTTGCATAATCTCATAGTCATATGAACATGTTTAAGTCATGAAGAAAGCAATAGCAACAAATGTGCTAAGCTAACGGAATGGGTCAAGTCAATCACATCATTCTCCTAATGATGTGATCACGTTAATCAAATGACAACTCTTTGTCTATGGATAGGAAACATAACCATCTTTGATCAACGAGCTAGTCAAGTAGAGGCATACTAGTGACACTCTGTTTGTCTATGTATTCACACATGTATCATGTTTCCGGTTAATACAATTCTAGCATGAATAATAAATATTTATCATGATATAAGGAAATAAATAATAACTTTATTATTGCCTCTAGGGCATATTTCCTTCAGTCTCCCACTTGCACTAGAGTCAATAATCTAGTTCACATCGCCATGTGATTTAACACCAATAGTTCACATCACCATGTGATTAACACCCATAGTTCACATCGTCATGTGACCAACACCCTAAGGGTTTACTAGAGTCAAAAATCTAGTTCACATCGCTATGTTATTAACACCCAAAGTGTACTAAGGTGTGATCCTGTTTTGCTTGTGAGAGAAGTTTAGTCTACGGGTCTACCACATTCAGATCCATATGTATTTTGCAAATTTCTATGTCAACAATGCTCTGCACGGAGCTACTCTAGCTAATTGCTCCCACTTTCAAAATGTATCTAGATTGAGACTTAGAGTCATCTGGATCAGTGTCAAGATTTGCATCGACGTAACCCTTTCCGACGAACCTTTTGTCACCTGCATAATCGAGAAACATATCCTTATTCCACTAAGGATAATTTTGACCGATGTCCAATGATATACTCCTAGATCACTATTTTACTCCCTTGCCAAAAAATCAGTGTACGGTATACAATAGATCTGGTACACAGCATGGCATACTTTATAGAACCTATGGATGAGGCATAGGGAATGACTTTCATTCTCTTTCTATCTTCTGCCGTGGTCAGGCTTTGAGTCTTACTCAATTTCACACCTTGTAACACAGGCAAGAATTCTTTCTTTGACTGTTCCATTTTGAACTACTTCAAAATCTTGTCAAGGTATGTACTCATTGAAAAAACTTATCAAGCGTCTTGATCTATCTCTATAGATCTTGATGCTCAATATGTAAGCAGCCTCACCGAGGTCTTTCTTTGAAAAACTCCTTTCAAACACTCTTTTATGCCTTGCAGAATAATTCTACATTATTTCCAATCAACAATATGTCGTTTACATATACTTATCAGAAATGTTGTAGTGCCCCCACTCACTTTCTTGTAAATACATGCTTCACCGCAAGTATGTATAAAACTATATGCTTCGATCAACTTATCAAAGCGTATATTCCAACTCCGAGATGCTTGCACCAGTCCATAGATGGATCGCTCGAGCTTGCATATTTTGTTAGCACCTTTAGGATTAACAAAACCTTCTGGTTGCATCATATACAACTCTTCTTTAATAAATCCATTAAGGAATGCAGTTTTGTTTATCCATTTGCCAAATTTCATAAAATGCAGCAATTGCTAACATGATTCGGACAGACTTAAGCATCGCTACAAGTGAGAAAATCTCATCATAGTCAACACCTTGAACTTCGTCAAAAACCTTTTTCGACAAGTCTAGCTTTGTAGATAGTAACACTACTATCAGCGTTCGTCTTCCTCTTGAGGATCCATTTATTTTCTATGGCTTGTCGATCATCGGGCAAGTCAACCAAAGTCCACACTTTGTTCTCATACATGGATCCCATCTCAGATTTCATGGCCTCAAGCCATTTCGCAGAATCTGGGCTCATCATCGCTTCCTCATAGTTCGTAGGTTCGTTATGGTCAATTAACATGGCCTTCAGAATAGGATTACCGTACCACTCTGGTGCGGATCTCACTCTGGTTGACCTACGAGGTTCGGTAGTAACTTGATCTAAAGTTACATGATCATCATCATTAGCTTCCTCACTAATTGGTGTAGGAGTCACAGAAACAGATTTTTGTGAACTACTTTCCAATAAGGGAGCAGGTATAGTTACCTCATCAAGTTCTACTTTCCTCCCACTCACTTCTTTCGAGAGAAACTCCTTCTCTAGAAAGGATCCATTCTCAGCAACAAATATCTTGCCTTCAGATCTGTGATAGAAGGTGTACCCAACAGTTACTTTTGGGTATCCTATGAAGATGCACTTCTCCGACTTGGGTTTGAGCTTATCAAGATGAAACTTTTTCACATAAGCATTGCAACCCCAAACTTTAAGAAATGACAGCTTAGGTTTCTTGCTAAACCACAGTTCATATGGTGTCGTCTCAACGGATTTAGATGGTGCCCCTTTTTAATGTGAATGCAGCTGTCTCTAATGCATAACCCCAAAACTATAGTGGTAAACCAGTAAGAGACATCATAGATCGCACCATATCTAGTAAAGTATGATTACGATGTTCGGACACACCATTACGTTGTGGTGTTCCAGGTGGCATGAGTTTGTGAAACTATTCCATATTGTTTTAATTGAAGACCAAACTCATTAAAATATTCGCCTCTGCGATCAGATCGTAGAAACTTTATTTTCTTATTACGATGATTTTCCACTTCACTCTGAAATTCTTTGAACTTTTCAAATGTTTCAGACTTATGTTTCATCAAGTAGATATACCCATATCTTCTCAAATCATCTGTGAAGGTCAGAAAATAACGATACCCGCCACGAGCCTCAACACTCATTAGACTGCATACATCACTATGTATTATTTCCAACAAGTTTGTTGTTTGCTCCATTGTTTCGGAGAACAGAGTCTTAGTCATCTTGCCCATGAAGCATGGATCGCAAGCATCAACTGATTCATAATCAAGTGATTCCAAAAGCCTATTAGCATGGAGTTTTTTAATGCGCTTTATACCAATATGACCCAAACAGCAGTGCCATAAAAAAGTTGCACTATCATTATTAACTTTGCATATTTTGGCTTCAATATTATGAATATGTGTATCACTACGATCGAGGTCCAACAAACCAATTTCATTGGGTGTATAACCATAGAAGGTTTTATTCATGTAAATAGAACAACAATTATTCTCTGATTTTAAATGAATAACCTTATTGCAATAAACATGATCTAATCATATTCATGCTCAACACAAACGCCAAATAACATTTATTTAGGTTTAAGACTAATCCCGAAATTATAGGGAGTGTATGATGATGATCATATCAATCTTGGAACCACTTCCAACACACATCGTTACTTCACCCTTAACTAGTCTCTATTTATTCTGTAACTCCTGTTTCGAGTTACTAATTTTTAGCAACCGAACAAGTATCAAATACACAGGGGCTACTATAAATAATAGTAAGGTACACATCAATAACTTGTATATAAAATATACCCTTGTTCACTTTGCCATCCTTCTTATCCACCAAATATTAAGGGCATTTCCGCTTCCAATGACCAGTCCCTTTACAGTAGAAGCACTTAGTCTCAGGCTTAGGTCCATACTTGGCTTCTTCACTTGAGCAGAAACTTGCTTGCCGTTCTTCTTGAAGTTCCCTTTCTTTCCCTTTGCCCTTTTCTTGAAACTAGTGGTCTTGTTAATCATCAACACTTGATGCTCTTTCTTGATTTCTAGAGAATTCCTTGCATACTATAGTTCATCACAAAGTTCTACTAACTTGGTGATTGTGACTAGAGAATTCTGTCAATCACTAGTTTATCTGGAAGATTAACTCCCACTTGATTCAAGCGATTGTAGTACCCAAACAATCTGAGCACATGCTCACTGCTTGAACTATTCTCCTCCATCTTTTAGCTATAGAACTTGTTGGAGACTTCATATCTCTCAACTCGGGTATTTGCTTGAAATATTAACTTCAACTCCTGGAACATCTCATATGGTCCATGACATTCAAAACGTCTTTGAAGTCCCGATTCTAAGCCATTTAAGCATGGTGCACTAAACTATCAAGTAGCCATCATATTGAGCTAGCCAAACGTTCATAACATCTACATCTGCTCCTGCAATAGGTTTGTCACCTAGCGGTGCATCAAGGACATAATTCTTCTGTGCAGCAATGAGGATAAACCTCAGATCACGGATCCAATCCGCATCATTTCTACTAACATCTTTCAACTTAGTTTTCTCTAGGAACATATTAAAAATAAAACATAGGGAAGCAATAACGTGAGCTATTGATCTACAACATAGATATGCAAATACTATCAGGATAAGTTCATGATAAATTAAATTTCAATCAATCATATTACTTAAGAACTCCCACTTAGATAGACATCCCTCTAATCATATAAGTGATCACGTGATCCATATCAACTAAACCATAACCGATCATCACGTGAAATGGAGTAGTTTTCAATGGTGAACATCATTTTGTTGATCATATCTACTATATGATTCACGCTCAACCTTTCGGTCTCCAGTGTTCTGAGGCCATATCTGCATATGCTAGGCTCGTCAAGTTTAACCCGAGTATTTCTGCCTGTGCAAAACTGGCTTGCACCCGTTGTAGATGGACGTAGAGCTTATCACACCTGATCATCACGTGGTGTTTGGGCACGACGAACTTTGGCAATGATGCATACTCAGGGAGAACACTTTTATCTTGAAATTTAGTGAGAGATCATCTTATAATGCTACCGTCATAACTAAGCAAAGTAAGATGTATAAAAGATAAACATCACATGCAATCAAAATATGTGACATGATATGGCCATCATCATCTTGTGCCTTTGATCTCTATCTCCAAAGCATCGTCATGATCTCCATCGTCACCGGCATGACACCATGATCTCCATCATCTTTATCTATGTCAATGTGTTGTCACATGGTTGTCTCGCCAACTATTGCTATCGCATAGCGATAAAGTAAAGCAATTATTTGGCACTTGCATCTTATGCAATAAAGAGACAACCATAAGGTTTCTGCCAATTGCCGATAACTTCAACAAAACATGATCATCTCATACAACAACTTATATCTCATCACGTCTTGACCATATCACATCACAACATGCCTTGCCAAAACAAGTTAGATGACCTCTACTTTGTTGTTGCAATTTTTACGTAGCTGCTACGGGCTGAGCAAGAACCGTTCTTACATACGCATCAAAACCACAACGATAGTTTGTCAAGTTGGTGTTGTTTTAACCTTCGCAAGGACCGGGCGTAACCACACTCGGTTCAACTAAAGTTGGAGAAACTGACACCCGCCAGTCACCTGTGTGCAAAGCACGTCGGTAGAACCAGTCTTGTGTAAGCGTACGCGTAATGTCGGCCCGGGCCACTTCATCCAACAATACCGCCGAACCAAAGTATGACATGCTGGTAAGTAGTATGACTTATATAGCCCACAACTCACTTGTGTTCTACTCATGCATATGACATCTACGCATAAAACCTGGCTCGGATGCCACTGTCACTACTAGAAAAAAGGCTGTTAGTGGCGCACCAGTTTTTGCTATTAATGGCGCACTATAGGTGCGCCACTATTAACACGCCACAAGTAATTGTTAGTAATGGCGCACCTTTGACGCGCCATTGATAATCCAAATACCAGTGGCGCACCACATGGTGCGCCACTACTAACCCTTAGGTGCTCCACTGGTATTCTCTCCAGGTGTGCCACTAATAGCCTTATAGGTGCGCCACTAGTAATAAAGGAAGGTGCGCCACTAATAAGGGCTTAAATGCGCCACTAGTAATGTATTTGGAAAACAAAAAAAATCCAAATTTACAGAAAACAACCTATAAGGAAAAATAATTTAAAAACAAAAAATGAAATAGAATCATATTTTTTATTATAGTAAGAATATTACAATGTCTTTACAAGTATCCAATAAAAGGAAAATTGCAATGAAATAAAAGAAAATCCTAAAACTAATATTCTAGTAATCTTTTCTTCTATTTCTTCACTTTATCCCTGCAAAATGTAACAAAATAAACAGAAAGACAAACAAACTATTTATAACATGTCAATACTGTCATTTTTTATGCAGAACGGGATATGAGCATATATTTCCAGAATTACATGGTGTGAATATTGTATGAGTAAGATTATAATGGAAATGAATTGTAGAGGACATATGAGGTTCAACCCTAATCATCGACAACAAAATCATGCAAGAAATGATTGA
Organism: Triticum urartu; assembly: GCF_056163025.1. Taxonomy (NCBI): domain Eukaryota; kingdom Viridiplantae; phylum Streptophyta; class Magnoliopsida; order Poales; family Poaceae; genus Triticum; species Triticum urartu. Next base: position 247,517,215 of record NC_141875.1, read on the forward strand.
TCAGTAAATGGACAACCTTCTTAGAGATTGTCATGCGATATCCAATGAATCAACAGGAAATAAGTAACATGCCTTCCAAGACATAATTCACTATTACACATAAATGTATATCCCAAACTGAAGAACATGCTAATATGTAATCATCATTTAGAGATACCAAACTAGAAGACCATTCATTTGGTCGCAAAATGACCTACTTAACTAGTCCTTGACCATCCATCATGCACAAGAGCAAAGATAAAGATGGGCCTTGCAGCAGCGCCCAGCCCTTGGAACAGTCCATTGCATTACGTGGAACATGCTCAGATTAAGCACTATATCATCACAACTTAACAAAAGTAAATCTGAGACCCATCAAAACTAAAGATTCATCCTACTTGAGGATCGTCACTAATCATGGACACGAAAACCTTCCATTTGCAAGAAATGCTTCATGAGTAAATGCATAATCTTTTGGCATATAAAGCTTACACATTTTTCTGCATCCAGTAGCAATTAGGTAACGAAAACAGTGAGCGGCTTAGATGGGGTACAAATTGAAATAACACTGTCCAGCAGCAAAAGAACCATAGCTAGTAAGTGACCAACACTGTCCACACACGCATCATACAAGACTAAGACCTCATCAGGCCACACCCTAGCGTATGAATAGACCAACACTGTCCACACATGCATCATACAAGACCAAGACCTCATCGTCGATGTCGTCCATGGATGACTCCTACTCCATCCAAATCAAACAAACAAATGAGAAGAGGCTGAGATACAGAGCTAGCAACCAATTTTTACAGAGAAATTTTAAAATTTTCTGGGTTCATATATTCAACATGTTGACAAACAGAGGCAGTGTAGTGCACTAGGCTAGAGCTTAGAGCTATGCATGTGCATTGATTGCTATATCAATGCAGCGACAACTACTTGTTTAGATGCATATAAATCATCTCCTTGCTTGAAGTAGAAAGAAAGCAAAGTAAAGGGCACTGAAGATGTTGACTACTCACTTAATTAGAAGGTAGTGAGAGAATCCCTTGCCCAGTTGGGAGGAGTTTCAGACTGGCGGTGGAACTTGTTCTTTCCTGTTGAGGATCCTCAATGGATAAGAGAATGAAGGCATCATCATTTGACAAACAAAAAAAGGGCTCTCTGAAAACTAAAACGACCATGGGGGTGTTGCTGCTTACCCGAGCTAGGAGCCGTCATGTCGGAGGGGAGTTTGCCCTCATACACGGCATGGTCGTTGTCCCAGCTTGGCTGCACCACACTAGAGCAAGCGACCAAGGCACTGGTCTTGCGTCGAGTTGCATTGACAACGGAAGAAAGTCCGGTCTTACACACAAGTAAAGTCTGAATGTGCAGTGGCATGTACGTACATTATAATGGTAGTCCATACAGAATAAAAATGACGCCACTTGTGGCATCAGATAAATTGAACCAAGTGGGCCAATGGATCAATTTGACGGACAAATTAACCCAAAAGCATGGCATGTACGACATCCATCCATCCAACCAGCAAGCATCAATTAAAGTGCTCATTCATTCATTCATTCATGTATTTATTCAGGAGACATGATGAGATGGATAAAGTGAGAAATCTAACCTAACAATCCGTCCATAAACAGCAGGAAATGGAAGTAGTTAAGCCGGAATCTGGGCATGGAGATGCAAAAGCACAATGGCAATCAGATTGAAACTGAACTAAACTGCACAATGGCAATCAACACCACCAGAAAGAAGAATTGCAATCAATCAAATTGGCAAGCTACCTGCAGTAGGTAGAGGAGGAGGGAGCAACCATGCATCATGCACCTACACCAGCAGCAGCAACTCGTCCAGAGCAGGATGCCCTGCACATAAAACGAACCAATGAGGGGAGGGGATGGGAGGGGAGATGATGAAGACGGCCTGCAGCCGCACGCACCATGGTCGGGGTCGGAGATCTGTCGCCGGAGATGGCATGCAACCGTCGTCCGTCGCCGGAGGTTGAGGCGTCGTACCTCCATGGCTAGGCTAGGGTTTCTGGCATCTCCATCCTGGCTTCTGCCGGCCCTGTATGGATGGTCGCGGCTCAGGTCAACGACGGGACGACACGCCGTGGATCTAGATCTGGGTGCTCCTCACCTCCCTAGAAGCTCGTCAGAGAAGGCCTTCCTTTCCCTCCCCTCCTCTCCTCTACTGGGAGAGAAGAGGAGAGAAGAGAAGAGAAGGTGAGGTGTGGTGGCGCTGCAGAGAGAGGAGGCCGCCATGACCGGGCTCCTCCTGCTGCCATGGTCGCCATGGCATTGGGCTAGGGTCTCGGCCCGACCGGGAAGACAAAGGAGAAGATAGGGAGGTCGCCGGCGCGGCATGGATGGGGAGAGGAGGCCGCCGGAGAGGTGATGCGGAAGAGGAGATCGGCGGCAGCGCTGGGTGAGAGCCAGAGGAGAGGCGGGTGGCTGTGTCAGGAGGAAGGGGCGGGGAGAGAAAGTGACTAGAGGGAGGGGATAAGGGGTGATAGAAATGGCTCACTGGTAGGGGGTGCGCCATACGTATAGATAGCAATGTCGCATCTCTTACTGGTGCGCCATTGCTAGTTAAAACTAGTAATGGCGCACTTTCCCCTGGTGCGCCACTGCTAAGTGTGGGGAGGGGTGTGGGGCCAGGACAAAACTAGTTATGGTGCACCACACACGAGGTGCGCCATTAGTAATATGGCCACTAATGGCGCACCCATATCTGGTGCGCAATTGCAGTGGCGCACCACATACATGGTGCGCCATTAATGTCCATATTAGCTATAGCTGTTTTTGTAGTAGTGTGTTGGGGAACGTAGTAATTTCAAAAAATTTCCTATGCACACGCAAGATCATGGTGATGCATAGCAACGAAAGCGGAAGCGTTAGCACAATGCGGTTGATGTAGTCGTACGTCTTCACGATCCGACCGATCAAGTACCGAACGTACGGCACCTACGAGTTCAGCAAACGTTCAGCCCAATGACATCCCTCGAACTCCGATCCAGCCGAGTGCTGAGGGAGAGTTTTGTCAGCACGACGACGTGGTGACGATGATGATGTTCTACTGACGCAGGGCTTCGCCTAAGCACCGCAACTGTACTATCGAGGTGGACTATGGTGGAGGAGGGCACCGCACACGGCTAAAAGATCAAACGATCAATTATTGTGTCTCCAAGGGGTGCCTCCCTCCCCGTATATAAAGGAGTGGAGGAGGAGGAGAGGGTCGGCCCCTATGGCACTCCATGGAGGAGTCCTACTCCTACCGGGAGTAGGATTCCTCCTCTTTCTAGGTAGTAGGAGTAGGGGACAAGGAAGGGGAAGAGGGAAGAGAAGGAAGGAGGGGGCACCGCCCCTCCCACTAGTCCAATTCGTACTAGTCATTGGGGGGCGCGCAGCGTGCCCCTCTCTCCCCTAAAGCCCAATAAGGCTCATATACTCCTTCCCCCGTGACGGTGTCCTGGACTAGGGGGTGCTCCACACGTCATCTCCCGATCTGTTAGATTGGGCCGAGGACCCCCGTGGCCATATACTCATGGGCCAGTTCGGACAGCTGCCGCATGCAAGGAAGATTCCACAAGACATGGCGATCAAGACAAGGACTCCTCCCCACCGGCATATTTGGCTAGGACTCTTGTTATCCTAGGCCTCTGGTGCATTATATAAACCGAGGCCAGGCTAGTCGATAGACATATACATACAATCATACCATAGGCTAGCTTCTAGGGTTTAGCCTCTTCGATCTCGTGGTAGATCAACTCTTGTAATACCCATATCATCAAGAATAAATCAAGCAGAACGTAGGGTTTTACCTCCATCAAGAGGGCCCGAACCTGGGTAAAACATCGTGTCCCCTGCCTCCTGTTACCATCCGCCTTAGACGCACAGTTCGGGACCCCCTACCTGAGATCCACCGGTTTTGACACCGACATTGGTGCTTTCATTGAGAACTCCGCTGTGTGATCGGCAAAAGGATCGATGGCTCGCCTGCAGATCAGCTGCGACTTCAGCATCTTCGTCACCAGCTCGGCCGGTCACCTTGGTTCGGCCAAGAACGGCGCCCCATGTTCGGATCACCATGTTCGGACGAGGGCCTTCATCAAACATCAACTCCGATCTCTATCAAGATCAGGGAGGAATCATCCACGGAGCTCGAGGGCTCAACGTCAACATTGCCCTCGGACGGCCGTGCTGTTTTTATGGACAGCGAACTTGTATTCGCCGTCACCACCTCCTCGAGCGTCGGTTTGACGATTGCTTCAGTGGAATAGTGCGGAATTACGTCTACAACAGCCATGCAAAATTTCGTCGAGTTCCGATGGAGGAATCTCCGACAATCTATGATATACCGGAGCCGTGTCAAATCTGGAAGGGAATCTGGACGAGTTTATGGCGTGGTCTCCAGAGCCCAGCTCGGAGGTCCTTTGAAATATCCAACCGTTCATCTACTGTGGAATTCCCATATCTACCACTCCTCCAAATTTCAGCTCGATCTGACGGTTTAAACTCCGGGAACCTTCCGATGAGTGGACCAATTTTCGGATCCATTTTCTGCGCGAATACGGATTCGACCTGAATTCATATTTGTTTATGAACGTGATATTGGACAGCCTTTTTAGAGGAATTCTCTTCTAGGGTAATGTTCATTGTTTTTAAACATGTGCTCGTAAATTTTTAAGCCTCCCCTAAGGTCATCTTCATCATCATGCTGGTGTCAAACCAGTCCGGCAATATTGCTCCAAGGCTGCCGACGTGCGCTAGACACGTCGTCGCTTTGTTGAGCCGAGCTCAACTTCTTCGGATCATCATCTCGGCAAACCGAACAAGACTCCGGCATCCTGAAGGATAAATCATCACCAACATCGCCGCCCCACGGATTACACAGAGCAGGCATATCGGCATCGCCACACGGTCACTTCATCAAGCCGGCATCGACCACGTCACGACCTGCATCGGCAGGGCCACACTGTCCACACACGCATCATACAAGACCAAGACCTCATCGTCGATGTCGTCCATGGATGACTCCTACTCCATCCAAATCAAACAAACAAATGAGAAGAGGCTGAGATACAGAGCTAGCAACCAATTTATACAGAGAAATTTTAAAATTTTCTGGGTTCATATATTCAGCATGTTGACAAACAGAGGCAGTGTAGCGCACTAGGCTAGAGCTTAGAGCTATGCATGTACATTGATTGCTATAGCAATGCAGCGACAACTACTTGTTTAGATGCATATAAATCATCTCCTTGCTTGAAGTAGAAAGAAAGCAAAGTAAAGGGCACTGAAGATGTTGACTACTCACTTAATTAGAAGGTAGTGAGAGAATCCCTTGCCCAGTTGGGAGGAGTTTCAGACTGGCGGTGGAACTTGTTCTTTCCTGTTGAGGATCCTCAATGGACAAGAGAATGAAGGCATCATCATTTGACACACAAAAAAAGGGCTCTCTGAAAACTAAAATGACCATGGGGGTGTTGCTGCTTACCCGAGCTAGGAGCCGTCATGTCGGAGGGGAGTTTGCCCTCGTACACGGTATGGTCGTTGTCCCAGCTCGGCTGCACCACACTGGAGCAAGCGACCAAGGCACTGGTCTTGCGTCGAGTTGCGTTGACAACGGAAGAAAGTCCGGTCTTACACACAAGTAAAGTCTGAATGTGTAGTGGCATGTATGTACATTATAATGGCAGTCCATACAGAATAAAAATGACGCCACTTGTGGCATCAGATAAATTGAACCAAGTGGGCCAATGGATCAACTTGACGGACAAATTAACCCAAAAGCATGGCATGTACGACATCCATCCATCCAACCAGCAAGCATCAATTAAAGTGCTCATTCATTCATTCATGTATTTATTCAGGAGACATGATGAGATGGATAAAGTGAGAAATCTAACCTAACAATCCGTCCATAAACAGCAGGCAATGGAAGTAGTTAAGCTGGAATCTGGGCATGGAGATGCAAAAGCACAAGAGAGGAGGAAGAGACCAAGATGTGCATTCAGATTGAAACTGAACTGAACTGCACAATGGCAATCAACACCACCAGAAAGAAGAATTGCAATCAATCAAATTGGCAAGCTACCTGCAGTAGGTAGAGGAGGAGGGAGCAACCATGTGTCGTGCACCTGCACCACCAGCAGCAACTCGTCCGGAGCAGCCTGCCCTGCACATAAAGCGAACCAATGAGGGGAGGGGAGGGGAGATGATGAAGACGGCCTGCAGCCGCACACACCATGGTCGGGGTCGGAGATCCGTCGCCGGAGATGGCCTGCAGCCGTCGTCCGTCACCGGAGGTTGAGGCATTGTACCTCCATGGCTAGGCTAGGCTAGGGTTTCTGGCATCTCCATGCTGGCTTCTGCCGGCCCTGCATGGATGGTCGCGGCTCAGGTCAACGGCGGGACGACGCGCCATGGATCTGGATCTGGGTGCTCCTCACCTCCCTGGAAGCTCGTCGGAGAAGGCCTTCCCTTCCCTCCCCTCCTCTCCTCTACTGGGAGAGAAGAGGAGAGAAGAGAAGAGAAGGTGAGGTGTGGCGGCGCTGCAGAGAGAGGAGGCCGCCATGACCGGGCTCCCCCTGCTGCCATGGCCGCCATGGCATCGGGCAAGGGACTCGGCCCGACCGGGCAGACAAAGGAGAAGATAGGGAGGTCGCCGGCGCGGCATGGATGGGGAGAGGAGGCCGTCGGAGAGGTGATGCAGAAGAGGAGATCGGTGGCAGTGTTGGGTGAGAGACAGAGGAGAGGCGGGTGGCTGTGTCAGGAGGAAGGGACGGGGAGAGAACGTGAATAGAGGGAGGGGATAAGGGGTGATAGCAATGGCGCACTGGTAGGGGGTGCGCCATACATATAGATAGCAATGTCACATCTCTTACTGGTGCGCCATTACTAGTTAAAACTAGTAATGGCGCACTTTCCCCTGGTGCACCACTGCTAAGTGTGGGGAGGGGTGTGGGGCCAGGACAAAACTAGTTATGGCGCACCACACACCAGGTGCGCCATTAGTAATATGACCACTAATGGCGCACCCATATCTGGTGCGCCATTGCTATATAGCAGTGGCACACCACATACATGGTGCGCTATTAATGTCCATATTAGCTATAGCTGTTTTGTAGTAGTGTGTTGGGGAACGTAGTAATTTCAAAAAAAAATCCTATGCACACGCAAGATCATGGTGATGCATAGCAACGAAAGCGAAAGCATTAGCACAACGCGTTTGATGTAGTCGTACGTCTTCACGATCTGACCGATCAAGTACCAAATGTACGTCACCTCCGAGTTCAGCAAACATTCAGCCCAATGACGTCCCTCGAACTCCGATCCAGCCGAGTGTTGAGGGAGATTTTGTCAGCACGACGGCGTGGTGACGATGATGATGTTCTACTGACGCAGGGCTTCGCCTAAGCACCGCAACAGTACTATCGAGGTGGACTATGGTGGAGGAGGGCACCGCACACGGCTAAAAGATCAAACGATCAATTATTGTGTCTCCAAGGGGTGCCTCCCTCCCCGTATATAAAGGAGTGGAGGAGGAGGAGAGGGTCGGCCCCTATGGCACTCCATGGAGGAGTCCTACTCCTACCGGGAGTAGGATTCCTCCTCTTTCTAGGTAGTAGGAGTAGGGGACAAGGAAGGGGAAGAGGGAAGAGAAGGAAGGAGGGGGCACCGCCCCTCCCACTAGTCCAATTCGTACTAGTCATTGGGGGGCGCGCAGCGTGCCCCTCTCTCCCCTAAAGCCCAATAAGGCTCATATACTTCTTCCCCCGTGACGGTGTCCTGGACTAGGGGGTGCTCCACACGTCATCTCCCGATCTGTTAGATTGGGCCGAGGACCCCCGTGGCCGTATACTCATGGGCCAGTTCGGACAGCTGCCGCATGCAAGGAAGATTCCACAAGACTTGGCGATCAAGACAAGGACTCCTCCCCACCGGCATATTCGGCTAGGACTCTTGTTATCCTAGGCCTCTGGTGCATTATATAAACCGAGGCCAGGCTAGTCGATAGACATATACATACAATCATACCATAGGCTAGCTTCTAGGGTTTAGCCTCTTCAATCTCGTGGTAGATCAACTCTTCTAATACCCATATCATCAAGAATAAATAAAGCAGAACGTAGGGTTTTACCTCCATCAAGAGGGCCCGAACCTGGGTAAAACATCGTGTCCGCTGCCTCGTGTTACCATCCGCCTTAGACGCACAATTCGGGACCCCCTACCCGAGATCCACCGGTTTTGACACCGACATTGGTACTTTCATTGAGAGCTCCACTGTGTGATCGACAAAAGGATCGATGGCTCGCCTGCAGATCAGCTGCGGCTTCAGCATCTTCGTCACCAGCTCGGCCGGTCACCTTGGTTTGTCCAAGAACGGCGCCCCATGTTCGGATCACCATGTTCGGACGAGGGCCTTCATCAAACATCAACTGCGATCTCTATCAAGGTCAGGGAGGAATCATCCATTGAGCTCGAGGGCTCAACGCCAACATTGCCCTCGGGCGGCCGTGCTGTTTTTATGGACAACGAACTTGTATTCGCCGTCACCACATCCTCGAGTGTCAGTTCGACGATTGCTTCAGTGAAATAGTGCGGAATTACGTCTACAACAGCCATGCAAGATTTCGTCGAGTTCCGATGGAGGAATCTCCGACAATCTATGATATACCGGAGCCGTGTCAAATCTGGATGGGAATCTGGACGAGTTTAGGGCGTGGTCTCCAGAGCCCAGCTCGAAGGTCCTTTAGAAGATCCAACCGTTGATCTACTGCGGATTTCCCATATCTACCACCCCTCCAAATTTCAGCTCAATCCGACAGTTCAAACTCCAGGAACCTTCCGATGAGTGGACCAATTTTCGGATCCGTTTTCTGCGCGAATACGGATTCGACCCGAATTCATATTTCTTTATGAACGTGATATTGGACAGTCTTTTTAGAGGAATTCTCTTCTAGGGTACTGTGCATTGTTTTTAAACACGTGCCCGTAAATTTTTAAGCCTCCCCTGAGGTCATCTTCATCATCATGCTGGTGTCAAACCAGTCCGGCAATATTGCTCCAAGGCTGCCGACCTGCGCTAGACACGTTGTCGCTTTGTTGAGCCGAGCTCAACTTCTTCGGATCATCATCTCGGCAAACCGAACAAGAGTCCGGCATCCTGAAGGATAAATCATCACCAACATCGCCGCCCCACGGATTACACGCAGCGGGCGTACCGGCATCGCCGCACGGTCACTTCATCAAGCCGGCATCGACCACGTCACGACCTGCATCGGCAGGGTCGCACTATTGCTTCTTCAAGCTGGTGTCCATCAAGACTCCGTCACCTCGGCTATAACGTGGACTTGGCTATTTCTTCATGAACATACTCCGATGACTTCAGCGTCACCAGTCGACCAGCTTCGTCACGTTAGCTGGGCCGAGGGCTTCGCCTCGGCAAGTCAACCTTTGCCAGGATCACCAGGCCATCTCTCTATCGCCCATGAGGCAATGGGTGTGCGGATCGATTCCTGATTTTGGGAGTCACTTTTCTTCGGAATGCTACAACAAATAAACCAGGTGCTATTAATCCTAACAATTTTTGCTTGTTGGGTTTATTTTTCTTAAGAAATTATTACTCTGGCTTGTTCCATCATCTGTACACAGGTCTACCAAATGGAGGCCACATTAAAAATGATCACGTGGTGGTTCGGTCAGTTTCCGTACATAGTTCGGCGAACGCCGCATTCAGAGCCCGGACCGCCCAGCAAATTCAGGCTTGGTCACGCCTTTACTGTGTCACGCTGACGCCCTGCATCGACATTGACTTCGGCGCCAGGCCATATTTCTTTTATTACTCACTTTGCATAAATTATTTATTATGCAACACTTTTTTAATTATTATTATTACTATTATCTCCGGTTTGCACTATTTTTTGTGCACGGGAAAATGATCCGGGTTGGGCAGTATCGTCAACTCGGCGTACTGACATACCACGTCACCTCGTCTGGACGGGGGGCTTCGTCAACACTTCATTACCCCATGCCAGGGACTTCGGCATCACTCCGCCGGCCTGTATTGACCGTGCTATGTCACCACTTCGGAGTGCCGAGCTCTTTGCTCCGCCACCTTGGGACCGGCTTGGGGGATGGAACCTTGTCCCGCATCAAGCTCGGGGTGCGTCATCAATACCGAACACATTAACCAGCTAAGTTGCCTTCATGCTCAAAGTTTTAAATTTTGAACTTGTGTTCGGTTCGACCAAACATTATACCTTTTTGAAAAAAAGTTGCTTGTAGAGAATCTCCTTGTCAAAACTTTGTTTGTGACACACAGATTCAAATACCCCGTTTATTTGGGGGCTCCCTTGATGGAGCTTTTCCTCTTGCATATGATTATACTTGTACGGCTTCGTTCCTTGTTCGTGTATTACGCCACAGTATGCACCATATTGACTTAAGCGATTTGCAAGCTGGGTTGCCTGGCTCTTGTGCTTACCCCTACGTTCCCGATTGTTCGGCTAGGGAGTAAAAGGAGCACCTCTGCGATTGTCACGACCGGGTCCTCCAAGCTCTGACCTCAGACTGGGTGAAGCCGAAAGCTAGCGCTCTTATTGTTTTCAATCGTGGTCGGCACACAACGGAACTCATGAGTAAAAAAAATATATTGCACAAGTCCCATAGTAATAATGAGCACCAAAGAAAGGTATCGGTGGGAGTACTTTTTTCTTCGAAGATGCTTCTTGCACTTCGTCTGTAATATAACATAAGTTCCCTGAGCGCGATTTGTCTGTTACAGCCTTATGGCCCGGTTGCCTGGTTATCGGAAACACTGTCGATATTCTCGACAGGTGGAGTACATAACACTTTTCGGTCCTTGACCGAAGAGGGAGAAGCCGACGGTCGGTTAAGACGCGTTTAAAGTTCGGGTGAACAAAGATATGATAGTAGTACTTCGGTACATACAATCATTATACATAAAATTCTTTTTACCCAAGTCACTTGGGGGCTCTTAAATTTATATGTGCTATTTTATAATAAGTGTTCTTCTTCTTAGTCGTTGCAAAGTTTTTCTTACTATTATTATTTATCACTCCTCTTTTCGACACAAGTGTGTGGTAACTAGCCGGGGAGCCTAATTTGTCTCTCAAAGCCGCGAGAGTTTAGTTTTCTAAACTGGCCTAATAAGAAGTACTCCGCCTTCGGGATAGGAGGTTGAAGCCGTAGGCTGACCCGCTTGAAGTCTTGAGATAGGATGTGTCATGTTAAAGCACGACATAAGCACTTTTTTCTATGACCAATTTTCGGATTGGCACCGAACACTTGATCTTGTTCGGACGTCAAGTTTTTACTGACATTTTTTTTGGTTTTCCAAGCTTATGGCACTTCTAAACTATTTGTATGTTTTCAGCACAAGTCTCGCAGTGCAACGCCGAATACCTTTAGAGATTCGGCAAAAACATTCTCGGATATTGCTATATATGCATCGGTTTCAAATTGTGTCTTCGGTCAATAGTTGGGTTGCATGGCTCCTGCACTTGCTTCCTACGTTGCGCTTTGTTCGGCTAGGCGTGCAAAGGGAGAACCACTACGATTGTGCTTCCAGCTCACATGGTTAAGCACCTTAGTGGAGAAAGCCGAAAACTGATTATCACAATAAGCGTAAACTGGTCAGCGATCCGATGACTGTGTTAAATGATGTGCCATTCATAACAATGGATGAAGTGTTTACGGCTTGACCTCGACTGTCGCCGAACACTACCGGGGGCTATTAACTGGCCTCCCAAACTAAATCCTCGATATTTTTCTCTTACATTAGAGCTGAGGTTTCATGATCATGCTTAGCATGACAACCCGAAAAAAGGAACCGATAGCGGGACTATTTCCTTTGGAAGATATTTCTTATGTTAAACAGTAATATAACATATCTCTCTGCGTACCTTTGTTTATAAAACCGTATGGCCAGATTGCCTTGTTTGTCGTAAATCTTTGCCCTCATAAAGGCTTTATAAAGTAGGACAAACACTCCTCGGCTACGGCCGAGGAGGTGGAAGCCGATGGTCGGTCAACAAAGTTTTGTACAATGCGGATCCGAGCATTAATGATGTAAAGTACTTGGACACATAGAATCATTACACATAATTTGTGATATTACTCTGGATATCGATCCTTAATTCGGCCACCTGTGCCCGCATTAAGGCTCAGGGGCTACTGGGCTTCGGGCTTATTATTTATTAAAGGGGCATATCGATCCCCTGATCTGGTGTTGCCACCCGACCAGTGTCTCGAGGGCTACTGCATTGCCTGTTCAATGCAGAAAATTTTAAGTGCAATACAGTTGGCGAGGAGATTTTGATCCTCAGGTTGGTCGGCCGCACCCAACCTAAGTCTCGAGGACTGAGCACGCCGCTTTTTGTGTCCCGAAGTATTCTGCAGAGCTAGGACTTAATCCTCAGGCCGATTTTGCAAATCAACCTGAGTCTCAGTGGCTACTAGGATCAGTGGTCTTACGTCATCCTTCAGGTGCATCTCGGGTTTTAGACCGATACACACCCTGAGGGCTACTGGCTATATATCTCGGCAGAGAATAAATTGCACCAATAAAAAATATTCACAATAAATCAGCCCGCGGTCGGGGTGGTGCACCACCTCAGAAGCAGTCCGGCATAAAGCTCGGGCGCTAGTGGCTGGCTCCATAGAGGGCATTTCCAGCATTAAGCTCGGTTAAACTCCTTCAACTTTTTTGAACCAAGGTGATATAACACCTCGGATATAGTACGAAGTTGGAGCTCGGATACATTCCGACGTTGGAGCTCGGAAACCAGTCCGGCATTTGTGCTCGGCTGCAAAAGATACCTCGAATGCAGTCCGGCGTTGGAGCTCGGACGCAAGAGGACACTGCCTCCCGGGAACAACTTCAAACACGAGGTGTGGCATAGAAATAACCAGGCATTGGTAAAGGCCGGAAACTTAAAGGGGATCCTCGGATACACGACGTGTAAACTCGTCGAATGCATTTCGGCGATCCTCAAGATCGAAGATGAGAAGATTTGTTGAACCAGTTTTCAAGACCAACAACCGAAGATCAAGAACAGTTCAGAAGAATCGAGGAGCGTCCCTAACTTGAAGACCGGTTCAGGGGGCTACTGACGGTGTCCTGGACTAGGGGGTACTCAACACGTCATCTCCCGATCTATTAGATTGGGCCGAGGACCCCCGTGGCCGTATACTCATGGGCCAGTTTGGACAGCTGCCACATGCAAGGAAGATTCCACAAGACTTGGCGATCAAGACAAGGACTCCTCCCTACCGGCGTATTCGACTAGGACTCTTGTTATCCTAGGCCTCTGGTGCATTATATAAACCGAGGCCAGGCTAGTCGATAGACATATACATACAATCATACCATAGGCTAGCTTCTAGGGTTTAGCCTCTTCGATCTCGTGGTAGATCAACTCTTGTAATACCCATATCATCAAGAATAAATCAAGCAGGACGTAGGGTTTTACCTCCATCAAGAGGGCCCGAACCTGGGTAAAACATCGTGTCCCCTGCCTCCTGTTACCATACGCCTTAGACGCACAGTTCGGGACCCCCTACCTGAGATCCACCGGTTTTGACACCGACACCCCGTATTCCCGTAACTCCCCGGTACTCCGAAAAATACCCGAATCACTCGGAACCTTTCCGATGTCCGAATATAGTCGTCCAATATATCGATACTTACGTTTCGACCATTTCGAGACTCCTCGTCATGTCCCCGATCTCATCCGGGACTCCGAACTATCTTCGGTACATCAAAACTCATAAACTCATAATATAAGCGTCATCGAACTTTAAGCGTGCGGACCCTATGGGTTCTAGAACTATGTAGACATGAACAAGACACGTCTCCGGTCAATAACCAATAGCGGAACCTGGATGCTCATATTGGCTCCCACATATTCTACGAAGATCTTTATCGGTCAGACCGCATAACAACATACGTTGTTCCCTTTGTCATCGGTATGTTACTTGCCCGAGATTCGATCGTCGGTATCTCAATACCTAGTTTAATCTCGTTACCGGCATGTCTCTTTACTTGTTCTGTAATACATAATCCCACAACTAACTCATTAGTTGCAATGCTTTCAAGGCTTAAGTGATGTGCATTACCGAGAGGGCCCAGAGATACCTCTCTGACAATCGGAGTGACAAATCCTAATCTCAAAATACGCCAACCCAACAAGTACCTTCGGAGACACCTGTAGAGCACCTTTATAATCACCCAGTTACGTTCTGAAGTTTGGTAGAACACAAAATGTTCCTCCGGTAAACGGGAGTTGCATACTCTCATAGTCATAGGAACATGTATAAATCATGAAGAAATCAATAGCAACAAATTGAAGGATCAAGTGCTAAGCTAACGGAATGGGTCAAGTTAATCACATCATTCTCCTAATGATGTGATCCCGTTAATCAAATGACAACTCTTATTCTATGGATAGGAAACATAACCATCTTTGATCAACGAGCTAGTCAAGTAGAGGCATACTAGTGACACTCTGTTTGTCTATGTATTCACACATGTATCATGTTTCCGGTTAATCCAATTCTACCATGAATAATAAACATTTATCATGATATAAGGAAATAAATAATTACTTTATTATTGCCTCTAGGGCATATTTCCTTGACATACCTATTCCTTTTCGGAGTCTAAAACGTTCTGGAAAGTGTCCATTATGTACTCCTCTGGGGTCACGGTGTCAATAACATTGGTTTCAACATTTACGGGATTACCCGAGATATAATGTTTGATTCTTTGACCATTCACCACCTTCGTATTTGTACCTTTGAAGTTGTTGATTTTTATTGCACCGGAACGATAGACCTCCTCGATAATGTAAGGACCTTCCCATTTAGAGAGGAGTTTTCCTGCAAAAAATCTTAAATGAGAGTTGTATAGCAGAACATAATCACCTACATTAAACTCACGCTTTTGTATCCTTTTGTCATGCTATCTTTTAACTTTTTCTTTAAACAGTTTGGCATTCTCATAGGCCAGGTGAGGGAGTCCTGGATTAGGGGGTCCTCGGACAGCCGGACTATTTACTTTGGCCGGACTGTTGGACTATGAAGATACAAGATTGAAGACTTCGTCCCGTGTCCGGGTGGGACACTCCTTTGCATGGAACACAAGCTTGGCAATTCGGATATGTAGATATCCTCCCTTATAACCGACTCTGTGTAACCCTAGCCCCCTCCGGTGTCTATATAAACCAGAGGGTTTAGTCCGTAGGACAACAACAATCATGATCATAGGCTAGCTTGTAGGGTTTAGCCTCTACGATCTCGTGGTAGATCAACTCTTGTAATACTCATACCATCAAGATCAACCAAGAAGGATGTAGGGTATTACCTCCGTCGAGAGGGCCCAAACCTGGGTAAACATTGTGTCCCCTGCCTCCTATTACCATCCGCGTTAGACGCACAGTTGGGGACCCCCTACCCGAGATCCGCCGGTTTTGACACCGACATTGGTGCTTTCATTGAGAGTTCCACTGTGCCGTCGTGATAAGGCTGGATGGCTCGTCTTGCTGTCAAGGACAATATCACCTCGGGGGGAGCCCTAGCTGTAGGCCAAACCCTTCGACTAGGTGGCTTTGTCATGACCGTCCGTTCGACCGTCGCGCCGACGATGACTTCTCGGGTCATCAAAAACATCCTCCACGTCGGCTCGGGATTTGCTGAGCAGATGGATCCAATAGAGCTCTCTTCTCTAAACGAGCTCTTGGATCGCATCGCCGCCCTGGGAGTCACAACGGACTATGATCGGATCGGGCTTAAACCCGACCAAAGGGAGATTAACTCTCTGCCGGTCACCCATCAGATAGCGGTGGTGGAGGACCATTGCAGCAATTCTTTCTCTATTTTGAGGACAAACTATGTCCAAATTCCCGTGCTCTCTGAGCCGGACACCCGTCCATGGGAGGACATGGCCCAAGCTCCGAACTTCGAATCAAACAATGGGCCAAAACTATTGGGTAACATCCCGGAGTCCGAACTGCCAAGATCGGAAACTCCTCCGCCCCTAGGTCTCAGATCGGGTCAGGGTTTGGACCTAAATCTACCCACCCACCCAGATTCAAGTGGTCTTTCCCACATTAGACAAGAGCCCCAAGAGACAGTACATCACTATTGGGCCAGATTCCTCCTTGTAATGAGCAAGGTCAAGGACTGTCACGAGGAAGACACAATTTCATTATTTTGCAACAATTGCACGGACACGGGAATTCTCAACGCCATAAGTCACCGTGACATAGCACACTTTGCTGACATGGTGGCCATAGTACGAAAGTACTGTGCGATGGAAAGCGCTTGGAAAACCCAAACAAAATTCTGGGACCCTCCGGCTCTCACTAAACCCCCTATCCGAACTAAAAGGGTGTACTCTCGTAAGTCACCGATCCAATTACAAATAAGAAAAAGCCCACTACAGGGCATAAAACTGTATTGGAGGGATGGCTCAATGGGCCATGCAAAATTCACAGTACAGCGGATACCATGCCAACACACAGCCTTAGAGCATGTTGGATACTCCGGCAGATGGCCAAGAGCGGCGAGGATATCCTCATCAACAATACAATAGAGCACCATCCCGTGGAAAATAACAATACAATATTGACAGTCTTCAAGACCTTCGCCTCAAATAATAGGCGCAAACGAACACTCCGCAACCTTGCCGAAGTCTGCCACGTTGCAACAATAAATTCATGGAACGACATGCCATAACCTTCAATGCCAGTGACGAACCTCAATTCCGAACAGCCCGAGTACCAGCCGCTTTGGTCCTTAGTCCAATTGTGGACGGCTTCCGGCTTACTAAAGTGCTCATGGACGGTGGCAGCGGATTAAACCTCATCTACAAGGAAACTCTTAGAAAAATGGAAATAGACAAGAGCCACATTGAGCAAAGCAGCACGACCTTCAGAGGAATCATCCCTAGTCGGGAGGCACAATGTGCAGGAAAAATCACACTAGATGTGGTATTCGGCACGCTGGAGAATTATAGGTCCGAAGAAATCACATTCCAAGTGGCCCCGTTTAGTAGTGGATACCATACCCTTTTAGGGCGGGAGGCATTCACGATCTTCCAAGCTATACCCCATTACAGGTGCATGAAGCTCAAAATTCCCGGGCCTAATGGAATCATCACTCTGGCTATTGATCCGGACATAGCACTCCGCGCCAAAAATAAAACCGCTGCACTAGCCCTTGAGGCATTATCCGAAGCCCTTGCAGCCGAAGAACTAACTGCGCTGCGCTCCACGGTGGACAGGGACGACGTTATACTCGACAAAAGACCCAAGTACACCTCTTTTAAACCAGCGGACGAAATAGTCAAATTCTAGGTCCACCCAACGGACCCTACCAAAACAGCATCCATCGGGGCACAGCTAAACCCCACAACAAACGCCGCACTACGGGAGTTCTTGCGCGAGAATTGGGACATCTTCGCCCGACATCCTTCAGACATGTCAGGAATCCCACGCAGGCTGGCCGAGCATAGCCTTAACATCCTAAAGGGGTTCAAGCCGGTCAAGCAGACTCTTCGGCGTTTCTCTTAGCCTAAGCGACAAGCCATGGGTGAAGAGCTAGCCAAGTTACTCAAGGCCGGATTCATTAGAGAAATAAAACATCCAGACTGGCTAGCAAACCTGGTGATGGTACCAAAGAAGGACAAATCCTAGCGCCTATGTGTCGATTTCAAGGACCTTAACAAGGCTTTCCCTAAGGATCCCTTCCCCCTCCCCCGCATCGATCAAATTATCGATGCTACCACAGGACACGACTCATTGTGCTTCCTCGACGCATACTCCGGATACCATCAAATTAAGATGGTGGAGCTCGATCAAGCCGCAACGACATTCATCACTCCATATGTCCCCTTCTATTTCAACACCATGCCTTTCGGGCTAAAAAACGCTGGTGCAACCTATCAACGCATGATTCAGACATGCCTGGAAACACAAGTCGGCAAAACAGTGGAGGCATACGTAGACGATGTGGTCATTAAAACAAGACACGTCGAATCCTTAATAGACGACTTGAGGCTCATGTTCGACAATCTCTGAACATATGACATCAAGCTCAATCCAGAAAAATGCGTTTTCGGCGTGCCCGCCGAAAAGCTCTTGGGCTTCATCGTCTCCAATAGAGGAATTGAAGAAAATCCAGCTAAAATCCAAGCTTTGTCACAGTTGGCTATCCCAACAGACCTCAAGCAAATCCAGAAGTTAACTGGATGCGTGGCTGCCTTAAGCCGCTTCATCTCCCGATTAGGAGAAAACACGCTACCTCTTTATCGCCTTCTTCGACGCACCGAACACTTCGAGTGGACAGATGCGGCCATGGACGGATTGGAAGAAATAAAGGCCGTATTGGCCACCAACCCAATCTTGGCCGCGCCAAATGTCGACGAACCAATGTTGTCAGATATAGCGGCAACACACCAAGTTGTAAGCGCAATGCTCGTCGTCGAACGAGAGACGGACGGACATAAGTTCCCGCTTCAAAAGCCGGTATACTACGTATCCACCATCCTCACTCCATGCAAATCATGGTACCCACATTACCAAAAGATAGCATACGCGGTCTTCATGGCATCCCGAAAACTATGACACTACTTTCAAGAGTGTTCAATCACGGTGGCCTCCGAAGTACCACTCAACGACATAATAAATAACTGCAATGCCACGGGCTGGATTGCTAAATGGGCTATCGAGCTCCTCCCGTTCGACATAACATATAAACCACGACGAGCCATTCAGTCGCAAGTACTGGCTGATTTCATCGCCGAATGGACGGAAGCCGAACTCCCTATCCCACCTAATATCTTCTTGGAAAGGCTGTTTAAGCCATCCGTGGTGTGGGATGGGTAGACCAGCACTAGCAGTCCGGATCCGGCCACAACACCAGACCCCGAACACTCTGACATAATCGGAGGCTCTTCCATCGAAATAACACCTTCGGCCCACGTAATCATGGCTGTCATCGCCCTGTGGATAGAACCCTTCTTGGCTTAACTAACTAGGCAAGAACTCCCTGATGAGCCAAATGAGGCGCGTTGCATTGTGCGACTGTCTAAAGCCTACAAGGTCCACGAGTGTAAGCTTTATAATAAAAGCACTAACGGAGTACTTCAAAGGTGCATCTCCGAAGAGGAAGGACAGCAACTTTTGGTAGAAATTCATGCTGGACTTGGCAGCCACCACGCCGCAGCTCGGACCCTTGTAAGCAAGGCTTTCCGTACAGGTTTTTACTGGCCCACGACCCGAGCGGACGCACAGGAGCTTGTTCAACATTGCGTCGGTTGCCAGCTTTTTGCAAACCAAAGACATATGCCACCTACCGCTCTCCAAACAATCCCCATTACTTGGCCCTTTGTGGTCTGGGGGCTTGATATGGTCAGACCTCTTAAAGGGGGAAAGCCATAAGAAAAAATACCTCTTGGTCATGGTGGATAAATTCACCAAATGGATAGAGGGCAAACCAGTTAAAACGGCCGAGTTCGGACCAGTGATAGACTTCATATCCGGGGTTGTACACCATTACGGTGTCCCCCCACAGCATCATCACCAATAATGGCTCGAACTTTACACCCGACGACGTAAAAACTTGGTGCAGCAAAATGGGCATTAAGCTCGATTTTGCCTCTGTTTATCACCCGCAAACTAACGGTCAAGTCGTGCGAGCAAATGGTCTTATCATGAGCGGCATTAAACCCAAATTAGTGCGATCCTTGAAGGAATCAGATACGCACTGGGTGGAGGAGCTTGACTCCGTACTATGGGGCTGCGGACCACGCCGAATCGCACTACCGGATACACACCGTTCTTCATGGTGTACGGCGCAGAGGTGGTATTGCCCTGCGACATTATTCATGACTCACCTCAAGTACGCATGTACGAAGAGAAAGTAGCTGAGCTTGATCGGCAGGATAGTTTGGACGCCTTGGAGGAGGAGTGTGATGTGGCAAAAGCCTGCTCCACATTCTATCAGCAACAGGCTCGGCGGTATCAAAGCAGAGAAGTATGGGCCAAAACTTATAACGTTGGTGAACTTAAGGGAATATTCGGTCGGTGGACAAAAGATGACTTTTATTTATTGTAATACATGCCCCCAGATGTCTATATCCTGCGTCTCTTTTCGCAGTTCGGACATGCACATTAATGCATGCGTACCCAGGGAAAGGAACCCTTAACGGAACTATTCTCCCTGGAAGATGTTTCTTACTATCCATGTAATCTAACATAGCTAGTTGGGTACTTGTCTATTCAAGCACTTATGACCCCTATGCCTTGTTTCCACGCATACCCCAGTTTTTACATAACCGAGCAGGTATTCGGATACACTCCGGACTGTCGGGTCCGGAGGTTGAAGCGAAAAGGTCTGCCATGACAAATGATTTACAATCCGGCTAGAGACAATATATGTCAATTGAATTACACAGTCACTTCGACTAACTATATTGTTCTTTTATACCATCCAACAGACTGTCTAGCCTACAATCCTATTGGGAATACTTTGCGGCTAATTTAACCTGGTCATACACCAAACTGACAGGGATCTCTTTCCCATCAGACCCCATAGGTCCGACCTCGGCCATGTGGTTCGGGTCTGCCTTGGTATATCACGTCTTCACCATGGCCCAGGCTTCCCTTGCACCTTGTCGGCAGGATGATATCTTCCATAATCGGAAGCGCCGCCGCGCTCCCTTGAGCATCTCTACAAGCTCCCCCATGCCTCCTGGCAGGGAGGCGGATGGCCACAAGGCTTGGGCAATGCCCTGCATCATCTGCCGAACTTGTTTGTGCAGTTGTGAGAGCTCTGGCATAAGATCACCCGCCGAACCGGGTATCTCCTCTGCGGGATGACCCATCAGCATACCTACAGATATAACTCTGTTAGCCAGTTTCTTCGCCGAAGTCTATAAAGGTTCGTTCAAGCACTTACTAAAAATGCCGTGTCGAAGCCTCTTATTTTCCCTTACAGAGTCAGCAAGCTGGGCTCGAACATCGTTCAGTTCAACGACCAGCCTGGTATTGGCATCTTGGAGACCGTTTCTCTCCCGCATAACCTGTGTAAGCATGCGCTCGCCAGCCTTTAGCTGTCCTTGAGCATGTTGCTCATTCCCTCGCACGACCTCCGGATTCACCCCGGGACCATCTGCAGAATCTATTGTTAGATTTGTATGCATGCCGAATACTAACTGGTACATGTCATTCTTTTAGATAGAAACAAGTGTTACCAGATGGGGCATTCCCAGACTCCTTCATTGCGGCAACCGCGGCCCGTAGCTGGGCTTTGCACTCCTCCAGCTCTTAGACAATTGGGAATTCTTCTCCGTAAGAACCTACGCAAACAATGATCCTTAAATCAGTTGTGCCAACTGTTTCAAGTCTCAGGGGCTACTGATATACATAATTATTAGATTTTCTTACCCGTATATCCTTCACATACTGGTCCGTGGCTCGGGCAAGACCATTTTGAGCAGCTCGGATATACGTGTCTCTTGAGTTGAAGGCATCGAATGCCTCTTCAGAGAAACAAGCGTCGCGGAGTACGGCCTGGCGACGCCTGTGATTCATGGCGCTCTCCACTTCGGAATGCGTAGCGGACAGCCTATCTGCATCCTCTGTAGGAGGAACATCTGATGTTGGCCCCACATTAGCATCTACCTCTAAGTCCGGCTCTGGAGCCCGGCTGATGGAAGCTTGGCCAGCAGGCTCTCCGGATATGGTCCGGCGAGCGTTTTTCCTGCCAGGAACCATGGATGTTATTATATTTTAAAATACGACAACCACGGAGCGGGGTTCTTTTTCATACCTTTGCGATGGCGTCTTAGTCCTGACCGCCTTCCTTTTAAGCCTACCCAGCAGCAGTGCCCCTTGTTGGTGACTCACCGCGGGTTCGGCATGGCGTCCCAAGGGCCTTCCCTGTAAGACACCATATGTGTGCGGTAGGTGAAGTGCGAAAAAAGGGAATCCTTCTCGGAAGTTGGAACTTCGGTTTTACTTACGTGCGATACAGGGAGCAGTCCAGGATAATCGGCTATGATGGCCACCAAGGCACCGTTGCAGCTTAACTGATAGAACGTCTTATCAATGAGCTCCACAAATGTGTCTGAATCTTCTTCGAGTCCGAGGTCAAGGGCCCGGTGAGGGTCCTCTGGTTGTGGACGCGGGCTATGGATCTCCCTTACAACTTTTCACACTTCCTGCTATGAAATAGCAAGGTAAATACTTATGAGGAAGAATGCGGGAAGGTCTGGAGTAGAAAGTAGCAGCTCACCCAGTTTGGGGGGGGTTGTACATGGAGAACCCATCCCGTGGCTTGATGCGGATGAACTCCTCTTCCTCTCCCTTATATAGATCGGACAGTATTTTCGCTAGAGCAGTGGCGGAGTCTGGTCCCTTACGACCGCAGTGGGTGTCATTGTCTTCTCCATTGAAGTGCCACATGGGTTGTCCCCGATATTGAAGTGGCTGCACCCCCCGCATTATACATACTGACATAACCTCGATTATTGTCAATCCTGATTTGGCCAGCGTCTTTATCCGTCCCATCAGGTAAAGGACCTCTCTGTCATCTTCCTCCTGGGGGTCCTGAGGGCGCCAGCTATGATGTTTCTTCAGAGGGGCGTTATTGAACTCAGGAAGGCCCATCCGAATAGGATCTGGAAGAGGGACGTCCTCCATATAAAACCACTCCAAAGGCCAGTCTTCGGATGTCTTCTTCGGAGTACCAGACAGGTATCCGGTCTCGGCAATGTGCCATATCTCAGCTCCGCCCACTTGATATAGTGACCCCTCCTGTGTATGGGGTACGAGGCAGAATAGCCTCTTCCATAGCTCGAAATGAGCTTCGCAGCCCAAAAACAGGTCGCAAAAGGCGATGTAGCCAGCAATGTGTAATATGGAGGTAGGAGTAAAGTTATGCAGCTGGAGGCCGTAGAACTCCAGGAGCCCGCGGAGGAACGGATGGATTAGAAATCCAAGCCCCCTTAGTAAGTAAGGGATAAGGCATACCCGCTCCCCCATGGATGGGTTGGGAAAGCTCTCCGCTTGCTTCCCACCGTTGTAAGTGGCAAGTCCGGCTCGAACGGGGACCATATACGCTGGAGGGAGAAACCCCTGGGTCTGTAACTCTACTAATTTACTGTGGGGGACGGAACACTTCTTCCAATCACTCGGCTTAGGTCTACGGGAGCGAGAGTAGGAGCTGCGATGCCCGGCCATGATGGGATGGACTTTTTCTGGGTGTGCTCCGATGGATACTCGCTGTGGGAAGATAGTGTGATCTGGATCTGAGGATCCCCGTCTCTTTAAATAGACGATTTACTCGCATGGTTAGGGTGGCAAGTGTAAAAATGCCCCGACTTCTCGCATTCGCTCGACACGTGGAGGATAACCATTATTAGGCGCAGAAGCCAAGTAGTGCAACATTCATGGGAAGCCGGACACTACTCGACAGGTATTCAGAATTTGGAGAAGAACCCGCCTTGCAATGCCGAAGACAATCTGTGTGCCAGACTCATCGTCATTGAAGCCTGGTTCGGGGGCTACTGAGGGAGTCCTGGATTAGGGGGTCCTCGGACAGCCGGACTATATACTTTGGCCGGACTGTTGGACTATGAAGATACAAGATTTAAGACTTCGTCCCGTGTCCGGGGGGACTCTCCTTTGCGTGGAAGGCAAGCTGGGCAATTCGGATATGTAGATCTCCTCCCTTGTAACTGACTCTGTGTAACCCTATCCCCCTCCGGTGTCTATATAAACCGGAGTGCTTAGTCCGTAGAACAACAACAATCATGATCATAGGCTAGCTTCTAGGGATTAGCCTCTACAATCTCGTGGTAGATCAGTTCTTGTAATACTCATATCATCAAGATCAACCAAGCAAGACGTAGGGTATTACCTCCATCGAGAGGGCCCGAACCTGGGTAAACATTGTGTCCCCTGCCTCCTATTACCATCCGCCTTAGACGCATAGTTCGGGACCCCCTACCCGAGATCCGCCGGTTTTGACACCGACACCAGGGTTCTCCACTCATCAAGTGAGCTAATGTCAAATAGTCTCTTCTCACCAGCAAGTTTGAAATCATAATTGAGCTCTTTAATGGCCTAGTATGCCTTATGTTCTAGTTCGAGAGATAAGTGACATGCTTTTCCATAAACCATTTTATACGGAGACATACCCATAGGATTTTTATATGCAATTCTATAGGCCCATAATGCATCATCAAGTTTCTTGGACCAATTCTTCCTAGATCTATTAACAATCTTTTGCGAAATTAATTTAATCTCTCTATTACTCAGATCTACTTGACCACTAGACCGTGGGTGGTATGGAGATGCAATTGTATGATTAACATCATACGTAGCAAGCATTTTACGAAAAGCACCATGAATAAAATGTGAACAACCATCAGTCATTAAGTATCTAGGGACTCCAAACCTTGGAAAAATAACTTCTTTAAGCATCTTAATAGAGGTGTTATGATCAACACTACTAGTTGGAATAGCTTCTACCCACTTAGTAACATAATCAACAACAATTAAAATATGTGTATACCCATTACAGGAAGGAAACGGTCCCATATAATCAAAGCCCCAAACATCAAATGGTTCAATAACAAGTGAATAGTTCATAGGCATTTCTTGACGTCTACTAATATTACCAATTCTTTGACATTCATCACAAGACCATACAAACTTACGGGCATATTTGAAAAGAGTAGGCCAATAAAAACCGGATTGCAATACCTTATGTGCAGTTCTATCTCTAGCGTGGTTGGTGTCCTCCATAAGCCTCGGAGTGACACTTGCGTAGGATCTGTTCCTGTCCATGCTCAGGTACAGAATGTCTAATAACACCATCTACTCCTTCTTTATAAAGGTGTGGGTCATCCCAGAAGTAATGTCTTAAATCATGGAAATACTTTTTCTTTTGCTGGTATGTGAAACTAGGTGGTATAAATTTAGCAACAATGTAATTAGCATAATCAGCATACCATGGAGCAGTACGAGAAGCATTTATGACAGCTAATTGTTCATCAAGAAAACTATCATCAATAGGGAGTGGTTCATCAAGAACATTTTCTAACCTAGACAAGTTGTCTGCAATGGGGTTCTCATCCCCCTTTCTATCAATAAAATTTAAATCAAATTCTTGTAGCAAGAGAACCCATCTAATAAGTCTAGGTTTAGCATCTTTCTTTTCCATAAGATATTTAATAGCAGCATGATCAGTGTGAACAGTTACTTTAGAATCAACAAGCAAATACAACTGCTAAAAATTCTTTTTCAGTAGTAGCATAATTTCTCTGGGCACTATCTAGAGTTTTACTAGCATATTGGATAACATTTAATTTCTTATCAACTCTTTGTCCTAGAACAACACCTACAGCATAATCACTAGCATCACACATAATTTCAAAGGGTAAATTCCAATCAGGTGGCTGAACAATAGGTGTAGAGATCAAGGCTTTTTTAAGTATTTCAAATGCTTCCACCCAATCATCATCAAAGACAAAAGGAACATCTTTTTATAAGAGATTAGTCAGAGGCCTAGAAATTTTTGAGAAGTCTTTAATGAACCTCCTATTAAAACTGGCTTGACTAAGGAAACTTCTTATACCTTTACTGTCCTTAGGACACGACATCTTTTCAATAGCATCAACTTTAGCTTTATCAACTTCAATACCTCTTTCAGAAATTTTATGCCCCAAGACAATACCTTCATTAACCATAAAGTGGCACTTCTCCCAGTTCAAGACTAGATTAGTTTCTTCACATCTCTGCAAAACTCAATCAAGGTTGCTTAAGCAATCATCAAAAGAATTTCCATACACGGAGAAATCATCCATGAAAACCTCAACAATCTTTTCACAAAAATCAGAGAATATAGCAGTCATACATCTTTGAAAGGTAGCAGGTGCATTACATAAACCAAAAGGCATACGTCTATAAGCAAAGGTACCGAAAGGGCAAGTAAAAGTGGTCTTTTCCTGATCCTATTTTGACACAAGTATTTGAGAGAAACCAGAATAACTGTCTAAAAAGCAAATTTTTGTATGTTTGGATAATCTTTCTAGCATTTGATCGATAAAAGGTAAAGGGTAATGATCCTTTCTAGTAACTTTATTTAATTTGTGGAAATCAATTACCATTCTATAGCCCGTGACAATTATTTGTGGGATCAATTCATCTTTATCATTAGGAACAACAGTAATGCCTCCCTTCTTAGGGACACAATGGACAGGACTTACCCACTAACTATCAGCAACATGATAAATTATACCTGCCTCCAGAAGCTTTAGTATTTCATTTCTTACCACTTCTTTCATCTTAGGATTTAACCGTCATTGGTGATTAACAACCTGTTTAGCGTCTTTCTCCAATTTTATTTTATGCTGGCATAGAGTGGGACTAATGCCCTTAAGATCATCAAGAGTATATCCAATAGCAGCACGGTGCTTCTTCAGAATTTTCAATAATTTCTCTTCTTCTTGCTCTGAAAGGTTAGCACTAATAATAACATGATATATCTTCTTTTCATCAAGATAAGCATATTTAAGAGTATCATGTAATGGTTTAACCTAAAACACGGGATCACCCTTGGGTGGAGGAGGATCCCCTAGAATTTCAATAGGCAAGTTGTGTTTCAAAATAGGTTCCTGTTTAAACAATACTTCATCTATTTCCCTTCTTTCATTCATAAACATATCATTTTCATGGTCTAGCAAATATTGTTCTAAAGGATCATTAGGAGGCACGACAATAGAAGCAAGACCAATAATTTCATCTTTACTAGGCAATTCTTTTTCATGGTCTATGAAATTTAGCAAAATTAAAATCATGAAACATATCCCCTAAACCAACATAAACAATATCCTTTTTGTAGTCTATCTTAGCATTAACAGTATTCAAGAAGGGTCTACCAAATATAATGGGACAAAAATCATCTTGTGGGGACCAAGAACAAGAAAATCAGTAGGATCTTTAACTTCCCAAACAAGACTTCAACATCTCTAACAATCCCAACTGGTGAAATAGTATCTCTATTGGCAAGCTTAATAGTAACATCAATATCTTCTATCTCAGCAGGTGCAATATCATGCATAATTTCTTTGTATAAGGAATGAGGTATTGCACTCGCACTACCACCCATGTCACATAAGCCATGATAGCAATGATCTCCTATTTTAACAGAAACAACAATCATGCCTACAACAGGTTGATACATCTCCAACGTATCTATAATTTTTTTATTGTTCCATGCTATTATATTATCTGTTTTGGATGTTAATGGGCTTTATTTTAAACTTTTATATTATTTTTGGGACTAACCTACTAACCCAAGGCCCAGTGCAAATTGCTGTTTTTTTGCCTATTTCAGTGTTTCGCAGAAAAGGAATATCAAACGGAATCCAAACGGAATGAAACCTTCGGGAGATTTATTTTTGGAACAAACGTGATCCAGAGGACTTGGAGTGGACGTCAAGCAATCAACAAGGAGTCCACAAGGCAGGGGGCGCGCCTACCCCCCTGGGCGCGCCCTCCCCCTCGTGGCTCAACCGACCTACTTCTTCCTCCTATATATATTCATATACCCCAAAAGCATCCAGGAGCACCACGGAACCCTATTTCCACCATCGCAACCTTCTATACCCAAGAGATCCCATCTTGGGGCCTTTTCCGGAGCTCCGCCGGAGGGGGCATCGATCGTGGAGGGCCTCTACATCAACTCCATGGCCTCTCCGGTGATGTGTGAGTAGTTTACTTCAGACCTTCGGGTCCATAGTTATTAGCTAGATGGCTTCTTCTCTCTCTTTGGATCTCAATCCAAAGTTCTCCTCGATCTTCTTGGATATCTATTTGATGTAACTCTTTTTGCGGTGTGTTTGTCGAGATCCGATGAATTGTGGGTTTATGATCAAGTCTATCTATGAACAATATTTGATTCTTCTCTGAAATCTTCTATGTATGATTGGTTTATCTTTGCAAGTCTCTTCGAATTATCAGTTTGGTTTGGACTACTAGATTGATCTTTCTTGCAATGGGAGAAGTGCTTAGCTTTGGGTTCAATCTTGCGGTGCTCGATCCCAGTGACAGAAAGGGAAACGTCACTTATTGTATTGTTGCCATTGAGGATAAAAAGATGGTGTTTATATCATATTGCCTGAGTTTATCCCTCTACATCATGTGATCTTGCCTAATGCGTTACTTTGTTCTTATGAACTTAATACTCTAGATGCATGCTGGATAGCGGTCGATGTGTGGAGTAATAGTAGTAGATGCAGGCAGGAGTCGGTCTACTTGTCACGGACATGATGCCTATATACATGATCATTCCTAGATATTCTCATAATTATTCGCTTTTCTATCAATTGCTCAACAGTAATTCGTTCACCCACCGTAATACTTATGCTATCTTGAGAGAAGCCACTAGTGAAACCTATGGCCCCCAGGTCTATTCTCCATTATATTAATCTTCCATCAACAAGCTATTTCTATTACCTTTTATTTTGCAATCTTTACTTTTATTCTTTATCATAAAAATACCAAAAATATTATCTTATCATCTCCATTAGATCTCACTCTCATAAGTGACCGTGAAGGATTGACAACCCCTTTATCGCGTTGGTTGCGAGGTTCTTATTTGTTTGTGTAGGTACGAGGGACTTGTGTGTGTCCTCCTACTGGATTGATACCTTGGTTCTCAAAAACCGAGGGAAATAATTATGCTACTTTGCTGCATCACCCTTTCCTCTTCAAGGGAAAACCAACGCAATGCTCAAGAGGTAGCAAGAAGGATTTCTGGCGCCGTTGCCGGGGAGTCTACGGACAAGTCAAGACATACCAAGTACCCATCACAAACTCTAATCCCTCGCATTACATTATTTTCCATTTCCCTCTTGTTTTCCTCTCCCCCACTTCACCCTTGCCATTTTATTTGCCCACTTGTTCCGTTCCCCTTCTCTTTTCTAGTTCGTCTCTTTTTGCTTGTTTCTTGTTTGCTTGTGTGTTCCATTGCTTGCTTATTACGAAGGCTCAAGACAATACTAAATTCTGTGATTTTTCCAATACCAACAATAATGATTTTATTAGCACTCCGATTGATCCTCTTACTGATGCTGAGTCTTGTGAAATTAATGCTGCTTTGCTGAATCTTGTCGTGAAAGATCCGTTTTCTGGCCTTCCTAGTGAAGATGCCGCTACCCATCTAAACAACTTTGTTGATTTATGTGATATGCAAAAGAAGAAAGATGTGGGTAATGATATTGTTAAACTGAAGCTATTCCTATTTTCCCTTAGAGATCGTGCTAAAACTTGGTTTTCGTCTTTGCCTCAAAATAGTATCGATTCATGGAATAAGTGCAAAGATGCTTTTATCTATAAGTATTTTCCTCCCGCTAAGATCATCACTCTTAGAAACGATATTATGAATTTGAAACAACCTGATCATGAACATGCTGCACAAGCTTGGGAGAGGATGAAATTAATGATACGCAATTGCCCTACACATGGTTTGAATCTTTGGATGATTATACAAAAATTTTATGCCGGATTGAAATTTGGTTCTAGAAATCTTTTAGATTCGGCCACGGGAGGCACTTTTATGGAAATCACTTTAGGAGAAGCTACTAAACTACTAGATAATATTATGGTTAACTATTCTCAATGGCATACTGAAAGATCTATTAATAAAAAGGTGCATGCTATAGAAGAAATCAATGTTTTGAGTGGAAAGATGGATGAGCTTATGAAATTGTTTGCTAATAAGAATGTTTCTTCTGATCCTAATGATATGCCTTTGTCTACCTTGATTGAGAATAATAATGAATCTATGGATGTGAATTTTGTTGGTAGGAACAATTTTGGTAATAACGCATATAGAGGTAATTTTAATCCTAGGCCGTTTCCTAGTAATTCCTCTAATAATTATGGTAATTCCTACAACAATTCTTATGGAAATTATAATAAGATGACCTCTGATTTTGAATCTAATATTAAATAATTTATTAATTTGCAAAAGAGTTTCAATGCTTTGATTGAAGAAAAAGTGTCTAAGATTGATGAGTTGGCTAGGAACGTGGATAGAGTTTCCCTTGATGTTGATTCTTTGAAACTTCAATCTATTCCACCTAAGCATGATATCAATGAGTCTCTCAAAGCTATGAGAATTTCCATTGATGAGTGCAAAGAAAGAACCGCTAGGATGCGTGCTAAAAAAGATTGCTTTGTGAAAGCGTGTTCTTCTAGTTTCCATGATAATAATGATGAAGATCTAAAAGTTATTGATGTGTCCCCTATTAAATATTTGTTTTTCAATATGAATCTTGATAGTGATGGGACTGGAGATGAGTCAACTTTAGTTAGAAGGCGTCCCAATGATTCGGAGTTTTTAGATCTTGATGCAAAAATTGATAAAAGTGGGATTGGATAGGTAAAAACTTTAAATAGCAATGAACCCATTATCTTGGATTTCAAGGAATTTAATTATGATAATTGTTCTTTAATAGATTGTATTTCCTTGTTGCAATCCATGCTAAATTCTCCGCATGCTAATAGTCAAAATAAAGCTTTTACTAAACATATTGTTGATGCTTTAATGCAATCTTATGAAGAAAAGCTTGAATTGGAAGTTTCTATACCTAGAAAACTTCATGATGAGTCGGAACCTACTATTAAAATTAAAATTAAAGATCATGGATTCTTTGCTTTATGTGATTTGGGTGCTAGTGTTTCCATGACTCCTAAAACTTTGTGTGATTTCCTAAGTTTCCGTGAATTTGATGATTGTTCTTTAAACATGCATCTTGTGGATTCCACCATTAAGAAACCTATGGGAAGAATTAATGATGTTCTTATTGTTGCAAATAGGAATTATGTGCCCGTATATTTCATTGTTCTTGATATAGATTGCAATCCTTCATGTCATATTATTCTTGGTAGACATTTTCTTAGAACGATTGGTGCAATTATTGATATGAAAGAAGGGAATATTAGATTCCAATTTCCATTAAGGAAAGCATGGAACACTTTCCTAGAAATAAAATTAAATTACCTTATGAATCTATTATAAGAGCCACTTATGGATTGCATACCAAAGATGATAATACCTAGATCTATCCTTGCTTTTATGCCTAGCTAGGGGCGTTAAACGATAGCGCTTTTTGGGAGGCAACCCAATTTTATTTTTGTTTCTTGATTTTTTATTCTGTTTAGTAATAAATAATTCATATAGCCTATGTTTAGATGTGGTTTTATGCTTTTAATTAGTGTTTGTTCCAAGTAGAACCTTTGGGAAGACTTAGGGAAAGTCCTTGCGATCTTGCTGTAAAAAATAGAAACTTTATCGCTCACGAGATTTGCTGCCATTTTTTTACTGGGAGTGCTATTTAGTTAATTATTTTTGCATATGATTTATAGATAAATTCCTAACGTCCATAAATTTATTTTAGAATTTTTGGGGTTCCATAAGTATTCGAAACCTACAGATTACTACAGACTGTTCTGTTTTTGACAGATTCTGTTTTTCGTGTGTTGTTTGCATTTGAGTGTATGAACAATAGAGAAGTTGGAATACAGTAAGTTCAATACCAATATAAATAAATAATGAGTTCATTACAGTACCTTGAAGTGGTGGTTTTTTTACTAACGGAGCTCACGAGATTCTCTTTTAAGTTTTGTGTTGTGAAGTTTTCAAGTTTTGGGCAAAGATTTGATGGATTATGGAACAAGGAGTGGCAAGAGCCTAAGCTTGGGGATGACCAAGGCACTCCAAGGTAAAATCCAAGGACAACCAAAATCCTAAGCTTGGGGATGCCCTGGAAGACATCCCCTCTTTCGTCTTCGTTCATTGGTAACTTTACTTAGAGCTATATTTTTATTCAACACATGATATGTGTTTTGCTTGGAGCGTCTTGTATGATTTGATTCTTTGCTTTTTATTTTACCACAATAATCCTTGCTGTACACACCTTTTGGGAGAGACACACATGAATCAGAATTTATTAGAATCCTCTATGTGCTTCACTTATATCTTTTGAGCTAGATAATTTTGCTCTAGTGCTTCGCTTATATCTTTTAGAGCACGGCGGTGGTTTTATTTTATAGAAATTATTGATCTCTCATGCTTCACTTATATTATTTTGAGAGTCCTTTATAACAGCATCCTAATTTGCTTTGGTTATGAATTTAGTCCTAATTTGATAGGCGTCCAAGATCGGTATAATAAAAACTATCATAAAAAGTGCATTGGATACTATGAGAAGTTTGATACTTGATGATTGTCTTGAGATATGGAGATGGTGATATTAGAGTCATGCTAGTTGAGTAGTTGTGAATTGGAGAAATACTTGTTCTAAAGTTTGTGATTCCCGTATCATGCCCGTATGGTGAACCGTTATGTGATGAAGTCAGAGCATGATTTATTTATTTATTGTCTTCCTTATGAGTGGCGGTTGTGGACGAGCGATGGTCTTTTCCTACCAATCTACCCCCCTACGAGCATGCGCATAGTACTTTGTTTTGATAACTAATAGATTTTTGCAATAAGTATGTGAGTTCTTTATGACTAATGTTGAGTCCATGGATTATACGCACTCTCACCCTTCCACCATTGCTAGCCTCTCTAGTACCGCACAATTTTTGCAGGTACCATAAACCCACCATATACCTTCCTCAAAACAGCGAACATACCTACCTATTATGGCATTTGCATGGCCATTCTGAGATATATTGCCATGCAACTTTCCACCGTTCCATTTATGACACGCTTCATCATTGTCATATTGTTTTGCATGATCATGTAGTTGACATCGTATTTGTGGCAAAGCCACCATTCAGAATTCTTTCATACATGTCACTCATGAGTCATTGCATATCCCGGTACACCGCCAGAGGCATTCACATAGTCATATTTTGTTCTAAGAATTGAGTTGTAATTCTTGAATTGTAAGTAAATAAAGTGTGATGATCATCATTATTAGAGCATTGTCCCAACTGAGGAAAGGATGATGGAGACTATGATTCCCCCACAAGTCGGGATGAGACTCCGGACGAAAAAAAGAGGCCAAAAAAAGAGAAGAAGGCCCAAACAAATAAAAAATGAGAGAAAAAGAGAGAAGGGACAGTGTTACTATCCTTTTTCCACACTTGTGCTTCAAAGTAGCACCATGATCTTCATGATAGAGAGTCTCTTATGTTATCACTTTCATATACTAGTGGGAATTTTACATTATAGAACTTGGCTTGTATATTCCAATGATGGGCTTCCTCAAAATGCCCTAGGTCTTCGTGAGCGAGCAAGTTGGATGCACACCCACTTAGTTTCTTTTTGAGCTTTCATACACTTATAGCTCTAGTGCATCCGTTGCATGGCAATCCCTACTCACTCACATTGATATCTATTGACGGACATCTCCCTAGCCCATTGATACGCCTAGTTGATGTGATACTATCTTCTCCTTTTTGTCTTCTCCACAAACACCATTCTATTCCACATATAGTGTTATGTCCATGGCTCACGCTTAGGTATTGTGTGAAGATTTAAAAAGTTTGAGAACATTAAAAGTATGAAACAATTGCTTGGCTTTTCATCAGGGTTGTGCACGATTTAAATACTTTGTGCGGTGAAGATAGAGCATAGCTAGATTATATGATTTTGTAGGGATAACTTTCTTTGGTCATGTTATTTTGAGAAGACATAATTGCTTAGTTAGTATGCTTGAAGTATTATTATTTCTATGTCAATATTAGACTTTTGTCTTGAATCTTTCAGATCTGAATATTCATGCCACAATAAACAGAATTATACTGAGAATTATGTTAGGTAGCATTCCACATCAAAAATTCTGTTTTGATCATTTACCTACTTGAGGACGAGCAGTAATTAAGCTCGGGGATGCTTGTTATATATCCAATGTATCTATAATTTTTGATTGTTCCATGCTATTATATTATTTGTTTTGGATGTTAATGGGCTTTATTTTACACTTTTATATTATTTTTGGGACTAACCTACTAACCCAAGGCCCAGTGCAAATTGCTATTTTTTTTCCTATTTCAGTGTTTCGTAGAAAAGGAATATCAAACGGAATCCAAACGGAATGAAACCTTCGAGAGAGTTATTTTTGGAACAAAGGTGATCTAGAGGACTTGGAGTGGACGGCAAGCAATCAACGATGAGTCCACGAGGCAGGGGGCGCGCCTACCCCCTTGGCGCGCCCTCCCCCCTCGTGGGCCCCTCGTGGTTCAACCGACCTACTTCTTCCTCCTATATATATTCATATACCCCAAAAACATCAGGAAAACCACGAAACCCTATTTCCTCTATATTAATCTTCCATCAACAAGCTATTTCTATTACCTTTTATTTTTGCAATCTTTACTTTTACTCTTCATCATAAAAATACCAAAAATATTATCTTATCATCTCTATCAGATCTCACTCTCGTAAGTGACCGTGAAGGGATTGACAACCCCTTTATCACGTTGGTTACCAGGTTCTTATTTGTTTGTGTAGGTACGAGGGACTTGCGTGTGGCCTCCTACTGGATTGATACCTTGGTTCTAAAAAAACTGAGGGAAATACTTACGCTACTTTGCTGCATCACCCTTTCCTCTTCAAGGGAAAACCAACGCAGTGCTCAAGAGGTAGCACAGGTCTATGTTTATTTTTAGTATCAGGTCTAGCAATTCTAGCAGCTTCATCACAGAAGTAAATAACATACCCATCAATATTATCGACCAAGAGATCCTTAACCATAGCAATACTAGGTTCAACTTTTATTTGATCATAGGGTGTAGGTGTTCTAGCATTACTCTTACGAACCACAGTTGAAGCTTTAGCATGATCCTTTATTCTAACAGGGAAAGGTGATTTCTCAATATAAGCGATAGGAACAATAGGATCAACATTATAAGTGATAGTCTTTTCTTCAACTTTAATATGTTTAACTACTTTTACTTCAATGGGAGGATGATATTTAAACCACTTCTGCTTAGGGAGATCAACATGAGTAGCAAATGATTCACAGAAAGAAGCTACTATCTCAGAGTCAAGTCCATATTTAGTGCTAAATTCACAAAAAGCATCGGTATCCACAAAAGATTTAACACAATCAAACTTAGGTGTTATACCTAACTCCTTACCTTCGTCGAGTTCCCAATATTAAGAGTTTCGTTTAATTCTTTCCAATAAATCCCATCTAAATTCAATAGTCTTCATCATAAAAGAACCTGTACAAGAAGTATCGAGCATGGAGCGATTATTGAGAGAAAGCCAAGCATAAATTTTTTGAATAATAATTTCTCTTGAGAGCTCATGATTGGGCCATGAATATAACATTGACTTAAGCCTCCCCCAAGCTTGAGTGATACTTTCTCCTTCGCGAGGCCAAATTTATATATATACATACATACATATACATACATATATATATAATTACGATCACGATGAACAAGATGCATAGGATAAAACTTCCGATGAAATTCCAATTTCAATCAGTTGTAGTTCCATGATCCAATATCAACACATAGCCTAAACCATGTCAATGCCTTTCCCTTCAAAGATAAATGGAAGACCTTCTTTTTGATAACATCCTCGGGCATACTAGCAAGCTTAAATAATCCACAAACTTCATCCACATAGATTAGGTGCATATCGGGATGTAATGTTCCATCTCCTGTAAAAGGATTAGCTAGCAGTTTCTCTATCATACCCGAAGGAATTTCAAAGTAAAAAATTTGAGTAGGTTCAGTAGGTTGAGGAGCAACTCTTTGCTCTACTGGTCAGGGTGAAGATAGCCCGAACAAGCCCCTCAAAGGATTATTTTCCATAGTAACAAGTGACAGTAAATTTCAGCACACTATATAAATTTTTCCTTACCAAATTCCACCTACCAAAGGCACTTCACTCGCCGGCAACGGTGCCAGAAAAGAGTCTTGATGACCAACAAGTATAGGGGATCTATCGTAGTCCTTGCGATAAGTAAGAGTGTCGAACCCAACGAGGAGCAGAAGGAAATGACAAGCAGCTTTCAGTAAGGTATTCTCTACAAGCACTGAAATTATCGGTAACAAATAGTTTTGTGATAAGGTAATTCGTAACGAGTAACGAGTAACAAGTAACAAAAGTAAACAAGGTGCAGCAAGCTGGCCCAATCCTTTTTGTAGAAAAGAACAAGCCTGGACAAACTCTTATATAAAGGAAAGCGCTCCTGAGGACACATGGGAATTATCGTCAAGCTAGTTTTCATCATGCTCATATGACTTGCGTTCGTTACTTTGATAATTTGATATGTGGGTGGACCGGTGCTTGGGTACTACCCTTCCTTAGGAAAGTATCCCACTTATGATTTAACCCCCTCACAAGCATCCGCAACTACGAAAGAAGAATTAAGGTAAACCTAACCATAGCATGAAACATATGGATCCAAATTAGCCCCTTACGAAGCAACGCATAAACTAGGGTTTAAGCTTCTATCACTCTAGCAACCCATCACCTACTTATTAATTCCCAATGCCTTCCCCTAGGCCCAAACAATGGTGAAGTGTCATGTAGTCGACGTTCACATAACACCACTCGAGGAAAGACAACATACATCTCATCAAAATATCGAACGAATACCAAATTCACATGACTACTTATAGCAAGACTTCTCCCATGTCCTCAGGAACAAACGTAACTACTCATAAATCATATTCATGTTCATAATCAGAGAGGTATTAATATGCATAAAGGATCTGAACATATAGTCTTCCACCGAATAAACCAACTAGCACCAACTACAAGGAGTAATCAACACTACTAGCATCCCGCAGGTACCAATCTGAGGTTTTGAGACAAAGATCGCATACAGGAGATGAACTGAGGTTTGAGAGAAGATGGTGTTGGTGAAGATGTTGATGGAGATTGACCCCTCCCGATGAGAGGATCGATGGTGACGATTTCCCCCTCTCGGAGGGATGTTTCCCTGGCAGAACAGCTTCGCTGGAACCCTAGATTGGTTCCGCCTCGAGACGGCGGCACTTCGTCCCGAAAGCTTCGTTCTAATTTTTTCCAGGGCAAAAGACACCTTATACCAGAAAATGGGCATTGGGGGCCTGCCAGGTGGCCCATGAGGCAGGGCGCGCGCCCAGGGGGTAGGGCACGCCTCCCACCCTCGTGGACGGTGGCTGGCCCCCCTTTGGTGCTTTCTTCGTGAAATATTTTTAATATATTCCAAAACTTAATCTGTGGAGTTTCATGACTTCTGGAGTTGTGCAGAATAGGTCTCTAATATTTGCTCCTTTTCCAGTACAGAATTCCAGCTGCCAGCAATCTTGTAAAACAACAGAGAGAAGCCATAAGTATTGTGACATAATGTGTAATAACAGCCCATAATGCAATAAATATCGATATAAAAGCATGATGCAAAATGGACGTATCACACTTGTATCACCATCTCTTCGCCGAACTAGTGCACCTATACAATTTACCATTGTATTGGGTGTGTTGGGGACACAAAAGACTCTTTGCTATTTGGTTGCAAGGTTGTTTGAGAGAGACCATCTTTATCCTACGCCTCCCATGGATTGATATACCTTAGGTCACCCACTTGAGGGAAATTCGCTACTGTCCTACAAACCTCTACACTTGGAGGCCCAACAATGTCTACAGGAAGAAGGTTGTGTAGTAGACATCAAGCTCTTTTCTGCCGTCATTGCCGGGGAGGTTAGTTCTTGAAGGTATATCTTTAGATCTTGCAATTGAATCTTTTAGTTTCTTATTTTATCACTAGTTAGTTTATAAAAGAAAACAAAAAAATGGAATTGAGGGTGCCTCATATGTTTCATCTTTTTAATATCTTTTGTGAAAATAAGGATTCCGATAATTGTGCCAAAATGTTAGAAGAAGAATGCAATAAAATGTTTGGCATACAATCTTTGAATGATGAGCATGATTGCAATGTTGTTATTATGTACTCTTTGAATATCCGTAGTACTAATGATGATTGCACTAGTCATGATGAAAATGTCTCTTATAAGCATGCTAATTTTTCTCGAGTGCATAGAGTTTGCAAGCACACACCAAATAGAGAAGATAGATTTTGCAAGAGTCATAAGTATTTAGAAACTAAATGGTTGCAAGAGAGGTTAGATGCTTGTGCTAAAAATTTAAAATTTCTTTGCCACCCTTGTGAACTTTGCAATGAACGTGATCATTTAAATCTCCAATGCAAATTGTTTCATGATTGAGTCGTGTCCAAAAATTGTGATGACTTGATTTCCCTTGCACATCATAATGAACTTAGTTTGATTGTGGGTCATGAAGAAATGAAACGTATAACTAAGGTTCTTCCTGAATTTATCCTTGATAAAGTTCTTGATTTTGATCTAGAGGAAATTTATATGTATTGTGCGGTGAATTGCATTGAAAATCCTTATATTGCCAATTACATAAAGACAAGAAAACAAATAGAAGATGAAGAGAATACTAATGAAAGGGAAGAGGTTTCCCCGTATCCTCCTATTCTTTCTTATGATGAATCAGGTAAAGAGGAGGAGCTTTCTATTCAACCAATCTCATTAATAAAGAGATCAAAAAGAGGATTAAACCCATACTTAATATGAAGAATAAAAATAAAAGACGGAGAAGAAAAGGTAAAAAGGTATCCCTCCCAAATGATGTTCCTCCTATTACTCATTATGACGATGATAATTGCTATACTATTGGTGCTATCCATAATATTAATTATGAGAGTGATTACGCTTATGATATGAAAAGTCCCAAGCTTGGGGATGCTATGTTTAATGAAGATGATATTTTTAGTCTCCCAAGTTTTGATGAGCAAATTTGTTATGATGATAGCATGCCTCCTATTTATGATGATTATATTGATGAAAGTGGGTTTGGAAGAGTGTCAACTTTAGGAAGTAATTATCCCACTATTTTGGAGGATGTTGAATCTTATTGTGATAATTATAGAAGTGGATTTGGAGAGGTCATGACTTTATTTAGTAATGATTCCACTATCTTGGAAGAGGTTTCAATTGATTATGATGAGAACAAAGTTGCTACCTATGATCATTATTGTGATGATACTTATGTTATAAAAAGTAGTGATGATTGTATTTACAAAACTTGTCATGATTATGATTACCTTTTTCTAAACATTACTCTTTTAATGTGGAAACAATTTATATTATTTGAGTTTCTTATGATACTCCCACTATTCCGAATGAGAAGAATTTTGCTTATGTGGAGAGTAATAAAATTTATATGCTTGTGCATCATGAAAATAATGCTTTATGTGATAGTTATACTATTGAATTCATTCATGATGCTACTGAAATTTATTATGAAGGAGGAACATATGCTTGTAGGAATTGCAATAATATCAAGTTTTCTCTCTATGTGTTGAAAATCTTTAATCCATGCTTGCTTTGCTTTCCTATGCTAGTTGATTCTTGTTCCCATAAGTTGTTTGCTCACAAAATCCCTATGCATATGAAGTGGGTTAGGCGTA
Organism: Triticum urartu; assembly: GCF_056163025.1. Classification (NCBI taxonomy): domain Eukaryota; kingdom Viridiplantae; phylum Streptophyta; class Magnoliopsida; order Poales; family Poaceae; genus Triticum; species Triticum urartu. Next base: position 247,556,752 of record NC_141875.1, read on the forward strand.
AATGTGCTAGTTATATTCTTCATGATTCTCTCTTTATATTTCAAATCATATCTTTTATGTGAGCATCATTAAAATCATCATGCCTAGCTAGAAACGCATTAAAGAAAAGCACTTCTTGGGAGACAACCCAATATTTACCCCTACTGTTTTTGTGTGTCCACATGATTAAGATACTGTAGTAATCATGTTTTAAGTTGATTCCTTTTTCATAAGATTAATAGACAAATTCCTCACGTCCACCAATTTATTTCAGAATTTTTGGAGTTACAGAAGTATTCGAGAGTTACCGATTACTACAGAGTGTTCTATTTTTAGCAGATTCTGTTTTCTATGTGTTGTTTGCTTATTTTGATGAATCTATGAGTAGTATCGGAGGGTATGAACCATAGAGAAGTTGGAATACAGTAGATATTACACCAATATAAATAAAGAATGAGTTCACAACAATATAAAAGTGGTGATTTTATTTCCTTATACTAACGGAGCTTACGACTTTTCTATTGAGTTTTGTGTTGTGAAGTTTTCAAGTTTTGGGTAAAGATTCGATGGAGTATGGAATAAGGAATGGCAAGAGCCTAAGCTTGGGGATGACCAAGTCAACCCAAGGTAATATTCAAGGACAACCAAGAGCTTAAGCTTTGTAACATCCCAAATTTTCAATTTGGTATGTTATACACTAGATCATCATGCATATCATATTTCTTGCATTTTTGGTTGATCCTAGAAATTTCACGCAACTCAAGGACCCTCGGAGAGAGTTGGAGATTTCGTTATTTTCATATTTGAGTTTTCTCAAATTTTGAAAAGAGGATCATTTGATTTATTTATCTTATCTTCAATTATTTTTCCAATATCAAAAAAACGAGACAGGGAGTAATATGACTTTCCCAAAATTGAGGAAAAATGAAGATTTAATAAATAGATCAAGTTTTGGTTTTGCCGGAGTTTTATTTGCATTTTAATTGGATAGGGAAAAATGCGCGTTTTCGAAAATTGCATTTTAGGTCTGGAGTAAAGTTCATTTTGTTCGGCTCATTTTTAGGAGTCGGGGAAAATTTACTTTAGAAATTTTGGAGCTCGTTTAGATTTTCTTTTCTGTGTTTTTCTGCGCGCGAAACCATTTAAAAAAACTCCAGCCGGCCAGCCGGGCCAAAGGCCCAGCCAGCCGCCGCCCCCAGCCTCCCTGTGCGCTGCGCGCCAGGCGCAGGGGCGCAGGCCACCGCCTCGCCTCTTCCTTCTTAAAACCGAATCCTAGTAGGATTCTTAGCCCCTTTTCCTTTGTTCCGTTTTCTTTTTCATCTAGGATTCCTTTTTCCTACTCTATTTCTTGTCCCCTACCCCAAGTAAATCCCCCCCTCACCTATATAAATACCCCAACACCCCCCCCCTAAATCCATCAAATCAAACCCCAAGCCCTCCACCGCACCCCACCCCGCGCCCTACACCGCCGCCGCGCCACCCCACACCCGCGCCGCCGCACCTTGCCCACGCCGCCGCCGCACCTTGCCCACGCCGCCGCCGCACCTTGCCCGCGCCGCCGCCCTACGCCACGCCGCCGGAGCCCCTCGCCGGAGACCTTGCCGGAGGTTGCCCCGCGGCTCTTTTCCTCGGATCGTTTTCTTCTAATCGTTCCGATTTTTTTTTCTCGTATGATTCGTTTTCTAGATCGGTTTTTCATTTCGGTTTTCTTCTCCGAAACCCTAGATCGGATTCGTTTTCTTCTCCGATTTAGTTGCCTTTGGACCGTTCGCCGGACCGTTCGTCCTAACGAACGTGATCACCGGATTCTTCTAGGTTAACGAACGTCCGTTCGTTTAACCGTTCTTCTTTTCTTTCTGTCGGATTTATTCCGCGATCGCGATCTCAGATCCGATCTTCTTTCTAGTCTTTCTTCTCGCTCGTTTATCGGAATCAGGTGATTCAAGCGCCTGGAGTTTCGTTTCGAAACCGCCGTTCCGTCTAATCAACTTAAACAAGATTTTGCCCCGGTAAAATTTGACCTAGTTTCAACTTGCTAGAACCGAGTTGTTTTCTTCCGCCGTTTGTTTTCCGTCGTTCGTTTGGTTCATTGTTTCTTTGCAACCGGAGTTCTTAAATTGAACTTTCTGGTTCGTTCTCTTGTTCGAGTTTTACCTGTGCATTAGATGAGTACTTATTGTGTGCTTGTTGTTTGTCTGCGATAGATCACCCGGATTGCACCGCTTGTTACTTCGAAACCCTAGGATTCGCGGATCATCAGCAAGGCAAGTAACACTTTGATCATACCTTTTCTACAACCCATGTTTTATTGCATTAGATAAATCCTCACACATTGCATGATTAGGATCTAATTAAATTGTGGGATGGGAAGTAGATGAGGTAGTACCTATCACCTGTATTATTATTATGAAACCTTTGGGAGTTACTTCTATGTTTGCTTTTATGCCATGCTATGCTAGTAGACGTGGATTGGGTGAGTGATATCCATGACAGATGTGAGTTGATAATTTTAATGGTTTATCTAAGGTGGCAACTTAAACACACATCTGGGTGGATTGAGGCACCTGATGTCTATCAGGACTTGCCTGTTTTTTTTGGACCGCCACCCAGGCTCAAAGGGATCATAAGATCTTTCATGCTAGAAACTTCCGTGTGCAGCCACAAGCCATTATGGGCTCTGGCATAGTTGACTAAGTAGTGCGAACTCTTATGGGGTGGACTAGCAGATGTAGGGGCTGTAGGTGGTACGGTCTACCCCACATGTAAGGTGCTAGCGCTTCTGAAAGACTGTGCCTCGGTCATCTGTCTTCTCAAACACCATGTAGTGCGAGAAACCAACCAAACGGAGGCGATCGAGTCTTGTGGGGAAAAGTGCACAAACCTCTGCAGAGTGTACAAACTAATCATGATTAGCCGTGTCCCCGGTTATGGACAACTTGAGTATCTAGTACTTGAATATCATGTGAATCTCAACATGTTACTTCTAATTAATGTTGTTGGGTTTTAATTGTTCACTTAATTGGGATTGAGAATGCTGTCAACCATTCTCAATGTTTCACAACCACCATGATAGTTAAATAAATTTATTCCTTTGTAGTAGGGAAAAACTGGCTTTACGCAAAAACTGTAACCATAGAGCTTTCCACCAGCCATATATGCATATAGTATAGCTGTTTCATTCCATTACTCTCTATGTGTTACTTTGCCAGCATATTCCATGTGCTGACCCGTTTTCGGGCTGCAACTTCTCATGTTGCAGACTTTTCAGACAACGAGTAAGGTGTTTTAGGTCGTGGTTCTATACTCAGTGATGCCGTTGGAGTTGATGGACCCATTTACCTTCCAAGTCTTCCGCTGTTATCGACACTAGATGGCCTTAAGCCATGTTTATTGTAATAAGTTCTCTTTTGAGACAACGATGTAATAAGTGTGTGATTGCCACTCTGCTATAAATCCTTCGATGTACTGTGTGGTGTCAGCATTACTGATCCAGGGATGACACCTGAGCACAAAGTGCTTGATCCATTCGGATCGGGTCGCGACAGAGAATGGTATCAGAGCACACGCTGACTGTAGGACACGACCACTAAGTTAAAGCCATAGATCACTATTCTCTTCTCATTTTCTAACTCCTCATCTTTTCTACTCTTTTAGGATGACGCACGCGAAGATTAGGTACGCTCAACCGGATGAAGGCACACCATTTGGATTTCACCTGAAGGAAGTCACCAAGTACCTGAACATTGGATTAACAAGCTTCACCGGAACTTTCAACGCCACTCTGCCTGAAGAGGAGCGCTGGAAGATTCAAGCTCACGTTCCGAGAAGGACATTCGCACCAATCACGAAGCCCATAGATAGTGTTTTCAATGCACCAACCTGGAGTCTAGGAAGGAGCATGGTAGCTCATATCACCATAGGACGCATTGGAGAAGTTTATCAAGAAGACCTCAAGGACACTATCTACCAGATTTGCGGACGTCGAGATAAACAATGGGAGTTAGTCAACACCAAGAAGGATAGGTCCATTGCATCTTTCATCCAGGAGTTAAACCAGCACATTCGACGCCACGAGAACTAGATGTGCAATGATATGATAGAGCTGAAGAATGCGAAGGCAAGGATCATCGAGCTAGAAGGAGAACTGAAGTCTACACGCAAGGACTACATGGACGAGATCGTAGCTCTAGCAAGACACAATGGCGATCTTAAGCAGGAGATTGAAGAACTCAAGAGGAAGTTAGCATCCACGGAGGAAGACGAGTACGTCGCATGTCCGGACAACTACATCATCATCGACGACACCGATTCGGATCCAAGTGAACCCGACTTTGAAGACGAAGCTGGAGCAGATATCATGGAGTCTTCCACCGGTTCAAATTTCTAGATGACCACCAGATAGTAGTAGTATTCCCCCATGTAAACACAATATAGTCGAGCACTTTTGTGATAGTTAGACCGTTTGTAAGCCCTTGTTTGATTGATTGAAGTGATTTTGTGTGCATTTGCTCATGTGCATTGGGGTAGTGTTTTCCCTTTAGACCTCACTCTATTCTCAATTCTCGTCTTTTCTAAACCCTCAGATGCCTCCGAGACGTGACAATGGATTTCCACCGGAGCTCACTCAGTTGATCCAGCAGAAAAATCAATTGATGCAGATGTAAGTCCAGAACCAACAGAACAACAACAACAACCCACCACCACCACCACCTGTTGACCACTTAGCCCGTTTTCTTAGGCTGAATCCGCCGGTGTTTTCCAGTAGCACCGAGCCAATAGTAGCAGATGATTGGCTCCGCAAGATAGGAAGGGAGTTGACCACTGCAGGATGCACGGATGGTGAGGAAGTGAAGTTTGCCGCTCACCAGCTTGACGGACCCGCGGCAGCATGGTGGGAGAATTTCACAGCCACTTACCCAGTTGACACTGTCACATGGGATCAGTTTCAGCAAGCTTTCCGCACTGCTCATGTTTCAGCAGGAGCTATGGCCTTAAAGAAGCGTGAGTTTCGCAACTTACGCCAAGGAGGAAGGACAGTTGGCCAGTACGTTGACGACTTCAGCAAGTTAGCACGTTATGCCCCAGATGACGTTGCTACGGATGCAGCTAAGCAGGAGAAGTTTCTGGAAGGACTGAATGATGAACTAAGCATGCAGTTGATGGTAGCCACCTTCAACAACTACCAGGAGTTGGTAGATCGTGCCATCATGATTGAAGGGAAGCAACAACAGATTGAGAACCGTAAGAGGAAGTATGGACAGGGGAAGTATAACTCTGGAGCCCAGCAGAAGCCCCGTTTTGCCCCTAAACCGGGATTTCAGTTTCAGCACACCCATGGAGGAGGTAGCTCGCACAACCATAATGGCCACAAGAATGGTAATGGGAATGGAGGAAGCAACGGCCAGAACCGTACCATCCCATCAACCCCAGCCAAGAGAGACCTGAGTCAAGTCACCTGTTTCAAGTGTTCCAAGACCGGACATTATGCCAATGAATGTCCTGAAGGCCAGAATGGAAATGGCAATGGAAGCTCTGGGAAGAAGCCGAACCCTTTCAATAGGGGACAGGTGAACCATGTTAATGTGGAGGAGGTTGAAGATCAGCCCGATGCAGTAATCGGTAAGTTTTTGGTTAAGTCATTTACTGCACTTGTTCTTTTTGATACTGGTGCATCGCATTCATACATATCAAGGGGATTTGTGGATAAATATAACCTGCCAACCCAAGCCCTTAGGTCACCCATGTTAGTAAGCTCACCAGGAGCGGAGTTTATGGCTAGACGATGGTGTGATCGGTTACCATTAAGGATTGGTAACTATGTGTTTCCCTCAGACCTAATAATATTGGAATCTCAAGGATTGGATGTGATATTAGGCATGGATTGGTTGTCGATGTATGGAGGAAACATCGACTATGCTAGTAAGTCAATTTTGCTTACCACACCAGAAGGAAGAAGGATCAAGTATGTATCCCGGCATGTGCCAAACAGGACACAAGTAAACTGCCTAACAGGAGTTGTGCAAGAAGAAGTACCAGTGGTAAAGGATTTTCCTGATGTATTTCCTGAGGAATTACCAAGCATGCCACCGGATAGAGACATTGAGTTTTTGATTGAGTTATTGCCAGGTACAGGCCCAATATCAAAGCGACCGTACCGGATGCCAGCAAAGGATTTGGTGGAAATTAAGAATCAGATTAAGGAGTTATTGGATAAAGGTTACATTCGCCCAAGTTCTTCGCCTTGGGGATCACCAGTACTTTTAGTGGAAAAGAAGGATGGATCATTAAGGATGGTTGTTGATTATCGAGGATTGAATGAAGTAACCATCAAGAATAAGTACCCACTGCCAATGATTAATGATCTGTTTGATCGTTTGCAAGGAGCTAAAGTGTTTTCCAAGATCGATTTGCGATCAGGGTACCACCAATTGAAGATTCGAGAGCAGGACATACCTAAGACAGCATTCACCACGAGATATGGACTGTATGAGTATACCATTATGTCATTTGGATTGACTAACGCACCTGCCTATTTTATGAACCTGATGAACAAAGTGTTTATGGAGTTTTTGGATAAGTTCGTCGTAGTGTTCATTGATGACATTCTGGTTTATTCAAAGAATGAAGAGGAGCATAAGGAACATTTGCGTTTGGTTTTGGAGAAACTCAGGGAACATCAGTTATACACCAAATTCAGCAAATGTGAGTTTTGGTTGAAGGAAGTTGGATTCCTCGGACACGTTATATCCGGAGAAGGTATAGCAGTTGACCCCACAAAGGTTGAGACCGTAACCGAATGGGAAGCACCAACGACAGTTGGAGAGATCTGGAGTTTTCTTGGACTCGCAGGATACTACCGGAGGTTCATTGAGAACTTTTCAAAGATTGCAAAGCCTATGACTGAATTGTTGAAGAAGGATACTAAGTTCAAATGGACTGAGGAGTGTGAGGCTAGTTTCCAGGAGTTGAAGAAACGTTTGGTTACCTCACCAGTATTGATTTTGCCAGATCAGACCAAGGATTATGAGGTGTACTGCGACGCTTCACGTCGAGGACTTGGAGCAGTGCTTATGCAGGAAGGGAGAGTTGTTTCGTATGCTTCACGACAACTGAAGCCTCATGAGTTGAATTATGCCACGCATGATTTGGAGTTAGCAGCCGTAGTGCATGCATTGAAAACGTGGAGACATTTCCTCATTGGAAATCATTGTGAGGTGTACACGGATCACAAGAGTTTGAAGTACATTTTCACTCAGAAGGAGTTGAACCTCAGACAGAGGAGATGGTTGGAGCTCATCAAGGATTATGATATGAAATTGCATTACCATCCTGGAAAAGCTAATGTAGTAGCTGACGCATTGAGCCGTAAGAGCCATGTCAATACCCTAATGACGGGGAAAATACCCAAGGAGTTAGCAGAAAACCTTCGTGAGCTATGTTTGGAAATAGTTCCGAGAGGCTATGTAGCAGCATTGGAGATTCAGTCAACATTGATGGATAAAATCAGAGAAGCTCAGAAATCTAACAAGGAGATTGCTGCTATAAAAGAGAAATTGAGCGAAGGAAAAGCAAAGGGATTTCGTGAGGATGAGCACGATACCTTATGGTTTGAGGACCGTGTTTATGTGCCCAATGACCCGGAGATCAGGAAGTTGATTTTGCAAGAGGCACATGATTCACCGTATTCGATTCACCCAGGGAATACCAAGATGTATTTGGATTTAAAGGAAACATTCTGGTGGACCGGAATGAAGAAGGATATTGCAGCATATGTAGCAGTTTGTGACGTATGTCAGAGAGTAAAGGCAGAGCATCAGAAGCCAGCAGGATTGATACAACCATTGCCGATACCCGAATGGAAGTGGGATAAGATAGGCATGGATTTTATCACAGGACTACCCAGGACGAAATCAGGCTATGACTCGATATGGGTAGTAGTTGATCGTTTGACGAAGGTAGCACATTTTATTCCAGTTAAGACCACTTACACCAGTGCTAAGTTGGCAAAGATATACATGACTAGGATCATTTGTTTGCATGGAGTTCCGAGGAGTATCGTATCAGATAGAGGAACCCAATTTACCTCAAAGTTTTGGAATCAGTTGCATGAAACTTTAGGAACCAGACTAGAGTTCAGCACAGCTTTTCATCCGCAGACAGATGGACAGACCGAGAGAGTCAATCAGATTTTGGAAGATATGCTGAGAGCTTGTGCACTAGATTATGGATCTAGTTGGGACGATAACTTGCCGTATGCGGAGTTTTCTTATAACAACAGTTACCAAACCAGTTTGAAGATGGCACCTTTCGAAGCTTTATACGGAAGGAGGTGCAGGACACCGTTGTCTTGGGACGAAGTTGGAGACCGTCAATTCTTTGGACCAGATTTGATTAAGGAATCTGAACGGAAAGTTAAGTTGATTCACGATAGGCTCAAGGTAGCCCAGTCCAGGTAGAAGAGCTACGCAGATTCAAAACGCAAGGAGACAGTTTACGAAACCGGATACAGAGTTTATCTTCGAGTATCCCCACTTCGAGGAGTTAAGCGCTTTGGAGTTAAGGGAAAATTAGCACCGCGTTTCGTTGGACCGTATAAGATTTTGCAACGTATGGGAGAAGTCGCTTATAAGTTGGAATTACCAGAGGGACTTTCAGGAGTTCATGATGTATTCCATGTTTCTCAGCTAAAGAGATGTCGTGCCGAGATGGCAGAGATACCGCTAAGATATACAGTACCGCTTGAAGCGATTCAGTTAAAGGATGACCTAACATATGAGGAGAAGCCAGTCAAGATTCTCGATTATGCCAGCAGAGTTACTCGCAGCAAGGTTATCAAGTTTTGCAAAGTTCAGTGGAACCACCACTCAGAGGATGAAGCCACCTGGGAAAGAGAAGAAGATTTGTTCAAAGACCACCCTCACCTATTTTCTAGCCAACCCGAATCTCGAGGGCGAGATTCATCCTAAGGGGGGTAGGTTTGTAACATCCCAAATTTTCAATTTGGTATGTTATACACTAGATCATCATGCATATCATATTTCTTGCATTTTTGGTTGATCCTAGAAATTTCACGCAACTCAAGGACCCTCGGAGAGAGTTGGAGATTTCGTTATTTTCATATTTGAGTTTTCTCAAATTTTGAAAAGAGGATCATTTGATTTATTTATCTTATCTTCAATTATTTTTCCAATATCAAAAAAATGAGAGAGGGAATAATATGACTTTCCCAAAATTGAGGAAAAATGAAGATTTAATAAATAGATCAAGTTTTGGTTTTGCTGGAGTTTTATTTGCATTTTAATTGGATAGGGAAAAATGCGCGTTTTCGAAAATTGCATTTTAGGTCTGGAGTAAAGTTCATTTTGTTCGGCTCATTTTTAGGAGTCGGGGAAAATTTACTTTAGAAATTTTGGAGCTCGTTTAGATTTTCTTTTCTGTGTTTTTCTGCGCGCGAAACCGTTTAAAAAAAAACTCCAGCCGGCCAGCCGGGCCAAAGGCCCAGCCAGCCGCCGCCCCCAGCCTCCCTGTGCGCTTCGCGCCAGGCGCAGGAGCGTAGGCCGCCGCCTCGCCTCTTGCTTCTTAAAACCGAATCCTAGTAGGATTCTTAGCCCCTTTTCCTTTGTTCCGTTTTCTTTTTCATCTAGGATTCCTTTTTCCTACTCTATTTCTTGTCCCCTACCCCAAGTAAATCCCCCCTCACCTATATAAATACCCCAACACCCCCCCTCTAAACCCATCAAATCAAACCCCAAGCCCTCCACCGCACCCCACCCCGCGCCCTACACCGCCGCCGCGCCACCCCACACCCGCACCGCCGCACCTTGCCCACGCCGCCGCCGCACCTTTCCCGCGCAGCCGCCCTACGCCACGCCGCCGGAGCCCCTCGCCGGAGACCTCGCCGGAGGTTGCCCCGCGTCTCTTTTCCTTGGATCGTTTTCTTCTAATCGTTCCGATTCTTTTCTTCTCTTCTGATTCGTTTTCTAGATCGGTTTTTCGTTTCGGTTTTCTTCTCCGAAACCCTAGATCGGATTCATTTTCTTCTCCGATTTAGTTGCCTTTGGACCGTTCGCCGGACCGTTCGTCCTAACGAACGTGATCACCGGATTCTTCTAGGTTAACGAACGTTCGTTCGTTTAACCGTTCTTCTTTTCTTTCTGTCGGATTTATTCCGCGATCGCGATCTCAGATCTGATCTTCTTTCTAGTCTTTCTTCTCGCTCGTTTATCGGAATCAGGTGATTCAAGCGCATGGAGTTTCGTTTCGAAACCGCCGTTCCGTCTAATCAACTTAAACAAGATTTTGCCCCGGTAAAATTTGACCTAGTTTCAACTTGCTAGAACCGAGTTGTTTTCTTCTGCCGTTTGTTTTCCGTCGTTCGTTCGGTTCGTTGTTTCTTTGCAACCGGAGTTCTTAAATTGAACTTTCTGGTTCGTTCTCTTGTTCGAGTTTTACATGTGCATTAGATGAGTACTTATTGTGTGCTTGTTGTTTGTCTGCGATAGATCACCCGGATTGCGCCGCTTGTTACTTCGAAACCCTAGGATTCGCGGATCATCAGCAAGGCAAGTAACACTTTGATCATACCTTTTCTACAACCCATGTTTTATTGCATTAGATCAATCCTCAGACATTGCATGATTAGGATCTAATTAAATTGTGGGATCGGAAGTAGATGAGGTAGTACCTATCACCTGTATTATTATTATGAAACCTTTGGGAGTTACTTCTATGTTTGCTTTTATGCCATGCTATGCTAGTAGACGTGGATTGGGTGAGTGATATCCATGACAGATTTGAGTTGATAATTTTAATGGTTTATCTAAGGTGGCAACTTAAACACACATCTGGGTGGATTGAGGCACCTGATGTCTATCAGGACTTGCCTGTTTTTTTTGGACCGCCACCCAGGCTCAAAGGGATCATAAGATCTTTCATGCTAGAAACTTCCGTGTGCAGCCACAAGCCATTATGGGCTCTGGCATAGTTGACTAAGTAGTGCGAACTCTTACGGGGTGGACTAGCAGATGTAGGGGTTGTAGGTGGTACGGTCTACCCCACATGTAAGGTGCTAGCGCTTCTGAAAGACTGTGTCTCGGTCATCCGTCTTCTCAAACACCATGTAGTGCGAGAAACCAACCAAACGGAGGCGATCGAGTCTTGTGGGGAAAAGTGCGCAAACCTCTGCAGAGTGTACAAACTAATCATGATTAGCCGTGTCCCCGGTTATGGACAACTTGAGTATCTAGTACTTGAATATCATGTGAATCTCAACATGTTACTTCTAATTAATGTTGTTGGGTTTTAATTGTTCACTTAATTGGGATTGAGAATGCTGTCAACCATTCTCAATGTTTCACAACCACCATGATAGTTAAATAAATTTATTCCTTTGTAGTAGGGAAAAACTGGCTTTACGCAAAAACTGTAACCATAGAGCTTTCCACCAGCCATATATGCATATAGTATAGCTGTTTCATTCCATTACTCTCTATGTGTTACTTTGCCAGCATATTCCATGTGCTGACCCGTTTTCGGGCTGCAACTTCTCATGTTGCAGACTTTTCAGACGACGAGTAAGGTGTTTTAGGTCGTGGTTCTATACTCAGTGATGCCGTTGGAGTTGATGGACCCATTTACCTTCCAAGTCTTCCGCTGTTATCGACACTAGATGGCCTTAAGCCATGTTTATTGTAATAAGTTCTCTTTTGAGACAACGATGTAATAAGTGTGTGATTGCCACTCTGCTATAAATCCTTCGATGTACTGTGTGGTGTCAGCATTACTGATCCAGGGATGACACCTGAGCACAGAGCGCTTGATCCATTCGGATCGGGTCGCGACAAGCTTGGGGATGCCCAGAAGGCATCCACTCTTTCATCTTCGTTCATCGGTAACCTTACTTGGAGCTATATTTTTATTCACCACATGATATGTGTTTTGCTTGGAGCGTAATTTTATTTTATTTTGTTTTGCTTGCTGTTTGAATATAATACCAAGATCTGAAATTCTTAAATGTTAGAGAGTCTTCACATAGTTGCATAATTATTCGACTACTCATTGATCTTCACTTATATCTTTCGAAGTAGTTTGTCATTTGCTCCAGTGCTTCACTTATATCTTTTTAGAGCAGGACGGTGGTTTTATTTTGACGAAATAGATGAACTCTCATGCTTCACTATATTATTTTGCGAGTCTTAAACATCATGGTAATTTGCTTCAGTTATAAATTTAGTCCTAATATGATAGGAATCCAAGAGGGATATAATAAAAACTTTCAAATAAAGTGCATTGAATACTATGAGATGTTTGATTCTTTATGATTATTTTGAGATATGAAGATGGTGATATTAGAGTCATGCTAGTGGAGTAATTGTGAATTTGAGAGATACTTGTGTTAAAGTTTGTGATTCCCTTAGCATGCACGTATGGTGAACCATTATGTGATGAAGTTGGAGCATGATTTATTTATTGATTGTCTTCCTTATGAGTGGAGGTCGGGATCGCGCAATGGTTAACTCCTACCAACCCTTCCCCTAGGAGCATGCACGTAGTACTTTGTCTTGATGACTAATAGATTTGTGCAATAAGTATGTGAGTTCTTTATGACTAATGTTGAGTCCATGGATTATACGCACTCTCACCCTTCCACCATTGCTAGCCTCTCTTGTGTCGCACAACTTTCGCTGGTACCTGATACGTCTCCAACGTATCTATAATTTTTGATTATTCCATGCTATTATATTATCAACCTTGGATGTTTTATATGCATTTATATGCTATTTTATATGATTTTTGGGACTAACCTATTAACCTAGAGCCCAGTGCCAATTCCTGTTTTTCCTTGTTTTTGACTATCGCAGAAAAGGAATATCAAACGGAGGCCAATTGACCTGAAAATTTACGAAGATCATTTTTGGAGCAGAAGAAGCCCAGGGAGCATCAGAGATGGACCAGAAGAGTCCCGAGGCCACCACGAGGGTGGGGGCGCGCCCTACCCCCTGGGCGTGCCCCCCTATCTCGTGGCCGCCTCGGAGACCCCCCTGACTTCTTCCCGACGCCAACGCCTCTTATATATCCCCAAACTTCCAGAAAATAACCTAGATCGGGAGTTCCACTGCCGCAAGCCTATGTAGCAACCGAAAACCAATCTAGACCCGTTCCAGCACCCTGCAGGAGGGGGGAATCCCTCTCCGGTGGCCATCTTCATCATCCCGGCGCTCTCCATGACGAGGAGGGAGTAGTTCACCCTCGGGGTTGAGGGTATGTACCAGTAGCTACGTGTTTGATCTCTCTCTCTCTCTCTCGTGTTCTTGATTCGGCACGATCTTGATGTATCGCAGCTTTTCTATCATAGTTGGATCTTATGATGTTTCTCCCCCTCTACTCTCTTGTAATGGATTGAGTCTTCCATTTGAAGTTATCTTATCGGATTGAGTCTTTAAGGATTTGAGAACACTCGATGTATGTCTTGCATGTGCTTATCTATGGTGATAATGCGATATTCACGTGATCCACTTGATGTATGTCTTGGTGATCAACTTGCGAGTTCCGTGACCTCTGAACTTATGCATAGGGGTTGGCACACGTTTTCGTCTTGACTCTCCGGTAGAAACTTTGGGGCACTCTTTGAAGTTCTTTGTGTTGGTTGAATAGATGAATCTGAGATTGTGTGATGCATATCATATAATCATACCCACGGATACTTGAGGTGACATTGCAGTATCTAGGTGACATTAGGGTTTTGGTTGATTTGTGTCTTAATGTATTATTCTAGTTCGAACTCTAGGATAGATTGAACGGATAGAATAGCTTCGTGTTATTTTACTACGAACTCTTGAATAGATTGATCAGAAAGGATAACTTTGAGGTGGCTTCGTACCCTACAATAATCTCTTCCTTTGTTCTCCGCTATTAGTGACTTTGGAGTGACTCTTTGTTGCATGTTGAAGGATAGTTATATGATCCAATTATGTTATTATTGTTGAGAGAACTTGCACTAGTGAAAGTATGAACCCAAGGCCTTGTTTTAACGCATTGCAATACCATTTTCGCTCACTTTTATCATTAGTTACCTTGCTGTTTTTATATTTTCAGATTAAAAAAACCTATAGCTACCATCCATATTGCACTTGTGTCACCATCTCTTCGCCGAACTATTGCACCTATACAATTTACCATTGTATTGGGTGTGTTGGGGACACAGGAGACTCTTTGCTATTTGGTTGCAGCTCTGTATGAGAGAGACCATCTTCATCCTATGCCTCCCACGGTTTGATAAACCTTAGGTCATCCACTTGAGGGAAATTTGCTACTGTCCTACAAACCTGTACACTTGGAGGCCCAACAACGTCTACAAGAAGAAGGTTGTGTAGTAGACATCAAGCTCTTTTCTAGCGCCATTGCCGGGGAGGTTAGCGTGTGAAGGTATATCTTTAGATCTTGCAATCGAATCTTTTAGTTTCTTGTTTTATCACTAGTTTAGTCTATAAAAGAAAACTACAAAAAATGGAATTAAGTTTGCCTCATATGCTTCATCTTTTTAATGTCTTTCGTGAAAATAAGGATTCTGATAATTGTGCCAAAGTGTTAGAAGAAGAATGTATTAAAATGTTTGGCACTAAATCTTTGGATGATGAGCATGATTGCAATGTTGTTAGTATGAATTCTTTGAATACCCATGATGCTAATGATATGCAAAGCCACAAGCTTGGGGATGCTATGTTTGATGAAGATGATAATTTTTATCCCCCAAGTTTTGATGAGCAAATTTATTATGATGAAAGCATCCCTCCTATCTATGATGATTATTGTGATGGCATGTATGCTATAAAGAATAATTATATCCATGAAACTTGTCATCATGATTTTAACTTTAGATTGGATTATGCTTCACATGATAGTTATTTTGTTGAGTTTGCTCCCACTACTATTCATGAGAAGAATTTTGCTTATGTGGAGAGTAATAAAAATTCTATGCTTGTAGATCATGAAAAGAATGCTTTATGTGATGGTTATATTGTTGAATTCATTCATGATTCTACTGAAAATTATTATGAGGGAGGAATATATGCTTGTAGGAATTGCAATAATATCAAGTTTCCTCTCTATGTGCTTAAAGTTTTGAAGTTTTGCTTGCTTTACCTTCCTATGCAAGTTGATTCTTGTTCCCATAAATTGTTTGCTCACAAAATCCCTATGCATCGGAAGTGGGTTAGACTTAAATATGCTAGTCATATTCTTCATGATGCTCTCTTTATGTTTCAATTCTTATCTTTTATGTGAGCATCATTGAAATCATCATGCCTAGCTAGGGGAGTTAAACGTTAGCGCTTGTTGGGAGGCAACCCAATTTTATTTTTGTTCTTTGCCTTTTGTTCCTGTTTTGTAATAAATAATTCACCTAGCTTCTATTATGATTGTGTTGTTTATGTTTTAGTTAGTGTTTGTGGCAAGTAAAGCCTTTAGGATCTTCTTGGGTGATTTTTGTTTGATCTTGCGGATAAAAACAAAAAGTATGCGCTCATGAAGATAATTTTCATTTTTTACCAGAGAGCGATAAAATACCAATTCCAACTGCAGTAGATCAAATTAAAAATTGCCCTCGTCTTGCTAATTTTTCAGATTTTTTGGAGTTACAGAAGTATACGAAACCTCCAGATTGTTACAATCTATTCTGTTTTTGACAGATTCTGTTTTCTTTGTGTTGTTTGCTTATTTTGATATATCTATGAGTAGTATCGGAGGGTATGAACCATAGAGAAATTGGAATATAGTAGATACTACACCAATATGAATTTAGAATGAGTTCACAATAGTACCCTAAGTGGTGATTTATTTTGTTATTCTATTGGAGCTTACGAGTTTTCTGTTGAGTTTTGTGTTGTGAAGTTTTCAAGTTTTGGGTAAAGATTTGATGGACTATGGAATAAGGAGTGGCAAGAGCCTAAGATTGGGGATGCCCAAGGCACCCCAAGGTAATATTCTAGTACAACCAAGATCCTAAGCTTGGGGATGCCATCCGGGGCATCCCCTCTTTCGTCTTCATTTATCGGTAACTTTACTTGGAGCTATATTTTTATTCACCACATGATATGTGTTTTTCTTGGAGCATCATTTTATTTTATTTTGTTTTGCTTGATGTTTGAATAAAATACCAAGATCTGAAATTTTTAAATGTTAGAGAGTCTTCACATAGTCACATAATTATTCAACTACTCATTGTGCTTCGCTTACATCTTTTGGAGTAGTTTGTCGTTTTCTCTAGTCATTCACTTATATCTTTTAGAGCACGGTGGTGGTTTTATTTTGAAGAAATAGATGGACTCTCATGCTTCCCTTATATTATTTTGAGAGTCTTTTAGAACAGCATGGTAAATTGCTTTGGTTATGAAATTAGTCCTAATATGATAGGCATCCAAGATGGGTATAATAAAAACTTTCTTATAGAGTCCATTGAATACTATGAGAAGTTTGATACTTGATGATTGTTTTGAGATATGAAGATGGTGATATTAGAGTCATGCTTGTTGAGTATTTGTGAATTTGAGAAATACCCGTGTTGAGGTTTGCAAGTCTCGTAGCATGCACGTATGGTAACCGTTGTGTAACAAATTTGAAGCATGAGGTGTTTCTTTGATTATCCTCCTTATGAGTGGCGGTCGGGGACGAGCGATGGTCTTTTCCTACCAATCTATCCCCCTAGGAGCATGCACATAGTTCTTGGTTTTGATGACTTGTATATTTTTGCAATAAGTATGTGAGTTTTTTATGACTAATGTTGAGTCCATGGATTATACGCACTCTCACCCTTCCATCATTGCTAGCCTCTTCGGTACCGTGCATTGCCCTTTCTCACCTCGAGAGTTGGTGGAAACTTCGCCGATGCATCCAAACCCCGTGCTATGATACGCTCTATCACACATAATCCTCCTAATATCTTCCTCAAAATAGCCGCCATACCTACCTATTATGGCATTTCCATAGCCATTCCGAGATATATTGCCATGCAACTTTCCATCGTTTCATTTATTATGACATGATTCATCATTGTCATATTGCCTTGCATGATCATGTAGTGGACATCGTATTTGTGGCAAAGCCACCGCTCATAATTTTTATACATGTCACTCTTGAATCATTGCAGATGCCGATACACCACCGGAGGCATTCATATAGAGTCATATTTTGTTCTAGTATCGAGTTGTAATTCTTGAGTTGTAAGTAAATAAAAGTGTGATGATTTTCATTATTAGAGCATTGTCCCATGTGAGGAAAGGGTGATGGATACTATGATTCCCCCACAAATCGGGATGAGATTCTGGACAAAAAATAAAAATATATATAAAAGAGGCCAAAGAAGCCCAAATAAAGAAGGGGCCATAAAAAGCATAAAAAGTCCCAAATAAAAAAAGAGAGAAAAAGAGAGAAGGGGCAATGTTACTATCCTTTTTTCACACTTGTGCTTCAAAGTAGCACCATGATATTCATGATAGAGAGTCTCTTATTTTGTCACTTTCATATAATAGTGGGAATTTTTCATTATAGAACTTGGCTGGTATATTCCAATGATGGGCTTCCTCAAAATGCCCTAGGTCTTCCTGAGCAAGCTAGTTGGATGCACACCCACTTAGTTTCTTTAGTTGAGCTTTCATATATTTATAGCTCTAGTGCATCCGTTGCATGGCAATCCCTACTCCTTGCATTGACATCAATTGATGGGCATCTCCATAGCCCGTTGATTAGCCATGTCTATGTGAGACTTTCTCCTTTTTTGTCTTCTCACACAACCTCCATCATCATATTCTATTCCACCCATAGTGCTATTTCCATGGCTCGCGCCCATATATTGCGTGAAAGTTGAAAGAGTTTGAAAGGGCTAAGTATGAAACAATTGCTTGGGTTGTCAGCAGGGTTGTGCATGATGGGAGCATTTTGTGTGACGAAAATGAAGCATGGCCAAACTATATGATTTTGTAGGGATGAGCTTTCTTTGACTATGTTATTTTGAGAAGACATAATTGCTTGGTTAGTATGCTTGAAGTATTTTTTATGTCAATATTAAAATTTTGTCTTGAATCTTCTGGATCTGAATATTCCTGCCACAATAAAGATGATTACATTGATGAATATGTTAGGTAGCATTCCACGTCAAAAAATATGTTTTTATCATTTACCAACTCGAGGACGAGCAGGAATTAACCTTGGATATGTCTCCAACGTATCTATAATTTTTGATTGTTCCATGCTATTATATTCTCAACCTTGGATGTTTTATATGCATTCATATGCTATTTTATATATTTTTGGGAATAACCTATAACCTAGAGCCCAGTGCCAGTTTATGTTTTTCCTTGGTTTTGAGTATCGCAGAAAAGGAATATCAAACAGAGTCCAATTGATCTGAAAATTTACAGAGATCATTTTTGGACCAGAAGAAGCACACGGAGCATCAGAGATGGACGAGAAGAGTCCCGAGGCCACCACGAGGGTGGGGGGCGCGCCCTACCCCCTGGGCGCGCCCCCTATCTTGTGGCCGCCTCGGAGACCCTCTGACTTGTTCCCGACGCCAACACCTCTTATATATCCCCAAACTTCTAGAAAATAACCTAGATCAGGAGTTCCGCCGCCTCAAGCCTCTGTAGCCATCGAAAACCAATATAGACCCGTTCCGGCACCCTGCCAGAGGGGGGAATCCCTCTCCGGTGGCCATCTTCATTATCCCGACACTCTCCATGACGAGGAGGGAGTAGTTCACCCTTGGGGCTGAGGGTATGTACTAGTAGCTATGTGTTTGATCTCTCTCTCTCTCTCGTGTTCTTGATTCGACACGATCTTGATGCATCGCGAGCTTTTCTATCATAGTTGGATCTTATGATGTTTCTCCCCCTCTACTCTCTTGTAATGTATTGAGTTTTCCCTTTGAAGTTATCTTATCGGATTGAGTCTTTAAGGATTTGAGAACACTCGATGTATGTCTTGCATGTGCTTATCTATGGTGACAATGCGATATTCACGTGATCCACTTGATGTATGTCTTGGTGATCAACTTGCGAGTTCCGTGACCTCTGAACTTATGCATAGGGGTTGGCACACGTTTTCGTCTTGACTCTCCGGTAGAAACTTTGGGGCACTCTTTGAAGTTCTTTGTGTTGGTTGAATAGATGAATCTGAGATTGTGTGATGCATATCATATAATCATACCCACGGATACTTGAGGTGACATTGCAGTATCTAGGTGACATTAGGGTTTTGGTTGATTTGTGTCTTAATGTATTATTCTAGTTCGAACTCTAGGATAGATTCAACGGATAGAATAGCTTCGTGTTATTTTACTACGGACTCTTGAATAGATTGATCAGAAAGGATAACTTTGAGGTGGCTTCGTACCCTACAATAATCTCTTCCTTTGTTCTCCGCTATTAGTGACTTTGGAGTGACTCTTTGTTGCATGTTGAAGGATAGTTATATGATCCAATTATGTTATTATTGTTGAGACCTATATCTACCATCCATATTGCGCTTGTATCACCATCTCGTGGAGTTTCAGGACTTTTGGAGTTGTGCAGAATAGGTCTCTAATATTTGCTCCTTTTCCAGTACAGAATTCCAGCTGCTAGCAATCTTGTAAAACAATAGAGAGAAGCCATAAGTATTGTGACATAATGTATAATAACAGCCCATAATGCAATAAATATCGATATAAAAGCATGATGCAAAATGGACGTATCACACTTGTATCACCATCTCTTCGCCGAACTAGTGCACCTATACAATTTACCATTGTATTGGGTGTGTTGGGGACACAAGAGACTCTTTGCTATTTGGTTGCAGGGTTGTTTGAGAGAGACCATCTTCATCCTATGCCTCCCAAGGATTGATAAACCTTAGGTCATCCACTTGAGGGAAATTTGCTACTGTC
Organism: Triticum urartu; assembly: GCF_056163025.1. Taxonomy (NCBI): domain Eukaryota; kingdom Viridiplantae; phylum Streptophyta; class Magnoliopsida; order Poales; family Poaceae; genus Triticum; species Triticum urartu. Next base: position 247,576,649 of record NC_141875.1, read on the forward strand.
CTACAAACCTCTGCACTTGGAGTCCCAACAACGTCTACAAGAAGAAGGTTGTGTAATAGACATCAGTAACACCCACCATATACCTTCCTCGAGACAACCACCATACCTACCTATTATGGCATTTCCATAGCCATTCTGAGATATATTTCCATGCAACTTTCCACCATTCCGTTTATTATGACACACTTCATCATTATCATATTGCTTTGCATGATCATGTAGTTGACATCGTATTTGTGGCAAAGCCACCTTTCATAATTCTTTCATACATGTCGCTCTTGAGTCATTGCACATCCCGGTACACCGCCGGAGGTATTCATATAGAGTCATATTTTGTTCGAAGTATTGAGTTGTAATTCTCGAGTTGTAAGTAAATAAAAGTGTGATGATCATCATTATTAGAGCATTGTCCCAGTGAGGAAAGGATGACGGAGACTATGATTCCCCCACAAGTCGGGTTGTGACTCCGGACGAAAAAAAGAGGCCAAAAGAAGAGAGGGCCACCCCCCCAAAAAAAGAGAAAACAAAAAAGTGAGAGAAAAAGAGAGAAGGGGTAATGCTACTATCCTTTTACCACACTTGTGCTTCAAAGTAGCACCATGATCTTCATAATAGAGAGTCTCCTGTGTTGTCACTTTCATATACTAGTGGGAATTTTCCATCATAGAACTTGGCTTGTATATTCCAATAACGGGCTTCCTCAAATGCCCTAGGTATTCATGAGTAAGCAAGTTGGATGCACACCCACTTAGTTTCTTTTTGAGCTTTCATACACTTATAGCTCTAGTGCATCCGTTGCATGGCAATCCCTACTCACTCACATTGATATCTATTGATGGGCATCTCCATAGCTCGCTGTTACGCCTAGTTGATGTGGGACTATCTTCTCCTTTTGTCTTCTCCACAACCACCATTCTATGTCCCTGGCTCACGCTCATGTATTGCGTGAAAGTTGAAAAAGTTTGAGAATACTAAAGTATGAAACAATTGCTTGGCTGAAATCGGGGTTGTGGATGATTTAAATATTTTGTGTGATGAAGATAGAGCATAGCCAAACTATATGATTTTGTAGGGATAGCTTTGTTTGGCCATGTTATTTTGAGAAGACATGATTTGTTTGTTCGTGTGCTTGAAGTATTACTGTTTTTATGTCAATATTAAACTTTTGTTTTGAATCTTATGAATCTGAATATTCTTGCCACAATAGAGAAGATTACATTGATAAATATGTTAGGTAGCATTCCACATCAAAAATTCTGTTTTTATCATTTACCTACTCGAGGACGAGCAGGAATTAAGCTTGGAGATGCTTGATACGTCTCCAACATATCTATAATTTTTGATTGTTCTATGCTATTATATTATCCATCTTGGATGTTTTATATGCATTTATATGATTTTGGGGACTAAACTATTAACCTAGAGCCTAGTGCCAATTTTTGTTTTTTCCTTGTTTTTGAGTTTTAAAGAAAAAGAATACCAAACAGAGTCCAATTGACCTGCCAATTTTTGTGGATTTTTTATGGACCAAAAGAAGCCCTCGAAGTAAAAGATTTGAGCCAGAAGAGTCCCGAGCCATCCACGAGGGTGGAGGGCGCGACCTACCCCCCTGGGCGCGCACCCTACCTTGTGGATGACTCGGAGACCCCCCCCCCCCCGACGTGAGACCGACGCCAAAAATTCCTATAAATACAGAAACACCCCCCAAAAGAATCCTAGATCAGGAGTTCCGCTGCCGCAAGCCTCTGTAGCCACCAAAAACCAATGGACCCTATTCCGACACCCTGCCGGAGGGGGAAATCATCACCGGTGGCCATCTACATCATCCCGGCGCTCTCCATGACGAGGAGGGAGTAGTTCACCCTCGGGGCTGAGGGTATGTACTAGTAGCTATGTGTTTGATCTCTCTCTCATGTTCTTGATTTGGCACGATCTTGATGTACCGCGAGCTTTGCTACTATAGTTGGATCTTATGATGTTTCTCCCCCTCTACCTTCTTGTAATGGATTGAGTTTTCCCTTTGAAGTTATCTTATCGGATTGAGTCTTTAAGGATTTGAGAACACTTGATGTATGTCTTGCGTGGGATACCCGTGGTGACAATGGGGTATTCTATTGATTCACTTGATGTATGTTTTTGTGATCAACTTGCGGGTTCTGTGACCTTGGGAATCTATGAATAGGGGTTGGCGCCCGTTTTCGTCTTGACTCTCCCATAGAAACTTTGGGGCACTCTTTGAAGTTCTTTGTGTTGGTTGAATAGATGAATCTGAGATTGTGTGATGCATATCATATAATCATACCCGCGGATCCTTGTGGTGACATTGGAGTATCTAGGTGACATTAGGGTTTTGGTTGATTTGTGTCTTAAGGTGTTATTTTACTACAAACTCTAGGGCTGTTTGTGACACTTATAGGAATATCCCAGTGGATTGATCGGAAAGAATAACTTTGACGTGGTTTCGTAACCTACAATAATCTCTTTGTTTGTTCTCCACTATTAGTTACTTTGGAGTGACTCTTTGTTGTATGTTGAGGGATATTTATATGATCTAATTATGTTATCCTTGTTGAGAGATCTTGCACTAGTGAAAGTATGAACCCTAGGCGTTGTTTCGAAGCATTGCAATACCGTTTGTGCTCAATTTTATCATTAGTTACCTTGCTGCTTTTATATTTTCAGATTACAAAAACCTATATCTACCTTCCATATTGCACTTGTATCACCATCTCTTCACCGAACTAGTGCACCTATACAATTTACCATTGTATTGGGTGTGTTGGGGACACGAGAGACTCTTTGCTATTTGGTTGCAGGGTTGTTTGAGAGAGACCATCTTCGTCCTACGCCTCCCATGGATTGATAAACCTTAGGTCATCCACTTGAGGGAAATTTGCTACTATCCTACAAACCTCTGCACTTGGAGGCCCAACAACGTCTACAAGAAGAAGGTTGTGTAGTAGACATTAGAATCATGAAAGTTGTGAGAGATAATAATTAAGGTAACTTGAGGTGACTATTTTAATACACATCTAGGTGGATTGGTTGCGGGAACCTGGGGAATCTAGTGTTGTCCTAGGAGATCCCGGGGTATCCGTGTGATCATCCTATGGAATGCCACCTAGGCTCAAAGGGATCATAAGATTATTCATGCTCAGAAACTTCTGTGTGCAGCCACAAGCCATTATGGGCTCTAGCATAGTTAAGTAACTTGTGGGAAACCTTTCCATGATAGGCTAGCAGATGTAGGGGATTGTAGGTGTACCAGCCTATCTATTGGTTAAGGGGGCCTCTTCTGAAAGATTTTGTCTCGATCATCCGGTTCTCAAACATCAGGCAGTGCAAGAAAATCAACGGAGGTGATCGAGTCTTGTGGGGAAAAGTGTGCAAACCTCTGCAGAGTGTACAAACAAATAATGATTTGCCATGTCCCCGGTTATGGACATTTTGAGTATCTGGTATTTGAATTATTGGTTGATCTCATCACACTATTTAATGAAATTGTTGGGTTATTAATGATTTGGTGATTTTTGGATTGAGTTGGGGTTACCTTCTCAATATGGGTAATTAAACTTAGTAGTAAATAAAATTTATTCCTTTGTTGTAGGAAAAAAATTTAGCTTTATGCAAAATTTAAACTTGGAGCCTCCACCAGCTAAATATGCATATAGAGATAGACAATTCTCATTATTACTCTATCGTATGAAATTGCCAGTACATTCAATGTACTGACCTATATGGCTGCAATATCTCATGTTGCAGAATTCTTATGACGAGTAAGTGATACGTTAGGCTTACAATTTCTACACTCAACTTTGTCGTTGGTATTGTTGGGACTCCACAACTTTGTTGTTTCTTCCGCTATATGGATTGAGGTAATAGTATTTACGTTATTTTCACATGTGATTTACCTCTGTTATAAATCCTCGAGTACTGTGTGTGTCAGCATACCTAGGGATGAAACTTAAGCACAGAGACTACGATCCATTCGGGTCGGGTCACTACAAGATGGTATCAGAGCACATGTTGACTATAGGACGTGACCCCTAGAAACTAGCAAGCCCATAGGGAAGATTTTCTCTAAAACTTTATTTTCAAAAAAAAGGTCTTTTACCTCTATTCTTTTCTAAGCTTTATGAAATGTTTCCTTTTAGTTAGACTATACCTCTTTCCCCTTTTGACCACACTAAGATTTGACTGATGAGACCACTCCAAGAAGTACAAGATATCGGACAACTAAGACCACTTCAAAATGAAGAGGATTTTACCATGTATTATAATAATGGAAACTACAACGGTTGAAGACTCCGAAGACTAGGAGAAATTAAAGGTTCTGAAGAACTTCCAGATTTGTATGACCTAGAGAGGCTACCCTTATGGAACTCGTCAGACTATTGAAGCTGTCAATACCCGAGATTAAGGTGTGTCAGAGAAAGACTGAAACATGGAGCGTTAAAACTCAAAGCTTTGTCAAGAAAACCCTAAGGAAGGAGATATCAACTACGGAATGATAGGTCATGGTAATGACATGGGCATAAACACGACTATCCATGATGTTATCGCCCGCTTATGCTATTGTCATCGTGCTGAGTTAAACATGCATTTCTTCGGAAGGATTGGGTGAAAAAAGGGCTAATGGAGCACCTATCAACAAAAGATGAAGTTTTAACCTTAGCTGGTGTATCGCTAGGATCTGGAGTATTACATCAAAAAATTTAAAGATGGACCTTCAAGAAGCTGTATTTGACAAGGAAGCATTTCATGAAGAACTCAGGACCTAGAAGCTGAAAGTAGCCAAGATGGAGGAGCAAAACCTCGAGATACCGGAGATTCGTCAGGAACCGAAGGACAGTAGGACCATGGTTCATGCCAAGGATGTTGAAACCCAGAAGTTTAGAAGGCAACTCCAGAATATTAAAGGACGTCACGAGAGACTTCAAGTCAACAGAAATGACCTGGCAGAAGAACTTGAGAAGATCAGCAAGCACGATTAGAAGAAGACCAAACCCCTGTTATATACTTACATTAGATGCAACGATTGTGAGCTGTCATTTGTTTGATGTTTTTTCGACAGCCACAAAATAAAATCTATCTCTTCAAAACTATTGTTTGTATTGTGTGTATCCCTCTCTATCTATCTTATCTCATCCCAAACCCTTGGAACCAATAGAGGATGAATGGAGATGAACTCATATTTTCTGGACCGATGACTCAATTGGAGACGGACCAATGGATTCAGAACATGGAAGATTAGATGAAGAATAACACTATAGCTTTGAAAGAGGCGCTGCTACTTGGTGGAGGATGTACCAAACCATCAATGGATGGCAAGGAGTAACCTCTTGGAAAAAATTAAGTTTACTCTGCAAAGGTCTCGTCTTGTGTCCCCGAAATTGAAGCCTTATGGAAGTGATATGAAGAAACCTTGTGCATGCAAGATCTGTGGAGAAATAGGACACAACCATAAAGGGCATAAGGAAGAATGCCCTCATTGTGAAGAAATTCACCCAGCTAAAGAATGCCCAACTAGGCAGATTACTTGTTTCTTGTGCGAAGGGACTACCCACTACCGTGCTTAGTGTCACATTTACCCCATGGTACAAAGAACCATCCACCAGAAGAAAGAAGCAATGAAAGGAGCCCTGATGGAAATTTTAGAAGAACCTGTGATGAAGGAAGAGGTGGAGGACACAACCAAAGAAGACCCAATTAAAACCTGCACCAAGTCATGATATTCATGTGGAGAAGAAGGACACATCTCCTAGATGTAACACCCTCGATTCAATCATACACTAATCATAGACGCAAATGTGTACGATCAAGATCAAGGACTCACGGGAAGATATCACAACACAACTCTAGACAAAAATAAAAGTAATACAAGCTTTATATTACAAGCCAGGGGCCTCGAGGGCTTGAATAAATAAGCTCGAAAACGCAAGAGTCAGCGGAAGCAATAATATCTGAGTACAGACATAAGTTAGACAAGTTTGCCTTAAGAAGGCTAGCACAAAAGCAATATCGATCGAAAAGGCAAGGCCTCCTGCCTGGGAGCCTCCTAACTACTCCTGGTCATCAGCGGTCTCCACGTAGTAGTAGGCACCCTCGGGGTAGTAGTAGTTGTCGGTGGGGTCATCTAGATCCTGGGCTCCAAAATCTGGTTGCATCAATCGGAAAAGAAGAAGAAAGGGTGAAAAGGGGGAGCAAAGCAACAGTGAGTACTCATCCAAAGTACTCGCAAGCAAGGATCTACACTACATATGCATCGGTATCAATGAAATGGGTTGTATATGTGGACTGGACTGCAGAATGCCAGAAGAGAAAGGGAAAGCCTAGCCTATCAAAGACTAGCATCTTCAAGCGTCTTGCGGTGTTAGGAGAGATAAGAGTAGCATAAAGTAAAGTAGTAGTAGTGTTATCATCCTCGGCCAGAGATCCTTTCTTGACTCCCTGTGACAAAGCAATCCCAGAGCCATACTATCCATTTCTCATAACCATGTCTCATCTCAAGTATCCAGTTCTAGTTCTATTGATCGGGATACAACTCCAAGTGTCTGTTACCATAGGACAGGCTATCGATAGATGTTTTCTTCCCTGTAGGGGTGCACCAACTTAACCACCACGCTCGATTAACTCTGGCCGGACACACTTTCCTTGGTCATGCCCGGCCTCGACTAAAAAATACGCCGCAACCCGACCTAGGCTTAATAGAGAGGTCAAGCACGCCGGACTAAACCTATGCCCCCAGGGCGATGGCCGGGAACTCCTGCATGTTGCGTGGGCGGCCGGTGAGCAGACCTAGCTACCTCCTTAAAAAGGCAGGTGCTTACCAGTCCAACCCGGCGCACGCCGCTCAACCGCATGATGTCTATTAAGCTTCGGCAGATGTATACGACGCAGAACGCACATACAATGCCCACGTGATGGTTAGTGCTATCGGGCCAGAGGCCCCTCAGATCAAATATCCAAATCGTAGTGGATTAGGAACGCGCGGTAACAAGCAGAGACTCACGAAAGATGTGACCCCGTCACGCCGTCTAGAGGACTTGCGGCAAGGGTTAAGAATGCCCGACCATGCCTCGTAAGAATGTCGCGGGCACCTTCCAGGTCAACCCGACTCCACATCACTCGCAAATAAGCTCACGTGGGTACCCCTCACGGCCGACCCGTCTTTCATAACATGGTTCAGTGTAAAGTCATAGTAACCATAGTAACCGTGTGTCCAAACATCAAGGGGAAAACCCGAGGAATCACCCCTGGTGAATTCCACTCGATGTAATCATAAAGGTGAACGTAAGAGGATCCACCCACGAGGTTCACACTTGAAGGGTTGCACGACAGAGCCGTATCGGAAGTGGTTAAGGAGGAAATCACCCTCGATGACCACGACCGAATAACTACACTACGGAGTTCTCATCAGGAGTGATGTAAGAGGTTTCACCCTCGGCACTCAATGGTAACTCTGCAGAGTCGAGCAACAAAAGGGGCGTGAAGTGATGTGAGGTGTCGGGCTCTGGTCTTCGGTCCCGTTGAACGGGTCTTCAATGATGAAGCAGGGGCAACAAGGACAAGGTGGGAGGCACTGGTGTATCACTAACCAACCTATACTAAACAGTTTAGGATAAGCAGTTATGGTACAATGAGCAGGTTACAAAAGCAGGCTATGCATCGGAATAGGAGCAAGCAATAACAATAGCAAAATCTAATGCAAGCATGATAGAATGGAATGGGCGATATCGAGATGATCAAAGGGGGCTTGCCTAGTTGCTCAGAGAAGAAGGAGGGGTCGTCGGTGACGTAGTCGATCACAGCGGCATCGGCAGCCGCCACAGGGTCTACCGAAGAGAAGAGTGGGGGGGGGACAGTAAATACAGAGTAAACAAAGCATCACAAGGCATAACATGGCAATATGCAGCGCTAGGAGTGTTCTAACGTAGTGCTGCACGATACAGGTGAAAGGGGAATTCAACCGGGACGGTATTCCCGGTTCCGGACCTGTGTTAGATAGATGACCGGAGGGGGAAAGTTCCATGTTCAGATAGTTAGAGGCATCTGACAAGAAAACGGATTGCTTTTTCAGATTCGTCTCATTTTTCTGAGCAACTTTCATGTAGAAAACATTTTCATCCGAGCTACGATTTGATTTCTATGAATTTTTAAAGATTAAAGTATTTTCTGGAATTATCTAAATTAACAAAAATTCATTATGACGTCAGCATTGTGTGGGGACGACGTCAGCAGTCAACAGACTCGCTGACCAGGGGTCGAACCTGATCTGTGGGTCCAGTGGGACCCACATGTCAGCTTCTGTTAGTATAACAGTGGATTAAACTAATCTAGCAGGGTTAATTAGGTGTGTGGGCCCCGAGTGTCAGTGAGTGTTTAGGTTAATCTAATTACTTTTATTTATAAAACATTTATTAGACTAATTAACAAAGGGGCCCACATGTCAGTGGCTGGGGGCTCCCAGTCAGCACGTTGACCGCAGTCAACAAGTCAAAGAGGGCCTTGGGGCCACTGGTCAGTGACCCAGGTGGTGGCCCCAGGCTGGCCACGTCGACTAGCGGCGGTGGCGTGTGAGCAACGACCATTCAGACGGTGGCGCGGTGCGGACATGGTCGGAAAACAGCCACCAGGGGACGTTTGAACCGCCGTGAGCTTCTACACGCGGAGGGGGACGACGCGCTTCAAACTGTGGCAGCAGCGGGGATGGGGTTACCGGAGCGGCGCCGACGACGAGCGTGGGCGGTTGTTGGCTTCGGGCCACATCGGAGACGGGGCTACGGGCGCTCAAAAGGAGCGTGGGGTGGTGCGTTCAAAAGCAGGGGCTCGGGCACATCCATTCGAGGTCTCAACCGAGGCTGGGATGGACGGTGTCGACGGTGGCATCGAACGCGGCGGACGCCGGAGCTGGGGCAAGCTCGAGCTCGTCGAAGCAGGGTACGGCAGGGGCAACTGGCATGTGGGTTAGGCTGCTCGGAGCGTGCTGAGCACGTTGCAGTGCTCGGTTGAGCTCGACGGCGAGTGTGGCCACGATGGTGAGGAGATCTACGGCGGCGAACTCACGGTAACGGCGACAAGCTAGCTAGGGAGAACCACGTGGTGCGGGAGAAGAATGGAGGGAGGGAGGAGCTCACCGAGCGGCGCAAGGAGGCCAGCGATTGGATTAGTAGCAGCTGGGGTGCTCGAGATCGCCGGCGAGCGTCGGAGACAGAGGCGAAAGGGGACGACGGCGATCGGCAGTTGCAGGGGCCCTCGGCTCCGACGGAGGACCCCATGCGACGTGGATGATGACGGCGGAGCGGGCGGATAGGGCCAGTGGCCTCGGGGCCGCCGGTGGCCGCGGTATCGACGAAGGTACGGCGGCGATTGCGCTCGGTGGGGGTGGGATCTCGCGAGAGAGAGGGCAACCAGGGAGAGAGAGCGTCCAGAGGGAGTGGGACGAGTGGAGTGGCAGGGGGGAGCCCGAGGGGTCGGCCTCGTTGTCGCCCTTATCCCCTCGCCGGCGGGACGGCGAGGCGTTCCGGCGGAGACGCGAGTGCACAGTCGCTCCCACAGTGGGGAGCGGGAAGGCGACAGGGGGGGAGTGGGCTGGCCTAGCTGGGCCAGTTGGCTCGGGTGCTCCGAAGCCCAAGGGGAGGCCAGGGGCTCTCCCACCCCTTCTCCTTTTCTTTTCATTTTCCTTTTTCTTTTCCTTTTCTTTTTCCAGCAGCTTTTGCATTTTATTTTGCCACAAATGACTTTACAAAAATATCCCACTGGCCAAAACAAATTCAAAGAAGTACTGTGCACTACCACAGAAATGTTGGGAATGTTTTGAACCCCTTTGGATTTATTCAAAAAGAAAAGGGCATTTTAAAAGGCTGTTTTGGCTCTATTAAAAGTATTAGGCCAATTTAGGTTTGATGATGATGTTGTGTTCCTTAATAGCAAATAGTTTTGGATTATTTGCTAAAAGGTGGACATTTTCCCAACAAGTTATGAGCAACTTCATTTTGCACTTTGAATTTGAATGGAATTCAAAGAAGGAATGTGAAATGAGATATTAACCCAACATGATTATTATTGCAAATCTCAGTAGCTTAGAATCATCGTGATGTATGACTGTAGCATGACACTGGGGGTCTTACAAATATCCTCCGCTACAAGAAATATCGTCCCAAGATTTAAATGCAGAAGTAAAGAGTAACTTTGGAAGAACTGACCCTTATAGGGTTGATTATCTGGTGAACAATTCAGGGAATGTGGCAGAAGTGTCGCTCGAGTTGAAACTTAAGAAAACATCGAGAGCAAAATATGAAGGTACAATAGGAAGTTTCAAGTGAATGGACAAACAATCGATACCTGAATAGAGTGTGAGAAGGTGGTTCAGAGCATCGGTAATAGATCATCTCTCGGGTGGTGGCTCGTGACAACACACAAAGCCAAGAGCAAATGATACTTCGGAATAAAGGATATACAGGAGAGTCAGGTTCCGATCTTGTGGAACTATGGGTTATGGGCCCACCATGTGGGTTAAAATAGAAGGAGCGATGACATCTTGCACGGTCATGATAGCAAGGCATGTCGGAGGGTAGCCTGTCAGTTATGTCGGCAACAACGTCGGTACCAAGGGCCAGAGACGAAGAGAACCATTATCCTGCTCATTGAACAAGGTCGGCCATTAGGCAAAGTTCTCGTCCATCGGTGGCTACCGGAATGTCATCAACAATAGTAACAGGGTCTAACTGACAGAGTGATACAACGAGGTGTTTACATAAGCAGGGAAATATTACTGCTTATATAATATAGATCACAATAAGGTTTAAACAAACCAATGGAAAGGAAAATGTAATTGTCATATTAAACAGAACAATGGAAAGGAAAATGTGTTTAAACACATATTTCAGGGGTATATCCTTCCCAAGGACAAGCAGAGCATGATATCCATGACAGGATAGAAGTATAAAACCATTTAGGTAAGGGGAAAGAAATTTCATGACATTACCCATACAATGGTGTTTGGATAATTGATAAAGAAAATTTAATACCATGCTTGAAACGTTCTTATTGGAGATCGGATTACCACAGACATGCTTCGAGATAGCATTGACATGGTTTCAAGCAAAGGTCAGACTTTGGATACACCAAGGATCCATCGGAAACAACTTAGAAAATAAGTCATAGAATTTTAGCAGGGAAAAGATGAGGGTGTGGCCGAAGGGCTCAGCCACAATCCATCGACATGCCAAAAAAGATGTATTTCTAAAATTATATGAACAAGTTTGTGTTGGGGGAAGACAAGAATGTTGTTGGTGCTGACACAAATCATCGAGAGGCAAGGATGGTATTTCTAGCCATGAATTCAATTGACATCTCTGAAGAAGCCAAAGTGTTGACGGTGATCAAGACAAATTTTGTCGAGAGACTTTAAGAAGATGCCACCGAGCAGAAAAGGAAGGATGAAGTGAAAGGTTATGGGAACCACGGATTTGACACAAGCTCAAAGTCAAGCTCGTTGTTCCAGGTGAAATGATAAGATGAAGAAGATCGACGTAAGCTTAACTCATCATCGGAAGTTGCTCTAGGCATAAGGACCAGGTAGCACAGTTAAAAAGTTGACATGATAAAAATATAGCCGATCAGGCTAGGAATGATGTGATGGAGTATAAAGCTTCCCAGTATCTAGTACTAGGTGTAATGCCAAAAGGTAAATCGGAGTAGAGGTTGGACGGGGGAAATGATTTGCAGAGGATAAGTAATTTTAACTTACCCAGTAAATGGAATCAAGGAGGAAATATGGTCAGGACCATAACTGCAAGGGATCCAATTTACGATACCGGGAGAATTATCCAAATGATTAAATATCCTTGCAAGGAGCTTTCATGACAAGTTCAACACCGTGTCCGTGGGCATGAACACCAAGGTCCAGGGTCGACTCCCACTTCTACAATGCATAACCTATCATTTTACTTCTCGCTCTTGATGAAGCTATAGTGTTGAAATTTTATCTGACGAAAAGCTAGTAGAGTATAACTCGCATAACTTTTGAGTTCGCACAGATTAGGGAAGGCATAGGTTCAACCCATCGGGGCATCTTAGGATCATATATCATAAATTTCAAGAATAAATAACACAAGCTCGATAGTAGAGCATGCTTGAGAAGCCAGAGGATACAATTTACCAAAAGTATTATGTATCTGAGGAAAGACTCACAAGCTTATTGAATAAGAAGGATGTTGTCGGACAAAATCCGAAAAAGGGGTCTCGTGGTCCACAAGGGATCTGATGTGAGCATTAGTATTTAAGTAGAGGAAGAAAGAATGCAAGGAGCTCAGATTTATAGAAACAACTAACTAACTCAAAGCTCAATTGCAAAGGAATTATGAATTCCAAGACAAGGGATCAGAAGCAATACTCTGATTAGGGATGGACAGGTAGAACAACCTTAGGGGTACAATCGATGGCGATTAGATTGGTCGAGATCCAGCACATGTTAAAATGACGTCTGAGCTGGAAGGATGAATTCTAGGATCTGATTGAGGATTGCGAGCATTCGCAACATATTGTATCAACGGACTCAAAATGATAATGACAAAGGATGATAATAAGATTACTAGACTTATGGTATTAACCATAATGCAAGCAAGCAAGAAATTAAAGAACAATAGGCTGCTGAGGATTTTCACAAGAACGAATGGTATTACAAAGACTTTTGTGAAGTACTTGAATCAACTGAGGATGAGCGGATACTCGATAGGTGCACAAAGTTATCCGTAGGGGTATTCAGGTGACAAGGAACTGCAAGGCAGTAAGCTCAAAGGATTCTCGGAAATAAGGAGAGCAATTCAGGGCATCTGGTAATAACAAGATCAATGGGATAGAATGTAAGATTGGCAAGTGTGTGTAGTTATCCATAAGGTATTTCAGTGGTAGGGAATTGCAAAGGCAACATGCACAAAGTCTCGAGAGAATATCATAGAGTATCTTCAGAATCTTCTGATGCAGCAAGCGATCATCTGAAATAAGGGGCTCTCCGGGCGGATGTGATCACGAGATCCTAATGTTCGAGTTAGTAAAATCATTTAACCACAAAATAGAAGAGAGGTCAGAGTCCCAGAGTATAGATGAGGAATAAAAGATCCTAATACCACCCAATGGCGACGTGGGCCCATGGGCCGCACAACCATGTTAGTAAAATAGTTTTCATCGACTAGACTCAACATCGGCCAAAGATTGTGGAAGGGGGATTCCTACAGGCAATCGGCTCTGATACCAACTTGTAATGCCCTCAATTCAATCATACACTAATCATACACGCAAATGTGTATGATCAAGATCAAGGAATCACGGGAAGATATCACAACACAACTCTAGACACAAATAAAAATAATACAAGCTTTATATTACAAGCCAGGGGCCTCGAGGTCTCGAATACATAAGCTCGAAAACACAAGAGTCAGCGGAAGCAATAATATCTGTGTACAGACATAAGTTAGACAAGTTTGCCTTAAGAAGGCTAGCACAAAAGCAATATCGATCGAAAAGGCAAAGCCTCCTGCCTGGGAGCCTCCTAACTACTTCTGGTCGTCAGCGATCTCCATGTAGTAGTAGGCACCCTCAGGGTAGTAGTAGTCGTCTGTGCGGTCATCTGGATCCTGGGCTCCGACATCTGGTTGCATCATCTGGAAAGAAGAAGAAAGGGGGGAAAGGGGGAGCAAAGCAACCGTGAGTACTCATCCAAAGTACTCGCAAGTAAGGATCTACACTACATATGCATCGATATCAATCAAATGGGCTGTATGCGTGGAGTAGACTGCAGAATGCCAAAAGAGAAAGGGAGAGCCTAGCCTATCGAAGACTAGCATCTTCAAGCGTCTTGCAGCATTAGGAGAGATAAGAGTAGCATAAAGTAAAGTAGTAGTAGTGTTATCAACCTCGGCCAGAGATCCTTTCTCGAATCCCTACGAGAAAGCAATCCCAGAGCCATACTATCCATTTCTCATAACCATGTCTCATCGCAAGTATCCAGTTCTAGTTGTATCGATCGGGATACAACTCCAAGTGTCCGTTACCATAGGATAGGCTATCAATAGATGTTTTCTTCCCTGCAGGGTGGCACCAACTTACCCACCACGCTCGATTAACTCCGGCCGGACACACTTTCCTGGGTCATGCCCAGCCTCGGCCAAACAATACGCCGCAACCCGACATAGGCTTAATAGAGAGGCCAGGAACGCCGGACTAAACCTATGCCCCCGGGGGTCTTGGGCCATTGCCCCAGGAAATCTTGCACGTTGCGTGGGCGACCGGTGAGCAGACCTAGCTACCTTCTTAAAAAGGCAGGTGCTTACCAGTCCAACCCGGCGCACGCCGCTCAATCGCATGACGTCTATTAAGCTTCGGCTAATGTATACGACGCAGAACACCCATACAATGCCCACGTGATGGTTAGTGCTATCAGGCCAGAGGCCCCCAAGATCAAATATCCAAATCGTAGTGGATTAGGAATGCGCGGTAACAAGCAGATACTCATGAAAGATGTGACCCCGTTGCCCCGTCTAGAGGACTTGCGGAAAGGGCTAAGAATGCCCAGCCACGCCTCATAAGAATCTCGCGGGCACCTTCCAGGTCAACCCAACTCCACATCACTCGCAAATAAGCTCGCACGGGTACCCCTCAGGGCCGACCCGTCTTTAGTAACATGGTTCAGTGTAAAGTCATAGTAACCATTGTAACCATGTGTCCAAGCATCAAGGGGAAAACCCGAGGAATCACCCCCGCTGAATTCCACTCGATGTAATCATAAAGGTGAACATAAGAGGATCCACCCAGGAGGTTCACACTTGAGGGGTTGCACGACAGAGCCGTATCGGAAGTGGTTAAGGAGGAAATCACCCTCCATGACCACGACCGAATAGCTACACTACAGAGATCTCATCAGGAGTGATGTAAGAGGTTCCACCCTCGGCACTCAATGGTAACTCTGCAGAGTCGAGCAACAAAAGGGGCATGAAGTGATGTGAGGTGTCAGGCTCTGGTCTTCGGTCCCGTTGAACGGGTCTTCAATGATGAAGCAGGGGCAACAAGTATAAGGTGGGGGTCACTGATGTATGACTAACCAACCTATACTAAACAGTTTAGGATAAGTAGTTAAGGTACAATGAGTAGGTTACAAAAGCAAGCTATGCATCGGAATAGGAGCAAGAAATAACAATAGCAAAATCTAATGCAAGCATGAGAGAATGGAATGGGAGATATCGAGATGATCAAAGGGGCGCTTGCCTGGTTGCTCAGATAAGAAGGAGGGGTCGTCGGTGACGTAGTCGATCATAGTGGCATCGGCAGCCACCACGGGGTCTACCGAAGAGAAGAGGGGGGAGAAACAGTAAATACAAAGAAAACAAAATCACAAGGCATAACATGGCAATACGCAGCGCTAAGAGTGTTCTAACATAGTGCTGCACGATACAGGTGAAAGGGGAATTCAACCGGGAAGGTATTCCCGGTTCCAGACTTGTGTCAAACAGATGACCGAAGGGGGAAAGTTCCATGTTCAGATATTTAGAGGCATCTGATAGGAAAACAGATTGCTTATTCAGATTTGTCTCGTTTTTCTGAGCAACTTTCATGTAGAAAACATTTTCATCCGTGCTACGGTTTAATTTCTATGAATTTTTAAAGATTAATGTATTTTCTGGAATTATGTAAATTAACAGAAATTCATTATGACGCCAGCATTGCCTGGGGATGACGTCAGCAGTCAACAGACTCGCTCACCAGGGGTCAAACCTGATCTGTGGGTCCAATGGGACCCACATGTCAGCCTCTGTTAGTATAATAGTGGATTAAACTAATGTAGCAGGGTTAATTAGCCCCGGGTGTCAGTGAGTGTTTAGGTTAATCCAATTACTTTTATTTATAAAACGTTTATTAGACTAATTAACAAAGGGGGCCCACATGTCAGTGGCTGGGGGCTGCCTAGTCAGCACGTTGACCGCAGTCAACAAGTCAAAGAGGGCCCTGGGGCCACTGGTCAGTGACCCAGGTGGTGGCCCCAGGCTGGCCACCTCGGCTGGCGGCGACCATTCAGACGGCAGCGCGGTGCGGACATGATCGGAAAACGGCCACCGGGGGACGTTTGGACCGCCGCGAGCATCTACATGCGCAGGGGGACGGCGCGCTTCGAGCTGCGGCAGCAGCGTGGGCGGGGGTTGCCGGAGCGGCGCCGGCGACGAGCGTGGGCGGCGGTTGGGTTCGGGCCTCATCGGGGACGGGGCTACGGGCGCTCAAATGGAGCGTGGGGTGGTGCGGTCAAAAGCAGGGGCTCAGGCGCAGCCATTCGAGGTCTCAGCCGAGGCTGGGATGGACGGTGTCGACGGTGGTGTCGAACGCGGCGGACGCCGGAGCTTGGGCGAGCTCGAGCTCATCGAAGCAAGGCACGGCGAGGGAAACTGGCATGTGGGTCAGGCTGCTCAGAGCGTGCTGGGCACGGCGCAGTGCTCGGTTGAGCTCGACGGCAAGCGTGGCCACGACGGTGAGGAGATCTGCGGCAGCGAACTCATGGTAACGGCGATGAGCTAGCTAGGAAGAACCACGCGGTGCGGGAGAAGAATGGAGGGAGGGAGGAGCTCACCGAGCGGCGCAAGGAGGCCGGCAATTGGATTAGTAGCAGCAGGGGTGCTCAGGGTCGCCGGCGAGCATCGGAGACAGAGGTGAAATGGGCGATGGTGATCGGCAGCTGCAGGGGTCCTCGGCTCCAACGGAGGACCCCAGGCGACGTGGATGATGATGGCGGAGCGGACGGAAAGGGATGGTGGCCTCGGGGCCGCCGGTGGCTGCGGGATCGACGGAGGTACGGCGGCGATGGCGCTCGGTGGGGGTGGGATATCGCGCGCGCGAGAGAGAGGGCAACCAGGGAGAGAGAGCGTCCAGAGGGAGTGGGATGAGTGGAGTGGCAGGGGGGAGCCTGAGGGGTTGGCCTCATCATCGCCCTTATCCCCTCACCGGCGGGGATGGGGAGGAGGTCCGGCGGAGACGCGAGCGCGCGGTCGCTCGCACAGTGGGGAGCGGGAAGACGACAAAGGGGGGGGAGTTGGCCGGCCTAGCTGGGCCAGTTGGCCCAGGTGGTCCGAAGGCCAAGGGGAGGCCACGGGCTCTCCCGCCCCTTCTCCTTTTCTTTTCCTTTTCCTTTTTCTTTTGTTTTTCTTTTTCCAGTAGCTTTTGCATTTTATTTTTCCACAAATGACTTTACAAAAATATCCCACTGGCCAAAACAAATTGAAAGAAGTATTGTGCACTGCCACAAAAATGTTGGGAATGTTTTGAATCCCTTTGGATTTATTCAAAAATAAAAGGGCATTTTAAAAGGCTATTTTGGCTCTGTTAAAAGCATTAGGCCAATTTAGGGTTGATGATGATGTTGTGTTCCTTAATAGCAAATAGTTTTGGATTATTTGCTAACAGGTGAACATTTTTTCAACAGGTTATGAGCAACTTCATTTTGCACTTTGAATTTGAATGGAATTCAAAGAAGGAATGTGAAAATGAGATATTAACCCAACATGATTATTATTGCAAATCTCAGTAGCTTAGCATCATCATGATGGATTACTGTAGCATGACACTGGGGGTGTTACACCAGAATTGTCTGAAGGGGGATCTAGTAGCATTCCCGACATTGGAAGTAGAGTATGACCCACATGAATAGAAGCCCTGATTGGCATGGAAAAGTCCACGAAGACAAATAGATTGGATTCCAAGAACAACCCAATTTCTACAAAGAAGGACGTGAGTCATATCACATGTTTCAGGTGCAAAGATTTAGGACAGTACTTCAGTGATTGCCCAAAATGGAAGACGAGGACCCAAGGAGGATATATAATCACAAGGAAACCTCAAGACTCGTCAGAAGTAATATGTTTCCATTGTAATGAAGCAGGGTACTTTGCCAGAGATTGTCCCAATCAGAAGGAGGCTTGTGCTAAATAGTTGAGCTGAAAAAGAAATATAGTAGTAGTAGTGGGAACATTTCTTTTATTATTGAGGTGTTGAGTTGAGGCATGTAATGAAAATGGCAGGAGATTGTAATAATTTGAGAATCAATAAGGTTAGCATCGTTGGTACTGATTTTGAATTTTATGAGTTGTTACTCTATGAAGAAAGATTTTGACCATTTTCAAGGATATGAGAAATATGGTCTATAGAAGAATTTGTGCATTTCAAGGGGGGTAGTACCCTGTGAGGACATTTGACCCCTGGAAAAGATAATGATATTCCACAGAGTGGACTTCAGACAAAATAAGTATGAGTTTTATCTCGATATGTGGGATACCCCAAGAATATGAAGGGATGAAGTACTAATGGATATAAAGGAGGTAAAATGTTAGTAATATGGAGCAACTGTAACTCCAGGATGAGTTGAAGCTATAAATGTGATGAGGTGAGCTCATAACCCACAGGCTCCAGGACCTGCCAAGAATCAAGCGCACTCTTGCTGAAGGAAAAACCATGGAAGATGATATGCATGTATCAACAGACGATCTTATAGGAGTTACGCAAAACCTGGGAGTTGTGAAGGAACGATAGATCTTTGTTTGGCTTGCAGAATCCATGGTTTTATCCGAATTTAGTTCGCCGACAAGAGAAATTATACAATGCTTGTGAAGATGACCGAGTGTTAGAATGCGAGATTCACTAAACCATATACAAGGTAATGATTTGGGTGCGGAATGTATTGATCACCATGCCGACTTACTCTTATTATTCGCCTCTGTTATATGGGATGGTAAATCTGAGTGACTTACCCAAGTAGAGAGACGATGATCAAAACCTTGTTAAAACCTTAGAATGGTATAAAAATTTTCCCTTGTACAAGGCAGCTGTTGCCAATCGTAGGTCATACAGTGAGGTTCAAACCAGACCCTTTTCCTACAGGAGAAACCATAAATTGATGACCGCCATAAGATATTGATAGATGTTTAGTGTTGGCACCAGACCTGTCAGCTAAGAAGACCCAGTCACAGAAGAATCGTACCAAGATGAAAGGACACATGAATTGGGGAAAAGTGTTACTATCGGAAGAGCCCAGAGAAGGAATATTCTGAATATCTAAGAAGATCGACACTGCCAATAATAAGGAGTGAGTATATGAGTTTTGATGGAACCGTAACCATGCTTCTAAGGGTGGTAGAACCCGAGACCTTCGGGATAATTGCTTAATCTTGAGGAGACCCCCGAACCCAACCTAATTCTTGCTAGCCTCTCCGAATCTCGAGGGCGAGATTCATTTTAAGGGTGGTAGGTTTGTAACATCCCAAAAATCTAAATTTTGGAATGTTATATTAAATAAATAGTTTTGATTGATTATTTGATTGGGTGTGGTTGCTTGTGTGAAATTGAGTGAAATTTGAAACTTTTTGAAAGTTAAATGAGAGGGAATAAAAGGACTTTCCCAAACTTTCACCTTGCATTTGTGATCTCCATGAATTCAAATTTCATTTCATCACAAAACCCTAGAGAGAAGATGATACGACTTCTTCCATTTAATTAAATGAAAAAGGGTTTTGAAAAGGTTTGAATTCCATTTGAAAATATTTCAAATTCAGAAACTTAATGCAACTCAATGATTTTCGTGAGAGAAGATAAAATGACTTCTTCAAAATGCTATGAAATATGAGTTGGAAGTTTAAAAGAATCAAATTTGAAGTCCCTTTGAAGTTATTTTGAAACCCACTTTCAATTTGGAGTTATTTGATTTTTATTCAAATTTTTTTTCCAAAAATAAAATATATGGAAAATAGGGTAAAATGATTCCCTACAATACAAAAATGGAGAGAAATAAATTTGAAATTATATTGGTATTTTAAAACATTTTTATTTGGTTTTTAAATGAGCCAGTAGCACTATTTGCTTTATTTAACTTTTTGCGGATTTTATTTGCCGCTTAAAATATGTTCATGTTTTAGAAAATCTGTTTCTGAAAATTTTGATATATAATATGCCTATATAAAATTCTGTTTTATTTTTTTATTCAGTTTTCCTTTCTGTTTCTATTCAAAAAAACTGTATGCGCGGCTCATAATTATTTGTCGCCCACATGCGCAACATAGTAGACATGCTGACCTGTATTTTTATCTTTCTATTTTGGTTAAGGTTTACAATTTTATTTATTTTATTTTTTCTGAAAAATAAAAATTTCAAAAAAAATATTTAAAAAACTGCCGCGAGTGTACGCGCGTAGCCGGGCCGAACTCTTAGCCCATGCGCATGATCTTTTTCAATTTCATCTGCGTATGTATATGTTTAGTCCCACATTACCTAGCATTTGACCTCTAAGCCTTTTTTACCTATAAATATAGACCCATAGAGGCTCTAAAAATCATCTGATTCGGGTTAAATCAATATTTTGGTTTAACTACATTAATTAAAAAAAATATTTCTCCTCTCCGGCGGGACTTTTGAAATTTGTCTCCTCTCTGTGAAGTCGTCTTTTTCTTTATCTTATATATTTATTTTTCTTCATATTTTTTTTACTTCCATAGCTTATTATTTTTAGACTAGTGTACGGTAGAATAATTAGGTTTATAAATTAGTCTCTGTATTTATACATTAGACCTAGAATTTTTTTAGCCGTAACTATTTTTCTCCCGTAAAACAACTTGGCCCTGATTTTTCAAATAGTCATAATTTTTTACTCGTTCATCCAAATTAGACCAAGCCAACGCCAATATTTTCGTCTTGATTTCATATATCTACTGAATCTATCAAATAAACTTTTTGCAACTTTCAAATTTCAAAATTTTTTCCGATTCATACTCAAATTTCTTTCGATCATATCGTTTTATCCGTACCTCCGTTTCGGATGAACCCAACTGATTCGGATTCATATTGAATTAATCTTTCCGTTTGCACAATTAGTGTCATCTTTCCAACATATAATTTTTATCTTAGCCAGTTACTCTACTAGTCCACCAAAAAGTTGTTACACAACATTCTAAGTAGATTCAATGTCATATTGAATTACTTGTATATTTTGCTTCGTTATTACAAATCCACCGATTCTTTTTCCTACATATTCATATTGACTTCCTACATCCAGTAGCATCATTAGTTTCAACCTTTGATCTGTTCAAATTTGAACTCGAAGCTTTACTTGACCATATCTTGTAAACTGCAGTGCTTTTTCAATTGATTCCTTTTTAAAATTAAATCCCTATGTGTAATCCAACATCTTGAGCCATCACCACACTTTTTCATCAAAATTAGGATTTGATCTTGCAAAATAATTTGATTTGGTTCTTTTGGAGTTTTCGCAATCTTCATTTGCATTTTCTTTTGGGTCTTTGAGTAATTGCTTATGTGTGGATAAAAATTGCTTGCTTACAATAGATTGATCGGATTTTGACGAATAGAACTATCTGGAATCATGAGTGCGAAGAATCTTTATTAACAATACAAGGAAAGTTCACAATTTGATCATACTCTTCCTATACCCAGTTTACTTGCATTAGTTCACCCTCAAATATTGCATGAGTAGGATTGGGAACATATGGTTATTGCTATGTAGTTGATGAGGTAGGAACCTAATATCTTTGATAACTCCGGGAATATACGTTATGCTTATATTTCTTAGCCATGCTCGTAGACGGGGATTGGTTTGTAAGAATCATGCAAGTTGTGAGAGATAATAATTAAGGGAAACTTAAGGTGGCTATTTTAATACACATCTGGGTGGATTGGTTGCAGCCACCTGGGGAATCCAATGTTCTCCTAGGAGATCCTGGGGTATCCGTGTTATAATCCTATGGAATGCCACCCAGGCTCAAAGGGATCATAAGATTATTCATGCTCAGAAACTTCCGTGTGTAGCCACAAGCCATTATGGGCTCTAGCATAGTTAAGTAAGTTGTGGGAAACCTTTCCATGATAGGCGAGCAGATGTAGGGGATTGTAGGTGTACTGGCCTATCTATCGGTTAAGGGGGCCTCTTCTGAAAGACTATGTCTCGATCATCCAGTTCTCAAACATCAGGCAATGTGAGAAAATCAACGGAGGTGATCGAGTCTTGTGGGGAAAAGTGCGCAAACCTTTGCAGAGTGTACAAACAAATCATGATTTTTCGTGTCCCCAGTTATGGACATTTTGAGTATCTGGTATTTGAATTATTGGTTGATCTCATCATGCTATTTAATGAAATTGTTGGGTTATTAATGATTTGGTGATTTTGGGATTGAGTTGGGTTTACCTTCTCAATATGGGTAATTTAACTTAGTAGTAAATAAAATTTATTCCTTTGTTATAGGGAAAAATTAGCTTTATGCAAAATTTAAACTTAGAGCCTCCACCAGCCAAATATGCATATAGAGATAGACAATTCTCATTATTACTCTATGCTGTGAAATTGCTAGTACATTCAATGTACTTACCTATATGGTTGCAATGTCTCATGTTGCAGGATTCTTACGATGAATAAGTGATACGTTAGGGTTACAATGTCTACACTCAACTTTGTCGTTGGTGTCGTTGGGACTCCACAGCTTTGTTGTTTCTTCCACTACTAGGAAAAGGGCTATAGATAATATGGACACTAATGGCGCACCAGACATGTGGTACGCCACTACTATATAGTAGTGGCGCACCATGTGCTGGTGCGCCATTAGTGTCTATCACACTAATGGCGCACCACAATGGTGCGCCACTACTAACATATTTTTTTTCAAAAATACTAATGGTGCACCAGGGAACAGTGCGCCATTACTAGTCACTCACCACGTGTGCCACTACTACCATTTTTTTGCAAAACTACTAATGGCGCACCACAAGCGTTACTAGTGCCGCATTTGTGGATGTTGCGCCATTAGTAACCTG
The DNA here is from genome assembly GCF_056163025.1 of Triticum urartu. Classification (NCBI taxonomy): domain Eukaryota; kingdom Viridiplantae; phylum Streptophyta; class Magnoliopsida; order Poales; family Poaceae; genus Triticum; species Triticum urartu. Next base: position 247,599,497 of record NC_141875.1, read on the forward strand.
GGACCAACTAGATATTTTGGACAGCCACACCTACACACTCACTTTCCCCACTTCATTCTCTCCACCTCCTCCTCCAAGATTGTCTCGGCTGCCTCCTCCTCCTCACCTCATTTGCACCATAGATCCATCTAAATTAAGTGGTTAAATTACCTTTTTTGATAGGTAAGTAAGGGGAAAGCTATCTTTATGTTGTAGATCTACTTTTTTTCTCCCTCCAACAATGTGCACATGCACTTTTTATGGCCTTGCTAGATCTATGTATGTTTGTGGTGTTGCATATGTTTGTGGTGTTGCATATATGTTTGTGTTTGTAGGTACCGGTATTTGAAATGCGATAGTTGCCGATATTTTGCCGGAATGTTGATTCATTTCCGTTTTGGCGAGAATTTTGGCACTATGCATTCTTTTTGGTCCTATTTTTACGGAAAGTCATGAAAATTTTTTTCTTGGTTCTAAAATATCGTTTTGCTCTACCCCGCAGGCGACCAAGGTCCGCACGATGACCAAAGGCATCATGAATAGGTTTTTGAGCTCCGCGAAGGCCGAGATTCTTCAAAAGAACGAGACAAAGATAAGATGTCCGTGATGCAAGATGAAGAGCCTTATTGCGGACCCGGATTCCGGGCAGGTGCGGGACCACCTGCTCTTGCGTGGTTTCATGGATGACTATTGGTGGCAAGGTGATGAAGATGACTATGAAGTCGTCCATGGGGGCCGGGCAAGAAATGAGGAAGGGCAGCAAGACAACCACCGCGACTCTGGCGGGCGAGAAGACGAAGAATCTCCAGGACATAATCATGATGGTTATGCTGTACATAGTCATCATGTAGAAGATGCAGGACATGATGATGAGGAAGATCAAGATGAAGGGCATGATCATGAAGATGAAGATGCCAGAGCAGACGATGATGGACCATCAATGGGCTAGGTGCAGGACCCTCATATTCAAGAGCTGCTTCTCAAGCAGACGGATAACACAAGAGCTGTCGCCCGAGAGAAAGCCAAGCTGGATCAACTGGAGATTGACGCGGTTACTCCATTGTATGAAGGATGCAGGTCCAAGGATACCCGCCTGAAAGTAACGCTCATGGCTCTGGAGATGAAGGTAAAACACAAAATGACCGACGCATGCTTCGACGAGAACATGTCATTCTGGCACAAACGTCTTCCCAAGGGGAACAATTGCCCGACCAGTTTTGAGGAGGCGAAGAAAATCGTGTGTCCTCTGGATTTACCGCACGTGAAATACCATGTGTGCATGAACAATTGCATCATTTATCGGGACGTGCATGCGGAGTCTACCATATGTCCGGTGTGCGGCATCACTCGATACAAGAAGAGGAAGAAAGCTCCTCGAAAAGTGGTGTGGTACTTTCTGATCACTCCTCGTCTACAGCGGTATTTCGCGGACCCTAAGCTAGCAAAGCTCCTGCGTTGGCATGCGGATAGGGAGGAGAAGAAGCTAGTAGATGACGGAAATGATCCGGAGATAAATAAAAAAGACAAGATGCTGAGTCACCCTAAGGATGCAAGCCAGTGGCAAGCGTTGAACTTCGAACACCCAGAATTTGGGGACAATCCAAGGAACATCGTGCTGGGCACGAGCACCGATGGAGTCAATCCGTTTGGCAGCCAGAGAAGCACACATAGCACCTGGTTTGTGTTTGTGTGGATGTACAACCTTCCCCACTACTGGAATCAGCTAGTTTGCCATCTGCCAGTTCTTTGCCGTCCGCTAGCGGACGGCAAAGAAGCATTTTGCCATCAGCTTCCAAAAAGCAGACGGCAAAGAACTGGCTGACGGCAAAGACCAAGTTTGCCATCAGCCAGTTCTTTGCCGTCTGCTAGCGGACGGCAAAGATTCTTTGCCGTCGGCTAGCGGACGGCAAAGAGGGAGGAGCCCCACTGACGAGCTGCAAAAAAAACCTAACGGGCCCCCTCTTTGCCGTCCGCTAGCGGACGGCAAAGAGCAAGAAGGCGGACGGCAAAGGGTGGCGGACGGCAAAGAGGGAGGCCCCACGTAACGTTAACGGGGCCGCGCCCCACACCCCCCCTCTCTCTCTTTCTCTCCCACCTCCACCGCCCCGTCGCACCATGCCCCGCCGCCGCCCCAGCGCCCCCCGGCGCCCCCCCGCCCCGTCGCCCCCGCCGCCCCCACCGCCCTGCTGTCTGGGCGCCGCCACGCCCCGGCGCCCCGGCACCTCCGCGCCCCGCCGCCCCGGCCGGGCCCGGTGCCGCCGCCCCAGGCCGCCCCGCCCCCCTCCGCCGCCGCCCCAGGCCGCCCCGCCCCGCTCCTCCACCGCCCCAGGCCGCACCGCCCCCCTCATCCACCCTGCAGGTGATCTTCTTCCTTTTTTTCATTTTTTCTGTTTTTTTAGTTTTAGGTTTATGTTTAGTTTAGATTTAGTTTTAGGATTAGTTTTAGGTTTATAGGTTTAGTTTTAGTTTAGTTTTAGGTTTAGATTTAGTTTTTTTCTTTTTCTGTTTTTTTAGTTTTAGTTTTAGGTTTAGCTTAGTTTTAGGAAAGAAGAAAAAGAGAAAAAGAGGAGATCAGGAGAAGAAGAAGAAGAGGAGGAGGAGGAGAAGAAAAAAGAAGAAGAGGAAGAAGAAGAAGAAGAAAAAAGAGGAGAGGAGGAGAAGAAGAAGAGGAAAAAGGAAAGGAGGAAGAAGAAGAAGAAAAAAGAGGAGAGGAGGAGAAGAAGAAGAGGAAAAAGCAAAGGAGGAGGAAGAAGAAGAAGAAGAAGAAGAAGGAAAAAAAGGAAGAAAAGGAAAAAGAGGAAGAAGAAGAAAAGGAAAAAAACCCGACCCGACACGGTACCCTGACCCCGACCCCGAGACCCCGACCCCGACCCCGAGACCCCGACCCCCCGACTCCGACCCCGACCCCGACCCCGACACCCCGACCCCGACACCCCGACCCCCCAAGCCTGACCCGACACCCCGACCCCGACCCCGACACCCCGACCCCGACCCGACACGGTACCCAGACCCCGACCCGGCACCCCGACACAACACCCCGACCCCGAGACCCCGACCCCGACCCCGAGACCCCGACCCCGACACCCCGACCCTGACCCCGACCCCGACCCCGACACCCCGACCCCGACCCCGACACCCCGACCCCCCAAGCCTGACCCGACACCCCGACCCCGACCCCGACACCCCGACCCCCCAAGCCTGACCCGACACCCCGACCCCGAGCCTGACCCGACACCCTGACCCTGACCCCGAAACAACACCCCGACACCGATTATGCATTTATTGATGATACTGATCGAGATTATTAGTAGTGTCAGGTATTACATTTTTTTATGTTGTACTTGATGATGATACACTTAAGTGATACACATATTATTATTCATGTCGGTCTTTTGTTATGTTGTACTAATTTCGTTTACTGATTGTCATGGCAGGTGTTGAAAGATGGTGGGCGCTAGTCGGGAGCATGGTCTGAGGTCTTCCATTCCAGACGCACCTCTCCGCCGAGCGTTGCTGGACAGTATGGCCACACCGTCGGGCCCTTCTTCGTCGACCGCGGTGCCCAGCAGGGGACGAGGTAGGAAGAGAGGAGGTGGGGCACGTGGTCGTGGGAGAGGAGGTAGGGTGACTGCTACGGCGCCTTCCTCGCCGCCACCCCCAGCTGTTTCACCCGAGCACGTGACTGCTAAGGTGGACTCATCCGAGGAGGAGGCTACACGGACTCCGGTCCACGAGCCTCCGGTCCACGGGTCTTGGGCCCACGAGCCTCGGGTCGACTGGCCTTCGGCCCACAAGAGTTCGGCCCACGTGACCCCAGAGGAGCACACGTCCGGATGGGGTACCTGGCCGCATCAGCCCGAGGAGCCGAGTGGCCATGCTGATGATGGCGGGGAGCCGACTGATCTTGAGGAGGAGGGGGGCACCGTCTACCAGCGTGGTGCTACACGGCTCCCGTCCGTGCCGGTGACCCGCGAGTAGAGGTGGTTGATTTTCCCTGATGGGGAGAGGTACGTAAGTGCATTTAATATTTTTGTACCTTGTGCATTCATGTTTTTTCAAATAACTAATGCGTTGGCCTTGTCATGCTGCAGGGGTTGGGACCACCATCATAGTGTCCGCCGGCCCAACTCCGTCCTTGGAGTTCTTTGCCGGCAAAACTTCCCGGGGTTTGTCACGTTGCCTGGTGAGGGTCGGCTTCCAGAGCTTGGATTGAGCTGGGAGCACTACGTGGCTGCCCCGGCCCCGCCGGATGAGATTATCGACGGTGTCGTGTGCGACACGAGGGCAGACATGGTGATCAGAAAGTTTTGGGTAATTTCTCCTTTACACATTTAAAAATCTTCAACTAGCTAGTTATTAATTGTACTAATCAATATTGTCTCATTTGATTGCAGACATTCTACAGGTGTGAGGAGGGATACGAGGAGGACGCGGCACATGTCATCGAGAACGTCTGCAAGCGCCTACTCCAAAACTTACGGCACGAGGCTCGGGTGCAGGCTATTCGAGACTACTACGCCTTGCGTGGTATCAAGAAGACCAAGCCAGCGTGCCGCGATAAGTTCCTGAGTAAGGAGCAGTACATGAAGGTAATTCTTAAGGTCTTCTCTACTTAAGTTCCTTCATTTAGTAATTCTTAGCCGTAGCGCTCAAGTTTCTATTTGCTAACTTAGGCGCCTCCGAGATGGTGTGCGGATCGGATGGATTGTTGGGAGGTGTTGGTCGATGAGTGGTGCTCAAAACAATGGCTAGCCCTCCACAACGAGGCCAAGGACAAACGTGCCCAAATGGAAGGTGTGCCGCACCATCAAGGCAGCTCCAACTTATATTAGTTCGGGCGCAAGTGGGTATGTGGTTTGCTTCATGATTCATGCAATTCATTCATCATGCTAGCTTGAGCCCTTTAATTACTATTTTTCATTGTTTCTCTCTTTCAGGCATGCTACAATAAGGCGGATAAGGTGCCAGAGGTGTACGACCTGTATGCCATGGCCCACACTGCCTCTTTCAAGAAAGTCAAGGCTTTCTCTCAGTCTGACCTCGATGATGCAAACAACTTCACCAACATCTCCTCCCACAACAAGCTCGTGAGATATAGAGACGAGGGGAAGGCGAGGAAAGGGGAGGACTTTAACCCGAGCCAGGGTCCCATTGATCCAGAGCTATTGATGATATCTGGTGGCGGGAGGTCCCATGGCTCCATAGCGATTGGAGATGGACTTATCCGTTGTCCTAGCACTCTCCAGGAGATCAAGGCGCGCCAGTCGAGCTCCGCTCCTGAGATAAGGCCTCATGAACGGCCAGTGCAACTCGCCATCAAGGTTAGTGATACGTACTCAGTTATCTTTCTCCATTACATTGTGTGCGCTTCCATCAATGATTACAAATGGTCATGTGAGTGGTGTTGCAGGCTGCTATACAGAGTGAGAGAGACAGAACAGAGAAATGATAGAGGCGAGGCTGTCCCGATCTTTCGATGAGATGATAACTATCGATTTAGTGGAGACGACTTTGACGATCCGACTACAAACGTGCACGAGTTGCGCCTTAGCAATCGCTAAACCAATCTCCTGAGGTTACTGACGATGCCGGAAGCACGGTCAGCCTGACCACGAAGGTCTATTCCTGCAAGCAATCGAAGAACGAGCAAGAATATGATAAAGCAATCTGAATATTGCAAATATATATGAGGTATTGATAATGGTGGGGATCTGTAAGCGGTCTTGGTCTGGTCGTTGGACACAAACGAAGTACACGAAGTTGCAATGGCTAACTTCTAACTAAACAAATCCCAAGCAAAAAGCTACTAGATGGATCTACTTATATAGGAGCAAGGGGTGGCGGCCAAGGAGGTGGGAGGATGTCCCAAGGCAGCCTAAAACTAACCCTAGGTCGTACAAGGCTCATGGGCCCAAGTGGAGGTGATGCAACACCTTTGGGCTTGTAGTTTGACTTGGATTCTGCTGCAACGTCAGATTGTTTCGTCCGTAACTCAACGCTCCGGACGAATTTGAAGGTGAATCCAATTGAGTTGGAAAGAGCACGAAATCTAGTTTCCAACAAAAAAAGAATCACCCAATTCGGAGTCCGTATGAAAAAGTTGTTGGTGTTTTGAGTCAGGTATGTCTGTGCAGTCTGAATCTGAATCCAGAACGTGAGAGACTTGGACTCTATCTTCTCTTGGCCCAAAAGTGACGTGAGAGGACTTTTTGAACACAACCTAAACTTCTCCTTTTCCCTTATCTTCATATGTGGATTGTACAAATGTCCCATACACCTGCAATTAGACAAAACACAAAAGTGTGTGAAGTATTTTTGTTCTGGATAACATAAATAGATTATTGAATAGCTTGCATTAGAAATCACCTGACAAATATGCATGTATGCAATATTTTTGGTCGTATCCAAGGTAGTCATGTCCTCATCATCCTCCCATTTTTGAAAACAAAGCCGTCCTCAGCGTTGCTTAATCTGAAATGTGGCTAACAAAAGAGACAAGGTGTACATGTTGTATATGTATATGTCATCCATTTTAACTTCCCTTGATTTTTGCACGTATGACACATGTATACATGAGTAACTTTCATAGTTCATAAAAACTAAAGCCAAAAAATTATCACAAGAAGTAGAAGGCATGAAAATATTACAACTCAGTTTGCACATATAAGTGAAGCTCTTATTCACTTCAAAAGATTGGCAATGTTCATCATTAAACCATCCTAACTTCGATGAATAAACCTTACTTGCATCAAATTTACATGCTACATCATGCTTAAATAAGCAAACATGCAATAAGTCATTGGACATAGAATCATCATCAAGATTAGAGGTCATATCAAAATGATTAAACATTGGTTCTTTTGCATCAACAGTTAATTCAATGGGCGCACTAAAAATTGTTGATATTTCAGTTGTTTGATCACATGACGCATTCATGACAGTAACAAGAGTCTCTAAAATAGGTGGTGTGCTCAAATCAACAGGTAACTCAACACATGATGCATTCAAGTTAACTAGGCATGCTTCATTCTCATGTGAAGTTATATCATCAATACCTTTACTGTTACCTCGCAAAGATGTAGCTGATGTAGGTACGGACGTTGACAATGTACCATACTCTTGAGATGATATCGCGCTCACAATCCGAGGTGGGGCTGCTCTAGTAGGTGCAATAGTGGAGTAACGAACCGGCGGTGGTGAGCATGAATTGGAATAGTAGTTGTTGTAGTCACCCAATGCATCCTCCTGTATTTGTCTCTCAAAGGTACAAGCACGGACATACATACCAGTAATGCAATGAGGAATATACTGAAATCTTGCCTGAATATCATGGTTCAAACCACCAAAAAATCTATTCATTGTATCATCCTCAGATTCTTCTATGTCACAATGATGCATATAAGATTTGAACTCTTGGTAGTAAGCATGAACAGTGTTACTGCCTTGTTTTAATTGCTCCAATTTGCGACGCAATTCACGATGATAGTAAGGAGGAAAAAATTGTTGTCCCGTTACAGCTTTCAAAACTTTCCAAGTTGTGGGTTGGTTATCAATGTTTTTCATACAATGTACACTCCACCAAACATAAGCAAAACCAGTAAATGCTCTAATGGTAGCTCGTACTCTCTCAAGTTCAGAAAAATCATGGTGACTAAAAACTTGTTCTACTTCAAGCTCCCAAGCTAGATAAATAGCAGGATTAAATCTACCCTCAAATGATGGTAAAGAGATAACCTGACCATATGCTTGTGTGTGTTGATCCAACTCTCGTGATGGTGAAGATGTGTCCGTCGTCCAAGAACTTCTATCTCTGGAACCTGTCATGATTAGTAGAAACAAGAACCAAAATTCGAGAATAATGTTCCTATGAACTACTAGGATGTGGTTGTAAAGTGCTCACAGTAAAGCAAATATCAATATCTTACAAGTTCTTACCATGCGGCAGGTGGTGACAGGCAACCAGCGGTGTCAAATAGCTCCGAAGATTGTGTAAAACGATTGCCAGGGGAACGTACGTATACACGGTGTAGAAATATGTGGAGCTGGGTTGGCTATATATGGTAGCAAAAGATTAGCAATAATCAATTCAGAGATGCAACGTTGAATAAACGCTCAACGATGGTACTGTGTTGGTCCTAGGCTAGACCGAACTAGAGACGCGAGCCTAGAACACTAATGAGGTCACGTCATAGCACAACTAGCATCAATAAAGGATATGAAGTAGCTCTGGACAGCAAGATATAAGTGAAGATCACAATAGCAGTAGACCTATTTAGAAGCTGATGTTGAGGTGCCAAATACTGAACTAGCTTCTGCAACTATTTAGATGCGGCTCGTCGCTAGCTTTCATTTGAGTACTCGTGGAGCCAAAACGGACTTCATATGAGGAAGTTATGCCTATTTTACTAAACAGTGCACAAAACAGATTCCAATCCGAATTCAACTACGAGATTGAGTCTAGATAGATCCGAATTTTGTTTTTTTTCTCCTCTCTTTTTTTTCCTCACACTTTTTTTTCTTTTCCTTTCTTTTTTTTCACTGACTTTTTTTTACTTTTTTTCTCTCGTTTTTTTTCTCTGTCTTTTTTTCTCTCTCCCTCTTTCCAAAACAAACTAGATAAGATGTAGATTGGATCAAGCGAAGATGGGAACGATCTCAACTATGATTATGACAATGAACGGTGGGTAGCACGTGGAGGAAATTGATGGATGGGTGGTGGACAGCGGAAGGGATAACGATGCAGCGGCGACGTGACTAATGTGAACAGAACTCGAAACTCTAAACGACCTAGACACTAAGACCAGCAACTCGACACGACGATGCAACCGATAATTCAACTATGCAAGCAATGAAAAGAACATTGCAAAGGCTCAGACTGGCTTGGACCAAGGATGAATAGATCTAACTCTTTTTTGTGGCTTTTTCTTGGACAATAGGTAAGAAAATAAATCTAATCTAGGAAAACTGGAAATTCTCACCGAGCAACCTGAAAACTGATACCACTTGATAGAGGCGAGGGTCCCGATCTTTCGATGAGATGATAACTATCGATTTAGTAGAGACGACTTTGACGATCCGACTACAAACGTGCACGACGTTGCGCCTTAGAAATCGCTAAACCAATCTCCTGAGGTTACTGACGATGCCGGAAGCACGGTCAGCCTGACCACGAAGGTCTATTCCTGCAAGCAATCGAAGAACGAGCAAGAATATGATAAAGCAATCTGAATATTGCAAATATATATGAGGTATTGATAATGGTGGGGATCCGTAAGCGGTCTTGGTCTGGTCGTTGGACACAAACGAAGTACACGAAGTTGCAATGGCTAACTTTTAACTAAACAAATCCCAAGCAAAAAGCTACTAGATGGATCTACTTATATAGGAGCAAGGGGTGGCGGACAAGGAGATGGGAGGACGTCCCAAGGCAGCCTAAAACTAACCCTAGGTCGTACAAGGCTCATGGGCCCAAGTGGAGGTGATGCAACACCTTTGGGCTTGTAGTTTGACTCGGATTCTGCTGCAACGTCAGATTGTTTCGTCCGTAACACAACGCTCCGGATGAATTTGAAGGTGAATCCAATTAAGTTGGAAAGAGCACGAAATCTAGTTTCCAACAAAAAAAGAATCACCCAATTCGGAGTCCGTATGAAAAAGTTGTTGGCGTTTTGAGTCAGGTATGTCTGTGCAGTCCGAATCTGAATCCAGAACGTGAGAGACTTGGACTCTATCTTCTCTTGGCCCAAAAGTGACGTGAGAGGACTTTTTGAACACAACCTAAACTTCTCCTTTTCCCTTATCTTCATATGTGGATTGTACAAATGTCCCATACACCTGCAATTAGACAAAACACAAAAGTGTGTGAAGTATTTTTGTTCTGGATAACATAAATAGATTATTGAATAGCTTGAATTAGAAATCACCTGACAAATATGCATGTATGCAATATTTTTGGTCGTATCCAAGGTAGTCATGTCCTCATCAAGAAACTTCTGACGGAGGCGGCGGAGAGGCAGCGGGAGTTGGAGGAGAGGACGACAAAGATGATGGAGGAGGAGAGGGCACGGAATGACATGCAGGCAAGGGCCATGTACGAGCTCCTTGTGGTAAGTTTCTTCTGCAGATTAGCCAAAACATTCATGTAGTGTTTGTCTCATTACTAACTAGTATGACTGAGTCGTCAAAACCAAATGTGCAGTCTGTGTGCGAGAAGACAGGTCAGACCGCTCCGTCGATGCCAGTGATTGCTCCTGGGACCACGGTGAGTTTTATTTGAATGGACATTACTTGCTAGTCTTAACATTTGAGTGTCATCATGCTAACAAGACATTGGAAATGATCTTTGGTGCAGCGTAACTCCAGACAAGCATCGCACGATCCTTCTCCAGCTACCGACACGAGCCACCCCGCTCCTACACCTCCTGGATCTTGGTTAGTTTATCTAGTGTTTTGCTTAACACATGCATAAAGACCTAGACTTAGCTTTATTTCCTCCAATGCTTACCATAATGGCCTAGACTTAGCTTCTTCACCTCCAAAATGACTTAATAAGCTTACTGACCTCCAAAACCATCCATTTTACCTAAGTTAGCTCTAAAATGATCTGTACTTAGCTTACTTATGTCAAAAATTGCATAATTAGCTTAGTTAGCTCATAGACGATCCATTTTACCTAAGTTAGCTCTAAAATGACCCATTTTACCTAGGTTAGCTTATAAATGATCCAGTTCATTCAAGTTAGCTCAAAAATGACCCATTTTACCTAGATTAGCTCCTAAATGATCCATTTTACCTACGTTAGCTTTAAAATGACCCATTTCACCTAGGTTAACTCCAAAATGACCAATCTTACTAGGTTATCTCATAAACGATCCATTTCAACTAATTTAGCTCATAAACGATCCATTTCACCAAGTTAGCTAAAAACGATCCATTTGACCTAAATTAGCTCTTAAATGATCCATTTCACCTAAGTTAGCTCAAAAAGATCCATTTCAACTAAATTAGCTCATAAATGATCCATTTCACCTAAGTTAGCTCAAAAACGATCCATTTCAACTAAGTTAGCTCATAAATGATCCATTTCACCTAAGTTAGCTAAAAAACGATCCATTTCACCTTAGTTACCTCAAAAACGACCCATTTGACCTTAATTAGCTCATAAACAACCCATTTCAACTAAGTTAGCTCATAAATGATCCATTTCACCTTAGCTAGCTCATAAACGACCCATTTCAACTTAGTTAGCTCATATACGATCCATTTCACGTAAGTTAGCTCATAAATGACATACTCTTCTTGTTCTAGTCTTCTTCTTGTTCTACTCTTCTTCTTGTTCTACTCTTCTTGTTCTAACTTTCTTATTTTTCATTTTGCAGATTTCATTCACTTGACGAAAGCTTGCATAGATGGAGTGCTCCTTATCCCTTTCTCTATTTCTTTTGTATCGTTGAACTATGCATGTATCATTGGATGAAACTATTGTAATATATCTATATATGTCATATATATTTGTGATGAAAATTGTTGGATTTAATAAAAAACAGATAAAAGAGCCAATATGCAGGCTCTTTGCCGTCTGCCACCGACGGCAACGGGCTCTTTGCCGTCCGCCACGGACGGCAAAGAAGACACGTGGCATCCAGCTGTGCTTCTTGGGAGCTGACCCATGTGGTCAGTTTGCCTACAGTGGCAGATGGCAAAGACTTTGCCATCAGTGGCAGACGGCAAAGAACCTGCACTTTGCCATCAGTGGCAGACGGCAAAGAACCTGCCATGTAGTGACGTGTAGATGACATCATACGGCGGACGGCAAAGACCCTAGCAATTTTGCCGTTAGCGGCGGACGGCAAAGGCCTGCCGTTAGCCACTTAACGGACTGACAGCGCAATTATTGCCGTCCGCTCTCTTTGCCGTCCGCCGCGGACGGCACAGGGCCCTTGCCGTCCGCCGCCAGGAAGCAGACGGCAAAGTAGCTGTTTACCGTAGCCTACTTTGCCGGAGCCTTTTGCCGTCAGCCGCCTTTGCCGTCCGCCGTTCATGCCTTTGCCGTCCGCCGTGGCAGACGGCAAAGTACCTGATTCCTGTAGTGCCCCTGGTTGTGCATGGAGAGGAAGTACATTCACATGAGTATGCTAATTGAAGGGCCGCAACAACCAGGGAACGACATCAATCTGTATCTGGGGCTGCTGAAAGAGGAGCTAGACACGCTGTGGAAAATGCCAGCCAATACGTGGGACACCGCAGAGAAAGAATATTTCCCTATGAGAGCCGCACTGCTCACAACGGTGTACGACTATCTCGGTTACGGATATCTCGCGGGGCAGGTGGTCCACGGATTTTCTGGATGCGTCAGGTGCATGGATGACACAACGTATCGCCAGCTAGATAGAGATCCTGAGTCTTCGAAAACCGTGTTCATGGGACATTGAAGGTGGCTTCGCGACGATGACCCGTGGAGAAAACGCAAGGATCTGTTCGATGGTGAAACCGAACCCCGAAGACGCCCGCGTACGAGGAGCAGCGAGGAAATAGACGAGCTGTTGAAAAATTGGAAAGATTGCCCACTGCCAAGAAAGAAGAAAAAGGTGCCAGAGATGGGAAAGAAGCGGAAGGCGCCAGAGCCGCTGCTGAAGGTATGGAAAACGAGGTCTGTTTTCTGGGACTTGCCGTACTGGAAGATCCACCGTGTGCCTCACAACCTTGATGTCATGCATATCATGAAGAACGTGTGTGAGGGTCTGCTTGGTACCCTGCTCAACATGCCAGAGAGGACCAAAGATGGGCCGAAAGCAAGGGCAGACTTGAAATCAATGGGCATCAAGGAGGAGCTTCATGCTAATGATGATGATGATGAGGTGAAGCAGGACACAGAAAGTCATCGCAAAGGCAAAAAGGCCAAGAAGACCGGAAACTACTACCCTCCCGCATGCTTCACTCTATGTCAGGAGGAGATCGAGCAGTTTTTCACCTGCCTCATAGGAGTAAAACTTCCTTACGGTTACGCGGGAAGATAAGCAGATACCTAGACCCAGTGAAGCAGAAGTTCAGCGGGATGAAGTCTCACGACTGTCACGTGCTGACGACGCAGATACTTCCAGTTGCAATCCGTGGGATCATGGACGCGCACATCCGTGAAACGCTATTTGGCCTATGCAACTTTTTCGACGTCATCTCTCGGAAGTCGGTTGGCGTGAGGCAACTCAGAAGGCTATAGGAAGAGATCATGGTGATACTATGCGAGCTTGAGATGTACTTCCCGCATGCATTATCCGACGTTATGGTGCATCTGCTGGTCCATATCGTGGAGGATATCATCCAACTCGGGGCGACGTTCCTGCACAGCATGATGCCGTTCGAAAGGATGAATGGTGTCATCAAAGGATACGTTCGCAACGTGTCACGTCCATAGTGAAGCATCGCCAGGGGCTTTCTGACCGAAGAGTGCATCTCCTACTGCACGAATTATCTAGGCATCGAGAACCCCATTGGCTGGCCGTCAACAGGCACCTCGGTAGGCTCGCTAGATGGCGTCACCGTGAGGGTCGCCGCGAAATGCATGTCGACTTGGAGGGTCGACTCGCTGACTTTGAAAGAGCAAACCTAGTCACGCTACAACACATAGACGTGGTCGATCCTTGGGTGGTAGAGCACAAAACCTTTATTGAGAAGACGTACAATGACCGAGGCCAACAGAGGACGGACGGAGATATAATCAAAGAGCACAACGCATGTTTCACGCGTTGGCTCAAGAAGAAGCTTCTGTCGTACCCTTTACATGAGGATTCTTCCGTGGAAGAAAAACTCATATTTGCCTTGTCATAGGGCGCCGAGCACAACCTGATGACCTACGAGGCGTACGATATCAACGGCAACACATTCTACACTGAGGACAAGGACATGAAGAGCGATGATTATCAGAACTCCGGGGTAACGATGGAATCCTACACCGGTAACGACAAGGACAGATACTATGGAAGGATCGAGGAGATCTGGGAGCTGAGCTACGTTGGAGAGAAGGTCTCGATGTTCCGTGTCAGATGGGCCAAGAGCGTCATAAAAGAAGACCGGTATTTCACCACCATGGTTATACCCGAAGCCAAATCCAAGACTGTGGGTGCAAACGTCACCGCGAAAAATGAGCCATGGGTACTGGCTTCCCAAGTGGACCAATGCTTCTTCATTACCGACCTGTCAAAGCCCAGTCATGTTGTCGTGAGGAGAGGGAAAAGGAAGATCATCGGAATGGATGGAGTCGCCAATGAGCAAGACTTCGACAAGTACGGCAACCCAAAGATGGAACATGACGACGGCAATGAAGTGCCATACACCACAAGAAGAAGCAGGACCACCCTACCTAAAGGACGTCCGTTCAACAGAAGAACTCCATTTGCGAAAAAGAAGGGCAAGAAGATTGTGAAAAGATAGCTAGCTAAGATCGATTGTATTTAAATCGTAGTCTTCATTTCTCGATTGTATTTCATGGGCACTTTTTGAGCTGATGAATATTTTTAAATTTCATGGGCACTTTTTGAATTCATGAATATTTTTTCAAATTTGATGATGTTTTTTCATATTCAATATGAAAAAATATTGAATATTCATGAGGACACTCGATCTCGATCGCCCTCCATCTTGATCGCTATCCCCCCTCGCCAGACCCCCGTTGCCGCCGAGCACCCTCCGCACCCTCCCCCGCTCCACCGCCGCTGACGATCCGCCGCAACCTCCCCCGCTCCACCGCCGCTGACGACCCACCGCACCCTCCCCCGCTCCACCGCCGTCGATGACCCACCACACCCTCCCCCGCTCCACCGCCGCCGAGGACACCCCCGCACACTTCCCCGCTCCATCGCCGCCGACGACCCACCGCACCCTCCCCCGCTCCACCGCCGCCGAGGACACCCCCGCACCCTCCCCCGCTCCACCGCCGTCACCGTCCCCCCGCACCCTCCTCCGCTCCACCGTCACGAATGAATGCAACTAAGAATCCAAAAAACAAATTTGATTATATTTTCAAATAAAAAATTTGATGATATTTTCAAATAACAAATTTGATGTTATTTTTTTATATTCATAAATATTTTCAAATAACAAATTTGATGATATTTTTTAAAAAATTATTACTGTTTTTATAAAAATTTATTACTGTTTCATATTCATATTCATTTTCTAAAACATTATTAGATGCAACAAATAATAAAAAAATTACTTATGGCGCACCGCTGGCTGGTGCGCCATTGCTATCTAAAAAAAAGATTACTTATGGCGCACCGCTCGGGGGTGCGCCATTGCTATCTAAAAAAAGATTACTTATGGCGCACCGCTCGGGGGTGTGCCATTGCTATAAAAAAACATACTAATGGCGCACCACCAGGGGGTGCGCCATTAGTAATCTTCCCCCTAGCTAATTCGCCTGATCCCTTCGTCCCTCCCTCGCCAGATCCACTTCCCCCCTTGCTCCACACCCGCTCCGACGACCCCCGCGCCCCACCTCGCCGTCTCGGTCCTCGTCGCCGACGGCCTACCGCCAGGACTGCTAGCCCGACCCACTGCGCTGACCCACTGCGCCGCCGCCCCACCCACTACGTCACCGCCCGATCTCCTCCGCCCGTAAGCCCCCCTCCTCCTCCGCCCATCCATCGCCTTCGGCCTCCTGCCCCTAACTGACTCGACTGGGCCCGCTGCTACACCGCCATTGCCGTCGTCCTTGACCGCCTCTCCCCTCCTCTGAAGAAGGAGCACGGGGCCCGCTGCTACGTCGCCATCGCTGTCGTCTTGCCTGATCCGAGGTGCGATTGGGAGGAGAAGGGGACGCACCCTCGTCCTCCGCCCGCCATCGACGCACCCTCCTCCTCAGCCCGCCATCGACGCACCCTCCTCCTCCACTCCTTCACGGTGAGCCATCCTCTCTCTTCCAACTCCCTGTTCTGAATTAGTACTGCCAAGTCTGAATTTGTACTACCAAGTCTGAAATTTTCATCGTTATTCTTAAGTCTAAAGTTAGCTGAACACTTAACTGAAACATTTCTGTCAAACTAAAGCAAGCAAACACTTAACTGAATTTGCAATGACAGGCTCTTTCACCAATGTCAAAAATGAGGGTAAGAACTAACAATGTGCATAAGTGAATTTTTGGTCTAACACCAGGATCTCCTACTCCTGATCAATTGAACGAAACCCATTGTTGACTGTACCAATTGAACAAAGCTGCAGGGTATATTATGTTAAAGATTTCCTACTTTACTGAGTTTTAGGAAGAGCACTTAAAAAATTTAGTCAACATTGATTTATGAGGGTCAACATTGATTTATGAGGGTCAACATTGATTTAGCTGCAGGGTACATTTTGTTCAAAGTATCACGTCATTAGAAGAGGTGTATCTTTGCTGCATGTATTTTCAGAATTGAACTAACAGGTGTATTACTTGAAAGTGGTACTAGTAGCTGGGATGGGGTGGGTGGGCGTGGGCCGTAGTATTTTTTTAGAGCATCTTTGCTGGATGTATGTTCAGAAACGTGTTAACAGGTGTATTATTTACAGTAGTAGTTAAAGATGGTTTCTCTTGTCTTAACTGAATAATCATGTATTACATAGTGTTCTTGTTTTTCTTCATAGTTTGCAGCATTTTCAGATGTACACTGTTTTCCTATGTCTCAAAATGTTCCTAATTTGATATTTGAAAGTAGGTGTGTGGTTTGAAATTTTGATCTGATTATGGCATCTAGAATTATGTCAGTTTTGTTTTGTAACTAGAAGACCAAAGTGTGTTACTCACCTGGGATCTTAACTGTTAATTTTGTAATATTCCTTATATTGAAATCGAACATGATGGTGCTACTTGATATTTTTGAGACATGGTATCTCCCATGACTGAATCAGCAACAAGGGGAGTTGATTCCATTTCTTGGTTTCTGTAAGAATTTAATGGACCTGGGCCTAGTTAAGTATAGGCTTGGGCTTGTGGTTGAATGCTACCGTTGTCCTAGCCATGTATTTTCAGAATTGAGCTAAAGATTTGGGGGATAGTATTTCTGATTTTAGAGCACCTTTGTTGGATGTATTTTACAGCAGCTGTTGGAATCAAAACAATTCATGTGGGTTGTCCTGTTAAGTTGAGTGAGTCATTAGAGGGCAGATAGAGTCACCCACACCAATAAATGTGTATGAAGAAGAAGAATAAACCTGCTGCTGCTGTTGTTATGCCTGTATTCACTTCTGCTGCTGCTGTACTTGTGATGATGTTGTACTTGTGATGATGTTGTACTTGTGATGATGCTACTTGTGATCTTCTGAAATGACCCATTGACGACTTCATTACGCTGGGATAATGATTTTGCAGGTACCCCGAGAGGCCCTTGAGTTTGCCGGAATGTCGATTAACTTCCGTTCCGGCAAATTCGGGTACTCCATATGTCCTATTTTCAGCAAAGGACATGCTGAAATTTTCCGTGAATTTTAGCATGACTTTGCTAAAAACAGGACATATGGGGTACTTGCGACTAATGCATGGGCCGGGGTATCTTAGTACTTAATTAAGTAGGATCAACTGCCTCAGCGTCAACCTAGCTAGGGTGCCTCGGCATCGATAAACCCTAAATGATGAAAACATAACATAGCATTTAGGGTGCCTCAGCGTCGACAAACCCTAAATTATAAAACCTTGGTTTTTAGGGTGCCTCGGTGTCGATAAAAACCTAAATGATGAAAGCTTAGGCTTTTAGGGTGCCTCGGCGTCGACAAACCCTAAATGATAAAAGCTTAGCTTTTAGGATGCCTCGATGTCGACAAACCCTAAATGATGAGACCATGATCTTGTTCCTTGACAATAACCAACTTTTTGACCAAACTTTTTTCCTATTTAGAGCGAAACATGGCCCACAACGATGAGGTCGGCGGTTCGGGCAAGCAATTCTGGGAGCTATCCCAGGAGATGGAGGAAGAACCTCACCGCTATGAGGACGCCGCAGAAGACACCAATCCTGACTACACAACCCCTAATGGCGTCGGGGATGACACCACTGATGGTGCCGCCGAGGATGCCACCACTGATGATGGCAGCGCACACACAAATGGCAACCAACCGAAGAGGCAACGGAAGGACCGGCGCCCTAACGTGCTCCTCACCGCCAAGGAGGAATTTACTCAAGTGAACTCCGACGGGCATCTGACGGCGCCCAAAGAATTAGTCAAGGGGTACTCGCTTCACCTCGGGTGCATTCTCCGGAGCACCGTCTTGATCAACACCGAGAACCTAAGGCATAAGGACCGAGGGAATTTGCGCAACCTCCTCTTCACAAAGCTTCACAAACGATACTAGTTCCCCGCTGACTTTGCAAACACACGCCTCTCAGGGAATAAAGTGAACAGTTGTCAGGACCCCGATTCCAAGTCACATCGATCTAGCTGGTAACACCTCATATCACATTGCGGCCTCACGCACGGTATCCCCACGGGTGTCGCCTTACCATGGCCCGGGACCGTTTGCGCCTTTTGGCTCACGTATATGATAACATCGCTAGCATCCATACGACAGAGAACCCGGGCCGACATGGCTAGTCGTGAACCCAAAGCGGCACAGACCTATGGAGACAGGCATACATGAATCACATCGAGCATGTCGGTCATCAGCGAGTGAATCCGGGCTGTAGCACTGGGCTAACAGGACTCCAGGGAACCTGGGCTGTAGCAGGCTAGGCAGGACTCCGGAAGTCACCGTGTGACATTTCCCCGAAGGGACAGACATAGGAACGAAGTGAAACACATGCCGGCCAGTCAATTGTCCTGAGCAGTAGTGCTGGGCTAGCAGGACTCCGGTGAACCGGGCTGTAGCGGACTACTATGGCTCAAGGAGCACTAGACTACATTTCCCCATAAGAGAGGCTGCCAAGGATAACCAACTAGATTGTCAGATCCCACACATACCAAGCATTTCAATCATACACACAATATGCTCGATATGTGCAAATACAACATGGCATCACAACAAAACTCTACAACTCAAGTACTTTATTTAAAGGCTCCGAAGAGCCATACATAACATGTTCATACAGGTAGGGGTCACATGATCCAACACTCAAGTCATACAAGCATACAAGCACATGCGGAAGCAAATAGTCTGAGTACAGACACTAGAAAGAAAGAAGGCTTCTCGAAGCCTGTCTATCTACATAAGGCCCTCCATGGCTAGGATCACCACCTAGGTGGAAAGTTACTCATCGACGTCGAGGTCTACATAAAACCCATCGGAGGGGGCGGTGTTGTCGTCTGAAAACAGTAATTAAAGCAAACATGAGTACAAAGGTACTCAGCAAGTCTTACAACAGAACCTACTATACATGCTCATTCTCAAGAAGGTGGTGGAGTTATTGCAGCAAGCCAGCTTTGACTCTTGGCTAAGCTATCCTATGAGACACCACTAGTAAAATAGTTTTCGCACATGAGTCCACTAATCACCAACACAATACTCCACCGGGGATCCTCCCTCGTCATCCTACGAGAGGGCCATCCTCGGTACTCACACTTATCTTGAGTCTTTTAGTAGTAACCATTAACTTGTCTATGAACCGTATATGCAACCAAGTAGTCCTTTACCGCGGACACGGCTATTCGAATAGATGATGTTAACCCTGCAGGGGTGTACTTCTTCATACACTCTCTCACCACTTACCGTCGTTTACACGACATGTACACGGCAACCTTCAAGCGGAAGCCCAACGAGGGTGTCGGCCATGGCCTACCTAAACACTCAAGTCTCTAGTCCAGGTTTATCACCTATCCAGGTTCCATCCGCAGGGAGTCCGGCCGAGGTTTCCACATACGGCCCCAAACGATGTGAACAGTGTCCCGAGAGGCCAAACAGGCACCCGGCATACCCGGCCACGGTGTATCTACTGCAACATAGCCCACCCCTAGGGTCAGCGCTACGCACGGCCGCCAACACATAACCTACAAACACCAGAAACTAGTTGCAACTCCTGGACAGGGTACTAGGGTGATTAAGAAGCCGAGAGGGTCCATTGGTTTTGGGCCCAAATGTATGGTGGTAACTGAATCTTAAATCACACATACAGGTCTCAGTTCTTAGGGACAGCCTCAATGAAACAACCCACCATGTACTCCTACATGTCCTCTCATCGATACCTTTACCAAATCATGTTCAACACATCCCTCAAATTACCGACATAATCATTTCACTCTAGCCCATCACCCAGATGAACCAGACCTGACACAACTCTAAGCATAGCAGGCATAGCAAGGTAGGAAACACATACATGGCTCTATCAACTCCTACACATGCTAGTGGGTTTCATCTAGTTACTGTGGCAATGACACGTCATGCAGAGGATAAGGGTTCAACTACTGCAACACACAGCAGTTTGAAACGTTGTTGTCTTAATGCGGTAACTGAGAGCAGAAGCAAGAACATGGGATTGTATCGATATGATCAATGGGGCTGCTTGCCTGATGGAGTGGTAGTAGGGTACTGCCCTTCAGTTGGATACTCGGAGATATCCTCGGAGGCAGAACCTACCACGAAAGACACCACAGAATATAATCAACACATGGAAATATGCAACAATATGATGCATGCTCTGACATGGCAAAATGATGTGTCCTACCTAATGCAATGTGAAACAAGTTGAAATGGGTTCTTTTGAATCGAAGATTCAAATGGAAGCCTAGGTTCTTATGCATAATAAGTGTATTAGCTTGTTTCACCTAAACAGCAAGGTTAAAGTGTTTTGTCATGCATGAAACCATTGCAGATGGAAAGATTGAATTTTTCTGATCATTTTTCATATATAATTTGTTTGATTTGGAGCTATGGTTGATTTTCTATGATTTTTAGAAGTTTTGGCTAATTTCTGGAATTTCCTATATAAGAATAAATCCAGAAAATAAATAATTGCGTCAGCGCTGCATCACTGTGACGTCAGCGAGTAAAAGGCGCCAGCCCAGGTGAAACCTGACGGCTGGAACCCGCACGTCAGTGAAATATCTAATTAACAGGGTTAAGTTAATACTAACTAACTGTTAGTGGGGCCTGGGCCCGCATGTCAGTGACCTAAACTAACTAAAATTAGTTAGTGCTAACACTAGGTTAATTAGTAGAGGGGGCCCACTTGTCATAGACTCAGGGGGAGTCAACCTGGGCCCACCCAGCCAAGCCAACGGGTCAAACCCGCCGGCGTTGGTCCATGGCTCGACGCCGGTGACGACAGACGCAGCGAAGAGCGTCAGGTTTTGCCCACAGTCGACCAAATCGACTGCGGTTTGGTCTTGCACGTAGCTGGGGCTTGCGCGCATCTGGCAGGCCAAACGGGAGGAGTTGGGGTGGTCGGAAAAGGCGCCAGCGACGAGTTTGGCAGCGGTCGGAGCTTGGCTTCGTGCGAGCGTGGCGCTAGAGCAAGCAGGCGAGCGCGTAGAGGGGCTAGGTGGCCTCCTGGAGGCACCAGGAGTGCGATGCGGTGCAAGGGCGCGGGTGGTTCGAGCTCGGGTCACGGCAGCGACAAAGCCGGGCGGCGGTGGGTTTCGGTCACTGGCGAAGCGGCAGCTAGGGCGTGCAAACGAGAAAACGGAGAGGGGGAGGAGGAGCAGCAGCTCACAGCGGTTGCAGCAGGCATCGAAGCGGGTTCGGGGAAGCTCGAGAGGTGGTGAATCGTCGGCAATGATCTCCGCTGGCCGACGAGGGGAACGGCAGCGGTGGCGGCGTTGCAGCGCGTCCGAGGCCTCGTGGCTCGTCGAGGAGGTTGAGGGAGATGCGGTGGAGCTCGTGTTCACGGTGGGGTGGCACGGGGATGATGGTGGCTATGGCTACTGTGGCAAGACGGCGGCGGCTGCGTCGGCCATGGCTTCGGGGGAGCGAGGGAGAGAGCAGGGGGAGGAGTGAGGTTTCCAGGGGGTCGAGGCGGTGCCGCAGAGTCGCTTCGAGGCGTCACGCTGGCGCGGGCGACGGCAGGCAGGCAGGCAGGGAGGTGGCGTGGCTAGCTCGGCGGCGTCGCAGTGTCCCTCCTCTGCCTACTGGCAAAGGTAGGTGATGACTGGCACAGGCCATATGGGCTGGGCCAGCCAGGTAAGTGGCCTCTGGCCTTTCTCTCTCTCTTTTCTGATTTGTTTCTCTTTTTCTATTTTTCTGCAACTGTTGGGCTTTATTAAAAATACTAAAATGTTTCCAGAAATCCTGAAAATAATTATAGGCTCTGTTTAGATTATTTCCAATAGCCCACACTTATTTCCAGAATTATTTGTGCATTTAAAATATTTCATAGTATTTAAATTCCCAAATTCAAATACTTATGATTTGATTCAAAAAAATCCAGAATGTCCTAGAAAAGAGTGCACCATTTTTGCCAGGGGTTTTAGCCCAATCCAGAAATGATGAACATCTTGTGAAGGGCATTTTGGGTTCATTGAAACCAATTTTAGTAAACCCTAGTTGGTTTAAGGGGGTGCTGGGGGTTCTGTTATCCCCATTTCATCTTTCTGGGAGGATTAAACATGATGCGAACACTCTAATGCATGAACTTGCTAGGGTGTGACAACTCACCCCCACTCAAAAGAATCTCGTCCCGAGATTTAGGATCTGTTGGGAAGATGGTGGGGTACTCGAGTCGAAGACGATCCTCCCTTTCCCAAGTGGCTTCTTTCTCGGAATGGTGTGGCCATTGAACCTTGAGAAACTTGATGTTATGGCGTCTAGTGGTACGCTCAGCTTGATCAAGGATACGAACGGGATATTCCCGATATGAGAGATTATCTTGTAGATCAAGCATTTCATGGTCCACTCCACGGATAGGATCCACGAAGCAACGCCTGAGTTGAGAAACGTGGAAGACATCATGAACTCTGGAAAGATGCGGAGGTAGTTCCAATTGGTAGGCAACTTCTCCTCATTTGGCAAGGATGCGAAAGGGTCCAATGTAACGAGGAGCCAATTTGCCTTTGATACCGAAACGATGGGTTCCCATTAACGGACTAACCCGAAGGTAAGCCTTCTCGCTGACTTCATAAGTCATGAGCTTATGTTTACAATCATATTGGCTCTTTTGACGAGATTGGGCTGTTTTCAATTTCTCACGAATAACGCAAACCTGCTCTTCTGCTTCCTGAATCATATCCGGGCCAAAGAGTTGTCTTTCCCTGGTTCCTGACCAGTTAAGAGGCGTTCGACATTTTCGTCCATAGAGAACTTCGAAAGGAGCCTTGCCCAAGCTAGCTTGATAACTATTGTTATAAGCGAACTCTGCGAATGGAAGGCATTTCTCCCAACCCATTCCGAATGAGATGATAGAAGCTCAGAGCATATCTTCTAGAATTTGGTTGACTCGCTCTACTTGACCACTGGGTTGACGGTGGAAGGTGGTGCTAAAAGAGAGACGAGTTCCCATAGCATTTTGGAAACTTACCCAAAATCGAGAGGTGAAGAGACTCCCACGGTCTGAGTTAATTTGCAATGGGACACCATGAAGAGACACTATTCAGGAGATGTATAAATCAGCTAGCTGGCTAGCGGTGATACTCTCTCGAACAGGTAGAAAGTGGGCAACCTTGGAAAGACGATCGATCACGACGAAGATAGCATTATTCCCTCTCTTGGTCCTGGGAAACCCAGTAATGAAATCCATACTGATTTTATCCCATTTCCACTCAGGAGTAGCCAAAGGTTGAAGGGTTCCAGTAGGCCGTTGATGCTCTGCTTTAACACGACGACAGACGTCGCAACTAGCAATGTATTGAGCAATTTCTCTCTTCATCCTAGTCCACCAAAACCTCTGGCGTAGGTCTTGATACATTTTAGTACTACCGGGATGAATGGTGAGAGGGGATTCATGAGCTTCCTTAAGAATCAACTGGCGTAGATGTTGTTTCTTGGGAACCACCAAGCGGTTCTCGAAGAATACAACACCTCGCTCATCCATGGAAAAACATTTAGCAACTCCGCTAGCGATGTTTTCCTTAATCCGGGATATGCCCTTATCACGCTTCTGGGAAGCTATGATTTGATCCGTAAGGTTAGGCTTCGCCACCAGGGTGGATAGGAATCCTCGAGGAACAATGTGAAGGTTAAGCTTACGAAATTCCTCGTGGAGAAGTGGTTGACTTTGTTGTAACATCAGGTTGTTACAATAAGATTTATGACTTAGCGCATCAGCCATGACATTGGCTTTGCCCGACATGTAAGTTATTCCTAAGTCGTAATCCGAGATCAACTCGACCTATCGTCTTTGCCTGAGATTCAAATCCGGTTGGGTGAAGTTATATTTCAAACTTTGGTGATCGGTGAAGATCTCGCAACGATTACCGAGAAGGTAATGTCGCCAAGTTTTGAGTGCATGGACTACAGTTGCAAGCTCTAGATCATGTGTGGGATAGTTTTCCTCATGGGGGTGTAATTGCCGTGAAGCATAGGCAATTACCTGACGCTCTTGCATGAGTATGCAACCTAGTCCTTGTCACGAGGCGTCACAATAGATAATAAAGTCCTTGGAGAAATCTGGTGGTACTAGTACGGGAGCAGATGTCAAGCGTCTTTTTAGTTCCTGAAAGCTGAACTCTCACTGTGGGGTCCACTCGAACTTTTTATCTTTCTTGAGGAGTTCAGTTAGAGGTTTAGCAACCTTGGAGAAATTCTCAACGAAGCGACGGCAATAACTCGCTAAGCCAAGGAAGCTCCGAACTTGCTTGTCCGTCTCAGGTGGAGTCCAATCAAGGACGGCTTGGACTCGCTCGAAATTGACAGGAATACCCTTACCAGAGATTACATGGACTAGATAGGTCACTTCTGGCAACCAAAATTCACACTTGGAGAATTTGGCATAAAGGTGATGCTCTCGAAGTTTCGTCAATACCAGCCTTAGATGTTCGGCATGTTCCTCTTCATTCTTGGAGTAGATGAGTATGTCATCGAGGTATACTATGACGAATTTATCCAAATACTCCATGAAGACCGAGTTCATTAACCGAGAGAAGGTGGCTGGGGCATTGGTTAAACCAAAGGACATGACGGTGTACTCGTATTGGCCATAACGAGTAACAAAGGCCGTTTTGGGAATGTCCCCGTTTCTGATTTTGATTTGATGGTAGCCCAACCTCAAATCCATCTTGGAAAAAACTGAGGATCAAGCGAGCTGATCATACAGATCGTTGATCCTGGGGAGCGAATACTTGTTCTTGATAGTAACCAAGTTGACAGGTCGGTAATCTACAACCATCCGATCCGTTCCATCCTTCTTCTTGACAAAGAGGACGAGGCAAGCCCAAGGAGAGGAACTAGGACGGATGAAACCCTTTTGCAAGGACTCATCGAGTTGGTTCTTAAGCCCGGCTAGTTCTAAGGGTGCCATCTTATAGGGTCTCCTAGAAATTGGAACGGTTCCTAGAACACGGTCTATCACAAACTCGACATCCCTGTCAGGTGGAACACCTGGCAGTTCTTCTGGAAAGACATCCGGAAAGTCTCGGACTCCCGGAATATCTTCAAAGTCTGGAAGGGGGTTGGCATTTAGGGAGTAAAGCTAGCGCTTGGCCACTCGAGTTAAGACATTGACTGTCTTGCCCGATGGGTGAGTAAGTTGAACGGTTCTAGTGGCACAATCAATCTTAGCATAATGAGCTGACATCCAGTCCATACCCAAGATGATGTTTATGTCCTAGGACTTGACAGCTATTAAGGATGCAAGGAAGACAAGTCTATCGACAAGAATTTCATTCCCATGGCTTACTCTAGAGGTTTGCCATCTAGAGCCAGGGGTTTGAATTTCCATGGTAGTGGGCATGTCACAGAATGTCGTGTTATGCAATCAAGCATAGCTCTCAGATATGAATGAATGAGATGCTCCAGTATCGAAAAGAACAGATGCCCTCCTATTCGAAGCTGGGTTTGGTCTCGCCCTTTTGCTCTTCCTTCAGTTTGGCTCCACGAATGGAAATTAACAAGGAGCGTACCAAGGACGACGTTAGGATCCTCATGAGCCTCCTCAACTGAGACATAGTTGACATGGCAACGTGCAATGGTGGATGGCTTGGCGTAGAATGTCTTTCCCGCTAGCTTACCACGGCCAACGGACTTTCCAGACTGATTGGGGTTGTTGTTCTAGGCACACTCTTGACTGTAGTGACCCGGCTCTCCACACTTGAAACATGTCACAACATTGGGGCGTGTAGCAGCACTAGCAGCAGGGCCACCATAGGGCTTGGACGGTGCAAACTGCTGGTTGTGGCGAGGCGCCTCAAAGGATGGCCTCAGAATGAACCTGGGTGGCAGTGCCGTGCTTGGAATCCACACCGTCGCTTCTGAGATCCAGAGCCGGATGAAGAACGAAAATCACGAGAGTGCTTGCGTGAAGCGTGATAGTCAGACTGGCCTGTCTCAGCACTGATGGCTTTATTGACCAACTTCTGAAAGGAGGTACACTTGTGCAGACGAAGATTGCGGTGAAGCTCAGGGCTAAGTCCCTTGGGGAACCTTGCCTGCTTCTTAGCATTGGTGGATACCTCTTCAGGAGCATATCGTGCCAGATTCCCAAATTCATGACTATACGCATCCACAATCAGTCTTCCTTGGGTGAAATTGCAGAACTCTTCCCTCTTGCGATCTATGAGACCCTCCGGGATGTGATGCTCATGGATAGCCTCACTGAATTTAGCCCAAGTAGTGATTTGGCCGACCGGGCGCATAGCCTCAAAGTTTTCCCACCAAAGGCTAGCAGGGTCTTCAAGGTGATAGGCAGCATAGGTAACCTTATCAGCTTCGGCTACGTTGGCAGAACGTAGCTTGTGTGTGATGCTGCGGAGCCAGTCATCCGCGTTGAGGGGCTTGACGGAATGATTAAACTTTGGTGGGTACAACTTGATGAAGTCATTGATTGACACCAAGTCGTTTCGCTGATGGCGTGTAGTGTTCTGCTCAATCCGCTCCAGCAAGCGGTTAGTCTCACGCTTGTTTCTTTCCGCCTCCAGCATAACTTCGGCCAGAGAAGGCGGGTGAGGCAGATTTTCACCCCTAGCTGCACTGGCTTCGCCCTGCTCCGGGGCAGCAGGGTTGCTGCGGGTGTTGACCATCCTAGGAAAAACAAGACAACGGTTTAGACAAGGATGGCACAAACTTAGCAAGGAAGTGCAGAACGTAATGGATAACATGGAATGCTAAGATGTACACTGCACGACATGGTAATATAGAAATTTCCATATATATACCATTGGTCATACACACCGTACATCGTTTAGTACAAGCCTAGGCTAGAGTACAACTACGGTGGAAGACATTAAATCTCATCGGAGGCATTCCAAGCTCCTATACATTATTTTTCTACACCTCCGGAGCGTGATACACACCAAGTCGTATCACACGGTCACGCAGGACTGTGGAGATTACAACTATTACAGTACTAGTGAAACTACTACTAGCTCAGAAGGCTCCGTAGTAATCCTCATAAAAGTCGCCACCAAAGCCTAGGAGTGGAACATGATCATCTGGGAACAGACGGTCCTGCGGAGCCTGCGGACCATAGGAACTCGGATGTGGCCTTGGTCCCACAGACGGTGGAAGACAGGGACCACGAGGAGGGGTGATGACTCCTACATCACGCCACTCCATACAATCTGGCAATCCAGACCGTACAGGGTACAACTCCCTCATGTCCATGTATCCTGCCTGTACCGCAGGTGCAAACCGAGTCAAAGTGGCCCAGTGATCAGCACGAGAGTTGAAAAGCTCCATACGCAAGGCCCTATTTTCGCGGTCCTTATCCTCGAGCATCTCGGCAGTGGTGCGGAGTAGTGACTCCTCATGTGTAGAGTCATAGTACAAAGCCTGATAGTACCCCTGTGCTCCAGGAAGTGAGGCTGGCATGTAACGGAAATCGGTGTTCTGAAGCAAGGCAGTCCTGGCTCGAATGATAGTCATCATTGAATAGGCTGCATCTTGCATAGACATCTCAATAGTGACCCCAAGTCCATAGGAACAGTGAAGGGGTTCAGTGGCTCCAGGATAAGAGGGATATATCCTGATGGTACAAAGGTACTGGCTCTGGTTGAAGTCTCTGAACTGCTCCTCGACGGTATATTCCGGATACCACCGATAACCTGACTCGGACATCACTCGAACCAACATGGCCACGTGGCCGGGCACATCAAGGCACCGGGTCAGACGAACCACTTGGTTCTGCGAACGGGTGGCCATCTGAAAGCACAGAATAATGCAAAGGCATTAGAATTTTCTAGGGGAAATCGGACAGCATAACGGCTGTAAATGCTCAGAAAAATATTTGAGACATCCACAACAGTTTGCAATACCACTCAACAACATCATTTCAAGTTTCTGATTCAACTGACAACATACTAAAAGTAGTAGAAACTGTACTGAGGCTGGTAACAACAATCCTATAAGCTACTACGGATTAGTAACACGTGAACCTGATAGAAAGAAGAGAGCCTAGTCCTTAACCCACGTAGAATGAGAAGAGAATGACTCAGATTAGAGGGCTTAAGGTAAGGGAGTAAAAGAGCCTTACGTTCCCTCCCACAATCAATTCCCCTACATATAACTAAAGCATTTCTAGACTCGACATCGACCAGTTTGGCCCAACGAACCTACAGGCAGTCCTGCTCTGATGCCAACACTGTCAGGACCCTGATTCCAAGTCACATCAATCTAGCCGGTAACACCTCATATCACATTGTGGCCTCACGCACAGTATCCCCATGGGTGTCGCCTTACCATGGCCCGGGACCGTTTGCGCCTTTTGGCTCACGTATATGATAGCGTCGCTAGCATCCATATGACAGAGAACCCGGGCCGACATGGCTAGTCGTGAACCCAAAGCGGCACAGGCCTATGGAGACAGGCATACATGAATCACATCGAGCATGTTCGTCATCAACGAGTGAATCCGGGCTGTAGCACTGGGCTAACAGGACTCCAGGGAACCCGGGCTGTAGCAGGTTAGGCAGGACTCCGGAAGTAACCGCGTGACATTTCCCCGAAGGGACAGACATAGGAATGAAGTGAAATACATGCCGGCCAGTCAAGTGTCCTGAGCAGTAGTGCTGGGCTAGCAGGACTTCGGTGAACCGGGCTATAGCAGACTACTATGGATCAAGGAGCACTAGACTACATTTCCCCATAAGAGAGGCTGCCAAGGATAAACAACTAGATTGTCGGATCCCACACATACCAAGCATTTCAATCATACACACAATATGCTCGATATGTGCAAATA
This sequence comes from Triticum urartu, assembly GCF_056163025.1. Classification (NCBI taxonomy): domain Eukaryota; kingdom Viridiplantae; phylum Streptophyta; class Magnoliopsida; order Poales; family Poaceae; genus Triticum; species Triticum urartu. The sequence continues at coordinate 247,628,698 of NC_141875.1, forward strand.
CAACATGGCATCACAACAAAACTCTACAACTCAAGTACTTTATTTAAAGGCTCCGGAGAGCCATACATAACATGTTCATAGCTGTTTCCATTCCTATTGTGAGCAAAAAAGCAAGGAGGCCCCGCAAGACTTTGGCGCCAACTCCTCTTGTGGAAACTTCGGTTAGAAGATGCACTAGAAGCTCAGTTTAGAGTGATGGGTTTAATCCCACCTTCCAGGAGCTAGCCCTACAACCCAAGAGAAAGAAGCCCAAGGCCAAGCCTCTCTCTGCTGAGATACCAGGGGTGGAGCAACTCCAGTCAGTCGTCTGTAGGCAATAGGGAAGGAGCTGGAAATTGATGCAAATCTGCTAATAGTGGATGCACTTATGGTGGATCCTCTCAATGCTGGAAACAATACCACTAATGAACAGTGTGGTAATGTCCTGCTGGGTCTGGCAAGCCCCTAATGTGTTTTTTATTTTACATGCATATGGCTTTTATGTTATGGAAAACTATCATGTAATAATTCTGGGTCAGACTTATCTGTGCTTTTTGGGCACATGACATTGTGTGTCATGTGGTTTGTGGACCTTATAATGATCTTTATTTATGAGTAATTCTTGTAGAATCTGGTATGTTCTGTGTTGGAATGTCAGGGGTTTAAATTCTGAGACTAGGCAAAGAGTTGTTAGGCAGAAAATTGATGAGAGCCAATGTGCTATAGCTTGCTTACAAGAAACTAAATGCACCTCATTTGATTTTGGAACAATTAAAAGATTTTGTCCTAAGAGGTTTGATTGTTTTGCCTACTCTCCTTCTATGGGTGCTTCTGGTGGAATTATTGTGGTCTGGAGTTCCTCTATTTTTGTTGGGACTTCATTAGAAGTTCAACAATTTGTTGTGTTGATTGAGTTTGTATCCAGGCAGAATAATGAAAAATGGACATTAGTTGTTGTGTATGGGTCTTGCCAGGGTGAAGCCAGAGATAATTTTGTTAATTGACTCTACAATTTGCATATTCCTGTGGAAGAAAATTGGATGCTTTTGGGGGGACTTTAATTTCATGAGGTCCCTGGATAATAGAGACTTACCTGGTGGAGATTTGAATGATATGTTTATCTTCAATGAGATAATTGGGCACTTGGGCCTTTTGGAGTTGCCCATCAAAGGTAGATATTTTACTTGGTCAAACATGCAAGATACACCTCTTCTTGAGCAACTAGACTGGTTCTTCACTTCTGTGGACTAGATATCTGACTATCCTATGACTGAGGTGCTTCCCCTAGCTACAACTGCTGTTGACCATGTCCCATGTGTAGTTACCATTAAAACTTCCATCCCAAAATCAAATCTCTTTAGGTCTGAGAATTATTGGTTAGATTTGGAGGGTTTCATGGATTGTGTGGAGTTATCTTGGCAAAAACACTCCTAGAAGGGCCACATTACTGCTAGGATTGGAGATAAGTTTAAGTCTTTGAGAATGAGCCTAAAGAGGTGGCAAATGAATGTTTCAAAATTAAAAACCTTGGTTTGTAAATGCAATCATGTAATTCTGCTTTTGGATGAGCTTGAAGAGTGTAGGCCTCTGTTCAGACATGAGTCTAATTTCAGAAGAATTGTTAAGGCACATGTGGAAAAGTTGCTTCATCTCCAATTCCTTTATTGGAATAAAGATGTACTATTAGGTACATTAAATGGGGGTGGAGAAAATACAAAGTTTTTTCATGCCATGACCACTGAAAGGCACAGGAGGAATTCCATTGCAAGTCTGAAATAACCTGATGGTACAGTTGTGACTGAGCACTCTCAAATGGAGGGAGTGATTTGTAATTGTTTCAAAAACAAAATGGGTACTTCAAGAGGAATTGTTATGGGATTTGACCTCTCTGCTCTCATCACTCATGTGGAGGGTCTTGATGTGCTCACCAGGCCCTTTGAGAAGGAAGAAATGGACAATGTTGTCAAACACATGCCAGTGGATAAAGCTCCAGGACCTGATGGTTTCAATGGTCTGTTCTTCAAGAAGTGCTGGCATATAATTTCCAAAGATTTTTATGAGCTGGCCCAGGATTTCTATGATGGTTCTGCTATGTTGGAAAATATTAATGGCTCATACATCACTCTTGTGCCCAAAAAAACTCTCGCCTGAGGAAGTGGGAGACTTTATACCTATCTCTTTAACTGGGATGGGTCTGAAGTTTCTTTCAAAAATGGAAGCCAACAGGTTTCAAGATGTGATTATGCAATGTGTCCACAAGAATCAATATGGATTTATCAAAAGCAGAACAATCCAGGATTGCATTGGTTGGACCTTTGAGTATCTACACCAGTGTCAACAATCCAAGAGGCCAATTGTAATTCTCAAACTTGACTTTGAGAAGGCTTTTGACTCTCTGGAACATGAGGCTATTATTCAAATTTTGAGATATAAAGGTTTCAATGAAAAGTGGATACTTTGGATGAAGCAACTACTGTCTGCTGGCACCTCCTCAGTTTTACTCAATGGTGTTCCTGGGAGAAAATTCATCTGCAAAAAGGGAGTTTGACAAGGGGATCCCGTCTCTCCTCTTTTGTTTGTTTTAGTTGCTGATCTCTTGCAGACAGTCATCAATGACATGCTCAGAAGAGGCATCCTCCAGTTACCTATTCCTTGTCATGATCAGGATTACCAAGTGATTCAGTATGCAGATGACACTTTGATCATCTTACCTGCTGACAAGGCCCAACTTATTGCTTTGAAGGACATGCTTAAGGTTTTCTCACAGTCCACTGGTCTTGATGTGAATTATCACAAATCTTTCATCATCCAAATTAATGTTGATACGGCTTAGATGAATGAATTGTCTATTGCCTTTGGCTGTCAAATTGGGAAAATGCCTTTCACTTATCTTGGATTGCCAGTAGAAACCACAAGACCTAAAATGGTTGATTTTATGCCTTTGGTGGATTGCATGGAGAGAGGAATGACAACTAGCTCCTCCTACTTAAATCAAGGAGAAAGATTACAGTTTTTAAATTCTTCCTTGTCTTCCATGCCTATCTTCTTCCTATGTAGTCTGGTTGTCCCTGCTGGCATTCTGAAGCAGCTTGAGAGAATACAGAGACAGTGCCTTTGGAGGAAGCATAGAGATGAGCCAGCTCCACCCCTTGCTGCTTGGGAGCTTATTTTTAGGCCCAAAAACAGGGGAGGTATTGGTATACTTAATCTGGGGGTGCAGAATGTGGCTCTTCTTCTCAAACATGCAAAGAAATTCCTACATAGGAAAGATTTTCCTTGGATGTTGGAACTCATATTACCATGGCAGGGTGCCCCGGGGAACTTCTGACTGTGGTTATTTTTGGTGGAGTGATATTTGCAAAGTAATGTAGAGATTCAGAGCTTGTTCCTGGGTCAAGATAAATGAAGGTGACACTACACTATTCTGGTCGGACAAATGGCAACTTGGTCAAGAGGTTTCTACCCTACAGTCTAGATTCCCTAGGCTTTTTTCGTATGCCAAGGATCCATGGATTTCGGTTAAAGAGATTTTTGACACACAAGACATCTACCAACATTTTCATCTTCCACTATCAGCACGGGCATATGATGATCTGGTTCTTTGGTAGTCCCAGATGGACATCCATAATAGAATACCTCGGTCTAAGGATGTTTGGTTTTGACAAGGTTCTTCCAAGGAGTACAAGCCCAAGATGTTTTACTCCCACACTTTTGCTTCTAAATCCTTTAATCCCTTGACTACTTGGATATGGAAATCCTCCTGTACCATGAAAATCAAGGTGTTTGCTTGGATGCTCATTATGGATAGATTGAACACAAAGGATATGGTGGAGCGGAGGCACTGGCATATGGAAGATGGAGCGAATTGTGTGCTTTGCCCTTTGCAAGCTAGATAAACTAGGGATCATTTGTTTTTTAACTGCAATTTCAGTGTGAGAGTGTGGAACTATCTATAGATTGATTGGTCCTCTGGAGACCCAGTGACTGAATTGGTTATTCATGCTAGGAGAAGTTTTGACAAACCTTTCTTCACTGAAGTGGTATTCATTGCCTTTTGGAATATCTGGATCATCAGAAATGCTAAAGTCTTCAGGAGTGAGAGGGCCAGTTTTAATAAATGGAGATGTGCCTTTTTGCATGATATCAGCCTTATGCAATACAGAGTTGAAGCTGCCTACAAGGGTGATCTTTTGAGATGGGTTTCTTTGCTGCCCCCTTGTGGCTCAGTAGTGTAATCTTTTATTTTCCCTCTTTTAGGCCAGTTTGTTTGAGTACATCTTGTAATCCCTGCCTTGTACTTGTACCCTATTTTATTTAAAGCTTTTGATATGCTGTGGGGGTGTTGCCCCATAGTTCCCAGTCAAAAAAAATAAAAAGAGCAATTTAAGTATGCCTAAAACAAACAAGCAATTGAACTGTTGAGTTGCCAGCAGGCATACATGCACGCCTCAATAACATCCATGGCCTAGCTACATTTACTATATAAAGGAACAAGTACTGTAATATTGTTTGCCCCCTATGAAGTATCTCGACTAGTATGTAATCAAGATCCTATTAATGATAGGGAGGCTAATGATGTGAATATGCGTTTGGTTATGACATCAACAACTCTACAATAGAAGGAAGCAGTTTCACACTGTTCACTACTATAAGATGTTTTAGATATTTAAAAGTAGACTACATCCGTAATGAGTGAACATACACATTAAAATGTGTTTACATACATCTGATTTACAAAAAAGTTAGAACATCACACAGTAGTGACCGGAGGGATTTTTAATCAATGGCCCAATGACTGGGTTACAGGTGAAGAACCCTACGCAAGCACAATGTCAGATAAATAGGATGTCTTGGTAATTGTAATACACTGACTTACCATAACTGGTTGAACAGGGTCAGCGCTTCTCCTCCTTCTCTTGCAAGGCTCCTTCCTAACATCTTGTACTTGGAAATCCTCAATATTATCTTCATTGCACCCCCTCTGCAAGGTGACACAAACTAGTTAATGGTCTCCTTGGAAGATAAATATGCATACTTTCTAGTCTGTGAACAACACCGAAGGATGAGTTTAACAACACCACATAATGAAACATGCCACATCTCTTGCACACAATAAAATGAGCATTTACTATGTGTGCGTTGTGTAAAAACTAGGCATACCTTCAAACTGGATCTCCAGGTACTCTTGGAGATCATACTTTAGTGTATAGCCAAACCTTTATGTCACCTTTGAGTTATACAAGCCCCACTACAGTAGCTCTTAGTGTTTAAATCATTGACAAGCTCTGTTAGGTCAAGAACAGCAAGTAATCAAAGCAAACAGTCCTAGTATGGCTGGCTGATACAAACAAGCAATTGAACTGATGTGTGAGCAAATCTTGCACAACACTTAATTACATATCAAGAAAAGAAGCATAGAAGGAGGCTTAAAGACCATCACTTCACTGACCAGATTTAAGGGGCATTTAAACATCATGTATGCAACGTATGAATTAACATAAGCATTGCATATTTTAGATTCTATAATGAAATGCACATGTGTTAGGTTATGCCATGTATGATGCCTAAATGTACACTATAGCAGGAAGGAGTCATTCATCATTGCACGCACAATTGAATTGCAGGTTAAGGGCAAGTTCTATTCCGCCTTTTCAGCACTTATTGTCAAAATAAGCCATAAAAGATGTAAAGAAGTTGTTTTTGAGTTATAGGCTTCGGCTTAACTTATTTCGCTTTGGGGGGAGGAAGTGCTTTGGGTAGAAGCTCACTAAAAATTGAAGGGAAGGGGAATAGCGAAATGACTCTTTTGTCTTCCTATATTACACTCAAAATGCCACTGCTCACGCCCGCGTCACACCTAACCTGCAAGTAAAAACAAAGATGCAAGCGTTCATTGCCCTGTCCGTGTGCATCGCCTCTCCCCTTTCCCTCTACCTCGATCCCCTGCCTACAATGCTAGGGTTCCTCCAGCGAGTAGTCGCCACTGGTCCCATCTGGCCTGCTCCTCGACGATGCTCTGTCCACCTAGCATTGCAAAAAAATACACATCCGTGACATTTTGGGCCGAACGAATTTTTTCTGTCATACTTATGACACTTCTATGATGATAATTGTGACAAAACCCGGTATCATCATTTATGTGGTGGGGTCCTACCTCTATGAAAAAAAATCATGACAGAAAGTGGGCTTTTCGTCCTGGGCGGGCCGGAGATGCAGCTGCATGACATTCTTTGGGGCATCCATGACGAAAAAACCGTGGTAGAAGTGAGGGCGAGGAAAATATCGGGGGAGTTCCCGGTTATGGTGGGTGGTCGGGGGTCGAGCGATGCACGTTTCTCTCGTACGTACGAGCGTGTGTGCGAGGTGTTGGGCTCTAACTAAACCCGAGCGAGGTGTTGGACTCTAACTGAACCTGAGCGATTGCACTAGCTACATGACTGAACTCGAGTGATCGATCAATCCCTTGCTGTTAACTAAACCCGAGTGATTCCTTCACTACTGCTGCTAACTAAAGCCGATCGATGCTGCCTCTGGATGAACAGTGAGCGTTATTGGGGGGGGGGGGGTTGGATGAACAGTTCCTGGTGGGGGGTTGGATAAACAGGACCCTGTGGTAGTAGAGGCCGTTGCCGTTTGATGAATAGTACCCCGATCGATCGAGCCGGTGGATGAACATGACCCTGTGGAGGGGTGGATGAACAAGACCCCATGGAGGGCTAGATGAATAGGACCCTGTGGAGGGTTGGTTGAACAGTAGCCGGTCTAGGGCTGGATGAACAGTAGCCTGTGGAGGGGTGGTTGAACACGACCCCGTGGAGAGGGCTGGTTGAACAGTAGCCAGTGGACGAGCACGGTGGAGGCAAGATGAACAGGAGCCCGTGGATGAACAGTCATAGGTGGAGGATGGAGGAGGTCGACGGTGGATGAACAGTAGCCCGTGAAGGCTAGAGGAGGTTGACGGTGGAGATGAACAGTATCTCGTGGAGTCCCATTTTGCGGTACGCCACACCTCTCTCGTTGAACAGGACCCCTGTTTCGATCGTAGTGCTCCAACACAAGTCTGTTTCCTCCGTTTTGTGGTACGCCACACCCCTACCGATCAACAGGACCCCGTTTCCATCGTAGGAGGTCCGTTTCCTCCGTTTTGCGGTACGCCAGACCCCTCCCGATGAACAGGATCCCGTTTTGACCGTGGCCTGTCGAACACAAGGCCGTTTCCTCCGTTCTGCGGTACGCCAGGCCTCGTTTCCATCGGCTGTTCTGTCCAAGACGGTTGGCTCCCAATGAAAAGCACGCGTTCCGTTGCCTCCTAATGTACACGCCGTTGTTTCTCCGTTCCGACCCAGTTGGTTCGCTGCCCAATGAACAGGACGCCGTTGCTCCCGTCCGTTGCCTCTCCATGTACACAAGCCTTGGCAGTCCATGAGTACGCGCTCGAGACCCAACCCATATGTACATACGTGGCTGTATTTTTTGCCCTGTGGTTGTACGTACGTGTACAGGACTTAGACGGGACTACGTGAACTGCTATGTCGGGTGCTCTACAACGACACACGTGCCGCTACTTACTCGGCCACAGTTCATACTTGCAAAGGGACCGATCGACCAGTATGTACATACACGTTCGTGACTAGAATGACAACGCTACGCATGCTTTTTTTGCGAAATACGGTGGCCCGTCCAGTGGGTCCTTGCTGTCAGGTGGAGGAATAATTATTTTCCGCGTAATAAGGAGGCACTTCCTTGCTGCTGCCATGGACCCAGCTATCGGCCTCTCCACGTACAGTACTCTTCCAATGGAAGTCGTTCCTTGACCATTTTGACCACACCGCACCGAGAGAACCAGGGCAGTGGACGACGGTGAGGCCTAGGAAGGGGACGATGCGGAGCTGGGGAAGACGCGGCAGTGGATGCCCACGCGGAGGGGAGTACGTGGGTCGACTACTTCGGCTGCAGTGTGAGGCTACTATTGCCGGAGAATAATAGGAGGTGTGGGTGAGTATAGAGGGATGGCATTGCCAGCGATGGCAGCACAACCAGACATGGGAGGCAGCAGGTGGCACGGCCGATGTTTGTTTGGGCGGCTGGAGCAAGAAGACCAGAGGTTGAAGAAGCACTACGGCCGTTGGATGGACATCGTACGCTCGCTGGAGCTAGAATCGTTCATATTGACTAAGTTGACAAAGCCCTCTGTCCCCGTTAACTTAGTAGTCCCACATGTCAGCCTCCCACTATGCTGGGTCCCAGCTAGCAGGGGGAGTATTCATGTTTTTGTGCTTAATAAGGAGGCACTTCCTTGCGTGCAAAGATATAGCTGGTGGGTCCGACCTGTCAGCGGGGGAACATTTTTTTCACGAAATACAGAGGCCCTTCTGATGGGTCCCAGATGTCAGGTGGAGGAACCATTATTTTGCGCATAATAAGGAGCCATTTCCTTGTGTGCGGCTGTGGACCCAGCTATCAGCCTCTCCACATAATGTCCATGTCCGATGGATGTCATTCATTGACCATGTTGACCACGGCGCGCCGAGAGCACCAGGGCGGTGGACGATGACGAGGCCTAGGAAGGGGACGACATGAAGCCTGGGACGACCAAGTAGTGGATGCCCACACGGAGAGGAGTACGAGGGTTCACTGGTTCGGCTGCGGTGTGAGCCTGCCGTCGCCGGAGAATAACAGGAGGTGTGGGTGAGTATAGAGGGATGGCATGGCCAGCGGTGGCAGCACAGCCGGACACGGGAGGCAGGAGCAGGCGGCACGGCCGACGCTTGTTTGGGCGGCTGGAGCAAGAAGACCAGAGGTTGAAGAAGCACTACGGCCATTGGATGGACATCGTACGGTCACTGGAGCTAGAATCGTTCATATTGACTAAGTTGACACATCCCTCCGTCCCTGTCATCTTAGTAGGCCCACAAGTCAGCCTCCCACTATGGTGGGTCCCAGCTAGCAGGGGGTATTCATTTTTTGTGCGTAATAACGAGGCACTTCCTTGCGTGTGAAGATATAGCTGGTGGGTCTGACCTGTCAGCGGGGGAATTTTTTCATGAAATACTGAGGCCCTTCCGGTGGGTCCCAGCTGTCAGGTGGATGAATCATTATTTTGTGCGTAATAAGGAGCCATTTCCTTGCGTGCCGCTGTGGACCCAACTGTCAGCCTCTCCATGAACAGTCCACTTCAGATGCATGTCATTCGTTGACCACGTTGACCACGCCGCACCGAGAGCACCCGGGTGGTGGACAACGGCAAGGCCTAGGAAGGGAACGACATGGGGCCAGGGAAGACTCGACAGTTGTTTCCCATGCGGAGGGGAGTGCAAGGGTTTACTGGTTCGTCTGCCGTCGCCGGAGAATAACAACAGGTGTGGGTGAGTAGAGGGATGGTAGGCCAGCGATGGAAGAACGATGAGGCGGTGAGGCCTGTGCGGCAGCATAGCCGACCGCGGGAGGAGGGAGCAGGCAGTCCCGCCGGCGCTTGTTTGAGCGGCTGGAGCAGGAAGAGCAGAGATTGAAGAAGCACGACGGTCGTTGGATGGACATCCAACAGGTCACTGCTCTGGTGTGTTGACTACGTTGACATGGCGTTGCGTGTGCGTCAACCTTATTTTTAGGAAAGCATACGCGTCAACCTATAGTAGGCGCTCAAGTCAGCCTCAAATATGTGGAAAACAGCATACAACCTATCTGCCATTATTTCTAATAATTTACAGCCCATTTGCCAATTCTTAAGAATTTTTTGGAGCCCATCTTATTTTTGTTAGCATTACACCCCATATTATGGCCACGGTTAAAAATTATACAAAATTTTGCATATTTCGGTGCAGTCAACTGTTTTTAATCCCAAAATATCAAGTCACATTTAAACTATTTTGAAAAATAATTTATATAAATATAAAATCCAAATAATTGTCCATGCATAAAAATCAATGGTATTTAAAGTCTTGTAATGAAAAAAATTGAAACTAAATCTCGGTTTGATGTGTTTTAAAACTGTACAACCCATTTCTGGGCAAACCGAATGAAAGTCTCCTCATCTTGAAAGATTTGTATCCCAACAGGGCTGATAAAGCAAGTAGGCCTTGTTTGGGTATTTCTTATAAAAAATAGAACTGGGCTAGCCATTTTCAGCAACAAAAAAACACAGCTGGGCTCATGATGTGGTAAACATAAATAAAACCCTGGCTAGATGGGCCACAGCCCCCGCACAGCCCCGTTGTTACCCTGATCCGTCGCTAAAACTAGTATAAATAACAACTATTTGTTCCTCAAAAAAGTAAATAACAATTTCGCGACCTGCTGGGTCCCTGGTGTCAGCCGCTCGTTGTGTAATTCTCTCGTTTATTGACTACGTTGACAATGGTGTGAGCCCCAGATGTCCAACTATTAGGAGGAACCATTTTTGGGGCTTATAATAACAAGGCACTTGCTTGCGTACTGCCATGACGCTGGTGGGTCCCTACTATCATCCTCTTTACGTACTGTCATATCCTTGTTCCTCTCGGTTGTTGACAATGTTGACAATGAAAGAGGGTGGCCCACCGCACACGGAGGGCGAACCAAGGCCGAGGACGACATTGAGGCCTCGAATGGAACGAATAGGAGACATGGAAGATGCGTCGGTCCAGTCGTAGGCGGAGGGGAGTACGAGGGTTGAGTGGTTCGGGTGCGGGTGCGTGTTGGGGCTGACGTCGCCGGAGAATAACAGGACGTGTGGGGAAATAGAGGGAGGGACTGGCCAACGTTGGAGGGTACGGTAGGGCAGCGAAGGCGCATCCAGCCATGGGAGGCGAGAGCAGGTGGAGCCAACGGGGTGGTTTGGTTTGGGCGACTGGAGGAAGAATAAAAGAGATAGAAGATACATGACAGATGTTGGATGTCAATCCAACGACTGGTGGGCAGAATCGTTTGCTCACTAGCTAGTAAGTCGACGCCACCTTGGATAGGATATTTCCTCGTGGGTCCAAATGTTAGAATCCAAATCAGCGACGGTCATGCAGCCTTTCCTATGAAAATTTATAGCCCATTTGGTGTGCTAGTTCGAAATAAGTTTGTGGGTGCTGGTGGGGCCTAATCACTTGGCTTCGGTAATGCACAGTGAGCTCAAGCAGCCGGCGAGAGTGATGTTATTTCCCTTGGTTGGGATTTGTTACAATATTTCACTCTAAATTAAATGAATGGCAAGCCATTTGCCTTGTTTCAAAGAAAATATGACGGTCACGGCCCAGTTGAAAAGGGCAAGAACATCTAACTCCAGCTAACAAACTGTACAAAAGCACAAGGGTTAATTGTTCACCAGGTTTAGAGAAAACCCAGGTTGAAAAGGGCAACAACACTAACTCCAGCAATGTTTTCGATAGTCACAGTAAAATGGGCCAGTCAGGTCCATAGAATGAACATCCTGGGTCGTAAAATTTACTGGATTATGACCACAATATGTTATAAATAGAAGCCCGACACATTCAAAAGCTCTTTTGCCCACCTAAAACTCCTTTTTTTGCTCTTTGACATACCCATCCATCAAAACCATGTTGCTGATAAACTTAAGCCTGATGGACAATAGTAACCTCGCATTCAGCAGGAATAATGTGACAAATCTAGTGTTTGCATGGTTGGCTACATATCGTTCTAGCGTTATCGTCTTCAATCGAATGCCATGAGAACTGAGAAAATCCCGGTGCTTACGAATCCACCGATTGGTTATAACTTCCTTACCTCGTCCTATTGCCTAAATAGACATGAAGATTGAAAACAGTTAAGGTCTAAAAAAAGAGTGTGGAAAGAGCAACAGCTGAACAGTTAATTCTAGTACACTATATGCGAGCTTCCAATGTGCGTGAAATTATCACCTTTATATATAACTTCTCCAGACATGGAAAGCATTGCCGCAAACCAAAAATCTTGTTCAGATCAAAACTATTCATTTGGATATATAAGATCTTGACGGAATCCAGCACCATTGATAGGCTATCCATGGAGAAACTCTTCATTGAGCATAGAACATAATATTAGTACAAAATGTGTACTCCGAGATGATATATAACTTATGCGCAGAAATTTGAAATGCAACTTATGGTTACAAGTGTAGATGATAATATATAGTACCTGAAGAACTGTGGAGCCAAACACCATCTTGAAATGAGCACAGAGATCATATATTACACCCAAGGTCTCTAGTTTAGGTGCAGAGAGGACGTTTATTTGCGACGGTGAATAACTAGATCAAGGATCAACCTTTGAAGTGAAGGGGCATCTTGGATGATGAGCTACTTTCCATCAAAAGAAATTCCTATTCTTACAAGGTTAGGCAACTTTATTTGGAGACAACCGATTCTAACTGTGAAAACAAGCACCAAGCGCTCCAGGGCAAGGCAACTCGAGTGGATGATGCTGTGCAATGAGGCCTCCGATATATGAACCCGCACAAGTGAAAGTTTCTTGAGAAATGGGAGTCGAAGGTTTAGTACCAGATTGTCTGGTAGGTAGCACAACGCAAAGGTGGCGGTGTGGAGAGAGGAGGAAAACCGCGAGATGGACATCGGTGTTGAGGGCACAAGTAGATGGCGTTCGGTATCTGGTAGGTCATTTCCAAGGGAATAGTAGAACTCAAGTAGTTGTAGTTCTATGAATTCAGTGGATTTCAGCCAGGCATCCACCATGCAGGGCATGGTATGCTTGCTCAGGTAGCATGACGGGATGCAGAGGCTTTGAACAGAGCCCTGGTGGGAGGAGATGATGGCTCTAGGGATTTCAAAATCATTGAAGAGACATAGCTGAGGACAGTCGAGATTAAGGGGCATGGTGCGCCATAGAGGGTGCCACCGAATTGAGAGGACTTGGTGCGACATCAATCCTTGGTGGGGGAGAAGCGAATTGATCTCCCCAAGGACGGCATTTGGGAGATCGCTCATGCGGTCCACCCAAGATTCTATAGGTTCCTAGGATCCGGTGGGGGCGGGGTCGCCGCTTCTCCATGCGCTGCCAGGTGCAGGATCTACAATAGGCGTCACCACTGGCGGGAGCCTCATCTTCTTGGCGCTGGGGTCAGCCGACTCCATTTTCCTCGAGGGCGTTGCATCGTGCTCACATATTTGAGCAGAGTAACGAATGACGAGCCTAGTTGTAGTGTGTGTGAAGAAGAAGGGGAGTTGGGGTTTTTCTGTAGTAGTGAGGAAGAAGGGGAGTTACGATTTACTGTAGGAGTGAGGTGAGGAATTTGGGGGTATGAGTGGAACGAGCTGATGTGAGGTTGGTGGGAGTGCGGTGGAAGAAGAGCACCCAGGTTTTGGGGTGGCAGTGTGCTGGGTGTGGGTAGCGCCTCTCATTAAGTAAATATATGGGCTTTTGAATTGATTTTATTATTTACTAGGGTGGATGGGCTGTTTTGTCTTGGGCCCAGAGAAACAGTTACTACTAGTACAGTTTCATGATGGACCAAGGAGAACCAGGCAAAGATCTGCCGATATTGGAATAAACGCGGGAGGCTAGTCCCCATGAGACAGAGAGCTCCCAGAAGATGGAGGCAGCCACCGAGCCGATGCCAGATACGCTCACGGCCACTACCGAGATGGTCAACGCCACATTTGAGGTTACATCCCCCGTGGCACTGCAGGAGCAGTTTTCCCCCTTCGAGGATGTGTCCCCCCACTGAGCTGCCCAAGGTGATTCTCTTCTTTGCCGATCTCGATTGTGGTTTTTCATCTAAGTATGTGGTGATGAATAATGTAAAATTTTATTAGCTTCGATGCCCTGCTATACATAGTGGTTTAAATAACTTTTGTTTCTTGTACTGGAAAGTAATTCATAATTTGTTTCTGTTTCAATTAGAGCCCTGATGCAGACAAGGATTGTGTGGTTGTACATGTCACTCGCTATGAGGCAGATGACCTGAATATACGCACTGGGAAAACATAGTTCTTAGGCTGCTGGATCTTGTAAGCCATTTGCGCTTATACCGATGTCGAGTTGTATTCCAACCTCACTGTTGTCAGGCGTGTTGTCCAGGGTGTACTGAAGCACAAGAAGTTCAAAGCTACTCCTTCGTTTGTGAGGAATATTGTTCTTCTCAAGCTTACGCGGGAAGATGCCATGGCATGCCTCCACAAAAAAGTTTATGAGTGGCAAGGCCACAAGGTTATCCTCATGAAGGTTCACAAGATTGAGCTGCTGCCGGACGTCCTCGATGATGTTCATGGCAAGGTCCGTCTTGAGTCTAGCACAAATTAGACCAAGGCATGAAATAGTTGCCCCAGCTAGTGTTTAATACTAGTTTGGATTGTGTCTACTTATCCAAACCTTGCCTGTTATCGAGCCCTTTGGGCTAGTACTCTGTTTGAATCCGTCTATGGGAACTGCTGCTACTTTTGTGTGCCCGTGAATCATGTAAGAACCATCATAATTGTTGCCGAAACAGATGCGTCCTCACTAGTTTTTTCATGAATATGACATGGTAAGACATAAGTTGTCACGGTTTATCATATGAGCAGTGTGTGTTTGATGAAATAGAGTACTCGTTCGAGAAATGTGCACCTATGTATACATAAGTACTTGTAAACACTGTTGGTGCTACCCCACTTGTAAGCAGTTGTGCAAAACACGACACATTGGCTCAGCTTGCTTCAACACTAGGCCGTCGAATACCTAACAGTCAATAATCAGTTGTGTGACATATAAGCAACTACGTATCTTGTTACAATGGTTCATGCAGTTAACTGAGGCCACAATGTAAATTCCAAACATTCACACACTAGTCCAGCGTTCATGTGGAACACTCACATTAAACTCGGCTTCATAAAAACTTGAAAAGAATAAGTTAAGCAATTTTATACATCTCAATGATTCATAGAACATAACAAACATATACTAGTTCATAGCAAAAGACAATTTTGTTAGAAGGTTTACAAATCAGGAAAAAACAAGCAAGGCTTCTCTGAGCAAAGGGCCTCCCGGCAGGCTTAAATTTCCCGGAGTTCACTCTGGTTTTTTCTTGTTGCCACCATCCATGGTTAGGTTCTCTCAATCAAGAATAACCAATTATAATTGTGTTCTCAGCTGGAATGTTGAACTAAACCATGTAGTGTACTAACAAGGTGAAATTCTTGTGCATTCCATTAAATTTAAGCACCGCTATTTGCAGAAATAAGCAGACCACAATGCCTCTTGCCCGCGCACCTGTCCCAAAAACCTCCATGCAGCTGTGCCAGCTAGTCCTTGGTCCATGGATCAACTCATAGAAAGTGCATTTTGGACTAGGATGCAGTTGTTTTTGCTCGTCCCTGCACTGCAATCAGGAAGTAAAACATACGAATTAGCTACTGTTAGATTGCGTTGGTCATTCTACCTAGTTAGAACCAATCTAGGAATACCTGGAACACTGGTGGTTAGAGGACGACAACTAGGAATAGCCATCTCATTTTGTGCAGTTGTACTAAAAATGAGGTGTGTACTTTTGATTGCGCAGATAGAAACGATATGGAGACAGACATCCCTGTTTGCTCAAATATGAAATACGGTTATTTGAACAGTGACAGATATTTGCAGTGGCATATGATTAACATCAGCATCTATTGTGTTATAATTGGCACTAGACTGACTGTATGAAAGTGCCCTTAAGTAAGTGGCATCACATCACATCAACACTGCCACTAAATTAACATGCAGAACAATAGCATTAGTATTACTGTCAGGAGAGTAGCACGTGGTCAGTAAATGTGCAATCAAATTTGTGTAGTTCCACTGGGATGAAGCAATGTTAGCGGTGTGAGATTTAAGTATCGACTACTTTCTCCCGTTTCCCCACCCTTCGCCATCCACCATGCTTTCTTCGCCTTTTCAACCAATAGACCGGTTGGGTAGCCAGCATCTACTACTTTCCCCCGTTTCCTCTTAGAACCAAGTCCTAGATTCATGCTACAGCTTTCCCATTTTCTTCCCTGTTTGAACCAACTCTTAGATTCGACTGTATGAACTAGCTTTACCTCTAATAATAGTAGAAGTCTAGGTGGCTTTGGAACAACCGATGGAAGTAGAAAAAGATCCACACGCAGTCACATGCGATGCTGGGGCAGTAGAGCAAGGTAGGTTTCTAAGGAATATATACCTAAGGGTCGTCGGCCTATGGCAAAGACGGCGTCGGGAGGCCGCACCTTGGCCACAATATTGCAGGGAGGAAGAAGGGGTCGGAGAGAACGGCACTGCCACCGATCGGGACGCGCGGGCAGCTGTTGGCCTCCTCCCTCGCCGCCGACGACAGCATGAACGATGCGCCTACACCCCTTCCCCGGTCGAGGTGGTCCAGCCGGATTTGTGACCAGCCGTGAGCAAAGAGAGAGAGTGTGGCCACCTATGTCTTGCTTAGATCTAGAGAGCATGAGAGAGTGAAAGAGAGGAACCCTAGTAAAGCAAGCGCTAAGGCTCCTGTTTATATATATAGTGGAGTGATTTTGTTGTACCTACTTCAAAAAAATGCGCTCCTACGTGTACCCGCGAGTGGGTGTGAGAGAACTACTGCGTGCGTGCACCACTTCTCTTCTTGAGAGTACAATATACTATGCCCAAAGAACGTTTGCCACAAGAGTAATAGTATAAGTGTGTGACGTGTGAGCTGAAATAAAATGTGCGCGACGTCTTTTGTTTTCTAGAAGTTCTGAGGTTAGGGTGTGAAGAGCACATATGTGTGTGACGTCTACCTGCAGATAGACGGTGGGTGCGAGTGGAGTCGGGAGAGTCGTGACTCGTGAGGGTGCATGTGTGCGTGAGGGAGAGGGGGCACATATCAATGCAATGCTTGTGTCCATAAATCATTATCTGACAAACGTTCGCCACAAGCCGTTTCCCGACAAACGCCGTAAGAACCGTTAGATCGGCATCCGACAGTGTCAGTTTTTCCATGTCATTTAACAGAGCAGCCACTCCTCCTACACACAAATCTTCCACGTGAGTGTTAGCAACTGTCGTATGCTCCTCCCTCCGTTCCAAAATGTAGTGCATATAGCTTTATTGAAAATTCGAACCTCGCAAACTTTTACCAAGTTTTCGTGTACCAAAATGCACATATAGAATACCCAATATATATCATTTCATTCATCTTCGAGAGGTAACTGTAAAGATGGTGGAGGAGTCTACAAAGAAAGACCGTCGTATCAACTACAACAATTTTAGCCATCCTTTGGTGTGGAGGAATATCATAGGAACTCTATATGATATGATTTTTATAGGATTTTTTCCTTTAGAGCCAATTTGTTCACAGTGATAGATTCATATACTCCACATTTCAAAGGAAATAAACATGATATCATTTTTATAGCTTTAGAGCCACTTGGTTCATATGAATGGATTCCTATACTCCCATAATTTCCAAGGAAAATAAACATTAGCGTATATTCAATAGAAAAGTTCCTACGATGTGAACCAAATGACATCTCTTTTTCTAATCCCTCCTGTAGGATCGAAAGTATGTCTAGAGGGGGGGGGTGATTAGACTACTTGACCAAATAAAAACTTAACCTTTTCCCAATTTTAGTTCTTGGCAGATTTTATCTATTCTAGGATAAGTCAAGCAATCATCACACAATTCAAGCAAGCATGCAAAGAGTATATTGGCAGCGGAAAGTAAAGCATGCAACTTGCAAGAATGTAAAGGGAAGGGTTTGGAGAATTCAAACACTATTGGAGACACGGATGTTTTTCCCGTGGTTCGGATAGGTGGTGCTATCCTACATCCACGTTGATGGAGACTTCAACCCACGAAGGGTAACGGTTGTGCGAGTCCACACAGGGCTCCACCCAAGGGCAACGGTTGCGCGAGTCCACGGAGGGCTCCACCCACGAAGGGTCCACGAAGAAGCAACCACCCACAAAGGGTCCACGAAGAAGCAACCTTGTCTATCCCACCATGGCCATCGCCCACGAAGGACTTGCCTCACTAGCGGTAGATCTTCACGAAGTAGGCGATCTCCTTGCCCTTACAAACTCCTTGGTTCAACTCCACAATCTTGTCGGAGGCTCCCAAGTGACACCTAGCCAATCTAGGAGACACCACTCTCCAAGAAGTAACAAATGGTGTGTAAGTAATGAACTCCTTGCTCTTGTGCTTCAAATGATAGTCTCCCCAACACTCAACTCTCTCTCATAGGATTTGGATTTGGTGGAAAGAAGATTTGAGTGGAAAGCAACTTGGGAAGGCTAGAAATCAAGATTCATATGGTAGGAATGGAATATCTGGATGTCAACACATGAGTAGGTGGTTTTCTCTCAGAACATATGAGTAGGAATGATGTGTGTGTTCTGATGGCTCTCTCATCGAATGAGAAGGAGGTGGAGGGGTATATATAGCCTCCACTCAAAATCTAACTGTTACACACAATTTACCAATCTCGGTGGGACCGAATCAGAAAACTCGGTCGGACCGAAAAGGTAAACCTAGTGACCGTTAGGAATTTCGGTGGGACTGACATGCAACTCAGTAGGACCGATACGGTTAGGGTTTGGGCATAACGTAATCTCAGTGATACCGATTACACAAACTCGGTGAAACCAAGTTTGGTAATTAGCTAACCAGAGAGTTGGTCAGGCAAACTCGGTGGGACCGATTTTCTCTTTCGGTGAGACCGAGTGTAACTCGGTGAGACCGAAAAGTTACAAAGGAGAAGCACTGAGTTTACATTGCAATCTCGGTGGGACCGATTCGCTCTTTCGGTGGGACCGAAAAGTTACGAAAGGGAAACAGAGAGTTTGCAACCCCATCTCGGTGGGACCGAGATCCTTATCGGTAGGACCGAATTGCTAGGGTTTGGCAGTGGCTAATGACAATTGAAACTCGGTGGCGCCGGATAGGAAAAATCGGTAGGACCGAGTTTGGCTTAAAGTTTAGGTCATATGTGGATATGGGAAAGTAGTTGAGGATTTTGGAGCATATCATTAAGCACATGAAGCAAGAGACTCATTAAGCAACACCTCATCCCTCCTTGATAGTATTGGCTTTTCCTATGGACTCAATGTGATCTTGGATCACTAAAATATGAAATGAAGAGTCTTGAGCTTTTGAGCTTGAGCCAATCCATTGTCCTTAGCATTTTGAGGGTTCCACTTTCATATCCATGCCATGCCAATCATTGAGCTTTCCTGAAATAATCATCTTGGAATAGCATTAGCTCAATGAGCTATATGTTGTTATGAATTACCAAAACCACCTAGGGATAGTTGCACTTTCAATCTCCCCCTTTTTGGTAATTGATGACAACATATAGATCAAAGCTTCGACAAATGATAATAAGCATGAAGTATATCGTCGCTTTGAGAAGTATGTGATAAGTAAGAGCTCCCCCTAAATTTGTGCATATATAAAATTTGCTTTGGACTGCAAATGCACAAAGAGTTAGAGTCATGGGTTACTCTTCCGTGTCACATACATCTTGGTGGAGCGCTCAAAATGATAAGAATGAAATACATGCACTCATCACCAAGAATAGTGAATGATCACAAACGATATATAGCATGATAATATTTAAGCAAGCATTAAGCAAACATTAAGTGTAGCTTATGATCAAAGACATGATCATCAATGTCTCACAATTAATGACATAGTATCAAGCACTCAAAAGTAGAAAAGTTCAAAAGACCACCAAATAAAGCAAGAGAGAAAAGCAACACTCTCTCTCTCGAAGCCTATGATCTATACATCTTCTCCCCCTTTGGCAACAAGTTACCAAAATGTTCCTAGAAAATGCATAGTGCTAAGTCGTCGCTCAGGCTTGATCTTCAGGTGGTGGTGGAGTCCGGATCACTCCAAGGACGAAGGCTTCTGTAGATGCTGAAGTAGTCGCTGGAGTTGGAGCTGAGGTAGACGCTGGAGCTGAGGCTGTGGCTGGTGCAGACGTTGTAGCTCTGGTGTCAGCAACTGGCAGTGCAGACGACCTCGGACCTCGTGGCACTCTAGAAAAAGCATGAGTTGTGGTCCTGCCTCTCCTCTCATTCATGTCCTCCTGGAGCTTCTCCACTACAGACTGGACTTCTGTTACCTTGACATCCAAGTCATAGAACTTCTGTTCCATGATCCTCTCTAGGCTCTGCTGATTTTTGGTGAGGTTGGCTATACTTTGCTCAATTCTCAGCGAGGATGCAATCAAGTAACTGAGCTGCTCTTGTTTGGTCTTCAAGAAGTACTCAGATGCCTCCTCTTGAGTAGGCATCCTGGCAGCTTTCTCCTTCTTCGCCTTCTCCTTCTTTGCAAATGCTTGTGCAGACCATGGCTCATTCTCTGTCATCACAACTTCATTGTTCTCAAAATCTGGACGGATGGGCAGGTGTTCCTTATCCAAAAGATATATGCCCATACCCGTCTTGGAGTTGATGAGCTCCTGAATCTGAGGGGCATATCCACAGCTCCTCTTTTGATCTGCAGCTGTCCTCTTAATGGTTTCCACAATGAGACTCATGACCTTGAATTTCTGAGGCACGTCAAAGACATGAAGCAGGTTGATTGCGTGACCTCTGGTCATCTTGTGATCTCCAGACTTAGGCAACAGAGTGTGCCTTAGTATCCAATTGATAGTAGGCAATCCTGAGAGCAGATAGTGCACTGAGCCAAACTTGAATGAGTCAAGAGCTTCATTGGGAATTTCCTTGTACATGTTGGACATGGAGTTATGGTCCATTTTCTTCTTGGCATAGATGTCCAAGTCCTCATCTTGCTCTTCTGGGGCATTGATGATCTGTGCCCACTCAGCCACTGTAGATTGGTACCTTGTACCCTCTGACATCCATGTAATCCTTCCATCCGGATAAAAGTGAGCTGTGGAGTAGAATTGCGTGATGAGTTCCTCGTTCCACCTTGTGAGCTTCTGCCCAACAAAGTCCTCTACTCCACACGCTCTGAAGCTATCCTGAACTCCTGGATAGTGCTCTTCATTCTCTTTGATATAGGTCCAGTCGACCCATCTCATGTCACAAACGATTGGCTTCTTGTCAAGCAAAACAGTCTCATAAAAATCTTGTTGCTGCTTTGTGTGAAATCTGTAGTCCACGGCAGTCCTTCTCCTAGAAGCATATGGATCTGCTTCCCTCCATTTCCTGATCCCTGAGTCTCTCCTAAGCTTCATGTCCTCAGCCACAGGATGAGCATCGTTGTGGTCTGGGATCTTGGGCTTGAGCTTCCGAAGGACACTCTCTTCCTCTTCTTCAATAGCTTCAGGCACTGGGCCTTGTTCTTTTCTGCAGCAGGTATACTCCTTGTGTTTCTCTTTGGAGCTATCTTAGGCTTAGATGCAGCCTTAGGAGCTTCCTTGGGCTTGGATGCAGCTCTCCCTCACCTTATGGCATCTCCCATAAGTTTGGCTGCCTTGGGTGCTGGTGCAGCAACCTCTTCTTCCTCCTCCTCTTCTACCATGATGGAGGCTCTCCCAAGCACTATGGCTACAGTCTTCTTCACTCTCTCTTTCCTCTTCTTTCCCTCAGCAGCAATGGGCTCAATGGGAGCAGGTGCAGGCTTCTCAGTTGATGCTCTAGCCTTAGACATTGGCTGCCTGCCTGCTGGCCTCTTGATTTTCAGGCCTGGCCTTGAGCCTTGAGCTGGCTCAACCCTCTTGGAAGTGGCCTCTGCCTCTGCCACATAGTCTTCATCCTCAGAATCATACGTTCTCTTCTTCCTTTGACGTGTGGCAGCCTTAGGCAGATTGTTGGGTGTGCTCCTGCTGCCATCATCAGAAGAACTTGAGGGGCTAGTGCCCTCACTCCTCACAACTTGCTGCTCTGAGATGTTCTGGCTGTCACTTTGATCAGACATGTTGCAAACTGACTGCTGACCCTGTGAATAGATTATAGAAGAGATAGAGTGGATGAGCATCACAAAAAGCAAAGATTTTTGCAAAAGATTAATTCAAAAACTTAGTTTTAGTTTTCCATAGAAAGCATCTCAGATCTACCGATTTTCAAACTCGGTGACACCGAAGCAGTTTTGGCACCAGAACTGGTGAACTCGGTCAAACCGAGTCACAGTTCGGTGGCACCGAGACTGCTAGGGTTTCACAGAATTCCAAAATCGGTCGCACCGATAAGTTATTCTCGGTCAGACCGAGTTTAACTTGTGCAATGGCAAAAGCCAGATCGGTGGGACCGAGTTTTTCAACTCGGTGGGTCCGAGATGGTTTCGGCGGAAACCTAACCCTAAAATTTTTGAATTAAACCTAATCTACGAGTGTTTTGACTGGATAGAAGTTTATCAATTGTGGCAAGATTCATGATAATCACAATGTGCTAGGAATCAGATTGAGGAATAGCACAATGATCAAGTCCATACCCTAGTTCGGCGTGGACTTGCTACGGCGGCAACGGCGGGGCAGAAATCTGTTGACGGCGGCGAAGACCAGCGACAGGAGGCTGCTGGCGGCGAGGAGATGATCCAGAGACCTCGAGGGCAGAGCAGGCTATCGCGCGGGCGAGGAGGTTTCGGAGAAATTTCCAAAATTCTGCCCGTCACTATATATAGCCCGACCCTGTCGGTGTGACCGAGTGGAACAACTCGGTGGCACCGAGATGCAAAACTGTGTGCAGTTATTGCAACTCGGTGTGACCGAAAAGTTCAAATCGGTTGCACCGAGATCAAAAACCTAGATCAACTTAATGAACTCGGTAGGACCGAAATGGAGTATCGGTCGGACCGAGATTCATAAAGAGGTTTTGGAAGTTTAAGTCTATGACGAATCGGGGACTCCGAGCTCTCCTCACACAGAGTGGTTCGAATCTGACTTGATCAAAATTTGTGATGCAGCATGAATAGAGTTTGAGACGAGAAAAGCATACATAGCTAGAGGAGGTTCTTAGGCATTCTTGTCCATCCATTTGGCAAAAGAAGATAAAGCCAAACAATCAAAGCAACAAGTGGATGTCCTCGAATGAGTAAAATATGCAATCAGCATGCTCACACAATAAGATAGCAAATGAAATATGTGGCAAAGCATGCACAACCAATTCTAGCATCTATCAAGCAATTTGCGATGACTAGGTCATCTATATATGAGTATATTGACTTAGGAGTCAAGTGAGAACACTTGATCGTAGGTCATACTCATCGTTTAAGCTCAATTGGGGTTACCACTTTTACATAAAGCATTGTTTTGTTCACATCTTTAGAGTTTCTTTAGCTCAAGTCTTAGAGTAAAGCTCCCCCTAGATGTGATATCCCCCCTTAAGAGGGATGAACTAACCTTGGGTTTTGTCGATGATGACTTCATGTAGATATTGAAGATGTGGATGCTCAATGTTGATGTAGATCTCTTGGAGCTATCCTTTTGAGTGAATTGCACTTTCAATACCTACATGGGTTAGTCCCACAAGGAACAAACAAGGATATCCATAGACATAGAGTGATGCACACAAAAGATGATGTCCATGAAAACTTTAGGTTACCTTGTCCCTTGTCTTACCATGAGAACTACTAGAAGCAACAATATTGGATTTAGCATGATCATTGTTACTACTAGAGGAAGAATCTTTCTTGTTAGATTTGACTTGAGGCATGTAAGTGGATAAGAGTAAATGCTTGGCAATGTAAGAAGAAATTTTCTTGCGGAGATCATCATTGATTGCCTTTAAGAACTCATGCTCTTGCTCAAGATTGAGCTTTTCAAAGCGTAGCTTCTCGTGAGCCCTTAAAAGTTCTCGATGATCTTCGAAGATAGTGTCATGAGCTAACTTAAGAGTTTTTAGTTCTTTAGTTAGAGCCTCAATCTTCTCCTTATCATTGTCATTTGTTTTATCTTGATTAGCATGATTAATTGGTCTTTCATCATAGTATTCATCACTAGAGTTGTCACCAATCAAATCATCACCTAACAAGTCATCTTCATCACTATTGAAATCAACATACTCGGGGTGTGTTACCTTAGGACCTTTGGCCATGAAGCATCTTCCAATTCCTTCATTTGGTGAGTCAAATATGTCTTAGGAGTTGGTTGACACAAGTGCTAGACCAGCAACACCTTCATCTTGAGTATCTTCGGAGTCGGAGTGATAACTTCTCTCGGAGTGGCTGTCGGAGTCGGAGCCGGATACCCATTCACCAACATGAGCTTGATGTCTTCGTCTTGTGTAGCTCCTTGATGATTTTTCCTTCCTTTCCGAGTCCTTGCTTCTCCGTGAGTATCTTCGTTCATAACGATCATCTCTACTCCTCTCTCTCTTGGTGGTGATCCTTTGCTTCTTCTTTTCGGAGAATCTTCTCTTCTCTTGTAGGGAGCCGTACACTCATTGGAATAGTGTCCGGGTCTTCCACAATTGTAGCAGTTTCGCTCTCGACTAGAAGATCTTTTGTCATTGTAGGACCTTGATTTGGAGCTTCTATCTTTGCTTCTACTCTTGTAGAACTTTTTGAAGTTCTTCACCATTAAGCTCAATTCTTCATTGAAGTCTTGTTTCTCACTTGATGATGTAGGGGCTTCACATGAGGCTTTGTAGGCACCACTTGATTTGTTGTGAAGTTCCTATTTATCCTTAAGTGACATCTCATGAGCAACAATTCTTCCAATCACTTCCATTGGTTTGAGATCTTTGTAATTGGGCATCATTTGGATCAATGTGCACACGGTATCATATTTTCCATCCAAGGCTCTTAGGATCTTCTTGATGATGAATTTATCGGTCATCTCTTCACTTCCTAAGCCGGCAATCTCATTTGTGATGAGAGCAAGCCTAGAGTACATTTTGGCGACACCTTCACCATCCTTCATCTTGAACTTGTCAAGTTGGCTTTGAAGCACATCCAACTTGGATTCCTTGACGGAGTCGGTACCTTCGTGCATATCAATCAAAGTGTCCCAAATTTCCTTTGCGTTCTCAAGGCGGCTGATTTTGTTGAATTCTTCAGGGCATAATCCGTTGAAGAGAATATCACAAGCTTGAGCATTGTATTGCAACATCTTCAACTCATCCGCGGTAGCTTCATGGTTCGGTTCTCTCCCATCAAAGAAGTCACCTTGCAAACCAACACACACAATAGCCCAAACGGGGGGTTATGTCCAAGAATATGCATTTTCATTTTATGCTTCCAACTAGCAAAATTTGTACCATCAAAGTAAGGACCTCTATGGTGATAATTTCCCTCGCTAGACGCCATACTCTCCTAGGTTGTGAAACCAAGGCTATGACCACCAAAAGCTATGGAGATCAAAGCAAATGGAGACCAATGCTCTGATACCACTTGTAGGATAGAAAGTATTTCTAGAGGGGGGGTGATTAGACTACTTGACCAAATAAAAACTTAACCTTTTCCCAATTTTAGTTCTTGGCAGATTTTAGCTAATTTAGGACAAGTCAAGCAATCATCACATAATTCAAGCAAGCATGCAAACAGTATATAGGCAGCGGAAAGTAAAGCATGCAACTTGCAAGAATGTAAAGGGAAGGGTTTGGAGAATTCAAACGCAATTGGAGACACGGATGTTTTTCCCGTGGTTCGGATAGGTGGTGCTATCCTACATCCACGTTGATGGAGACTTCAACCCACGAAGGGTAACGGTTGCGCGAGTCCACACAGGGCTCCACCCAAGGGCAACGTTGATGTGTGTGTCCTGATGGCTCTCTCATCGAATGAGAAGGAGGTGGAGGGGTATATATAGCCTCCACTCAAAATCCAACCATTACACACAGTTTACCAATCTCGGTGGGACCGAATCAGAAAACTCGGTCGGACCGAAAAGGTAAACCTAGTGACCGTTAGGAATTTCGGTGGGACTGACTTGCAACTCGATAGGACCGATTCGGTTAGGGTTTGGGCATAACGTAATCTCGGTGAGACCGATTACACAAACTCGGTGAGACCGAGTTTGGTAATTAGCTAACCAGAGAGTTGGTCAGGCAAACTCGGTGGGACCAATTTGCTCTTTCGGTGAGACCGAGTGGAACTCGGTGAGACTGAAAAGTTACAAAGGGGAAACACTGAGTTTACATTGCAATCTCGGTGGGACCGATTCGCTCTTTCGGTGGGACCGAAAAGTTACGAAAGGGAAACAGAGAGTTTGCAACCCCATCTCGGTGGGACCGAGATGCTTATCGGTAGGACCGAATTGCTAGGGTTTGGCAGTGGCTAATGACAATTGAAACTCGGTGGCGCCGGATAGGAAAAATCGGTAGGACTGAGTTTGGCTTAGAGTTTAGGTCATATGTGGATATGGGAAAGTAGTTGAGGATTTTGGAGCATATCATTAAGCACATGAAGCAAGAGGCTCATTAAGCAACACCTCATCCCTCCTTGATAGTATTGGCTTTTCCTATGGACTCAATGTGATCTTGGATCACTAAAATATGAAATGAAGAGTCTTGAGCTTTTGAGCTTGAGCCAATCCATTGTCCTTAGCATTTTGAGGGCTCCACTTTCATATCCATGCCATGCCAATCATTGAGCTTTCCTGAAATAATCATCTTAGAATAGCATTAGCTCAATGAGCTATATGTTGTTATGAATTACCAAAACCACCTAGGGATAGTTGCACTTTCACCTCCTCATCGGAATTGAGATACATGTCATCTCTAGATTCAAGAGAAAAGTTCCTATGATGTGAACCAAATGACATCTCTTTTCCAATCCCTACTCATAGGAATTGAGATACATGTCATCTCTTTACCTACAACTTCCATGCATACATCTTCTATTCCTAAATAGCTAGTACAACCCACTAGTAGCTTTTTTCCTAGACATGCAACTATGGAACAAGAACACATCATGCATGTTACTCATAAGTTATTTCTTGCATTAAATTTTGCATTGAGAATGTATGTGCCGGTCACGTGCACACATATGTAGTTCACATTCACATTTTTGTTAGAAATGTCATTCTTTTAACTGCAATTCATTTTTTATCTTTGTACTCCCTCTGTCTAGGTGTGTAATTCATCTCCCGAAAACCAAATAACCGCAAAACACTTTGGCACGGTACATTAACTCCCTCCTCATTTCTTGTTTCGTGACATATCAACCAATAAGAGATGTGGGCCGTGCATGCATTCCCAAAACACAAGCACTTCTCCTTTATTCTAGAATCTTCTGTATCATAATTGCCCAAACTTTTTTTCTAAATGAATTGCCATTATTTGTTTTTTACTTTATGCTTTACAACGCACAATCCCATGAATCTTAACCTTTTTATAAAACTAATTGATTTTGAATGAGATTAGCTATAAGAACAAAATGAACATCTACATCATGCACATATGACTCAAAGCTTTACATGCTATAGTGTGTATTTATTCATAATTTGGTTTCCAAATATCATGCGTTCAATGCATGTGTACCTTACTAGTTTTGAGTAGAGTAGAAAATTTGACGCGTGTAACAGCCTGGATTTTGGCCCTTTTCTTTTTCTTTTCGATTTATTGGTTTTTGCTCTGTTTTTCTTTTTGAGTGGTTCTGTGGCCTTGTCACCTACGAAATCATCCTCATTTCCCATCCCAAGTGGCTCGTCATTCTCAAAACCTCGCCATGATCATGTCACTTCACTCCTTGACCAAACCCTAAAATCTTTTTCTCAGGAATATTCCTTTTTCTATTAAAGGAATAACCCTGTCTGCCCTAGGTTGTGAAGCAACCTTTATTTCCATCACTCCTAAAATTCCCAAATAATTCTCATAAATTGTTTGGGTCATATCTTTCTCAAATATGGCAAAATATTTCATTTGTCATGTTTATCCTCTTGCTCAATTAATTCATTTCCTATTCTGCCCTAAATGGCACATTGAGAAGCAAGTGCTATTTTCCTTTGCCCAATTGACCTAAAACTCCTTGGACCCCTTTTCCTGTCCATATCATTGTCACATACCAAAGTGCAACCTCATTTTCCTAGTAATTATTTAATTATGATTTTCTAAAGTTCCTGTCTAAGGGAAGTGGTTGTGAAGGAAGTACAAGTTAGGCATATCAAAATGAGTTGCCCTTTTGCATGATCCCTCATATCATCATATCATAGGCCTTTACCAAAGTAGAGCTCATTTCATGCCTCCATGTGAGCTCATCTTCAATTCTTTGATTCTGCCCAAAATTTAAGTTTGTGAAGCAATTATATTTTATCTTGCTCCATTGTGGCTGCCAATTTTTCTAGGCCTTCTATTATCCATATAACCTACCTCCACCCATTTTGGGCATGGTTCAGCAAGACATTATTCCTCTAGAATTTTTGCAAGTTTCTAGTCAGAAAGGATGTTTGTGAAGCAAGTACCATTTCGGTGAATCCAATTGGTATGAAACTTATACAACATCTTTATATGATCAAATCATGAAGATTTGCGAAACTTGAGCTCAAGTGGCCACACCATTTGAGTGCACCATCCTGATAAAGTTTCTGGACCATTTTGGTCAGTTGCAAAGCAACTATGATTTATCTTGATCCAATTCTTCTCCAAGTTACCAGGATGAAAGTCCTTCTTTACCTCAACCTTGCAGACAACCCCATTGGATCCAAAACCCTCCCTGTTGATCACTAGTGCTCACCCAAGTTTACTGTAGTAAACTTCAGAGGGCTCTCACCGTTTAACCAGATCACTTTTAATCGATCTACCACCATGGTTGCAACCTCCCCTAGATGGACTACGCCCTAGACAATGTTTGCCCACCCTTGTCATCTTCTCCTCGCTAGTCTGCGCGGTGACCACCGACTTGGCATGTAGTGCACGTGTCCAGAATGGCTTCTTGCTCGGGCCCCTCCTCTGCTCGGCGTCTCAGCTAGCACAAGCATGTCCAACTGTTTTACCGCGTCGTCGCCGTCCTCCTGGACCTCTTTCCCCCTCCGTAAAACCCCTCGCCGATGCTCACCGATGCTCGCCCATGGGCGCACTATGGCCGACCGAGCTTTAATGGCACTCGGCTTCTTCCTCTGCTCCCCGGCATTGTCTACCTCTCCGTGATCCCTACATCAATAGCTCGTCGCCTTCCCGAGCCCTCCCCGTGCCTCTGCTCGCGCCAGCGCAACGGCACACGCGTCACCGCGGCCGCGCTCACCCCTCGGCACGCCGCGGCTATATATAGGCCTCCCCCGAGCCGTTCGAGCACACCAGCAGCCTCACTCCTCTCCCCTAGACCTCCCCGACCAGTCAACCGAGCCGGAGAGCCTCTCCTGCCCTCCCATGGCCGAAGCCTCGTCGCCGGCCTTTGCTTAAATTCAGTCGAATCGAGCACTCCCTCATCATTCTGTCGCCACCAGAGGCCTCTCCACTACCCCCTAGCCTCCCCATCCCCTTGCCTAGTCACCGGAGTAGGCGTGGCCGCGCTTCCCCCAGGATCGGCCGCCGCCCGGTTCTCTGTTGCCATGGCCACCTCGTGCTCCATCCCTCCCCGGCGCCCACAGCCTGCCCAGATGGATGCGCCGCTCCTCGTTGGTCTCGTCGGTGGCCTCAGCACAGCCGGGGACTGCCGGAGCCGTCGGGGCAGTCGCCGGCGTCGCCTCTCCCCTGCCCCTCCTCTGCTTCGGTCGGGCCAGCGAGAGGAAGAAGGAGACAGGAGCCAGGCAGGCCCCGCTCGTCCTCCCTGACCCCACCCGTCAGCCGCACCAACCAGGTCCCGCCTCTACGCGCGTTGACCTGGTCGGCCGACGTGGATAAGTGACGGGCCCCGCCCCGTGGGACCTGCACATCAGCGACCAGCGTACCTAGCCCCACCTCTACTGACTAGGATAAGTGGAAGCGTATTCCACAAAATACGTCTTCCCTTTCCAAAAACGTACTTTGGCGCTGCTTTGTCCCAGTTTATGTTTTCTCTGTTGAAAAGTGTATTCTGGCAAAAGGCGTGTTCTGGTTTTCCAGCCAAGGGCCTGTTTGTGATGATTTTATTGGAG
Organism: Triticum urartu; assembly: GCF_056163025.1. NCBI lineage: Eukaryota > Viridiplantae > Streptophyta > Magnoliopsida > Poales > Poaceae > Triticum > Triticum urartu. The sequence goes on from NC_141875.1 coordinate 247,658,484, forward strand.
AAAGGTCCCTGGTAGAAAAACCCTTATATCTTTTTACTCCCAACTCCAAATGAGGTGATTCCAAAGCCCACTTCTTTGTTTCATCGAGTCCATTCTGATGGAAGTATTTTCACCATGTTTTGACATTCTGAAAATGACCATTTTGCCCCTGCCCTTATTCAGCCCCCTCCGAGAGGGTATGTTTTCCGGCGATCCTTTCCGTGAGTTTCTCGCACTTTCTCCCGGTGATTTCTTCCACCCCAGGCAAGCCACACCCTCCATTTGCATGATTGCAATGCAGTGACATGGTTTAAATTATTTGAACTTGTTTAAAATATTGCTTTAGCTACATGACTTTGTGCATGGCAATTCCTCGGAGTTGTATTTTGATCTTGTTATTGCCATGATGTGGTTTGCATTCCTAGGACTTATATTTTGTAGCTTATGTGGTTGACATGTTGCCATTGGATTATTAGTGGCTTATGCTATGATTATTTTCATGGTGGTGTTGGATATGATACCTTTGGAGTATTACTTTGGATATCATGCTGCCTTTGGAGTATTAGTGGTTAGCATGATTATTTTCATGATGATACCTGTTATTGTCTTTGGGAGTATTACCTTGGATATCATGCTGCCTTTGGATTATTAGTGGTTAGCATGATTATTTTCCTGATGATACCTGTTATTGTCTTTGGGAGTATTACCTTGGATATCATGCTGCCTTTGGATTATTACTGGTTAGCATGATTATTTTCATGATGATACCTGTTATTATCTTTGGGAGTATTACCTTGGATATCATGCTGCCTTTGGATTATTAGTGGTTAGCATGATTATTTTCATGATGATACCTGTTATTATCTTTCGGAGTATTACCTTGGATATCATGCTGCCTTTGGATTATTAGTGGTTAGTATGATTATTTTCAAGATGCTAGTTAATGTTCTATTGCTCGGAGTATTACTTTCGGAGATGATGTTTACATATGATCCTAGCCGAATAGCTTTATTCTTGTTATTGGAGTAGTAGGAGTATTGTTTTCGGATTCATCATGACAGTAGTGTTGTGCTACCCTTGGAGTATTTGAGATGATGATATTATGCTTGGATTATTTGTTGGATATTGCCATGATTTGGATTATAGTTTAATAGTTGATGTTGGAGTAGCAGTTACCACAGCTATATTTTTGCGGATAAAATCCGTCATTAAGTTGGTCAGGTGCCGCCGAACCAGGCTTTTCCAGTGCAACCACATTTTCCTTTATGGGAAGGCCCTAATGCAGTCTATTGTCGTGCCTCTCGCCGGTGCCTCCAACTAGGGAAGGTTATGGGCGTGCGTACCCTGGCCCGGTAAGCAGACATAACCTTGTGTGCTCGTTGTTGTTTTTTATGGATCCGAGTCCCTAAGTGGGAGTGTCCCCGAGTGGGAGTGTTTTGACCACGACGGTGGTCGGGTAATCTTTGGTAGACACGGGGCCACCCAGGACCAGCCCGCTGGGGATTTGGGTCGGAGTGGCCGGGAGAGTGTCACGGCAGTAGATCAGTTTTGTCGGAATGCCGTTGGTTCACCCGAATGGGAGTGCGAGGCCATGGGTTCCGTGGTGTGGGTACAGTGTGCTACCTCTGCAGAGTGTATTTAATCTATCGATAGTCGCGTCCGTACTAGGTCCCACCATTCGATCAACACTCACATGACGGAATGACTTATAGGTGATTTATATGTTGATATGTTGAGCAGTACAGATTGGTAGGATGTTGATGATGAGGTTGGAGACCAAGTGTTGGTCGTGGTAGTGATCGTCGGAAAGATCACAGTTTGAGACCAAGTGTTGGTCATGGTAGTGATCGCTGGAAAGATCACAGTTTGGTTTTGATCACGAGGTGATCGAGATGGTATATTGCTTGGCCGGTTAGCCAAGAGAGATATGGTTTTGGAGATATGAGATGTTGGTTCATCAATATTGTAGTAGTTCCATGTCATGCTTAGTAGTTGATGTTGTATCATGGTAGATGTTAATTCAATTAACCTATTAATGCTATGTTATTGTCTTGCCTTGATGCTTATGGTTGTTGTGAGCTTACAAGTACATTCAATGTACTGACCTGGCGTGTCATGCCAGATTACAGGTGATGCCGTGATTACTTGATTGCTTGTCGTGGTTGCCGTACATGCGAGCTAGATTGTGTCCCAGCCAGAGTCCCTGCAGAGTGGAGTTCACCACCTTCGTCGTTGTTCCGCTGCTAGAAGTTTTCCGCAGCTATGAGTTGTTCCGCTACTGGCATAGAGCAAGTGTAGTATCGCAGGCGTAGTGTCGCCATGCTGATGTGATCATTGTAACATCAGACCCGTGTAATTATTATTTTTGTAATAAGAGTTGATTTGTTCTATGTCAAGCAGTGCCGTATTCCAGAGACTTCTCCTTGATCTCTGGGCTGGAATACGGGGCGTTCCGGTTTCTCTGAGCCGGGGTGCCACAACGCGGCCCCGGGTATATCAAAATGCAAGGCCCATGCATCATTGCCTTTCGGGCGAACCTACGTCCACAAATTTTTGTATGTATATCTCCACTGGTCCCTAAACACAAAATGTTGCCTCGTTCCCGTAAAACCAAGCGGCCCACACATATTAAGGCGTCGACTCGAACTCAATCCGTCTCCCATTTACTAAGATGTGGCCCCGCACGCCGTAGTACTCCTACAAACCCTACTGCCACACGCATCATCAGTTTTCTTCAAGAGGACAAGGGAGAAGCGGATTTGTAGTGGAGCCCCTACCCTAGGGTGCCCAAGGTAGCTGCCGCACGCATGATTGGTTTTATCTTTTCTTTATGCTCTTGCGCCCTAGAGTGAAATGATGGTTGCTTCGTCCGTCCATCTGATTGCGGGAAAGGTGGGGCTTTGTGATTTAACCCCTCATCGCTCATTTACTACTACTGCAGCGTTACGACCGGGGTGCCTCTAAGTCCAACTGCTGCTCCAAACTATAATTTGGAGCATCGCACGTGGAACAAGACGGTGGATGAGCCACATGTCGGCCAATGGGGTCCTGTTACATGTGTCACCATTTCGTGTGCGGGCTGACCCTGTTTGAGTTGTTACGCCAACACGATAGGAGCAGCCTACCACTTGGTTTTGTCCTTGGTGAATCCCGGCTATATTGATCTAAAAAGATACATACTATACTACCCTCTCCGTCTCGGTTTATAGGGCGCACACGTAGTTCTTGGTCATCCATTTGACTAACTAAATATGAGTTACTATGTCACAAAAAGTATAGCATTCGATTCTTAAGCGGATGTAGTTTCTAAACATATGTTGTTCATCACATATATAGCCAGTTAAATTATCAAGCTAGAATGACATGCATGCCCTCTAAACCGATACGGAGGAAGTAGTAAAAATAAGGTGATTTTACCGAGCGATGGGCAGGGGAGCATGGCCTGTCATGCGGTCCCACATGTCATGATGTACGAAGGCGATGTGCATGTCCCTCTTGAGGCAGAACAATGGCAGAAGCAATACTACGTGGTTTTCTTGAAGGAGATGATGGCGAAGTGAAGTGTGAAATAATGGTTGCTTCGTCCGTATGGGAAGGTGCGGCATTGTAATTTGACGTCTCATTGCTCATTACTACTACTAGGGTGGTACGACTCGGGTGCGTCCCCCTGCTGTTCAGCACTTTTATTTGGTGCATGACACGTCAACCCGGTTGCTATATGTCCCACATGTCGGCGAGAGGAAGTACCGAATTCATGAAAGCGAGCATTGACGGAGGAGTACAAGACACGGCTTGGTTTTTGCTGCTTCACGCGATCCATTGATACAAACCCAGACTAAACAAAATGCGAGGGCAGGTTTTTTCCCGCACGGCAGGCAGGGGATTTTGGCATAGTCTGTCCGAGGCAACGAGGCAGGAAGGGAAACAAGCAAATAAAGATTGAGCGACTTAGTTTTGGGAAAATGTGATTTTACGGAGTACGTACCCACTATGGAGGTAGTATACTACTTACTACTCCCTCCTTTCCGGTTTATAAGGCTCGTCTAAAAAAATTCGTTTTCTATTTTATAAGTCTCAATTCTACTACTAGTATTAGTAGTACCATCACATGTTGGATTTCGAGGTGCGTTAAATCACCCGATGCAAGCATTGTCAAGAGAAAACTCACAAATGCATGTAGAAGTTCATGGAAATTTAGTGGTCATGCATGCATTCGTTCTAATTAATGCCTCGGTACACATAACTTCTTGAGAAAAACGGGCATACATTACTTGTGCAAACTACAAATTAATTCCACCACTCACCGTCTACCTTGGTTGGAGAGATTTTGAAATTGAGACATAAACTGGAAAGGAGGGAGTAGTAACATAGCCTAGGGTAGCTTGCTGCACCATGGACTCCAAGGAAATTGTGGTAGTACTACTACTCCTATATACCACTGTACTATTCCTACTAGTAATCCCATTAAAAGGCATATATTCCAAACAATATGATAATCTCTCTAACCAAGGTAGGGACGAGGAGTAAAGGGAGGGAGTAGTAAAATTTTCTCCTCGTCATACAAGCCACTGTGCGCGTGGGCGAGGGAGCGGGCGTAAGACTAGCCATAGTGGGAGTAACTTCAGCGGTAACATCGAGTCCAACTTTGCAAATTTGCTTATGTGGCAAAGAGTTAATGAGGAGAGAGGTAGTTTGGGTAACTTAGCTAGTTATTGTAACATCACATGTCCCGATGCAATATGAGTCTATAACCTAATAAATGAAGCTTTGCATGTTACCACACTTATGTTACTACCCACTATGAAGGTAGTAACATAGTCTAGGAATATGTGTATGTTACTGTCCACTATGGCTAGCCTAAGGTGTAGTACTACTACTACCACCGTCCTGGTTTATAGGTCACCTTTGTAGTTCGTGCCAAATTTCGTCCTGCGAGCCACCACGCCCGTGGGCGGGGGAGACGGCATAGTAAGCAAGCTTCTCCTCGTTCTGCGAGTTGACGGGACATATCAAAAGTAATACATACAGAGTATCTCGAGTGTATAGAACCTTGCCTCTTTTTTAACATAACGAGTCAAGTCACAATTTGTTTGTTCACCCATGGTAGATGATCCTCCATCAAGTGGAGAACCAGTACACGTGTCAAATTACCATGTGGGCTGCCTTTTCGTACAGAAATGAGCTCCACCGTGTACCCACGCGGGTGTGGTTGGGAAAGAGACGGGAGTACGTGCGCCATGCGTGCACCTCTTCTCTTCGTGCATGTCCCCCATGTACGTGGGTGTGTGTGAGAGAGATACAAACCTAGACATAATGCGCTGTCCATCCCCATTCCTCCGCCCAGTCCGACCACTAGTCACCACCACGCCCCACTCCTCCTCACCTTATTTATCATCTTTCTGGAGATATCGTTTTTTCGATGAAATGGTCGAGATACCATGTTTTTAATAAAATTCTCGAGAAACCATATCAGGTGTTTTATAAAAAAAAATGCATCTTGATGTTCCGTGCAATGCACAAGCATCATGCTAGTCCATGAAAACGACACATGGCAAAATTTCACGGCGAACGAGGGATTTGAATCTGCTGGGAGCAGCTGTTTGGATTTTGCCCGGGGTAGCCAAAATATTGGCGACCCTTTTGTCCACCGGTGCCTTTGCCACCGATGAATGAGGAATGGCTCGGGTGCTCATGCATCCTCCAGCGCGCATGTTGGAGACGAGCTTGCACGAGCTGTGCTTTTTTTTTGTCCCACCACGCCGCCCAAGCCGGCCGCAGACCGATCGGTGACCCACATATTATGCTATCCAACCGTAGCCGCACACATTCTGATAGCAACTCAACCAAAAGGACAAAATTCATGCAAACACGGCGATATTTCTCATCAACAATGACAGAATTCATATAAAATACCGGATTTCCATACAAACATGACGGGTTTCATTACATTCAAATCAACTAAGCGGTGCTAGTTATGGACAGCACATGTATATAATACTTGGCCTAAATGGTCGCTTGCTGATCCATTTGTGTTCCTCATGTCCGGCAGCATGATCACCGGACTACCGGGAGCCCCGGAGGTATATGCTTCAACGCAATGGACGGCTTGCTTCCCCGCTGCCCAACTGATATGGTTGGCTGTCCAAGATGATGGTGGAAGGGGGCTTCTCCACTTCCGTGGAGCCCATGCAGGGTCGACGAAGGTCCTTGCAACGAAAGGATCCAACAAGACACCTGCAATTTATGCCGGCATCGCCTTCGCGGTGGCCTTCACGGGACCCAAGCAGTGGCGGCCTCCCGTGTTCTACTTCTCCTCGATGATGGCGGCCTACGCGGAGGCGCTGGCCACCAACTCGTCGCTCTGCACGCACGCGGCTTCTGTCTCTGCTTGCATGGCACGGCCCCCGGCATGGGAGTCTCGGCCACAGAAATGGGAGACGCGGTCGCAGACACGGGAGGCGCGGTACGAGGCGGCAGCGTGGACGGCAGTGACGACGCCCGTGCGCCGCTCCTCGTCGAGCTGGCCTAGAGCGGTGAGTTGCTGAACCGCGCGCCGGCTTGGGGCGGCAACTGGCTCCGTCGGGCGAGGGGAGGGAGTTGGATCAGCAAGCTGCATAGCTCGTATATGGCAGGCTCGGCGAGCCACCCAGCCGGCTCGGATGCAGGATAACTACTCTTCATAAGCCATTGTAAGGGTAGACAAAATGGTGAAGGAGGAGATAGGGGAGCGGTGGAGGTGTGCGATTCATGGCCGGTGTTTGGCCTCGTTTAAATAGGAGATTAAATAGATGGCCGACGGGAGGAGCTCGGTCGGTGTTGCGTTTAATGCGGGCCCGGTCATGAGCAGACGTTTGTCCAGAGTGGGTTTCTCGGCTTCCACACGGGTTTCATGGAGGCGTTTGAATGCGGCAAGGAGGCGTGTTTAGCCGGGCGTGCATCGAGTGGCGCCCTCGACTCTGACGTACGACACCGTGCCATTCTTCAACTGACGTGTGGGCTCTTTGGGTACATGGCCTGCATGTCAGTGACCCAACGCAGGCAGCGCACGGCACAGGAACTTTTGGTGGGCCAGGGTGGTCAGAAGCGGGCATTTCATAAACCTATAATTGTTCATTGAGTGTGACATCATCTATTTCATCTAGATAAGCCTACTATATAATGTAAGAGAATTTTAAAATTTTCATATATATTTTGATAGCCTGTTCGATATGTTATGATTCACAAAGACCGCTGCCAACATCAATGTTCTGCTTATCACAGATAAGATTGATTCAACTTTGCAAAAAAAGATAAGATTTATTAATACCGGTAACAATCCATGTCCTTAACAAAGGGTGCACGCACGTATAGGTTGAGCGTGTGTCTTGCATCGTGTGCGGTGTGCATGCAGGAGTGCTAGTGTTGCGTGCGTGCATTTGTACGTTTCATTGTTGCATGCATGTGTGCGTACGTGCATGTGTTCGTGAGTGCTTGTGTACGTGTCAGTGTTGCACGCCTGCATGCGTGCGTGTGTTCGTTATGTGTAAGTGTCAGTGTTGCACGCCTGCATGCGTGCGTGTGTGCATGTGTACGTGCGGGGTGAGGCTACACATCAGTCGACTGAATTTTTCATCTCTGGTCAGTAGATTTTCCAGCCGTTGGATACGAAATCAAGGGCCTGCATTTTATCTTCAACCTCCACCCCCTGAGCCGCCAGCCGTCGCCGGCCGAACCGCCGGCCGCCGCCGCCCGCGGCCAAGCCGCCCCGAAACCACTCCCCACCGCCGTTCCCCCGCCGCCCGGCCATCCCACTAGCCCCCCTGTGCCGAGCTTTTTCTCTGGCGATCCCCACACCACCGCCCAATCACTGCGCCCCCCGCCGCCGGCGACTGCCAACTCATGACTTTGAATCCCCACCGCCACTAACTTATTACCATTTATGTCCTTCATATATGCGCTGACAGGTGGGCCCTATGGTAATGTGCACTGTTGAATGTGGGCCGCTTGACTGGTCAATTGATCATGTCGTCAACTAATTACAGAGCTGTATGGTGAGCCAGTGACCGTATGATCACCCTAAAATGTATTTTATTAACATAGTATAGACTCAAACTACCATTTCTTTCTTTCATATACACGCTGACAGGTGCGCCCCATGGTTACGCGCCTCGATGGTGCAACACTAGTTGCGCCACGTGGAACGTTTGACTGGTCAATTGATTGTGTCATCAAAAAAAATACGGAGTTGTATGGGTGAGCTAGTGACCGTATAATCACGACATGTATTTTTTTAACACGGTACAGACACAAGCACCCATATATACGCGCAAGCACTCACCGTTATAAGCGCACACACGCAGACCCTACCCCTATGAGCACCTTCGAGAGAGTGAGCTAGCATATGATCTTGAGATTTTACGAAGTCACCATAGGTGCCTCATAGTCGAGTGGAACGTCTCCTCCCACTGAACGCACATCACCGGAAAAATACTGAAATTAACCTAGGATAAATGCGAGCACCAGGACTTTAACCCTGGTGTGCTCGAGAAACCACTGTCCTCCTAACCATCCAACCACGGGTTGGTTAGCACCACAAAATATATGTGCTGACCATGATGAGCTTGTTCCAAAGTCCAGTGACCATATCGTGCTTTCGCTTCAAATACAATGGCCGTAAGTGTCGTCAACAAAATACGGAGCACGCATCAAATACAATGTCCGTCGGTGTCATCAATAAAATACGGAGACGTATCTTGAGATAGATACCGTATGATCACCACGAGAATGTATACGGTGACCATAATGAGCATATTCTGATGTCCACCGACTGTATAGTGCTTTCGCTTGAAATACAGTGACCTTCACGCGTGAATGTGTCATGGGCATGCATACTTTTAGAGGGCCGAGAGATAGTTTGTGTGCATAGTGAAAGTGGTGTAGAAAGAGGGGGTGTCCGGTGGAGACAAGGAGAGATATGCCCTTCGTTTCTCTTTCCCATGACTAATATTTTAGGAGAAAATATAAACATTCACAATGCAGAACAAATTTTTTGGATGCACCATGCAATTAACTTTCATGTATAACATTGTACTATTGTATATGCTTATTTTCTTAGTGGCCGATTGCATGTGTGGTGTGGTGGGCACATCATTTCTAGTTGGGGTGGGCACATCATTTCTAGTTGTGGTGGGTCAACATGAGGACTCATGGGTCTGTTCCATCTTGTACCACATAGGTTGGACCGAGACGCATTATACGAAGACCCATGTGGAGGACTCGGCATACAACACGAAGCTACGAGAGTCATGGAGGACTCTATCCCCATTTGTAACCCTAGGCCCCGAGTATGTTATAGAAGCCTGGGGGCTAGTTCATCGATAGTATACACACACGCACAATGCCTGGTATTCACGTGTACTTTGTACACACCCCTATCACTAATATACAGTACCAGGAGTGGGCTTTTTCCTCAACTGCAAGGGTCCGAACTTGGGTAAAACTTTGCCTCGTATTACCATCCAGCTTAACAGCCAGGGATGTTGTACCGAATGATCTGATCGAATCATATCTGCCAACTACTAAGAGAGACGTGTGTCTGTGGGGGGGTGCAATGTGTGCGAGAGAGGCCTAAAGATAATGTGCGTGCGGGAGACACGTAGGAACATATATATGCGTATATAAGGCTAGTAGAGACCGTGCGTGTGTATATATGCATGTGAGAGAAATAGTGTTTTCCAACTGAGATTAGTGAAAAGAGTGGTACATAGCTGTAACATCCCAAATTTTCAATTTGGAATGTTATACATTAGAGCATCATGCATATCATATTTTTTTTCATTTTTGGTTGATCCTAGAAATTCTACGCAACTCAATGACCCACGGAGAGAGTTGGGGATTTCGTTATTTTCATATTTGAGTTTTCTCAAATTTTGAGAATAGGATCATTTGATTTTATTTACTTTATCATCAATTATTTCTATTACAAAAAAATGAGAGAGGGAATAAAATGACTTTCCCAAAATAAAGAAATATTGAGGATTTAATAATAAAATCAAATAAGATTTTATTTCAGAGTTTTTCGGTGTTTTATTTGAATTTAGGAAAAATTTGCGTTTTTCAAAATTGCATTTAGGGCCCAAATAAATGTTCACCTTGTGCGGCTTGATTTTAGAAGCCCGTGAAAATTTATTTCAGAATTTTTGGAGTCCGTTTAGTATTTCTTTTTATTTTTCTTCCGAGCGGAATAATTAAAAAAAACGAACCGACCTACGGGCCGTGTCCGACTAGGACTCCGGCCCGAGGGGAGGCTTTATAAGATGGGGCAGCCCACCCCGAGCGAAACCCTAGCCCGCTGCTGCCGCCGCCGAGGTTCGTCGCGCCTCGTTTTCCATGTCGAAAAAAAAATTATTCGGCGTTTGTCGTTTTTCTTTTTCTCGGATTAAATCCGCGATTTTTCTGATCGCGATTCCTGACCCGATTTTCGTTTTAGTATAACTTTTCGCTCGTTTATCGGAATCAGGCGTTTCAAGCGCCTAGGGATTCGTCTCGAAACCCTCTATCCATTTAACCAACTTAAACAAGATTTTGCTACTGTAAAATTTGCCCTAGATCCAGATTACTAGAACAAAGTGTTTTCTTTCGCCGTTTGACTTTTGTTGCTTCGTTCGATTTGATTCTTTTTGCCAACCGGAGTTCTTAAGTTGAACCTTCTGGTTAGATCTCTTATTTGAGTTTTACCTGTGCATTAGATGAGTACTTATTGTATGCTTGTTTGTTTATTTGCGATAGAATACCCGGAGTGCGCCGCCTGTTACTTCGAATCGTTAGGTTTCGCGGATCATCAGCAAGGCAAGTAACACTTTGATCATACCTTTTCTACTACCCAGTTTTATTGCATTATATCAACCCTCACACATTGCATGATTAGGATCTAATTAAATTGTGGGATGGGAAGTAGATGAGGTAGTACCTATTACCTGTTATTATCAAACCTTTGGGAGTTACTTCTACGTTTTCTTACTATGCCATGCTATGCTAGTAGACGTGGATTGGATGAGTGATATCCATGACAGATTTGAGATTGTTAATTAATGGTTTATCTAAGCTGGCAACTTAAACACACATCTGGGTGGATTGAGGCACCTGGGTATTCCAGGACTTGCCTGTTTTCTTTTGGACCGCCACCCAGGCTCAAAGGGATCATGAGACTATTCATACTAGAAACTTCCGTGTGCAGCCACAAGCTATTATGGGCTCTAGCATAGTTGACTAAGTTGTGCGAACTCTTACGGTGGTAGACTAGCAGATGTAGGGGATGTAGGTGGTACGGTCTACCCGATCGTAAGGTGCTAGCGCTTCTGAAAGACTATGTCTCGGTCATCCGTCTTCTCAAACACCCTGTAGTGCGAGAAACCAAACGGAGGCGATCGAGTCTTGTGGGGAAAAGTGCGCAAACCTCTGCAGAGTGTAATAAACTAATCATGGTTAGCTGTGTCCCCGGTTATGGACATCTTGAGTTTCTAGTACCTGGATTATCATGTGAATCTCAACATGTTACTCTAAATTAATTTTGTTGGGTTATGATTAATGATGATGCTTAATTGGGATTGAGAATGTTGTCAACCATTCTCAATGTTTAACAACCACCATGATAGTAATTAAATTTTATTCCTTTGAAGTAGGGAAAAATTGGCTTTACGCAAAACTGTAACCATAGAGCTTTCCACCAGCCAAATATGCATATAGTATAGCTGTTTCATTCCATTACTCTCTATGTGTTACCTTGCCAGCATATTCCATGTGCTGACCCGTTTCGGGCTGCAACGTTAATGTTGCAGACTTTTCAGACGATGATTAAGGAGTTTTTAGGTCGTGGTCCTATACTCAGTGATGCCGTTAGAGTTGATGGACTCACTTATCTTCCAAGCCTTCCGCTGTTATCGTTATTAGATGGCCTTAAGCCATATTTATTGTAATAAGTTCTCTTTTGAGACACTCGATGTAATAAGTGTGTGATTGCTACTCTGCTATAAATCCTCCGAGTACTGTGTGGTGTCAGCATTACTGATCCAGGGATGACACCGGAGCACAGAGATCAGACTGTTTGAGGTCTGGTCGCTACAATAGCAGTCAGAGAGAGAGAGAGAGATACAGAGAGTGTGTGTGCGTGAAACATCCCGACACCCTGGGAGAGAGTGTGAGCATGTGTGAAAGAGAAATGCCGATGTATATAAAGTGTGTGCACTTATGCGTTAGATAGAGAGAGATATAGCATGTTTGTGGGAACGGGCCGAGGCATAGTGCATCTACGTGTAAAAGGCGGTTCTATGCATTAAATTAAAATATGAATGGCATTATTATTTTTGGATGAGATCATGAATTTTGCAATTTGCGTATGAATGAAAATCGGTCTATTAGACACCCATACTCTATTGAATTCTAACATGTGCATGTGTTTATTTCATATTATCGATCCATAGAGTGAGAGCGGTTTGAAATATAGGCAATGCATTACTTTTGCAATTCGTATATAAACTTTAATTAGTGCACTCCATGTTGTTAGTGTGAAGCACTTTATACATTTGTTACTTACATGGATACATTCCAAATTGCTAGCTACGAAATAGAAAACATGTTGAATTCAACATAAAGGGGGTTTAGCAGATTCTAATTCATAGGAAGTGCATTCATCTATTTGAACTTGAGATAATGGCATTTGTATATCAGATCTAAAAGAGGGCATCAATGATTGTTGTGCGTTTGAACATGCTATATATTCATACGCGTGTCTAACTATTTTTTTGCACCAAGGAGATTATATCTAGAACTATGCATGAACTGAGGTAAGTTGCATATTTTTTAGTATATACTCATATACAATGTATATTCAAATGTACCCCCTCCATTCCAAAATAATCATAGTTTTAGGATTTTCAAGAGTAAAGATTTATGAAGTTTGACAAATCCTGAAAGTTCAATTCAATAGAACCAAAAACTTTAATGCTTCTACTCCCAAATATTGAATGAAGCGCCAAATAAGACTCTGGTCACCCGAAACCGCGTGAGACTAATGTTTGGTGGTAGGAAATTATTGTCCTGACTTTGGCACGTGTAGCCTATCGGCCCGATGTCCAAAGGTCTAAACCGGGGTAGGTTTGTAACTTCACCAAGACGCCAGTCTCAACCGCCTCCGAGAAGAATTCATACGCCGTGGGCGCGTAAGCACCCATGCGCTTGGCCGAAATCTATCCCGTCCACCATTTGGGACAACTGACATTACTATCCTACCCCCAACCTGCAATATGTCCGAAAGTTTAGATGGGGGCAAAGTTTGTAACTTCCCCAAAATTTCAAACAAGCGCGTCCCAAACCGAAACATTGTTCACCCTTAGTTCCCCCCTCCATTTCCCCATTCATACTCCGTGGGCGCCAAAACGCCCTCTCCACCAGCCGCGAAACCCCAGCCTCCTCCGTCCTCCACCCCATCGTGCCCAATCCACCGCCGCCCTCCTCCATCATGCCGGAGCCAGTACCCCGATGTTGTCGTCCAATGCAACCGCAACCACAACACCCTCAAGGACTTAGCAGCTGAAGCCGAGGCAGAGCTGCCTCCATGACCCCGACACCGACGTGCGCTGTACCAGAACCACTTCGACCAAGCCATCCTACACATCACCGCTGCTGCTCCACTGTCGCAAGCGTCCACTACACCGGAGTTGTTCCCGCTACACCGTCGCTCGCCGCCTCATATCTGGTTCCCCGACACCAACAGACAGCCACCGCACCACACTCAACAACTTGGCCATGGGTTCGTCCAAGGCTCCACCGTCCTCCACAACTTCTCCTTTCTAGAGAACCACAAGAAGATCGTTGGAAAAACAGAAGGAGGACACAACACTGCCAGCAGAAAGAGGTTGTCCTCTTCCCTTATTAGTGCAAATCTTACGTCTCTACTCACACCGTATTCATCCCACAAAATAAACTGGTTGAGCACTTTGTACTGCATCTTCTTCATGATACTAAATGCACAAGGTTTCCTCCCATTTACTATTTCACCTTTGCTAGAGGTCAGTAGCCCGCCTGGATTTCAATTTAGGATCAGTCGAATCACAATTAAAAGAAGCAGCACCCGCTTAGGCGTGCGCAACACCTAGTCCGCCTGTTCGCCGAGGAAGCGGCGCATCAGTGTCTATCATAGGGGTGTGGGGCACAGGAGCTGCTTGCGCCCGATCTGGTGGTCGGCGGGGCTTGAAGGGTTGGCCGGGGGCGGTGCCAAGCACGGCGGTGCGGTGAGGTCGAGGGGAGGGCGGAGGTAGGGGACTGCACCGGTGGTCGCTGGCGTTTCGAGGAAGATCGTAACACTGACTGGCTGGAGGTAGATGAAGACGATCTGCCCGTTCTTCGTACATCAGACGGTGCAGAAAAAATGGACTAACCTATTTGTTTTCAGTCGACTGTTATTTTCCTAGGACCACATCTTGTAATGTGCTGGAGGAGCATCTGCATTTCCCAGCCATCCCTATGCTCATATTTCAAAATCCTAGAATCTAGTAATTTCGTGTGCCATGCATGTTGTAGAGCTATCATATGTCTCCCGTCATATATTTCTCACCGACCTGCTATCTACTACCTTTACACTGTACTACTTGTGCACACACTTCACACATACTCACACTATTGCTTTTTATGCATGGGTATTTCAGACTCTGACACAGTGTTGATGAATACAAAAAATAAAACACAGAAGTCGCTCCAGTGTAATTCGAAGACAAGCACTAAGTTTCCCAGCGCTCTAAAGGGTGCAATGCCAGCAGATGGAGACAGTAAACGTAGCTCTGCAGTTGATGATCTCAATTGCCACACACAACCATCCCAGGTGCTTGCTTTAACTTTGCGCTGTCAAATGTGGTTGCATGTTGCATATGGTGTCTAGATTGTATTGTTTCCAATTTGGTTAAATTGCATCAGCTTACTTTACACATTATACCTTTGATAATGACATGCCTTCCTGTTTTTGATACATACTACATATGTCTATTAACCATGTTCATACATCAAACTAATTCTCTTTTGTATTCCTCATCAATCACTTATGACGAGATAGTCACCCCATTGGGTTAGTGTGAGATGTGCTACTCGTTCAAAGAGTGCAGTGTCATACTCCCCACATGATCCTCAAGAAATAGCAAGGCTAAATGAAGATAGTCAATGTAGCTCTCTAGTTGATGACCGCAATTCCCCCACACCACCATCGCAGGTGCTTGCTCTTACTTGGCAGTGTGATATGTGGTTGCATGTTGCATATGGTGTCTACCTTGTAATGCTTCTAATTAGGGTAAATTGCATCTGCTTAGTTAACACATTATACCTGTGAATATGACATGCGTTCCTGTTTTTGGTACATATTACGTCTTTATATTAACCATGTTCTTAATCAAACTACTTTTCTTCCGCATCCCTCATCAATCACTTCTGACAAGACAACTTCAAGTTGACAGTGTAATATTGGTTGCATCTTGCATATCATTTCAAACATGTATTTTACTCTAATTTGGTGAAGTGCCACTTATAATGAGACACATCTAACTTGGTAGAGTTATTTTGGTTGGATCTTTCATATGGTGTCTAGATTGCATTGCTTCCAATTTGTTGAAATGCCTTCTGCTTAGCGTTTTTCATACATATTCCATCCTTCTACAATGTGGTTGCCATACATAAAAGTTGTGTTCGTCAGTATCATGCATCAACGAATTTGGAAGTGCGAATTTAATTACTTTTTCTTTTCTGTTTACTTGACACGGCAAAATCTAAAAGGACAAAGGCATGGAATGATGGTGGTCTTCTGGAGCAACCGAAATAGATGATCTCTGTAGATTCTCCTGCTACTCCTACTGTAGTGCAAGTTCCAAATCTCATCTCCCCTACTCCATAACCCCAGGTGCTTGCTTTAACATGGCAGTATGATATCTGGTTGCATGTTGCATATGGTGCCTATCTTGTATTGCTCCTAATTTGTTAAATTGCATCTCCTTAGCTTACACATTATACATGTGAATATGACACGCCTTCCTGTTTTTGGTACATACTACATCTTCCTGTTTTTGGTACATACTAGTGTTCGTCAGTATCATGCATCAATGAGTTCTGAAGAGCAAATTTTATTCCTTTTTCTTGTGGGTTTGACTTGACAAGGCAAAATCAAAAAAGTGGAAGGAAAAGAGTATAGAAGGCGATGATGGTGGTCCTCTGCAGCAACATAAACGGAGCATCTGTATGGATTCTCCTTGCACTGCTAGTGCATTACAAGTTCCAAGTCTCCGCTCCCCTACTCCACCATCCAAGGTGCTTGCTCTAACTTGGCAGTGTGATATCTGGTTGCATGTTGCATATGGTGTCTAGCTTGTATTGCTCCTAATTAGTGTAAACTGCATCTGCTTCGCTTACACATGATACATGTGAATATGACAAGCTTTCCTGTTTTTGGTACATACTATATCTGTTTATCACACCATGTTCTTACATGAAACTACTCTTCTTGTGTATCCTGCATCAGTCACATATGATGGGACACCTTTAAATTGGCAGTGTGATATTGGTTTGCATCTTGAATATGATATCTAGCATGTAGTGCTTCTAGTTTGATGAACGCCACCTATGACAAGACAGTTTTAACTTGGTAGAGTGATATTGATTGCACCTTCCATATGGTGTCTAGCTTGCAGTGCTTCTAATTTGTTGAAGTGCCTTCTGCTTAGTTACCACATCATAGGTGTGAATATGTCAAGCCGTCTAGTTTTTCATACATATTCCATCCTCGTATCATGACTTTGCCTTTCATCAGAGTAGTATTCGTCAGTATCATGCATAAATGAGTTCTGAAGAGCGAATTTTATTCCCTTTTCTTATCGGTTTGACCTCACAATGGAAAATCGATAAAGCGGAAGGAAATTGGTAAGTCATTGGATGATGGTGGTCCTTCCGAGCAACTGAAATGGAGGGTCTCTACATATTCTACTCCGCCATCCTCCCTACAGGATTCACGAGACAACGCAAGGCTAGACAGTCAACGTACCTGTGTAGATGATGAGCACATCTCCCCTACTCCACCATCACAGGTGCTTTCTCTAACTTGGCACTATTATATGTGGTTGCATGTTGCATATGATGTCTAGCTTATATTGCTTCTAACTTTGTTGAATTGCATCTGCTTACTTTACACATAATGCCTATGAATATGACACATGTTCCTATTTCTAGAACATACATGTGGATGATGAGCACATCTCCCCTACTCCACCATCACAGGTGCTTGCTCTAACTTGGAACTGTTATATGTGGTTGCGTGTTCCGTATGATGTCTAGTTTGTATTGCTTCTGATTTTGTTGAATTGCAGCTGCGTAGCTTACAACTTATACTTGCAATGATCACTTACCCATAAGACACATTTAACTTGGGAGTGTGATGTAGGTTGCATCTTGCATTGTCTTCTAGCTTGTGCTGCTTCTAATTTCTTGAAATGGCACTTACGACGAGACACTTTTTACCTGATAGAGTGATATTGGTTGCATGTTCATATGGTGCCTAGCTTTAATTTCTTGTAATTTTGTTGAAATGCCTTCTGCTTACTATTTTTCATACATAATTCCATCCTCTTATCATACGTATGAATATGCAATGATGTCTTTTTTGTATATATTCCTTCCCCCTATCCTATGTTTGCCTTACATCAAAGTAGTGTTCATCTATATCATGCGTCAACCAGTTATGCAGAGCTAATTTTATTCATCTTCTTTTGGTTTTGACTTCATAAGGTAATATCAGAGAAAATAGGAAGGAAACGAGTAAGTTAGGGGATGTAGGTGGTCCTCTGGACTGACACAAATAGAGGCTCTCTAGATTGTCCACTGCTACTGCCAATGAAGTTGAAGTCTCAAGTCTACATGGTGAGTTCATCTCCCGTACTCCACCATCATAGGTGCTTGCTAAGTTGACAGTGTGGTAATTGGTTTCATGTTGCATATGTTGTCTAGCCTATATTTCTTCTATTTTGTTTAAATTTCTCCTGCTGAGTTTATACGTTATACATGTGCATATGACATGCCTTTTTGTGTCTACAATACACTGCATCTATCAATCACACCATGTTCTTACATCGAAGTACTGCTGTTGTGTATCCTGCATTAGTCACTCATGATTGGACGCTTTTAACATGGCAGTTTGATAGTGGTTGCCTCTTGCATTGATTTTTACGTTGTACTTCTTCTAATTTTTTGAAATGCCACTTATGACAAGACACTTTTAACTAGGCAGAGTGATGTTGGTTGCATCTTTCATATGGTGTCTAGCTTGCATTACTTCTATTTTCTTGAAAATCCTTCTGCTTAGTTTACACGTCGTAGCTGTGAATATGTCATGCTATCATGTTTTTCTTACATATTCCATCCTCATACGGTTGTCTTACATCAAAGTATTGCTTGTCTGTATCATGCATCAATGAGTTCTGAAGATCAATTTTATTCTTTTGTGTTGTGGGTACACCTTGACATGGCAAAGTCAAAAAAGAGCAAGGAAAAGAATATAGTAGGGAATGGTGTTACTCGTCAAGTGAAACGGAAAAGGATCTGCCCTCGAGATTCTGCTGGTACTTATAGTGCAGTAGAAGGTCCAAGTCCACCAGCTAAATCTACAAACACAGTATCACCTGCAACACCCGCTTCAACTGTACCAGCATATCAACGAGTTACTCATTCGTTTGTTCTGGAACTGGTCAGTTCCCAAGCTGCATTCACACCTAACACTACTTCCGAAGCACTGCTGACACAACAGGAGTTGGCAAGATCAGATGAACCTCATGAGCATCAACACCAAGACGGTACCTGACCGAGTCAAGTTGCAGTTGCATGCTCCTTTATATGTACTCTCATAGTTTGATGTGCACTAACACTTTCCATATTCGTTGTTGAACTAGCACCACGGCGCAAGCAGAAACAGACATAAGGGATAATGCTTGACAGATTAACAAAATCTAAAGGAGAAAGAATGGAGATCCATTTTGAGGTAGGTTTAAAAAGGCCACGTGATGCTACAGAGTCAGCCAAGTTAGTATTAGAGGCAGCCATTGCGGTTAGGTGTCATGCACGTATCCTCCCAACGTGGATCCAGTACAGGAATGAGAAAGACAATACCTAGTTTAACACCTTCCTTGACCATTTATCCGTAAGTAATGTTATTCATCGCAATTTGTAATATTGTCTTGCTCTGTGCCATACTTTCTACCTTCCTCCTAATAAGACTCACATTCTTTTTTCAATAGATGAGGTTCAAGTTGGATCTGAAAGATGATGCAACTAAACAAGCATGCACCCATGTTTTTCAGTCTGCTCTGCGACAGTATCGGTACCACCTTAGAAAATCTCACTTTGAAGGGAAGGCTAACAATGAACTCGCCCAAACATCTCAAGTGGAATATATTACAGATGAAGACTGGACAACCCTTGTTAAACACTAGTTTGATCCAAAGTATTAGGTAGGGTATATGTATTTGATTAGATCACATATTGAACTTGTATTTATGTATGTGCCTTACAACTGTATCTTCTTATAGGCTAACTATTTGAAGAACAAGACCAACCATTCTAAAGTGAAATTCCAACAGACAACAAGATCTCGTAGCTATATTGCACACTGTGAGGCTCTTGTAAATAGCTGCTAGTTCCTTCTTTTTTCTGTGCCATGTTATCGTATCTATATTGACTTGTTCCAAATATATAGGAAAACCCATGCGGACCAAAAAGAACCTGAACTAAATGCAGTGCAAATCTTCAAGGATTTCCGCACCAGCAAGATGAAGGCCATGAGCACACCAGTTCAGGACGCTATTGTAAGTCCTTACTCCTCCTACCTTTGAACTGATTGGTATTGTGATGTGTTCATTTAACTGCTTGGTTTGCAGCCAATGTCAGTTACTCTGTTCACTTTGCCGAGGTTTCTGATCCACGGGCACCTATGGGACCGGCAGACCGGGTCCCTTTTTGGTTCGGCGGGGGGGCGGAGGTTGCGCAAAGAGAAGATCGAGGCGAAACACGCGAGCGATTTACCCAGGTTCGGGCCGCACGGATGCGTAAAACCCTACTCCTGCTTTGTGGATTGGTATTGATTTCTAGCTTGGGAGCGAGTCCGAGCGTGAGTGTGTGGAATTGCTGAACCCCGAGGCTCTCAAAATGGCCGACCTCCCCCCTACGTTGCACGGGCCTCCTTTTATACTCAAGGGGTTACCGACATAGAGCAACGGGGGCCAAGGGCAAAAATGGAAAGGGTGCCGTGGGTAGGCACAGCTAGGTGTTGTAGTAGGCACAGCTAGCTGCTACAGTGTTATCATACCTAACACTGACGGCAGGGGACAAGGGCATCAAATGCCCGTCTGTGTCGCCTAGACAGCACCGAAAGGGACCGCTAGGGACGCCACCGTCTTGCCACGATGGTTGTCTTGTCAGCGCCTGCGTGCCACCGCACGCCCCGAGCTGCACAGCCTCCTGCCACATGCCCTCGGGAGGAGCCCCAGAGCGACACATGGGTGGATGTGCTGCAGCGCGGGCGTGGAGTGGGGGCTTGCCGCGGCAAGCGCCTTGCCGCGGCCGTCGACTTGTCGCTTCCGGGAGCTTGTCGCTCACCGGGCCTTGTCGGGGCGCGTAGCGCGCCGCGGCAAGTTCCTTGGAATGCCTTGGATGGCCTTCCCGGCAAGCACCTCTTGCCGGGGCCTTGGGACGCTTCTGATGGCCTTCCCGGCAAGCTCCTCTTGCCGGGGTCTTGCCTTCTTCCCTGCAAGCTCCTCTTGCCGGGGTCTTGTCTTGAGTACTTTGTTCTTGAATGGTCTTCAGAGGAATCTCGGAAGGATCTTGGCGGTGACCTGGCAGGCCTTGCCGCGGGACGCTGCGACTGCCCGTGCACAAGTTCGGGGTACTAAGGGTACCCCTACTCTAGTACACCGACAGGAGCCCCCGGGCCTGGGCCAGACACGGTGCCGAGCGCTGTTGGGCCAGGCCCAGAGCAGTGCACGGGCACGCGCGGCCTAGGTTACGCCGAATCTTCCCCCGCATCCACTGCGCCCTCCCCCCGAACGGCGCGCGTTGAATGCGGCATCGTGGGAGAGGTCGTGGGGGTTCCTTTTCTCGAAATGTGGAACGTCCGCCCCCTTCCCCCTTTAAGAGCAGGGGAAGCGGGGGCAGTTGACCCATTCGCCCGTTGCCATTCCCAATCTCGGAAATCTCTGCCGCCCTCTCGCCTCCCCAAAGCAGAGAGAGAGCAGCGCTCCGCCCTCCCCCGTCGCCAGCACCACCAACGCCGTCGACCCCCTCCACTGCTTCCGCCATGGCTCCGAAAGCCGACAGGGGGAAGACCGTGAAGACGACCGAGGCGCAGCGGCTCGCGGCGCTGCGGAAGACGCGGGGCGTTTTCCCCCCAGGCTCGGCGCGAAGGAGCTGAGGGCGGACTATTCTCTGTTCTGGTCGGCGGAGACGCGCGCGCATCCGCGCACAAGAGTTCTCCCCGGCGCCGCTTGTAAGACTGCCCCAAATGGGTACGCCTTCTTCGCGTTGTTCTTCTATTGCGGGCTCTGCCCGCCCTTCTCTGATTTCTTCTGCGACATCATGAACACCTATGGGTTCCACCTCCTCGACTTCACCCCCAACGCCGTTCTGACGATGGCAGTTTTCGCGCATCTCTGCGAAAACTTTGTCGGAGTTCTTCCCAACGTAGCCCTCTTCCGCCATTTCTTCACTCCTCGAGTAGAGAGAGGAGAGCCTCTATCCGGCGGGATCGCCTAGATCTCGAGGACCGGCAAGAAGGAGACCTATCTGGAGGGAGAGTTCCACGGCAAGTGGGAGGAGTGGAGGGCTGATTGGTGCTGGATTGTCGAGGAGAGTCCGCAGCCTTTCACCGCCCGGCGCCAAACCCCGGTGGCGCGCGGCGACGACTGGAGCGACCTGGCCCCGGAGGACGACAGGCTGGGGATCGCCATCACCAGGATCCTGTGCCTCCGGAATGCCGGGCTCACTGTCGGTGCAGTTGGCGCAGACTTCCTCTGCCGCCGCATCGCCCCCCTGCAAGAGCGGGGGAGGCCCACTTGGGAGTTCAAGAACGCGGCAGGCATCATGAGGCTACGGTCGGGCCTCAATTTCAACTTCACGGTTCTGGAGCTCCATGCGATGCTGCAGGAGCTGTTCAAGTATGACCCCCAGCACCCCGAGGTGTTCAGGTTGCCGGGGGGCGTCGTGCCTTTGTGCAACAATTCCGCGCTCGACCGCATCCGTGCGATGATGCCGGAATGCGACTCGCACGGGATTGTGCCAACTTGGCAGGAGCCTGCCGACGAGGTCGTGCAGCACTTCTTCGACAACTTGGTGGAAGTGGCCGTCCGCCCCGACGAGAAGGACGGCCTCACCCGCGACACCACTGACGCGGAGATGGCGCGCATCGCCACCAGGCTGGAGGAGGCGGCGGCAGCCGCAGCCGCGGGCGAGTTTGGGTTCACCACCGCGGAAGCAGACGCGGCAGAAGTGGCGAGCTGTGGCGAGCAAGGGGAGCCTGCCAGCAAGGAGGGGCTTGCCGGGCAAGATGCTGAGCCGAGCGAGCCTACCAAAGATACGGGCAGCTCGCGGCAAATCGACTCCTCTTCCTCCTTGCCTCCGGACAGCCCACCAGAATCAGAGGCCCCAACGCCGCCCAGGAGGCGTCTCCGCAAGGTTGGCGATGAGGCGGAGCGGCAAGCGGGTCAACAGTCGCCACGCCGCGTGACACGCTCGACCACGGCAAACACCGTTGCCGCGGGAGCGCCTCATGCTACGACGGCAACTGGAGCGGGGTCCAGCCGAACCACCGCTTCGGTCCCTGTCGCTTCCCGTGCCGTGCCGACAGCCGGAGCGGGGTCTTCTCAAACCGCCACCACTGCTCCCGCTAAGCGGCCAAGGGAAGCTTCTCCTCCACCTCCTCGCTCTGGGAGCGCGCCGGGCTTCGACTTCTCCGCGCTGAGCTCCGACGAGGAGGATGAAGAAGAGTAAGCTTCTCTTGCTGCACTCGCATTTCTTCGGTTTTTGTTGTTGTTCTTGCTTCTCAATTGCTTTTCCCTGAGCCTGCTCCTTTTTAGGACTCTGGCCCAGAGAGCGGCAAAGAGAGCTAAGGCCCCGGTGGTCATCATCGAGGACGTGCCCACTGCGACAACAGGTGGCGCGCCCGAGACAACTTTGCCGGACCTGGCGACTTTCCTCCATGGCAGCCCCCAGCGTAAGTGTGTGAACTTTTTGCCGTGGTGAGGCGCGCATGGGTACTTGTCTTTGCTGATATCCGCTTGTTGCCTTGTGTAGGAGCAGAGCAGCCTGACCAGGAGCGTCCGGAGACAGCCCCCGGCATGCCATCTGCTTCAACTACGCTGCCCAGGGAAAATTCTCCGGCAAGAGATTCTCCGGCAGGGGGTGGCTCTCCGGCAAGGGGAAGCTCCCCGCCAAGGGACGACACCAGCATCCCCCCAGCGGCAGAGACCATGGCCACCGAGCCCAGCGCAGGTAATCTTCTTGCTTCAAAACTTCCCTTGGGTTCTTCTTCTTCTGATCTTCTTGAGTTTTTGGCTGGATCTTGTTTGACTCTTCCCCCCTTTGCCGGCCATCAGATCCATCCGCTGCGGAGCGGATGGAGACCGAGGTCGCCGCCGAGGACGTAGCCGGTGGTGGCGACGCCGCCGGTGCTGAGGCCGCCAAGGCTGGCGCCGCGGCGGCTGGCGAGGGATCTGGCGATCGTACTGATGGCCCAGAGGCCGCAGGAGCGCCAGGCGCTGCACCGACCGCCGACCCGCCCGCCGAGGCCGCAGCGCCAAGCACCGAGGAGCCCCAGCGGGGCGTTTACTTGATAGCCGGCGAAGGCGTCTTCATCAACCTCCCCTGGGCATCAAGCTCCAGAGCGCCGGTCGAGGGGGAGGTCTTCGACGGGGAAGTGCTCGCCTCCGCGGGACTGAAGCTGGTCGACGCGCCGAGCAGCAGCAGCAACGAGCCCGAAGAGGAGCGGCTGCTTCGCAGGTTGATGTCGCTCTACCGCGCGCGACAAGCCAAGCTGGAGTCCCACGAGGCGCTTGTCGCGAAGGCGGGAGCAGACATTGAGAAGTGCGCAGACGAGCTCGGAGGTTTCCACCGGGAAGCTCTCCGATCCCTGGCGGAGGAGCGGGAGCAGCTTGCTGAAGCGAAGAAGGCCTTCCTCCTCGAGAAGGCCGAAGCCGAGGAGCTGCAGCGACTTGCCGCCGTGAAGCTAGCCGCGGAAGAGGGCGGGCAGGCGCAGCGGAAGGTCAACCTTGACGCTCACGAGGAGGAGCTTGCCACGCGCGAGGAGAAGCTGGGCGGAGCCCTCAAGCAAGCGGAGGACGCTGCCGCCGCTGCCGAGGCCGCCAAAAAGGTGCTGGAGATGAAGGTGGTGCAGCTGGAGGCTGACCGCAAAGCATATGGCGAAGAGCTCAGCGCCGCCAAGGACTCCAACGCCGCCCTCGAGTCGAGGCTGGTCGCTTTGACCAAGGCGCTGGACGGCGCCAAGGAGCGGGAGGCGGCCCTGAAGAAGGAGATCGATGCCGACAAGGCGTTGCTGGAGAGTGCTGCCACCACCCAAAACGCCTTTAGGGATACGGTGGAGCACTGGACGGAGAGCCTCGTGAACGCCGCCGGGGACATCGATAAGGAGCTGGCGCAGCTGGGGGTGGAGGACTTCGGGTACTCCTCCAACGAGAACCTCCAACCTAGCGCCAAGCTCACTATGTTCTTCCAAGGCGTGGCGACGGCGCTCCAGCGGCTCCAGGATGAGATCCCGAAGCAGCTGGCCGACGAGTCGCGCGAGATCTGTGCGGGAGCCCTTCAGAAGGTGTTGATGAAGGTGGCCTTCCGCAATCCAGGCCTCCGCCTCCACAACGTCCTCAGATCCTTGCCGCCTGATATCGATCAGGAAGAGCTCAAGGCCCTTGTCGCACCCATTGTGGACAAGGTGAGCGGGATCAAGAGGGTCGAGGGCGACCGCGTCGATTAGGCCGCCGGCTTCCTTCTTTCCTTGTCGCTGCTAGCTATGTCATAGAAAACATTTATTAGAGCTGCGACAAGCTATTTTGTAATATAACTTTATCTTGGGTAGCCATTGCAATGTTATTCCCTTTACTTGACTCCTCCCTTTGTATGTTTTTGCCCTATGCTTTTAGGGAACTTGCCGGTGCAGGCATCCGGACCGCGAGCGCTGGGCGCAGAACCGGCGGTGCCGCTACCGGCAAGAAACCTCGTCGCAGCTAGCTGCAGCTCACTTAAGTTGCTGAGCGGGGCTCAAAGCAAAGTAAGGGCGCGGCTAGTTAAGCAACTAGCCGCAGCTAACTTACGTTGTTGAGCAGGCTCGAAACAATGCAAGGGCGCGGCTAGTGTAGCAACTAGCCGCAGCTCACCTAATGTTGTTGAGCGAGCTTGAAACAACGCAAGGGCGCAGCCAGCTACGAGTTGGCTCCTCCGCGCTCAGGTTTTCCACACAAAGTGCGGCCGTGCAGGGGAGATAACTCAAAAATTAGAGATCCGGTTGCTCAGGCTTTGGCAACTTATCTGTTCTGGGCGTGTTGACATGCATGGTGGTCTTGGGCGCTCCGAGATCCACCAACTCGATCTTGATCCAGCGAGTGCATGGTACCGTGTGTACCATGATGCTGCCGGTCCCGCGCCTCCTGAGATGGGCGCGGTGCATGCACGGATGCCGAGGTCTTGGAGTGCGCCCGGTCATCGTGGGAGCCGGCTACACCGCCGATGGGCAGCGCAGCTTTGCCCTGGGACCTGGCAGCACCGTGAGTTCCCTCGTCGATGCGTGCCCTTCCGCCGGCGCCTGCACCACCATCCGTTTGCTCCGGCGGTGGGTGGCTCGGCGCGGACGGAGCAGCTGCCTCCGAAGCTTTCTTCTTCGGTGGAATGTTGATGAAGAAGATGAAGATCGATGAAGAAAATGAAGATCTAGCCCGCAAGAATGCCAGATCTGATTCACACAACTTCGACGCCCCCTACCCGGCGCGCCAGAGATGCCGGGGTTTCTGATCCACGGGCACCTATGGGACCGGCGGACCGGGTACCTTTTTGGTTCGGCGGGGGCGGAGGTTGCGCAAAGAGCAGATCGAGGCGAAACACGCGAGCGATTTACCCAGGTTCGGGCCACACGGATGCGTAAAACCCTACTCCTGCTTTGTGCATTGGTATTGATTTCTAGCTCGGGAGCGAGTCCGAGCGTGAGTGTGTGGAATTGCTGAACCCCGAGGCTCTCAAAATGGCCGACCTCCCCCCTACGTTGCACGGGCCTCCTTTTATACTCAAGGGGTTACCGACATAGAGCAACGGGGGCTAAGGGCAAAAATGGAAAGGGTGCCGTGGGTAGGCACGGCTAGGTGTTGTAGTAGGCATAGCTAGCTGCTACAGTGTTATCATACCTAACACTGACGGCAGGGGACAAGGGCATTAAATGCCCATCTGTGTCGCCTAGACAGCACCGAAAGGGACCGCTAGGGACGCCACCGTCTTGCCACGATGGTTGTCTTGTCAGCGCCTGCGTGCCACCGCATGCCCCGAGCTGCACAGCCTCCTGCCATGTGCGCTCGGGAGGAGCCCCGCAGCGACACGTGGGTGGATGTGCTGGAGCGCGGGCGTGGAGTGGGGGCTTGCCGCGGCAAGCGCCTTGCCGCGGCCGTCGACTTGTCGCTTCCGGGAGCTTGTCGCTCACCGGGCCTTGTCGGGGCGCGTAGCGCGCCGCGGCAAGTTCCTTGGAATGCCTTGGATGGCCTTCCCGGCAAGCACCTCTTGCCGGGGCCTTGGGACGCTTCTGATGGCCTTCCTGGCAAGCTCCTCTTGCCGGGGTCTTGCCTTCTTCCCGGCAAGCTCCTCTTGCCGGGGTCTTGTCTTGAGTACTTTGTTCTTGAATGGTCTTCAGAGGAATCTCGGAAGGATCTTGGCGGTGACCTGGCAGGCCTTGCCGCGGGACGCTGCGACTGCCCGTGCACAAGTTCGGGGTACTAAGGGTACCCCTACTCTAGTACGCCGACACACTTTTATACACAATTGTTTTAACGTATCATTTCATCTTACATGGTTTAAAAGATATGAAGGATATTCTTTTGGTCTTGATCTGTAATCTAGTTGTGATGTTCATGTGTGCACACAATGATACAATAGCCTATTTGTTTTATATCTGTTTGCCCATGATATGAATGATGTCATACTATGTTCATCCTACTTTAAACCATGTCTCTTTATTTTTAGATGTCAATGAATGTGAGGAAACAGACAATACAGTAGGCATGCTACATGGGCATATGTTTCGAATGTGATTTTATTATGTAGTTGGCACTACAATACATGCTAATGTATTCAAGTAGTTCACCAAAATAAGTTATGTATAAACGTGAAACCTACTTTGTTTGTTTTTGTCTCATTAGTAACTTATCTGGTACACTAATCTACAAGTTCAAACTTTCATCAAGCTATGGAACAAATGATTGAACAACCACAACCACCTAAAGGCGACGAGGCTACCACAGGCACAATGGCACCTCTTGCTGCAGTGCGTCAGTATCTCTCCACTAACAGTGGAAACAACACCTTCCTGTGTAATTCTGGGTTGGTTGTCAAGGCAACCTCGTCCAAATCACAGAGTGATATATCTGTGCTCCAGACACAACTCCAATCCCTAATGGACGTTGTGTCGGAAATAAAAATAGTGGTTGACAAATGTCGTGAAGATATGAATGGTTTTGAAACTAGACTATTGGACATTTGCTTCGTTGTTCAAGAGCAATGCGGAAAAAGGGGGAAGATCGTCCTGCTCCATCGGATTCTATAGCCTGAACATAAGCACTCAGGTCAAATGATTTGTACTTCTATACATCTGGTGGTGCTTTTATCTGCAAGGACTGTAAACTTTATGCCAACATGCCTTTTGTTGTATGGTTGGAATTTATTTTGTTGTGGTACAGCATTTATGATGCTGCCAAAGGCTGCAGTAATTACAACGCTATTTTTGTATAGTGTAGGTTTATAGGTTTATCTTAGTAATGTATTTGGCCGAAAGCTTCGTAGGAGCCCAACATGCCAACATTCGTCGGGCCCATTCCAATTGGGCTAAAAATAATTCTGGGCCGAAATTTGCATGTAGCCCACTAAAAATATCTGGGCCTAAATCAGCATAAACTTTCATATTTTTCTGGTAGGCCTGTGCCCATAGTGGGCCTTTAACAGGCCTAAACATAATTTGGTCCCTCACTAATAATAGGCCGTTTACATGTGTAAATATCTCGAGCCCATAAAAAACATTGGCCTTTAATAGGCCGAAGTAAGATTGGGCCCTGATTGTGCCAAATAACTGATACGTCTCCAACGTATCTATAATTTTTGATTGCTCCATGCTATATTATCTACTGTTTTGGACATTATTGGGCTTTAATATCCACTTTTATATTATTTTTGGGACTAACCTATTAACCGGAGGCCCAGCCCAGAATTGTTGTTTTTTGCCTATTTTAGGGTTTCGAAGAAAAGGAATATCAAACGGAGTCCAAACGGAATGAAACCTTCGGGAACGTGATTTTTCTCAACGAACAAGACCCGAGAGACTTGGACCCTACGTCAAGAAAGAGAAGAGGAGGCCATGAGGTAGGGCGGCGCGCCTGCCTACCCCAGGCACGCCCTCCACCCTCGTTAGCCCCCTGTTGCTCCACCGACGTACTCCTTCCTTCTATATATACCTACGTACCCCCAAACGGTCAGATACGGAGCCAAAAACCTAATTCCACCGCCGCAACTTTCTGTATCCACAAGATCCCATCTTGGGGCCCATTCCGGAGCTCCGCCGGAGGGGGCATTGATCATGGAGGGCTTCTACATCAACACCATAGCCTCTTCAATGAAGTGTGAGTAGTTTACCTCAGACCTACGGGTCCATAGTTAGTAGCTAGATGGCTTCTTCTCTCTTTTTGGATCTCAATACAATGTTCTCCCCATCTCTTGTGGAGAATTATTTGATGTAATCTTCTTTTTGCGGTGTGTTTGTTGAGACCGATGAATTGTCGGTTTATGATCAAGTCTATCTATGAATAATATTTGAATGTTCTCTGATTTCTTTTTTGTATGATTGGATATCTTTGCAAGTCTCTTCGAATTACCAGGTTGGTTTGGCCTACTAGATTGATCCTTCTTGCAATGGGAGAAGTGCTTAGCTTTGGGTTCAATCTTGCGGTGTCCTTTCCCAGTGATAGTAGGGGCAGCAAGGCACGTATTGTAGTGTTGCCATCAAGGATAACAAGAAGGGGTTTTCTTCATATTGCATGAGTCTATCCCTCTACATCATGTCATCTTGCTTAAGGCGTTACTCTGTTTTTAACTTAATACTCTAGATGCATGCTGGATAGCGGTCGATGAGTGGAGTAATAGTAGTAGATGCAGGCAGGAGTCAGTCTACTTGTCTCGGACGTGATGCCTATATACATGATCATACCTAGATATTCTCATAACTATGCTCAATTCTGTCAATTGCTCAACAGGAATTTGTTCACCCACCGTAGAATACTTATGCTCCCGAGAGAAGCCACTAGTGAAACCTGTGGCCCTGGGTGTATCTTTATCATATTGATCTCCTACTACTTAGTTATTTCCTTTGCTATTTACTTTGCCTTTATTTTACTTTGCATATTTATCATAAAATACCAAAAATATTATCATATCATATCTATCAGATCTCACTCTCGTAAGTGGCCTTATAGGGATTGACAACCCCTATTTGCGTTGGTTGCGAGGATTTATTTGTTTTGTGCAGGTACGAGGGACTCGCGCGTAGCCTCCTACTGGATTTATACCTTGGTTCTCAAAAACTGAGGGAAATACTTATGCTACTTTGTTGCATCATCCCTTCCTCTTCGGGGAAAACCAACGCAGTGCTCAAGAGGTAGCAAGAAGGATTTCTGGCGCCGTTGCCGTGGAGGTCTACGCAAAAGTCAACATACCAAGTACCCATCACATACCCTTATCTCCCGCATTACATTATTTGCCATTTGCCTCTCGTTTTCCTCTCCACCCACTTCACCCTTGCCGTTTTATTCTCCCTCTCTCTCTATCCTCCCTCTTCCTCTCTATTTGCCTCTTTTTGCCCGCTTGCTTTTTGTTTGCTTGTGTGTTAGTTTGCTTGCTTGTCGTTATGGCTAGTCCTTTACCTTATGCCTCTATGTCTGAAATTGGGGAAACTATTGTCGATAATAATTCTGATGCTCCTACTAAAGAACTCATTATCTCACATACAAAAAGATTCCGTGTTGGTAGTGGTAATATTATTGGAAAAGGAGTTATTCAAGATTTCTTTACTTGTGCCGGTGCTTTACCTTCTATGGGTAGTTCTATCCTTCATAGAACTAGTAGTCTTGCGAACGCTATTGCCATGCTTGTAGTTGAACTTGAAAGACAATTCATGCACATGCATCCTTCCATACAAAGGATTTTTCTGGAATTTTTCTAATATTGAGCATTCTTCTGTTAAGCGTGCCCCTACTATCTTTTTGGCTCATGAGTTTAGATTCATAATAAAAGAGGCCAAGGACGCTTGCCGTCCTCCCATAGAGGCTATCCTCTTTGATCAAGAAGAAATAATGTGTTTTCAATCTCTAGACTATGTTGCTTTTAATGAAAATCTTAGGAAAAGGGTTCCTACCAATGTTTTAGTTGACAGAATCTCTGAACTTAATGATGATTTGGCTATTCGAAATAATGAACTAGGATATTCTCTTGAATATAGGCTCACAAAGTTCTGTCAAAAGAATGCTCATAATGATGAATTGGTTGTGCAATATGAAGGACCAAAGGAGGAACCTATACCTCCCAAGGTTGATCTTGGGGACTTTTGTCCCATTAAATTTAGCCCTTTTGATTACTTTTTATTGCCTCAAAGAAAAATTGCCGCCGAACATAGAGAATATGAGATGAGTTTTAATAATCTATCTTACTATTATGGCAATACCTAGATCTATTCTTGCTTGTTATGCCTAGCTAGGGGCGTTAAACGATAGCGCTTGTTGGGAGGCAACCCAATTTTATTTTTATTTCTTGATTTTTGCTCCTGTTTATTAATAAACAATTTATCTAGCCTCTATTTTGGTTGTGTTTTTTGTGTTTAATTAGTGTTTGTGCCAAGTAGAACCGTTGGGAAGAATTGGGGAAAGTCTTGTCGAACTTGCTGTAAAAAACAAAAACTTTAGCGCTCACGAGAACTGCTGTCATTTTTATTTGGAAAGTTCCATTTAGTTAATTAGTTTTGCAGATGATTAATAGATAAATTCCTCATGTCCATCAATTTATTTTAGAATTTTTGGGGTTCCAGATTTTGCGCTAGATACAGATTACTACAGACTGTTCTGTTTTTGACAGATTCTGTTTTTCGTGTGTTGTTTGCTTATTTTGATGAATCTATGGCTAGTAAAATAGTTTATAAACCATAGAGAAGTTGGAATACAGTAGGTATAACACCAATATAAATAAATAATGAGTTCATTACAGTACCTTGAAGTGGTCTTGTATTTTCTTTCGCTAACGGAACTCACGAGATTTCTACTTTAAGTTTTGTGTTGTGAAGTTTTCAAGTTTTGGGTAAAGATTTGATGGATTATGGAACAAGGAGTGGCAAGAGCCTAAGCTTGGGGATGCCCATGGCACCCCCAAGATAATCTAAGGACACCTAAAATCCAAAGCTTGGGATGCCCTAGAAGGCATCCCCTCTTTCGTCTACTTCTATCGGTAACTTTACTTGGAGCTATATTTTTATTCGCCACATGATATGTGTTTTGCTTGGAGCGTCTTGTATTATTTGAGTCTTTGCTTCTTAGTTTACCACAATCATCCTTGCTGTACACAGCTTTTTAGAGAGCCACACATGATTTATAATTTGTTAGAATACTCTATGTGCTCCGCTTATATCTTTTGAGTTATATAATATTGCTCTAGTACTTCACTTATATCTTTTAGAGCACGGTGGTGGATTTGTTTTATAGAAACTATTGATCTCTCATGCTTCACTTAGATTATTTTGAGAGTATTAATAGCATGGTAATTTTCTTTAAATCCTAATATGCTAGGTATTCAAGAATAAAAAAAATTCTCTTATGAGTGTGTTGAATACTATGATAAGTTTGATACTTGATAATTGTTTTGAGATATGGAGATGGTGATATTAAAGTCATGCTAGTTGAGTAGTTGTGAATTTGAGAAATACTTGTGTTGAAACTTGTGATTCCCGTAGCATGCACGTATGGTGAACCGTTATGTGATGAAGTCGGAGGATGATTTATTTTTTGATTGCCTTCCTTATGAGTGGCGATCGGGGACGAGCGATGGTCTTTTCCTACCAATCTATCCCCCTAGGATCATGCGTGTAATACTTTGCTTTGATAACTTGTAGATTTTTGCAATAAGTATATGAGTTCTTTATGACTAATGTTGAGTCCATGGATTATACGCACTTCTCTCACCCTTCCACCTTTGCTAGCCTCTCTAATACTGCGCACCTTTCGCCGGTATCATACACCCACCATATACCTTCCTCAAAACAGCCACCATACCTACCTACTATGGAATTTCCATAGCCATTCCGAGATATATTGCCATGCAACTTTCCACCGTTCCGTTTATTATGACACACTTCATCATTGTCATATTTCTTAGCATGATCATGTAACTGATGTCGTAATTGTGGCAAAGCCACCATTCATAATTGTTTCAAACATGTCACTCATGATTCATTGCATATCCCGGTACACCGCCGGAGGCATTCATATAGAGTCATATTTTGTTCTAAGTATCGAGTTGTAATTGTTGAGTTGTAAGAAAAATAAAAGTGTGATGATCATCATTATTAGAGCATTGTCCTAGTGAGGAAAGGATGATGGAGACTATGATTCCCCCACAAGTCGGGATGAGACTCCGGACGAAAAATTAAAAAAAGGAGAAAGAAAAGAGGCCATAAAAAAGAGAAAAGGCCCAAATAAAAAATGAGAGAAAAAGAGAGAAGGGACAATGTTACTATCCTTTTACCACACTTGTGCTTCAAAGTAGCACCATGATCTTCATAGTAGAGAGTCTCTCATGTTATCACTTTCATATACTAGTGGGAATCTTTCATTATAGAACTTGGCTTGTATATTCCAATGATGGGCTTCCTCAAAATGCCCTAGGTCTTCATGAGCAAGCAAGTTGGATGCACACCCACTTAGTTTCTTTTTGAGCTTTCATATACTTATAGCTCTTGTGCATCCATTGCATGGCAATCCATACTCACTCACATTGCTATCTATTGATGGGCATCTCCATAGCCCGTTGATACGCCTAGTTGATGTGAGACTATCTTCTCCCTTTTTGTCTTCTCCACAACCACCACTCTATTCCACCTATAGTGCTATATCCATGGCTCATGCTCATGTATTGTGTGAAGATTGAAAAAGTTTTGAGAATGTCAAAAGTATGAAACAATTGCTTGGCTTGTCATCGGGGTTGTGCATGATTTAAATATTTTGTGTGGTGAATATAGAGCATAGCCAGACTATATGATTTTGTAAGGATAACTTTCTTTAGCCATGTTATTTTGAGAAGACATAATTGCTTTGTTAGTATACTTGAAGTATTATTATTTTTATGTCAATATGAACTTTTGTCTTGAATCTTTCAGATCTGAATATTCATACCACAATTAAGAAGAATTACATTAAAATTATGCCAAGTAGCACTCCGCATCAAAAATTCTGTTTTTATCATTTACCTACTTGAGGACGAGCAGGAATTAAGCTTGGGGATGATTGATACGCCTCCAATGTATCTATAATTTTTGATTGCTCCATGCTATAGTATCTATTGTTTTTGACATTATTGGGCTTTATTATCCACTTTTATATTATTTTTGATACTAACGTATTAAACGGAGGCCCAGCCCAGAATTGCTGTTTTTTTCCTGTTTTAGGGTTTCGAAGAAAAGGAATATCAAACAGAGTCCAAACGGAATGAAACTTTCGGGAACGTGATTTTCTCAACGAACAAGACCCGGGAGACTTGGACCCTACGTCAAGAAAGAAAAGAGGAGGCCACGAGGTAGGGGGCGCGCCTGCCTACCCCAGGCGCGCCCTCCACCCTCGTGGGCCCCCTGTTGCTCCAACGACGTACTCCTTCCTCCTATATATACCTACGTACCCCCAAACGATCAAATACGGAGCCAAAAACCAAATTCCACTGCTGCAACTTTCTATATCGACGAGATCCCATCTTGGGGCCTGTTCCGGAGCTCCGCCGGAGGGGGAATCAATCACAGAGGGCATCTACATCAACACCATAGCCTCTCCGATGAAGTGTGAGTAGTTTACCTCAGACCTACGGGTCCATAGTTAGTAGCTAGATGGCTTCTTCTCTCTTTCTGGATCTCAATACAATGTTCTCCCCCTCTCTTGTCGAGAACTATTCGATGTAATCTTATTTTTGTGGTGTGTTTGTTGAGGCCGATGAATTGTGGGTTTATAATCAAGTCTATCTATGAATAATATTTGAATCTTCTCTGATTTCTTTTATGTATGATTGGTTATCTTTGCAAGTCTCTTCGAATTATCAGTTTGGTTTGCCCTACAAGGTTGATCTTTCTTGCAATGGGAGAAGTGCTTAGCTTTGGGTTCAATCTTGCGGTGTCCTTTCCCAGTGACAGTAGGGGCAGCAAGGCACGTATTGTATTTTTGCCATTGAGGATAACAAGATGGGGTTTTCTTCATATTGCATGAGTCTATCCCTCTACATCATGTCATCTTGCTTAAGGCGTTACTCTGTTCTTAACTTAATACTCTAGATGCATGCTAGATAGTGGTTGATGAGTGGAGTAATAGAAGTAGATGCAGGCAGGAGTCAGTCTACTTGTCTCGAACGTGATGCCTATATAAATGATCATACCTAGATATTCTCATAACTATGCTCAATTCTGTCAATTTCTCAATAGTAATTTGTTCACCCACCGTAGAATACTTATGCTCTCGAGAGAAGCCACTAGTGAAACCTATGGCCCCCGGGTCTATCTTTATCATATTGATCTCCTACTACTTAGTTATTTCCTTTGCTATTTACTTTTCCTTTATTTTACTTTGCATATTTATCATAAAAATACTAAAAATATTATCTTATCATATCTATTAGATCTCACTCTCGTAAGTGGCCTTATAGGGATTGACAACCCCTATTTGCATTGGTTGCGAGGATTTATTTGTTTTGTGTAGGTACGAGGGACTCGTGCGTAGCCTCCTACTGGATTGATACCTTGGTTCTCAAAAACTGAGGGAAATACTTACACTGCCTTGCTGCGTCATCCCTTCCTCTTCGGGGAAAACCAACGCAGTGCTCAAGAGGTAGCAATAACCCGCTGGTCTTAGCAGGCCGAAATGGTGGCCCATTTACTATGCGGATCGTCCACAGGCCGAAATTCAGATGGGCCGTAAATGCGCCAACCTACTACACGGGCCTTTAACAGGACGGAAGTTCGGTCGAGCTTGATTAGTGTCATCTTTATATGGGCCATTAGTAGGCCCGATGTGGCGTTGGGCCACATATGGCCCATGGATTTCGTCCGACGTTAACAGGCCGAAAGTCACAAAAGGCTGAAATTGGCCCAAATCTGTAGTGGGCCTCTAAAAGGCCGAGTGTCAAACATGGCCGAATATGACCCATATCCTTCACGGTCGTTTATGGGCTGAAAGTTTCAATGGCCAATAAATGGGCCCAAATGAAGCAGGACCTTTAACAGGCCAGAAACACATCGGGTCGTAAGTCAGCCCAAATTCTTAGCGGAGTGTTAATGGGCCAGAAGTGACCATGGGCCACGATGATGACAAGTTTAGGACGGGCCGTTGAAGGGCAGATTTGACACTAGGCATACGGGCTTTAACTGAGAATGTTGGGCCCTTAGCTGGGCCGACCCATTATGGTCTGCAAAATCTTGTGGGCCTTTAGCTGGGCCGGCCCATTATGGCCCACTAAATCTTGTAGGCCTTTAGTTGGGCCGGCCCATTTAATCTTTATGGGCCACTTTTGGGCCGGTCCACGTGTCAACGTATCATAGGCGCATCTCACCCATTGGATGAGTGACACCTGTGCCAACGCGGAGCTGGCACGTGGTTCCGTCAGCCAATGAGAATTTTACACATGGAAAATCGGCATTGGTCGTGGCTGTTAGCGGGTTATCGGATCCAAAGGCGGACCCGATAGCTTAACGGCGTCCCGTTATGGTGGATGCCACGTGTCGGTCACCCTTGACGAAAGCACTTCTATGACGCGCGATTTATCGTCATGGAAGTGAACACTTCCGTGAAGATAATTTTGGTAATGTCATGGAACACTTCTACGACATCATATATATGACTATCTTGATTCTGTCATAAAATTGTCATGGATGTACATGCATGATAGAAAAGGTGACCAACTATGACAAACACGTATCATCACTGAAGTGTCTTTTTTTGTAGTGTAGGCTACATGGCCGGCGGGTAGGGTCAAATCTCCTCGGCTGCTCCTCCCTCTTGTGCTGCCCCTCATTCTCATGGACTTCAGCAGCTGCTCCGCTATGGTCCGTCCAACGCACTACTCCTGTGGCCGCCGCACAACTACGGCCGATGCCCCACTCCGGCAGAAGGCACCTCATTCCCCCTCCCCTCCTCCAAGGCCGTGGCCTTGAGGTGCGGTTCAAAGATGAGCTCATCCAACAAGGTGAGGATCTCCTCTGATTTTTTGCCAAATTTTCATTCTGATCCACTATACAATTAATTGCTATGAGCTGCTGCTATATGATGAATTGCTATGAGCTGCTACTGCTATACGATGAATTGCTATGAGCTGCTGCTGCTATATGATGAGTTGCCATAAGCTACTCATGCTGCTTCTATATGATGAATTTGCTATGAGCTACTCCTGCTACTGCTATATGATGAATTGCTATGACATGCTACTAGTATATGATGAATTGCTAGCTGCTGCTGCTGCTTTATGATGAGTTGCTATGAGTTGTTGGTGCGAATGATGCTTTCAGGTGGTGCTACTATTTGATAAAAACCAGCCACTTGGACCATTGAATTTCGATAACTAATGGTCCTTAATTTAAATTTAGGTAGTGCGTTCTTCATTGAAATTAGGCAATGGGCTCTCTATGGAAGACCTTGACCAAATTAGATTGCGCCAAGTAGATGGTATCTTTGTATTTGCATTTTGAACAAATATTGATGGTCAGTTTTCCTATCATATTAATTACTGCACTAGGTTCAATTTGTGATGTTTGCAAGTCAAATTAATTTTCATATGGGAAGCAAAATGACAACATATATTGCAATCTAGAATTTTCATTCATCATACAACAAATAAGCTGAAAAGGCAGGCAATGAAAAGAACGAGTTGGTTTATTATCTGGAGGTTATATTCAAAGGTGCTTATTTTCTTAGGACAACTCGAAATAATTGTCCCTAAGAAACTTGGCCAACAACACTGACATATAAATAACATGTCATGGTGATTGCAATGGACCAACCATAGCACATAGTATATGCTCACCGCTGCCTCTCCTTTTTTTGCGATGTTCCATGAAATTGCCACATACATCTTCTACTAAGAAATCTTGTACTTTTTCATTGCGGCACCCCATATTCAAGTTGACATGGCTAATTTGAGATATCTCTACATGATAATACATTGCATATCTCTTGCGCATATTCAAACCGCCAATTAACGATTGTGTGCATGGCATAAACTAGCCATGAGTCTGTGTACTGGACTAGCAGGCACTCTAAGGGAGCCTAATGTAGTGCACTGGAATTCCTACATGGCACCTACGATTTTGTGTAATGTACTACCTCTGTTCCTAAATATATGTCTTTGTAGAGATTCCAGTATGGAGCACATACAGATGTATATAGATGCATTTACGAGTGTAGATTCACTCATTTTGCTCTGTATATGTAGTCTATAGTGTAATCTCTAGACAGACTTATATTTAGGAACGGAGGGAGTATCATGTATGACATCTACATCTCTAATTTAGCAGCCAGTAATGGAAATTATTGTCTGCACAAAGGGATTACTGGTCGAAAATCCTAGCAAAGCACGTTGGCAGGCACACAACAATACAAGAGAGAGAGACGCACTTACAAGATCATAGCAATGCCTCAGTCCAGGATCTTGGTTGGCCAAGCTGTTAGATCAACAAGAAACATCGTCCTTGTAGTTTTTGCCAGCTGCATAATGATACGTCTCCAACATATCTACAATTTTTGATTGTTCCATGCTGTTATATTATCATTGGATGTTTTATAATCATTTTATAGTCATTTTATGTACTAACCTATTGACATAGTGCCAAGTGCCAGTTGATGTTTTTTCATGTTCTTTACATCGCAGCAAATCAATACCAAACGGAGTCCAAATGCAATGAAACTTTACGGAGATTTTTATGGACCAAAAGACACCTAATGGGCTAAGGCTGCGCCTGGGGGGGTTCTCCGAGGAGAGAACAACCCACCAAGGTGCGCCAGGAGGCCCAGGCGTGCCCTGGTGGGTTGTGCCCACCTCGGGTGGCCCCCGGACTACCTCTTTGCTCTATAAATACCCCAATATTCTAGAAACCCTAGGGGAGTCAACGAAAATCAATTCCAGCCGCCGTAGAGTCCAGAACCACCAGATCCAATCTAGACACCATCACGGAGGGATTCACCACTTCCATTGGTGCCTCTCCGATGATGCGTGAGTAGTTCTTTGTAGACCTTCGGGTCCGTAGTTAGTAGCTACATGGATTCCTCTCTCTCGTTTGATTCTCAATACAACGGTCTCTTTTTGCAGTGTGTTTGTTGGGATCGGATGAACTTTGAGTTTATGATTAGATCTATCTTTTTATATCCATGAAAGTTATTTGAGTTTCTTTGATCTCTTATATGCATGATTTCTTATAGCCTCGTATTTCTTTTCTGATATTTGGGTTTTGGTTGGCCAACCTGATCTATTTATCTTGCAATGGGAAGAGGTGCTTTGTAGTGGGTTTGATCTTACGGTTCTTGATCCCAGTGATAGAAGGGGTTTGATGTGTGGAGTAATAGTAGTAGATGCAGGAAGGAGTTGGTCTACTAATCTTGGACGTGACGCCTATGTAATGATCACTGCCTGGATATCGTCGTGAGTATTTGAAGTTCTATCAATTGCCCAACAGTAATTTTTTTACCCACCATTTGCTATTTTTCTCGAGAGAAGCCACTAGTGAAACCTACGGCCCCCCGGGTCTCTTTCTCATATTATTTGCCTTTGTGATCTATTTTATTTGCCTTTTATTTTCAGATCTACAAAACCAAAAATACAAAGATACCTTGCTGCAATTTATTCTATTTGGTGTTCAATCTATCAATATTTACAACTCTCTCACGCCCGTTCGCCAATTTCTAGCGTCGTTACCCGAAAGGGGTTGACAACCCCTTTTACACGTCGGGTTGCGAGTATTTGTTATTTGTGTGCATGTGTTGTTTACGTTGTGTTCCTTGGTTCTCCTACTGGTTCGATAACCTTGGTTTCACATCTGAGGGAAATACCTACCACCGCTGTGC
The DNA here is from genome assembly GCF_056163025.1 of Triticum urartu. Classification (NCBI taxonomy): domain Eukaryota; kingdom Viridiplantae; phylum Streptophyta; class Magnoliopsida; order Poales; family Poaceae; genus Triticum; species Triticum urartu. Next base: position 247,698,098 of record NC_141875.1, read on the forward strand.
TGCATCAGCCCTTCCTCCTTGGGGAAATACCGACGTAGATTCAAGCGACATCAAAATGAATTTCTAGCGCCGTTGCCAGGGAACAACTTCAACATATACCAGGTTCCTAATCACAAATCTCATCTCCTCGCAATTTACATTATTTGCCATTTGCCTCTCGTTTTCCTCCCCCCACTACACAAAAATTGTCGTTTTATTCGCCCCTTTTTCTCATTCGCCGTTTTCTTGTCGGATCTGTTTTTGAGTGCAATCTTGTTGCGTAGTCATCATGAATCAAGAGAACACCAAGTTGTGTGATTTCTCAAATACCAACAACAATGATTTTATTGGCACTCCGCTTTCTCCTGCCGCCCCTAGTGTGGAGTCTTGTGATATTAATACTGCTTTGTTGAATCTTGTTATGAAAGATCAATTTCCCGATACTCCTAATGAGGATACCACGTCCCATCTTAATACCTTCGTCGAATTATGCGATATGAAAAAGAAAAAAGATGTGGACAACGATGTTGTGAAGATGAAATTATTTCCGTTTTATTTGTGTGATTCTGCAACAATTTGGTTCTCTTCTTTGCCTCGCAATAGTATCGATTCTTGGAATAAGTGCAAAGATGCTTTTGTCACTAAGTATTTTACGCCCGCAAAAATTATTTCCCTTAGAACCTAGATCATGAATTTCAAGCAACTTGAACATGACCATGTTGCACAATCTTGGGAAAGGATAAAAATGATGCTAAGGAATTTCCCAACTCATGGCTTAAATCTTTGGATGATCATACAATTTTTTTATGCAGGATTGAATTTTGTTTGTCATAATCTTTTAGATTCCGCCATAGGTGGTACTTTTAGGGAAATTACTTTGGGTGAAGTCATCAAATTGCTTGATAATATCATGGCAAATTATTCACAATGGCATACCGAAAGAGCTCCTACTAGTAAAAATTTTAATTCGGTTGAAGAAATTTCTTCATTGAGTGAAAAAGTTGATGCTCTTATGAAAATGGTTTCTAGTAAAAGTGCTCCTATTGATTTGAATGATATTTCTTTGTCTACTTGTATTGAGCAAACTAGTAATGCCGTAGATGTGAATTTTATCTCTCGAAATAATTTCAACAACAATGCTTATAGAGGTAATTTTAATCCTAGGCCTTTTCCTAGTAATTCCTCTAATAATTATGGTAATTCCTATGGAAATCCTTATTATAAAAATAATAGGAACACCTCTGATCTTGAGAATAATATTAAAGAATTTATCAACACACAAAAAAATTTCAACACTACCATAGAAGCAAAGTTGAATAAGATTGATGATTTGTCTAGAAGTGTTGATAGAATTTCTCATGATGTCGAAAGTATCAAGATGAAAAAATTTGTGCCTAAGGTAGAAGAATCAATTAAATATCTTTATGTTTCTATGGATGAAAGTAAGAAAAGAACGGCTATGCTTAGAGCTAAAAGAGATTTTTTAGAAAAAGCGTTTTCTAGTGATTACTTTCATAAAAGTGATGAAGATCTTAAAATGATTGGTGTTTCTTCTATTGATTCCTTGTTTAGTAAAGTTAAGATTGATGAAAAAGGGACTGAAGAAGAGTCAACTTTAGCTACAAGGCATCCCAATAATTCGGAGGGTGAAAATCTTGTTGAGAAAATTGATAAAAGTGGGTTTGAAGAGGTCAAGACTTTAGATAGTGATGTGCCCACTCTTTTGGATTACAAAGACTTCAATTATGATAGTTTCTCTTTGATTGATTGTATTTCTTTGTTGCAATCCATGCTAAATTCACCCCATGCTTATGAAAAAAATAAAGGTTTTACTAAACATATTGTTGATGCTATGATGAAAGCTTTAGAAGAAAAATTGGAATTAGAAGTCTCAATTCGTAGAAAATTGCATGATGAATGGGAACCTACTATCAAATTCATGATTAAAAATTATGAGTGTTTTGCTTTGTGTGAATTGGGTTCTAGTGTTTCTACAATTCTGAAATCTTTATGTGATGTGCTTGGTCTTACCGATATTGAATCATGTTCTTTGAATTTGCACTTGGCGGATTCTACTATCAAAAAGCCTATGGGAAGAATTCATGATGTTCTTATTATTTCAAATAGGAATTATGTGCCCATAGATTTTATTGTTCTTGATATTGATTACAATCCATCTTGTCCAATTATTCTTGGTAGACCATTTTACGCACTATTGGTGACGTGATTGATATGAAAGAAGGCAATATTAAGTTCTAATTTCCTGTGAGGAAGGGTATGTAACACTTCCCTAGAACAAGAATTAGGCCACCATATGAATCAATCATGAGGGCATCTTATGGATCTCGAACCAGAGATGACAGAACGTAGATCCTTGCTTTATGCCTAGGTAAGGGCGTAAAACTATAACACTTGTTGGGAGGCAACCCAATGAAAAAAATTATTTTTTACTTTTGCTTCCTATTCTTTAGTTTAAGCACAATTATACTACTGTTATGATTGTGTTTTTAAGTTTTAATTAGTGTTTGTTCCAAGTAAAGCCTTTAGGATCTTCTTGGGTGATAGTTGTTTGATCTTGCTGAAAAAACAGAAACTTTTGCGCTCGTGAAAATGATTCTCATTTTTAACAAGAGAGAAATAAAATATCCATTACTTTTGCAGTAGATCAATATAAAAATTCCTCAGGTCTTCCTAAGTTTTCAGAGTTTTTGGAGTTACAGAAGTATTCGAAACACCCAGATTGCTACAGACTATTCTGTTTTTGACAGATTCTGTTTCTTTGCGTTGTGTGCTTATTTTGAGGGCTCTATGGTTTTCTTTCATGAGTTTTTGCCATCGAAAAGTTCGAATACAGTATATATAATGCAAGAACAAAATATGAATTGGTTTACTACAACACTTATAGTAGTGATTTGTTTTCTTATACTAACGGATCTCACGAAAGCTTTTGTTGAGTTTTGTGTGATTGATGTTTTCAAGTTTTGGATTATCTTACGATGGATGAAGGAATAAGGAGGAAGAAGGGCCTAAGCTTGGGGATGCCCCAGCATCCCAAGCTATTATCCAAAAGAGAACAAGCAACTAAGCTTGGGGATGCCCCCGACTGGCATCCCCTCTTTATTCTAACGACCATCGGTATTTTACTCAAAGCTATATTTTTATTCGTCACATACTATGTGTTTTTCTTGGAGAGTCTTGTATGATATGAGTCTTTTCTTGTTTTTATTTTTATTTTTAGTCTTGATTCCTTGCTGGACACACCTATTTGAGAGAGCCAAAATTGTGTTATGACTTGTAAGAATTGCTCTCTATGCTTCACTTGAATTTTTATGAGCTATGGACTTGCTCTAGTGCTTCACTTATATCTTTTTGAGCATGGTGTGCTTTAGTATTTTTGAAGAAATGCTCTCTTGGTTCACTTAGATTTATTTGAGAGTTTGTAGAATTTTCAAGAAATTCTCTCTTGCTTCACTTAAATTAATTTGAGAGAAAGAAAAATTATGCTCATGATCTTCACTTATATTTGTTTGAGCTTATCAAAAGCAAGATATGAAAATTAGTCCCAAAGTGACAGATATCCAAGAAGGATATAATAAGAACTTTCATGAAGATCACTGGACAAAATAAACTTGATTCTTAGTAATAGTTTTTGTCGGATTACGGGTTCCGGCAAACCCTTGAGGTTCGAACACTGGGGTGCGCATGAAGATCACTCTCCCCCTAGCTCACACTCTCGCAACAATATCAAAGCCTGGCTCACCGAACCCGGGGAACAAGGGACACAAGGGTTTATACTGGTTCGGGCCACCATTGTGGTGTAATACCCTACCCCAGTGTGGAGTGGTGGATTGCCTTGTAGGCTGGGGATGAACAAGTACAAGGGAAGAACAGCCTCCTAAGGAGAGGTGATCTTGAGCTCAATGAGCTTGTGCGTGTGTGGATGGTCTGGTTCCTCTCAAGATCTGATGAGATTCCATCCCCATGGTGGTGGCTAGTCCTATTTATAGAGGCCCGGGTCCTCATCCCAATATTAGGCAGGAAGGGATCCCACAACAGCCAATTCGAAGGGGGACAACTAGTACAAGTTATCCTGACAAAAGGTGGTCTTTGCCTGCCAAAGGCTCTGGTGGTGACGCCGTCGTGGGCTTCGTGATGACCTCCATCCTGCTGTCCTGCTGGTCTTGGTCTCGTTTCACCGATATGGAAACCTTTGCTTGATGCCTCGGGACTCCTTGCCTGTGCTTGCCTCTTTAGCACCAACGAGGCAACTGGTACTCTCCGCCCGCTAGCGGTCGCCTAGCACCCGCCTAGCCTTGGTCATCATGGCTCACGTCAAGGAAACCTCACGAGTTGCCCCTCGCCTTGATCTCTCCACTCCTTGCGAGCCAGCCTAGTGAGGCCGCCCCTGAGGAGGTATTGTGTCGTCCATCTTGCGAGGTTCGGCCCCTCGCGAGGGTCTTGAGTGTTTGCTGATGAAGATGGGTCGTACCAGGCCACTGGTGGAGCCATGCCCTGGGCAGCAGGCAGGCAAGTCTAGGTACCCCCGTTCCCAGAACACCGACAGTAGCCCATGGGCCCAAGGCGCGCTCATACTTGGCTTTGAGGCGAAGCCAAGAGGTGAGTGCGGAGCGCTGCGGGCCCTAACAGTCTGAGGCCTTGATTGGCGCGTGGCGATTGACAAGACGTGGGCGTCTCCACTTCCCCATGCTGCCTCGACAACCGACCGACTGACAAAAGGCTGGCACGCGCGACAGTGTATTCAATGCTTGCCTTCGTCCTGCTCCAGGTCCCCTTTCCTGCTCCTTGCTCCCAAGCCTCCTGATCTACACCAGTCCTCCTCCAGCCCGCCATCGATGGCGCCCAGCAAGGCAAAGGCCACCCTTCTACCCTCCTGGTATGAGCCGGGTGTGAGCGCGCCTAGCGTCTCGAAGAAGAACCTTTGCTGCCACACTCCTGATGACGGCGGAGAGCGGTGACAAGAAGAGGAAGACCGCGCTCCGGGTTGGCTCCGCCGAGCCGGAGGCCTCGGGCAGCACCTTCTATCCCTTCTTCATGAGCAGCGTTGTGGCGGGGTTGTGTAACACCCCGGATGTAATTTACCCTATTTGTATTCCGACTCTTGCCATTTACGGCACAAAGTTATGTTATTTCCTCGTTGTCGGGTTTTTGTCTCTGTGTGATTTGTCTTTGTCATGCATCTCATATCATGTCATCATGTGCATTGCATTTGCATACGTGTTCGTCTCATGCATTCGAGCATTTTCCCCGTTGTCCGTTTTGCATTCCGGTGCTCCTATGTCCTCCGGTGTCCCATTCTACCTCTTTTCGTGTGCTGGTGTTAAACGTTTTCGGATTGGACCGAGACTTGCCATGCGGCCTTGGTTTACTACCGGTAGACCGCCTGTCAAGTTTCATGCCATTTGGACTTCGTTTGATACTCCAACGGTTAACCGAGGGACCGAAAAGGCCTCGTGTGTGTTGCAACCCAACACCCCTCTAAAGTGGCCCAAAACCCACCTAAACCTCCTCAATCATCTAGGTCGTTCAATCACGATTGCGTGGCCGCAAACTGCACCTCATTTGGAGCTTCCTAGCTTCCTCTACCTCTATATAAAGGTCACTCCCCGAATTTTTCGGGCAAACCCTAGTCCCCTCCCTCTCCACACACCGCCGGACGAAACCTCGCCGGCCGGACACGTCCGCCTCGTCCCGCCAGTGCCACGTGTCGCCGCCCTATTGGCCGCCGCCCCGTGCCCACTTCACCGCACCGCGCGGGCCCGCTCGCCCCGTGGCCGGCCCCCACGGCCCAGCGCTCCCCGCCGCCGCATCGCGCCCTCGTCCTCCCCGAGCGCCGCCCGAGCCGACCCGCTCCGGCCGCCGCTCCACCGCGCCGCCTCGTCGCCGGTCGCCGGTGGCCGCCTTGCCGTGCGTGCGCCGCCCGGTCTCCTCCACCACGCCCCGCGCCGCCCAGTGCCGCCCTGGTGCCCGTCCGCCTCCTCCCCAGCGAGAACCGCTCCGGATCGAGCTTCCCGATCCACTCTGGCGACGCTCCGGCGGGTTGCAGCGATTCCGGCGATCTCCTCGGTTCACATGCGTTCGTCAGCTACAGTAAACCCTAGATCTGGGTTGACTTTCTCCCCCTCTCTCAGTATTTCTTTGCATACTTTGACATGCCATAACTTCCTCACCGTGGCTCCGATTCATGCGTGTAGCATATCAAAATGTTCGTCTCGACGAGTACATCATTTCATCTCATTGCATCATTTTCATTTGAGCTCATCTTGATGCCCGAAATGCTGTTGGAAGAGGGCTATGTGAGGATAGTTTCAGATCTGTTTCAGCAAATGCACTTTTGTCATTTTTGCCATGATTAATGTGTGCATGCTATGATCCTGAGCTCTACATGTGTTTTGAAGAATGCCATGCCATCTTTACAGGGGTGTATGCCATGTATTTTTGTGATCTTTGTGGTGACTAGCACAAGCATGCAAAGTAGCTTACTCAATGATGCTGATTTCACGGACTTAGAATTTCACTAGTCATTGCCATGTCATTATTTTTATGCCATATGTTCATGTTGTTTCCTAGTGATCCATGCCTCTTTTGAGCATGATCAGTAAAGATGTTTTGTAGATAATGTTGTGCTCTATCCATCCATGTCTTTGGTTACAATTATGGAGCACCCTAGCTTGAGTCAATCGAGCTCTACTTTTGCTATAAAATGTTCCTGGTAGATTGTTAACATGTTTAGCAATTTTGCCGAGCTTGTTGTTGTTGATCCATGCATGCTATGTTGTTGTTCTTGCCATGTATAGCTTCTATGCCATGTCTACTTGCTGAGTATATGCTTAGTTTGTCATGCAATGCCTCGTGGTGAGTGCATCGAGCTCGTAAACATGCCTACTCATTATCTGTTTTGCCATGTTCCAGTTTTTCACAAAGTCTAAAACTGTTTATGTTTTTGCTATGTTCACATGCTTGCAATTGTATTTTATGATCCCTTTTGGCTGATGGTCACTTAGGGAATTTTGTTATATTATTTGAGTAGCTTCATGCCATGCCTTGATTTGCCATGATATGTTCCTGTAGCATGTAGTTATCGTGCTCTAAACATTGCTTCCTGATGATAAATTCCTGATATGTTGTTAATTTCTGTAAGTCTGAAACCTGTTATCTTTTGCATTTTTGCCATGCTTGTTTGAGCTTGCTATCGAGTGAATTAGCCATAGCTCAGTGTTCATCTTTTGAAAAGAATCATGAGTGGATCCCTTCCATGTATTTTGTTGCCATGTTGGAGTGCTACAGCATGTTGTTCCTGATGCATTTAGATGGTCTTGTGCTGATTATCGCAGACCGGTGCCATATTTGTTTTTCTTGCCATTTCCAAACCGTGCATCCGATTCCGGTGATCTTTATATCGATTTCGACCGAAATCAACTCATCTTACCAGTGGCACTCTTGGATTTCCATGTTGAGGCCAGGTTCAATCATTCCTTTCCAAATCTTGCATATGCATCACATATCGCATCCTGCATATCATACCATGTTTGCGTCATGTTGTTTGAGCATTGCACGTGGTTGATTGTCTCCCTTTTTGCTTGTTGTTCTTGCTTTGGTAGAGCCGAGAGACGAGTACGTGAACGAGGAGCCTGTTGAGTACTCTTACAAGGATCAAGGCAACTCTGAGAACTTTGTAGGCAAGATGACCATACCCTCAAAATCACTTCTATCTTTGCTTGCTAGATGCTCGCTCTTTTGCTATGCCTATGATACGGTACCTACCACTTGCTATCATGCCTCCCATATTGCTATGTCAAACCTCTAACCCACCATGTCCTAGCAAACCGTTGTTTGGCTATGTTACCGCTTTGCTCAGCCCCTCTTATAGCGTTAATAGTTGCAGGTGAAGATTGGAGATCGTTCCTTGTTGGAACATGTTTATTGTTGGGATATCACCATATTATCTTGTTTATCTTAATGCACCTATATAATTGGTAAAGGGTGGAAGGCTCGTCCTTATGCCTAGTGTTTTGTTCCACTCTTGCCGCCCTAGTTTCCGTCATATCGGTGTTATGTTCCAGTATTTTTACGTTCCTTACACGGTTGGGTTATAATGGGAACCCCTTGATAGTTCGCCTTGAATAAAACTCCTCCAGCAATGCCCAACATTGGTTTTACCATTTGCCACCTAGCCTCTTTTTCCCTTGGGTTTCCGGAGCCAAAGGGTCATCTTTATTAACCCCCGGGCCAGTGCTCCTCTGAGTGTTGGTCCAAAACAGAGCCACTTGCAGCGCCACCTCGGGGAAACTTGAGGGTTGTTTTTAGTTGTACATAGTGTTCATCTGAGTGTGCCCCGAGAACGAGATATGTGCAGCTCCTATCGGGATTTGTCGGCACATTCGGGCAGTCTTGCTAGACTTGTTTTACCATTGTCGAGGATGTCTTATAACCGGGATGCCGAGTCTGATCGGATTGTCTTGGGAGAAGGAATATCCTTCGTTGACCATGAGAGCTTGTGATGGGCTAAGTTGGGACTCCCCTGCAGGGATTTGAACTTTCAAAAGCCATACCCGCGGTTATGGGCAGATGGGAATTTGTTAATGTCCGGTTGTAGATAATATGAAGCTTAACTTAATTAAAATGCATCAACCGCGTGTGTAACCGTGATGGTCTCTTCTCGGCGGAGTCCGGGAAGTGAACACGGTGTTGGAGTAATGCTTGACGTAGGTTGTTCTAGGATCACTTCTTGATCATAGTTGTTCGACCATGCTTTTGCCTTCTCTTCTCGCTCCCATTTGCGTATGTTAGCCACCATATATGCTAGTCACTTGCTGCAGCTCCACATCATACCTTTACCTTACCTATAAGCTTAAATAGTCTTGATCGCGAGGGTGTGAGATTGCTGAGTCCCCGTGACTCACAGATTACTTCCAAACCAGATGCAGGGACTGATGATACCATTCCAGATGATATGACCGAGCTCAAGTGGGAGTTCGATGAAGACTCTCATCGTTACTACGTGTCTTTCCCATATGATCAGTAGTGGTGCCCAGTTGGGGCGATCGGGGACTATGTTGCATTTGGGGTTTATCTTCATTTTGGTTCTGTAGTTCGACCTTGAGTGTGTTTGGATGAATGTAACGTTATTTATATATTTGTGTGACGTGGCGAGTGTAAGCCAACTATGTTACTCTTATTCCCTTATTGTATTACATGGGTTGTTGTGAAGATTACCTCACTTGCGACATTTCTTCCAATGCGGTTATGCCTCTAAGTCGTGCTTCGACACGTGGGAGATATAGCCGCATCGAGGGCGTTATAAGTTGGTAATCAGAGCCTTCCCCGACCTTAGGAGCCCCCTGCTTGATCGAATCGTTGGCGTTGTTGAGTCTAGAAAAAAATGTTTTGAGTCATTTAGGATTAAATATATCCGAGAGTTAGGAATTATTTTTACTCCTCGGTCCCTTCGTCGCTCTGGTGAGGCATCCTGATGTAGAGTTTTGACTCTTCTCTTCTCAAATTTCACTAAAAAAAATTTAGGATCACGCGGGTATCTTGGAATCGTTTCGATGGTTTTGTGACGAGAACATTGTTCTTGGTGCCTCCTGACATTTAGGGGTTGTGGCAGTGTCCCGGGGAGTTGAGCTCCGAGGTGTTGTCGTCACAATTTTACCGTTGAGATTCTGGAATAGCTGAGTTTCGCCGACATCGAAAATCTCTTTTATGCAGTTGTTGGTCAGATAACCTCGACGCCACCCAGTACTGGGGCGGCAGTTCGGGAGTATTGCCATAACTTGTATAACGGATGCTTTTCGAAGGTTGAGGTAAATTATTTCCGAAGGTTTCTTGGTTATGTGTTGAAGGATGGATACAGCTGGATGTAGGATTTGCTAGCTTTGGGTGAGATATTATGCTTCCCCTGTATCCCCAACACCTGATTGCATAACCAGAAAGGTTCGGGAGTTTCATAGGTGGGAATTCTTGTAGCTCTAGTACTTCTTCCGCGGATATTTGGTTTGTGATTGGGTAATCCTTACCAAGTATTTGCTCTCATCCATACCTTGTTGTTTTATTCTTCTTCCTATATCTAAGTGGCTTCTCAATTTATGGAAATGTGACCATTTCAATTGGAATGCATTCGTTCATTTTGTTCGGATGTGAAGACTATATGTTGCAATTTTGATCCGTTTGATTCAGCTTCAATATTTGTCTATCAAGATGCTAACGGATGTCACCCTCTCCAAGATGGCTCCTCCAACACGCACGACTCCGAATCCTGATCCGCCGCCACCACCTCCTCCTCTAGAGGCATGGCAAGCTGTGATGACCGCTACCAATGCAAACACGCAGCTGATCATGCAGCTCTTGCAAGAGCGCAACCAAGGGAATCATGGCCATGGCAACAATCAGAATCAGTTTGCTACACTCAACCAGTTCCTCGCTAACCAGCCAAAGATCTTCAGCAACTGTGTCAAGGCCTCAGACGCTGATGATTGGCTCGTGGATATCTGCAAGCATTTTGAGTGCAGTAACATCAGGCCTGAGGACTTTGTCAAATTTGCCTCCTTCCAACTCAAAGACCAAGCTGCAAAATGGTTTCAGTAATACAAAGATTCCAGAGGAGGTCGTGTGATTACCTGGGATGAATTCCGTCAAGACTTCAAAGCTCATCACATTCCTCAGAGTGTTGTTGAGAGCAAGCGTGAGGAATTCCGCAACCTGAAGCAAGGCAGCTTCTCTGTTTACCAGTATAACATTATGTTCCACAGGCTCGCTCATTTCGCCAAGCAGGATGTCCCTGACAAGAAGAGCATGATTTATCAGTTCAGGGGTGGCCTCAGAGAAGATCTCCAACTAGCTCTCATCCTTTTTGAGCCGAAGAAGTACGATGAGTTCTACAATGTGGCAATGAAGCAAGAGACTGCTCAACTGAAGTGCCATGCTTCCAAGAAGCGAGTCAGAGATGTGACTTCTTCTTCCTCAACTCAAGTGGTTTCTAAGCAGCAAAAGTATTGGCTGCCTCCTCCTCCTCCGTTCCGTCAGCCTTATCAGCAGAAGAGTGAGAGTGGCAATGGATCTTCCCACCCACCCAACCCTGGCTTTCAGAGCAAGACTTCGTCTCAAGCTCCAAGATCAAGTGCTCTGTATCACCGTTCGCTCTCGGAGGTCACGTGCAACAAGTGTCAGCAGAAGGGTCACTATGCCAACAAATGCTTCAATCAGAGGCATCTTCCTCCTCCTCCTGTGAGATCTGCTAGTAGTGCAGTGGTCAAGCATAACCCCAAGCACGCTAAGGTCAACTTGTTGAACGCAGCTCAGGCAGAGGACTCGCCAGATGTGATTATGGGTAACCTTCCTGTTAACGATGTTCCTACAAAAGTTCTTTTTGACACTGGTGCATCGCTTTATTTTATTTCGACACCATTTGTTGCCAAGCATGAATTTGTGACCGAAAAGATTCCTTTCCCATTGAAGATTGTGTCCCCGGGCAGGCAAATGACATCTAAAAATTGCATCCCAGATTTTACTATCACGTTCGGCGACTATAACTTTCTATCTTCTCCAGTGGTCCTTGGTAACTCGGATATTGATCTTATTCTTGGAATGGACTGGCTTCGTAAGCACAAGGCTCGTCTTGATTGTGCCACCAGGCAGATTCAATTGACTCATTCGTCTGAGGATGTAATTGTCTTTGCCGCTCGTGATGATACCATTCGACTATTTTCTCTCAATGAGAAGGGCGAGCTGGATGCCATCTCTCAAATTCCAGTCGTTTGTGAATATCAAGAATCTTTCCAGAAGAGCTTCCAAGAATGCCTCCGCACCGGCCAGTTGAATTCATCATCGATCTTGAGCCTGGCACAGAACCTGTTTGCAAACGTCCTTACAAGCTTGGACCTGAAGAGTTGAAGGAGATGAAGAAACAACTCGATATTCAAGAGCGAATGGGTCTCATCCGACCTAGTTCTTCTCCATGGGGTTGTGGAGTTCTTTTTGTGAAGAAGAAGGATGGAACAGACCGACTTTGTGTCGACTACTGTCCATTGAACAAAAAGACTATAAAGAACAAGTACCCACTTCCCAACATCAACGAGCTGTTTGAACAACTCAAAGGTGCTCAAGTATTCTCCAAGCTTGATCTCCGTATGGGCTATCACCAGATTCGCATTCATGAAGAAGATATCCCCAAGACAGCATTCAGAACAAGCTATGATTCATATTAATACACTGCCATGTCTTTCGGCCTCGTCAACGCTCCTCCAACATTCTCTCGCATGATGAACTTCATCTTCAACGCCTACACAAATGACTTCGTCTTGGTCTACCTCGATGACATTTTGGTCTTTTCCAAGAACAAGGAGGATCATGCCAAGCACTTGCGTTGGGTGCTGGATAAGCTCAGAGAACATCAGTTCTATCCCAAGTTTTCAAAGTGCGAGTTTTGGCTCGATGAGGTTCTCTACCATGGGCATATCATCTCTGCCAAGGGCATAGCGGCGAATCCTGAGAAGGTGTCTGCAATTGTGAATTGGGAACCACCTCAGAACGTGAAGCAACTCCGCAGCTTCCTTGGTCTCGCAAGCTATTGTTGAAGGTTCATTGAGAACTTCTCTAAGATCGCGAAGCCACTTCCAACCTTCTCCAGAAGCATGTGAAGTACGTCTGGTCTCGTGAATGTGACATCTCTTTCAACACCCTGAAAGAGAAGTAAATCACTGCTCCAGTTCTGACTCCTCCTGATGAATCCAAACCGTTTGAGGTCTTCTGTGATGCTTCCCTTCAAGGTCTGGGTGCAGTGTTGATGCAAGAGAAGAAAGTTGTGGCTTATACCTCTCTCCAGTTGAAGCCCAATGAAAAGAACTACCCCACTCATGACCTCGAGTTGGCGGCAGTTGTCCATGCTCTTTTAAGTTGGAGACATCTCTTATTGGGAAGAAAAGTAGACATCTTCACTGGTCATAAGAGTCTCAAGTACATCTTCGCTCAGCCTAATCTCAACCTCAGGCAGACTCGTTGGGTCGAGATGACTCAAGAGTATAATCCGAGTATAGAATATACTCCAGGCAAGGCAAATGTAATTGTGGATGCTTTGAGCAAAAAGGCTTACTGCAACAGTTTGATTCTCAAGCCTTACCAACCCGAGATTTGTGAAGCTTTCCACAAACTCAATCTTCAAGTTGTTCCTCAAGGTTTTCTGGCCAACCTCCAAGTCTCTCCTACTTAGAAGATCAGATTCGCGAGGCTCAACTTCTTGCTGCTATGGTGAAGAAGGTGAAGATTGGGATTGCCAAGAGTCAATCCAAGTACAAGTGTTATCGCCTTGATGACAAGGATACTCTATTCTCCGAGGATCGCATTGTTGTGCCTAAAGGTGACCTTTGTAAAGTCATTATGGACGAGGCTCACAATTCACTCCTCTCTATCCACCCTGGAAGTACAAAGATGTACCATGACCTCAAGCAGTCGTATTGCTAGACTCGAATGAAGCGTGAGATTGCCTAGTTCGTGAATGAATGTGATGTCCGCAGAAGAGTGAAAGCAGAACACCAACGACCAGTTGGTCTCCTCCAACCTCTTGCCATTCCAAAATGGAAGTTTGACCACATTGAGATGGACTTCGTGACTCGATTTCCAAAGTCGAAGCGTGGCAATGATGCTATCTTCGTTGTCATCGACAAACTCACTAAAGTGGCTCATTTTCTTCCTATCAAAGAATCTATCATAGCAGCTCAGTTGGCAGAGCTATATACCTCCCGGATTGTCTCGCTGCACGTCATTCCGCAGTTGATATCTTCAGATCATGGCAGCATCTTCACCTCTAAGTTTTGGGATTCTTTTCAGAAGGCCATGGGCACCAACATTCACTTCAGCACAGCTTTTCATCCTCAAACCAGTGGCCAAGTCGAGCGAGTAAATCAGATTCTTGATGATATGCTCAGGGCTTGTGTCATCTCTTTCGGTATGAAGTGGGAAGATTGTCTTCCATATGCCGAGTTTTCCTACAACAACAGCTTCCAAGCGAGTTCAGGCAAGGCCCCATTTGAAATTCTCTATGGCAGGAAGTGTCATACTCCTCTTAACTGGTCAGAGACTGGTGAACATCAACTTCTCGGTAATGACTTGATCACAGAGGCAAAAGAGATGTGGAAAGTCATTCGTGATAATCTCAAAGCCGCGCAATCGCGCCAGAAGAGTTACTATGATAGCAAGCATCGTGACTTGGCTTTCGAGATCGGAGACCATGTCTACCTCCGCGTCTCTCTAATGAAAGGTACTCGTCCCTTTGGTATCAAAGGGAAGCTTGCCCCTAGATACGTGGGTCCTTTCAAGATCTTAAGCAAGAGAGGCGATCTCGCCTATCAACTTGAGCTTCCCTCCAACTTTGCAAATGTGCACGACGTGTTTCATGTGTCTCAACTCCGCATGTGTTTCAAGACTCCTGACCGCACCGTCAACTTTGAAGACATTGATCTCCAAGAAGACCTTTCTTATCATGAGCACCCAGTTTCTATTCTTGAAGAAACTGAGCGCAAGACTCGCAACAAGTCAATCAAGTTCCTGAAAGTCAAGTGGTCACATCATTCCGACCGTGAAGCCACCTGGGAACGCGAGGATCACCTCCGTTCTGAGTACCCGGAGTTTTCCAGTCCTAGATCTCAGGACGAGATCCTTTTGTAGTGGTGGAGTGTTGTAACACCCCGGGTGTAATTTACCCTATTCGTATTCCGACTCTAGCCGTTTCCGGCACTAAGTTATGTTATTTCCTCGTTGTCGGGTTTTTGTCTCCGTGTGTTTTGTCTTTGTCATGCATCTCGTATCATGTCATCATGTGCATTGCATTTGCATACGTGTTCGTCTCATGCATTCGAGCATTTTCCTCGTTGTCCATTTTGCATTCCGGCGCTCCTATGTCCTCCGGTGTCCCTTTCTACCTCTTTTCGTGTGCGGGTGTTAAACGTTTTCGGATTGGACCGAGACTTGCCATGTGGCCTTGGTTTACTACTGGTAGACCGCCTGTCATGTTTCGTGCCATTTGGACTTCGTTTGATACTCCAACGGTTAACCGAGGGACCGAAAAGGCCTGGTGTGTGTTGCAGCCGAACACCCCTCCAAAGTGGCCCAAAACCCACCTAAACCTCCTCCATCATCTAGGTCGTTCGATCACGACCATGTGGCCACAAACCGCACCTCATTTGGAGCTTCCTAGCTTCCTCTACCTCTATATAAAGGTCACTCCCCGAATTTTTAGGGCAAACCCTAGTCCCCTCCCTCTCCACGCGCCGCCGGACGAAACCTCGCCGGCCGGACACGTCCGCCTCGTCCCGCCAGCGCCACATGTCGTCGCCCTATTGGCCGCCGCCCCGTGCCCACTTCACCGCACCGCGTGGGCCCGCTCGCCCCGTGGCCGGCCCCCGCGGCCCATCGCGCCCCGCCGCCGCATCACGCCCTCGTCCTCCCCGAGCGCCGCCCGAGCCGACTCGCTCCGGCCGCTGCTCCACCGCGCCGCCTCGTCACCGGTCGTCGGTGGCCGCCTCGCCGTGCGCGCGCCGCCCGGTCTCCTCCACCACTCCCCGCGCCGCCAGTGCCGCCCCGGTGCCCGTCCGCCTCCTCCCCGGCGAGAACCGCTCCGGATCCGGCTTCCCGATCCACTCCAGCGATGCTCTGGCGGGTTGTAGCAATTCCGGTGATCTCCTTGGTTCACGTGCGTTCGTCAGCTACAGTAAACCCTAGATCGGGGTTGACTTTCTCCCCCTCTCTCAGTATTTTTTTGCATACTTTGACATGCCATAACTTCCTCAACGTGGCTCTGATTCATGCGTGTAGCATATCAAAATGTTCGTCTCGACGATTACATCATTTCATCTCATTGCATCATTTTCATTTGAGCTCATCTTGATGCCCGAAATGCTGTTGGAAGAGGGCTTTGTGAGGATAGTTTCAGATCTGTTTCAGCAAATGCACCTTTGTCATTTTTGCCACGATTAATGTGTGCATGCTATGATCCTGAGCTCTACATGTGTTTTGAAGAATGCCATGCCATCTTTACAGAGGTTTATGCCATGTATTTTTGTGATCTTTGTGGTGACTAGCACAACTATGCAAAGTAGCTTACTCAATGATGCTGATTTCAGGGACTTAGAATTTCACTAAGTCCTTGCCCTGTCATTATTTTTATGTCGTATGTTCATGTTGTTTCCTAGTGATCCATGCCTCTTTTGAGAATGATCAGTAAAGATGTTTTGTAGATAATGTTGTGCTCTATCCATCCATGTATTTGTTTACCATTATGGAGCACACTAGCTTGGGTCAATTGAGCTCTACTTTTTCTATAAAATGTTCCTGGCAGATTGTTAACATGTTTAGCAATTTTGCCGAGCTTGTTGTTGTTGATCCATGCATGCTATGTTGTTCTTCTTGCCATTTATAACTTATATGCCATGTCTACTTGCTGGGTGTATGCTTAGTTTGTCATGCAATGCCTCGTGGTGAGTGCATCGAGCTCGTAAACATGCCTACTCGTTATCTGTTTTGCTATGTTCACATGCTTGCAATTGTATTTTCTGATCCCTTTTGGCTCATGGTCACTAAGGGACTTTTGTTATATTCTTTGAGTAGCTTCATGCCATGCCTTGGTTTGCCATGATATGTTCCTGTAGCATGTAGTTATCGTGCTCTAAAGATTGCTTCCTGATGATAAATTCCTGAAACCTGTTATCTTTTGCATTTTTGCCATGCTTGTTTGAGCTTGCTATTGAGTGAATTAGCCATAGCTCAGTGTTCATCTTTTGACAAGCATCATGAGTGGATCCCTGCCATGTATTTTGTTGCCATGTTGGAGTGCTGTAGCATGTTGTTCTTGATGCATTTAAATGGTCTCGTGCTGATTATCGCAGACCGGTGCCATATTTGTTTTGCTTGCCATTTCCCAACCGTGCATCTGATTCCGGTGATCTTTATATCGAATTCGACCGAAATCAACTCATATTTCCAATGGCACTCTTGGATTTCCAATTTGAGGCCAGGTTCAATCATTCCTTTCCAAATCTTGCATATGCATCACATATCGCATCCCGCATATCATACCATGTTTGCATCATGTTGTTTGAGCATTGCACATGGTTGATTGTCTCCCTTTTTGCTTGTTGTTCTTGCTTGGGTAGAGCCGGGAGATGAGTACTTGAACGAGGAGCCCGTTGAGTACGCTTACGAGGATCAAGGCAACTCTGAGAAGTTTGCAGGCAAGATGACCATACCCTCGAAATCACTTCTATCTTTGCTTGCTAGATGCTCGCTCTTTTGCTATGCCTATGATACGATACCTACCACTTGCTATCATGCCTCCCATATTGCCATGTCAAACCTCTAACCCACCATGTCCTAGCAAACCGTTGGTTGGCTATGTTACCGCTTTGCTCAGCCCCTCTTATAGCATTGCTAGTTGCAGGTGAAGATTGGAGATCGTTCCTTGTAGGAACATGTTTATTGTTGGGATATCATCATATTATCTTGTTTATCTTAATGCACCTATATACTTGGTAAAGGGTGGAAGGCTCGGCCTTATGCCTAGTGTTTTGTTCCACTCTTGCCGCCCTAGTTTCCGTCATATCGGTGTTATGTTCCCGGATTTTTGCGTTCCTTACACGGTTGGGTTATAATGGGAACCCCTTGACAGTTCGCCTTGAATAAAACTCCTCCAGCAATTCCCAACATTGGTTTTACCGTTCACCACCTAGCCTCTTTTTCCTTGGGTTTCCGGAGCCCAAGGGTGATCTTTATTAACCCCCCGGGCCAGTGCTCCTCTGAGTGTTGGTCCAAAATAGAGCCACTTGCAGCGCCACCTCGGGGAAACTTGAGGGTTGGTTTTAGTTGTACGTAGTGTTCATCTGAGTGTGCCCTGAGAACGAGATATGTGCAACTCCTATCGGGATTTGTCGGCACATTTGGGCGGTGTTGCTGGACTTGTTTTACCATTGTCGAGGTTGTCTTGTAATCGGGATGCCGAGTCTGATCGGATTGTCTTGGGAGAAGGAATATCCTTCATTGACCTAGAGAGCTTGTGATGGGCTAAGTTGGGACTCCCCTGCAGGGATTTGAACTTTCGAAAGCCATGCCCGCAGTTATGGGCAGATGAGAATTTGTTAATGTCCGTTTGTAGATAATATGAAACTTAACTTAATTAAATTGCATCAACCGCGTGTGTAACCGTGATGGTCTCTTCTCGGCGGAGTCCAGGAAGTGAACACGGTGTTGGAGTAATGCTTGACGTAGGTTGTTCAAGGATCACTTCTTGATCATAATTGTTCGACCATGATTTTGCCTTCTCTTCTTGCTCTCATTTGCGTATGTTAGCCACCATATATGCTAGTCGCTTGCTGCAGCTCCACATCATACCTTTACCTTACCTATAAGTTTAAATAATCTTGATCATGAGGGTGTGAGATTGCTGAGTCCCCGTGATTCACAGATTACTTCCAAACTAGATGCAGGGACCGATGATACCGTTCCCGATGATATGACTGAGCTCAAGTGGGAGTTCGATGAAGACTCTCATCGTTACTACGTGTCTTTCCCAGATGATCAGTAGTGGTGCCTAGTTGGGGCGATCGAGGACTATGTTACATTTGGGGTTTATCTTCATTTTGGTTCCGTAGTCGGACCTTGAGTGTATTTGGATGAATGTAATGTTATTTATGTATTTCTGTGACGTGGCGAGTGTAAGCCAACTATGTTACTCTTATTCCCTTATTGTATTACATGGGTTGTTGTGAATATTACCTCACTTGCGACATTGCTTTCAATGCGGTTATGCCTCTAAGTCGTGCTTCGACATGTGGGAGATATAGCCGCATTGAGGGCGTTATAGGTTGGTTCCCCCCTTCTCTGACTTCTTCTACTCCGTCCTCAGCCATTACAAGCTGCATGCCCTCCATCTTCATCCCAACTCTATCCTCCTTCTGTCGATCTTCGCCTTCTACTGTGAGGCATACGTCGGGGTGATGCCGTCCGTGGCGCTGTTGCGCCACTTCTTCTATCTCCGGATCAAGGACGGCTATTGCTCTGGGTGCGCCAACTTTGTTGCAGCCAACAAGACCAACACGATCTCGAAGGCCGGGAAGAAGGCCGAGGGCTTCAAGAGAAAGTGGGTCCTGATGGATGCCATGTGCTCCCACCCCCGGCAAGTGCTGCCGACGGGGATGCCCACGTCTCACGATGGGTGGTTTCGCACGAAGCTCACCGACCCCCGGGCAGAGCGCGTGCTGGAGAAGATGACTGCCGATCTAAAGCCTGACGACCCAAATTCGGTGAATCTGATGGGGGCCATGATCATCAAGGAATTCTTGTCGCAGTGCATGGCTCCGCTCCAGGCGCGCTCGCTCCCCTTGTGGAAGCTCAAGGATGAGGATGACGACCTCCACCTGCGTCTGGAGGCCTTGTCTGACAAGGAACTGGGCATGGCTCTTTGCTCCCTGGTCAGGGACGACCAAGGGTACCCTCTGGACACCTTTGTTCCTCTATACGGCCGCCCCGATGGAGCGAAGGCTATCGTCGCCATTCCTGTCTTCGATGGATGTGGGCTCGTGCCGCCGGCACCCTCCGAGGCCCCGGCGGCGACGACTCTGATGGTAGTGTCTTCCGGCGACTCTGACGGGGAAGAGGAGCAGGACTTGGAGGCGACCCTGGAGGGAAACCTGGAGACCTCCCCTCCGCGCAAGGCCGATCTCCTTTGCGCCCTGCCTGACGATGACGATGGCGGCGACCACTCGGTGAGGGAGGTCCTGCCCCCTGCTGGGGTCACCACAATGTCCAAGGTCACCCCCTCGAAGAAGCCGCCGACTGTGGTTCCGATGAAGAGCAGGCCGTCACTGGTCTCCCAGGGCGACGCTCCTGCCCTGGCGCCATCCGGTGCTGCCGCTGGGACGGCTGCTACTTCTTCATCTACTCATATAGCCCGAGTACCAGTGCCCCAGGCCGCGAGGCTCTTGGGCTCCATGCTCCTGAAGAGGGCACGGGACTACACCGTCGTGGATCAGTAAGCACCTTGCCCTCACTTTG
This sequence comes from Triticum urartu, assembly GCF_056163025.1. NCBI lineage: Eukaryota > Viridiplantae > Streptophyta > Magnoliopsida > Poales > Poaceae > Triticum > Triticum urartu. The sequence continues at coordinate 247,718,132 of NC_141875.1, forward strand.
TTCTTATACCCGCTTCCGTTAATTCTTCCTGATGTTCTCCTCTTGCATTATCAGGCCGATGCTGTTGGTGAAGAAGAAGAGAGGGGGGGCAACCACATCCTCATGAGCCCGGCATCCTGGCCTGGCCGCACCCCCTCCGGCACAGAAAGGCGGTGAAGGAACCCACACTTCTCCCACTTGACCGTCCTCGAGAGGCCCAGCGGACCATTCTCAAGACAAGGCGATTTCCTCGGCCAAGCCGGCTCTGGAGGCGTCCATCCCCAGCTCGCCCGTTCATGTGGGCAAGGTTCAGGAGCCCCCAGCTTCTCCTCCCACCATCATCAGTTCGCAGGTCTTGATGATGCCGCAGCCTCCTCCTTCGGTCATATCGCTGGCTCGCGATCCTTCCGCTTCGCCCGACACCTTGGAGGAGGCTCTTTCCGCACTAGCGCGGCTTCGGGGCGACCTTCAAGGCGCCGACCACCGCCTGGTGGCAGGGCGCCTAGAGCTGATCTCTGGTTGGCAGCATTCCGATGCGTTTGTCAGGGCGGTGTTGAGCCAGGCCGTGGCAGCTGCCGAGGAGGACAAGCGAGTCGCTGACCAAGCCGCGGCCGCCTGTGAGGTGGTGCTGAAGGACACCGAGGTTGCCAAGGAGCACTGCCGGTCAAGGGAGGCTGAGCTGGAGACCATGCGCAACGAGCGCACGGTCGAGGCCCGCGGTCGCAAGATGGAGGAGGAGAGGATGAAGGCCCGAGAAGACGCCGTCACCACTCGTGACGCCAAGCTGGAGCAGTCGGCGAGGGTACAGGCCGTTGAATGCAGCCGCCTGGAGGAGCTGGAGAAGAAGGTGGCGGCGGAAAAGGACCAGCTGGTGGCCAAGGCGAAGGTTCTAGCAGAGGATCGTGCGACCTTTAAGTCCCTTGACGAGAGATCTCGCGAGGCGCTGTGGACAATCTATGAGAAGGGCTTGGAGAAGCCGCTGGCGATGGACGATGAAGGCCCCGCCCAGCTACTTCCTTATCTTATCATGGTGCTCGAGGGTGTCATCAATGGGATCGTCCCCATGGTGGAGGGGGAAGCTCGTGCGCTTTCTTATTCGTCTCTTACGCGCATTTTCAGCCACCTGCATCTTCGCGACCCCGACGCCGACCTCGGCGAGCTGCTTGAGCCCGTGGAGGATGAGCGCTACGCAGATGCTGCCGCAGCCGTGGAGGGCCAGGTGGAGGCCCTGCTGAAGAAGTTCCTCGCCATCGAGCCTGCACCTCCAACCAATGGCCCCGCCGATCCTGCGACGGAGGCCAACGACACGGCTGTCGGTGTCAAAACCGGCAGATCTCGGGTAGGGGGTCCCGAACTGTGCATCTAAGGATCGATGGTAACAGGAGACAGGGGACATGATGTTTACCCAGGTTCGGGCCCTCTTGATGGAGGTAATACCCTACTTCTTGCTTGATTGACTTTGATGAGTATAGGGGTTACAAGAGTTGATCTACCTCGAGATCGTATGTTGTGGTCTAAACCCTACATGTACGATGAGTAATGTCATAATCCTCTATTGACTAGCCTGGCCTCGGCTTATATAACATACCAGAGGCCTAGGACAACAAGAGTCCTAGTCGAATATGTCGGTGGAGAGGAGTCCTTGTCTTGATCACCAAGTCCTGTGGAATCTTCCTCGTATATGTCTTCGGCTGTCCGAACGGGCCCATGAGTAAACGACCATGGGGGTCCTCGGCCCAATCCAACTGATCGGGAGACGATGTGGTGAGTACCCTCTAGTCCAGGACACCGTCAGTAGCCCCCTGAACCGGTCTTCAAGTTGGGGACGCTCCTCGGTTCTTCCGAACCATTCTTCGTCTTTGGTCGCCGGTCTTGAAAACTGGTTCAACAAATCTTCCCATCTTCTATATTGAGGATTGCCAAGCTAAATATGAAGATCTCACACGTCGGGTATCGGAGGAGCCCTTTAAGTTTTCGGCCTTTATAAATGCCTCGTTATTTTTATGCCACACCTCGGGTTTGAAGTTGTTCCCGGACGGCAGTGTCCTCCTGCGTCCGAGATCCAACGCCGGACTATATTTGAGGTATCTTTTGCAAACGAGCACCAACACCGAACCACTTCCGAGCTCCAACGCCGGAATGTATCTGAGCTCCAATGCCGGACTATGTCCAAGCTCCAACGCCGGACTACTTCCGAGCTCCCACACCAGACTATATCCGAGGTGTCATAATTCACCTTGGTTCCAAGAAAGTTGTAGGAGTTTAGCCGAGCTTAATGCCGGAAATGCCCTCTATGGAGCCAGCCACTAGCGCCCGAGCTTTATGCTGGACTGCTTCCGAGGTGGTGCACCACCCCTATTGTGGGCCGATTTTTGTCAATATTTTTTATTGGTGCAATATATTCTCTGTAGATATATAGCCAGTAGCCCTCAAGGTGTGTATCGGTCTAAAACCCGAGATGCACCTGAAGGATGACATAAGACCGCTAATCCCATTAGCCGCTGAGACTCAGGTTGATTTGCAAAATCGGCCTGAGGATCAACTCCTAGCTCGGCAGAATACTTCGGGACACAAAAAGTGGTGTGAAAAGTCCTCGAGACTCAGGTTGGGCGCGGCCGACCAACCTGAGGATCATAATCTCCTCGGAAACTATATTGCACTTAAATTTTCTGCACTGGATTGCCAATGCAGTAGCCCCCGAGACACTGGTTGGGTGGCAACACCAGATCAGGGGATCGATGTGCCCCTTTAATATTAGTAAATGATAAGCCCGAAGCCCAGTAGCCCCCGATCCTTAATCCGGGCATGGGTGGCCGAATTAAGGATCGATATCTAGAGTAAAACCACAAATTATGTGTAATGATTCTATGTATCCAAGTACTTTACATCATTAATGCTCAGATCCGCATTGTACAAAACATTGTTGACCAACCATCGGCTTCCACCTCATCGGGCAGTAGCCGAGGAGTGTTTATCCTACTTTATAAAGCCGTTATAAGGGCAAAGATTTATGGAAAACAAGGCAATCCGGCCATATGGTTTTATAAACAAAGGTACGCGGAGAGATATGTTATATTACTTAATGTAAGAAACATCTTCCAAGGAAAATAGTCCTGCTATAGGTTCCTTTCTTTGGGTCGTCATGCGTATCATGATCATGAAACCTCACCTCCGATCAATGTGGGAAGAATATATTGAGGATTTAGTTTAGGGAAAGTTCCCAAACTCTATGGTATCATGATGCATATTTATGGATTTATAACGATGATTACGGAAGGCAGCCCTTGTATATTAAATACAAATGATGACGATATGTTTATTTTGACTCCGTTGCTACCGTTTATCAGTTGAAAGTGGCCCATCTTCGGCTTCTACACCTTTGTAGATACTACGCAGGGTGTCTCCGCGATAACAAGAAAACTCTTAGCCGACGTCTCAGTGCCTGAAGGCGGTTATGTTAGCAGAAACGAGGCAATCAGATATGCGGGCTTCATAACTTTCACTTAATCATTGGAGCTTTAAACAGGGGAAGCTAGCTACAGGCCCCGGTTAGTGTTCGTCGACATCCGAGGTCAAGCCGTAATCACTTCGGCCAATGTTATGAATGGGTCGTCATGTAACATAGTCATCAGATCGCTGACCAGTTTATGCTTGTTGTGACAATCAGTTTTCGACTTTCTCCACTGAGGTGCTTAACCATGCGAGCTGGAAGCACAATCCCAGTGGTTCTCCCTTTGCACACCTAGGCGAACAAAGCAGAACGTAGGGGGCAAGCAGAGGAGCCGGGCAACCCAACTGTTTGACCAAAGACACAATTTGAGACCGATGCATATATAGGAATATCCAAGAATGTTTTTGTCGAATCTCTAAAGGTGTCCGGCGTTTTACTACGAGACTTATGCTGGAAACACACAAATAGTTTAAAAAGTTCCATAAGCTTGGAAAACCAAAAAACGTCAGTAAAACCTTGACGTTCGAACAAGATCAAGTGTTCGGTGCCAATCTGAATATTGGAAAAAAGAAAAAATTGTGCTTCTGCCGTGTTTTAACATGACACACCCGATCTCAACACTTCAAGCGGGCCAGCCTATGGCTTCGAGCTCCTTATCCCAAAGGCGGAGTACTTCTTCGAGGCCAGTTTAGCGAACTAAACTCGAGCGGCTTTTTAGAGAGAAGACAGGCTATCTGGCTATTGACCATACACTCAAGTCGAAAAAGGAGTGGTAGAAAAAGACTTTGCAATGACCAAGATGAAAACACATTTACTATAAAACAGCTCATATAAATTTTAAGAGCCCCCAAGTGACTTGGGTAAAAGAATTTTATGTATAATGATTGTATGTATCAATGTAATTATATCATATCTGTGTTCACCCGAACTTTAAACGTGTATTAACCGACCATTGACTTCTCCCTCTTCGGTCAAGGACCGAAAAGTGTCATGTACTCCACCAGTCAAAAAAAGAATCGATGGTGTTTCCGATAACCAGGCAATCAGGTCGTAAGGATGTAAAAGACAAAGCGCGCTCAGGGAACTTATGCTATATTACTGACGAAGTGTAAGAAGTATCTTTGAAGAAAATAGTACCTCCACCGATACCTTTCTGCGGTTGCTCATCATTACTATGAGACTTGTGCAATAGATTTTTTGTATTCATGAGTTCCGTTGTGTGCCGACCATTATTGTAAACAATAAGAGCACTAGCTTTTGGCTTCACCCAGTCTGAGGTACTAACTCGAATGACCCGGTAGTAACAATCGCAGAGGTGCTCCCTTTACCGCCTAGCCGAACAATTGGGAACGTAGGGGTAAGCACAGGAGCCAGGCAACCCAGCTTGCGAAACACTTAAGTCAACATGGTGCATATTGTGGCGTAATACACGAACAAGGAATGAAGCCGTACAAGTATAATCATATGCAAGAGGAAAGGCTTCATAAAGGAAGCCCCCAAGTAAACGGTGTATTTGAATTTTCTTGCGACAAACAAGGGTTTGACAAAGAAAGTTTTTCGCAAATGACTTTTTGTCAAAAAAGCATAATGCTTGGTCGAACCGAACGAAATTTGAAACTAAAGGTTTTTAAGCATGGAAGCGACTTAGCTGGCTAATGTGCTCAGTGTCGATGCACAGCCCGAGCTTACAGCGGGACAAGCTCCCAGCCCCCAAGCCGGTCCCGAGGTGGCGGAGCGAAGAGCTCGGCACTCCGAAGTGGCGACATAGCACGGCCAATGCAGGCCGGCAGTGAGACGCCGAAGTCCCCGGTGTGGCTTAATGAATTAATGACGAAGCCCTCGGTCCAGCCGAGGTGACATGGTACGTCGGTACGCCGACGTGATAGCGCTGCCCGACCCGGATCCTTTACCTATGCATAGAAAATAGTGCAAGCCGGAGATAATAGGAATAATAAGAAAAATTGTTGCATAAAGAAATATGGCCCGTGTGCCGAACACTCGATGATGTAGAGCTCTCTCAGCGATGCCGAAGTCCCCGAGGCAACCGAACATGTCGGTATGGCGATTCGACCAACAAGTTGATCACGCGAGCCTATTGGGACAACGACGTCGTCTTGTCAAAGTGACCGCGTGACGCAGTTGAAGTCGATCACCTACACACATAAAATAGTGCGGTCCAAAAAGGATAATTGCTTTTCGCAAAAATAATTTATTGAAAGAGATGTGGCCTGGCGCCGAAGTCATGTCGATGTAGGGCGTCGGCGTGACATGGTAAAGGCATGGCCAAGCCTGAATTCGCCGGCCGGTCTGAGTTCCGGATGCGGCATTCGCCGAACTGTATACGGAAACTGGCCAAACCACCACGCGACCGTTGTTAATGCGGCCACCATTTGATAGACCTGTGTACAGATGATGAAACAAACCAGAGTAATATTTCTTTGGGGAAAATAAACCCAAGCAAGAAAAAATACTAGGATTAATAGCACCTAGTTTATCTGTTGTAGCAATCTGAAGAAAGGTTACTCCATAAATTGGGACTTGATCCCCACACTCATTGCCTGATGGGCGATAAAGCGACGGCATGTCGATGCTGGCAAAGGTGGGATCGCCGAGGCAAAGCCCCCGGTCCAGCTAACGTGACGAAGCTGGTCGGCTGGTGACACCGAAGTTACCGGAGTATGTTGATGAAGAAATAGCAAAGTCCCCAGTCTAGCCGAGATGACAGAGCGGGTAACGTGACGAAGCTGGTTGGCTGGTGATGCCGAAGTCACCGGAGTATGTTGACATAGAAATAGCAAAGTCCCCGGTCTAGCCGAGATGACAGAGCGGGTCAGTAAGGAGACGTTGCAGCTGCCATGTCAGCCGAGGTGTTGAAGCAGTTCGGCGTGATGGACATCGGCTTGAAAAAGCAACAGTGCGGCCATGCCGACGCTGGTCATAACTTGTGATGCGGTCAATGCCGGATTGATGTAGTGACCAAGCGGCGATGTCGGCGCGCCTGACCCGTGCAATCCGTGGGGCGATTGTGTTGGTGATGATTTATCCTTCGCGATGCCAAACTCTTGTTTGGGTTGCCGAGCTGATGATCTGATAAGGTTAGGCTCGGCTCGATGAAGCGACGATCTGTCTAGCACAGGTCGAGAGACATGGAGCAATGTTACCGGACTGGTGTGACACCAGCGCGATGGTGAAGAGTGCCTCAAAGAAGGCTTAAAATTTTATGGGCACGCATTAAACACAAGCATAATACCATAGAAGAAAATTCCTTTAAAAAGGTTGTCCAATATCACGTTCATAAAAAACATGAATTCTGATCGGATCAATATTCGCGCAGAAAGCAGGTCCGAAAAGTGATGCACTATCGGAAATTTCCGGAGTTTGGACGGTCGGATCGAGCTGAAATTTTGAGGGGTGGTAGACATAGGAATTCCGCAGCCGATCAACAGTTGGATCTTCCAAAGGACGTCCGAGCTAGGTGCTAGAGACCACGCCCTAAACTCATCTAGATTCCCGTCTAGATTTGACAGGGCTCCGGTATATCGTAGATTGCTGAAGATTTATCCATTGAAACTCGACGAAATTTTTCATGGTTGTTTTAGACTCAATTATGCACAATTCCACCAAAGGAATCATCAAAGAGATGCTCGAGTAGGTGGTGGCAGCAGATACAAGTTCGCTCTTCGGGAAAACAGCACGGTCGACCGAGGGCAATGTTGACGTTGAGCCCCCGAGCTCCACAGATGATTCCTCCATGATCTTAATAGAGATCGGAGTTGATGTTGATGAAGGCCCCCGTCCGAACATGACGATCGGAGATGGAGCGCGGTCCTCGGTCGAGCCAAGGTGACCAGTTGAGCCGGCGATGAAGATGCCAGCATCGTAGTTGATCTGCGGGCGAGCCATTGATCCTTCACCGATCACACAGCGGAACTCTCAATGAAAGCACCATTGTCGGTGTCAAAACCAGCAGATCTCGGGTAGGGGGTCCCGAACTGTGCATCTAAGGATCGATGGTAACAGAAGACAGGGGACACGATGTTTACCCATGTTCGGGCCCTATTGATTGAGGTAATACCCTACTTCCTGCTGGATTAACTTCGATGAGTATAGGGGTTACAAGAGTTGATCTACCTCGAGATCGTATGTTGTGGTCTAAACCCTATAGATATGATGAGTAATGTCATAATTCTCTATTGACTAGCCTGGCCTCGGCTTATATAACATACCAGAGGCCTAGGATAACAAAAGTCCTAGTCGAATACGTCGGTGGAGAGGAGTCCTTATCTTGATCACCAAGTCTTGTGGAATCTTCCTCGTATATGTCTTCGGTTGTCCGAACTGGCCCATGAGTAAACGGCCATGGGGTCCTCGGCCCAATCCAACTAGTCCAGGACACCGTCAACGGCCTGCGGTGATGCTGCCGGCGGAAGGCACTCCCTGACGACGGCGCCCAATGCTGAAGAAAAAGGCCTGCTGGTGAAGAACGACGCTCCTTCTCACTTTACTTTCCTGTGAAACGAGATGTGCCTCGTGGAGACGTTGAAACTCTGCTTGACGTTTAGGGGACAATAGGCTGTGTAATAATTTATTTAGGTTCCAAGATTTCCTTCCTGCTTGTTTGATGTTCTATGTCAGCAGGGCTCGACCCCGCGCATACCTCAGCCGCCGTTGGGCCGTCCGGATCACCAGGACAGACCAAGGGGTGAGGGGCTACGTGGCCAGTTAGGCTCCTGAGTCACGATGCTCAGGAGTCCCCCTTGACACGCAAACGGCCTGCAGGAAGGAGTCGCTAAAGTAGGCCTTAGTGTTCTACGTCGACAGGGCCCGACCCCACGCATACCTCAGCCGCCGTTGGGCCATCCGGATCACCAGGATGGACCAAGGGGTGAGGGGCTACGTGGCCAGTTAGGCTTCTGAGTCACGATGCTCAGGAGTCCCCCTTGACATGCAAACAGACCTTTCGTACCTGCCCTCGCCGAGGTCCCTCTCTAGAGGGGTGCGTGACAACCAGGTCCGAGGGACCTGGCAGGGCGGCGTACGCTAGGCGAGGCTTGAGCGCAGCCCCCGTGCCCAGCCCCCTCCCACGACTCTCCCGAGGGGAAAGCGTTGCGGTGAGGCTGGACATGAGCCGGGTGGCTCCCTAAGGTTGGTACGGCCATGGGGCCGCCCTCAGTTGTTTATCACCAGCACGGAGCATGGCGCTTCCACACTTGCACGGGCATAGCTTCTCCTCGACCGTGTCGACTGCCAGTGCGGAGCATGGTGCTTCAACTGGCGTGTGGGTGAGGGCTCCCTCTGAGTGCAGCCCCCGGGGCGTGTATAACCCTGCCCTGACAGGTGGCTTGCACGGCAGGGCTAGACGAGGTCTGTCTAGGCACCCGGGAGCCAGCGCGGGACTCATGAGGCCCTACCTCAAGGCGGGTTGCACCTGGTCTTGGTTCTTGATAGCTTTGGCGGTCCTGCAAGATGGTTAGGCAACCTACGCCAGACGAATTTCCTGGGGCTGTCACATAAGAAGGCCAGACACCAACAACCCCAGGAGGTGACGTGAACGGGGCCGGCCTGCCAGACTGATCTCAGTCATTGGGTTTATTGACGCTGCAGGGATGGACCCGAGCACAGACGCCGTGCCTAGCCTACTCATGCGAGGGATCCTAAAGAAAGACAACCGGCGCGCGGCTCCCGTGGTAACGAGGGCAATTGCGGGTGGGGTATCGAAGTACCAGATAAGCAGGTGATAGTCATAAAACGACTCTAGCAGAGAGGCGGGTTAGCTTAGATAAATTCAAGAACGATACATGCCATCGGGATGGACCCATGCGGTCCGGGGATGATGCAGCCCGAGGGGCGCCCCCATCAAAGTAAGCTAGAGATGCAAAAGCATATACGTCGTAGGGACAGACCCTTGCGACTTGGGGATAATGCAGCCTGAGGGGTGCCCCCAACTGAATGAACTGGAAAGGGTCATCGGATAACGCCGCTGGAGTGATGTTGGAGTAGCTAAAGATGCACGCTGAAGGAGTCGTTCCTCACGAGCCGCCGGGGCCCTTAGCCTCAGGAGGCTCCGGGGGCCCTGGTGGCTCTTGGAGAACCGTCGCCATCTCCACCAGGCCAGCATGATGCCTGGACTCCTGAGCCGCATGGATGCTCCACACGTGACACTGGAAGGCGGAAGCCACGCTCGGCAAACCAAACGGCATGCGAACATAGCTGTGAGGTGGACCCTCGCACCGACCAATGCACGAAGGCCAGAAGCGCTCTTGAGATGTGGCCCTACTGAGCCCTGGAATGTCGACGCAGATGCGCAACCCGCTGTCCTCGCCAAGATGGGGAGCTGCTCTGGGTGGTGGGTGGCGGTCGCCACGTATGGCCCTTGCCTCTTGAAGCTCCTGGGTCGCCCCGACGATGAACTCATGAGCACTGCACGCTCTTTTCCCAACGCCCTCCTGAGGGAAACATGCGGCGAAGCACACCTCCACATGGTGTCTGAGCACTTCCCTCGTGATGCTGGCCAAGTCTGAGGCCCTCCAGAAGAGAGCCCCCGAGCCTTGCCCGAGGAGGGCGCCAGGCGCGCCTTCCTATGCGAGGGAGGGAGGCGCCCCAACTGCGGGCGCTGATCCTGAGGTGGTGCCACTGGAGACGCCACTCTCCTGAGGCCCTGGGAGGAGTAGCTGCTTCTTCTTCTTGGGGATGGCCTCAGGAGGGTAAGGGGTGCCTTCGTTGTCGGGGTCTTCGATCGCTGCGGCTTGGAAGGCGCACTCAAGGGAGCACACCGCATCCCTTTCTCCGCAGGGGACCACGATGACGTGACCACTCCCTGGCATCTTAAGGACATTGTAGCCGTGGTGGGTCACTACCATAAACTTGGCCAATGCTGGATACCCAAGGATGGCGTTGTATGGCAAACGGATGTGGGCGACGTCAAAGTCGATGAGCTCGGTGCGGTAGTTGTCATGCTGGCCGAAGGTGACAGGGAGGCGGACCTGCCCTATCGGGGTGGTGGAGCCGTCGGTCACTCCTGAGAAAGGATTGGTAGGCTGAAGCTGATCGTATGGCACTTGAAGGCTGTCGAACGTCTCGACGAACGGGACATTGGGCCCTGCGCCGCCATCGATGAGGGTCTTGGTGAATTAGACGTTGCTGATGACGGGTGAGCAAAGAATCGGAAGGACACCGGTGATCGCCGCGCACTTGAGCTGGTCCACCGAGCTAAAGGTGATGGTGCACTTGGACCACCTGAGCGGGCGCGTGGCCTCGAGCCTGGGAAGGCCTGCGTTCACCTCACGAGCAAACTACTTGAAGGTGCGCTGGGAAGCTGGGGCCTGAGCACCGCCCAAGATGCAGGCGATGGCGTGTGGCACCTGGAAGCCCCTAGCCCCCTCGTCCTGATGGTGGTCGTCATTCCTCCTTCATGGTGGCAGCAGCGGAGGGAGGCCAGCGTTGCCTTGAGGACGGTTCTCACGAGGTTGGTCCCTCTAGGCGCCCTCATGAGGCCGGTCCTGCTAGTGGTCCTTGCGAGGCCGGTCGCTCCATTCCTGACGGGGGCCACGGTCGTTCCAGCGTCCCCCACTTCATCTTACTCCTCGGTCGTAGCCCCGGTCGATGCGCTCAGGGCGCCGACCGAAATGTCCATCTCGAATAGCCCTGAGCTATTGGCAGTCGTTGGTGGTGTGGCTGTGTACGTTGTGGAAGGCGCAGAACGGACGACTGCCCTTAGAAGACTCGGGGTGGTCCCAGCCGCGCTTCGTGTCCGGCTCCGCCACGAGCACGGCTACTCCCTTGCGCTTCCCCTCCTTGGCCTTGGCTTTCTTCTCTTCGGGGTCAGCAGTAGGGAGCTCGAGGAGGGAGAGGCGCCTCTCCTCAGCTCTTGCGCACTTGGTCGCCATGTTGAACATCTCCAGGGCCGAGCATAGCTCCTCGAGGATGGTGAGATCCTCCTTCATCTTGACGTCGTGGACGCCATCAGAGAACGCTGAGATGATGGCCTCGTCTATCACCTTGGGGATCTTAAGGCGGACGCTGCTGAAGCACTGGATGTACTTCTGCAGGGTCTCCCCGGGCTGCCGTTTGATGCGGCGCGGGTCACCCGCGGCCGGCGGGCGGTTGCGAGTGCCCTGGAAGTTGGCGACGAACTGCTCGCGCATCTCGCCCCAGGAGTAGATCGATACCGTGGGCAGGTTTAGGAGCCACGAGCGAGCACCATCCTTGAGAGCCATGGGAAACCAGTTCACCATGACTTTCTCATTGCCGTTGGCCACCTCGATGCTCAGCTCGTAGAGCTGCAAGAACTCCACAGGGTCGGGGGTGCCTTCATAGCGCGGAGGCAGGTCCGGCTTGAGATTGCCTGGCCAGACGTCGGTGCACCGCTCTGGAGTAAATTCTCAGCAGCTTGATGTGGTCACCGGAGCCCGTCGTGGTGGTGGAGCCAGGTCTTAGTAGCCACTCACCGCCACCGTAGGCGGCGCACGGTCTTGACGTGGTGGTGCGGGGAGTGTAGGGGCGTTTTCTTGAGGTCGAGGGACCTCCCGGCAGCTTCCTTCATTGTGCACGGGCGCACGGTGTGGTGGGTCACGCCGCGGGACCGCACGTCTTGGGGCGAGGACACCGTCTTGATCCGGAGGAGGCGGAGGCGCTCCGTGAGTCGAGTGTCTCGGCGCGAGGGCGCCGTCTTGATGCAGAGGCGGCGGAGGCTCTCCATGAGCTATGTCGCCCGTGGCTGGAGGTGGGCGAGGCAGCGAGAGGGACGGTGCAGGGGAGCCCCCAGCGGTGCTGACAAGCTCGGCGCTGCGGTCCAGCCAATCCTTGTAGAGGTCCTCGACCGGGCGGTAAAGTAGGAGCTCGCGTGCCATGAGCAGCGCGGCCTGCACGTCCGCGGGCACGCGATGAGCGTGGGACGACGAGCCGGCCGGAGTCAGCGACGTGGTGACGGTGCGGCCGTCCCACCGCACAGAGGGGTGCAGTGATGACGCTTGATGCTTGTTCGCTGCCAGGCCAGTGGCGGCGTTGGCAACGGGTGATGGAGAATAGCGGGGAGGTCCGCCAAAGGGCGCCGTCTGAGTGACGCGGGCGGCGAGGGCAGCGCGGCGCTCAGCACGGGCTCGGCGAGCGTCAGACATGGATGCGATGGAGCAGTGGTACGCGGATCGACGGAAGAAAAGCTTTAGTGCACCCCTACCTGGTGCACCAAATGTCGGATTACGGGTTCTGGCAAACCCTTGAGGTTCGAACACGGGGGTGCGCACAAAGATCTCTCTCCCCCTACCTCACATTCTCACAATGATCTCAAAGCCTAGCTCGCGAACCCAAGGAACAAGGGACACAAGGGTTTATACTGGTTCGGGCCACCGTTGTAGGCTCAGGATGAACAAGTACAAGGGAAGAACGGCTCCTGAGGAGAGGTGTTCTTGAGCTTGATGAGCTTGTGCGTGTGTGGATGGTCCAGTTCCTCTCCAGATTTGATGAGATTCCATCCCCATGGTGGTGCCTGGTAATATTTATAGAGGCCCGGGTCCTCTTCTCAAATATTAGGTGGGAAGGGATCCCACAACAGACAATTCGAAGGGAGACAACTAGTACAAGTTATCCTGATAAAAGGTGGTCTTCGCCTGCCAAAGGCTCTAGTGGTGACGCCGTCGTGGGCTCCGTGATGACCTCCGTCCGGCCGTCCTGCTGGTCTTGGTCTCGTTGCACCGATATGGAAACCTTTGCCTAATGTCTCGGCTCTCCTCGCCTGTGCTTGCCTCTTTAGCATCAAAGAGGCAATTGGTACTTTGCACCCGCTGGCGCCCACCTTGCACCCGCCTGGCCTTGGTCGTCATGGCTCACGTCATGGAAACCTCACAAGGTGCCCCTCGCCTTGATCGCTCCGCTCCTCGAGAGCCAGCCTAGTGAGGCCGCCCCTAAGGAGGTCTTGTGTCGTCCGCCTCGCGAGGCTTGGCGCCTCGCGAGGGTCTTGAGTGTTTGCTGATGAAGATGGGCCGTACTAGGCCACTGGTGGAGCCACGCCCTAGGCCGCAGGCAGGCAAGTCTGGGTACCCCCGTTCCTAGAACACCGACAGTTTTGAGATATGATGATGTGATATGTGAGTATGTTGATAAGTAATTATGCTTTAGTAAGAATATTGGTGTTAAGGTTTTTGATTCCCTATGCAAGCACGAAAGTCAATAATTATGCAATGAAACTATATCTTACTTGTGGTGCATTGTTCGGTGTTAATTATGCTTAACGCTCGCTTATGAGATTATTCGTTTCTTGGTTGGTCGCTTCTCAATCTTTTGCCAGCCTTCATTTTGCACTAAGTATGATCACTACTTGTGCATCCAAAAACCTTTAAACCAATTTTTCTACATGAGTCCACTATATCTACCTATTTGTGGTATTCTTTTGCCGTTCTAAGCAAATTTGTATGTGCCATATCTAATTTCTAAAATAAACTTCTCTTTTGTGTGTTCGTTCCGCTCGTGGAGCGGAGAGGGGTGGCTAATATTTTCCATGGAAGATGTGTTATTCTCACGATGAGTGTTTATTCACTTGGCATTGCACGAGAGTAAGGCAAAGGTATTAGGGATGCCCAGTCCCGAAATGAAAAATGAATTTACTTTATGTTGTCAAATAATAAATTCCTTGGAAAGTAATTGTATGGAAGGAAGCCGTGGATACGGTTAGCCATGAAAAGTGAAAGTATGGTGGAAAAAGGAATAGACTTTATTTTCTGTTTGTGTCCGGGTTGTGGAGAAACATATGCCAAGGGATGGCTAATCATGGAGAGGGACAAGAGTATGTCACCGGGCTCTAGAAGCGGGAGTGAGCGAGACCGCATACGCCTGCGAATCTTACCCAGGTTCGGGGCTCTCCTAGGAGATAACACCCCTAGTCCTGCTATGCGGGGTCTCCGCATGATCACAATCTTAACAAGGTAGCTACAAGCTTGCTCCTTGAGCTATTTAGCTCGAGAAGGAAGAAGAACAAAGCTAGCCCTACTACACTCTCTCTATGTGGGTGTATGTGTGTGTTCTAAGGTTCTGAACCCTTTGCATGGGTGACCTAGGGGGTCTATATAGGCCTACCCCCAGGGGGTACAATGGTAATCCGGCCGGGTGTAAGACCCAGCCGTCAGTCTCTCTAGACGCCGGCTTCTCTGCATGCTGCTGGGGCCTGCCGCTTTGTGGGTCTCGCCGGCTGTCATGTACTTGGCCAACAGGCCGTGTCCGCCGCTTGCTGGTCTGGTTGATCACTCTGCACTATAGCCTTGCTACTGATGATGGATGCTTTGTCGGGGGAAACATGGCTACAGTACCGCCGCCTGGTGGGCGTTCACTGTAGCCATTCCTCGTCTCTTTTTGTTAATGGCGCACATACTTTGAGGGGGGAGGGGGCTGCCTGCTAGGAGGCGGCCTACCCCTGTTGCCGCCTGCTAGGGATTCACCGCCTTATGGGGCTCGCTAACAAGTAGGGCCCGCTGTTTGGACCAGCCGGCCCAAGAAGGCAGCCGTTCGTCCGGGAGGTGTGATGGGCGCAGTCGGCCCTAATGTCTTGAAATACCAAAGGGAGCCCAGAGGCTACCCATGGTCATTTACTCCAAGAGTAGTACCCGAAGCTGGTGGGGCGCCGCGGCTGAAGAGGTAAGAAGCATCAGCAGCTTCCTACTCTGAGTCGCCTGGTGATCTAGCTTCGTTCGTCTTCTGGAGGCGGCATCAGCTTGGAGTCGACCGGGGCCAGGCTGGCCGCCTAGTGAATTCGAAACGTCGTGGTGGGGGCCAAGTGGCACGCCAGCTGGGTGATAGGCTTGTCGCCCGTTGCTCACCCGCCACATGGCGCTAGCAGACAAGGCCGGCCTGCCAGCCCACACGTGCGACGGGACGTCGCCGCAGGCCGGGGCCCGCCACTACAGGGCCTCGGCACGCGCACAGATCCAGTGCGGCCGAAGAGGGCGGTTGGGCTTCTATGGCCCATTAACCGCACGCCGTTAAGGCGCGGAAGGTGCGGGGTCGTGGCGGGAGTGGGCGAAGTTAATCCCACGACCCCCATGTCTCGCCCCCTGGGCTCCTCCGCCAGGGGGCTATAAGTAGGGGAGGACGGGGCGGCAGACGCACGCACACCCTCCTCTCCCTTCGACCCGGCCTTTCTCCTTTCTCTCCCCCTTGCGTTGTCGCGCCCCTTCCACTTGCCGAGGCGCTACAGCAGCTTGCCGTCGCTGGGCCTCCTCGCACCACGGCTTTCTTGCTCTGTTGCGGATTTGCCCACTCGTCGCTGCGCCGCGCCTCCATCGAGCACCTATATCCATGGCGTGAACGGGACAGTAATTGGGATGGCTCTAACCTCCATGAAGAACACCTCACCTTTCTTTGCCAGATGCGGCGGATGCCTTGCGACACACACGTAAAGGTGAGTGTTCCTCCCGAGGCGGAGATATCGCTGGTGCCAGAGGACGGGGAACACGTCGTCTTCCTGTCACATTTTCTTCACGTCTTTGGTCTGCCGACGAGCGGCTTCTTTCGCTCCTTCCTCTCTTTCTACAAAGTCTAGCCGCACCACCTCACACCGAATACGGTGGTGCTTCTGGCCGCCTTCTTCACCCTCTACGAAGGCTACCACAGCACACTCCCCACCCTTAGGATCTGTGGGGAGTTCTTCTACCTCAAGATTGGTACCGCCGCCAAGAACAAGGCGGCCCAGTGCGGAGCCTGCATCGTAGTGCGGCGTTCGGGTTCCGAGGTCCGCTTCCCGGCCCTCTCCCTACTGCAGTCGGCCAAGATGTGGCAGAGATCTTATTTCTACGTCAAGAATATCCATCCAACGATGGACTATGTTAATCTGCCAGCTTATGCAGTGCAGCCGACCGAGCCCCGCACCAATTGGCAATTTTGGCCGAAGAACCTGTCGGCCACCTCCTCCGCCGCACTCTCCCGTCTTCAGGAGATGACGGAGTCGGAGGGCCTCAAGGCCTTGGATCTGCTGACTGCCTTCGTGGCGCGCCGAGTGCTTCCTCTCCAGGCCCGGCCACATATCATCAGCCGCATGGAGGAGGACGACGCCACAGGCGGTGGTGGCGACGGAGCACGCGGCTCCTCAAGAGGCGGCCTTGGAGAATGTCCATATGACGACGAGGAGAACAATGAGCCGCGACATAGCCGCGGCGTCGACAGGGCAGGCGCGAGTTCTTCGGCCCCGCCGACTGCTCGACGCCGGGTTGTACGGCAGCCGGCCCAAGAAGCCCAAGAACTCGGCTGCCGCGACCAAGCGGCTGGAGGCCGCTGCGAAGGCGGCCCAATTCTAGAAGGTCCCAAGGCGGCTCACACTGGTGTCCGGGTAAGCGTATTGATCCTTTTTGCATTTTCTGCTTTGCGTTTGCTTTCCTTCTTCTTTGCAAACCTCTTATTTCTCTTTTTCTTATCTTGTCGAATAGGGCCCCTCTTTCTCTCTCGCGGGCCCCGTCTGGCTCAGTGATTGGGACAGCAGGCGGCTCTGTGGAACCCCGCCGTGTGGATCCGCTCGCCGATCTCTAGGAGGTGACGGAGAGGAACGCACGAGAGGAACGCGAGGTGCGGGAGGAGGCGGAGTGGGTGAAGGCGGAGGCGGCCAATGCGGTGCAAGCAGAGGCTGATGCCGCGTCCAAGACCCGGGCCAACATAGCGGCTAATGCGCAGGCGGACGTCGCTGCCAAGGCGCGGGCGGAGGATGCGTCCTGCAGCCGAGCTCCGGAGTCCACCGGCCTGCAACATGCGGACCCATTGGTGCCGGAAGGTCAGGCGCCGATAGGAGAAGCCAGCGCCGACCAGCCGGTCTTGGAGAAGGGAGGGGGCGACCCCGTTGTCTTGGGGGCGGAGGTGCCCCTACACACGCCGACTGCCGACTCACCGGGCAGTCAGCCTGAGGCGCCGCTGGTGCCGCCATCTGGCGGTGAGCTGATAGTGGGGCCGACTCCTGTGGCCTGCTATCCAGCGCGCTATCGTCCGAAGAAGGCGCTCTCAGCACCGCGGCCATTGGAGATCAGGGCCACCGGCTCGTCGGCCCATGACACCGAGGCCACCAGTGCCTCCCCACCGGGTTCGACGTATGGGGTGGCACCGGTGTCTTGAACTTGGCTACGCAAGACGTCCAGGCCCATTTCAATTCCCAAGGCGCCGCCCTCTAGCAGTACACGCAGGAGTTCCTGCGACACGAGCAGCTGTTCGGGTAGGTTTCTTGCTTCTTGATTTTTTTGATTCCTTGTAATCTTCAATCTTCAGCGGGGGCGCGCTAGCGCACCCACTGGGTGTAGCCCCCGAGTTCTGAACCAGCTGCTGATCAGGCGGCTCGAAACTTCAAGTTAGTTACGAGTGCTGACTTGTTTTTTCCTTTTGTTCTTTTCGCTGCAGGATTATCACAACGTCCGTGCGGTGGCCTACAACTCCCAAGTCTAGGAGCTGGCCAATCGGGCCGTCGACCTCAATGCCAGCCGGAGTAAGTGGTCTATCTTTTTCCTCACGGGGGCGCGCCAGCGCACCCGCTGGGTGTAACCCCCGAGATTCAGGCCGACTATTGAGAAGTCGGTCCGGATCTTTCGGCAACTATGTTTCTTTGTTGGTGATGCTCTTCTTCTTCGTCTTGGCAGAGGCTGCTGCAGTTCTGCAAAAGCGCCTAGGTGTGGCCGAAACCGCGCTTCGTGCCAAGGAGGATGAGCGCAGCCAGGTGGCCAAGGAATGCGACCGCCTGGCCAAGGAGCTGGTGGACTAGGCGGAGAGGCACAAGGTGGAGCTCCAGAAGCTGAAGAAGAGCAAAGCCAACCTTTAGGACAAGTTCGAGACTTCTCGCTCGAACTGGGCCGAGAAGGAGAAGGCCCTGTCCGACGGCTACGGTGAGATCGAGGATATGATCGATGGTGAGTTGCTTCTTCCTTTCGTTCAGCGACCGACTACTGTATGAGTTGGCTTCTATCTTCTAACTTCTTTTTTTCTTGTGCAGAATTCTTTCTCGGTCAATCGGTCGCTGTCAGCAAGGCCATCGATGCTCGCTACGATGAGCTAAGAAGGGCCGGTGCAGACATTGCGACTAACGCGCCTCGAACCCTCGACGAGCAGCTTCTCGCCGTTCAAGCCCGCCTACAGTTGGCTCATCGGATGCTCCACCGCCTGCAGCGCGTCTAGGCCCAGGTGTTGACCGCCCTCTGGCTGGATGCCCAGATCCTGCGCACTCCCAGCCAGACTGCCGACTGGTTTGAGGTAGCAGTCGGCCACTTCAAAGCTTGGAAGGGCGCCGTGGCTCGGGCCGGCGCTCGGAGGGCCCTGGAGTTCGTCAAGGCGTGGTACCAGGGCCTGGACCTGGCCTAGCTGGCCACGTTCTAGCAAGAGGCCGCCCCAGAGCTGGCGGCGGTGAGCCACGACCTTGCTCAACGCGTGGCCTGATGTCTACTACACAACCTTCTTCTTGTAGACGTTGATGGGCCTCCAAGTGCAGAGGTTTGTAGGACAGTAGTAAATTTCCCTCAAGTGGATGAACTAAGGTTTATCAATCCGTAGGAGGCATAGGATGAAGATGGTCTCTCTCAAGCAACCATGCAACCAAATAACAAAGAGTCTCTTGTGTCCCCAACACAACCAATACAATGGTAAATTGTATAGGTGCACTAGTTCGGCGAAGAGATGTGTAGCAACCAGACCTCAAACAGTCTGATCTCTGTGCTCCGGTGTCATCCCTGGATCAGTAATGCTGACACCACACAGTACTCGGAGGATTTATAACAGAGTAGCAATCACACACTTATTACATTGAGGGTCTTCATAGAGAATTTATTACAATAAATATGGCTTAAGGCCATCTAATAACGATAACAGCGGAAGGCCTGGAAGATAAGTGAGTCCATCAACTCCAACGGCATCACTGAGTATAGAACCACGACCTACAAACTCCTTAATCATCGTCTGAAAAGTCTGCAACATTAACGTTGCAGCCCGAAATGGGTCAGCACATGGAATATGCTGGCAAGGTAACACATAGAGAGTAATGGAATGAAACACTATACTATATGCATATTTGGCTGGTGGAAAGCTCTATGGTTACAGTTTTTCGTAAAGCCAAATTTTCCCTACTGCAGAGGAATAAATTTATTTAACTATCATGGTGGTTGTTAAACATTGAGAATGGTTGACAGCATTCTCAATGTCCATAACCGGGGACACGGCTAATCATGATTAGTTTATTTCACTCTGCAGAGGTTTGCACACTTTTCCCCACAAGACTCGATCGCCTCCATTTGGTTTCTCGCACTACATGGTGTTTGAGAAGACGGATGACCGAGACACAGTCTTTCAGAAGCGCTAGCACCTTATGATGGATAGACCGTTACACCTACTTTCCCCTACATCTGCTAGTCTACTCTGTAAGAGCTCCCACGACTTATTCAACTATGCCAGAGCCCATAATGGCTTGTGGCTGCACACGGAAGTTTCTAGTATGAATAATCCCATTATCCCTTTGAGCCTGGGTGGCAGTCCATAGAAAAACAGGCAATCCTGGTCTACCCAGGTGCCTAGACAGGCAATCCTGGAATAACCAGGTACCTCAATCCACCCAGATGTGTGTTTAAGTTGCCACCTTAGATAAACCATTAATTAACAAACTCACATCTGTCATGAATATCACTCACCCAATCCACGTCTACTCGCATAGCATAGCATAATGGCAAACGTAGAAGTAACTCCCAAAGGTTTGACAATAAAACAGGTAATAGGTACTACCTCAACTACTTCCCATCCCACAATTTAATTAGATCCTACTCATGCAATGTGAGAGGATTGATCTAATGCAATAAAACTAGGTAGTAGAAAAGGTATGATCAAAGTGTTACTTGCCTTGCTGATGATCCGGGAAACCTAGCGATCCGAAGTAACAAGCGGCGCACTCCGGGTATTCTATCGCAGACAAACAAACAAGCATGCAATAATGCACGGGTAAAACTCAAATAAGAGATCTAACCAGAAGGTTCAACTTAAGAACTCTGGTTGGCAAAAAGAATCAAATCGAACAAAGCAGCGAAAATCAAACGACGAAAGAAAACAACTTTGTTCTACTAATCTAGATCTAAGGCATTTTTTACAGTAGCAAAAACTTGTTTAAGTTGGTTAAACGGATAGAGGGTTTCGAGACGAATCTCCAGGCGCTTGAATCGCCTGATTCCGGTAAACGAGCGAAAAGTTATACTAAAACGAAAATCGGATCAGGAATCGCGATCAGAAAAATCGCGGATTTAATCCGAGAAAAGAAAAACAACGAACGTTCGTTAGAACGACCGAACGGATGAACGCTCACTATTTAAATAAATCGCCGATCTATTAAAAAACCGAAACTGAAAAAACCGACAAAAAAATTGAACGATTTTTCGAAAAAAAAGGCGCGGAAATCGAGGCGGCGGCGGACCTCGGGCGGCGGGTCGGCGGCGGTGGCATCCGGCGGCGGCGGCGGGGCAGCGGCGGCGGCGGCGGCTTGGGCGGCTTGGGGCGGCTGGGGCTGGCTAGGGTTTCGGCTGGGCCTCCCCCCGGATATATAAAGCCTAGCGGGCCGGGAGTCCGGGTCGAACACGGCCCCTAGGTCGGTTCGTTTTTTTTAAATATTACGCGCAGAAGAAAAATAAAAAGAAAGACTAAACAGACTCCAAAAATCCCGAAATAAATTTTCCCGGGCTTCTAAAATCAAGCCGCACAAGGTGAACATTTATTTGGGGCCTGAATGCAATTTTGAAAAACGCACATTTTTCCTAAATTCAAATAAAATAACGAAAAACTCCGAAATAAAATATTATTTGATTTTATTATTAAATCCTCAATATTTCTTTATTTTGGGAAAGTCATTTTATTCCCTCTCTCATATTTTTGTAATAGAAATAATTGATGATAAAATAAATAAAATCAAATGATCCTATTCTCAAAATTTGAGAAAACTCAAATATGAAAATAAAGAAATTCCCAACTCTCTCCGTGGGTCCTTGAGTTGCGTAGAAATTTCTAGGATCAACCAAAATGCAAAATAAAATATGATATGCACAGATGATCTAATGTATAACATTCCAAATTGAAAATTTGGGATGTTACAAACCTACCCCCCTTAAGATGAATCTCGCCCTCGAGATTCGGGTTGGCTAGAAAATAGGTGAGGGTGGTCCTTGAGAAAATCATCCTCTCGCTCCCAGGTGGCTTCATCCTCCGTGTGGTTGCTCCATTGAACTTTGCAAGACTTGATAACCTTGCTGCGGGTAACTCGGCTGGCAAACTCGAGGATCTTAATTGGTTTCTCCTCGTAGGTCAAATCGTTATCCAACTGAATTGTTTCCAATGGCACTGTGTCTCTCAAGGGTATGTCAGCCATCTCAGCGTGACACTTCTTCAACTGGGAAACGTGGAACATATCATGAACTCCTGACAATCCTTCGGGCAATTCCAACTTGTAGGCCACTTCTCCCGTACGCTCCAAAACTCGATATGGTCCTACAAATCGTGGCGCTAACTTTCACTTAACTCCAAAACGCTTTGTTCCCCGAAGTGGTGATACTCTAAGATAAGCTCTATCTCCGACTTCATAAACTGTCTCCTTGCATTTAGAATCTGCATAACTCTTCTGCCTGGACTGGACTATCTTGAGCCTATCGCGAATCAATTTCACCTTCTGTTCAGACTGCTTAATCAAGTCAGGTCCAAACAACTGGCGGTCTCCAACTTCATCCCATGACAACGGTGTCCTGCACCTCCTTCCGTACAAGGCTTCGAAAGGGGCCATCTTTAAACTGGTTTGGTAACTGTTGTTGTAAGAGAACTCTGCATATGGCAAATTATTGTCCCAACTAGATCTGCAATCTAGTGCACAAGCTCTCAGCATATCCTCCAAAATCTGATTAACTCTCTTGGTCTGTCCATCTGTCTGTGGATGAAAAGCTATACTAAATTCTAGCCTGGTTCCCAAGGTTTCATGCAACTGCTTCCAGAACTTTGAGGTAAACTGGGTTCCTCTAT
Source organism: Triticum urartu (assembly GCF_056163025.1). Lineage (NCBI taxonomy): Eukaryota > Viridiplantae > Streptophyta > Magnoliopsida > Poales > Poaceae > Triticum > Triticum urartu. Next base: position 247,740,543 of record NC_141875.1, read on the forward strand.
CTGATACGATACTCCTCGGAACTCCATGCAGACATACGATCCTGGTCATGTAAATCTTTGCAAACTTAGCACTGGTGTAAGTGGTCTTTACCGGGATGAAATGAGCTACCTTCGTCAATCGATCGACTACCACCCAAATTGAGTCATAGACTGAACGAGTCCTGGGTAATCCCGTGATAAAATCCATGCCTAACTTATCCCACTTCCATTCGGGTATCGGCAATGGCTGTAGCAATCCTGCCGGCTTCTGATGCTCTGCCTTTACTCTCTGACATACATCACAAACTGCTACATACTCTGCAATATCCTTCTTCATTCCGGTCCACCAGAAAATATCTTTCAAATCCAAATACATCTTGGTATTTCCTGGATGAATCGAATATGGTGAATCGTGTGCCTCTTGCAGAATCAACTTCCTGATCTCCGGGTCATTGGGCACATAAACACGGTCTTCAAACCATAGGGTGTCGTGCTCATCCTCACGAAATCCTTTAGCCTTTCCTTTGCTAAGTTTCTCCTTAATAGAAGCAATCTCCTTGTCAGTCTTCTGAGCTTCTCTGATTCTATCCATCAAAGTTGACTGAATCTCCAATGCTGCTACATAGCCTCCGGAACTATTTCCAAACATAGTTCATGAAGATTTTCGGCTAACTCCCTTGGTATTTTTCCCGTCATTAATGTATTGACATGGCTCTTACGGCTTAATGCGTCAGCTACTACATTAGCCTTTCTGGGATGGTAATGCAATCTCATATCATAATCCTTGATGAGCTCCAACCATCTCCTTTGTCTGAGGTTTAACTCCTTCTGTGTGAAAATGTATTTCAAACTCTTATGATCCGTGTACACCTCACAATGGTTTCCAATTAGGAAATGTCTCCATGTTTTCAATGCATGCACTACGGCTGCTAACTCCAAATCATGCTTCAGTTGTCTTGAGGCATATGAAACAACTCTCCCTTCCTGCATCAGCACTGCTCCAAGTCCTTGACGTGAAGTGTCGCAATACACCTCATAGTCCTTGGTCTGATCTGGCAAAATCAACACTGGTGATGTAACCAAGCATTTCTTCAACTCCTGGCAACTAGCCTCACATTCCTCCATCCATTTGAACTTGGTATCCTTCTTTAATAACTCTGTCATAGGCTTCGCAATCTTTGAGAAATTCTCAATGAATCTCCGGTAGTATCCTGCGAGTCCAAGAAACTCCGGATCTCTCCAACCGTGGTTGGTGCTTCCCACTTGGTCACGGTATCAACTTTTGTGGGATTAACTGATATTCCTTCTCCGGATATAACGTGTCCGAGAAATCCTACTTCCTTCAGCCAAAACTCACATTTGCTGAACTTGGCATACAACTGATGTTCTCTGAGCTTTTCAAGTACTAATCGCAAATGTTCCTTATGCTCTTCTTCATTCTTCGAGTAAACCAGGATATCATCGATGAACACCACAACGAACTTATCCAAGAACTCCATAAACACTTTGTTCATCATGTTCATAAAATAGGCAGGTGCTTTAGTCAGACCAAATGACATAACGGTATACTCATACAGCCCATACCTGGTGGTAAAAGCTGTCTTAGGAATATCCTGTTCTCGAATCTTCAACTGGTGGTATCCTGATCGCAGATCAATCTTGGAAAATACCTTAGCTCCTTGCAATCGATCAAACAGATCATTAATCATTGGTAGTGGGTACTTGTTCTTGATCGTTACTTCATTCAATCCTTGATAATCAACAACCATCCTTAACGATCCATCCTTCTTCTCTACTAGAAGTACTGGCGATCCCCAAGGCGAAGAACTTGGGCGAATATATCCTTTATCCAATAACTCCTTAATCTGCTTCTTAATTTCCACCAAATCCTTTGCTGGCATCCTATATGGTCTCTTCGATATTGGCCCGGTGCCTGGCAATAGTTCAAACAAAAACTCAATATCTCTATCCGGTGGCATGCCTGGCAACTCTTCTGGAAATACTTCAGGGAAATCCCTTACCACTGGTACTTCCTCCTGCACTACTCCTGTTAAACAATTTACTAGAGTCCTCTTGGGGACATGCCGGGATACATACTTGATCCTTCTCCCTTCTGGGGTGGTAATAAAAATTGTCTTACTGGTGCAATCGATGTTTCCTCCGTACATCGACAGCCAATCCATACCCAGAATTACATCCAATCCTTGTGATTCCAAAATGATCAAATCTGAGGGAAACACATGCCTACCTATACTCAATGGCACTTGAAAACATCCTTGACTGGCCATATACTCCGCTCCTGGTGAGCTTACTAGCATAGGTGTTCTAAGAACCTTAGTGGGCAGGCTATACTTATCCACAAATACCCTTGATATGTATGAATGCGATGCACCAGTATCAAAAATAACGAGTGCAGTAAATGACTTAACCAAAAACTTACCGATTACGGCATCCGGCTGCTCTTCAACCTCCTCCACGTTAATGTGGTTCACATGTCCCCTGTTGAAAGGGTTTGGCTTCTTCCCAGAACTTCCATTGCCATTTTGTCCTTCAGGACATTCATTCGCATAATGTCCGGTCTTCTGACACTTAAAGCAAGTGACTTGGCTCAGGTCCTTCTTGGCTGGGTTGATGGGTTGGTGCGATTCTGGCCGTTGCTTCCTCCATTGCCATTACCATTCTTGGTGCCATTGTGATTGTGCGAGCTACCTCCTCTATGGGTATGCTGAAAATTTCCTCCCAATCTAGGGGTAAAGTGTGGCTTCTGCTGAGCTCCTGAATTGTACTTCCCTTGTCCATACTTCCTCTTGCGGTTCTCAATTTGCTGCTGCTTGCCTTCAATCATAAGAGCACGGTCTACCAACTCCTGGTAGTTGTTGAAGGTTGCTACCATCAACTGCATGCTCAACTCATCATTCAGTCCTTCCAGAAACTTCTCCTGCTTAGCTGCATCCGTAGCAACGTCATCTGGGGCATAACGTGCTAACTTACTAAAGTCCTCCACATACTGGCCAACTGTCCGTCCTCCTTGGCGCAAGTTGCGAAACTCACGCTTCTTCATGGCCATAGCTCCTGCTGAAACATGGGCACTACGAAAGGCCTGCTGAAACTGGTCCCATGTGACAGTGTCGACGGGGAAAGTGGCTGTGAAATTCTCCCACCATGATGCTGCGGGTCCTTCAAGCTGATGTGCGGCAAACTTCACCTTCTCCGCATCTGTACATCCTGCTGTGGTCAGCTCTCTAGCTGTCTTGCGGAGCCAATCATCTTCTACTATCGCTCGGTGCTACTGGAAAACACCAGCGGATTCAGCCTAAGAAATCGGGCTAAGTGATCAATAGGTGCTGGGGGTGGTGGGTTGTTGTTGTTCCCCTGGTTCTGATTCTGGACTAGCAACTGCATCAATGTGTTCTGCTGCTGGATCAACTGGGTGATCTCCGGTGGAAAGGTAAATCCGGGGTCACGTCTCGGAGGCATCTGAGGGTTTTAGAAAAGATGAGATGTAAGAATAGAGGGGGTCTAAAGAGAAAACACTACCCATATGCACATGAGGCAAAAGCAAACAATTCACTTCATTCAATCAAACAAGGGCATACAATCGATCTATCTATCACAAGAGTGCTCGGACTACTATATTTACATGGTGGACTACTACTACTGATGAGGTGGTCTACTAGAAATATTCTTCGGTTGCAGACTCCATGATATCTGCTCCAGCTTCATCAACATAGTCATTATCGCTTTCGTCTAGGTCCGAGTCTATGTCGTCGATGATGATGTAGTCTTCCGGGCTAATCTCCTTGGGTTCTTCGTCTTCATATACTGGTGTAGGGTCTCCCATAAATATCGCTAGCTTCATAGTTAGGTCGGCATTCTTATCCACCAATACTTCAATTTCTTCTTCATAATCTTCACGTGTAGCCTTGAGTTCTTCCTCCAGTTCCTTGATTCTAGTCCTTGCCTTCTTCATATCTATCATGTCGGCGCACATCTGATTCTCCTGTCGTCGAATGTGCTGGTTTAATTCCTGGATAAAAGCTGCAATGGATCTATCCCTTCTGGTGCTAATCATCTCCCAGTGCTCATCTCGGCGCCCACAAATCTGGTAGATAGTATCCTTGAGATCATTGCGGTAGACTTCTCCAATGCGTCCCATGGCGATGTGAGCTGCCATGCTCTTTCCTAGACTCCAAGTTGGTGCATCGAAAGAAAACTCTATGGGCTCAATGACTGGCATGAACGTCCTTCCTGGAACTTGAACTTGAATCATCCAGCACTCTTCTTCAGGTAAAATGGCGTTGTAGGTTCCGGTGAAGCTTGGTACTCCTATGTTCAGGTATCTAGTGACGTCCTTCAAGTGACGTCCAAAGGGTGTATCTTCATCCGGTTGCGTGAACTTATTCTTTGCATCCGCCATCCTAAAGAGTAGAAAAGATGAGAGGTCAGATGAGAAGAGAGTGGATAGTGGATAGTGATCTAGGTCTTTTAGCTTAGTGGTCGTGTCCTACAGTCAGCGTGTGCTCTGATACCATCTCTGTAGCGACCAGACCTCAAACACTCTGATCTCTGTGCTCCGGTGCCATCCCTGGATCAGTAATGCTGACACCACACAGTACTCGGAGAATTTATAACAGAGTAGCAATCACACACTTATTACATCGAGGGTCTTCATAGAGAATTTATTACAATAAATATGGATTAAGGCCATCTAATAACGATAACAGCGGAAGGCTTGGAAGATAAGTGAGTCCATCAACTCCAACGGCATCACTGAGTATAGAACCACGACCTAAAAACTCCTTAATCGTCGTCTGAAAAGTCTGCAACATTAACGTTGCAGCCCGAAACGGGTCAGCACATGGAATATGCTGGCAAGGTAACACATAGAGAGTAATGAAATGAAACACTATACTATATGCATATTTGGCTGGTGGAAAGCTCTATGGTTACAGTTTTGCATAAAGCCAATTTTTCCCTACTGCAAAGGAATAAATTTATTTAACTATCATGGTGGTTGTTAAACATTGAGAATGGTTGACAGCATTCTCAATCCCAATTAAGCATCATCATTAAACAAAACGCAACAAAATTAATTTAGAGTAACATGTTGAGATTCACATGATAATCCAGGTACTAGATACTCAAGATGTCTATAACCAGGGACACGGCTAATCATGATTAGTTTATTTCACTCTGCAGAGGTTTGCGCACTTTCCCCACAAGACTCAATCGCCTCCGTTTGGTTTCTCGCACTACATGGTGTTTGAGAAGACGGATGACCGAGACACAATCTTTCAGAAGCGCTAGCACCTTACGATGGATAGACCGTTACACCTACTTTCCCCTACATCTGCTAGTCTACCCTGTAAGAGTTCGCACGACTTATTCAACTATGCTAGAGCCCATAATGGCTTGTGGCTGCACACGGAAGTTTCTAGTATGAATAATCCCATGATCCCTTTGAGCCTGGGTGGCGGTCCATAAAAAAATCAGGCAATCCTGGTCTACCCAGGTGCCTAGACAGGCAATCTTGGAATAACCAGGTACCTCAATCCACCCAGATGTGTGTTTAAGTTGCCACCTTAGATAAACCATTAATTAACAAACTCACATCTGTCATGAATATCACTCACCCAATCCACGTCTACTAGCATAGCATAGCATAATGGCAAACGTAGAAGTAACTCCCAAAGGTTTGACAATAAAACAGGTAATAGGTACTACCTCAACTACTTCCCATACCACAATTTAATTAGATCCTACTCATGCAATGTGAGAGGATTGATCTAATGCAATAAAACTGGGTAGTAGAAAAGGTATGATCAAAGTGATACTTGCCTTGTTGATGATCCGGGAAACATAGCGATTCGAAGTAACAAGCGTGCACTCCGGGTATTCTATCGCAGACAAACAAACAAGCATGGAATAAGTACTCATCTAATCCACGGGTAAAACTCAAATAAGAGATCTAACCAGAAGGTTCAACTTAAGAACTCCTGTTGGCAAAAAGAATCAAATGACGAAAGAAAACAACTTCGTTCTACTAATCTGGATCTAAGGCAATTTTTACAGTAGCAAAAACTTGTTTAAGTTGGTTAAACGGATAGAGGGTTTCAAGAAGAATCTCCAGGCGCTTGAATCGCCTAATTCCGATAAACGAGCGAAAAGTTATATTAAAACGAAAATCGGATCAGGAATCGCGATCAGAAAAATCACGGATTTAATCCGAGAAAAGAAAAACGACGAACGTTCGTTAGAACGAACGAACAGACAAACGCTCGCTATTTAAATAAATCGAAAAAACTGATCTATAAAAAAAACCGAAACTAAAAAAACCAACGGAAAACCCGAATGATTTTTCGAAAAAAAATTAAAAAAACGGCGCGGAAATCGAAGCGGCGGCGGACCTCGGGCGGCGGGTCGGCGGCGGCGGCGTCCGGCGGCAGCGGCGTCCGGCGGCGGCAGCGGGGCGGCGGCGGCGGTTGGGGCGGCTTGGGGCGGCTGGGGCTGGCTAGGGTTTCGGCTGGGCCTCCCCCCGGCTATATAAAGCCTAGCAGGCCGGGAGTCCGGGTCGGACACGGCCCCTAGGTCGGTTCGTTTTTTTTAAATATTACATGCAGAAGAAAAATAAAAAGAAATACTAAACGGACTCCAAAAATCCCGAAATAAATTTTCCCGGGCTTCTAAAATCAAGCCGCACAAGGTGAACATTTATTTGGGGCCTAAATGCAATTTTGAAAAACGCACATTTTTCCTAAATTCAAATAAAATAACGAAAAACTCTGAAATAAAATCTTATTTGATTTTATTATTAAGTCCTCAATATTTCTTTATTTTGGGAAAGTCATTTTATTCCCTCTCTCATATTTTTGTAATAGAAATAATTGATGATAAAATAAATAAAATCAAATGATCCTATTCTCAAAATTTGAGAAAACTCAAATATGAAAATAAAGAATTTCCCAACTCTCTCCGTGGGTCCTTGAGTTGCGTAGAAATTTCTAGGATCAACCAAAATGCAAAATAAAATATGATATGCATAGATGATCAAATGTATAACATTCCAAATTGAAAATTTGGGATGTTACAAGATGGTGATACAAGTGGTATATGGATGGTAGATAAAGGCTTTTGTTATCTGAAAATATAAAAACAGCAAGGTAACTAATGATAAAAGAGAGCGTAAATGGTATTGCAATGCGTTGAAACAAGGCCTAGGGTTCATACTTTCAGTAGTGCAAGTCCTCTCAACAATAATAATATAATTGGATCACATAACTATCCCTCAACATGCAACAAAGAGTCACTCCAAAGTCACTAATAGCGGAGAACGAAGGAATAGATTATGGTTGGGTACGAAATCACCTCAAAGTTATTCTTTCCAATCAATCCGTTGGGCTATTCCTATGAGTGTCGCAAACAGCCCTAGAGTTCATACTAGAATAATACCTTAAGACACAAATCAACCAAAACCCTAATGTCACCTAGATACTCCAATGTCACCTCAAGTATCCGTGGGTATGATTATACGATATGCATCACACAATCTCATATTCATCTATTCAACCAACACATAGAACCTCAAAGAGTGCCCCAAAGTTTCTACTGAAGAATCACGACGAAAACGTGTGCCAACCCCTATGCATAGGTTCATGGGCGGAACCCGCAAGTTGATCACCAAAACATACATCAAGTGAATCACGTGATATCCCATTGTCACCACAGATACGCACGGCAAGACATACATCAAGTGTTCTCAAATCTTTAAAGACTCAATCTGATAAGATAACTTCAAAGGGGAAACTCAATCCATTACAAGAGAGTAAAGGGGGGAGAAAACATCATAAGATCCAACTATAATAGCAAAGCTCGCGATACATCAAGATCGTATCACCTCAAGAACACTAGAGAGAGAGATCAAACACATAGCTACTGGTACATACCCTCAGCCCCGATGGAGAACTACTCCCTCCTCGTCATGGAGAGCGCCGGGATGATGAAGATAGCCACCAGAGAGGGATTCCCCCTCCGACAGGGTGCCGAAACGGGTCTAGATTGGCTTTCGGTGGCTACAGAGACATCTGGCGGCGGAACTCCCGATCTATTCTCCTCCCCGATCTTTTTAGGGTATATGGATATATATAGGCGGAAGAAGTACGTCAGGGGAGCAACAGGGGGCCCACGAGGGTGGAGGGTGCGCCTGGGGGGTAGGCGTGCCTCCCTACCTCGTGGCCTCCTCTTTTGTGTCTTGACGTAGGGTCCAAGTCTCTTGGGTCTTGTTCGTTGAGAAAATCACGTTCCCAAAGGTTTCATTCCGTTTGGACTCCGTTTGATATTCCTTTTCTTTGAAACCCTAAAACAGGCAAAAACAGCAATTCTAGGCTGGGCCTCCGGTTAAAAGGTTAGTCCCAAAAATAATATAAAAGTGGATAATAAAGCTCAATAATGTCCAAAACAGTAGATAATATAGCATGGAGCAATCAAAAATTATAGATACATTGGAGACGTATCAAGCATCCCCAAGCTTAATTCCTCCTCGTCCTCGAGTAGGTAAATGATAAAAATAGAATTTTTGATGCGGAGTGCTACTTGGCATAATTTTAATGTAATTCTTCTTAATTGTGGTATGAATATTCAGATCCGAAATATTCAAGACAAAAGTTCATATTGACGTAGAAATAATAATACTTCAAGCATACTAACAAAGCAATTATGTCTTCTCAAAATAACATGGCCAAAGAAAGTTCATCCCTACAAAATCATATAGTTTAGTCATGCTCCATTTTCTTCACACAAGAGTGCTCTCATGATGCACAATCCCGATGACAAGCCAAGCAATTGTTTCATACTTTAGTAATCTCAAACCTATAAACTTACGCAATACCTGAGCGCGAGCCATGGACATAGCACTTTGGGTGGAATAGAATAATGAGGGGTTATGTGGAGAAGACAAAAAGGAGAAAGTCTCACATCAACGAGGCTAATCAATGGGCTATGGATATGCCCACCGATTGATGTTAATGCAAGGGGTAGGGATTGCCATGCAACGGATGCACTAGAGCTATAAATGTATGAAAGCTCAACAAAAGAAACTAAGTGGGTGTGCATCCAACTTGCTTGCTCACGAAGACCTAGGGCACTTGTGGAGGCCCATTTGGAATATACAAGCCAAGTTGTATAATGAAAAATTCCCACTAGTATATGAAAGTGACAAAACAAGAGACTCTCTATCATGAAGATTATGGTGCTACTTTGAAGCACAAGTGTGGAAAGGATAGTAGCATTGTCCCTTCTCTCTTTTTCTCTTATTATATAATTTTTTGGGCATCTCTTTTTTATGGCCTTTCTCTTTTTTATGGCCTTTCTCCTTTTTTATGGCCTTTCTCTTTTTTTTATTCCTCACTTGGGACAATTCTCTAGAAAATGATGATCATCACACTTCTATTTATTTACAACTCAAAGATTACAACTCGATACTAGAACAAAAGATGACTCTATATGAATGCCTCTGGCGGTGTACCGGGATATGCAATGAACCAAGAGTGACATGTATGAAAGAATTATGAACGGTGGCTTTGCCACAAATACTATGTCACCCACATGATCATGCTAAGCAATATGACAATGATGAATGTGTCATGATAAACGGAATGGTGGAAAGTTGCATGGCAATATATCTCGGAATGGCTATGGAAATGCCATAATAGGTAGGTATGGTGGCTGTTTTGAGGAAGATATAAGGAGGTTTATGTGTGAAAGAGCGTATCATATCACAGGGTTTGGATGCACCGGCGAAGTTTGCACCAACTCTCAATGTGCGAAAGGGCAATGCACGGTACCGAAGAGGCTAGCAATGATGGAAGGGTGAGAGTACGTCTAATCCATGGACTCAACATTAGTCATAAAGAACTCACATACTTATTGCAAAAATCTACAAGTCATCAAAAACCTCGGCACTACGTGCATGCTCCTAGGGGGGATAGATTGGTAGGAAAAGACCATCGCTCGTCCCCGACCGCTACTCATAAGGAAGACAATCAAATAACACCTCATGTTTCAAATTTGTTACATAACGTTTACCATATGTGCATGCTACGGGACTTGCAAACTTCAACAAAAGCACTCCTCAAATTCACAACTACTCAACTAGCACGAGTTTGATATTATTACCTCCATATCTCAAAACAGTCATCAAGTATCAAACTTCTCTTAGTATTCAACACACTCATAACAAAGTTTTTACTTTTCTTAGGTGCCTAGCATATTAGGATTATTTAAGAAAAATACCATGCTATTTAAGACTCTCAAAATAATCTAAGTGAAGCATGAGAGTTCATCTATTTCTTACAACCATGCTCTAAAAGATATAAGTGAAGTACTAGAGCAAATGACAAACTACTTCGAAAGATATAAGTGAACCTCAATGAGTAGTTGAATAATTATGCAACTATGTGAAGACTCTCTAACATTTAATAATTTCAGATCTTGGTATTTTATTCAAATAGCAAGCAAAACAAAAGAAAATAAAATGATGCTCCAAGCAAAACATATATCATGTGGTGAATAAAAATATAGCTCCAAGTAAAGCTACCGATGAACGAAGACGAAAGAGGGGATGCCTTCCGGGGCATCCCCAAGCTTATGATTTTGGTTGTCCTTGAATATTACCTTGGGGTGCCTTGCGCATCCCCAAGCTTAGGATCTTGCCACTCCTTATTCCGTAGTCCATCGAATCTTTACCCAAAACTTGAAAACTTCACAACACAAAACTTAACAGAAAACTCGTAAGCTCCGTTAGCGAAAGAAGACAAAACACCACTTCATGGTACTGTAATGAACTCATTCTTTATTTATATTGGTGTTAAAACTACTGTATTCCAACTTCTCTATAGTTTATAAACTATTTTACTAGCCATAGATTCATCAAAATAAGCCAACAACACATAGAAAACAGAATCTGTCAAAAACAGAATAGTCTGTAGTAATCTGCATCAAACGGATACTTCTGGAACTCAAACAATTCTCAAATAAATTGCTGGACGTGAGGTATTTATCTATTAGTCATATGCAAAAATAATTAACTAAATATCATTCTCCAATAAAAAATGGCAGCAATTCTCGTGAGCGCTAAAGTTTCTGTTTTTTACAGCATGATCAACAAGACTTTCCCCAAGTCTTCCCAAAGGTTATACTTCGCACAAACACTAATTAAAAGCATAAAACCACATCTAAACAGAGGCTATATGAATTATTTATTACTAAAGAGGAGCAAAAATCAAGGAACAAAAATAAAGTTGGGTTGCCTCCCAACAAGCGCTATCGTTTAACGCCCCTAGCTAGGCATGATGATTTCAACGATGCTCACATAAAAGATAAGAATTGTAACATGAAGAGAGCATCTTGTAGAATATGACTAGCACATTTAATTCTAACCCACTTCCTATGCATAGGGATTTTGTGAGCAAACAACTTATGGGAACAATGATCAACTAGCATAGGAGGGTAAAACAAGGATAACTTTAAAAATTTAAGCACATAGAGAGGGAACTTTATATTATTGCAATTCCTACAAGCATATGTTCCTCCATAATAATAAGTTTCAGTAGCATCATGAATGAATTCAACAATATAACCAGCACCTAAAGCATTCTTTTCATGATCTACAAGCATAGAAATTTCATTTCTCTCCACACAAGAAAAATTCTTCTCATTCAGAATAGTGGGAGTATCATAAGGAACTTGAATAATACAAATTGTTTCCATCTTCAAAGATTAATGTTCATAAAAGGGGTAACCATAATCATGATAAGTTTTATAAATATAATCACTACTTTTTATAGCATAAGTATCATCACAATAATCATCATAAGTAGGAGGCATGCTATCATCATTATAAATTTGCATATCAAAACTTGGGAGACTAAAAATATCATCTTCATTAAACATAGCATCCCCAAGCTTGGGACAAACATTAATTGCAGCAAATATATTCTCAAAAACATCATATTCATCAAACATAGCATCCCCAAGCTTGGGCCTTTTCATATCATAAGCATAATCACTCTCATCATTAATAGTATGGATAGCACCAATAGTATAACAATTATCATATTCTTCCAAGCAAGTGCCAAAAAGATTTTCAAGATCATAAGAAGTATCATTATCTTCCACAATTATATTTTCATGAGGCACAATACGAGCAGCATTATTTGGGGGAGAGATCTTTTTACCTCTCTTCCTTTTTCTTCTCTTCTTCTTCACCACGTCATGTGTGGGTTCAATCCTCTTTTTGGAGCTCCTTATTAATGAGATTGGTTGAATAGGAGGCTCCTCCTCGTTACCTGATCCATCATAAGAAATAATAGGAGGGTATTGGGAAGTCTCTTCCCTTTCACTAGTATTCTCTTAATCTTCTATTTGTTTTCTTTTCTTTATGTAGTTGGCAATATAAGGATTTTCAATACAATTCACGGCACAGTACATATAAATTTCCTCTAGATCAAAACCAAGAAGTTTATAATGGGAAAATTCTGGAAGATGCCCAGTTATATGTTTCATTTCTTCGCAACCCATAAGCAAGCTAAGTTCGTTATAATGTGCAAGGGAAATCAACTCATCACAATTTTTGGACATGATTAGATCATGAAACAATTTGCATCGGATAGCTAAATGAACACTTTCATTGCAAAGTCTACAAGTACGGCAAAGAAAATTTAAATTTTCAGCACAATCATCTAGCCTTTCTTGCAACAATTTAGCTTCTAAGTACTTATGCCTCTTGCAATATCTATCTTCCCTATTTAGTGTGTACTTACAAACCCAATGCACTCCACAAAAATTGACATGTTTATAGGAGACATTTTCATCATAACAAGTGCAATCATCATTAGTACCATGGATATTCAAGGAGTTCATACTAACAACATTGCAATCATGCTCATTATTCAAAGATTTAGTGCCAAACATTTTAATGCAGTCTTCTTCTAACACTTTGGCACAATTTTACTTTCCATCATACTCACGAAAGATATTAAAATGATGAAGCATATGAGGTAGACTCAATTCCATTTTTTTTAGTTTTCTTTTATAAACTAAACTAGTGCTAAAACAAGAAACAAAAAGATTCGATTGCAAGATCTAAAGATATACCTTCAAGCGCTAACCTTCCCGGCAACAGCGCCAGAAAAGAGCTTGATGTCTACTACACAACCTTCTTCTTGTAGACGTTGATGGGCCTCCAAATGCAGAGGTTTGTAGGACAGTAGCAAATTTCCCTCAAGTGGATGACCTAAGGTTTATCAATCCGTAGGAGGCGTAGGATGAAGATGGTCTCTCTCAAGCAACCCTGCAACCAAATAACAAAGAGTCTCTTGTGTCCCCAACACACCCAATACAATGGTAAATTGTATAGGTGCACTAGTTCGGCAAAGAGATGGTGATACAAGTGGTATATGGATGGTAGATAAAGGTTTTTGTAATCTGAAAATATAAAAACAGCAAGGTAAATAATGATAAAAGTGAGCGCAAACGGTATTGCAATCCGTTGAAACAAGGCTTAGGGTTCATACTTTCACTAGTGCAAGTCCTCTGAACAATAATAACATAATTGGATCACCTAACTATCCCTCAACATGCAACAAAGAGTCACTCCAAAGTCACTAATAGCGGAGAACGAACGAAGAGATTATGGTATGGTACGAAACCACCTCAAAGTTACACTTTCCAATCAATCCGCTGGGCTATTCCTATGAGTGTCACAAACAACCCTAGAGTTCGTACTAGAAAAACACCTTAAGACACAAATCAACCAAAACCCTAATGTCACCTAGATACTCCAATGTCACCTCAAGTATCCATGGGTATGATTATACAATATGCATCACACAATCTCATATTCATCTATTCAACCAACACATAGAACCTCAAAGAGTGCCCAAAGTTTCTACCGGAGAATCACGACGAAAACGTGTGCCAACCCCTATGCATAGGTTCATGGGCGGAACCCGCAAGTTGATCACCAAAACATACATCAGGTGAATCACGTGATATCCCATTGTCACCATAGATACACACTTCAAGACATACATCAAGTGTACTCAAATCTTTAAAGACTCAATCCAATAAGATAACTTCAAAGGGGAAACTCAATCCATGACAAGAGAGTATAGGGGGGAGAAAACATCATAAGATCCAACTATAATAGCAAAGCTCGCGATACATCAAGATCGTATCACCTCAAGAACATGAGAGAGAGAGATCAAACACATAGCTACTGGTACATACCCTCAGCCCCGAGGGAGAACTACTCCCTCCTCGTCATGGAGAGCGCCGGGATGACAAAGATAGCCACCGGAGAGGGATTCCCCCTCCGGCAGGGTGCCGGAACGGGTCTAGATTGGCTTTCGGTGGCTACGGAGGCTTCTGGCGGCGGAACTCCCGATCTATTCTCCTCCCCGATTGTTTTAGGGTATATGGATATATATAAGCAGAAGAAGTACGTCAGGGGAGCAACAGGGGGCCCACGAGGGTGGAGGGCGCGCCTAGGGGGTAGGCGCGCCCCCTACCTCATGGCCTCCTCTTTTGTGTCTTGACGTAGGGTCCAAGTCTCCTGGGTCTTGTTCGTTGAGAAAATCACATTCCTGAAGGTTTCATTCCGTTTGGACTCCGTTTGATATTCCTTTTCTTTGAAACCCTAAAAACAGGCAAAAAACAACAATTCTGGGCTGGGCCTTCGATTAATAGGTTAGTCCCAAAAATAATATAAAAGTGGATAGTAAATCCCAATAATGTCCAAAAAAGTAGATAATATAGCATGGAGCAATCAAAAATTATAGATACGTTGGAGACGTATCACGGCGGTGATTGCCGACTATGTCGACACCACCGTGTTCATCCCCAAACTGATCGAGGAGGGCGCCGAAGTGCCGCCCAACTGGTTTGGGCTGAACCTGGTGTATGGGGAGGACTCGACGGAGGAGAGCCTCCAGCGATGAGGGTGAAGACGAGGAAGGCGAGGACGGCGAAGACAACGCACCGGACGACGGAGCGGACAGCCGGCCTCAACCCGACCAAGTCTCGACCAAGGAGCCACGCTTTACCATGCCGACTGCTGCCGGAGCTGATCAGGCCAAGACCTCACAGTTGGCCGCTCCACCATCTGGCGTCGCTGTCTCCGCCAACCTACCGGACCCGCCTGCTGCTCCCTTGGCCTAGACGGCCATTTTATCTTATCTTTTCCTATTCTTGTAATCTTTTGGACAAGTTAGTTTCACGCAATTCCACCCGATGGGGGTGTATTTTTAAACTCTGTTGAATACTGGCCGAGGGCCTTATGTAAATTAATTTATTCGCACAAGTTTGTGCTTTGCCGGGTTCCACTTTGCCTTGCTCTTCTGTTCTGTCTTCGCATTTTCCTTTGCCGTCTTCCCTTTGGCTGCCGCCCTGCCAGCCGGACAGCCGCTCTGCGGTCTGTGGCTAGGTCAGGGACTTAGCAGTTTTTTAGGATAGACAAGTACTTTGGCCACCTAGAACGTAGCAATTTAAGTGAGAGGTTGGTCGGCTGCTCAGCAGCCGGGCGGTGAGACAAGGAGCCGGCTTGGCCTATGCTAATTTTTACCTTAGTCATTTTTCGTGCGGACATCATTTTCCGCCTTTAGCTCTTGCCAACCAGACAGTCGCTCCACGAGCTGCGGCTTATGGCAAGAGAAGGCTTAGATTTCGGCACACTACTTGTCCGACTGCAGGTAGTATCAACATAGGACAAGGCGGAAAGCCCCCGGGCCAAATGGTCGGACCCGGTGCCAGGCGGAAGGAAGAAAAGTACAACACATTCATAGGAATAACCTTATCATATATATATAAAGGGTAACCCCCGAATGCTCCTCGAGGGACCTGATGTCTTTGCTTTTAATACAAAAGGTTGCGTGGTACATACTGCATTAACTGTAAAATATTCAAGGGAGATTCGCATTCCATGGGCGCTCCGTTTCCTTGCCAGAATCATCCCTCTTGCGCGCCCTAGGCTTCTCCGCATCGATGAGGTAGTAGGAGTCGTTGCCCAAGGCTTTGCTGATGACAAAATGGCCCTCCCACGGGGCCGAGAGCTTGTGCTTGCTGGCTGTTCACTGCATCAGTTGGAGCACAAGGTCCCCTTCTTGGAATGATCGAGGCCTGACCTTCCGACTGTGGTAGCGGCGCAGGCCCTACTGGTAGATGGTGGGTCGGCTAAGTGCTAGTAGCCGGCCCTCTTCCAGCAAGTCAACACCGTCTTCTCGTGCTTCCTTCGCCTCCGCCTCCGTGTACATGGTGACGCGAGGTGAGTCAAACTCGATGTCAGTTGGGATGACGGCCTCGGCCCTGTACACATGGAAGAAAGGAGTGAAGCCGGTTGCTTTGTTTGACGTGGTCTGAAGACTCCAAAGGACGGTCGGCAACTCATCGATCCAGCAGCCAGTCGAGCGCTCAAGTGGCTTGACCAGTCGGGGCTTGATGCCGGACAAGATGAGGCCGTTTGCTCGCTCCACCTGGCCGTTTGACTGCGAATCGACAACAGACGCTAAGTCCTGTTGAATGCCCTGCGTCACACAGAAAAGGGCCAAGGCTCCTTTGGCAAAGTTTGTGCCATTGTCGGTGAGGCTGTTGTGTGGTACACCATACCAGACGGTGTTGTCTGTGATGAAAGTCACAGCAGTCGGAGCATTCAGTTTCTTGATTGGCTTCGCTTCAATCCACTTGGTGAATTTGTCCACGGCGACAAGCAAATGGGTCATGCCGCCACGTGTTGTCTTGAATGGGCCCACCATGTCCAGCCCCCAGACTGTGAAAGGCCAAGTGAGGGGGATGGTCTTGAGTGTAGAAGCCGGCAGGTGTTGCTTGGAGCTGAAACATTGGCATCTGTTGCACTTTTTGACCAAGTCTTTGGCGTCGTCCAAAGCAGTCGGCCAGAAGTATCCATGGCAGAAAGCTTTGGTGACAAGGGATCTGGAGACCGCATGGTGGCCGCACTCACCTTGAGGAATATCTTTCCGGATTTCTCTGCCCTTCTATGGCTCTACGCAGCGCTAGAATACACCAATCACAGTGCGCCGGATGAGCTCTCTATTTACTATCGTGTATGCTGCTACTCGGTGTTGCACTTACCAGGCCAGGATCTCGTCAGCTGGTAGCTCTCCGCTCACCAGCAAGTTGAGGATGGGATGTGCCCATGATGGTGCTTTGACCACTGTCATCACGGCCACTGGTACCAGGGAGGTTGGGTTGGGAGGTGGCAGGTTGGAGACATCAGCCACTTGCTACGTTGTTGAAGTCCCCGGGCCGCCTGCCACAACCCCCGGGCCAGGTTCTAAAGTCCTCGGGCTGGGTGTGACTGCTGCAGGCCCTGAATCACCTGCCGAAATCCCCGGGCCGCCTACTGCAGCCCCTGGGCTGGGTGCGACTGCTGCAGTCCCCGAGCCGCCTGCCGAATTCCCCGGGCCGGTTGCTGTAGCCCCCGAGTCGGGTCTGACCGTTTCAGGAGCATCTAGTACGAAGATGGACTCTGATTCCAGAAAAGGCTTGATACACGGCTTGCAGAGGTATTGGAGGGATACGCCAGCTAGTATCGCTTGGCGGGTGGAGCCGATCCGTGCCAGGGCATCAGCTTGCTCGTTGTCGGCCCGTGGCACATGAAGGAACTCGCACCCGTCAAAGTATCCGCTGATCTGCTGGACGAGTAAGCTGTAGCTCGCCATGTTTGGATCCTTGGTGTCCCAGTCGCCAGATGACTGCTGGACCACCAAGTCCGAGTCGTCGTAGCACAAAATCTGACGGATACCAATCTCCTTGGCCAGTCAGAGTCCATGTATGAGCGCCTCGTACTCCGCCACATTGTTGGAGGCGGCAAAGTGAATTTGCAATGTGTATCTGAGCGTGTCGCCTTTGGGGGAGGTGAGGACGATGCTGGCTCCCAGGCTGGTATGCATCTTCAAGCCATCAAAGTACATCTACCAATGGGTGGAGTCCGGAGCTGGCAGCAGGTACTGGGTCTCGGCCCAGTCGACAAGAAAGTCGGCCAGTTCTTGGGACTTCATGGCGGTGTGTGGCTGGTAGAACATGGTGAAAGGGGCCAGCTCAATGGCCCATTTGGCCACCCGGCCTGATGCATCTCTGTTTCCTATGATCTCGGCAAGTGGGGCGGTGCAAACGACCGTGATGGAGTGCTCTTGGAAATATTGCTTTAGCTTCTTAGCGGCAAAGTACACGCCGTAGCACATCTTCTAGTAGTGGGGGTAATTTTGTTTGGAGGCCGACAACACGTCACTCAAGTAGTTCACAGGCCTCTGGACTGGCTGTGCCCTGCTATCTTCTGGGCGCTCTACCACAATGAAAATCTTGACCACCCGGCTGGTGGCGGCGATGTAGAGGAACATGGGCTCCTTAGAAGCCGGAGCTGCCAGGACAGGCGACATAGTCAGCATTTTCTTGAGCTGGAGGAAGGCCTCGTCCTCCTTGTCGTTCCACTCGAATTGAGTGGTTTTCTTCATTAACGGGTACAGTGGAAGAGCTTTCTCAACCAGCCGACTGATGAAGCAGCTGATGGACGCCAAGCAGCCGGTGAACTTCTGGACGTCTCACAGTCAGGTGGGTCTCTCCATCCGCTCAATGGCCTTGATCTTCACAGGGTTGCACTCAATGCTGCATTCTGAGATAAGGAAGCCAAGGAGCTGGTAGGCTGGGACTCCAAAGACACACTTCTCTAGGTCGAGCATGATTTGAAAACGGCGCAAATTGTGAAAAGTCTCCTTGATATCTTCCAAGAGGGTGCCATGCTTCTCCGTCTTCACCACAATATCGTCTACATAGACGTGGGCATTTCTGCCGAGTTGCTTGAGGAGGCATTTTTGCATGCAACGCTGAAAAGTGGCACTAGCATTTCTCAAGTCGAATGTCATGGTCAGGTAGCAGAAGGCTCTGAATAGTGTGATGAAGGCGGTCTTCAGCCGATCGGCCGGGTTCAATTTGATTTGGTGGTAGCCGGAGTAGGCATCAAGGAAAGACAGCAGCTCCCATCCGGTTGTGGAGTCTATCACTTGATCAATCCAGGGCAGAGAAAATGGATCTTTGGGGCAAGCTTTGTTGAGGCTGGTGTAGTCAATACACATGTGCCACTTTTTATTCTTCTTCAGTACAAGGACTGGGTTGGCAAGCCATTCTGGAAAGAACACTTCCATAATGAAGCCGGCCGCTAGGAGTCGGGCTATCTCTTCACCAACAATTCTTCTTTTTTCTTTTGATCGGCGGCGGAGGGGCTGCTTGACTGTTTTTGCATCTGATCTGACATGTAGCTTGTGCTCGGCGAAATCCGTCAGAACACCCGGCATGTCCTTGGGAGACCATGCGAAGATGTCTCGATTCTCACGGAGGAAATCGACGAGCTCGCTTTCCTATTTACTGTCAAGGTTATCCCCTATTACAGCGTGCCTCTCCGGGTGCTCCGGGTCCAAGGGAATCTTCTTTGTTTCTTTGGCCGGCTGGAAGGAACCCTGGAGCTCTGACTCCTTGGGATTTGGCGATAGGTCTGGTTGCTTGCTGGCCATGGCCACAACCCGGTCCAGGAGCTTCTTCTCGACAGCAATCACAAGGGACTCCGCTAGCCGGCTGCTGGCAGTAGCACACGCGGCTAACTTCTTGTAGTCACTGGCTATAGTGATAATGGCCTTGGTACCCGACATCTTCATCTTGAGGTAGGCGTAGTGTGGCACCGCCATGAACGTGGCTAGAGTTGGTCGGCCTAGGAGCACGTGGTAAGGGCTCTCCAGGTCAACCACCTCAAACCAAATTGGCTCGCGGCGGAAGTGATCTTTGTCTCCGAAGAGGACATCTATCTTGATCTTGCTGATTGCTGAGCAGGAAAGGCCAGGTACAATGCCATGGAGGAAAGTCCGACTGGGTTGGAGTTGTCTCTCTTTGATGCACAGCTTCTCCATGGTGTCGCGGTAGAGTCTGTTGATGCTGCTACCGTCGTCTATCTGGACTCGGGAGAAGAGATTAGCTCGCCTATCTGTTGAAAAGGTGGCATCCAGCACCAGGGCGTAGGAACCCAGAAAAGGCATCTCCTCCGGGTGGTCAACGCGACTCCAACTGATGGGCCTTTCGGACGAGTGCATGAACTCTGGGGCTTCGGAACTGACAGCATTCACCTCACGGTGCTGCTGACGCCGGCTGTGCCTGTCATCAGCCACATTGGTGAAGACGACGTAGGCTCCATGTTCTTCGGGAAATTCATCTTGGACGGCGGCAACATGGCAGACCGCCGGTTGTAGAGGAGGCGGAGCTGGCTGGCCGGCAGGTGGATGCGGTAGTCCCTCGCCCTTGGCGATTCGGGTGAGCCAGTGGCACTTCCGGGTGGTGTGGTTGGATGGCTTCGCACCGCTGTGGAACTTGCTGGGAGCATCGAGGGTTTGCTCATAGGAGAATGTGGGCAACCAAGCAGGATTGCCGCCCTTCTGACGCTTGGGGCCGGGTTGACCTTCTGGCTGCTGATCTTCAACTGTCGCCAGTTGCTGGCTGGTGGAAGCCGGCTACTAGGCCTTGCGCTTGTTGTCGCTCTATTTCTGCCGCCGACTATTGTCACCAGCCGGCGTCTAAGGAGCTGGAGGGAGCACTTTCCCAGACGCGTCCACTCGGAGCTCCGACTTCATGGAGGAGTCAGTAGTGGCATATTTGTCCGCTATGATCAGCAGTTCGTCAAGTGTAGCCGACTCATCGCAGAGGAGTCGGTGCTTGAGTAGGGCGCCCTCTTCGCACCCGACAGTGAAGTACTCTACGGTCTACATCTTGTGTACCCCTTCATAGGAGTTGCGCAGTTCGGGCCACCGCGTCAAGTACTTGCGGGTGGACTCCATCGGGCCTTGGACGCACAGAGAGAGCTGGCGAGGCTTGGGCGGCCGCTTGTAGGTGCTGGTGAAGTTGCGGATATAGACTTCGGTGAAATCCAGTCAGCTATTGGTGCTGTAGGGCTTGAGGATGTTCAGCCATGTCCGGGCCATGCCCTGGAGCATGAGCGGAACATACTTCACGGCAACACGCTTGTTGCCGTTTGCTATGTTGACGGCGGTGGAGTAGTCAACCAACCAATCCTCCGGCTTCACGGATCCATTGTACTTCGGAGTGTCTCGGGGGAGTGAGAACCCTTTGGGAAAGGGCTCGTCGTGAATGAGGGGGCCGGAACAAGGTGGGCCGATTGCATCCTCTTCTTCTACCGCCAGGGATCGAGCCAGTTGGTCAATCCTGTGGTAGGCGTCGTTCTCTTTGACTCCTTCAAGGTGTCCTAGCCGGTCTCCGAGAGTCAGGTGCTCAACAGCCGGCGGGGAGACTCGCCTCTCCCTGTGCGGGGGAGGCGGACGATCGCCTTGCTTTTCGACTGCTCAAGGGCGGCCGTCTTGGTCGCGCTTGATGGTGATGCATGTCCGGTTGCGGCTAGCAGCCAGCTCTTGGTCTCTTCGGTCACGGGCGCCGCCTGTTGGTGTCCAAGAGATCGCGCTATGTTCTCGACGAGGGGGGGGAGGTTCCCGGCATGTAGGCTGGGTTCCACCATGCGGCGACCGACTTCTGGCTGTGTGGCCGCGTCGAGGAGCTGCTAGACGCGCTCCGTCATGCAGCGTCGCTCGTCATCCTCTAGGTGATCCAGTTCATCTGCTGCCACCGCAGCACACAGATTCTCCAAAGGCGTGGCGTAGACGGGGCGGTCCGCTTCGAGCATGCTGGCGACAGCTGCGCCACGCTGCCGAACGGCGCCGAGCCAGCTCGGCTCGCCAGTAGCCGGCGTCCCGCAGACGGAGCGGTCGATCTCGCGCTGGTAGGCTTCGTTAAGGCGCCTCATGGCCACCAGCTTCTAGGCGCTCTCGAGGAGCGAGACGCGGAAGGCTTCCAACGTCGCTCAGTCTGCGTTCTCCGCAACGGGTGCGGATAAGCCTCGCACTACCGCCTGCAGCGGATCGTGAGCAGCCCCATCAGAGGCTCCATCGTGGCTGATGACCAGCACCTCCGTGACGTTGCTGGTGCTGGCGTCGCTAATCACAGGAGGGAGCGGGTCGTCAATGACCACCACATTGGTGGGGAAGGAATCTGGGGATACCACGACGAAGTCGACGAGCACCGGGTCAGTGGAGCCAATAGACTCTATGTCGAAGGTGGGCTCGTTGGCGATGTTGATCTTGCCAAGGATGTCGACGAGGCAGCTTTCAGAGCGGGCTGCTCCCATGTCGGGCGCAGGCTCGTCGGAGAGAGGGATCCTGTCAACGAGGTCGGCAAGGCTGCTCGTGGCGCAAGCAGCTTCTGCGTCGCGCTGCATGTCGACGCAGATGCCATCTGGCGTGCCGGGCTGGCTGTGTCCGCTAGGAAGAAAAAGGGTTCCCGTCCAGAACGTGTTTCCGGATGACGGTGCACCTTTCCCCATGGTGGGCGCCAAATGTAGGGGTTGTGGAGCGACATATGCCAAGGGATGGCTCTTCATGGAGAGGGACAAGAGTACGTCGCCAGGC
The DNA here is from genome assembly GCF_056163025.1 of Triticum urartu. Lineage (NCBI taxonomy): Eukaryota > Viridiplantae > Streptophyta > Magnoliopsida > Poales > Poaceae > Triticum > Triticum urartu. The sequence goes on from NC_141875.1 coordinate 247,763,042, forward strand.
TCTAGAAACGGGAGTGAGCAAGACCGCATACGCCTGCGAATCTTACCCAGGTTCGGGGCTCTCTTAGGAATAACACCCCTAGTCCTGCTCTGCGGGGTCTCCGCATGATCACTATCTCAACAACGTAGCTACAAGCTTGATCCTTGAGCTGTTTAGCTAGAGGAGGAAGAAGAACAAGGCTAGCCCTACTCCACTCTGTCTATGTGGGTGTATGTGTGTGTTCTAAGGTTCTAAACCCTTTGCATGGGTGACCTGGGGGGTTTATATAGGCCTACCCCCAGGGGTACAATGGTAATCCGGCCGGGTGTAGGAGCCGGCCGTCAGTCTCTCTAGATGCCAGCTTCTCTACCGGCTGCTGGGGCCCACCGCTTGGTGGGTCCCGCCGGCTGTCATGTACTCGGCCGACATGTCGCGTCCGCCGCTTGCGGGTCTGGTTGATCACTCCGACCTGTAGCCTTGCTACTGATGATGGATGCTTTGTCGGGGGAAGCATGGCTACAGTACCACCACCTGGTGGGGTTTCCCTGTAGCCATTCCCCGTCTCTTCTGGTTAATGGCGCACAGACTTTGAGGGGGGAGGGGGCCGCCTACTAGGAGGCGGCCTGCCCCCGTTGCCGCCTGCTTGGGATTCGCTGCCTTTTGGGGCTCGCCGACAGATAGGGCCCGCCGACTGCAGGCCATACCAACAGGACGTCATGGGAGCGTAGCTCCCTAGATAGTAGGTGTTGTCATGGGCAGCATGGCTACAGTACCCTGTCGGGTGGGGGCGTCCTCCAGGTAGCCCGTACTGTAGTCGCGCTCAGCCCAGAATTCGGGGTGGTAGGTTGCACTTTAGCCACGCCCCATCCCGTCGTGGTTATGTGGGTTCAAACTTTGAGGACACGAGGGTCCGCCTGCTAGAAGCCGACTGCCTCGCAGCCGCCTTCTAGCAGCCGGCCGTTTAGACTAGCCGGCCCAAGAAGGCAGTCGTTCGTCCGGGAGGTGTGAGGGGCGCAGTCGGCACCAATGTCTTGAAATACCAAATGGAGCCCATGAAGCTACCCGTGGTCATTTACTCCGACAGTTTGGGAACCGCCTATGATATATCTAGCATGGAAAGTGTTGGGAACTCTAAGTCGTTTTCATTGTGGGAAGGACACACCTCCCAAAATGTTTTTATCTCTAAGTTTTTCACTTTGAGCTCTCGCACCTCTACAAATCCCTACTTCCCTCTACGAAGGGCCTTTCTTTTACTTTATGAATTTTTTTTTAATTTGAGTCTCCATCTTCTCTTATAAAATCACCAACTAGGAGGCACCATGATCGTACTTAGCATTCGGTGTAGTTAATATGCGAGTGTGTTTCATGAATGGATCAATGATTGAGCATGATGGGCTAGGGATAGCTTATTTTAGCGTTGATATTTTGAAAGACATGGTTGCTTGTTGATATGCTTGACTATTTAAGTTATCATGTCAAAACTAGACTATAACTTTGAATAATATAAAAGTCCAAATGTCGCTATAAAGAAAATAATATGATATGACATGTTGGGCAGCATTCCACATCAAAAATTCTGTTTTTATCACTTATCTACTCGAGGACGAGTAGGAGTTAAGCTTGGGGATGCTGATACGTCTCCAACATATCTATAATTTTTTATTGTTCCATGCTGTTATATTATCAATATTGGATGTTTCATAATCATTTTTAGTACGAACCTATTGACATAGTGCCAAGTGACAGTTGCTGTTTTTTGCATGTTTTTTTACATCGCAGAAAATCAATAACAAACGAAGTCCAAATGCAATGAAACTTTACAAAGATTTTTTATGGACCAGAAGACACCTAATGGGCCATGGCTGCGCCTGGGGGGTGCTCCGAGGAGAGCAAAACCCACCAGGGCGAGCCAGGAGGCCTAGGCGCGCCCTGGTGGGTTGTGCCCACCTCGGGTGCTCACCGGACCGCCTCTTTGCTCTATAAATACCCCAATATTCCAGAAACCCTAGGGGAGTCGACGAAAATCAATTCCAGCTGCCGCAGAGTCCAGAACCACCAGATCCAATCTAGACACCATCACGGAGGGGTTCACCACTTCCATTGGTGCCTCTCTGATGATGCGTGAGTAGTTCTTTGTAGACCTTCGGGTCCGTAGTTAGTAGCTAGATGGTTTCCTCTCTATCGTTTGATCCTCAATACAATGGTCTCTTGGAGATCCATATGATGCAACTGTTTTTGCGGTGTGTTTGTTGGGATCGGATGAACTTTGAGTTTATGATCAGATCTATCTTTTTATATCCATGAAAGTTATTTGAGTTTCTTTGATCTCTTATATGCATGATTGCTTATAGCCTCGTATTTCTTCTCCGATATTTGGGTTTTGTTTGGCCAACTTGATCTATTTATCTTGCAATTGGAAGAGGTGCTTCGTAGTGGGTTCGATCTTATGGTGATTGATCTCAGTGACAGAAGTGGAACCGACACGTATGTATCATTGCTACTAAGGATAAAACAATGGGGTCTATCTCTACATAGATAGATCTTGTCTACATCATGTCATCGTTCTTATTGCATTACTCCATTTCTCCATGAACTTAATACACTAGATGCATGCTGGATAGCGGTCAATGTGTGGAGTAATAGTAGTAGATGCAGGCAGGAGTCGGTCTACTAATCTTGGACGTGATGCCTATGTAATGATCGTTGCCTGGATATCGTCATGAGTATTTGAAGTTCTATCAATTGCCCATCAGTAATTTGTTTACCCGCCTTTTGTTATTTTTCTCGAGAAAAGCCACTAGTGAAACCTACGACCCCCTCGATCTCTTTCTCATATTATTTTCCTTTGTGATCCATTTTATTTGCCTTTTATTTTCAGATCTACTAAACCAAAAATACAAAAATACCTTGCTGCAATTTATTCTATTTGGCGTTCGATCTATCAATTTCTAGTGTCGTTACCCGAAAGGTATTGACAACCCCTTTTACACGTCGGGTTGCGAGTATTTGTTATTTGTGTGCAGGTGTTGTTTATGTTGTCTTGCTTGGTTCTCCTAATGGTTTGATAACCTTCATTTCACATCTGAGGGAAATACCTACGCCATTGTGCTGCATCATCCCTTCCTCTTTGGGAAAATACCGACGTAGCTTCAAGCAACATCACATAACATGTAACAGTGGCCTGTTAGTATATTTGAAGTACATCTGGCAGGTGATGCTGGACGGGTTTAAAGGTGACAAGTACCTAGGCCATGGAGGGTGCTTGGCATCTTGCCAGACGGTGGGAATGTGGTTAGAAACATAAGGGTGATGACGCTACACTGGCTGTCGGGGTCCGGTAAGGAGATCTAGAACCGTGGAGTAGGGTGTTTGTGGAGCGGCTCCAGTAGGGTGGACTACGGTGTGGGTGAAGCAGATCTGAGATCGTGGTCGAGGGTGTCAGTGAAGCTGCTTTGGTGGTTGGGTTCAGGATGGTGTCGACGATGCGGATCTGTGGCCGTGGACGGGGCGTCAGAAGCTGCTCCGGTAGGTTGGATGAGGGTGCGATGAAGCGGATCTGAGGCCGTGGGGCATTTGCAAAGTGGCCCGGGTAGGGTTGGGAATGGTATAGGTGAAGCTACTCCAATAGGATTGAGGATGGTGTCGGCGAAGCGGCTCCGGTAGGGTTGAGGAAGGTGTCGGTGAAGAGGATCAGAGGCCGTCGACGGGGGCGTCCGTGGGGTGGCTCCGGGGGTGTGGATGAAGCGTCTTCAGTGGGGAGTACGAAGGAGCCGCTGCAGATGCGCTGCGGTTGGCAAGAGTGTCGGTGAAGCAAATCCGGCACCGTGGACATGGCCGACACTTAATGGGCTGTGGTATAATGGTGGAAGAGTAGTCTACTTGTTTCTAGGGGAGATGGAAGGGGTAGATGCGGCCGCAGAAGGAGATCCGGTGAGGTGGATGCCACTGGGAGTGAATGGGCTTTGGTACGCCGGTGGATGATCAGCCTAGGGTTTCGAGAGGGGAGGGGTAGAAAGGCTGATGAAGTACGGATGGCGTGATCTAAGATGCTCTGGTGCTGTGGATTAGTCATTTTTGCGGGAGGGGGAGAGGAAACGGGGGTGCCGTGTGGTGGGGGAACTGAATTTACCAAAGCAGCCCCGACCTATTATATAAATGAGGGACGTATTGTAACCATTGTTCTCCATGCACCAAGGAAAAAAGGGAATTTCGCATGCTAAAGACTAGGTGGCGGAAATTTTAGAAGGAGGCGGGAGATTTTGCTGCCCGCTGGATCGTTCGTATACAGTTTCAACTAATTTTGGATAGTGTTAGTGGGAAGGTTATGCGAGACTGTGTACACAGGGCACACGTCAGCAGTTAATAACTAGTGTGAAGTCCACCCCAGAAAAAAGACAATAACTCGGGATGATGCACCGATAACTTAGACGTTTACACGGGCGCGGCCAATCATACGGTTATAGAGGAGCATTCACAAAAAAGGGATCAAACACTCAGCCTATGTATTTCTCATGTAAATATATAATTTGGTGCCATTGGTTATTTATTTTAACATAATGCATTGACGTGTTAATTTTAATACAGAGGCACAAAAAGAAATGGATATTGTAGTCCCACAAAAGAAATGGATATTGTACTCCGCTACTTAAAAGTGTTACTTCATATGATTACATGGCCTCCATTTCATAAATTGCGTACCCGTTGAATTCATATATGAATATTACATATATTACTTCATAATAGAACCTTCAATCATCCAAGACTAATGAATTTGAATGCAAAACTAACAATGGTGCATGTACATTATAACTACAGTGGTTGTTTGAAGAAACATCACTGTAACTTTGGCATGCACAATTGAAAAGTACTATTTGGAAAAATGTGATATGTGAGTGTCCAATCTTTAAAGCATTGAATCAATATTGTATCTTTGGCCACGATACGAAGTAGATATTGATGTATGCTCAAGCAATGCACACCCACGATCGCTAGATAGTGATAAGTGAATGAATTGTGCAATCTCTCTCACACGCATACACATCTCATTTCTCCGTGTGCATCGGAATCACACACATGCGCTTTGTGTATTTCTCAACCTCCATCAAGGTTAGAATTCGTCTTTCTACCCCGTCCTACAAGTCTCTCACACAAAAACACACACTCTCTCTCTGTCGAACACACCCACCCCTTTAATTCCACCCACCCACCGCCACTAATGTCTCAAAGTATAACTATGTCTCTCACACATCTGCGTAAGGTTAACTCGAGAACCGGAACCATATGAATACATATAATGGGATTCCAGCAGAACACCTTTTGTTTTCAGATTTCTCTCTCTCCCCCTCTCTCTCTCTCACACACACACGCACACACACATGACATTGTTTCTCTCTGCATTTTTATCCGACACTTGCATGCACACCGCTTGTTTATTTCCGTGATGCTTTAAGTATGCCTTGCACACATGCTATCTACCTATCCCTTAATATAGATAGGTATCACACAAATCCCTTCTCCCTATATCTAAGTGTCATTGCCCCCCTCCCCACACAGTTCCCGACACCGAAGGAGTAGGGTGACACCTCGATCTTGATACTGATCTATCCACTGGCTTCTCTCTCAAACACACACACACACACTTCCCGACGCCGAAGGAGTAGGGTGACGCCTTGATCTTGATACTAATCTATCTACTGGCTTCTCTCTAAAACACACACACTCGCTAGTCGTGCCTCTGTGCCTACCGCGCGCACACTCTCGATACGTCTTTCTCTCTCTCCCCCCTCCCCACCCCCCAACAATGATAGCAGAAGGGTGACATCTCGATCTTCATCTTAATCGATAAATTGGCTTCTCTCTCAAACACACACGCGCGCTTGTTGTGTCTCTGTGCCTTTCTCACACACACTCGATACATCTTTCCTTCTGTTGCACCCTCGATATGTAGACTTCTCGCGCGCGCACAGCTGTAGTGACGATGATGCTGAACCCAGTGTGCCTTGTTTTTACCAGCCCCATGTGATAGTTTTGACCCTGTTTTATGTTAATTAACTAGGAAACCTTTTCTTTGTTACTACTAGTAAATTTGAGATCATCCGTGGCAGTCATGAAATATATCACTTCAACCCAATTATCACAGTAACTATTTTAAAAGAAACTAGCAAGATGCCCGTGCGTGGTGCGGAACATCAAGATGCATTTGTATGAGTAGTTTATCTTCTGAGAGAAAAGGATGAACAACGGAAGGCCTTATTTGCAAATGTGGAGAGGGGTGTGGGTACCTTTTCACAAAATTGCCCTAGTTTCCTTCCTACCTGTCAGATATAAACCGGACGGCTTATATTGCAGGATGGTAGGCACACCGTTATCACCAACTCTATTTTTTTATAAGGGTATACTAGCAAGATGCCCGTGCGTTGCACAGAACATCAAGATGCATTTGTATGAGTAATTTCTCTTGTGAGAGAAAAGGATGAATGAGGTAAGGCCTTATTTGCAAATGTGGAGAGGGGTGTGGGTATTGTTTTGCAAAATTGCCATAGTTTCCTTCCTATCCAGCAGACATAAATCAAATGGCCTATATTGCAGGATGGCAGGAACACCATCATCACCAACTCTATTTTTATAAGAGTAGAGACATCTCTACTCCTATAAAAGACTGAATTGGTGATGATGGTGTGTCCGCCATCCGCCATTTCTGACCTTTAGATCTGCATCCAATGGTTGTGATGTAAGTTGTGGCCTTTTTGCAACAATTCCCACTTCTATGCTCCAGTTTACACAAAACCCCTTAGTATCTTGAAACCAACCACATTCCTCCCTTACCTCATCAAAACATCCCAAAGAATATATTCGGAGTGAAACATAAGATATTTTTAGTGATATGTTTATCAAAACTAAACTGTTTTCTTTCAAATTTGTGAATATGTATTATTCTACTTTGGATCCGTTGCAATGGACGGGCACATTGCTATAGAGATATATCTCTTGCATCGTCCACAATGAACATCTAGTGTACTGGTCCGGGCCGGATGCTCGCAACGCGATGACCTGAGTTCGAATTCTGTCCTAAACTTTAGTTTTTTTATATTTTTTAATATATACATATTTCGCTACTGTACTGACAGTGCAACCCAAAGAGTACTTAGAATACAAGATTAAGGATGGATTTCTTTCTTTTTAACTTTCTATACGAATCTGTAGCCAGCCTGCAAGTCATGTACATTGTACTAATAGTGCAACCCACATAATACTTAGAATACAAGATTAAGGATGCAATTAACTTTTTATAGAGGGAGAATCATACACGCAATTAACTCAAATGGATTGGGTGTGACTCTATTATTCTCCAACGGCAACTGGCAAATTTCCTCCTGCTTCCTTCTGCGGAGGACGACATCCAACGACAGAGGCATATATTTTCACAACTCTAACCAACCAGAGGAAATTCATGCAAACATGGACTGATCTCATATAAGCATGAAGAATTTTGTATAAAAAGACGGATCTTGTTGCGAAACATAGCATGCAATTTCAAAAAATTTCCTACGATCACGCAAGATCTATCTAGGAGATGCATAGCAACGAGAGGGGGAGAGTGTGTCCATCTACCCTCGTAGACTGAAAACGGAAGGGTTAGGTTAACACGGTTTATGTAGTCAAATGTCTTCAGATCCAACCCATCTAGTACCGAACGTACGGCACCTCCGAGTTCAGCACACGTTCAGCTCGATGACGTCCCTCGAACTCTTGATCCAGCAGAGGGTTGAGGGAGAGTTTCGTCAACATGACGGCATGATGATGGTAATGATGATGTGATCCGCACAGGGCTTCGCCTAAGCACTACGACGTAATGACCGAAGGAATAAACTGTGGAGGGGGAACTGCACATGACTAAGAGAATAACGGTTGTGCTTTGGGGTGCCCCTTGCCTCCGTATATAAAGGAGGGGAGGAGGAGGCCACCCACCAGGGGTGCACCATAGGGGGGAAACCGACTAGGACTCCCAATCCTAGTCACCCCCCCCCCTTTCCTCTCTATTGGAGGGGTAAATGGAAGGAGAGGGAGAGGGAAAGAGGAAAGGGGGCCACGCCCCCTCCCCCATGTCCAATTCGGACTCCCTTGGGGGGAGCCACCCTTCCGGGCTCCCCTCTCTCTCCACTATGGCCCATGAAGTCCCATTACTTCCACGGGGGGGGGGGGGGGGGGGGGTTCCAGTAACCCCTCGGTACTCCAATAAATATCCGAAACGTCCCGAAACCATTCCGGTGTCTGAATAACTTCGTCCAATATATCAATCCTTATCTCTTGACTATTTCGAGACTCCTCGTCATGTCCGTGATCTCATGTGGGACTCCGAACAATCTTCGGTCACCAAAACACATAACTTATAATACAAATCATCATCGAACATTAAGCATGCGGACCCTACAGGTTCGAGAACTATGTAGACATGACCAAGACACATCTCCGGTCAATAACCAATAGCGGAACCTGGATGCTCATATTGGTTGCTACATATTCTATGAAGATCTTTATCAGTCAAACCGCAATGACAACATACGTTATTCCCTTTGTCATCGGTATGTTACTTGCCCGAGATTCGATCGTCGGTATCATCATACCTAGTTCAATCTCGTTACCGGCAAGTCTCTTTACTCGTTCCATAATGCATCATCCCACAACTAACTCATTAGTCACATTGCTTGCAAGGCTTAAAGTGATGTGCATTACCGAGAGGGCCTAGAGATACCTCTCCGATACTCGGAGTGACAAATCCTAATCTTGATCTATGCCAACCCAACAAACACCTTCGGAGACACCTATAGAGCGTCTTTATAATCATCTAGTTACATTGTGATGTTTGATAGCACACAAGGTGTTCCTCCGGTATTCGGGAGTTACATAATCTCATAGTCAAAAAATATGTATAAGTCATGAAGAAAGCAATAAAACTTAACGATCATTATGCTAAGCTAACGGGTGGGTCTTTTCCATCACATCATTCTCCTAATGATGTGACCCCGTTCATCAAATGACAACACATGTCTATGGTCAGGAAACTTAACCATCTTTGATTAACGAGCTAGTCAAGTAGAGGCATACTAGGGACACTTTGTTTTGTCTATGTATTCACACATGTATCAAGTTTCCGGTTAATACAATTCTAGCATGAATAATAAACATTTATCATGATATAATGAAATATAAATACAAACTTTATTATTGCCTCTAGGGCATATTTCCTTCAGTCTCCCACTTGCACCAGAGTCAATAATCTAGATTACATTGTAATGATTCTAACACCCATGGAGTCTTAGTGCTGATCATGTTTTGCTCGTGGAAGAGGCTTAATCAACGGGTCTGCAACATATAGATCCGTATGTATTTTGTAAATCTCTATGTATCCCTTCTTGACTTGATCACGGATGGAATTGAAGCGTCTCTTGATGTTTTTGGTTCTCTTGTGAACTCTTGATTTCTTCGCTAAGGCAATTACTCCAGTATTGTCACAAAAGATTTTCATTGGACCCGATGCACTATGTATTATACCTTGATCGGATATGAACTCCTTCATCCAGACTCCTTCATTTGTTGCTTCTGAAGCAGCTATGTACTCTACTTCATAGGTAGATCCCACTATGACGCTCTCCTTGGAACTGCACCAACTGACAACTCCACCATTCAATATAAATACATATCGGGTTTGCGACTTAGAGTCATCTGGATCAGTGTCAAAGCTTGCATCGACGTAACCATTTACCACAACTCTTTGTCACCTCCATAAACGAGAAACATATCCTTAATCCTTTTCAGGTATTTCAGGATGTTCTTGACTGTTGTCCAGTGATCCACTCCTAGATTACTTTGTTACCTCCCTGCTAAACTTATAGCAAGGCACACATCAGGTCTAATACACAACATTGCATACATGATAGAACCTATTGCTGAGGCATAGGGAATGACTTTCATTTTCTCTCTATCTTCTGCAGTGGTCGGGCATTGAGTCTGACTCAACTTCACACCTTGTAATACAGGAAAGAACCCTTTCTTTGACCAATCCATTTTGAACTTCTTCAAAACTTTATCAAGGTATGTGCTTTGTGATAGTCCAATTAAGCTTCTTGATCTATCTCTATAGATCTTGATGCATAATATATAAGCAGCTTCACCGAAGTCTTTGATTGAAAAAGTTATATTCAAGTATCCTTTTATGCTATCCAGAAATTCTATATCATTTCCAATCAACAACATGTCATCCACATACAATATTAGAAATGCTACAGAGGTCCACTCACTTTTCTTGTAAATACAGGCTTCTCCAAAAGTCTGCATAAAACCATATGCTTTGATCACACTATCAAAGCGTATATTCCAACTCCGAGAGGCTTGCACCAGTCCATAAATGGATCGCTGGAGCTTGCACACTTTGTTAGCACCTTTATGATCGACAAAACCTTCTGGTTGCATCATATACAACTCTTCTTTAAGAAATCCATTAAGGAATGCAGTTTTGACATCCATTTGCCAAATTTCATAATCATAAAATGTGGAAATTGCTAACATGATTTGGACAGACTTAAGCATCGCCACGGGTGAGAAGGTCTCATTGTAGTCAATTCCTTGAACTTGTCAAAAACCTTTCGCAACAAGTTGATATTTGTAGACAGTAACATTACCATCAGCGTCAGTCTTCTTCTTGAAGATCCATTTATTTTCTATGGCTTGCCGATCATCGGGCTAGTCAACCAAAGTCCATACTTTGTTCTCATACATGGATCCCATCTCAGATTTCATGGCCTCAAGCCATTTCATGGAATCTGGGCTCATCATCGCTTCCTCATAGTTCGTAGGTTCATCATGGTCTAGTAACATGACTTCCAGAACAGGATAACGTACCACTCTGGTGCGGAACGTACGTACTCTGGTTGACCTACGAGGTTCGGTAGTAACTTGATCTGAAGTTTCATAATGATCATCATTAGCTTCCTCGCTAATTGGTGTAGGAATCACTAGAACTGATTTCTGTGATGAACTACTTTCCAATTTGAGTGAAGGTACAACTACCTCATCAAGTTCTACTTTCCTCCCACTCACTTCTTTTGAGAGAAACCCCTTCTCTAGAAAGGATCCATTCTTATAAACAAATATCTTGCCTTCGGATCTGTGATAGAAGGTGTACCCTATAGTTTCTTTTGGGTATCCTACGAAGACACATTTCTCCGATTGGGGTTCGAGCTTATCAGGATGAAGCTTTTTCACATAAGCATCACAACCCCAAACTTTAAGAAACGACAACTTATGTTTCTTGCCAAACTACAGTTCATATGGTGTCATCTCAACGGATTTAGATGGTGCCCTATTTAACGTGAATGCATCTATGCCGATGTGGAGCAACTCACCACTCCTCTGTCTTTGCCTGCATGGCTCCGCCGCAGGCACGGGCGGCGCGCCCACAGACACGGGAGGCGCGGCCACCGCAGACACGGGAGGTGCGGCCGCATACACTGGTGGCATGGTACGACGCGGCAGCGACGACGCCCGTGCCGACGTGGAGCAACTTGCCACTCCTCATCGAGCTGAACTGGAGCTGCGAGTTGCTGAACCACGCACCGGCTTGGGGCGGTAACTGGCTCCATCGGGCCAGGCGAGGTAGGTGAATCACCGAGCGGCCTCGCTCATATTCGGAGGGCTTGGCAGGCCACTCAGCTGGGTAGTATGCTGGAGAACGGCTCCTCGGAAGCCATCATAATAGTGGAGAAAATGGTGAAGGAGGAGATGGGGGAGCGGCGAAGGGGTGCGATTCTTGCCCGCTATCTGGCCTCGTTTAAATAGAGGGTGGACGGTAGGAGCTTGGACGGCATATGGCCTTGTTTAAACTAAAGGCGGAAGGGAGGAGCACAGTCGGCGTTGCGTTTAATTTCGGCCCGCTCATGAATGGACTGTGGCCAGAGTAGGTTTCTTGGTTTGCATGCGGGGTTTAATGGAGGTGTTTGATGGAGGCAAGGAGGCATGTTCAGCCGAGCGTGCAGCGGGCGGCACAGTACTATCTGATTTGACAACTACTAGTAAACCAGGACAGTTCCCGATATGGCTTTAATGCAGACGAGGGAGAGGGTAGCGGTTCCCGAAATGTTGAACGACCAATGATGCATCATCCTTCAATTAGCATGTTGAATGCATGAGGGAAGTAATGGGAGGAGGACGAGGAAAATAGGCAGCACGATGTGAATGCAACACAGTTTGCACTCATATAAGGGCGCCCCTCGATTCTAATCCGTCTACCACATTGTACGCACCTAAGCACCTACACTAAGCACAAAAGTGCTCACTCCAGACCCATGGTGGCGATGCACGAGCGGCCAGCCGCTGTGCCAGATGGTCCGCGACGCTAGCCTATGGCATGGCACCATGGATCGTCTCCAGACGGTGTTGGCGACCGGCTGGTTCATGGCCATCGTTGATGCCATCTACGACTGTGAGTTGGGCCAAATGATCGTTGCCACCATCAACAAGTTCACCGTCATCAAGAAGCTCGTGGACGACATCGCCGTACTCCTCCAGCCCACGTGCCCGGGCTCCTCCTTGCCTGCCACCCTAATCGGCCTCCATGGCGAGAACCTCTTTCAAGCACTGGTTGCCCTGCGACAACCCGCCGATGCAACGAAGAATGTCCACCTGGAGGTCGCGCTCGCTACAAGGCACCTCTCCCTGCAAGAATTTGTCGACCTACACATCCACGTGTAGGACGAAGTCGCGTACATAGGTATCTACAAGGCCGGTGAGGACGCTACGACGTTGGCCTTCATGAACCGGCTGGAAGCATTGGACGCCTTTGTGACGCCCCAAGACCGGCGCTCCAGATGCCTTCCATGGATTCCGAGATTCGTCGTGTGATTTGTTTTGCTCGTTGCATTCAGCATTGGATCATTTGCATTGCATCATGTCATCTTGCACCCCCTTTTTAAAACTCTGCTGAATAAATTGCATGGATCTTTGGTACATTTAAATTGAGGGAAGTTCACATGGTGAAATTCTCTTTATAACATATAAATGTCTCCTACTATTATTAGGGAGCTATTATAAATATTCCAATAATTTGGAATTCACCACAACACACTTGCAAAATATTCCATGCCTTTGTTATCTCAATTCTTGGTCTCAAACTTTGCCCTAAATTCTTTCATCACTTTCCCGAGCAACACCAAAATCCTGAACATTATTGGACCTTCCCAACCCTCACTTCCTATTCAAACCATTTGAATTTAAATCAAGTGATTTTGAATTTAAACTTTCAGTCATGTCCCCTTCTATTTTTCCTAGAACAGTCTCATTTGTGCGAGTCTGAGAAAATTAACTCCATGCCCAATCTTCACTCCAATCTCTCTCGACATTTCTTCTAAGTTTCCATTTTTTCTAAAATAGAGAGAGAGAGAAGAGAGAGCCCAGCCAGGACTCTTGGGCCTAGGACTGCCAGGCCACCCTCCTCCCCTCAGCCCACCAGAGGCCCAACGCCTATCTAACCCTAACCCTCTCCCCGATCGATCCCCACTCTATTCCTTGTACACCCATCCAGCGCCGCCTATGCCCGATCCCCATCTCCCTCACTCGATCCCCTCCCCTCGCTCCTTAGAGCGCGAGCCCTGCAGCGCTCTGCCTCGCCGTCGGTCAACCACAGTCGTGCCATGGCTGCTTCCCTCCCCGCATGTGACCCTGGCGCCTTGCTGTCCTTCCCCGCGGCCGTTCGCCTCCTCCCTCGACCACACCGGCCACCGGAGCCGTTGCCGACTGCCGCCCATCAGCCGGCGAGCCGCCGCTACCGTTGTCGCCCCTTACATCGCAGACGCCACCCCGCCTCCAAGTCCGCCACCATGGAGCACCGCCTTGACCCTGCCGTGACCACCTCTTCAATCTTTTCAAGAAGAATAAGTAGTATGCCATATCCGTTGCTTGTCATCAATTTAAGTTGGTGAAGGATAAACATACAGTAAATCTTATTCTTGTTTCCTTGAGTTGATTCAATTCTTTTCTTCCGGAGTTCGTTCATGATATAAATTTGTCGGTGCTAAGTTGTTCATCTTTTGTTTCTGGAGTTCCAAGCTCTCTCAGTTAACTTGCCGCGAAGCTCCATCTAAATCATTGCAAGGCTTCATCTTATTGTTTTCAAGATTATTTTCTTTGTGACCATCTTTTTATCTATCCGGAATTCTTCAAGAGTTTCTACATGGTGGTTCATCAAAGATTTAATCCATTCTCGAAGTGTCCTTCAAGATTCTTGTTGGAGCTCAAGTATTCTTCATCTTGCATTCCAAACTGTAATTCTTCTCCATTATCTTTTGAGGTGGTGCTATGTCATTATTGACAATTTCCCTTCGTGATTCAAGTTGTCAAGAATGAGATATTTTAAATCCATCATTTTCTCTTCGTTCAGGACATCGTTTCAACCTATCAATCCCTCCATTGGAGTTATCTTGGTAAAGATTTCACCTAAAGCCTTCCCTAAGGAATGTTGCTAATTATGGTTCTTACTAATGATCCAAGTTTCCTCCTATTCTCGTGGTGAAATAAGTTTTTAATCTCTTTGGTGCTCTGACTCAAATCAATGGGTTCCGTTAGTGGCTGTTTGTCACCTCATAATGTTGAGATGTTTCCATAAGCCCACAACAAGTTTGTTCTTTTCGTTGTTGATTTTCCAACAACTCCGTTCAATCCTTCCTTTTAAGGATGCTCTCTCAAATTCATTTGAGGTAGAACATGTTGTTTTCATCTCCGTTCTTTTCATTCTATTCTTCATTTGTTGCAGAGGCATTGTGATGCTGCTCTCTTCGACCCATCTTCTTGTTTTGTTAAGATCATATTCTTTTCATCTTATCAAGTCTTGCATCTCTTTTCAACCGGAGTGCTGTTCGAATTTGTTCTTCGTTGTTCCTTGTTTATCTCGTTTCAACCAGAGTGGATTCAATTCCTTCTTGTCCATTGTGCTCGTCATTGATAGCTTTGCAACCTCCAAGGTTGACACAGTGTTCCTTGTTTCTCTTTTCTACCGGAGTGCTCTCAATTTCGCTCGACTCTGTTGTGTTCTTTCTTTCCAGTTTTCCACCTCTCAAGGTTCATTTGTTTCACAAGTTGGGACACCCCTGCAGGGTATAAACTTTCGAGAGCCGTGCCCGCGGTTATGTGGCAGATGGGAATTTGTTAATGTCCGGTTGTAGAAGACTTGAAGTAAACTCAATTAAAATACACCAACCGTGTGCATAACCGTGACTGTCTCTTTTCGGGTGCGTTCGAGAAGAGAACTCGGTTGGGTGATGTTTGAACGTAAGTAGTTCAGGATTACTTATTGATCATTACTAGTTTGCGACCGTTTCCGTGGTTTCTCGTCTTACTCTTGTACTCGTAAGTTAGCCACCATACATTGCTTAGTCGCTACTGCATCCCCACCATTTTACCCCTTCGTTACTCATTAAGCTTTGCTATTCTTAATACCCATGGTAATGGGATTGCTGAGTCCTCCTGGCTCACAGATAATACAACAACAGTTGCAGGTACGGGTAATGCGATGATCTGGCACGAGTGCGATGCTTGATTGTTTGGAGTTCTTCTGCTTCTTCCTTCTTCGGTCAAGTGATAGGTTCCGGGTCGGGGAACCTGGGATTAGCAGGGTGGATGTTGTTCTTCTTTTTTGTTTGATTTCATCCGTAGTCGGATCCTGCTCTTCTATATTATGATTGCTATGTATCGATGTATTCTTGTATGAATGGTGTAACTTGTGGCGAGTGTGAGCCTTTATCTTGTATTCTCATCAATTCAGTACATGGTATGTTGTACTGATATCCACCTTGCTATGTGCTCAAAATGCGGTTGTGCCCCAATCATGAGTTCATCACATGACTGGGATAGAATCGCATCTTGGGCACTACAAGTTGGTATCACGTGATTGGGATGCATGGTTTTTATTCATGTGAAGTCTCTTCATTATTTTCAATCAATGTTCTTACCCGGTGGTTCTCATGAAGATGTTTTACAAGTTCATCATTCTTCGTTCTCATTTTCTTCCCTGGTGGAGTTAATTCAGTATTCGGTGTTGAGCATATTCCTTTCCTTTGTCCAATGATTTCCCAAGATGGTGCACCTCTCAATCTTTCACCTCTCGCTATTCATTTGTTCCGGAGTGCTGAAGATATATAAGAAGATTCACGTTTCCATTGCTAATACGCTCAAACTATTTCGAGGTTGTTATCTCTTTCGAGCTATTTAATTCAACAAGTGCAATCTCTCTTTTAAAATCGTTCAACGGTGTTTTCTTTTGAGTGGGCCCTAACCCATAGGTCTTCTCCAAGGATCTTACCCGACTCTTCTAATTTATCCAGAGCGATTCCCAAATTCTTTTCAAAAGTGTGACGTCAGAATGGATTCAATCAGCCATATGCCTTCTCCAAGATCGCTTCCAAATTATTTTCATCATTGGCTCAACCTTTTCTCTTTTAGTTCTTCTAGAGTGTCTAAACAATTCATGGTGGTGTTTCTCATAATCATTCTCAGCTTTTGGAGACTGAAGAATAGTTTCTCTTAAAAATCTCGTATGTTCTCCCGAAGATTCGTGGTTCTAGCTTGCCGCCATCCTCTCATAATCGTTTTTGATTGTGAGAATTCTTTTCACCCATCCAGAGCAATTCAGGAGTCTTTTCAGTTTGATTCTCCGGAGCCCATCATCTTAGAATTATTCATTCTCAGCTTTCAGCTCTCATTCTCCAAATCTTACCGGTGCATCGCTCAAGTATTCCCTAGACAGCTCGTGATCTCTTCATTCTCTTGTATCTAAATTCTCTCAAATATCTTTGTTCATTTTCTAATTCTTCCCGGTGTTTCATTATCTTTTCTTTGTTTGTTTTTAATTCTTACGGCAGTTTGTTCAAGATTCCTCTTCCTATGTTCTCATATTAATTTATTCGTTGTTTCAATCCTACCGGTGGTTCATTGAAGACCTTCCCAAGTTTGGCTATATCTCTTCAATCTTTTCAAGAAGAATAAGTAGTATGCCAAATCCGTTGCTTGTCATCAATTTAAGTTGATGAAGGATAAACATATAGTAAATCTTATTATTGTTTCCTTGAGGTGATTCAATTCTTTTCTTATGGAGTTCATTCATGATAAAAATTTGTTGGTGCTAAGTTGTTCATCTTTTGTTTCCGGAGTTCCAAGATCTCTTAATTAACTTGCCGCGAAGCTCCATCTAAATCATTGCAAGTCTTCATCTTATTGTTTTCAAGCTTCTTTTCTTTGCGACCATCTTTTTATCTATCCGGAGTTCTTCAAGAGTTTCTACATGGTGGTTCATCAAAGATTTAATCCATTCTCGAAGTGTTCTTCAAGATTCTTGTTGGAGCTCAAGTATTCTTCATCTTGCATTCCAAACTGTAATTCTTCTCCATTATCTTTTGAGGTGGTGCTATGTCATTATTGACAATTTCCCTTCGTGATTCAAGTTGTCAAGAATGAGATATTTTAAATCCATCATTTTCTCTTCGCCCAGGAGATCGTTTCAACCTATCAATCCCTCCATTGGAGTTATCTAGGTAAAGATCTCACCTAAAGCCTTCCCTAAGGAATGTTGCTAATTATGGTGCTTATTAATGGTCCAAGTTTCCTCCTATTCTCGCGGTGAAATAAGTTTTTAATCCCTCTGGTGCTCTCACTCAAATCAATGCGTTCTGTTAGTGGCCGTTTGTCACCTCATAATGTTGAGATGTTTCCATAAGCCCATAACAAGATTTTTCTTTTTGTTGTTGGTTTTCCAACAACTCCGTTCAATCCTTCCTTTTAGGGATGCTCTCTCAAATTCATTTGATGTAGAACATGTTGTTTTCATCTCCGTTCTTTTCATTCTATTCTTCATTTGTTCCAGAGGCATTATGAAGTTGCTCTCTTCGACCCATCTTCTTGTTTTGTCAAGATCATATTCTTTTCATCTTATCAAGTCTTCCATCTCTTTTCAATCGGAGTGCTATTCGAATTTGTTCTTCCTTGTTCCTTGTTTATCTCTTTTCAACCAGAGTGGTTTCAATTCCTTCTTGTCCATTGTGCTCGTCATTGATAGCTTTGCAACCTCCAATGTTGACATGGTGTTCCTTGTTTCTCTTTTCTACCGGAGTGCTCTCAATTTCGCTCGACTCTGTTGTGTTCTTTCTTTCCAGTTTTCCACCTCTCAAGGTTCATTGGTTTCACTCGTTTGTCAAAGAAGCAACTTTGTTTTACCTCTTCCTCTTCCGTTTTCTCCCGGTGCCATCCTTATATCTCGGGTCGATATATCTTGTAAGTGGAGGAGAGTTGTGACGCCCCAAGACCGGCGCTCCAGATGCCTTCCATGGATTCCGAGATTCGTGGTGTGATTTGTTTGGTTCGTTGTATTCATCATTGCATCATTTGAATTGCATCGTGTCATCTTGCACCCCTTTTTTAAGACTCTGCTAAATAAATTGCATGGATCTTTGGACCATTTAAATCGAGGGAAGTTCACATGATGAAATTCTCTTTATAACATATAGAAGTCTCCTGCTATTATTAGGGATCTATTATAAATATTCCAATAATTTGGAATTCACCAAAACACACTTGCAAAACATTCCATGCCTTTGTTATCTAAATTCTTGGTCTCCAACTTTGCCCTAAATTCTTTCATCACTTTCCCGAGCAGCACCTAAATCCTAAACGTTTTTGGACCTTCCCTACCCTCACTTTCTATTCAAACCATTTGAATTTAAATCAAGCGAGTTTGAATTTAAACTTTCAGTCATGTCCCCATCTATTTTTTCTGGAACATTCTCATTTTTGCGGGTCTGAGAAAATTAACTCCATGCCCAATCTCCACTCCAATCTCTCTCGACATTTCTTCTAAGTTTCCATTTTTTCTAAAATATATATATATAGAGAGAGAACAGAGAGCCCAGCCAGGCCTCTTCGGCCTAGGCCAGCCAGGTCACCCTGCTCCCCTCAGCCAACCAGAGGCCCAGCGCCTATCTAACCCTAACCCTCTCCCCAATCGATCCCCACTCTCTACCTCGTCCGCCCCTCGAGCGCCGCCTGCGCGCGATCCCCATCTCCCTCGGTCGATCCCCTCCCCTCGCTCCTTCGAGCGCGAGCCCCGCAGCGCTCTGCCTCGCTGCCGGTCAACCACGGCCGTGCCATGGCCGCCTCCCTCCCTGCACGCGACCCGGGCGCCTGCTGTCTTTCCCCGCGCCCATTCGCCTCCTCCCTCGACCACACCGGCCACCGGAGCCGTTGGCGGCTGCCGCCCCGTCAGCCGGCGAGCCGCCGCTACAGCTGTCGCCCCTTACATCGTAGACGCCACCCCGCCTCCAAGTCCGCCGCCGCGGAGCGCCGCCCTGACCCTGCCGGGGCCACCTCTCCTTCCCCTGCTCCGTTCATCGCCGACCTCGTCGGGCCTCCACCTCCGTCCCGTGCGCCTCCGCGTCGTCCTGCCGGCCGCGCCTCCATCTGTTGCAGGCCATCGGCCTTGAGGTCCCCGATGCCCATGCCCCGCCGAGCTCGCTGCTGCTTCCGCCAGCCATGTCAGCCCGCAGCCATGGCCTCAAGCTCGCCAAGCCGCTGCTGTCTTCTCTGTTGGGGTTTTGCCTCGAGCTCCTTGGCCCCTGTTCATGCCCCGACACTGCCCTCATTTGTCTTCCTAGGCAGTTCCTGTTTGCCTCGGCTTCGAGTTCATCATGACTGGCCTTAACCACACCACGATGTTGCTTCTTGCACCTGTGATGTCTTGCGTGGACGCATTCGAAACCGGATTGGAACCTCAAGCGCCAAGTAACGTGAGTCCGAAAATTTTGGATGCACCAAGTCCCTCGATGACAAGTTCCTCTCCGAACGTGTACGACTACACCTTGTGATGTGTCGAGTACCGCTACCGAAGTCCCCGAACATCTACAAAACATGTACGACTATAATCAACCCTCGAAGACCCGTGAACGACTACTTCCCATGACGCCCTGTGAATGACTATTTCCACTATCGCTGTGAGAATGATTACTTTCCTCGACGAAGTTCTGCCTTGAAAATGCACGCTTCAAAGGTATAACGTCGAGACGACCGCCGTGGACGAATGTTGTGTGATGTATGAGATGAACCCCGTGTTTGCACCATGCCCGTTTGTTTCGTGCACATCGCTCGTTTGCCATGCCACTGACACATGGGACACCTGGTATCTGGGATCACTCCCCGTTGCATTGCACACTCCATGCATCCCATATTTCTTTTGCACCGACGTCTCAATGAGTTGTCGAAATCGGAACAATGCCTTGGTATCATTTTCGTTGTCGCCGCCATGGCACTCCTTTTCCTTCCGCCATGGCGAGAAATGCCTCGTATCATATTATACCAACATTTTGACAAAAAATGCATCCAACCATGAATATGTCATCCGCATCATGATAACATTTAAAATGTTTAAAATTGTTGTTTGCATTAAATTGCTACATGCACATGAGGATTTACCGGAATTGTTGTTTGATGTTTCCAGCCTCATTTAAACTTGCCTAGATAGGTAGTTCTAATTATGTTTCATCTCTTGCCATGTTCAAAAACATTTAACATTGTTGAGTAGCTTAAACAATAGCAAATTAAATAATTGAATGTGGTGTTTTGTCAATATACGACTCGTTGCATATTGAGCCCCACTTAATTTGTAGTGTTGTTTGTTGCACTTTGCCATGCCATGAATCATTAAACCGGACATGCATAATACTTGATTGTGCATCATGCCATGTTTATGTGGTGGTTGTTTACCATGTTGTTTGCTTCTTTCTGGTTGTGCTTCTTCTCAATAGTTCCGGGTATCGTTGCGATTATGAGGATTCGTTCGACTATGCCCGTTCGTCTTCTTCATGGAGTCGATCTTCTTCCTAGCGGGATTTCTGGCAAGATGACCGTCACCTTGGATCTCACTACTATCTTTGCTATGCTAGTTGTCTCGATGCTATCGCTATGTCGCGATACCTACCACTTGTTTTTCGAGCCTCCCAATTGCCATGACAGCCTCTAACCTTTTTACCCTTCCTAGCAAACTGTTGTTTGGCTATGTTACCGCTTTGCTCAGCCCCTCTTATAGCGTTGCTAGTTGCAGGTGCAGTTGTAGTTGTTCCATGTTGGGACATGGATATTATGGGATATCACAATATATTTTATTTAATTAATGCACCTATATACTTAGGTAAAGGATGGAAGGCTCGGCCGTATGCCTGGTGTTTTGTTCCACTCTTGCCGCCTTAGTTTCCGTCATACTGGTGTTATGTTCCTTGATTTTGCATCCCTACAACAGTGAGGGTTTATGGGCCCCTCTTGACAGTTCGCTTTGAATAAAACTCTTCCAGCAAGGCCCAACATTGGTTTTTAACATTTGCCACAATAATATTGAACTAAATAATCAATTGGCATAGGGCGTCATGAATCCGAGGATTCTTTTTCTACATACAGGGGGCAGTGCTGATGGCGTTGGTCCCAAACTAGAGCCCCTTGCAGCGCCGCCACGGGGAAACTCGAGGATTGGTTTTAGTTGTACGGACTGCTCATCCGGACGTGTCCTGAGACGAGATACGTGCGGCTACTATTAGGGTGTCGGCACGCCGGGAGGTCTTGCTGGACTTATTTTACCATTGTCGAGATGTCTTGTGCACCGGGATTCCGAGTCTGATCAGAGGGTCCCATGATGGAGGATCGTCTCTGCGGATCGTGGGCTTGTCATGGGCTAAATTGGGACACCCCTGTAGGGTTTAAACTTTCCAGAGCCGTGCCCGTGGTTATGTGGGAGATGGGAATTTGTTAATATCCGGTTGTAGATGACTTGAAGTAAACTCAATTAAAATACACCAACCTTGTGCGTAACCGTGACTGTCTCTTTTCGGGTGCGTTCGAGAAGAGAACATTGTTGGGTTATGTTCGAACGTAAGTAGTTCAGGATATTATTGATCCTAGTTTGCGCCCGTTTGCGTGGTTTCTCATCTTAATCTTGTACTTGTAAGTTAGCCAACATACATTTCTTAGCCGCTGCTGCATCCTCACCATTTTACCCCTTCTTTACCCATTACGCTTTGCTAGTCTTGATACCCATGGTAATGGGATTGCTGAGTCCTCATGCTCACTGATACTACAACAACAGTTGTAGGTACAGGTAACGCGATGATCTGGCGCGAGTGCGATGCTTGATTGTTTGGAGTTCTTCTGCTTCTTCCTTCTTCGATTAAGGGATAGGTTCCGGGTCGAGGAACTTGGGATTAGCAGGTGTATGTCGTTCTTCTTTTTCGTTTGATTTCACCCGTAGTCGGATCCTGCTCATCTGTATGATGATTGCTATGTATTGATGTATTGTTGTATGAATGGTGTAACTTGTGGCGAGTGTAAGCCTTTATCTTGTATTCTCATCTATTCAGTACATGGTATGTTGTAATGATACCCACATTGCTATGCGCTTGAAATGCGGTTGTGCCCCAATCATGAGTTCATAACGTGATTGGGATAGAATCGCATCTTGGGCGCTACAGCATCTGTTGAGAAGCACCTTGACCTCGCCACAAAAGCCGCCACTCCTAAGCCGCTGGTCGGTGGCCTGATGCATTGAGTCGAGGAGGAGGAGGTCGTACGTTTATGGATGCATCTTTCTTCTTATAACCACCATAGTGATCACATCATCGTGGCCGTAATTCTTATTGTGCTATTGAATTCTTGTTCCAGTCAATACAGACATGTGCGATCCCTTTGCTCACATTAGGAGGGAATTATATGCATCACTGTAACTAGTACTCCATCCGTCAATTTATAAGTTGTGCTTTCCTTTTCCATCAACTTCGTGCAAAGCACGGGCATCTTGCTAGTATCACTACAACATGTCGGACCGCATGTGACCAAACTGACGATGCGCCAACCTAGCTACTACCCTGCTTATCTGGCCGAAAAAACCCCACCCTGGCATTTCCAATCGATATTTCTATCTACCGATCATGCCTAGGAGCAGAACCAAATGTTACAATTTATACATGTTTCTCTACTCCTATAAAAGACTCAGTTGGTGATGGTGGTGTGTCTGCCATCCGTCATTTCTGAAAATTCACTACAAAAAGACACATCCGTGACATTTTGGGCCGAACAAAAAAATTTTCTGTCATACATATGACACTTCTATGATGATAATTGTGACAAAACCCGGCATCATCATAGATGTTGTGGGCTCCTACTTCTATGACAAAAAATCATGACATAAAATGTGCTTATCGTCCTGGGTGGGCCGGAGACGCAGCTGCATGACATTCTTTGGGCCGTCCATGACGGAAAAAACCGTGGTAGAAGCGAGGGGGAGGAAAATTTCAGAGAGTTCCCGATTACGGTGGGAGGTCGGGGGCCGAGCGATGCGCATTTCTCTCGTACACGTACGCGCGTGTGTGCGAGGCGTTGGCTCTAACTGAACCCGAGTGAGGCGTTTGGCTCTAACTGAACCCGAGCGATTGCACTGCAGGCTACGCGTTACTGAACCCGAGCGATCGATCGATGGCTTTTAACTGAACTCGATCGAGCGATTCCTTCGCTACTGCTGCTAACTGAAGCCGATCGATGGGATGAACAGTGAGCGTTGCGGGGGGGGGGGGGGGGGGTGGATGAACAATGAGCGGTGGCGTTGCCTCTGGATGAAGAGGACCCCGTGGTGTGGTGGAGGGCTGGATGAACAGTAGACGGTGGAGGGGTGCCCGTGGAGGGGTGGATGAACAGGACCCCGTGGTGTGGAGGGCTGGATGAACAGTAGACGGTGGAGGGGTGGTTGAACAGGACCCCGTGGTGTGGACGGCTGGATGAAAAGTAGACGGTGGAGGGGTGCCCGTGGAGGGGTGGTTGAACAGTAGCCGGTGGAGTAGTGCGCGGTGGATGCTGGATGAACAGGAGCCTGTGGAGGCTGGAGGAGGTCGACGGTGGAGATGAATAGTATCCCGTGGAGTCCCGTTTTGCGGTATGCCACACCCCTCCCGATCAACATGACCCCTGTTTCGACCATAGCGCTCCAACACAAGTCCGTTTCCTCCGTTTTGCGGTACGCCACACCCCTCCCGATCAACAGGACCCCCATTTCGACCGTAGGAGGTCTGTTTCCTCCATTTTACGGTACGCCCAGACCCCTCCTGATGAACAGGATCCCATTTCGAACATGGCCGGTCGAACACAAGGTCGTTTCCTTTGTTTTGCGGTATGCCAGGCCTCGTTTCCATCGCATGTTCCATCCAAGCCCTCCCGATGAACACGACCACGCATTCCGTTCTGACCCAGCCGGTTGGCTCCCACGCTTTCCGTTGCCTCCCGATGAACACGACGCATTCCGTTGCCTCCCCATGAACACGACGCATTCCGTTGCCTCCCCACGAACACGACGACGATGTTGTTTCTCCGTTCCGACCCAGCCATGTACACGAGCCCTGGTCGTATGTATGCACGAGTATGCGTTCGAGACCCTGCCCGTATGTACGTATGTGACCGTATTTTCTTTTTTGCACCCTGGCCGCTGTACGTACGTGTACATGCTACGTGCGCGCCTCTACTACGACACGTACGCGCCTCTACTACAACACGTGCGCGCCTCTACATTGACCAGTATATATGTACATACACGTTCGCGACCAGAATGATAATGCTACGTACGCTTCGACCGGGTGGGTCCCGACTGTCAGGCACTTCCTTGCCTGCGAAGATGTAGCTGGTGGGTCCCAGCAGTCAGGGGGACAGATCGTTTTTTTTGCCCAGACGCACTTCCTTGTGTGCGAAGGTTTAGCTGATGGGTCCCAGCAGTCAGGGGGGAATCATTTTGTTTTTTTTTGCCCGGACGCACTTCCTTGCGTGCGAAGATGTAGTTGGTGGGTCCCAGCAGTCAGGGGGAGAATTATTTTTTTGGACGCACTTCCTTGCGTGTGAAGATGTAACTGGTGAGTCCCAGCAGTTAGGGGGGCGAATTGTTTTTTTCGGACGCACTTCCTTGCGTGCGAAGATGTAGCTGGTGGGTCCCAGCAGTCAGGGGGAACCATTTTTTTCACGAAATACGGTGGCCCGTCCGGTGGGTCCCCGCTGTCAGGTGGAGGAATAATTATTTTGCGCGTAATAAGGAGGCACTTCCTTGCTGCGGCCGTGGACCAAGCTGTCAGCCCCTCCATGTATAGTCCACGTCCGATGGAAGCCATTCCTTGACCATGTTGACCACGCCGCGCTGAGAGCACCAGGGCGGTGGACGACGGCGAGGCCTAGGAAGGGGACAACGCGGAGCCGGGGAAGACGCGTCAGTGGATGCCCATGCATAGAGTATGAGGGTTCACTCGTTCGGCTGCGGTGTGAGGCTGCCGTCGCCGCAGAATAACAGGGGGTGTGGATGCGTAGAGGGATGGCCTGGCCAGCGGTGGGAGTAGTAGGGGGCGGTGAGGCCTCCGCAGCATCATAGCCGGCCATGGGCGGCAGGAGCAGGCGGCTCGATCGGCGCTACTTTGGGTGGCTTGAGCAAGAAGACCAGAGGTTCAAGAAGCACTACGGCCGTTGGATGGACATCGTACGGTCACTGGAGCTAGAATCGTTCATATATTGACTAAAGTTGACAAAGGCCTCCATCCCAGTCAACTTAGTAGGCCCACAAGTCAGCCTCCCACCAAGGTGGGTCCCAGCTAGCTAGGGGGTATTCATATTTTTGTGCGTAATAAGGAGGCACTTCCGGTGGATCCGAGCTGACAGCGGGAGAACATTTTTTTCATGAAATACGGTGGCCCGTCCTGTGGGTCCTAGCAGTCAGGGGGATTTTTTTTGGCGAAATACAGGTGGCCCGTCCGGTGGGTCCCTGCTGTCGGGTGGAGGAATAATTATTTTCCGCGTAATAAGGAGGCACTTCCTTGCGGCTGCCGTGGACTCAGCTGTCAGCCTTTCCACGTACAGTACTCTTCCGATGGAAGTCGGTCGTTGACCACATTGACCATGCCGCACCGAGAGCACCACGGCGGTGGAAGA
The DNA here is from genome assembly GCF_056163025.1 of Triticum urartu. Classification (NCBI taxonomy): domain Eukaryota; kingdom Viridiplantae; phylum Streptophyta; class Magnoliopsida; order Poales; family Poaceae; genus Triticum; species Triticum urartu. The sequence continues at coordinate 247,789,043 of NC_141875.1, forward strand.
CGGCGAGGCCTAGGAAGGGGACGACGCAGAGCCAGGGAAGACGCGGCAGTGGAAGCACGCGCGGAGAGGAGTACGAGGGTTCATCTGTTCGGCTGTGGTGTGAGGCTGCCGTCGCCGCAGAATAACAGGGGGTGTGGGTGAGTAGAGGGATGCCCTGGCCAGCGGCGGGAGTAGTAGGGGGCGCTGAGGCCTGCGCGGCAGCACAGCCGGCCACGGGAGGCGGGAGTAGGCGGTCCCGCCAGCGCTGCTTTGGCGGCTGGAGCAAGAAGATCAGAGATTGAAGAAACGCGACGGCCGTTGGATTGACATCCAACGGTTACATCTGCTAGAATCGTTTGTTGATGTATATAATAACAAAAAAATCTTGCATACGCGTCAACTAAACAGGCCCACAAGTCAGACCACTCCCTCTTTTTTTATAATTTATATATAGATCATGGCAACTTCTTATGCAATTTATTGCAGTCGTTTTTTTGGTTGGCCATGGCCAATTTCACATATTTCTGTGGGTTCCAAACTATTTTTAATACCAAAATGTCGAGCCAGATTTAAAGTACTTTGAAGATATATTTAAATTAGGTTAATGCCCAGTGAAATAGGAATCTGAAAATGTGAAAAAATTCAGAAATTATAAAGTAATTGCCAATTTGTCATATGTTTTTACATTTCCAACCCATTTCATATTACTTTCAAGATTTGCACGCGTCTTGAAAGAGTTGCAGGCCATCAGGGCGTAGAAAACTAAGTAGGCCTAGATTGGGTATTCTTCAGAAAAATAAACTGGGCACTTTTTCACCAAGAAAAAATAGATGGGCTGGTCACGTGGTGAACATAAAATATAAGCCTGGGCTAGACGGCCACAGCCCAGTTCAAACCCTGCTCCGTCTCAACAATACCAAACAAAAAAATACTGCTTGAGTAGCTACGTCCTAGGTGTCAGCCGATCTTGTGCTGTTCTCTTGTCTATTGACTATATATGCTCACAATGTCGTGGGTCCTAGATGTCAGGAAAACACTAGGAGGAAGCATTTTATTTTTCCATACGCTGATGTGGTGGGCCTCTACTGTCATCCTCTCCACGTACTTTTGCCGATTCCTGTTGTTTGTTGACCATGTTGACAACGCGAGAGGGCGGCGCCGCGGTGAGCGCACCAAAGCGCGCGGAGGACGTCAGCGTTAACGATTTAGGAGATGGTGGGGCGGTGATGCGTGCGCTGAGGCGCAGCCAGCCGTGGGAGGCGGAAGCAGGCGGCCCCGCCGGCGCTGGTTTGGTTTTGGCGGCTGGAGGAAGACAGGACTGAAGAAACACGACAGACTGTAAAAGCAGTAGTAGTACTTAACAACCTTAAATGAAACCAGCAGGGGCACTTAACAACCAAAGCGGAAAGCAGTATGAGTACTTATACAGGTTCAACCGTACAAAGCACGCCTCAAACAGTGCTACTTTGCCTACAGTTAACCAAGGGTGAGGCCGCCAAGCCCCAGGACAAGGCCCAGGCGCCACCCCACACACCCACAACCTTCTGAAAGCGGCTTCATCTTGCAACGTGGTCAATAAACAGGATATTCGCTTTAGAGCCATGGAAAAGCATGAAAATAATCTTCTGTCCTTCTCCAAGATGGACGGGCCTTCATTTTTTGAGACCACCCATGAATAAGTATCCTTTCACCTCCAAGGGGAATTGAGTAGGTCGACATAAACATCATGTTGTGACCAAGCGCAAGTCTGACCCGACCATGGTCAGGCATCTGTATAGGAACAATAGAACTCGACAGTTCCTATTTCAAGAAGATCACAACTGTAAAACTGTGTATAAGGAATAGTTTATGAACAACATATATAACAGAAAATAGCTCGTACCATAAGTTTCTCGACACAGTTGGACCTGTTCAACGAGTGCAGCAGTGGCACACATATCCCACGTGGCCTTCCACCATTGAAACGCCCCACAAGGACCTCAAGACGATCAATAAAGTGTTGGAACTTGTGGATGTCGATGCAGTCAACTTCAGTGCCATTAGTAACAGCCGAGTTATTACAGAGTAACAAACGAGCAGACTGCTTAACTCTGAAAAAACCTACAGGTGCCACAAATTATAAGAAAAATATTAGTTAGAAGTAGCATCGTCGTGAGAGATTCGTTGCTACTTCTAAAGTTAAATTGTGATTAGTTAGACAGAATAGGTGGATTAAGAAGTAATCGAGGCAACAAGCAAGAACCAGATACAAAACTAACATGGATGAACAATTGGAACGACGTCAGGCTGGAAGATCGCAGTGAAGATGAGACTAGGTTCTACTATTTCCATCAACATTCGTGCGCCAACTTTCAGTCCGTAACACTTGAGAAAGTTTATCCAAGTTCGGCCATAAAAAAAGCAGCGATCTTCTTGGTTTATGAACCAAACTTGGAACTTATATCCATGGCTTGTCTTCACTGTGACCATTAAACTAGTGTATTCAGTCATGGCAAGGCCGAGCATCTTGAGTACATGTATTCTGGCAGAGCAAATAATACACTGCAGGAAAAATAATATGAGAACACAACATGTTCAAAAAAACCCCACCCTCCCGTTAAGAAAAGAGGATTCTAGGAACATACTGTGCGCATTTCAAAATGTTATGTTAGGATGAGAATTAACAAGTGTGGCGTCTCGCCGAGGGCGCAGAAACCTATAGGGTACTCGCACTTTGGGCACTACAAATGAAACACACTAGATTCAGTAGGAAGAAAAATGCATCAACGGCGGCGGCTGCCATCCTAGGATTACCTGCGACCAAGGGACTTGGATTTATCGGGGATGGATGAAGAATTCGTACCTGGTTCTCCATGAGAAAACCCTATGCAATCGCCGAGAGGGGGTTTTCTCTGAACAAGCAGACGAGGGAGAAGGGGATTCAGGCCCAGTGAAATATTGCCGCTTCGTCCGTCCAGCTTACTGCTAAAGCTGGAAAGGGGGGTTGTGATTTGACGGCTCATTGGGCATTACTGCAATGCTACGACCAGGGTGTGTCTACCATGAAGTTGCGCACTCTAATTTGTGCATATGGCACGTGGACCCCGTTGCCGGTTGCCCCACATATCAGCGAAAGGAAGTAGAAAGACATGAGTAACTAGTTACACATAAATATATATTTTGACAGAGAGATACTCCCTCTTTAAAGAAATATACAAATCTTTTATATCACAGGCTCACCTTGCCGAGAAATATACTCCCTCTACAACGCACGGGCATTATGGGGGTTCAGCTTTTTTATGGGGGTTCAACTAAGAATATAATACTCAGATAGGCTCACGGTTCTGGACTTTGGGCCGCGGGCCGACCCTGCATGTTTGGGGGCCCATGTGTTCTACCTCAGCGATTTTCATATTGCAAGCGATTGATACGGCGCTGGTTTTAGATGCTGTCGCAAGGAGAATACACAAAATTGAATAAAGCACGACAGCTGTTGGAATGAAATCGAACGCCGGTTCCTAACCAGCAATCAGAGTTGCAATTCTATCAACGATATACCATGTGATAAATAATATTGTCGTACTACTTATACACATAGGACACTTGTTTCACCATGCCAGATTATTACATCAAAATCTCTTAGAGGATAGATCAGTTCGGCAGTTGCGTGCTGCTACTGAAGAATTTCAAAGTTGATTTGGACCAGCTCTCCTTGCTGAGAAAGTTCGATTTTGACATCATTCCCTACCGCAAGATATGATTTAGATTTGAACCTTGACCATCCTTTAGCATCAATCATCACGCGACCATCCTTTGTACTTATGGTATATTGAGCAGGTTCATTCACACCAAGGCTGCGCATGGTAAGAGAAACTTGGCCGCGGTCGCCCGGATTGTTGAATGACTCCCTCGTTGCTCTAGGAATTCTCTGTTTGCAAACAAGAAGACATACCCAAATAGTTAGATCAACACAGTGAATCATGTGAAACAACATGGAAAGAAAAAAGAACGAAGCACTTGGGCGGCCAATGCTTACCAAGAAGGTGGACATGTCGGTTTTTGTAAGGACTTCGGTATATGAAGTGCGAACTGCAGCCCAGCCTATTGCCAGTGCAACTGCACGGGCCAGAACAGATGCAAGTGCAAGTGTTGGTGCAGGTGCCGAAGCCGCTGCTGCTGCCGGAGATGGTGCTCCTTGTAGAGATGGTGCCGGTGTCGGAGCAGGTGCCGGTGTTGATGCCCGATCCTCTGGTAGATCAGACTGATCCGCGGACGCGGTCGGTGCCCAATCCTCAGCTGGATCAGACTGAGCTGTTGCCGCTGTCAGTGCGAGAGCAACTGCCAGTGCTCGATCTGTGCGAGACAGCGGCGATCGTGTTTGGTCTTCTATGATCAGCTTTCTAACTTGACTAGGATCCGTGACTGTGATCCAGTTTTTTTCATTTCTTTTAAACGCGAGAAGGACTAATTGTGGCGTTTTTGTTAAGCCAAACTGCAGTTCATCATAGGGATTCAGCTTGTACTCAGACAACAGACTGATCCAATTCTTTCTAGTAATATAAGTGATGGACAGTGCTTTCGTTACTGACACGACATAAGAAGTGAAACCTGCAAAAATAGCCATCGTAGAGCAAACCAAACAGTTTATTCTGTGATGAATGTCACATGGCAAAGCCTGCATCGTAAAATTGCAGGAAAAGAAAGAAAACATGACATTAAATTAATAAGATTTAGACAGTAAATCAATAAGATTTACTTGATTTGACACGAGTGAATCCTTACCAGGAAATCACTATGTTTAAGTACTAAACAGAAGATTGATCGTCCAACTACGTGTGGCATGCATGGGACTCGCCTACTCCCACAAGCAAGACAGTCCAAAGGTCGTGACAAATCCTATGGACCGAACATCCATGGGACTGGAAATCCTGGTGGGTGCGATAAACCCTGCAATGCATACAGATATTGGACTGTAACCATAATTGATAAACCGTCCTCTTAAAAAATATGATCTGGATACTTCAAAATATACAGACTGAATTGAGTGGACAGACATTAACATAAACCATTCTCAGGACTAACCACACACCAAAAGCGGCAGTACTAATAAACAATACAGGGTTCACAAACACAAATCAAGTACTGAACAATAGTACTTACTACAGACAAGCAAAGTTGCACTAACTAAACTCTGCAGACTATTTCTTGCCACCGAGCTACTGGATGAACCCTGCATAACTGACTAGGCCATGAACTTCGTGTGAGATGTCTACATGCACCATCACCATCTTGTCAACCTTGGAGAACCTAACAGAGTGGTCTTTCCACTCATAAACATGATGATGAAGACAGGACGCATCAGATTTGTTGGGAAGCTTTACAAGAACCACACCCTTCGTAATCGAAGGCACAGCCAGAAAATTGTTGTGGTCAAGTACAGCCTCGAGAACACGCCTGAGAACAATGCTACAGGAAAACACTAGTTCAGGACACCTGGAGACAAGGACGCATCAGCTGGATAGTTCAGCAGTAGAACTCATCATCAGGTCTTCCAGTTCACACGGCATGACTTTGAGAACTTCATCTCCACCACAGACCTGGTTCTAATTCAAACAGAAACCATATTTTATTACTACCTCCGTTCATAAATATAAGATGATTTTTGATATTATACTCCATGTATGACTACATATACGCACAGAAATGAGTGAACAAAGACACTAGAACATGTCTTCAAAGGCATGAGAGCAGAGGGATTACATGCAATATCCATAACACAAGTTACTGAGGCAAATATACCCTCTTAAAAGGTAGCATTGATGTTCATAAAGTACTCCCTCCGTCCCAAAATTCTTGTCTTAGATTTGCCTAGATACGGATGTATCAAGTCACATTTTAGTATTAGATACATCCGTATCTAGACAAATCTAAGAGAAGAAATTTGGGACAGAGGGAGTAGTTGAAAGTAATCTATAAGAAATCAGTGTCAACCTCTCGCATGTTTTGGTTAAAAGAGGAATTTAGAACCGTCATTTGGCACACTAAAATCACACGCAAGATCACCCAGAAAGTTGTACTACCAGTACTAGTACTACGTGTTAGATGAAAAAACACGATCAAGATCAAGAAAAAGATCGTCAACAAGAGACATTACCTGGACTTGCTTAATGAGGGATCCCGGGGAGGGGGGCTTGGACAGGGCGATGGCTTTGAGCTTGTCTGTGGTAGTCTCGGCGGGGTGCTTGCGCTTCTTCGTACCATGAGCCTCGACGGTTTTGGCCAGAGCCATAGACATCACGTCGGCCGGTGCTCCGACGTCCATCCAAGAGAGGAAGCTGAGAGAGAAGAGTGAAAGGAGGAACGAGATGAGGGAAAAGCGAATCGAGTGGGGGTTTTCTTCAAGAGAGGATGCTGAGAGAGAAGAGTGAAATGATGGTTGCTTCGTTCGTCCAACTTACTGCTGGAAAGGAGGGGGTTTTGTGATTTGACGGCTCATTGGGCATTACTATGGCGGTTCGATCGGGGTAGTCTACCGTCACTCTACTACAGAGTAATTTAGTGCATGGCTGGTGGACCCAGGTGCTGGCTGTCCCACACGTCGGTGAAAGTGAGTAATTTAGTGCATGGCTGGAGGAGGATCCGCACGGTAGAGCGTGTCTATTGTTTTTATGAAGAAAAAAATGATTACATCAAGCGTTTCCACTCTTACGACGGAGGTGTGCGAAACACGGCAGCCACTTGAACATACATAGTGCTCCTACTACTAGGCATGTGCAGTGGTTCATACGTGAGTACTACACAATCTTGTTGCTAGTGTAGTAAGATATGATGATAACAAATGATGTTGTGCGCATGTCAACTATTCCTATATGTAACATAGTACCGCTTCTTCGACTGTCCGGTCGAGAATGAACGGTGAGATCAATGTTAACAGAACTAGGTCCACAGCGCACGGAGAGTACGATGCTACAGTACTCCACGAAACATGAACCATATGAAGCACGAATAGTGTTAGGCAGGGTGTATGAAGGGTGCACGGGATGGGAGTAAAAGTTCCCTTCTCGACCCACTTTTGGGTGTTTGGCAGAGTGCACGAAGGGTGCATGAGTCCACACTAGTAGGTTGACAAAAATACACGAAGAGGAAACAACTATATTGAGATGAGAATGCAACCAAACACACCCACACGCTTTGTGCTACAGTGACTGATCTGCACCGTCTGAGTTTGATCCAATGGTCATGTTGCGCCGAGACATGGACATGCCCATGCAGAGGGCGCCTAAACACCACCGAAGTCCCTCTGCTTCTCGAGGCGCACGATGTTGGTGATGCAGGGTGCAACCGCCCGCAGAGCCCGCTCCTGGTCGACGGGAGCCAGCTCGTCAAAGAAGGCGTCCAATGGCACGAATGAATTCCAATGATGGAGCCCTGAAAGCATTCGCCTGGCAACGGCGACGGCAGCCCGCAACCCCTCCTTGTCCAGCTCAGCCCCCACCATCGCACGGAGACGGCTCAGCTCCTCGAAGATATAGGTGAAGAAGGAGACCAGGTCAGGAAGCCGCAGCTCGTTGAAGTCGACTGGGTGGTCAAACGGGTTTAGCCCGACGGCTGGCATCGTCGCACTCGCATGACGGTGGGCATCGCGCAGCCGCAACATGTGTGTGGCAACTTGGTTCACCAAGTGGCTGAGGCGATCCTAGACCTCGTCACAATCGGCCCGCTCGCGCTCCAGCCGGCTCCCCTGACGGCCTATCGTATCTCCCGCTTTCTGCAGCAACGCCACCGACGCCTCGAGCATCTTTGTGGTGGACGTCTGCCACTTTTGAAGCTCCGTGAACTCCCGCACATAACGGAGGAGCATGGCACTCCTCTCCTACTTGAGCTCACGAAGCTCCACGTCCTTGGCCCTGAGCTCCGCATCCTTGGCATGGAGCTCCCGTGTCAGGCGCCTCACCTCGGACTCCGTGATCTGCTGCGCCGCCATGGCGCCAGGTAGAAGCAAAGGGGGCGAAACGGCTGAAAGGCAATGTAATCTACGGGAAGGCGGAGGGAGCGGGGAATCTTTTGGTTTTCACCACGGTAAAACACCAGTCGAGGACTTCTCACATCAGGGAGGAGTGGGTTTTTATAGGCAGAGTCATCGTGACTAATTGCTGCCGCGCCTGCTCCCGTCAATCAAAAAATTAAAAATCCTGCACGCCTGCTCCTGTCAATCAAAAAATTAAAAATCCCGCCGCACCCAAACACCAGAGCAACGCCGCGGTGGATATTTAAATTTACCTGCCGGCAAGTAGATAAAAAAAGGGGTGAAAAAACAAATTTGGCGGCGGCCTAGCTAATCGGTCGAACTAGCCCAACTAGCTAGCCACCGTGCTTCACTGATGTACTCGGCGGGAAAGGTGGTCTTTCGTGATTTGACGTACTTGCTTCGGTGCTACGACCTAGGAGGACCCATAAAACATGCAGTAGGGCGTCCCACGTCAGGAAGAATATATGCGTGCACCACCCGGGAGGACCCCGAAACCACGCGATAGGGTGTGCCATGTCTCGGCACGGAGGAAAAATGTGCATGTAAAAATATACTGTATCAGACGTAGTACCTATGGTTCGACCTTGGGACCCAGCCAGTCGGTCGAAAACACCCCACTAGCCACACAGCTTCATCATGCAAACGTGGCACGGAGGATAGATGTGGTTAGCTCCGTCTCGACCAGCCACAACGTCTCTTGTTCTAGGCAATTCTTCTTTTTTCCAAGCTTTTTTTAGTTGTAATAATACCACGGCAAGCTAGCGCCACTCTTCGTGTGTTCCCGTGCAAAGGTTAGACGACAGAGAGAAGAGAGATTGAGATAGCAGACCTGGGACCCACCAGTAAGTGAGACAACGGTCATGCACGTGTTGATGAGGCACTCCCTCTACTCTAGTCAACGCAAGTACTGTATAAAATCAAGTTATGGACAAAGCCAACAACCGTTCGTTTTTTCAGGCTATCGACTTACGCTTTGTAGTCCAGGTTGCCAGTTCGAATCTCGTCTTTCAGATTTGTTAGTTTTAGGTCCAAATTTGATTAATGACAAGTGGGACCCCTGTGTCTTGTTCTGATATTTCAGTGTAGGATGGTTTTTTTTGAACAAACACTTTGCGCGGTTAGACAAGTAACGACACGAGTTACATGTATTTTGCAAGTTTACGAACAAAAATGACAGCGGCATAGAATATCACATCCACCCCACAGCTTAGATACTATGGTGATACGAGTTTTACACCGTTGGAAGTGAGATCCAATGGCTTGGGAGTAGTCTTTGTAATTATGCGCAATTTCCAAACTCTCCAAAGGTTTTTTTTGCAAATAAAACATTCAGGCCTCGTGTGTGCCGCTACATCTTTGATCCAACGTCTCCCCGGTGCTCATATTAGGTGCTCCCCGTAGCTTAATTACCCGCTATGGTGATATGAGCATCTAGGTCGTATGATCAGTGATCAGATGGCACATGCGTAGTACTTGTACTTTCTGCGCATTTCCCAAACTCTATCAGCCATATATTGCAAAAACATTCAAACCTCCTACTACGGGCCATTAGATCTTAGTGAACTCGTATCACCATAGAATCTACGGTGCGGGAGCACCTCATACTCTCCCATGCAAGAAAACACAAGGTGCTATCGCAGCTTGGATGCTACGGTGATACGAGCTTGCAGGTCGTTTGATCTGAGATCCAATGGCATCTGAGCAGTCTTTGTGCTTGTAAGCAGTGGCCAAACTCTTTTGGGGCTTTTCTGCAAAAACCATTTGAACCACCGAGGAGGTGTTGGGTCACAAATCCAACGCCTCCGAAGAGCTTGTATCACAAAAGCATCTAAGGTGTGGTAGCACATGATATTCTTACATACAGGAGAATATGATGTCCTCCTTCATCTTAGATGCTACGGTGATACGAGCTTCGAGGTTGTTGGATATGGGATCAAAGGGCATCTAAATAGTTTTTGTACAAATTGTGTGCATTTCTCAAACTCATCAAGGTTTCCTGCAAAAATATTAAGACACATCATGTGAGCTGCTATATCTCAGATCTACAAGCTCCAAGCAACTCATATCGGCATATAGCATCTAAGGTATGGGGGCACATGATATTCTCCCGGGGAGGAGGGGTGGGGGTGCACAACCAATCGGTGGTTGGGAGGATGGGGACAAATATAATATAAACAACCCTAAACAGAGCTCCACAATTTTATCTAAGGTCGAGGGGTTGACCCCCGACAATCATAGCTCCGCCTAAACACAACATCTGCATGTACTGTAGTACTAGACTTAATATTCATGTTTCAGTTTCATGTTCATTTTAAATATTGAACTGAGGACCATGGATGTCTTACATTTTACCCCCTTCATTCCTAAATATTAGTCTTTTTAGAGGCTTCAAATGGACTGGCACATACGGATGTATATAGACATATTTTAGACTCTAGATTCACTCATTTTGCTCCGTATGTAGTCACTTGTTGAACTCTCTAAAAGACTAATATTTAGGAATAGAAGGAGTATTTTTGAATTCGTGTCATACATGCATGGTTTGGAAAAATAGATGCACTATAGTTATTGGATTGTTGTTGTGTTCATGCGTGTGTGTCTCTGTGTGTGTGTGTGTGGTCATATGCTTGATACATACAAAGTTTTCTCACCTCCATATTGTTCATCTTTTAAATTTGAATTTGCATTGGAAAACTTACTAGGGATACCATGAAATGTGAAATCCACGTTGAGACCACTATATCACAAACTCACTCTAATTCAACAACTCGTCATAAATCAATTACCACGTTGAGATTAGTATTTGCAAGGAAAATACGGGTATTTTAATACACATAGATTCGTTCGGCAATTTAAATGGTTCCTTTCGTATTCTAGAATGGTAGGACCCAACGACGTACCAGCCAGACCTTGGCTCGTGTTGATCCTAAAAAAATCGGGCTCGTGTCCTTTGGTGGCGTGCGTGGTACGCACATTAGGCAACCCCAACCTGTCGAGCCTCAGCGTTTCAAGTCGAAATATCTAGCGGCCAGAATTCCAACCCTAGGAAATTCCCCTCATGTCCCCAGTCCATAATGAATACCGATGAACAACAGAGGGATGCTTTAGTAACTAGACAACGTTACCTACCGTGCCAAGCACGGTTCAATTCCCTCGGTCGCCGCTCGTCAAGGTCACCCGTCAACTGCATTGCCTAGTACTACTACTACTACACCAGGATGAGCACAGAATTGAGCCCGTTTGTTCATGCCTAGTATTTGAGTTAATATATCAGGCAATGCACTGGTATGGAGGGATTATCCTTTTACTCTGCATATATAACTTGTCTGAAGTCTAACTAAGCAAAATGTTTGACCAAATCCTTTCTTAAGAAATACAACAGGACAGATGTACAACTTGAAAATTTATTGCATGATGCAGATTATGATATTGTTTCGAATCTGGATCTTAAATTTTAGAAAATCCAAAAGTGAGCATAAATTCTTGAAACTAAGCATGATCACGTGATATGGAACAAATATTACTTCGTAAGTTTTTTCTTCAATTTGAGACAAGCTGCTTATGACAAGTTGCACAAATGAAGAGCCAAGGTATTTTGGAACAAAGACTTGTCACGTTAAGGCGAACGCTTTCACTATTGAAACCGTGTCCGTTTACGAGCCGCCACGAGTCCCCGCTTCTCATCGACAGGTGCCGTCCGAGCAAGCGTGTGAGTCAACGGAAGGCGTGCGAGCAGACCGCTGCGCCGGCTGTCTGGGAGGTGTGCGAGCAGACCGCTATGCAGGCTCACCGGGAGGCGAGCCCTTTGACCAGGCTCTGCCGCCCACCGTCGTCCCAACTACTCCCACTTTTAATGTCGCCGGCGCTGCAGTTTAAAATCAACCCCGCACTACCCGTTATCGCTACAATCCTCTCTCTTCCTCTCCGATTCTCCTGTCGTCTACCTCCAACTAGCCTGACCTAAACGTACGCCATGCCGCATCATGATGGTTTGCCCTTAGTGTTCCAGTTTCCTGAGGAAGACACCGAGCCGGAGTCTCAAGAACATAAGGCGCTTTGGGACGAGCTTGAACTGGCCTTGTGGGAAGACGCCGCGCCTGTCCCCGCTCCCATTCCGGCTCCCGTCGCCCCGACTGCTCCAGCGCCCATCCCCATGGCATTGATGGGCTGGGAGCCGCACATTGTCGCCGGGCTTGATCCCACGGGGTACCACGAGGTCCCTGCTGAATTTCACACGCCCGTGCACCTGCCAGCGCATGCGCCTGCGCGTGCACTTACGCGCACGCCCGTGCCGGCGCCCGTGCACCTGCCAGCGCATGCGCGTGTGCGTGCACTGACGTGCGTGCCCGTGCCGGTGCCCATGCACACGAATGTCTCCGCCGCGCCGTTGACAGTGCCTGTCCCCGCGCGGGTGCCAGTGCCCCCCTCAGCGGCATGGATGGCCGCCGTCGACCACTTCCTTGCACGAACGCCAGTCGCCTCCTCCTGCCAGTTGACTCGCTCCGAAGTCCAGAACATTTTGGCCTTCCTTGAAGCTAGGCCAACGTCCAGGAGTACGCCAACAACGGCGCAAGACGCCGCCGTCGCCGTCGGTCAGTGGCTCGACGACACACAGAGCACGACAGAGGAGCCGCTTCCCACCGCGAGACGCCCACGTCGCCGCTGCGTAATCTAAATTTGCCATGAAAAATGTTCGGATTGCCATGCTTAAAATCCGAACGTTTATCATTTCCTTTTATTTTATATCGATCGTCGTATAATTTAAAGTAGAGTCAGACTGAACGAAATGTATGGTCTGATCGATTGAATGTTCTGGTAGAGCCGTATCAAATTAAATATAAAACGTCATCAAGCCACATGTATTCCTTGTCATCCAACGACCTAGACTGCTTCAATGTCGAGCGGTCAACACGTTTAGCGTGCAGTTAATTTCATGCCAAAAATAGTGCTAATCACACGGCAACACGCAAATAATATCCTAGTAGTTAATATCCGCATGCACTTAATATACTTCCAAATTAACGTGCATTGCACATACACACTGACTAGTGCTGCTAGTACGTGAAACTGGTGCCGTGACTTGTGAACGCGTCCAGATATGTTCAACGGCAACATCGCCCGCGAGTTCTTCCTGTTTGCCCGTGCGTCTAAACGTAGAAGGGGAGGAGAGAGAGAGAGCACACATGGAACCCACCAGTAAGTGAAGGCGAATAGTACTAAAAATAATATTACATGTTATCCAATAATTAGGCTGTGGTAATATAAAAACATTATGTGAACTAAGGGGGTACAACAAACATTGCTATTCTACGAATGTTGCCTATTGACGTGCGACTTGAAGGCCTGGTCGCATGTTTGATCCTCGTCCTTTATTTTTTAATTTGTATATGGGTCCAAATTTGTTTCATGACATGTGGGCCCCTCGGTGTGTAGTTTGTAGCACTTTAATTTGTGGGTCGAAATTTGTTCCATTCCAAGTGGACTATCGGTGTGTAGTTTTGTAGCTTATTTATAATAATTAAAGAGAACAACATAGTTTTTTCAATAATACCATGGTGCGACGTTGAAGGCGAGAAAGGAAGTGCGAGAGAGCGATGACCGAGCCAGAGGGAAATCAACTAGGGGAGTTGCGTGGGTTGCGACGGTGTTCGGAGTAGTTGTGGGCCGAATGCTATGAAAATATAATCTAAACCAACCAGAATAAATGCCTACACAAATTAATCCAAGGTTGGAGTGCCCCTCGCAATGTAAATAGCTCCGGCTTTGCGAGGGATGGAGAGGTAGTAGCTTCAACGCGTGGAAGATACGGTGTGAGAAAGCAAGGTCAAACGAGAGACATATAGATGGAGAGACAAAGTGAGTGTGGTCCGACATTCATTGAACAAATATATATGCTCTGGAGAGATATTGTCCGATTGAGCTTTTTGGCAAGGGTGAGGGCTGTAAGATAGAGCTTGAGAGATGACCCAGTCACAGACGTGTAGATATATTTTGTGCGTGGGAGGAAGCAAGGTCAACCGATCACATAGGGTCGCCGTGCGATTGAAAGAGTGAGACGGGTTGGAGAGAGTGACCTAGATAGACGATGTACGTGAGAGAGTATACAATGTGAATAGGTCGAAATGGGCTCAAACATGGTGATATTTGTCCGAGAAAGAGCAAGGTCAATCGAGACATACGGAGAGAGAGAGAGATTGAGTGAGCGTGGCCCACCATGAGGTCGAAAGAGTGGCGGCGGCTTGGATGGACTAACCTAGATAGACAATCTGCGTGAGAGAGTATAGAGTGTGTCGATCGAGGCCGGAACAGGGAGATATATCATTTGTGTGTGAAAGAAAACGAGGTTAAACGAGACTCAAATAAAGAGAGCGAGATAGAGCGAGTGTGGCCCGCCGTGCGGAAGAAAGAGCGAGACAGTCTCAAGGGAGTGTCCTAGATATACAACGTGCGTGCGTGCGCACGAGAGGTTGGGGGGCTAGATAGGCAATGCATGTATTTAGCGTGAGAGGGTGAGAGGGAGAGGGGGGAGAGAGAGAGCTCGGCATGGGGTGCAATGGTGGGTGTGTGAGGTAAATACATTTGGTAACAGAGTGGAAAAAGGGCTTGTGTAGTTGAGAGACTTAGAGATCGAAACATGGAGAGAAAGAATGAACGTGTGTTGGAAACCGATAGCTTCCTAAGGTGGTTAGGAGAGGAAGATTGACCGATAAAGGAAGTATGTAGCGTTTGTGCGGGGGGGGGGGGCTAAAAACAACATTTGAATACGAGACTTAATATCGTTGTTTCAATTCAGTGTACATTGTAAGATTTGAACCGAGGACCAGGCATACGGGTAAGTATTTCGAATTCGTGCCATACTAAGTTTCGAAAAGTTGACATTGACTCAGTTTGTTGTGCTATTTTGTAGGTCATATGTTTGAATCCGTCCAAAAGTTTTCTCACTACCATGGTGTTCATCATATACATATGAATTTGTATTAAAAAAAGTAGCATGGATAAAGTGACATGCGAAATCCATGTTAGAATTGGAGATCGCTACGTGACACACACTCTAATTCAAATAACTAACTATGTGACACACACTCTAATTCAAATAACTAATTATGTGACACACACTCTGATCCACGTTAGCGTGGGTACCGTTTCGATTTTTTTCAAATAACTCTGCATTAATTAATTTATAGTACTCCCTCTGTTCACTTTTATAAGACCTTGAAGACATTTCAGACAATATGCAAAACAGTTCATTTTAAGTTGTCTGAAACGACTTACAAAAGTGAATGGATGGAGTATCTCATTTCGAATGACTAATTATTGCAAGGAAAACACGGGCATGGTAAGACATACAGATTCGTTTGCAAATGAAAGAAGATTCGTTTGCCTTCTCAAATGTAGGCGCACCAGGCAGACCAGGGTCGTGTCGGGTTGGACGCTAGTTCGGTGCCTTAAAGGCAACTGCCTTTGGGTCACTGACATGTGGGCCAGCCACCTGTTGGGCCCACATGTCATGGACACAAAGGCAGGTGCCTTAAGGCACCGAAGCATAGTCCTGTCGGGGTGGTCGCGTGTGTCGGACGGACGCGTAGCACCCAGCCACCCACCCCCACTCCCCCCCAAAAAAGGATGACAACAATATAAGTTCGCGCTCCCATGTTTCGGATTGAAATATCTGGCGGCCCCAATTCCAACCCTGCAAAATCTCTCTTCTCCACCGTCCCCTTCCGCGCCCAGATTGCTCAAATCCATAGTTCACCGCCAACCCTCGAATCGCCCCTCGTCTCGTCTCTTTCCCCACCGTTCCCCACCTCTGTGCCAAACGACGACGACGAAGACGACGGTCGTGCTTCACCACCGCACCGGAGTTACCTCATCTACACCCTCGTCTACTGCACCGGGTGGTCCACCGACAACGTCGGCCGCCGCAACCGACGTGCCTCACAGACACCGAGTTCCACCGCATCAGGTGCGCTTCACCAATGACGTCTCCCAACTCACTGGGGCTACTTCACCGAGCACATCGTCGCACCTCCGCCCCCAAGGCCGTTGGGGCTTCACCAACAGTCTCGTCCACCGCATCGTAGTGCTCCGCTACCACTCAAGATCTGCATTTGTGCGCGGCCAGCCAACGCCAGCGCATCACCCTCAACGGCTCTGAAGTGACCTGCACTCTAGCTAGGCGAGCATGCCCAAACGCCAGCCCGAACTAGGTATCCACACATCACTCCCTTGTGCACTGTTCCGACGATGTTTGGATATCCTTTCACTACTTTCTTAGCTTACACACCTATGCAACTCTGACTTTAACTCTTATTTCTTCTAGAGATATCATCTGAAACAAGCAAATCCATTTTTTAGCGAAGCATGACGGTGCTACGGGATCTGGTACACATCCTGCACACCCGTATAACCTTGTAAGTATCTGTCCTCCGGTACAACTTCAAGGTCGATTCCTCTTATTCGATCAACCATTCGCTGTGTCAAAAATGCACAGGGGGATGCAAGGAGCACAAGGCCTGCACATCCAAGCAAGTGGTAACATGGACTTGTACATGGAACATCCCAAGCGCAAGCAGAGCTGCAGTGAGGTTGTACAACGAGCTAGCATAAGTCCCTGCATTTCATTTAATTCATACTGGCATTCGTGTATGATTTGTGTGAAGTGGCTGATCCATGAATTCAAGTTACCAACGGCGAACATTTAACTTAAAAAATACGAAGGCACTTGCACTCCGGAAATCAACATAACTTGAGAAATGTGAAGCTACATGCACTTTGAAAACTAGCTAATGATCGAAAGTAGTTCAGATTATAAACACTAAATGATGCAAGCACCAAAAAACACAAAATGCAACATGGTGTACAAGGACTACAAACATGGTCTGTACCTGCTTGAATTATTCGTTCTCTGGCTGAAAATATCAAACGTAATTGCACGTATAACCAGTGCGCAAACTGCATATCAATATATCTATCCTGCACAAGTATGCCAATAGTTTCAAACAACAGATTAGAAAAGTATTTATGCTATGTTGTCGTGATACGGGGACTTTCTGGTAGATGGCCTCGATGTTTCCTCAAGCTATGAAAATGCACTATAATTTGCTTGTCGTCAATGCCTGCAAATCTCTGTCTCTCTCAACATAGTAGATCATCATTAGACACTAAATCCTTCAATGAGCTTGCAGAATGCTTGCATTAGATCCCTCATTAGACACTATATGTCCATCACCAGGAGCATGTAAAATGTTTGCATCAAATCCTTCATTAGCAGTTTGTTCATTAGACACTTCAGGCTCAAGAACAACATGAGCTTGTATGTTTGCACCGGAAACTTGACTAGATACGTCAGATTCAGTCAGTTCAGTATTGATTGGGGGAGTTATAAAATAAGTAGAAATTGGTTTCATTTTCTCATAGATTCCCTACATACAAGAAGTTTTACAACACCGTCAAGTTTAACTATTGGCCAGAAATTGAAGAGTTGAATTAGATATAATCAGGGATGTGATGTACCTGCTCGTTGCACATGCTACTCTTGCAAGCTACGACTGTCCGTTTGCGCAAGCTCGATGCCATGCCCGTGCTGCCGCCGCTGCCTCCCACGCAGGCTACACCCAGGCTTGGATCTTCATCTTCTTGTCCTTCCGTTCGCTTGAAGCCTGGCGCCCGCGATCCAACGAGGGCGCGAGGAAGTGCTGTGTCGGTCTGTCCAGCGGCGGCTAGGTTAGGAGCGAACCAGACTGGAGGCTGGAGCGAATGAATTGGGATTTTTCCTGCTGTCGATCGATATGGGAGGCGCTCGTTTGGGACATGAGCCTGCTATAGGGCCTGCCTTGCACTTATGTTATTGGGCCATCCAAATTGTGACATTTTTCTTCATTTTTTACATTTCCTGCTCATGCGTTGGGACGAACAAAACTAGCGTGGGCCAACCTGGACGACTCAAACTAGGTGCACACTTTCCAGCCACCTGAGGAGGCTGCCCATACCAGCCCCTATGGTCGCGTCGCCCCTTTTGCGTGTATGACTGGATAGTGAAATTTTTCCAGTGGCGCTTTTGATTTACCCACATAATGGTTGAATTGCTTGTTTCTATGAACTGAGTTCGCCAATAATGTGAAGGATGCCAGTCTTTTCATCCTATTGTAGATTGCTTAGATCTCGATATGCCAAAAGTAATCGCATGAAATATACAGTAAAAGCCAGTGTGATGTGTTTGGCTACAACTAGTCTGACTACACGTCCTCATATAGCATATCAAGGGCGCACCATCTTACCAGATTAACCATTCGACTTACCCATGCAGTGTGGGAAGAAAGAAGTATTGAGACTGCGTATCCAAGCAATTGATGCCATGGACTCCTTCGTACAACCTTGTAAGCGAAAAAGAAGTTGCAGTGTGCCTATACAAAGAACTAGCGTAAGTTCAGTTACCTGCTTCTCGGCATTTTAGTTAGCCTCTTATTGGAAAATTGTTCAATTATGTTGCTTGGCTTAATTTAGTTTGCTATTGATTACATAATGGCACAACATGTTAATCATATTGTAGACTGCGCCTATCTATGTGTTTGATACTTGCTGTTAAGAATTACCTGTTTGCCTTAACTTAAATATCTACTTGTTTGTTTAACTGCTTTGCTGCTGCAAAGGCGGGTTACAATGATGTTAATAACTACTTTTCAGCATCCAATTGAAACTCTTTAATTCCATGTGTTGTTTAACTGGTTTGCTGTTATAACTCCCACTTGAGATGTTTTGCTAACTTCAACTTTTCTGAATCCAATCGGAACCTTAATGACAAAACAGGTTAGCCCAAGATCAAGGAGCGAGGTCCCCATGGACATTGCATCATCCCACAGAAGTGGCACCGGCCCAATCGTGCATTATGAATTGCCAACTGCTGATGCTCTAGAGGCTAAACTAGTGGTAGAAAGAGATTCTACTTCTGCACTTAGAGATGAAGTTGACATGTTGAGGTAGCAAACAGCACAATCACAAGCAGTACTCAAGACAACAATTAATTATTTGGTGGATTTCAAAATGAAGCAAGCTGAGACTGACAGATTGTTAAGGTCCTGAAGGAAAAAAGGAAATTAAATTACTACTTGGTAAATCATAGGCGAAATGTTCTTTCCATAGTTGAATAACCTTTGTGTTTTCTGTTCATTTAATCAATCAAACCATTTGTTTTAGAGATCATGCAATAATTGTTTTTTTTGTTTTTTGGTTTGTAATTTTATTTGAGCACAAGTCTGTATTAATTGAAAAGACTCGGAGACATTTCATTTGGATTGGTGTGCCAGACGTACAAATATGCCAATCGGGCTGAATGTGCATTCAGCAATAGTAGTAGTATAGATGGACCATAAGTGGCACGCATCGGAAAGGGCCAAGATGTTGGCTAAAAAAGGATGCTGTTGTAGCCAAAAAAAGTACAGCGGCCTGGCTTATATATGTTAGCTGATATTATTGATCCATATACTCTATAAGTGTTTATATGTCTGTTAGTTCTGTACATTCTTGGTTGATCAACTCGGTATTTGAATCTTGATACATCGCTTGTGTACATATCTAAATGGGAGTACACATTATGTTGCGTGTGACATTTCAGTTGGACATGAAGTGTTCCAAATATTCGAATTCACCTTAAACTGGATTCTAGTTTTTGAATTTGAGTATCGGCATTTGTAAACCATATTCATATATGACAGTAGAATACATCTTTGTCGTCCTTTTGAAGATATATAAAAACACCTAGAGTGATTTATAAAGATTCATATAGGAATACAAAATGGATTCGAATTTAGTTGCCAGGGTAAATGTGGATGCTTATTGTCCCAAAATTCGAAAGAAGCAGCAAAATGTCCACTCCCATGTCGGCTGCCCGAAGCCAAGTGTTTGGGAGATGGAAATTATTGTCTACCCATTACAAGGACAATCCATCGGCCTGATTTCCACTGCTCTAAATAGGGGTAGGTTAGTAACTTCAATTAG
This sequence comes from Triticum urartu, assembly GCF_056163025.1. Lineage (NCBI taxonomy): Eukaryota > Viridiplantae > Streptophyta > Magnoliopsida > Poales > Poaceae > Triticum > Triticum urartu. The sequence goes on from NC_141875.1 coordinate 247,809,024, forward strand.
ACGTGACACGACCGCCTCTAAGCCCATTCCGACACGGTGGGCGTCAAACATGGGCGGCAAAAATCATTTGATTCAAGCTCGTCCGAAAGACCTCTGTTTCTCCCTCCATTCCCCATTCATACACGGTGGGCGGCAAAACAAACTCGACTCGGCTGAAATCGATGTAGGCAAATATTTTCAGTAGGGGCAGGTTTGTAACTTCACTCAGATGTGACACAACCGCCCTACCTGTTAGCCCCGTTCATACACCATGGGCGCCAACCATGGGCGCCCACCACCCTCTCCTCACCCGAAATCGCTCTGGGCAAATATTGGCGAGATGCGAGATTACTGTCCTATCGCCAACCGACGAGACGTCCAAATTTTAAACGGGGGCTAAGTTCGTAACTTTGCCATATTTCAGACAGGCGCGTCCCAAAAACATGGTTCCCCGTACCTCTCCCTCCATTTTCCCATTCATACACCGTCCGCGCTAGAACACCCCATCCCCACACCAGCCTCCGTCTGCCACCCCATCCATCGCCGCCGTCCTCCACCACATCCATCGCCACCGTCCTCCACCATGCCGGAGCGCCTACCAAGACCGCGTCGTCCACTGCTAGAGATGGACGTTCCTCATCCACGGCGACGGACCAATAGCCTTGCATCGCGTCCTCTCGCTTCATCGGCACTGTCGTCCTCTTTGCCGGGGCCGCTCCCACGACCTTCTCCTCCACCGCAATGGGACTTATCCCCCGATGCACCCGTCTACCGTCGCAGATCTGCTTCAACGCCACCGACAGCTATCGCACCCCCGACGCCTACACGGCACCGCAAGAGAGGTGGTACTTCATATCTCCTCAACTTTTTGATCTCAACCAGAAAATAGATCTTAACTTGGTAACTCTACTTTCTTTTCAGCTCTTAGAATTTAGTTCTTAGTTCAAAGCAAACAATGGATGCTAAATATCATTTCTCCGGTTTGCAGCTTAAAATCTGCCATGGCACAGCCATAATACGGTTTAATTGATCATGCTTAGGGTTTAATTGATCATGTTGGTTCCATGGTGGTTTCTTTAATAGAAATCGGAGGGGAAACCCTCTTTTGCTAAAAAATATGCTTAGAGTTTCCCCCTTTTATGATCACTATACGATCAGAATACGTGCTTCGTGTCATAATAACACAGCTCCACCCATCATGATAAACAAGCTTAGTTGTTCAAATACAAATCTGATATTATTAAAACAGAGTTGTTTAATTGGTCAGCTAAATGTTCCTAAATTAGTTTCTAAAATGCATGTTCGCCGCTCGGGTGTATATCTCTACATGGTGCCCACGGTGGGCCGGCCCACCCTGGGATTTTGGGTCATCCCAGGCCGCGATTCCCCACTGTTCTGTTGCATGCTTCCGATCTCTACTCGCCCCCAGCCGCCTGCCTCGCCGGCGACTTGCCGTCCCCAGCCGGCATGACTCTAGGAGGAGATGCCGGACTAACAGGAGGCCAGGAGCCGCTCGCCCAACAGCGTCACCACTGCCCGGGCGCGCTGCCGTGCCTACCTTCCCAGTCCGTTTAGGGCTCAGGCGTGCAGCACCCACCAAGCCAACCCGATTTATCCTGAGATACGTCCTCAACACTCAGCAGCCACTCCTCATCACCCATTTTCTAGTTGATTCATTACTCATTAGGGAGGACTGTCATTAGGGTTTGTTGTCTGCTCGGTGCTACCTACACTTAATGGTTCAGATGTATTTCGGTAATCTTTAGTACTCTAAAGTTCACAGGGTTTTCAAAATTCCGGCCCTCGGAACAGAAACTAGTCATTTTGGATTGTTGGTCGTAGTGACATTGACCCAGATTACTACTGCAAGCCAGGTTTGTTGACAATTTTATTTGTCTTTCTTACTCATTAGATATAATACCCAATTATTCACGTCGATTAGTTGCAAACAATAAGTGCTAGACAAACTTCTTCATTCATATTTTGGACGGTCTCTGACTGCAGTTACAATTCGGAATACTTGTCCTAGTAAGCTCACAAGTAAATGATTGATTCACTACATCTATGCTTGCCTTGTCATATTTGTTGTCAATATTCTTTTAGGGTGGACCACCCTGTTTCTAAATACTGGAACCATAGACATGAGTGAATAGTATTTCTCTATGTGATCTCTTCCATCATGTGTGGGTAACGAACACTGCATTGTATAGAAAGAAAGTGTCATTTCCAGCTTTTACATAGGTTTCGATCTTCTACATTGAATACAATCTGCCTACTTGCTTTGTGTCGCACTACCAACACTCCACCCTTGAAGCTATACATTACGCCACTCATAATTTCTTAGTTTATTTGTTCAAATACGAATTTCATATGATTCTAATGTTCCTACTTTAGTTTTGAAATGTGTGCCTGCCTGTTATAGAGACATAAGGGGTTTGTATTTCTGTGTGTGGTCTGGTCAGCACGGTTGGGGAGGTGAACTTTGCATATGCAGGGGTTTATAGGGAGACACTCTCCGAGTTGAATCCGCAATGCATTCCATAGATAATCTAACTACTTTTTATGTTTTCATGAATCTCAGATTCTGAACAGCATCATAATGATTATGAGCTTGCGCGCATGAAAAGAATAAAGCAGAACAATGCCATGGCTGTTAAACTTGGCATTAAGGGACTAAAATCAAGTCTGGATGCAATGCAATGCAAACGCTCTCCACCTACAGATTCATGCTCAGAATATGATCCTAACAGTGATTCTGAGCTAGAGGGAGACCTAAGTCAATGTAGCTCCCTAGTGGAGGAGTCAGAGGAAGATGCCCTATCTTATTCACCCATCAAGGTACTTGCTCTAACTTTCCAAGGCTACATTGCTCGCACATATCTTGCAACCGATGCTTTGCATTGCTTCTACTTTGTTGAACTGCCATTAGCTTAGTTTACACATCGTGTATGTGAATACGCCCTTCCTATCCATTTTTAGTACATATTCCATCTGTCATCATACCATATTTATCCATTCAAATGTTGTTCTTGTGTATTAGACGTTCAAAAGGAAGAGGGCGATTGCTGATCGTGGAGGAGCACAAGAAAAGTATTTGGAAAAGGTAGTGGCACCTGATAAATCAAATAGCCCATTAGGTGTAGTTGCAATATAACCTGACCCACAAAATACCCCAACTCTAGCAGACTCTAGCCCTACTACACTGGTCATTTCTGATGCCCCAACTCAACAGACCCCAACTGCAGCAAACAATATGATTATGCTAGTTGACATAGCACCAGCTGTACGACGCAAAACCCCCATTCCAACAAAGAGTACACCAAATCCAGTTGCCAAATCCCTTTTCGAATCAGAGAGAGCCCCAATTGCAGCAAATAGGACCCCTGTTCCATTTCTTCCCAGTTTAGAAGACGAAGCTTATGTTGTTGTCAGGAACTTTGTGCGCATCTTTCCTTCATGGAAAGATTATACCGCAGACACAGAACAATTTCCAGTCTTCCTCCGCAACTTACGCGTAAGTAATGTACCAATGTTATTCATGGTCATTACTGCATATGTTTCTGCTGACAGAAGACACAAGATTTCATTCTTTTAAATAGGCGAGGAGCAAACTGGATTGTGATGACGAGCAAGGGTTGGTTGCGCTTTTCAATCACTCGTTGATGAAGTATCGTTCCTACCTGAGGCAAGTGCACTTTGATGGCAAGCCTCTGAACGAAATTTCTGTAAAGTCTCCGGTGCTACATTTATCCGACGGTGACTGGAATAATCTTGTTACACATTGGTCTTGGCCGCATCATAAGGTACTGTCTATGATATCACATCACAATTTGAACTACATTTCTGCATTTGCCTTAATGTCTCACTTGTACGAAAACTGTTAGCCGAAGAACATTCGTTCTCAAGGGACCATAGAATCTCACAACTATACGGCACACTGCTTTGCTCTTGTGAGTACCTCTTGCTCTGTATGACCATACTTACTTTCATAGCTGTTTGATTATGTAGCATCACTGCACATGTTAACCTCGTAATCGTCCATTTGGTGGACATTATAAGATCCGTATGGACTCTTACATAAATTTAGAATCAACCCAATGCTTTTGAAGAGGTTTAGCTCTGCAGTCCTCTTGTAAGGACTGAACGTGGTCTATCACTGTACTTACATTAACAGCTACTCCCTCCGTCCCATAATATAAGAATGTTTTGTACAGTACACCAGTGTTCAAAACACTCTTGTATTATGGGAAGAGGGATTGGTTCATTTTGTAGCATTCTGCATCTTATCTCCCTCGCCCACCATTTACTAAAAAAGATCAGATCTATATTTAATCTTACCAACAAGTAGAATACACAGACAATGCCAGTGCAGAAGTGTAGCTCATTGCTCTTGTCAGTACATTTTGTCCTGTAACACTTGTACTTCCAGGGATTGGTAGTTGATTATGTAGCATCAATCTGCATCTTATCTTCATTATCCTCTATCCCTTCCAGTATTATCATATCTATAATTACTCTCTACAAAATGTAGAGTACAGGCAATGCTTATGAAGAAGATTATGTGCTGAAATTCTTGAGTTATCCTTCCCTTGACATGGGGAAGGGCATTATAAATCCGGTGTTAACTGTCAATGTAAGTCAGTCCTTCTAAAGCCTTTATCCTCAACTGCTGTTTAATTTGCTCATACTCCCTATCGTTTACCGCTGTTTAGTTTGTCGTTTCTACCAAAATGCATGTTCATAAGAACCGTAAGTTCTAAGTTTTACTTGTAAAACCAAATTCCTTATTCATACCATGCACATTACTTAATACTCCCTATATGTATGCTTGTTTTTGTGGATCTATAATCTAGTGTGTGGTGAAGCAGCCCACGTTTGCACCTTATCATCTCCTGTTTTATCTTACTGATGTGGCTGATGATATGAACAACATGCCATGCACATTATCCAAGATAGATACAATGATTTTCTTTGCCCTTAATCTATGCTTGTTATGTTGACATGGTAATCCAGTAGTGTGGTGAAGCTCCCCGCATTATGAATAATGCCAAATTATGCTATTGATTTTGAACTTACTCTTTATTTTCTAATTTGAAATTGGATAGAATTGACAGAACAGTTATCATCTTTGTTTATACACGTGCAAAACCTGTCATCTCTCTGCTTTGTTTTAGGGTGATATGCCTGATGGCATGCACAAGTCTGCTGAAGGCTGTGAGACAAACCCAACATATATTGCAGCAAAGAAGGCAAAACATCTTGAAGATAGCGAGACAACCCCGAAGTCTTGTCTTGATGCAGTGTTCAAGTTACTTGAGACTAACAGTCAGACAAGCTCACAGAATTTGTTGTCTGAATCAGTTCGACTTCTTCAGTCCCAAGTTCTAGCAGAAAGGCATTCTGCAACTCAACTTCGACTTGAAGTCCTATCTCTAAGAAAGATTGCGGAGAACACCAATGAGAACCTCATCGCTAAACAGCTACACCTGGAAGCTATGACCGACATGCTAGGCCGGTCTCATAGCCTTGCTCAGTAGCTTGCTCAGCAGTTCCCCCGCAAGGCTAACCTTTCTTGAACTTTCTTGGAAGTGGTCTCGGTTCAGTATTATTTTGTTACGCTACAATGGTGCCCACTTTTTGTAATCTGCTTCTTCATTGCGCTTTATGATCACTGGTGGCAAACTTTGATGCCCAGTGGATGTAATATACCTTAAATCCTTTATTGTATAGTGTAGGTTTATTCTTAGTTACTATGCCGTAATTTATTTATTGTATAGAGTAGGTTTGTTCTTAATTCCTACTAGTTACTGCCATCATTCGCTACCAGAAACAAATCAGATGTAGTCGACCGGACTGAAACATTCGACTCTAACGGGCAAGGTTTTTAGCGGGCCACAATTGGGCCGGCCTGCGTCTTTCTTGGGCCCGAATGATTGGGGCCTTCGCACATTGCGCTAGGCCCAAACTTACACCGGCCTATATTTTAGTTGGGCCTTTTGTCGACCCAGTGCTCAGTTTGGCCCAGGTAGCGTTGGGCCATTAATAGGCTGAATATTGTACTGGCCTGTTACGGCCGAGATGAAACCACGGGCCTTTAGCAGGCCAAAATGCATGTTGGGCCTAAATTTTCACTAGTCGTCGACGGGCCTTCAGCTGGCCGAAATGTAGACCGGGCCACTTTGGGCCCAGTTAGCTCACGGGCCGTTACCAGTCCAAAACATATCTCGGGCCTTAGTTGGCCCACTGATATCATGGGCCTTTAAGAGGCCGAAAGCTTAGCATAGGCATCAACGGGCCGAATTACACGACAGGCCTTTAACAGGCCCAAAGTCACGTTGGGCTTAACTGTTGCCACCTTTAGCACGGGCCGTTAGTGGGCCCAATGTCCCGTCGGACCATATATGGCCCATGGGCAGCACGGGCCATTCCCAGGCCGAAAGTCACACCGGGCTGAAATGGGCCAATATCTACATCAGGCCTCTAAGAGGCCGAAAGTCACTGGGTTGTAGTTGGGCCCAAATATTGGGCGAACAATGAACGGGCCAGATCTAGCTTCGGGCCGCAAATGGGCCCAAATATTGGGCGAACAATTAACGGATCTGGCTTCGGGCCGTAAATGGGCCCAAATATTGGGCGAACAATTAACGGGCCAGATCTGGCTTCGGGCCGTAAATGGGCCTTTATTAAGCAAGTCGTTATTGGGCTGGCCCACTAGTACCTGATTAAGTTCTACGGGCCTTTGACTGGGCCGGCCTTTTTAACCTATATGGGCATCTGTTGGGCCCAGCCACGTGTCGACGTATCATAGGCATGTCTCCTCCAATGGACGGGCGACATCTGGCCAACTAACGAGCTGACAGGTGTTCCCTTCGGCCAATCAGAATTTTACACGTGGAAATTTCCCATTGGTCAAGGTTGTTAACGGGTTATCGGATCCAAAATCCGACCCGATAGCTGAACGGTGTTCCGTTACGGTGGGTGCCACGTGTCGGTCACCCTTGATGAAAGCACTTCTGTGACGCGCGATTTATCGTCATGGAAGTGGACACTTCCGTGATGATAATTTTGGTAATGTCATGGAACACTTCTACGACAGCACATGTATGACTATCTTGATTCTATCATAAAATCGTCATGGATGTACATGCATGACAAAAAACGCGACCTACTGTGACAAACACGTATCATCACGGAAGTGTATTTTTTTGTAGTGATTAGATCTGCATCTAACGGGTGTGAGGTAAGTTGTGGCATGCAACAATAGCCCACTTCTCTGCTCCAATTTGCAGAAGACCCCTTATTATCTTGAAAGCAACCACATCCCTCCCTCACCTCATCAAAACAGCTTGAGAAATATATTTTGAGTGAAAAGTAATATATTTTTAGTGGTATATATGTATATCAAATGATACGTCTCCGTCGTATCTACTTTTCCAAACACTTTTGCCCGTGTTTTGGACTCTAACTTGCATGATTTGAATGGAACTAACCCGGACTGACGCTGTTTTCAGCAGAATTGCCATGGTGTTATTTATGTGCAGAAACAAAAGTTCTCGGAATGACCTGAAACTTCATGGAGATTATTTTTGAAAATAATAAAAAATACTGGCAAACGATCAAGACCAGGGGGCCCACACCCTAGCCACAAGGGTGGGGGTGCGCCTGCCCCCTGGGCGCGCCCCCCTACCTCGTGGGCCCCCTGGAGCTCCTCCGACATCAACTCCAACTCTATATATTCGTGTTCGTTGAGAAAAAAATCAGAGAGAAAGATTCATTGTGTTTTACGATACAGAGCCGCCGCCAAGCCCTGAACTCTCTCGGGAGGGCTGGTCTGGAGTCCGTTCGGGGCTCCGGAGAGGGGAATCCGTCGCCATCGTCATCATCAACCATCCTCCATCAGCAATTTCATGATGCTCACCGCCGTGCGTGAGTAATTCCATCGTAGGCTTGCTGGATGGTGATCGGTTGGATGAGATTTATCATGTAATCGAGTTAGTTTTGTTAGGGTTTGATCACTAGTATCCACTATGTTCTGAGATTGATGTTGCTATGACTTTGCTATGCTTAATGCTTGTCACTAGGGCCCGAGTGCCATGATTTCAGATCTGAACCTATTATGTTTTCATCAATATATGAGAGTTCTTGATCCTATATTGCAAGTCTATAGTCACCTACTATGTGTTATGATCCTGCAACCCCGAAGTGACAATAATCGGGACCACTTCCGGTGATGACCGTAGTTCCAGGAGTTCATGTATTCACTATGTGTTAATGCTTTGGTCCGGTACTCTATTAGAAGGAGGCGTTAATATCCCTTAGTTTCCGCTAGGACCTCGCTGCCACGGGAGGGTAGGACAAAAGATGTCATGCAAGTTATTTTCCATAAGCACGTATGACTATATTCGGAATACATGCCTACATTACATTGATGAATTGGAGCTAGTTCCGTGTCACCCTAGGTTATGACTGTTACATGATGAACCGCATCTGGCATAATTCTCTATCACCGATCCATTGCCTACGAGCTTTCCATATATTGTTCTTCGCTTATTTACTTTTCCGTTGCTATTGTTATCATCACTACAAAATACCAAAAACATTACTTTTGCTACCGTTACTTTTGCTATCGTCACCACTACTATCATATTACTTTGCTACTAAATACTTTGCTGCAGATATTAAGTTTCCAGGTGTGGTTGAATTGACAACTCATCTGCTAATACTTGAGAATATTCTTTCGCTCCCCTTGTGTTGGATCAATAAATTTGGGTTGAATACACTACCCTCGAAAACTGTTGTGATCCCCTATACTTGTGGGTTATCAAGACTATTTTCTGGCGCCGTTGCCGGGGAGCATAGCTCTATTCTTTGAGTCACTTGGGATTTATATCTGCTTATCATTATGAAGAACTTGAAAGATCCAAGAACCAAGATTTATCCCTCAACTACGAGGGGAGGTAAGGAACTGCCATCTAGCTCTGCACTTGATTCACCTTCTGTTTTGAGTAAGCTTGCAACACCTAAACCTGCTTCTGCTATTAATTCTGATATGTCGCATATTATTGATAATACCACTTCTGCTATTCATGATACTTATGATGAAACTACTTCTATACCTGATACTACTGTGCCACTCGGTGAATTTCTTGATGAACAACTCGCTAGGGCTAGAGAGAATGAAATTATTGAAACTGATAATACCGATGAAAGTGATTATGAAGGCTCTCCTAATAAATATGTATTACCTGTTGTGCCTGAGGGCTATGTTATGAATGAAGAAACTAAAAGAGACTTTCTTGCTTGAAATGATAGAAGTGATCTTAAGAAACTATTAGCTAAGCTTAAACAAAAAACTCTGAATGCTAGAATGAAATATGATCCTCCTTATGTTACTTCACCTATCTTTGTTACTGATAGGGATTATGAATTCTCTATTGATCCTGATATAATTACTTTGGTTGAATTTGATCCTTTTTATGGCCATGAATCTGAAACTGTTGTGGCACATCTTACTAAATTAAATGATATAGCTACCCTGTTCACTAATGATGAGAGAACTCGCTACTTCTATATTCTTAAAGGGTGATGCTAAGATATGGTTTAATTCTCTTGATCCTGGTTGTGTGCGTAGTCCCCAGGATATGATTTATTACTTCTCTGCCAAATACTTCCCTGCTCATAAGAAACAAGCTGCCTTAAGGGATATATATAATTATGTGCAAATTGAAGAAGAGAGTCACCCACAAGCTTGGGGGAGGCTTCTCCAATAACTTAATGCTTTGCCTGATCATCCTCTTAAGAAAAAATGAAATACTTGATATCTTTTATAATGGACTAACCGATGCTTCCAGAGATTACCTGGATAGTTGGTGCTGGTTCTGTTTTCAGGGAAAGAACACCGGATGAAGCTGAAATTCTATTGAATAATATGTTGAAAAATGAAAATAATTGGACACTTCCTGAGCCAACTCCTGAGCCTATTCCTAAACCAACACCAAAGAAAAGGGGTGTTCTATTTCTTAGTCCTGAAGATATGCAAGAGGCAAAGAAATCTATGAAAGAAAAAGGTACTAAAACTGAAGATGTTAAGAATTTACCTCCTATTGAAGAAATACATGGTCTTAATTTACCGCCTACTAAAGAAACACATGGTCTTTATAACCCGACACAGGTAGTAAAGGTAAATTCTCTCTATAAATATGATAAAGCTGAAATCCCATTTACTAAGTTTGCTATCCCATGCTTAGATGAGTTTGATAAATTTATGGTTAACCAAGAAGACTTCAATGCTTATTTTGGTAGAGAAGTAAAACGCAGTGCTGATATGCTTGAACACTTGGGTGATTATATGGCTAATGTCAAAGGTGAACTTAAACTTATTAGTAAACATGCTTCTATGATTACCACTCAAGTAGAACAAGTACTTAAAGCTCAAAATGATTTGCTCAATGAATTAAATAGTAAGAATAAGGACAATGATGTTAGAGTGGCTACTAGAACTGGTAAAATGACTCAAGAACCTTTGTATCCTGAAGGCCACCCTAAGAGAATTGAGCAAGATTCTTAGAGAAATAATATAGATGCACCTAGTCCTTCTAAAAGGAAGAAAAAGAAAAATGATAGGACTTTGCATGCTTCTGGTGAACCTATTGCTGAAACACCTGAGAATCCAAATGATATTTCTATCTCTGATGCTGAAACACAATCTGGTAATGAACCTGAAACTAGTGATAATGTAAATGATAATGTTCATGTTGATGCTCAATGTAGTAATGATAATGATATAGAAATTGAACCTGCTGTTGATCTTGATAACCCACAATCAAAGAATCAACGTTATGATAAGAGAGACTTTGTTGCTAGCAAACATGGTAAAGAAAGAGAACCATGGGTTGAAAAACCCATGCCTTTTCCTCCCAAACCATCTAAGAAAAAGGATGATGAGGATTTTGAGCGCTTTGCTGAAATGATTAGACCTATCTTTTTGCGTATGCGATTAACTGATATGCTCAAAGTGAATACTTATGCTAAGTACATGAAAGAAATTGTTACTAATAAAAGAAAGATACCGGAAGCTGAATTTTCCACCATGCTTGCTCATTACACTTTTAAGGGTGGAATACCTAAGAAGTTAGGATATCCAGGAGTACCCACTATACCATGCTCCATTAAAAGGAATTATGTTAAAACTGCTTTATGTGATATTGGAGCCGGTGTTAGTGTTGTGCCTCTCTCTTTATATCGTAGACTTGATTTAAATAAGTTGACACCTACTGTAATATCTTTGCAAATGGCTGATAAATCAACTGCTATACCTGTCAGTATTTGTGAGGATGTGCCTGTTGTGGTTGCAAATGTTACTATTTTAACGGACTTTGTTATTCTTGATATTCCCGAGGACGATGGTATGTTTATTATTCTTGGAAGACCCTTTTTGAATACTCCAGGAGCTGTTATGCCTCACCCTAGGTCATGACTATTACATGATGAACCGCATCCGGCATAATTCTCTATCACCGATCCATTGCCTACGAGCTTTCCATATATTGTTCTTCGCTTATTTATTTTTCCGTTGCTATTGTTATCATCACTACAAAATACCAAAAACATTACTTTTGCTACCGTTACTTTTGCTATCGTTACCACTACTATCATATTACTTTGCTACTAAATACTTTGCTGCAGATATTAAGTTTCCAGGTGTGGTTGAATTGACAACTCAGCTGTTAATGCTTGAGAATATTCTTTGGCTCCCCTTGTGTCGAATCAATAAATTTGGGTTGAATACTCTACCCTCAAAAACTGTTGTGATCCCCTATACTTGTGGGTTATCACAAAACAAGAGTGTTTTCTTTCAAGTTTGTGAACAAGTACTATTCTACTTTGGATCCATCGCAACGCACGGGCACATTGCTAGTAAAAGGAAAAGGTCTGCCGCATTCGCGTCGCATCCACACATGCCCGGGAATCAGGAGTACTCCATGGCCCTTCCGGCACGCCATATAGCTAGGAAAGGCGTGTTGCCTAGAATTTTCACTTTCATGTGGAACCGCAGTTGAGCAAACCGACTATCGGCAAACCGCACCCGCCCGCCGTGTTGGGAAACACAAACGAGGATGGGAGATCTAGCCGTAGCACGGAACCCAAGAAATTTTGTGTCAGATGGGACTCGTTGATAGAGTAGGAGCACTCTGTACTACTACTCTTACTATGAAGTTTGCACTACAAGTGTACAACTACTACCACTATACAACTAGGTAGGTGCGCGTCACAAAATCGTAGGAACAAAAAACGGGAAGATCTTGTTTTGGGTGATTTATCTTTTTTTTCCGTCAACATTGTATGAATAATATGATGTGGGGGGCACCCATGAAGCTTGTGTAGCTTGGTTGCATGGCTAGGAAAGGCTAGAGAACAATAAATGGATAATGTGTTTAGAGTGCACTCCACTAAATAGATACTTTGGATCCATTGCAACGCATGGGCCGGCACATTGGTAGTAGTAAGAAAAAATCTGGGTTTGGCACGAGTTCGTACTGCGGGAGCACCACAAGGCCTGGCGCAGGAGTTACATTTCCCTCCCGAGGCCCACGGGACCGAGCTTTAGCGGCTTAGTGCATCGGCCTTTGAGTCAATGACATGTGGACCCTAAATTCGGCTGGCCCACATGTCATTCTCATGAAACAAGAGTGGTGGTGGGACTACGAGCGGTGAGGCGCAGGTCGGTGGACATGTGATATCATGGGTTTGAGCGGCGTCGGACGAGGCTTTCCTGTTACCCTCCATACTCCGATCCGTACTTCGCACCACTAATGTTCATCCAACGATTATAATAGATTTCCTCGTGTGGGTCATATATAGCCTCAAAGAAAGGTAAACAAAGGCAGTATTTCTAGGAAATAATTTCCTGCATGAATCTGTACATGCATGCAAGGCTCTTTCCTTTCCTGCTCGTCCTCCTACGGATCATCAGCTGCATTGACAATGCTGGTGCCAATGCCAGATCGTCGCAACAGGTGCCTGTGTAAGCCATGTAGCATGATGCGGCACCAGCGAGTACCACCTCCTGCACGCCAACATCAGCGTCTGGGCCATGCACATGCAGTTGCTCCCGTAGTATTTTACCTGCATGTTCGACTGCAGTACCACGCCGATCTTGGATGAGACCATGGAGCTTGTGGCCAACAAAAGTCTCTGCCCGACCAACGCATGTCGAGGTGCTTGTCTGTTGCGATGTGCCACACGACATTTACTAGCTCATGCTCCGGATGAGCGGCAGGGTGCTACTCCCAATCGTCAGTGGTGCGACGGAAAACGACGGCCAGGTGGGAGCTTGGACGGGAGCCAGTGATCTACCCAGGGCACATAGCTCGACTTGGGCTCGAGATTCCAACCACTTGCACCGTCCTAAGGATGTACCACTTAGTGACGAGGCTGGAATGCTGGAAGCATATAGGCATGTGCTCATGGGCAAGAGCAACCTGCTCAACAGATGTCGATTTGCGAACATGATGTACTCGACGTAGTTGAGCCAGTGAGCCCGGATGCGTTCCTGCCGTCATACATTAACGCACGGCTCAACGGTGTGCGGCCACGTGTCAGCGGAGGTCGGCTATGGGGAAGCGGCATCGGTGTGGTTCGAGATGCCCAGGTAGCCGTTGTTGCGGCGGTGTTCGCGACTCAGTCATTCGAGATGAGCCAGTTGGTGGTGGCCTGGCCGTGGCGAGTGTGCCCTAGCTGGACGTCGGGGAGTTACGAGGCGTAGATTGACACACCGACGGGTACTACCTGTATTACAGAAGTAGTCCAGTTGAGGAGTGATGCCCGGGACGAAATGTGTCACAGCCACTGGATGAAAAATGGATGGTGCGGGAGTATGGATCGAAGTACAGGAGCGGAGTAGGCAAGTCGTGCCCAATCGGGTGTGGTTGTCGTAGAAACTTGATGGTCGCCGCAGTTCAGTTGGCCTGCATGTCATGCACACAAGGACAGAGGAGCCATGGGGCCAAGAGGGGTGAAGCGCACGCCGGGGGACATGGTGTTGTGGGTTGAAGCGGCGTCGTGGGAATCGCGTGTGGTAGTGGTAGAAATGTGATGGTAGTCGTGGTTCAACTCCCATGGACAAGTTGTCATGTCTGCTGACACATGCATTGCATACTGCTCACTGCAAGGAGCAGTAGTAGAGAAAACTTGTTCCGAAGACATGCACACTAGCGAAATAAATTATATCCATGGGCACTAGCACCCCGGACATAGTTTTATAGAAGAAGCCCACCCAGGTGAGGAACCATACATTTGACCCTAACATGATTCGAACCCTGGCCGCAGGGTCTGCCACCGACCCAAACTCATATTTTTCAGATGCTTAGGTGCACCATATGCCTTGACACACTACAAAATATAAAAAAATAGCTCCGATTTTTTTAAACCCGTTATCTTCAAACTAGCCACACCTGTCCCTCACCTCATCAAAACATCCCGAGGAATATATTTTGAGTGAAGGATGATTTATTTTTACTGATATATGTATATCAAAACTAGAGTGTTCATATTTCAAGCCTGTGAACAAGTATTATTCTACTACTTTGGATCCATTGCAATGCACGGGCTAGCACATTGGTAGTAGTAGTCTCTACTCTTATAAAAAACAGAGTTGGTGATGATGGTGTGCCTGCCATCCTGCAATATAGGCCGTCCGATTTATATCTGATGGATAGGAAGGAAACTATGGCAATTTTGCAAAAAGATTCCCACACCCCTCTCCACATTTGCAAATAAGGCCTTCCCTCATTCATCCTTTTCTCCCACAAGATAAACTACTCATAAAAATGCATCTTGATGTTCCATGCAACACACGGGCATCTTGGTAGTAAGAAACAAATCTCGAGTTTGGCATGAGTTCGTGCAGCGGTAGCACCACAAGGCCTGACGCAGGAGTTACATTTCCCTCTTGGGGCCCACGGGACTGAGCTTCAGTGCCTTACTACACCTACCTTTGATTCAATAACATGCGAACCCAATAGGTGGCTGGTGCACATGTCATGCTCCCGGAGGCAGAGGGGCGGTGGGGTCGAGAGTGGTGAGGCGCAGGCCAGGGGACGTGTGGTGTCATGGATTCGAGCGGCGTCGTGTGAATCATGTGTGGCTGTGGTAGAAACTTGATGCTCGCCGCATTTCAGCTAGCCCACTTGTCATGAACACAAAGGCAGAGGGGTGGTGCGGCCGAGAGGGGTGAGGCGCACGTAGGGGGACGTGGTGCCGTGGGTTGCAGCGGCGTCGTGAGAATCACGAGTGGCTGTGGATAAAATGTGATGGTCATCGTACTTCAACTTCCATGGACAAGCTATCATGTCTACTGACACATGCATTGCATACCGGTCACTTGAAGGATTAGTAGAGAAAGCTAGGCGGATAAACAATTCCTTATAGTCAAGCGGACCTACGCTACTACTTGTTCGAAAGACATGCACACCATCGAAATAGTTCATCTATATCAATATACATAGAGAGGAAATAATTTTTTTACAAGAGAGGAAATAGTTCAACCATCCATAATGCCCTGCTCCCGGTGTAGCTTCTTCTTCTTCTTCTTCTTCTTCTTCTTCTTCTTCTTCTTCTCATTTTCTATGGGAGACGGCTTCACAACAAGCTATTTGGACCTTGCATCTGTCTTGAAACTCACACGGGCATTGAGGGTAGAATATTTTATCTGCTCGTATGTCAAGGGATAATTCTCCCATCCATACGACCTTAATGCCAGCGTCTCGTCACCCTTCTGAAGATTTGTTCCGAGCACAAAATTTGCTACATCAAATAGGGATGGTGTGTGTTTATCACAATCTTCTACATGAATTTTGATTCTGGTTTGTAGGTCAGCGATGCTTTTCAAATCAAGGTTGTACGGCGCCAGCTTCTGTTTCTCCCCTTCGATGGCTGCCCCACAGAAGTATATGTCCTCCCGAGATAAGAAATCATGGAGCTCACCTGGTATGGAGGGCGCGTGTATGATGTGGTACAGCAAAACATCATCTTCGAGGCATAACTGAAGGACGGCGCCGCGTTGGATCTTCCGAGCGACACGCTCCGTGTACTCTGCATCGAGACTGATGACCTTCATCTCTACCTTTTGGAGGGAGTTGGATACATTCTTGATGCACTTCCGAACAACCCTTGGGTGGTCGGTGACAGTGGCAACTATGCTCAATGAGCCTTCGACGAGGACATGTTGGATGCTAAAAACCTGCATCTGGATGTCTTTCGCCATTTGGAACCGCTGGACCGGAGGGCTATGGTTTGGAGAATTAGGATTAGATGGCTAGTCTAACTGAAGAAGATGATTATTTAAAGGGGCTTCGGAATTACTCCAGGAGTATGTGAAGTGGTTAAACAATGTGAATGCAGTGGGGTTTGGATGCAAATGAAGATGAAGGAGAGGTCAAGAAGCCGAGGAAAGTCGGTTCCCGATGTAGAAGCAAATGGGAGAAGTGGCCTGCATGCAGTTGATTAGATGGCTAGGTAGACTAAACGAAAAGGCTATGTGGGTAGATGAAGGAGTGATACCCATCCGTGTATGTGCCCATCCTTCTAGCACCACATGTGCCACTGGCTAGTTGAGGTCACTCTTTCGAATTACCGTGGCGAGACATTTTATGATTCCTTCTTATTTCTGCACCCCTCCTGATAGGTGGGACCTATCCAAACAGATACAAAAAAATGTGTCGTAGCTGGTTCAGATGGATATTGGTGCGTGCGTGGGAGACACAACATTCTTTAGTTAGGGAATATGTGGTTATCCTCAAAAAAGAAAAAAAGCCCTTTTTCACGCTTCCGCATGCACGAGAATTTGGTTCTGCGTGCAATATGGATGATACCTGCAGGATGAAGTGAACCCAGAGGCATGCTAGCAGGGGAGTCCTATTTCCGCTATACAGTACTACTCCGTAAGTTCCTACTAGTAGTAGTACAACTGTGGTACACTTGATGGTCAAAATATTATTCATATGGTCCTCACAGTGAAGTGACTAGACCCTACGACCGAGGTGACACTAGTCCAGGCGGTGTGTTCGTGTTACCAAAGTTAGCCTCACCTTGTGCACTATGCAGTCACTATCACCACCGATGTATAGCATGCCCCGCCTCGTCTCCCTCTCCCCTAGAACCACTCCATCTCCATCTCTGTCTCGCTGGAGATCTTGAGGTCACTCTTCATCATCTCACTGTGCCCCCATGTACCTTTAACACCCACGATGCGGCTATATCTCCCACGTGTCGAGGCACGACTTAGAGTTATAACCGCATAGTGGTTTTGTCGCAAGAGGGGTAATCTTCACACAATCCCATGTACTGAACAAGAAAGGGATCAAGAGAGTTGTCTTACACTTGCCATGTCACACAATACATAAATAATTCATACATCATCCAAAATACACTCATAGACCGACTTATGTCAAAACCAAATAAAAGGAAGATAAACCCCAAATGCTAGATCCCCGTTGGTCCCAACTGGGCTCCACTACTAATCACCAGGAAATGAAACATAGTAATGACCCAGGTCCTCGTTGAACTCCCACTTGAGTTCGGTAGCATCACCTGCACTGGTATCATCGGCACCTGCAACTGTTTTGGAAGTATCCGTGACTCACGAGGACTTAGCAATCTCACACCCACGAGATCAAGACTATTTAAGCTTATGGGTAGGATAGGGTAATGAGATGGAGTTGCAGCAGGCGCTAAGCAAAAATGGTGGCTAACATACACAAATAAGAGTAAGATGAGAAGCTACGCAATGGTCGTGAAGCTAGAAGTGATCAAGAAGTGATCCTGAAACTACTTACATTCAAACATAACCCAAAAGCGTGTTCACTTTCAGAACTCTGCCGAAAAGAGACCATCATGGCTACGTACGCGTTTGATGCATTTTAATTTAGTCAAGTGCCAAGTTTTCTACAATCGGATATTAACAAATTCCCATCTGCCACATAACCACGGGCACGACTCTCGAAAGTTTATGCCCTGTAGGGGTGTCCCAACTTAGCCCATCACAAGCTCTCATGATCAATGAAGGATATTCCTTCTCCCGAAAAGACCCAGTCAGTCTTGGAATCCCGGTTAAAAGACATTTCGACAATGGTAAAACAAGACTAGCAAGTCCGCCCGAATGTGCCGACAAATCCCGACAGGAGCTGCACATATCTCGTTCTCAGGGCACAATGGAAGGGCAAGCACTACTAGGAAAAGGCCTACTAGTGGCGCACCAGTTTTGCCTACTAATGGCGCACTACTGGTGCGCCACTAGTACCGCGCCACTAGTATTTTTTACTAATGGCGCACCAGTGGTGCGCCATTAGTATCTGGTATACTAATGGCGCACCACTGGTGCACCATTAGTATAGGCCACGGTGCGCCATTAGTATAGGCCTCTGGTGCGCCATTAGTATAGACCACGGTGCTCAATTAGTATAGACCACGGTGCGCCATTAGTATTTTTGAATTTTGAAGGCAGGAAAATAGTAGTGGCGCACCGTCTAACCCCCACTGTGCGCCATTGCTATTTTTGAATTTTGAATTTGGATCTGGATCGCGATTTTTTTGCCCATTTTTTGCTCGTTTTTTTGCTTGTTTTTTTGCATGATATTATTTCAAATTTTGTTCCAGTTTTTGGATCTTGTACGTTCTTTTGCCGTGTTCTTTTGCCGGAGAGGAGTTCGCCGGAGAGGAGGAGGAGGAGGAGGTGACCGGAGAGGTGCTCGCCTACATCGCCGGAGAGGAGGAGGAGGTCGCCGGAGAGGAGTTCACCGGAGCATCGGAGAGGAGGAAGGAGAAACCATGAGGGGATGGGAGGAGAGGAGTGAGGAGGAGCTCACTGGAGAGGAGGGAGGAGGAGCTCACCGGAGATGAGGGAGGAGGAGCTCACTGGAGAGGAGGGAGGAGGAGCTCACCCGAGAGGAGGGAGGAGAAACCGTGAGGGGAGGGGAGGGGAGGAGAGGAGGGAGGAGGAGGTCGCCGGAGAGGAGGAGGAGGTCGCCGGAGAGGAGGAGGGTAGTATGGTGGAGGAGAGAAGGGACGATGGAGTGGAGGAGAGGAGGAGATGGAGTGGAGGAGAGGTGGAGTGTAGGAGAAGAATGAAGAGGTAAGGAGGAGAGGACACGCCCAGCCATATATACGGCATAGTAATGGCACACCGTGGGCAGGTGCGCCATTACTAATTTTATTTTTAATTTTTTGATTTATTTTGAATTTTGAAGGCGGGAAGATACTAATGGTGCACCATGGGCAGGTGCGCCATTAGTAACTTTTTATTTATTTATTTTATTTATTTTGAATTTTGAAGGCGGGAAGATAGTAATGGCGCACCATTGGCAGGTGCGCCGTTAGTAAGTTTGAATTTTTTGCCTCTCCAGATCTTAAAAGCCCCGTATCTTTTTTCTGTTAGGTTTTTGAGGATTTTGAAAATGTTTAACAGGGTTCCCCCAGTTAAATTTGGATGTAACTTTTCGAGTAGATGATTTTTCATATAAAAAACTTTTTCATCCGAGTTCGTATGCAAAAGTTATGCCCATTTTTACAAATTCTCGAGAGATATTGCAAAAAAGGCAAAAATTCATGTTTGTAAATTTTGCTCACACTAGACCACATATCACATGGGAATCTTATTTTCTTTTATTTTTTTGACATTTCTATCATTTTCTTTTATTTTTTTTGAAACTGAAAAGGCCGTCCACGGGGGGGTGGGGGGGTGCATTCGGGGAAATGTTTGGGCCAAATTACTAATGGCGCACCGTGCTAGTAATGGTGCACCACTCCCACGGTGCGCCATTAGTAATTATGTTTCAATTTTTTTAAACTACTAATGGCGCACCGTGGGAGTGGTGCACCATTACTAGTTGAACTAGTAATGGCGCACCATCCCACGGTGCACCATTAGTAGTTTTGAAAAAATTAATTTTTTTTACTAATGGCGCACCGTGGATGTGGTGCGCCATTAGTATTTGCACACTAATGGCGCACCAACACATGGTGCGCCATTAGTATTTAGTAATGGCGCACCACATGTACAGTGCGCCATTAGTGTCCATATTGGCTATAGCTATTTTTGCAGTAGTGAAGACGGCGGGTTGGCATAGACCCTGGTTGCCCAGGGGGCGCCGGACATCACCCAGGTTGGACCAACACTCAGAGGAGCACTGGCCCGGGGGGTTTAAAATAAAGATGACCCTCGGGTCCATGGAACCCAGGGGAAAAGGCTTAGGTTGTTAGGCAAATGCAAAACCAAGGTTGGGCCTTGCTGGAGGACTTTTATTCACAGCGAACTGTCAAGGGGGTCGCATAACCCCAAGCACGTAAGGAACGCAAAACCAAGGAACATAACACCGGTATGAAGGAAACTAAGGCGGCAAGAGTGGAACAAAACACCAGGCATAAGGCTGAGCCTTTCACCCTTTACCAAGTATATGGATGCATTAATTAAATAAGAGATATTGTAATATCCCAACATATCCATGTTCCAACATGGAACAACCTGCAAGGCACCTGCAACTAGCAACACTATAAGAGGGGCTGAGCAAAAGCGGTAACTTAGCCAAACAACGTTTGCTAGGAAGGTGGGTTAGAGGCCTGACATGGCAATATGGGAGGCATGGTAAACAAGAGGTAGGTAGCATGACATAATGATAGAGTGAACAACTAGCAAGCAAAGATAGAAGTGATATCGAGGGTAATGGTCATCTTGCCTGAGATCCCGCAAGGAAGAAGAACGAGTCCATGAAGAAGAAAAACGGATGGAGTCGAACGAATCCTCACAACTCCGGATCAAAACCGAAGCTAATGAGAGAAGCAAACCGGAAAGAAGCAAGCAACATGGTAAACACACAAGCATAAACATGGCATGATGCACAACCAAGGATGATGCATGGCATGGCAAAGTGCACAAACAAAACTACAAGTTAAGTGGAGCTCAATATGCAACGAGTTGCATATTGATGAAACACCACATTCGATTATGTAGTTCTCTCCCGTTTATGTCCCCAACAATATTAAATGTTATTAAACATGGCAAGGGGTGAAGCATAATAAAGCTAACTATTTAGGCAAGTTTAAATGAGGCCGGAAACATCAAACAACAATTCTGGCAAATCCCCATATGCATTTAGCAATTTAAAGCAAACAACAATAACATTTTAAATGTTATTATCATGATGCGGATGGCATGTGCAAGTTTTATGCAATTTTGTTAAAAGTTGACATGAACATGATATGAAGCATTTGGTCGCCATGATGGAATGAAAAGGGGTGCCATGGCAGCGAATCCGAAAATGATGCCACGACAACATATCGGTTCCGGTAACTCGATTGAGATACCGATGCAAAAGAGAAGTGTGCGGATGTGTGGAACATGCGAGAGATGGTGGGGTGCTCCCGGTTACCGGGTGTCCCACGGGTCAACGGCGGTGTCAAATGAGGGATCAACTAACGTTCACGGGCGGATACAACATCTAAACATGCATCTCATACAACACATGCATTCGTCGACGGGTCATGGTCTCATCGGTTATACCTTCAAAGTGTGCAAACGGGACGTGGGGGAGTCCTGGATTAGGGGGTCTCCGGACAGCCGGACTATATCCTTTGGCCGGACTGTTGGACTATGAAGATACAAGATTGAAGACTTCATCCCGTGTCTGGATGGGACTCTACTTGGCGTGGAAGGCAAGCTAGGCAATACGGATATGTATATCTCCTCCTTTGTAACCGACCTTGTGTAACCCTAGCCCCCTCTGGTGTCTATATAAACCGGAGGGTTTTAGTCCGTAGGAAAACATACAATCATACCATAGGCTAGCTTCTAGGGTTTAGCCTCTCCGATCTCATGGTAGATCAACTCTTGTACTACTCATATTATCAAGAATAATCAAGCAGGATGTAGGGTTTTACCTCCATCAAGAGGGCCCGAACCTAGGTAAAACATCATGTCCCCTGCCTCCTGTTACCATCCGCCTTAGACGCACAGTTCGAGACCCCCTACCCGAGATCCGTCGGTTTTGACACCGACAATGGTGCTTTCATTGAGAGTTCCTCTGTGTCGTCGCTGTTAGGCTTGATGGCTCCTTCGGTCATCGATAGTGATGCAGTCCAGGGTGAGACTTTTCTCCCCGGACAGATCTTTGTGTTCGGTGGCTTCGCACTACGGGCCAACTCGCTTAGCCATCTGGAGCAGATCGAGAGTTACGCCCCTGGCCATTAGGTCAAGTTTGGAAGCTTAAACTACACGGCCAATATCCGCGGAGACTTGATCTTCGACGGATTCGAGCCCCTGCTCAGTGCGCCACACAGTCACGATGAGCATGATTTAGCTCTGCCATCGGACAGTGTCCTGGAGATCGTGCCGGCAATCGCTCCGACCCTCAATTCGGAGCCAGTTGCGCCATCCATGGGCGGATGGATAGACCCCGCCACGGAGGCCGCACTCTCATCGGCCATCGAGCCGAGTATCGACCTTACCCTTCGCGAGAGCCATGACGCCAAACTACCAGATTCCTCCCCGGCCATGGACTCCGAACCTCCTGCGCCCGTGCCTATCGAATCCGATTGGGCGCCGATCATGGAGTTTACCTTCGTGAATATTTTTTAGCACTCACCCTTCGGCGACATACTAAACTCATTAAGGTCTCTCTCCTTGTCAGGAGAGTCCTGTCCGAACTATGTCCGGCAGGGTTGGGATGCGGATGACGAAGAAATTCGCCGTCCACGCACCACCCACTTAGTAGGCACTGTCGATGACTTAACCGACATGCTCGACTTCGACTCCGAAGACATCGACGGTATGGACGACGATGCGGGAGACGAAGAGGAACCACTGCCCACAGGGCACTGGACAGCCACTTTCGGTGTCAAAACCGGAGGATCTCGGGTAGGGGGTCCCGAACTGTGCGTCTAGGCCGGATGGTAACAGGAGGCAAGGGACATGAAGTTTTACCCAGGTTCGGGCCCTCTCGATGGAGGTAAAACCCTACATCCTGCTTGATTAATATTGATAATATGGGTAGTACAAGAGTAGATCTACCACGAGATCGGAGAGGCTAAACCCTAGAAGCTAGCCTATGGTATGATTGTTGTTGTGTATGTTGTCCTACGGACTAAAACCCTCCGGTTTATATAGACACCGGAGAGGGTTAGGGTTACACAAAGTCGGTTACAATGGTAGGAGATCTGCATATCCGTATCGCCAAGCTTGCCTTCCACGCCAAGGAAAGTCCCTTCCGGACACGGGACGAAGTCTTTAATCTTGTATCTTCATAGTCCAGGAGTCCGGCTGAAGGTCTAGTCCGGCCATCCGGACACCCCCTAATCTAGGACTCCCTCAGTAGCCCCCGAACCAGGCTTCAATGACGATGAGTCCGGCGCGCAGATTGTCTTCAGCATTGCAAGGCGGGTTCTCCTCCAAATTCCGTGTACCTGTTGAATAAAGTCCGGTTTCTTGTAGATGTTGCGCTCCTTGGCTTCTACGCCCAATAATGGCCGCTTCCCACGTGTCAAACGAATATGAAAAGTCTGAGTGTTTTTACATTCACACCCCTAGCCGCGTAAATGAGCTGACCTATTTAAGGGGATGAGGATTTAGATCCAAACCACATCTTCCCCCCTTCGCGAGTGTTCATCAGAGCGCATCCGACAAAGGTCCATTCCACCATGGCCAGCCGTCGCGACTCCTCCTCTTGCCCTTCCAGCCCTCAGCCTGGATATTGGGAGAGATGCTCCATCCCGCATAGAGAGCTAGTGACGCTCCAGACCAAGGGATTTCTCCCCTCGTCCTATATGGTCCCGGTTCGAGCCGGCCTTGCCATCTATAATGGCGGAGAGCAAGCGGAGAGTGCCCCTAATCCCTCCGAAGGAGAGCGGGTGTGCCTTATCTCTTATTTAATAAGGGGGCTCAGATTTCCAATCCATCCATTTCTCCGGGGGCTCCTGGAGTTCTATGGCCTCCAGCTACACAATCTCACTCCTGCCTCCATATTGCATATCGCGGGCTTCGTAGCCCTCTACAAGCTATTTTTGGGTATCGAGGCTCATTTCGGGCTATGGAAAAGGTTATTCTGCCTTGTGCCCCGCTCTAAGGAGGGGTCAATGTATCAAGTGGGCGGAGCCGAAGTGTGGCGCATCGCCGGGACCGGATATCTGTCCGGAACCCCAAAGAAGGCGTCCGAAGACTAGCCCTCGGAATGGTTTTATATAGAAGACGTCCCGCTGCCGGATCCTGTCCAGATCGGCCTCCCTGAATTCGACAGTGCTCCCTTAAAGAAGCGCCTAAGATGGCGCCCACGGAGCCCTCAGAGGGAAAGTGATAGGGACATCATTTACCTGATGGGCCAAATAAGATTGTTAGCCCATTCCGGACTAACCATGATCGGGGTTATGGCCGAATGCATTATGCGGGGGGTGCAGCCGCTTCAGTATAGAAGCCACCCCATGTGGGACTTCAACGGGGAGGATGACGCCACCCGCTACGGCCGTAAGGGGCCGGATTCAGCTGCCGCTCTACTAAAGATCTTGTCCACTTTGTATAAGGGAGAAGAGGAGGAATTTCTCCACGTCAACCCACAGGGTCGATTCTCTATGCACAATCCCCCAAGCTGGGTAAGCGGTCGTATTTACATGCCCATCCGTTTTGCATTCCCATTGTTAAATATTCAGTCTGACGACTTCAACGCAGGAACTGCGCCGGGCTGTTAAGGAAATAAGCAGCCCTCCTCCACAACCCGAGGACCCAGGACGGTCCCTCGACCCGGCCTCTCAAGAGGATCCGGACATATCTATGGAGCTGATTGATGGAGTGTTCCATCAATTGAGCAAGGACAACACCTTGGTGGCCATTACGTCCGATTACCCAGGGCTAATCCCGGCCCCCAGGTAACTGAGATCGAAGTCCCAGTACCCCGAATAGGTGTCTGCCCTCTCGTGTTTTCAGTTTCCTGATTACAACCGAACTTTGCAGGGGAGGTTTTTAAGGCGGAAGGCCGAACCTGCGGCGACAAGCCAACGAGGGGCCGTAGGGCCCCGTGGGTAGAAAAGAAGTGCAGTACGGACCGAGGCGTCAGCGCAAAGGTATGGCGCGCCCCCTTATCCCAGGTGTTATACCTTTGAGGCATATTGACACTCGTGCTCTCTTCAGGACAAAGAGACCTCGCCGGACTATATCCGGAGAGGCTACCAATCGCGCCTCCACCAGCCAGGCTCCAAAGCCTGGTCCGGAAGCGGAGGCGAACGCAAGGCGCGCGCCAGACGCTCCTCTGACGGAGGATGTGGACGGGTTGTCTGCCACCAATTTTGAGG